>NC_092514.1:54311418-55511418 GCF_047511675.1 Marmota flaviventris | reverse complement strand
CTGACTTCCCCTTCGAGGCCTAAGGGGGTGGAAGAAAGGCTTGATCACCCTCTGTTGGGTCCCGAGTACCCTCCAAAGCGGTTGGAGCTGAAACGGACCCAGACCCGGGGAGTCGCCAGAGTAGTCTCTGTTCGGGGTCAGCGAGCAGAGGGGAAACCGTGAGGCCCTTTTCTGTTTGGTTTGGAATTGTTAGAATTTGGGCGGTATAGAAATTTTGTTCTGGCCATGTCTGTGTGAAAGTGTGTGAATGAGACGGACAAAGGGAAGGGTTCTGACTCAACCTGAGGGCCGAAGCGAGTGCAGAGTCCTGATCCGTGATTCCATGGCACCTCATACAGTCTATGGCGGAATTTCACCAACCAACGTCTAGGTGAAAGCTCCAGGTCGGGGGATGATACCGACCCCCAAGGCTAAGAGGGCCCTAAGTCCCCGTGAGGGGAGCGGCCAGAGTGGACTAAGTGGGAGATTTGTCCCAGTACCAGAGCCACAACCCAGATGAGAGCTCTCCAGATGCCTCTGCAAGGGACTAAAGGACCTGCCCATATCGACCAGAGGGAAACACCTGAGGGAGACAAGGCAGTTTTGTGTGCCAGCCTTTCTCCACCACTGAGCTCATAAGCTGGAAAAAATCATACTCCCTCCCCTACATGGAGAAACCCTGGGCCATGACTGATCTGATGCAGCCCATTATCCAGACCTAGGATGGGGTCCCAATGAAGAAGAAGGTCTAAAGATCAAGAGATATCAAGAAGCCTTTGTAGGAAACCTAAGAGAAGGGAAAAGAGAGCAAGATTTCCCTCCACATGCATATGAGCAAAGGTTCCCAGCAATGTTGTGTATGCTGACTGTTTCCCTCCCAGGTTGTAAATAAAACATGCCATTTCTCACTGTGTCCCTCCTGGTCCTTTGGAGGGAATAACAAACGGTAAAAAGGAAAGAGAAAACAAAATGAACTGTTTGTGCCCAAGAGTTAGAAGGAATCAGAGCCAGCCCTAAGCCCTAGCCTAAGCCGGAGCCCATCTGCAGACAAACAGAGCAGAGCTAAGCCTTCCGCTGCTCCAGTATCTCCCCTCTCACACCCTCAATAGCCCTGAACATATCTCTGGGCCCCACCTCTGTCTAAGGCCCCTCTGCCCTATGAAACTGGCAACAATGATCAAAAGAGATGTGCCCAACTGACTCAGAGCTAAGTGTCTGGGCCACCACGGCTGCTGTCCCTCTCCCTGCTCAGAGGTGCTTGGGAGAGGAGGGGTACCTACAAGCAGAGCAGCCTTGTGTGCAAGTTTATCAGCGAGGAGATGCAGAGGCTCAAGCAACAGGTGATCAATGCAGCCTTTATGAGAAAAACTCAGAGTGACATTGGCCAAAAATTACAAAAACTAGAGGGCTTTACTGAGAAGTGTGCCAGAGAGCTGATTAAGGTGGCCACCACAGTTATCACCAATGAAGACTCAGAGGCTCAAAGACGGACGGACCAAAAAGATAAAAAGGAGGATGGATCTCTTTACAGCTGCCCTCACCACAAAACCAGAGGTCACTCAAAGCGGGGGTCTTACTAGAACAAAGCCAATGGTCCAAATGTTTATAAGGGGGAAAAACATGGCCAGACAAAAAGGGAAGCCTCCAGTGCCCTGCTGGGCAAGCACCCACTGCCACGCTCAAAAGCTGAGCCCTGAACAGAGAAGGAGCAAATGTTTCCCCCAGCCTTTGGCCCCAGCCCCTCCTTTTAGTTCTCCCCACCTGCTTGGAAGGTGATGACTGATGAAAATGGCAGGGGTCCGATAGACACACAGCTGCATCTGATGCATGGGACCCAGGGCCTCAGGAGGGCTCAGCTGCTGCAAGCCCAAGAATATACTGGGGATAAGTTCACGTTAACAGGCAACAGTGGGCCATAGGGTGCGCACTCCAAAAGGACATGCCACCCCAGCTCCAAGCCACATGCTGTGAGCCACCAGCAGGAAGGGCCACAGAGCCCCATGCACCCAGGCATAGTGAACAAAAACACAAGAGGGGCAGCTACTATGTACAATTAGAGCAGGCCCCTACCTGGTAGGAGGAGGAAGCCAAGCAGACAAAAAGCAACACTTAGGTGGGCCCAATACGGCTGCCACACCAGGACCCGCACGGGACCTGCCCTCCAACCTCAGCAGACAGCCCACAGTGAGATTTACATAGGTGCCTTTTATACAAATGATGTCCCAGGTCATTCAATCTCTGCTAAGGTTTACATTAGATTTAAGAGTTGGAGAATTTCAGAAGCCAAGATCCTGCACCAGAAGATAACAAAAAAATCCTGCATCTAAAAGCGCCAGAGGCTCTGCGTATGCTTCCCTTCCCTAAATGACAGTTCCTCCTAGGTGCTTGAGTACACCATCTTTGGGACAGCCCTGGTCTCTGAATTATCAAGAAAAAGTCACTTAACTTGGTTACCATCTGACTCAGCAATAGAACAGACAACAGCAACTGGTGGTTCTCAGGGGTAAATACACATTCCAAATGTGTTTGGAGAGAATCAACATGGCCACCTAGGAACCAGCACGTTCTCCACCCACCAGGTGTCTCTTGCCTAGGGTGTGAGTTCAGAAGGGCCAATTGCTGTTTTATCAAGAATATTCAGCGAATTTAATCTTCATGGAGTCTGAGAGGATTTTAAACAACAGATGGTCACAAATACAATCCAGACGCGAGAAAATTCGAGTCCCTTGGTGAGGGGAACCCTACCTGGCAAAATTGAATGCTGCAGAGTTCTGGCAGTGCAGAGAAGCAGAGTTTCAGATCCTGTGGAGATCTGCCACCCGCGCCTACACAAGGCACCAGACCGGGGACTGAAGTTGGGACTTAGTAAAGAAACAGTCCGGGTCCATCCTTCTCACTGGACACCCCACACGGAAATGGGCGGTCACCATCTTGGAGAATCAACTTCATCAGCTTTGGGGGGATTGCACAGCAGTGAGTTTGGCGACAGTTCAGGTGTGTGACCCCCAGCACTCCCCTCCACCCAGCTGGGATAACTCAAAAACTTTCTCGCCAGCTCTCCGTGGGCGTGAATATCAGAGCCCAGTGAACCTGAAAAGGTGCCTGATCTCCAATTCCCCTTCCCTCCAGCGGTGATAACCAAAACCTTTCTTGCCAGCTCTCGATGGGTGTGGCTATCAGAGGGAATAAGTCAGAACAGGTTGCCAGTTTCCAACTCCTTCTCTCCACAGCCATGATGACTGGGTGACTAACAAAGAGAGCGCCCAGGTGTTCAAGAGTGCAGGGCGGCCAGGGCACTGCATGCCCAGAGTGAAACTAGAGCTGTGGAGAGGAGCCCCAGTAAGTGGGGCCTGGCGTGCAGAAATGAGGGGGCTAGAGACCAGGAGCAACCCAAAGAGACTGGGATTGGAGAGACATCCAGCAGGGGAGGGAGAGCCACCCCACACAGATTGCTTCCTATATCCTGAGGGCACCTACTGGAAGAGAAGAAAACAGAACTCTTAAGAGTGCATTTTTTTTTCTTTTCTCTTCCCTTTTTCTTTTTTCTTTTCTTTGTACTTTTCTCCCTCCTTCTCTTCCCCTCCCAACCTCCCAAGCATTACTACTTCTACTACATATAATTTACTAAATGCAAATAGGTGAATGTTTCTAGGCTTTTTATAGTCCTCCTAAGTACCTACCCCCAAATACTCCTGTCTACTCTCCTGTTAATATCCCCCTTCATTAGAGCTCTCCTCCAAAGTAGCTAAGGTATACTAACCCCCATATCCTCACATCTTTCCCCCTAAAGATAAAGTCCTACGACCAAATGTGAGTGTTCTTTCCCTATTCATAAAGCTTCTGCTGCTATCACCACTCATGGATTCATAGGATGCCTCAGTCATTGCCATAAAACTTTAGCTCCAAACAAGAAACTCATCTTACTGCAATGGTACACCAAGATGCAAGTCATTAGGGTTGACAAGGGACTCCAGGAGAGTGGGGAGTTGAAGCTCCAAACCTCAGTGCTTGTGTTTCAAAGAAAGAAAAGTTAAAGGCAGACCCAAAAAGCCATGCAGGAGAGCTTCATTATAAGTAAAAGTAGAGTAAGGCTCAAACACAGAGCACTCCTGAGTGGGTCTTCTCCCAGCCGAGAACAACAAATGGAACAATGCTGTCTCCAAATGGATTGGTGTTTTAGGGGTGCCCTGAGAGCTGGGGTCCACCTTCAGCACTATTTGACAATCAGGGTTCAACTCCTTCATGTCAGGTGGTAGAGTTTTGGGCCCTAGTTGGTCCTTTCCAGAACTGTCATGGTGTCCACCTAGGGAGGGGAGTGTTATTTACGAGTCAATCCTATGTTAATGTGAGAATTGGGATACCTGTGGCCATCAATTCTAGCTTTACAATGACCTCAACTGACCCTGTCAAGAGTTAGGAATAGCCCCCATTAAACCTTTGATGTATTTCTTATTTGGCTCCTTTTGTTCTCTTTATTTGTATACTTGTTGTTTTCCTGCATTATCTGAGTACCTACTTGCCTTAAAATTAATTTAAAGAAAACCTTAAAAGTAACTTAAGGAAAACCCATGACCTTGCCCTGATATTGGCTTGCATTTCACTTCTCACTACTCACTGCTACCTAACATCTCCCACTCTTTGAAACTGCAGGCTGCATGGCAGATGAACAGCAGTCCCCCTGCCTTCCACAGGGACCATACAGGAAAGCAGGTAGAGAGAGGGTGGGGGCAGTCTCATAGACAGCTTTGGCAGGGTGCCCCACTCCTCACGCTGTAGTCCAACCAGACTTAGTTAAACTTCATAAATTTCATCACAGATCTTCAACAGCCCCATGGCACATTGGGCAAATATTCTCACAGATGAGAGATTAAAGCAGAGCACAGCAGTCAAGGTGCCCCAGTGTAAGCAAGTAAGGGGGCAGGAATGCAGGTCCCACCCCCTAGGTCAGGGCTCCTATCTACTGGGTGTCAAAGAACCAGGCACACATGGGCACTTCCCTGGTCAGGCACCACGCTGTGGCTTCACCAGACCGAGGTTCTAATGGAGTTGATGTCTGCTGCAAAGCTTTAATTCAACATGTAAACTTTTAAAAACAGGAAAGCATGAATTCTAATCACCAAAATATCCCCTTTACTAACAATGTTACTGTACAAAATTCTGATGTCTTTTTCAGATTTAAAAAAAATGTAATCACATCATTAAATATTATTACAGCATAATATTAGAAACAACCCCAAATGCAAACATGACATTCAATTTCTCACAAAACATGTTTATTCAGATGTATCATTTCTATACTTTACAGGGTATATCATAGCAATACAATATATGTATACAAGTTTCATCATGCAACACTGAATCTCCCCCCAGGAGGTCACTATAGTGTAATCTCCCTTTAGTTTTTTGTGATTAATATCTTTGGATAGAATTCATACTGTGGCAGAGTCAGAGAGACTGTCTCTGAGTGTCCTTCAAGAATGGGGACATTCTAGCATTTCAAGCTGGTATTGATGCAGGACAGAGGAGGATGGAAATGTGGAAGAACAAGGTTTATTTAAGCTGGTGTAATCCAGAGGGGCTAATGCCAAAAAATCCCTGGACCCCAGGTATGGAAGGTCTCTGTGATTTCTACTCAGTGAATGGTTACACAACACAATGGTTAACATAATAGCTATTTTTATTCCATGTTCTTAGATTGGACAGAGGTTTCACAAGATTTTACTAAGAAAAGAGAAAGAGTAACTTTTGTACATCAACAAGCTTGATTGCAGACATAACTTTTTTTTTAAGTTGTAGATGGGCACAATACCTTATTTTTATGTGGTGTAAGAATCAAACCCAGTGCCTCACACCTGCTAGGTAAGTGTTCTACCACTGAGCCACAACCCCAGCCCTGCAGACCTAAGTTTTACAAGAAAGACAAACCTGACCTTTACAATAAAGAGGAGCTAAACCACAATGAGCTCTCTAGAAATCCTGTTGACTTTAAAAAAAAAAAAATCTTGTTTACTAGGAGAAAGGCTTATATGTTACAATTAAGGTGGGGATCTTTTGGACACTACATCATTTGGAGTATTTGTGGTACATCGTTACCCCCTCTGATGCTCATTATTTAACCCTTTAAATAAAAAAAATCATTATCGTCTAGGCTTAACATTTTATATAATGCCATAATCTTAATTTCTCTCTCTGTTACTCCCTCCCCACCCCAATAGCTGCTTCTGTAGTTGACCCAATGTTTCATTGTAAAAGGGAGACAAACATGAAAGCAATAAACAATAGCATAATCCATACTATGTCAATTAAACTTTTCAATCCACCAAGAATAGAAAAACCATCCTCCAAAGAGTGAGCTTGGTTCCCAAGCCTTAATGCCCTTTCAGGTTTGAACTAGTACATGTGCTAGTTGGCTTTTTTTTTTTTTTTTTTCAATTTAATTAAAAAGTTTAAATTTTATACAAGAAAAATGTATATATTTTTATGACCATTAAAGTATCCAGACTTCCTTTTAAGCCTTAGTCCTTTATGAATTTTTTTCAATTAGTTATATATAACAGCAGAATGCATTTTGACTATTAAACACAAATGGAGGCAACTTTTCATTTCTTGGTTAGAAACAGTGCACAGTCACCCCATTCCTGCAATCATACATGTACATAGATTAATACAATCCACCTCATTCCACCATCCTTTCCACTCCCATATCCCCTCCCCTCCCACACTCCCCTCTGCCCAATCCAAAGTCCCTCCCATCTTCCCTTGCCCCGCCACCCATTATGGGTTAGCTATGTGTTTGGTGGTTGTCAGTCCTGTAGTAAAGACCAAGGAGAGGACTGTGTATATGACAGAAGTAAGGGGTGGCAATGCACCACAGTATGAGAGCCCTCTTACAGGATGAAACAGTCCATTTGTCCTGTTGCTTAGTTTATTTTCCTCCTTGCATTGATCAGCCAGCCCTCATGTGGCTGAAGCAGGGCTGCTGTTTCCTCAAGCTTTGGTGTGTGCAGGCTAGCCAGCTTCCAGGGTGACCAGAGCAGGGCTAGTGTCCTTCTGATCCTCAAGCTTCTCTGGTGATTCCTTCTTCCTGATGGTCAGCTGAAGGGGAGCAAAAGAATGTATATGAGATTCTATTACAGACAGTCTAAAAACAAACCAAAAAGAACAAAATATTACATAATACATCATGTATATGTGTACGAGTATATATATGTGTATGTGTGTGTGTGTGTGTGTGTGTGTATACACACACACACACACATACATTTGGTGATGCTGTAAAGAGGAGTAAAAAAGTTGTGGACACTGCTCCCTGTGTGTGCGGCAGAGGTGGGGGATATCCTGGAAAGTTTGAACTACATAGATTTATCTCAATGTAACTTTAAACAAATTTGAAAACAGCTTTTAATTCCATGAGCCTGACCCAACATTTCATGCTTTGGTTTATGACCTTCCATATATTATTATTTCCTCTAAAAACATGATGTAAATTTCAACTCCCTACCTCACAGGTCAGTTGTCATCCAAAGGTGCACTTCTAGGTGTGTCACCTTTAGTCTGAGAATATATTTCTGCATGGAAATATTGCTGAATGCCTACCTAGCTCCCAAGGTGAGGTAGTGCAGAACAACTTGATTTGCCCATGGCTTATTGTCGGGAGCTGCCTTGGATGCAGACGCCTTTAAGCCCTGATGCACCGGGTTCTGAACAATTACTGCATCCAGTCTGGCAGGGCAGTGCCAGGTTGCAGTAATGTGGCATCACCCCAGCTCAGATAACAAGGCATGGCTCCAGGTGTAGGCATCACCCACTGGGGTTGAGTTACACTCATCTGTTCCCTTGTATTCTGACCCCTTTGCCCTTTTTTGGATAAAATGTTCTATGGAAACTCCCCTTGTGTGTCTCCTATGTAAAAATAAAGAATTCCAGTGGCTCTATGTCTTTCCATGGGCGCTTACGTTTACAGAGCCACCCCCGGATTATTGAAAAGGTACTTCTGTGTGGTTGTGTGCCTTCTTTGTCATTTTCTTAAGTTATTGGAATAGTCAGATTTATGAACCACGCATTAGGTCTCCAGCTATGACAGATGGTGATAGCTTATCATCCTCACCATCTTTGTTTTACCAGATGCAAAACCAAGGTTGTACCTAGTTCTGGACCCTGGACAAGGTCACCCAGTTAAAAGGGATGTGAATTCAGCTCTACCAACTCTGATGCCTTTACCTCTCCCCACACTACCCTTTGCAAGACAAAACTAGGTAACATATTTTTCCTTTCTTGATAATCTCATGGAAGAAGCCAATGTCAGACTAAGTTTGGTAGTTCTAGGAGGGTATTTTCCCAAGAGGGGGCTTTTCCCCAAGTCCAGGTGGGTGGAGTCTGTCCAGTCTGGCTCATACCACTGCCCAGAGCCCAAGAGCCCAGATGGCTTTCTCTGGAAACCAGAGTCCCCTTCAGAGAGGAGTGTGAGGGTGAGTTAGGAAGCTGCTTCCAGGCTGGACTCCCAGAGCAGCCAGAGATCCCTCTCCAGCTTGCCCCACAGGGTCAAGGTCCAGAGGAGGCCAGTAGCTCCACCTCTGCCCCCTCACCAGCAGGCTGGACCCACCTAGCCCTGCCCACTGCCTGCTGTGAGGACTGCAACCTTTGTTTAAAGTACTCACTTATTTTCCTTGGATGAGTTCCCTGAGTCAGCACAACTCCTGCTCAAGGGCCCAGAAGGACTGGTGGGTGGTCCTGGGGGAGAAAAGGCAGGCAGCAAGCGGTGGGCACTGATGAGGCGACTGGGATGGAGACTGCCCAACTTCCCAGCTTCTGTGGTCTTGGGCAGCACAGCAGCATCTTTGGGATGGAATCACTGAAGAGGCCTCATGGAGTGGTAGCATCTGGTGGCAGCAGCAGCAGCAACATGTAGCTGCTTCAGGCGTAGGGCATCAGGCGAGGGAGGTCCGGAGTTGAGAGTTGGCATGGGGGTGGCAACAGCTGAGGTGTTGGCATCCAGCTGCAGTTTGGGAGATCCCTTGCTGCATACTCACAGTGGCGGTGGCAGCAGAAGAGTCCAGAAGCTGCTGTGGTGACAACAGAGGGATGTTGCCATGATCATTTCTGTCCTGCAGTGCCACAGGAGTCTGACTGCAGTGGGTGAAGTGGGCATCCAGTGCTGCGTATCGCTGTCTTGCGTCCATGATGGAGTCTGGTGGTGGCAGCAGCAACATGCAGCTTCATCCGGGAGCCGGCATGGGGCACTGGAGTCAGACATCATGGCGGGGGGTGAAGGGCATTGACGTTGGGCCCTTGGTGGGCAGCATCATAGTCCAGCTGGGGTTTGGGAGTTTGGTTGCTGCACGGTGGCGGCAGCACCAGTAGAGTCTGGAAACGGGGCTGAGGACACAGAGGCGTCCAGTGGTGGGCATCTTCATCCTGCTGGGGTAACAGGAATCCTGCTGCAGTGGCATCTGGCGACCATGTGGGGAGTCCGGTGGCTACAGTGAAGAGCTCCAGGCTGGTGGCGGCAGCGAGGGCGCAGGGCAGTGAGCCTCAGAGTGGAAGGGCGACGAGAGGCTGGAATGGCCTCTGCAGTGGCTGTTCCAGGCCCTGGGTCTTGGTCCTGGCTGAGCGGCCTGTTCAGGAAGCAGCACGAAGGGGGTGGCAATACCCAGGCAGCTGCTGAGGACCTTAGGCTGCCCACACCTGCCTCGCCTGGCACTGGCCATGAGCCCGCCAGGTGGCTGCTCGCCCCATCCCCGATGTGGCCTCTGCAGGGGAACTAGGCCATCTGCCAGGTGGGGCAGCCTTGGGAGAGGACCCCCACCTTCCTAAGAGACATCCCACCTGGGCTGTGGGGGGAGAGAGCAGAGGAACTAGGACCTCTTCATCCTCAAAGTGCATTTCTGATTGGAAGCATTTCCTCTCAGAACTGGAACAGGACAAGGATGCCCTCTCTCACCTTCTACTCTACATAGTCCCTGATACTCTAGCCAGAGTTTAAACTATACTGCTGTTTAAACTCCACTACAGCTTAGACTACACGACAGAGCTGTAGATGAAAGAAATTAAAGGGATAGGAATAGGGGAAGAAGAACTCAAACTATCCCTATTTGCTGATGACATGATTCTACACATAGAGGATCCAAAAAAACTCCACCAGAAAACTTCTAATATTAACAAATTCAGCAATGTCACAGGATATGAAATCAATATTCATAAATCAAATGCATTTCTATCTATTAGTGATGAACCCTCTCAAAGAGAAATTAGGAAAACTATCCCATTCACAATAGCCTCAAAAATGAAATATTTGGGTATAAATTTAACAAAAGAGATGAAAGACCTATACAATGAAAACTAAAGAAAGAAATTGAAAAGACTTTCAAAGATGGCGGGCCAGAGGGAAGCAGCATCTGTGTTGCTCTGTGACCCAGATCTCTCCTAGTAGGAATTCTGCATCTCTTGAGAGTGTTAGAGGCCCCTGTACAGCTTCTCTCTACAGAAATGACCAGCGCTGTGACCTCGCGCAGGACTCAGGGCCTCAGTGTCCGAGCAGGACCCAAAGCCAAAGTTGCAGTTCACTTAAGACTTGGCCAGCGCCTTAGCAGAACCACCTACCAACACATCTGCAGACCGCCGAGACTCGCTCCACTCCCACGCAGGTCACTCAGCTGCTACCTCCCCACAGCACAAGGCCATCGGTTCCCCTGACATCACCAGACACCCGGCTCTGGAAGCACACCGACTACATCTTGGAAAGCATCCCTTGCCATTTTGAGGTGGGCGTGGCTATCGGATCCCTCCCCTTTTGAGCAGGTACCTGATTCCAATTCCTCCCTCATGGAATTAATATTGTCAAAATGGCCACACTATCAAAAACCTTATACAGATTTAATGTGATTCCAATTAAAATCCCAATAACATGCCTCATAGAAATAGAAAAAGTAATCATGAAATTCATTTGGAAAAATAGACACAGAGAAATCCTCATTGACAAAGCAATCCTTAGCAAAAAGAGTGAAGTAGGAGACATCACAATATCAAACCTTAAACTACTACAGATCTGTAGTAACAAAAACGGCATGCTATTGGCACCAAAATACACATGTAGACCAATGGTACAAAATAGAAGATACAGAGAAAAACCCACATAAATGTAGTTATCTCATTCTTGACAAAGGTGCCGAAAACATACATTAGCTAAAGGATAGCCTCTTCAACAATGGTGCTGGGGAAACTGTAAATCCATATGTAGCAGACTGAAATTAAACCACGATCTCTCACCTTGCACAAACACTCAAAGTAGATCAAGGACCTAGGAATTAGACCAGAGACCCTGTACTTAAGAAATAAAATCAAGAATTAATAATGGGATGGATTCAAACTTAAAAGCTTCTTCTCAGCAAAGGAAACAATAATATGAAGAGAGAGCTCACAGAGTGGGAGAACATCTTTACTACACGCACATTAGATAAAACAGTAATTTCCAGGATATATAAAAAACTCAAAAACGTCAACATCCAAAGAATAAATACCCCAATCAATAAATGGGCTAAGGAAATGGGCAGACACTTCACAGAAGAAGATACACAGTCGATCAACAAATATATGAAAATATGTTCAGCTTCACCAGAAATTAGAGAAATGCAAATCAAAACTACTCTAAGACCATCTTACTCCAGCCAGAATGGCAGTTAACAAGAATACAAGCAACAATAAATGTTGGTGAGGATGTGGGGGGGAAAGGTATACTCATACATTGCTAGTGGCATTGCAAATTGGTGCAACCGCTCTGGAAAGCAGTATGGAGCTTCCTCAAAAAACATGGAATGGAACCTCCATTTGACCCAGAAATTCCACTCCTCAATCTATACCCAAAAGACTTAAAATCAGCATACTAGAGTGATGCAGCCACATCAATGTTTATAGCAGCTCAAGTCACAGTAGGTAAACTGTGGAACCAACCTAGAAGTCCTTCAAGAGCTAAATCGATAAAGAAAATGTGGTATATGTGCACAATGGAATCAGCTTTAAAAGATAATACAATTATGACACTTGCAGGTAAGTGGATGGAGTTGGAGAATATTATGTAAATGAAAAAAGCTAATCCTCAAAAACAACAGGCTGAATGTTCTCCCTGATAAGTGGATGCTGATCCATAATGAGGGGGGCAAGGGAAGAATGGAGGAACTTGGGGCAAAGGGGAAGGATAGGAGGGACAGGCATGGGGTAGGAAAGAGGGTGGAATGAGAGGGATATCATTACCCTAGGTACATGCAGGACTGCACATATGGTGCAACTCTACATTGTGTTCTACCAGAGAAATGAAAAGCTGTGCGCCATTTCTGTACAAAGAACCAAAGTGAATTCTGCTGTTATGTACAACTAATTAGAGCTAATTAATTTTTTTAAAGTACATTTCTGTGTCTAAGGGTGGCAGAAGACCAAGACCAAGGACAGCACGTCTTGGGGTTCCCTCTGCCATCTATGCCCTCCACCCTTGTCCAGCCCCAGGGATGCGCTTTGAGGGGGAGGACTTGTAGCCCCACCCCCCACTGCCTCTGCTCTCAGTGGCCACAGCCCAGGAGAGATGTCGCTGGGGAGGGTGGGTGTCCTCTCCAAAGGCTGCCCGGGCTGGCAGCGGGCCTACTCCCCCCGCAGAGGCCGCAACCCAGGGAGGGACAGGGCGAATCCGGGGTGGGGCGAGCTGCCACCCTGGGGGGCTCAGGGCCGGTGCCAGGCGCCGCCTGCGTGGGCAGCATAAGGTCCTCAGAGGCTGTGTGGGTACCGCCGCCTGCCGTGTCCTGCTTCCTGAGCAGGCAGGCCCTGCCAGGAGCAAGACAAGTGGCCTGGGGCAGCCACAGCACAGGGCACCCCATCCTCTGGTCGCCCTCTGACTCTGAGGCCCGCTGCCCTACGCTGTCGCTGTCGCCACAGCCAGCGCTCCACACTGTGGCCACTGGAGTCCCGACCTGGCCACCAGAAATGCTGCCAACACCTCCACTGCACTGGAAGCAGACTCCCACCACCGCCAATGGATGAGGATGCTCCTATTTGGACGCCTATTTCCATGCAGCCACCGATTCAACTGGACTCCCCAAAGGGCCTTAGGGCGCCTAGGCTCCCTGATGAACGCCCTGCCCGCAGAGGGATGCCGCTGGTTGCTGGGAACCTCCAATGTGGAACATTGAGGGTGGCTGCTGTTCACTTCCACACTGCAACTGGACTCCTCCACAGGTGGCGCCTACACCTCCAGGCTTGGGGAGGGTGTGGGCACCCCATTTTATCTGTGCCACCTGTTCATCCTGCCAGGGGATTAATTCACTAATTGGCTTTAGGCTCTCATAACAGGATCATTTCCCCTCTAAACCTTCTTGCATTGTCTCACCCATGAGCTTTTGGGGGACACCGAGAAACTCAACCATATCGTGTCTTCATCAGATAGCTTAGCCAGATCTTCTTCATGACTTGCTGTAGCTTCTACATCAGCACTTGCTGCTTCACCCTGCACTTGTCTTATATGGAGATGGGCCTCTTGCCTCCAACATCATGAACCAAATTCTGCCACCTTCAGACTTCTTCTGGAGCTTTCTCCCTTCTCTTGGCATCAGAAAAATCTAATGTTTTGGCCTTATCTGGATGCGGTTTTGGCTTAAGGGAATGTGGCTTGTTTCATCTGTTCTCCAGACTATGAAAACTTTATCCCTATCAGCTGTTTTGCTTTCTTATCATTCACCTATGCCCTGGAGCAGCACTTTAATTTTCCTTATCAACATTTCCCTTGCATTCTCATTGGGACTAACTATTCAAGAGGCACAGCTTTTTTTTTTTTCTTTTCTTTCTTTCTTTCTTTTTTAAATAGTTTTAGATCAACAGCATGCCTTTCTTTGTTTAGTTGTTTTTTTTTTTTTGTAGTGCTAAGGATTGAACTCAGTGCCTCATACATTCTAGGCAAGCACTCTGCCACTGAGCTACAGCCCAGCCCAAGGCACAGCTTTCTATTTGGAATGCAAAACTTGGAACTCTTCCTTCTATTCCAACTGTTCAGTCCATTACAGAGTAATTAACTGGTCTAACTTCAATATTGTTTCTT
The DNA here is from genome assembly GCF_047511675.1 of Marmota flaviventris. Classification (NCBI taxonomy): domain Eukaryota; kingdom Metazoa; phylum Chordata; class Mammalia; order Rodentia; family Sciuridae; genus Marmota; species Marmota flaviventris. The sequence continues at coordinate 55,497,365 of NC_092514.1, read as the reverse complement.
AGGGAATGAGAAGAAGGTGAGTCATGATCTGTGGAGCAATAAGAAGACACATATTAAGTTTGCTGTCTTATATGAACAGGGTTTGTCGTGTCACATGACATCTAACCTAGTTAACGTCACAGAACACAGTAGGGGATAAAATGCCCTGAAATCCTCACCACCCTTTAGGCAGTCATCTCGGCTCCATGCACAGGGGCCCCACAGGACCCCTGTGCTCTAAGGGGGCTCTCCATCTTCAGCTACTCAGTGCTGGGGGTGGCACAGCCTGGTGAATGGATTGAGCACTATTGTGTCAACATAAATGTTTGTTACTAAAATACTTACAATGCCATCCCAGACATTTAAAAAAAACCACCATCACAAAAAATAAAATAGACAGTTTTAGTGGGAGGAGGCGGATAGCTGTGGTGGGGCATCTGGCACAATGCGCAGGTGCTCACACGTGGGAGGTGCCCTCATGGACTTTAGAACTAGGGCAGCGAGAAAACATTCTAGGAGAAGTGGAGGCTTCTGGTCTAATCGTTTCTTGACCCCCTGCCTCTGGCATTTGTGTGTGTGTGCATTTTATGTAGCTGCCAGGGAAGATGGCTGACTTTGAAAGAATGGGATGGCAGCTTGGGTCACCACCTGTACCAACTGGAAGATAATGATGTAAAGGGCCTCTCCTTCAGCTGGAACCTCCCAAGGCCCCCTGCATGGGGAGCTTCCCAGAGAGTGTCCAAGCAGGTCACATGCAGCAGAGCAAAGGGGGCAAAACTGTGAGGCACATGTGTGGGTAGGATTCTCCCCTCACTTTCTGTCCAGTCTCTATACAAAAAAGCATGGGCAATCCAGGCTGGGATTGGCTGTGCTGGAAAGGGATCCTCACAGGGCCCGGCTCTGAGGCTCCAGCCACGCCTCTCTTCCTTGGGTACCCAGAATCCCACCACAGCTTGCTTTGTTCCTTCTACAGAGTAAGCCCCAGACCTCTGTCCTCTGCTGGGAAACAACAGGGTAGACCCTGAGGTCTGCCCAGCCATCCTCTACAACAGCCCCCCAAGTGACCACTCTGGAGACAGCAGCCCTCCCTCTTGGCCCAAAGACCACTCACTTCTTGTCTTGAAGGTACTCCTCCTCAACATATGGCTGGAGGCGTCCATACCTAGAGAATACCAGGAGGCTGTGACCTCTAATATCCTGTGTCCCTCATCTGTCGAGATGCCTGGTGGACTTGACTAACTTACTGACAATAACGGGAGCTCAGGAGGGCTGGGAGAGTTTGTTTGCACGGATTCCTAAATGATAGGCCAAGTGCCTGCCAAAGGTAGGTGCTTCATATATATTTGAGCCATGAATGAACCCACCCACCTGCTGCCTGGCTACCTCAGGGCCAGGACCCTCTCAGTTGACCCCAGGGGTCCCTGTTCTGTCTACAGGCAGGTTGGAACCCTCCCAGATGCAACCCACAGACTCCTTCCCAAATGTGGAAACTGCTTTTCCTGAGGCCTCAGAAGAGTGAGGTCTGAGGCAGAGAACTTCCTCTCAGGGAGGGGACAGGCCCCCAGGGAAAGGCCAGAGCCATCGCCAGCCTGTGTCCCAGGACCACTCTGAGGCAAACACTCCTAGGGCTCATCCTACTTGGATTTCTAAACACCCAGGCAGAGTTCTCCTCTGAAAAACCCTACTTTCCTCAGAGCTGACGGAGGTTCAGAGTGATGCCCGGCATTCCCAACACCAGGCCAGGAGATGGCCATGGGCCAGGGCTTGGAGGTCATACACACCTTTTACCCAGCAGCTCCAGAGCCTTCTGGGTACTGGCCAAATCTTGGTACAAATACAAAACCCCATGGACATAGGGGGTGTTCCCCTGCTGCAGGGCAGGCACCAGGCCGTCCTCGAGCTCCCAGAGAAGTACTGTGAGGGTTTCCACAAGACAGGACACATCCACTGATGAGCCTTGGTCATCTTCTCCCTAGGATGGGCAATCAAAGAGGGACATTTCAACAGGAAAACGGTAGCCATTTGCAAAAGGAATCACTGCCATACGTCAGGGGAAATCAAAATATTTTCCCTCCATATTCTCAGGAGACATCACACACACACACACACACACACACACACACACACACACACACACACACAAACCTGGTGAGATCTGGCACTTTTGAAAGGGGAATCTGAATGTGGGTTAAACTATGGACACCTGTGGTGCCCTGTCCTGTCTCACTTCTGGTCTCCTTGGGAAAAATTGCCAGAGTCGTTGGGACACAGCGCTGACCCAGCACCTCCACACTCAGGAAAAGCCCTGAGGCTTAAGCACCCACAGATCTGTAGACAACAAGAACTCATGGCTCTGGGCTTGCTGTCTCAACACCAGTGAGCAGACTGGGACTGTGAGTTCCATGGCCAAGGAAGTGAGGTCACTGTCTCAGGAAGTCCTTTGCTGAGTCCCTTTCTTACACAAGATGGTTCCAATGGCCCACTGGGCTGCAGTCTTCCCATGACATAGGCACAGGTGGACCCAGTTACACCAACACACCCTGGATCAGGCCCTCAGACAGGCCCGGGTGTAGCCAGCTCCCTTGGTTTGGGGAGGCAGAGCTTGGTTGAGACCCTTCCCCTTCTTGTGGGTATGTGTGTGGCCCTGAGGAAGTCATTGTGCCTTGCAGGGCCTCCATAGCTTCTCAACATGTTCCCAGGGGTCATTCTAGCATCTGCTTTAGAGGTTGTCATCAGGGACATGTGCCCACACATACATGGACTCCCTGAGAAACCCTAATCCAGGAGTCATGCGTCTCTAATGCACAAATATACAGATAACATGACATAGCAAGTTAAGGGACAAAGGATGACATCCAACTTTACCATGACCTGAGTCCCACAGTGACAGAGGGAAAGTCAGCTCCTCTCTTGGCCATGGTCCCCACTCTGCACCACTGGAGGGTTATTTTCAGAGATAGCCTCCCCTTTGCCATAGAATTCTAATTTCTGTGCAAAATCAAATTGCCCCAATGTCTCTTCCGATCGTATGATGGGGTACACTACAGGGGATTTCAAACACCACAGCATCCTGTGCCCAAAGCCTGTAGCTCCCTCCTCTCTCAGTGGATCCACATCAGCATCTGGTTTCTAAGAAACAGAAATCAACAAGCCTCATGGGGTATCACTTCCAAGTTTGAGTCACGGGAAGTCTAACTTAGTCTGGCTCCACAGGCCCACAGCAGAGGGCACTGCTGAAATTCCAGAGGTTTGTGGGGAAAGTTGGTGGGGCAGCAGGCAGAGACCTGAGGACCCCATGAAATGGCAAGGAGCTGGCATTTCTGTGCCTCTGTTTCTACACGCCTCCCATAGGTGAAAATGCTAGGGCTAAAAAATTCACTGATGCACAAAACATATAAGAAGCAAGGATGGTGTGGAATGGCCAAGAATTTCTTCCATAGCATGGCCACGACCACGGAAACGGACTTCTCTATCTCCATGTCTTTAGGGAAAGGCAAAGCCACTTCCTTTTGTTTTGTGTGCAGTTTAAAGCAACAGTTTCCTCCTATTCTTCCAACTAAACTTTGGAGGCAAGATCCCAGTAGTATGAACAAAGAAGCATCTCAGAGGCAATAGTACTCAATAGCTGAGGCTACTGGAGCAGAGAGAAAGACAGACAATTCAGCTTTGAGGTCTGGAAAGGGAATAGGAGACCAGTCCCTGCAGGGGACACTCACAAACCTAATGCATGTTCACTGAGTGCCCTGTGCTCACTGTTGAATGGAACATGAGGAGCTGATGTCTTTCCATCTCCTAAGGAACTTCCAGATTTAGCTAGCCATCCCAGGAGACTCAGGACCATCATCCTTGTGCACACAGAGCTAAGTGGCTGCTCATTACCTTCCCACCAAAGGTGAGAGGCAGGTGATGCTAAGTTCTTTGAACTGATACTGAATTGAAAAATATTTTAATTGTATATGCTCTCCTGAAAATACCAGTAAATTCATCAGCTTCAAATTACTATAAGAAAGAACTAAAGGGGAGAAGATATGTTAAGCAAAGTAAAGATATGACAAGAATTCAACTTCCAAATGACCTAAATGCACTTGCAGCTTCTGTGCTATTTCCTGTTGCTTATAATACATAGCAGGTTTCATATGTGCTGATGGTGACTTACAGGCTCCTGGCCTAACAGGAGAGGCTTTTCACACTAGAGCAGCTTCACCAAGCATCTGGATTTACACAGCTGCAAATTTTGAAAAGTAACACTAAATGATATCTCTCAAGATAAAGATGTCTGCTCAAAAACAAATATTAAAACTAGATAAAATTCTACGAGAATACAAAAATGTAGAAACTACGATGACATAACAAAATATTTATTAAACTCTAAGCATGTTATTTATTGACCCCCAAACAAATATTCCTATAGCATTTCTAAAAGACATCATCCTTATTCTTCCTTGAATTGCTTCTATCCATCAGAAAGATGTCATGTTCTTAAGGCTGGTTGATTTATTCCCCTCAAATGTGAATAAAAACCCAAATCTCAAAATTCCACAAAACCATTTATAAGAAGGGAAAATGTCCTTCATCCAATTCACAATGCAGCTGAAAAAAATCCCAATAAAACCAGAAACAGCCTATGAGAAGGTTTCATAAGAATTGCAATTAGCTATAGAATGATATACAGAAACCAGTTTTTAAACACTTGAAAGTGCTCCTCAGCCACATCAGAAGCAACTAAGATATTTATTTACCACCTAATAACTCAATTTCCACAAGGAAAAAAAAAATCTTCCTCATGCTAAACACGATAGATGAAGGAAATGCAGTGTCAAAGAACAGCTCTCTTTGGTCATCAGCTCTGGCTTCCCAGTTCACACTGAGGTGGACTTTCATCTTGCCCACATGGACCAGGACACTTAATTAACACACAGTCAGGGAGCCTGCCCTAGAAGGCTACTACTCCCCAGAGACTAGTACATGTGCTCCTTTGGCTTTCCTGACACTAACAGGTTATGAACATCCTTTCTTCTTAAAGAATAGGCTGATGGGGCTGGGGTTTGGGTCAGTGGTAGAGTGCTTACCTAGCATGTGTGAGGCACTGGGCTCAATTTTCAGCACCACATATAAATAAATAAAATAAAGGTCCATTGACAACTAAAAGCAATATTAAAAAAAAAAAAAAAAAAAGAATAGGCTGGTGAACACAGCACATCAGCTGTTTCATGTGAGTACTGATATCTATTAGTTGTTGATAGCTGTCCCATTCCCAGGGTTACCTGCTATTAAAAGGCAAGCTCACTGGGGAAGCACTGAGGACTCCTATCATAGCCTCCTGCTGAAAACCACTATTGAACTCCTGCTTCAATCCTAAGCCTGCTGCTTCCCCAAACACAAGTCTATTGCATGATTTTACAAAGAGGGGGAACTGATGGAAATCACTGAGGGGCTGGAACACCTGAAGAAGGTCAGCCTGGCCAGTGACTAGGTCCTCTTCCAGTCTGACCTCTTTGGAACAATTTGGAAGAAAATAATTTCTAGACAAGTCACTTGATAACAAATTTATAGTTTCATATTTGAAAGCACCACCAACGAAAGCTTTAGTTACCAGTCAAGATATGCAGTTCATGAGTGTGTCATTATGAGAAGTAACCAAGAAAAGGGTTGTGGCTGAACTCGGACCATAGAGAACCTTCAGTGATCCACAGTGGCATTGGGCAGGGGGAGAGGTAGGGTCAATATGGGTAAATTCAATGCTCAGGACAATATTAAGAAGACTGTTAGATTAATTCAAACTATAATCCCCAGCCCTTTACAATAACAAACCATCCATTTAAGATCCACTCTCCCTCCTCCTGGCCATTTCCTAACAAAAGTACTAAGAGGCTCAGATCTGGCCAAAATGAAAGGCCCAGCAGGGCTTGGAGGCACACACCCGTAGTCCAAGCATTGGGGAAGATGGGACAGGAAAATATGGAGTTCAAAACTAGCCTCAGCAAGCTAGAGAGGTCTGAAGCAACTTAGCTAGACTCTGTCTCTAAATAAACATATTTAAAAAAAAAAGTCTGAGGATGTGTCTTAGTGGTTAAGAACCCCAGGTTCAATATCTGGTATAAAAATAAATAAATGAATGACTCATCAAATTTTCAGTCCTCCGGATGGTTCTGTATTTTCAGCAGTGCCCATCAGGAACCATGGCGATGAGGTTACCTTCTAGAAAGCCAATCACATTATATATTCCCACATCCAATACTGCTCAAAAACCTGTTCCCCTGGTTTGGATTCATCTCAATGAAATGCCTGACTGTGCCAGCAATGCTCCTGTGCAACGACTGTGAAGCACTTGACAACTACTACACTCAAGGCAGGCAAGGCTGGCATCCTGCACCTTTGGGTTCAAAGGCTGGAGAGTCCAGGTTCTGGCAGGGACTGCCCTGGCTTATTCTCCTTTGTGGGACTTTCCAGGACTTGGGCACCATGGGTCCAGCTTAGGACCTGCTAAGACACCCTAGCTATGGGTGCTTCTAATTTTACTGCCATCTCCAAAGTCATCCGAAGCAGAAACCCCTACGATCAATGCAGGGGACCAACACCATTTCCAGAAAGGCCACCTGCACTTGAAAGTCCATGCTGTGGAATCACTGGCTTCTACGACTACAGACCTCCCTCCAGATGTGATACTGGCCTTTGGAGCACTGAGCATCTGCTCCAAAAGAAGAGAAACTCCAAGCCCAGACAGCAAGCCTGGAGCATGAAAACCTGCAGCACCTCTAACCAGAATACCTCCAGTGACCAAGGGACAAAAGACAAGCAGCAAACATGAGCAGGGAGTCACCAATGCCCCTCCATTTAATGCTTGACACAAAGGCCACCCAAGCAGAAATCGAGGGGCCAGCACCACCCCAGAAAGACCAACTTGCATGACTATGCCCTTGGCAGTGTCCTCAGTGGAACCTGAGAGCAGAGAACCTGGGAGCAGCCTGTGGGTAATGAGCATCTCCTTTCTAAGAGGAGGGACCCTCGAGCACCAGACAGACCTATGAGGCAAGCTTGGGCCTGACTCTCTGTGGCCCCCACCACCAGAGTATTTCCATGGTGACCAAGTTACACAGGACAAACAGCAACCATGATCTTGGAGCCACCTAGGCCCCTCCTTTCAGCGCCATCCCCAAAGGGCCCACCCAAGCAGAAATGCCCAAGTTGGCCTCGGGGCACCAGCACCACCATGAGCAAGGCTGCATCTAGGTGCACATCTGTGCTGGCCTCTCAACCTGGCAGCTCAGCTGGACCAGCCACCAGACCATCCTCTTCCAGGTCAGGACCCACTCCTGTGGGGTCCAAGAGAAAACTCTTTTGCTAAGATGACATCCACCTTCTCCCACATGGGACCTGGTGGCAGACTGCTTAGATGCATAGCACAGGTCTCACCCTGACCTCTGTGATCCTGGGGCAAAGTGGAGGCTCAGAGACATGATGTCCCCTTCCCTCTCACTTCCTGGCAGCTTTGCCCTCAGAGTTGGGTAGCAGGAGGCTTTCATTTTACTTGGCTCTCTGGTCAGGCTCCTCACTACTACAGAGGCCCTGTCCTGGCTCTCTGGTTTCCTTGTTGTTTGAGCATCTGGGAGTTCTCTGTCCTTAGGCCATTTGCTTGGATGGGGAAATTTGAAATTGGCTTGTGGGCCAGATAATGAGAAGGGATATGAGGTGCACAGAGGAACCACAATGTTTGGAAGGTCTCCTTCATAATATGTAAGTATAGGAAATATTAAGCCCAGACTACTCACTAGAAAGAATTTTCACAGAGTGCTCTGCTTATAGCTATAAATCTGTGACCAAGAAAAAATTATTTTCCCACTCTAACAGAGCATGGCCTCTGTATGGGCCAGAATCAAGAGAAAAATGGCCTTTAAGGAGGTCACTGAATTATTAGTCTTATGCAAATAGAATTGTTTTGTCAAAGACCAGGAAAATGGGATGAAATACGTAATTTGTTTATTCTACATAAATAAGCCTGTTCTAGACTCCTGGTGGGAAGACCTCCAGAAGCCTCTGCCACCTGGTGGGGGAGAGTGGAGAGCCACAGGGTGGGGTGGGTGAGCTGAGCCAGTGAGGTGCATGGGCTGCAGTCCTTCAGGGACCCTCAGTTGACCTTCACAAGAGAATCACAGAGGACAGGGTGGCTGAATCAGGAAGGCTGGAGGGATTTTCAGGTAACTTTAAAATAAATCTCACTGTGGGGAAGTGGGGCAAAGAGGAGGTGAGTCAGATGCCCCTTGGCTACCACTGGACAAAGGGGAGTGAGCAGAGGAAGGGTGTGCCACCCTGCCTGCCTCAAGGTCACCTGGGGTATGGAGCTCAGGGCAGAGGCCTTCACAGGCCCACATTCCCAGCTACCTAGACCACTGGACCTTGAACCCAGATTCCTGAAGGTGACAGGAGCCAGGGGCTCACCTCCTGCCAGGTACCATCCTGCATGTTCCAGCTGCTACCAGCAACTCAGCTTTCAAGCTCCAACCAGGTCATCACCCCCTTATAGAAGCTTCCTAGACTTTTTATACCCCACGTGGGGACCATGTGGTGCCCCATCCATGTTCTACTAACACCTCTTCTTGTTACTTGTCACAAGAACCCAAACTGTCATTCAGTCGCTCAGTGTTTCTCCAGTGTCCCCTGCATGCCAAGTGACATAGAAAGACATAAACTAATCCATGTGAATGAATAGACAGTGACAACCTGAGGCCAGTTCTCTACAGCAAAAATCCTTGGTCCTCTGAGAACAAATAACCAAAAACCAGGCCTGACAGGGTAGTAGAGAGTGCAGGGAGGGCTTCCTCAAGGGGGTGATGGCCCAAGATCTGAAATAGAAGTAGAAATTACTTCTCTGGGCCTCAGTTTCTCCAGCTCTAAAGCAGGGAGATCCTGTGTGTCACCCACCACTGCCCCTACAGAGCCGACCTGGAGTTCAAGTTAAGACAGATGTGGGGACAAGGTGCAGGGAAAAGAGCTACATGGAAATGGCCAGCAGCTTTGAGCTTTTTGTCTTGTTATGGGCGAGGCAGGGAGGAGGTGAGAGCTGGGAGGGGTGGAATAGGGCCAGTGGAGGTGGTGAGAAGGGAGGGTTTGGGGAAGTTCAAGGCACAGACTCAAAGACAGTTGGAGGATGGAGCAGGGAGGGGTGGTGTCTCCCTGCCAGACCTGGCTCGTTCCATGGTGTGGCCCAACCTTCTTTTCCTTCTGAATCCTGTCCCCCTCCATCCCTGTACCCCCAGCTGCTCACAGGTCATTCCTCTGCCTGACCCACACACTCCCGCTGCCTGGCCTTGCTCATGCAGTCCCCTCACTCGATCCCCTCCCTCTCCTATTGGTCTCCCCCTCTGGACGAATTCCCCAGCCACACCCATCTCTTCATTCTTCTCTGAGCCCCCCACCCCAACTTGATGGGTCCCCCCCTTCCAAGCTCCCGGCATCAGGCCTCCCCTGCAGGGTTCTGCACATGAGGCTCTGGAGCCAGATTTCCAGAATTCCAGTCCCAGCTCTTCCAGGCAGGACCTTGACTAACTCATAATTCATGTCCTTTCCCAGAGCCTCACCTTTACCACCAGGGAAATGGGTGATATGATTCCCTCTGTAAATATATGCAGCCTGGTTCATGGAGGTATTGATGCTCCGAGGTGGAATTCAGGGTTCCTGTAAGGGGGCGCCTTTTGGCACTTAAAGGAGTGGCCCTCGTGGCTCCAAGAACAGAGTTGGTTTTTGTCCCCTGTAAAGTGACCACTATAGGGATGGTCTAGTTAGTGGTGCTGAATATGTCGAAGCCCCATTTACCCTGTAAATGCTGTCTCATGCTTCTCTTTCCTTCACTTGGGGAGGAGATGAACAGAACCCCAAAGACAGATATGAGATCCGGGAGCTAGTTTGGGCTCCCAGGTTCCTGGATTGCATGGGGACAAACTTACAAGTCAAGGTGGCCTTTCCGAGGGTGATGATGGTTCCTCCTCCAAGGAGAGCTTCAGGGGTTCTGCACGGTCAGGCTTTGGGGGATGGCATGAATTGCACAAACATCAGTGGTTGCTTGCCCTGGTTTGTATTTTGCCTTCTCTCCCTTGGTCCTCATGGTGGTGCTCTGCCTAGGGGCAGGCCCTGGAGCTGTTCTATCCCAATCTTGCCCCATGGTGTTCTCTGGTTTTGGGGGTCCCTCTACTTTTTTAGCAGATGCCCATTTCTGCCATGGGAGATGGAAGAACTGGGGACAAATCTGTCCTCATAGTTGCAATTGAGGCAACTGACACTGGCAGCATTAAGGGGGATGAATCTTGGTTGTCCCATGCTGACTGGGGCTGCCTGTTCTTGGGACAAACACTGTTCACAGTCCCTGGCCTCTGAGTAGCAGCTGCAGAGGCTGATGGACTAGTTGCTCCAGTGGACTTGCAGCCTGGCTGCCAGCAGAATGTGTGTGGGTACTGGCATGGGCCCCCACGGTGGGATTTCTAAGACTGTCAGCACCAAGGTCTGAGTGGGTTGGGTTGCCCAAGTTGGGGGGCCTGCTATCAATGGTGGGAATGGAGCTACCCCTGGACCTGGAGATCCCAGGTGTCCAAACTACTGACAGCTGGCAGAGGTGGGGGCTCTGGGCTTCTTCCTGTCAGAAACCCCAGGTGGGATGGTGGCTCCAGGGATGAGGGGCTTCTTCCCTCGGGGAGCGTGTTTAGGTACCTTTCAAGACGGCAGACTGAGGAATCAGACCAGAGACTCTGCGTCTAATAGAAGATAAAGTTGGTCCTCATCTTCATCTCGTGGGGGCAGGCCCCAAATTCCTTAATAAGACTCCTATAGCACAAGAGTTAAAACCAAGAATCAACAAATGGGACGAATTCAAACTGAAAAAGTTTTTTCTCAGCAAGAGAAATAATATGCGAGGTGAATAGGGAGCCTACATCCTGGGAACCAATTTTTACCCCTCAAACATCAGATAGAGCTCTAATCTCTAGAGTGTACAAAGAACTCAAAAAGTTAAACAACAAAAAAGCAGATAACCCAATCAACAAATGGGCCAAGGACTTGGACAGAAACTTCTCAGAAGAGGACATACAATCAATTAACAAATACATGAAAAAATGCTCACCATCTCTAGCAATCAGAGAAATGCAAATCAAAACCACCCTAAGATACCATCTCACTCCAGTCAGAAAGGCAGCCATTATGAAGTCAAACAACAATAAGTGCTGGCGAGGATGGGGGGGGTGGGGGGGAAGGTACACTCATACATTGCTGGTGGGACTGCAAATTGGTGCAGCCAATTTGGAAAGCAGTATGGAGATTCCTTGGAAAGCTGGGAATGGAACCACCATTTGACCCAGCTATTCTCCTTCTTGGATTATACCCAAAAGACCTAAGAAGAGCATACTACAGGGACACAGCCACATCAATGTTTACAGCAGCACAATTCACAATAGCTAGAATGGGGAACCAACCTAGATGCCCTTCAATAGATGAATGGATTAAAAAATGTGGCATTTATACACAACGAAATATTACTCAGCACTAAAAAATAACAAGATCATGGCATTTGCAGGGAAATGGATGGCAAAGAAGGCCCGGTGTGAGAAGGTGGCTGTAGGCAGAGCGGGACAGCCATTGCCAAGGAAGAAATGCTCATCCATGGGGAATACGGGTAGGCCACAGAAACGAAAGTTTCCTTTGCCGTCACATCAATAGGGGGACCTCTGAGGCTGCCACCACTTCTGGAACTGGCCTGTCCAGTCACCACTGAGGACCTGAACTGGGAGAAACAGAAAGCTCCGCAGCACATCCACTGCCTTCTGATGGGTGAGTCCCAGGCCATGTGGGACAGCTATACCATGCCCCCCAACCCCAGCCCATGTGTGGGCCCCTCTACCTGGGGAGGGGCCAAGCCTCTGGCACCAGTGGGCCTCAGCCAGACCTTGCCTTACCACCCCAGCACTGCCTCCCTGCCCAAAGTGGGTGGGCGCTGCTCTCTCCTCCCAGAGACACCCTCCTACCTCCAAACTTTGTGTCCCCCTCTTCCACAGCCTGCCAACTGTTCCTTGGCCCTTCCTCCCAGGCCCTCTCCCAGCACTTTGGCAGGCTTGGCTCTGCAGCCAGGGGCTCCCTTGGGGGGCCACCCTCATGAACACCATTATGACTTCACAGTCTCCCTTCCCCCACATCTGGGGCCTCCATCTGACTCCACTAGGAACTTCCTACTCTCTCACCAGGGCCCAAAGCCCAACAGTACTCACAGGGCCTCAGCAGTAGACAGCTCCAGTCTGCCACCTTTTTTTTAAATTTTTACTTATTTTTTTTAGTCATACATGACAGAATGTGTGTGGGTGCTGACATGGGCCCCCACGGTGGGATTTCTACGTCTGTCAGCACCAAGGGCTGAGTGGGTTGGGCTGCCCAGGCTGGGGGGCCTGCTATCAATGGTGGGAATGGAGCTACCCCTGGACCTGGAGATCCCAGGTGTCCAAACTACTGACAGCTGGCAGAGGTGGGGGCTCTGGGCTTCTTCCTGTCAGAAACCCCAGGTGGGATGGTGGCTCCAGGGATGAGGGGCTTCTTCCCTCGGGGAGCGTGTTTAGGTACCTTTCAAGACGGCAGACTGAGGAATCAGACCAGAGACTCTGCGTCTAATAGAAGATAAAGTTGGTCCTCATCTTCATCTCGTGGGGGCAGGCCCCAAATTCCTTAATAAGACTCCTATAGCACAAGAGTTAAAACCAAGAATCAACAAATGGGACGAATTCAAACTGAAAAAGTTTTTTCTCAGCAAGAGAAATAATATGCGAGGTGAATAGGGAGCCTACATCCTGGGAACCAATTTTTACCCCTCAAACATCAGATAGAGCTCTAATCTCTAGAGTGTACAAAGAACTCAAAAAGTTAAACAACAAAAAAGCAGATAACCCAATCAACAAATGGGCCAAGGACTTGGACAGAAACTTCTCAGAAGAGGACATACAATCAATTAACAAATACATGAAAAAATGCTCACCATCTCTAGCAATCAGAGAAATGCAAATCAAAACCACCCTAAGATACCATTTCACTCCAGTCAGAAAGGCAGCCATTATGAAGTCAAACAACAATAAGTGCTGGCGAGGATGGGGGGGGTGGGGGGGAAGGTACACTCATACATTGCTGGTGGGACTGCAAATTGGTGCAGCCAATTTGGAAAGCAGTATGGAGATTCCTTGGAAAGCTGGGAATGGAACCACCATTTGACCCAGCTATTCTCCTTCTTGGATTATACCCAAAAGACCTAAGAAGAGCATACTACAGGGACACAGCCACATCAATGTTTACAGCAGCACAATTCACAATAGCTAGAATGGGGAACCAACCTAGATGCCCTTCAATAGATGAATGGATTAAAAAATGTGGCATTTATACACAACGAAATATTACTCAGCACTAAAAAATAACAAGATCATGGCATTTGCAGGGAAATGGATGGCAAAGAAGGCCCGGTGTGAGAAGGTGGCTGTAGGCAGAGCGGGACAGCCATTGCCAAGGAAGAAATGCTCATCCATGGGGAATACGGGTAGGCCACAGAAACGAAAGTTTCCTTTGCCGTCACATCAATAGGGGGACCTCTGAGGCTGCCACCACTTCTGGAACTGGCCTGTCCAGTCACCACTGAGGACCTGAACTGGGAGAAACAGAAAGCTCCGCAGCACATCCACTGCCTTCTGATGGGTGAGTCCCAGGCCATGTGGGACAGCTATACCATGCCCCCCAACCCCAGCCCATGTGTGGGCCCCTCTACCTGGGGAGGGGCCAAGCCTCTGGCACCAGTGGGCCTCAGCCAGACCTTGCCTTACCACCCCAGCACTGCCTCCCTGCCCAAAGTGGGTGGGCGCTGCTCTCTCCTCCCAGAGACACCCTCCTACCTCCAAACTTTGTGTCCCCCTCTTCCACAGCCTGCCAACTGTTCCTTGGCCCTTCCTCCCAGGCCCTCTCCCAGCACTTTGGCAGGCTTGGCTCTGCAGCCAGGGGCTCCCTTGGGGGGCCACCCTCATGAACACCATTATGACTTCACAGTCTCCCTTCCCCCACATCTGGGGCCTCCATCTGACTCCACTAGGAACTTCCTACTCTCTCACCAGGGCCCAAAGCCCAACAGTACTCACAGGGCCTCAGCAGTAGACAGCTCCAGTCTGCCACCTTTTTTTTAAATTTTTACTTATTTTTTTTAGTCATACATGACAGAATGTGTGTGGGTGCTGACATGGGCCCCCACGGTGGGATTTCTACGTCTGTCAGCACCAAGGGCTGAGTGGGTTGGGCTGCCCAGGCTGGGGGGCCTGCTATCAATGGTGGGAATGGAGCTACCCCTGGACCTGGAGATCCCAGGTGTCCAAACTACTGACAGCTGGCAGAGGTGGGGGCTCTGGGCTTCTTCCTGTCAGAAACCCCAGGTGGGATGGTGGCTCCAGGGATGAGGGGCTTCTTCCCTCGGGGAGCGTGTTTAGGTACCTTTCAAGACGGCAGACTGAGGAATCAGACCAGAGACTCTGCGTCTAATAGAAGATAAAGTTGGTCCTCATCTTCATCTCGTGGGGGCAGGCCCCAAATTCCTTAATAAGACTCCTATAGCACAAGAGTTAAAACCAAGAATCAACAAATGGGACGAATTCAAACTGAAAAAGTTTTTTCTCAGCAAGAGAAATAATATGCGAGGTGAATAGGGAGCCTACATCCTGGGAACCAATTTTTACCCCTCAAACATCAGATAGAGCTCTAATCTCTAGAGTGTACAAAGAACTCAAAAAGTTAAACAACAAAAAAGCAGATAACCCAATCAACAAATGGGCCAAGGACTTGGACAGAAACTTCTCAGAAGAGGACATACAATCAATTAACAAATACATGAAAAAATGCTCACCATCTCTAGCAATCAGAGAAATGCAAATCAAAACCACCCTAAGATACCATCTCACTCCAGTCAGAAAGGCAGCCATTATGAAGTCAAACAACAATAAGTGCTGGCGAGGATGGGGGGGGTGGGGGGGAAGGTACACTCATACATTGCTGGTGGGACTGCAAATTGGTGCAGCCAATTTGGAAAGCAGTATGGAGATTCCTTGGAAAGCTGGGAATGGAACCACCATTTGACCCAGCTATTCTCCTTCTTGGATTATACCCAAAAGACCTAAGAAGAGCATACTACAGGGACACAGCCACATCAATGTTTACAGCAGCACAATTCACAATAGCTAGAATGGGGAACCAACCTAGATGCCCTTCAATAGATGAATGGATTAAAAAATGTGGCATTTATACACAACGAAATATTACTCAGCACTAAAAAATAACAAGATCATGGCATTTGCAGGGAAATGGATGGCAAAGAAGGCCCGGTGTGAGAAGGTGGCTGTAGGCAGAGCGGGACAGCCATTGCCAAGGAAGAAATGCTCATCCATGGGGAATACGGGTAGGCCACAGAAACGAAAGTTTCCTTTGCCGTCACATCAATAGGGGGACCTCTGAGGCTGCCACCACTTCTGGAACTGGCCTGTCCAGTCACCACTGAGGACCTGAACTGGGAGAAACAGAAAGCTCCGCAGCACATCCACTGCCTTCTGATGGGTGAGTCCCAGGCCATGTGGGACAGCTATACCATGCCCCCCAACCCCAGCCCATGTGTGGGCCCCTCTACCTGGGGAGGGGCCAAGCCTCTGGCACCAGTGGGCCTCAGCCAGACCTTGCCTTACCACCCTAGCACTGCCTCCCCGCCCAAAGTGGGTGGGCGCTGCTCTCTCCTCCCAGAGACACCCTCCTACCTCCAAACTTTGTGTCCCCCTCTTCCACAGCCTGCCAACTGTTCCTTGGCCCTTCCTCCCAGGCCCTCTCCCAGCACTTTGGCAGGCTTGGCTCTGCAGCCAGGGGCTCCCTTGGGGGGCCACCCTCATGAACACCATTATGACTTCACAGTCTCCCTTCCCCCACATCTGGGGCCTCCATCTGACTCCACTAGGAACTTCCTACTCTCTCACCAGGGCCCAAAGCCCAACAGTACTCACAGGGCCTCAGCAGTAGACAGCTCCAGTCTGCCACCTTTTTTTTAAATTTTTACTTATTTTTTTTAGTCATACATGACAGAATGTGTGTGGGTGCTGACATGGGCCCCCACGGTGGGATTTCTACGTCTGTCAGCACCAAGGGCTGAGTGGGTTGGGCTGCCCAGGCTGGGGGGCCTGCTATCAATGGTGGGAATGGAGCTACCCCTGGACCTGGAGATCCCAGGTGTCCAAACTACTGACAGCTGGCAGAGGTGGGGGCTCTGGGCTTCTTCCTGTCAGAAACCCCAGGTGGGATGGTGGCTCCAGGGATGAGGGGCTTCTTCCCTCGGGGAGCGTGTTTAGGTACCTTTCAAGACGGCAGACTGAGGAATCAGACCAGAGACTCTGCGTCTAATAGAAGATAAAGTTGGTCCTCATCTTCATCTCGTGGGGGCAGGCCCCAAATTCCTTAATAAGACTCCTATAGCACAAGAGTTAAAACCAAGAATCAACAAATGGGACGAATTCAAACTGAAAAAGTTTTTTCTCAGCAAGAGAAATAATATGCGAGGTGAATAGGGAGCCTACATCCTGGGAACCAATTTTTACCCCTCAAACATCAGATAGAGCTCTAATCTCTAGAGTGTACAAAGAACTCAAAAAGTTAAACAACAAAAAAGCAGATAACCCAATCAACAAATGGGCCAAGGACTTGGACAGAAACTTCTCAGAAGAGGACATACAATCAATTAACAAATACATGAAAAAATGCTCACCATCTCTAGCAATCAGAGAAATGCAAATCAAAACCACCCTAAGATACCATCTCACTCCAGTCAGAAAGGCAGCCATTATGAAGTCAAACAACAATAAGTGCTGGCGAGGATGGGGGGGGTGGGGGGGAAGGTACACTCATACATTGCTGGTGGGACTGCAAATTGGTGCAGCCAATTTGGAAAGCAGTATGGAGATTCCTTGGAAAGCTGGGAATGGAACCACCATTTGACCCAGCTATTCTCCTTCTTGGATTATACCCAAAAGACCTAAGAAGAGCATACTACAGGGACACAGCCACATCAATGTTTACAGCAGCACAATTCACAATAGCTAGAATGGGGAACCAACCTAGATGCCCTTCAATAGATGAATGGATTAAAAAATGTGGCATTTATACACAACGAAATATTACTCAGCACTAAAAAATAACAAGATCATGGCATTTGCAGGGAAATGGATGGCAAAGAAGGCCCGGTGTGAGAAGGTGGCTGTAGGCAGAGCGGGACAGCCATTGCCAAGGAAGAAATGCTCATCCATGGGGAATACGGGTAGGCCACAGAAACGAAAGTTTCCTTTGCCGTCACATCAATAGGGGGACCTCTGAGGCTGCCACCACTTCTGGAACTGGCCTGTCCAGTCACCACTGAGGACCTGAACTGGGAGAAACAGAAAGCTCCGCAGCACATCCACTGCCTTCTGATGGGTGAGTCCCAGGCCATGTGGGACAGCTATACCATGCCCCCCAACCCCAGCCCATGTGTGGGCCCCTCTACCTGGGGAGGGGCCAAGCCTCTGGCACCAGTGGGCCTCAGCCAGACCTTGCCTTACCACCCCAGCACTGCCTCCCCGCCCAAAGTGGGTGGGCGCTGCTCTCTCCTCCCAGAGACACCCTCCTACCTCCAAACTTTGTGTCCCCCTCTTCCACAGCCTGCCAACTGTTCCTTGGCCCTTCCTCCCAGGCCCTCTCCCAGCACTTTGGCAGGCTTGGCTCTGCAGCCAGGGGCTCCCTTGGGGGGCCACCCTCATGAACACCATTATGACTTCACAGTCTCCCTTCCCCCACATCTGGGGCCTCCATCTGACTCCACTAGGAACTTCCTACTCTCTCACCAGGGCCCAAAGCCCAACAGTACTCACAGGGCCTCAGCAGTAGACAGCTCCAGTCTGCCACCTTTTTTTTAAATTTTTACTTATTTTTTTTAGTCATACATGACAGAATGTGTGTGGGTGCTGACATGGGCCCCCACGGTGGGATTTCTACGTCTGTCAGCACCAAGGGCTGAGTGGGTTGGGCTGCCCAGGCTGGGGGGCCTGCTATCAATGGTGGGAATGGAGCTACCCCTGGACCTGGAGATCCCAGGTGTCCAAACTACTGACAGCTGGCAGAGGTGGGGGCTCTGGGCTTCTTCCTGTCAGAAACCCCAGGTGGGATGGTGGCTCCAGGGATGAGGGGCTTCTTCCCTCGGGGAGCGTGTTTAGGTACCTTTCAAGACGGCAGACTGAGGAATCAGACCAGAGACTCTGCGTCTAATAGAAGATAAAGTTGGTCCTCATCTTCATCTCGTGGGGGCAGGCCCCAAATTCCTTAATAAGACTCCTATAGCACAAGAGTTAAAACCAAGAATCAACAAATGGGACGAATTCAAACTGAAAAAGTTTTTTCTCAGCAAGAGAAATAATATGCGAGGTGAATAGGGAGCCTACATCCTGGGAACCAATTTTTACCCCTCAAACATCAGATAGAGCTCTAATCTCTAGAGTGTACAAAGAACTCAAAAAGTTAAACAACAAAAAAGCAGATAACCCAATCAACAAATGGGCCAAGGACTTGGACAGAAACTTCTCAGAAGAGGACATACAATCAATTAACAAATACATGAAAAAATGCTCACCATCTCTAGCAATCAGAGAAACGCAAATCAAAACCACCCTAAGATACCATCTCACTCCAGTCAGAAAGGCAGCCATTATGAAGTCAAACAACAATAAGTGCTGGCGAGGATGGGGGGGGTTGGGGGGAAGGTACACTCATACATTGCTGGTGGGACTGCAAATTGGTGCAGCCAATTTGGAAAGCTGGGAATGGAACCACCATTTGACCCAGCTATTCTCCTTCTTGGATTATACCCAAAAGACCTAAGAAGAGCATACTACAGGGACACAGCCACATCAATGTTTACAGCAGCACAATTCACAATAGCTAGAATGGGGAACCAACCTAGATGCCCTTCAATAGATGAATGGATTAAAAAATGTGGCATTTATACACAACGAAATATTACTCAGCACTAAAAAATAACAAGATCATGGCATTTGCAGGGAAATGGATGGCAAAGAAGGCCCGGTGTGAGAAGGTGGCTGTAGGCAGAGCGGGACAGCCATTGCCAAGGAAGAAATGCTCATCCATGGGGAATACGGGTAGGCCACAGAAACGAAAGTTTCCTTTGCCGTCACATCAATAGGGGGACCTCTGAGGCTGCCACCACTTCTGGAACTGGCCTGTCCAGTCACCACTGAGGACCTGAACTGGGAGAAACAGAAAGCTCCGCAGCACATCCACTGCCTTCTGATGGGTGAGTCCCAGGCCATGTGGGACAGCTATACCATGCCCCCCAACCCCAGCCCATGTGTGGGCCCCTCTACCTGGGGAGGGGCCAAGCCTCTGGCACCAGTGGGCCTCAGCCAGACCTTGCCTTACCACCCCAGCACTGCCTCCCCGCCCAAAGTGGGTGGGCGCTGCTCTCTCCTCCCAGAGACACCCTCCTACCTCCAAACTTTGTGTCCCCCTCTTCCACAGCCTGCCAACTGTTCCTTGGCCCTTCCTCCCAGGCCCTCTCCCAGCACTTTGGCAGGCTTGGCTCTGCAGCCAGGGGCTCCCTTGGGGGGCCACCCTCATGAACACCATTATGACTTCACAGTCCCCCTTCCCCCACATCTGGGGCCTCCATCTGACTCCACTAGGAACTTCCTACTCTCTCACCAGGGCCCAAAGCCCAACAGTACTCACAGGGCCTCAGCAGTAGACAGCTCCAGTCTGCCACCTTTTTTTTAAATTTTTACTTATTTTTTTTAGTCATACATGACAGAATGTGTGTGGGTGCTGACATGGGCCCCCACGGTGGGATTTCTACGTCTGTCAGCACCAAGGGCTGAGTGGGTTGGGCTGCCCAGGCTGGGGGGCCTGCTATCAATGGTGGGAATGGAGCTACCCCTGGACCTGGAGATCCCAGGTGTCCAAACTACTGACAGCTGGCAGAGGTGGGGGCTCTGGGCTTCTTCCTGTCAGAAACCCCAGGTGGGATGGTGGCTCCAGGGATGAGGGGCTTCTTCCCTCGGGGAGCGTGTTTAGGTACCTTTCAAGACGGCAGACTGAGGAATCAGACCAGAGACTCTGCGTCTAATAGAAGATAAAGTTGGTCCTCATCTTCATCTCGTGGGGGCAGGCCCCAAATTCCTTAATAAGACTCCTATAGCACAAGAGTTAAAACCAAGAATCAACAAATGGGACGAATTCAAACTGAAAAAGTTTTTTCTCAGCAAGAGAAATAATATGCGAGGTGAATAGGGAGCCTACATCCTGGGAACCAATTTTTACCCCTCAAACATCAGATAGAGCTCTAATCTCTAGAGTGTACAAAGAACTCAAAAAGTTAAACAACAAAAAAGCAGATAACCCAATCAACAAATGGGCCAAGGACTTGGACAGAAACTTCTCAGAAGAGGACATACAATCAATTAACAAATACATGAAAAAATGCTCACCATCTCTAGCAATCAGAGAAATGCAAATCAAAACCACCCTAAGATACCATCTCACTCCAGTCAGAAAGGCAGCCATTATGAAGTCAAACAACAATAAGTGCTGGCGAGGATGGGGGGGGTGGGGGGGAAGGTACACTCATACATTGCTGGTGGGACTGCAAATTGGTGCAGCCAATTTGGAAAGCAGTATGGAGATTCCTTGGAAAGCTGGGAATGGAACCACCATTTGACCCAGCTATTCTCCTTCTTGGATTATACCCAAAAGACCTAAGAAGAGCATACTACAGGGACACAGCCACATCAATGTTTACAGCAGCACAATTCACAATAGCTAGAATGGGGAACCAACCTAGATGCCCTTCAATAGATGAATGGATTAAAAAATGTGGCATTTATACACAACGAAATATTACTCAGCACTAAAAAATAACAAGATCATGGCATTTGCAGGGAAATGGATGGCAAAGAAGGCCCGGTGTGAGAAGGTGGCTGTAGGCAGAGCGGGACAGCCATTGCCAAGGAAGAAATGCTCATCCATGGGGAATACGGGTAGGCCACAGAAACGAAAGTTTCCTTTGCCGTCACATCAATAGGGGGACCTCTGAGGCTGCCACCACTTCTGGAACTGGCCTGTCCAGTCACCACTGAGGACCTGAACTGGGAGAAACAGAAAGCTCCGCAGCACATCCACTGCCTTCTGATGGGTGAGTCCCAGGCCATGTGGGACAGCTATACCATGCCCCCCAACCCCAGCCCATGTGTGGGCCCCTCTACCTGGGGAGGGGCCAAGCCTCTGGCACCAGTGGGCCTCAGCCAGACCTTGCCTTACCACCCCAGCACTGCCTCCCCGCCCAAAGTGGGTGGGCGCTGCTCTCTCCTCCCAGAGACACCCTCCTACCTCCAAACTTTGTGTCCCCCTCTTCCACAGCCTGCCAACTGTTCCTTGGCCCTTCCTCCCAGGCCCTCTCCCAGCACCTTGGCAGGCTTGGCTCTGCAGCCAGGGGCTCCCTTGGGGGCCACCCTCATGAACACCATTATGACTTCACAGTCCCCCTTCCCCCACATCTGGGGCCTCCATCTGACTCCACTAGGAACTTCCTACTCTCTCACCAGGGCCCAAAACCCAACAGTACTCACAGGGCCTCAGCAGTAGACAGCTCCAGTCTGCCACCTTTTTTTTAAATTTTTACTTATTTTTTTTAGTCATACATGACAGAATGTGTGTGGGTGCTGACATGGGCCCCCACGGTGGGATTTCTACGTCTGTCAGCACCAAGGGCTGAGTGGGTTGGGCTGCCCAGGCTGGGGGGCCTGCTTTCAATGGTGGGAATGGAGCTACCCCTGGACCTGGAGATCCCAGGTGTCCAAACTACTGACAGCTGGCAGAGGTGGGGGCTCTGGGCTTCTTCCTGTCAGAAACCCCAGGTGGGATGGTGGCTCCAGGGATGAGGGGCTTCTTCCCTCGGGGAGCGTGTTTAGGTACCTTTCAAGACGGCAGACTGAGGAATCAGACCAGAGACTCTGCGTCTAATAGAAGATAAAGTTGGTCCTCATCTTCATCTCGTGGGGGCAGGCCCCAAATTCCTTAATAAGACTCCTATAGCACAAGAGTTAAAACCAAGAATCAACAAATGGGACGAATTCAAACTGAAAAAGTTTTTTCTCAGCAAGAGAAATAATATGCGAGGTGAATAGGGAGCCTACATCCTGGGAACCAATTTTTACCCCTCAAACATCAGATAGAGCTCTAATCTCTAGAGTGTACAAAGAACTCAAAAAGTTAAACAACAAAAAAGCAGATAACCCAATCAACAAATGGGCCAAGGACTTGGACAGAAACTTCTCAGAAGAGGACATACAATCAATTAACAAATACATGAAAAAATGCTCACCATCTCTAGCAATCAGAGAAATGCAAATCAAAACCACCCTAAGATACCATCTCACTCCAGTCAGAAAGGCAGCCATTATGAAGTCAAACAACAATAAGTGCTGGCGAGGATGGGGGGGGTGGGGGGGAAGGTACACTCATACATTGCTGGTGGGACTGCAAATTGGTGCAGCCAATTTGGAAAGCAGTATGGAGATTCCTTGGAAAGCTGGGAATGGAACCACCATTTGACCCAGCTATTCTCCTTCTTGGATTATACCCAAAAGACCTAAGAAGAGCATACTACAGGGACACAGCCACATCAATGTTTACAGCAGCACAATTCACAATAGCTAGAATGGGGAACCAACCTAGATGCCCTTCAATAGATGAATGGATTAAAAAATGTGGCATTTATACACAACGAAATATTACTCAGCACTAAAAAATAACAAGATCATGGCATTTGCAGGGAAATGGATGGCAAAGAAGGCCCAGTGTGAGAAGGTGGCTGTAGGCAGAGCGGGACAGCCATTGCCAAGGAAGAAATGCTCATCCATGGGGAATACGGGTAGGCCACAGAAACGAAAGTTTCCTTTGCCGTCACATCAATAGGGGGACCTCTGAGGCTGCCACCACTTCTGGAACTGGCCTGTCCAGTCACCACTGAGGACCTGAACTGGGAGAAACAGAAAGCTCCGCAGCACATCCACTGCCTTCTGATGGGTGAGTCCCAGGCCATGTGGGACAGCTATACCATGCCCCCCAACCCCAGCCCATGTGTGGGCCCCTCTACCTGGGGAGGGGCCAAGCCTCTGGCACCAGTGGGCCTCAGCCAGACCTTGCCTTACCACCCCAGCACTGCCTCCCCGCCCAAAGTGGGTGGGCGCTGCTCTCTCCTCCCAGAGACACCCTCCTACCTCCAAACTTTGTGTCCCCCTCTTCCACAGCCTGCCAACTGTTCCTTGGCCCTTCCTCCCAGGCCCTCTCCCAGCACCTTGGCAGGCTTGGCTCTGCAGCCAGGGGCTCCCTTGGGGGGCCACCCTCATGAACACCATTATGACTTCACAGTCTCCCTTCCCCCACATCTGGGGCCTCCATCTGACTCCACTAGGAACTTCCTACTCTCTCACCAGGGCCCAAAGCCCAACAGTACTCACAGGGCCTCAGCAGTAGACAGCTCCAGTCTGCCACCTTTTTTTTAAATTTTTACTTATTTTTTTTAGTCATACATGACAGAATGTGTGTGGGTGCTGACATGGGCCCCCACGGTGGGATTTCTACGTCTGTCAGCACCAAGGGCTGAGTGGGTTGGGCTGCCCAGGCTGGGGGGCCTGCTATCAATGGTGGGAATGGAGCTACCCCTGGACCTGGAGATCCCAGGTGTCCAAACTACTGACAGCTGGCAGAGGTGGGGGCTCTGGGCTTCTTCCTGTCAGAAACCCCAGGTGGGATGGTGGCTCCAGGGATGAGGGGCTTCTTCCCTCGGGGAGCGTGTTTAGGTACCTTTCAAGACGGCAGACTGAGGAATCAGACCAGAGACTCTGCGTCTAATAGAAGATAAAGTTGGTCCTCATCTTCATCTCGTGGGGGCAGGCCCCAAATTCCTTAATAAGACTCCTATAGCACAAGAGTTAAAACCAAGAATCAACAAATGGGACGAATTCAAACTGAAAAAGTTTTTTCTCAGCAAGAGAAATAATATGCGAGGTGAATAGGGAGCCTACATCCTGGGAACCAATTTTTACCCCTCAAACATCAGATAGAGCTCTAATCTCTAGAGTGTACAAAGAACTCAAAAAGTTAAACAACAAAAAAGCAGATAACCCAATCAACAAATGGGCCAAGGACTTGGACAGAAACTTCTCAGAAGAGGACATACAATCAATTAACAAATACATGAAAAAATGCTCACCATCTCTAGCAATCAGAGAAATGCAAATCAAAACCGCCCTAAGATACCATCTCACTCCAGTCAGAAAGGCAGCCATTATGAAGTCAAACAACAATAAGTGCTGGCGAGGATGGGGGGGGTGGGGGGGAAGGTACACTCATACATTGCTGGTGGGACTGCAAATTGGTGCAGCCAATTTGGAAAGCAGTATGGAGATTCCTTGGAAAGCTGGGAATGGAACCACCATTTGACCCAGCTATTCTCCTTCTTGGATTATACCCAAAAGACCTAAGAAGAGCATACTACAGGGACACAGCCACATCAATGTTTACAGCAGCACAATTCACAATAGCTAGAATGGGGAACCAACCTAGATGCCCTTCAATAGATGAATGGATTAAAAAATGTGGCATTTATACACAACGAAATATTACTCAGCACTAAAAAATAACAAGATCATGGCATTTGCAGGGAAATGGATGGCAAAGAAGGCCCGGTGTGAGAAGGTGGCTGTAGGCAGAGCGGGACAGCCATTGCCAAGGAAGAAATGCTCATCCATGGGGAATACGGGTAGGCCACAGAAACGAAAGTTTCCTTTGCCGTCACATCAATAGGGGGACCTCTGAGGCTGCCACCACTTCTGGAACTGGCCTGTCCAGTCACCACTGAGGACCTGAACTGGGAGAAACAGAAAGCTCCGCAGCACATCCACTGCCTTCTGATGGGTGAGTCCCAGGCCATGTGGGACAGCTATACCATGCCCCCCAACCCCAGCCCATGTGTGGGCCCCTCTACCTGGGGAGGGGCCAAGCCTCTGGCACCAGTGGGCCTCAGCCAGACCTTGCCTTACCACCCCAGCACTGCCTCCCCGCCCAAAGTGGGTGGGCGCTGCTCTCTCCTCCCAGAGACACCCTCCTACCTCCAAACTTTGTGTCCCCCTCTTCCACAGCCTGCCAACTGTTCCTTGGCCCTTCCTCCCAGGCCCTCTCCCAGCACTTTGGCAGGCTTGGCTCTGCAGCCAGGGGCTCCCTTGGGGGGCCACCCTCATGAACACCATTATGACTTCACAGTCTCCCTTCCCCCACATCTGGGGCCTCCATCTGACTCCACTAGGAACTTCCTACTCTCTCACCAGGGCCCAAAGCCCAACAGTACTCACAGGGCCTCAGCAGTAGACAGCTCCAGTCTGCCACCTTTTTTTTAAATTTTTACTTATTTTTTTTAGTCATACATGACAGAATGTGTGTGGGTGCTGACATGGGCCCCCACGGTGGGATTTCTACGTCTGTCAGCACCAAGGGCTGAGTGGGTTGGGCTGCCCAGGCTGGGGGGCCTGCTATCAATGGTGGGAATGGAGCTACCCCTGGACCTGGAGATCCCAGGTGTCCAAACTACTGACAGCTGGCAGAGGTGGGGGCTCTGGGCTTCTTCCTGTCAGAAACCCCAGGTGGGATGGTGGCTCCAGGGATGAGGGGCTTCTTCCCTCGGGGAGCGTGTTTAGGTACCTTTCAAGACGGCAGACTGAGGAATCAGACCAGAGACTCTGCGTCTAATAGAAGATAAAGTTGGTCCTCATCTTCATCTCGTGGGGGCAGGCCCCAAATTCCTTAATAAGACTCCTATAGCACAAGAGTTAAAACCAAGAATCAACAAATGGGACGAATTCAAACTGAAAAAGTTTTTTCTCAGCAAGAGAAATAATATGCGAGGTGAATAGGGAGCCTACATCCTGGGAACCAATTTTTACCCCTCAAACATCAGATAGAGCTCTAATCTCTAGAGTGTACAAAGAACTCAAAAAGTTAAACAACAAAAAAGCAGATAACCCAATCAACAAATGGGCCAAGGACTTGGACAGAAACTTCTCAGAAGAGGACATACAATCAATTAACAAATACATGAAAAAATGCTCACCATCTCTAGCAATCAGAGAAATGCAAATCAAAACCACCCTAAGATACCATCTCACTCCAGTCAGAAAGGCAGCCATTATGAAGTCAAACAACAATAAGTGCTGGCGAGGATGGGGGGGGTGGGGGGGAAGGTACACTCATACATTGCTGGTGGGACTGCAAATTGGTGCAGCCAATTTGGAAAGCAGTATGGAGATTCCTTGGAAAGCTGGGAATGGAACCACCATTTGACCCAGCTATTCTCCTTCTTGGATTATACCCAAAAGACCTAAGAAGAGCATACTACAGGGACACAGCCACATCAATGTTTACAGCAGCACAATTCACAATAGCTAGAATGGGGAACCAACCTAGATGCCCTTCAATAGATGAATGGATTAAAAAATGTGGCATTTATACACAACGAAATATTACTCAACACTAAAAAATAACAAGATCATGGCATTTGCAGGGAAATGGATGGCAAAGAAGGCCCGGTGTGAGAAGGTGGCTGTAGGCAGAGCGGGACAGCCATTGCCAAGGAAGAAATGCTCATCCATGGGGAATACGGGTAGGCCACAGAAACGAAAGTTTCCTTTGCCGTCACATCAATAGGGGGACCTCTGAGGCTGCCACCACTTCTGGAACTGGCCTGTCCAGTCACCACTGAGGACCTGAACTGGGAGAAACAGAAAGCTCCGCAGCACATCCACTGCCTTCTGATGGGTGAGTCCCAGGCCATGTGGGACAGCTATACCATGCCCCCCAACCCCAGCCCATGTGTGGGCCCCTCTACCTGGGGAGGGGCCAAGCCTCTGGCACCAGTGGGCCTCAGCCAGACCTTGCCTTACCACCCCAGCACTGCCTCCCCGCCCAAAGTGGGTGGGCGCTGCTCTCTCCTCCCAGAGACACCCTCCTACCTCCAAACTTTGTGTCCCCCTCTTCCACAGCCTGCCAACTGTTCCTTGGCCCTTCCTCCCAGGCCCTCTCCCAGCACTTTGGCAGGCTTGGCTCTGCAGCCAGGGGCTCCCTTGGGGGGCCACCCTCATGAACACCATTATGACTTCACAGTCTCCCTTCCCCCACATCTGGGGCCTCCATCTGACTCCACTAGGAACTTCCTACTCTCTCACCAGGGCCCAAAGCCCAACAGTACTCACAGGGCCTCAGCAGTAGACAGCTCCAGTCTGCCACCTTTTTTTTAAATTTTTACTTATTTTTTTTAGTCATACATGACAGAATGTGTGTGGGTGCTGACATGGGCCCCCACGGTGGGATTTCTACGTCTGTCAGCACCAAGGGCTGAGTGGGTTGGGCTGCCCAGGCTGGGGGGCCTGCTATCAATGGTGGGAATGGAGCTACCCCTGGACCTGGAGATCCCAGGTGTCCAAACTACTGACAGCTGGCAGAGGTGGGGGCTCTGGGCTTCTTCCTGTCAGAAACCCCAGGTGGGATGGTGGCTCCAGGGATGAGGGGCTTCTTCCCTCGGGGAGCGTGTTTAGGTACCTTTCAAGACGGCAGACTGAGGAATCAGACCAGAGACTCTGCGTCTAATAGAAGATAAAGTTGGTCCTCATCTTCATCTCGTGGGGGCAGGCCCCAAATTCCTTAATAAGACTCCTATAGCACAAGAGTTAAAACCAAGAATCAACAAATGGGACGAATTCAAACTGAAAAAGTTTTTTCTCAGCAAGAGAAATAATATGCGAGGTGAATAGGGAGCCTACATCCTGGGAACCAATTTTTACCCCTCAAACATCAGATAGAGCTCTAATCTCTAGAGTGTACAAAGAACTCAAAAAGTTAAACAACAAAAAAGCAGATAACCCAATCAACAAATGGGCCAAGGACTTGGACAGAAACTTCTCAGAAGAGGACATACAATCAATTAACAAATACATGAAAAAATGCTCACCATCTCTAGCAATCAGAGAAATGCAAATCAAAACCACCCTAAGATACCATCTCACTCCAGTCAGAAAGGCAGCCATTATGAAGTCAAACAACAATAAGTGCTGGCGAGGATGGGGGGGGTGGGGGGGAAGGTACACTCATACATTGCTGGTGGGACTGCAAATTGGTGCAGCCAATTTGGAAAGCAGTATGGAGATTCCTTGGAAAGCTGGGAATGGAACCACCATTTGACCCAGCTATTCTCCTTCTTGGATTATACCCAAAAGACCTAAGAAGAGCATACTACAGGGACACAGCCACATCAATGTTTACAGCAGCACAATTCACAATAGCTAGAATGGGGAACCAACCTAGATGCCCTTCAATAGATGAATGGATTAAAAAATGTGGCATTTATACACAACGAAATATTACTCAACACTAAAAAATAACAAGATCATGGCATTTGCAGGGAAATGGATGGCAAAGAAGGCCCGGTGTGAGAAGGTGGCTGTAGGCAGAGCGGGACAGCCATTGCCAAGGAAGAAATGCTCATCCATGGGGAATACGGGTAGGCCACAGAAACGAAAGTTTCCTTTGCCGTCACATCAATAGGGGGACCTCTGAGGCTGCCACCACTTCTGGAACTGGCCTGTCCAGTCACCACTGAGGACCTGAACTGGGAGAAACAGAAAGCTCCGCAGCACATCCACTGCCTTCTGATGGGTGAGTCCCAGGCCATCTGGGACAGCTATACCATGCCCCCCAACCCCAGCCCATGTGTGGGCCCCTCTACCTGGGGAGGGGCCAAGCCTCTGGCACCAGTGGGCCTCAGCCAGACCTTGCCTTACCACCCCAGCACTGCCTCCCCGCCCAAAGTGGGTGGGCGCTGCTCTCTCCTCCCAGAGACACCCTCCTACCTCCAAACTTTGTGTCCCCCTCTTCCACAGCCTGCCAACTGTTCCTTGGCCCTTCCTCCCAGGCCCTCTCCCAGCACTTTGGCAGGCTTGGCTCTGCAGCCAGGGGCTCCCTTGGGGGGCCACCCTCATGAACACCATTATGACTTCACAGTCTCCCTTCCCCCACATCTGGGGCCTCCATCTGACTCCACTAGGAACTTCCTACTCTCTCACCAGGGCCCAAAGCCCAACAGTACTCACAGGGCCTCAGCAGTAGACAGCTCCAGTCTGCCACCTTTTTTTTAAATTTTTACTTATTTTTTTTAGTCATACATGACAGAATGTGTGT
This sequence comes from Marmota flaviventris, assembly GCF_047511675.1. Classification (NCBI taxonomy): domain Eukaryota; kingdom Metazoa; phylum Chordata; class Mammalia; order Rodentia; family Sciuridae; genus Marmota; species Marmota flaviventris. Next base: position 55,468,040 of record NC_092514.1, on the reverse strand, counting down.
GGGTGCTGACATGGGCCCCCACGGTGGGATTTCTACGTCTGTCAGCACCAAGGGCTGAGTGGGTTGGGCTGCCCAGGCTGGGGGGCCTGCTATCAATGGTGGGAATGGAGCTACCCCTGGACCTGGAGATCCCAGGTGTCCAAACTACTGACAGCTGGCAGAGGTGGGGGCTCTGGGCTTCTTCCTGTCAGAAACCCCAGGTGGGATGGTGGCTCCAGGGATGAGGGGCTTCTTCCCTCGGGGAGCGTGTTTAGGTACCTTTCAAGACGGCAGACTGAGGAATCAGACCAGAGACTCTGCGTCTAATAGAAGATAAAGTTGGTCCTCATCTTCATCTCGTGGGGGCAGGCCCCAAATTCCTTAATAAGACTCCTATAGCACAAGAGTTAAAACCAAGAATCAACAAATGGGACGAATTCAAACTGAAAAAGTTTTTTCTCAGCAAGAGAAATAATATGCGAGGTGAATAGGGAGCCTACATCCTGGGAACCAATTTTTACCCCTCAAACATCAGATAGAGCTCTAATCTCTAGAGTGTACAAAGAACTCAAAAAGTTAAACAACAAAAAAGCAGATAACCCAATCAACAAATGGGCCAAGGACTTGGACAGAAACTTCTCAGAAGAGGACATACAATCAATTAACAAATACATGAAAAAATGCTCACCATCTCTAGCAATCAGAGAAACGCAAATCAAAACCACCCTAAGATACCATCTCACTCCAGTCAGAAAGGCAGCCATTATGAAGTCAAACAACAATAAGTGCTGGCGAGGATGGGGGGGGTTGGGGGGAAGGTACACTCATACATTGCTGGTGGGACTGCAAATTGGTGCAGCCAATTTGGAAAGCTGGGAATGGAACCACCATTTGACCCAGCTATTCTCCTTCTTGGATTATACCCAAAAGACCTAAGAAGAGCATACTACAGGGACACAGCCACATCAATGTTTACAGCAGCACAATTCACAATAGCTAGAATGGGGAACCAACCTAGATGCCCTTCAATAGATGAATGGATTAAAAAATGTGGCATTTATACACAACGAAATATTACTCAGCACTAAAAAATAACAAGATCATGGCATTTGCAGGGAAATGGATGGCAAAGAAGGCCCGGTGTGAGAAGGTGGCTGTAGGCAGAGCGGGACAGCCATTGCCAAGGAAGAAATGCTCATCCATGGGGAATACGGGTAGGCCACAGAAACGAAAGTTTCCTTTGCCGTCACATCAATAGGGGGACCTCTGAGGCTGCCACCACTTCTGGAACTGGCCTGTCCAGTCACCAATGAGGACCTGAACTGGGAGAAACAGAAAGCTCCGCAGCACATCCACTGCCTTCTGATGGGTGAGTCCCAGGCCATGTGGGACAGCTATACCATGCCCCCCAACCCCAGCCCATGTGTGGGCCCCTCTACCTGGGGAGGGGCCAAGCCTCTGGCACCAGTGGGCCTCAGCCAGACCTTGCCTTACCACCCCAGCACTGCCTCCCCGCCCAAAGTGGGTGGGCGCTGCTCTCTCCTCCCACAGACACCCTCCTACCTCCAAACTTTGTGTCCCCCTCTTCCACAGCCTGCCAACTGTTCCTTGGCCCTTCCTCCCAGGCCCTCTCCCAGCACTTTGGCAGGCTTGGCTCTGCAGCCAGGGGCTCCCTTGGGGGGCCACCCTCATGAACACCATTATGACTTCACAGTCCCCCTTCCCCCACATCTGGGGCCTCCATCTGACTCCACTAGGAACTTCCTACTCTCTCACCAGGGCCCAAAGCCCAACAGTACTCACAGGGCCTCAGCAGTAGACAGCTCCAGTCTGCCACCTTTTTTTTAAATTTTTACTTATTTTTTTTAGTCATACATGACAGAATGTGTGTGGGTGCTGACATGGGCCCCCACGGTGGGATTTCTACGTCTGTCAGCACCAAGGGCTGAGTGGGTTGGGCTGCCCAGGCTGGGGGGCCTGCTATCAATGGTGGGAATGGAGCTACCCCTGGACCTGGAGATCCCAGGTGTCCAAACTACTGACAGCTGGCAGAGGTGGGGGCTCTGGGCTTCTTCCTGTCAGAAACCCCAGGTGGGATGGTGGCTCCAGGGATGAGGGGCTTCTTCCCTCGGGGAGCGTGTTTAGGTACCTTTCAAGACGGCAGACTGAGGAATCAGACCAGAGACTCTGCGTCTAATAGAAGATAAAGTTGGTCCTCATCTTCATCTCGTGGGGGCAGGCCCCAAATTCCTTAATAAGACTCCTATAGCACAAGAGTTAAAACCAAGAATCAACAAATGGGACGAATTCAAACTGAAAAAGTTTTTTCTCAGCAAGAGAAATAATATGCGAGGTGAATAGGGAGCCTACATCCTGGGAACCAATTTTTACCCCTCAAACATCAGATAGAGCTCTAATCTCTAGAGTGTACAAAGAACTCAAAAAGTTAAACAACAAAAAAGCAGATAACCCAATCAACAAATGGGCCAAGGACTTGGACAGAAACTTCTCAGAAGAGGACATACAATCAATTAACAAATACATGAAAAAATGCTCACCATCTCTAGCAATCAGAGAAATGCAAATCAAAACCACCCTAAGATACCATCTCACTCCAGTCAGAAAGGCAGCCATTATGAAGTCAAACAACAATAAGTGCTGGCGAGGATGGGGGGGGTGGGGGGGAAGGTACACTCATACATTGCTGGTGGGACTGCAAATTGGTGCAGCCAATTTGGAAAGCAGTATGGAGATTCCTTGGAAAGCTGGGAATGGAACCACCATTTGACCCAGCTATTCTCCTTCTTGGATTATACCCAAAAGACCTAAGAAGAGCATACTACAGGGACACAGCCACATCAATGTTTACAGCAGCACAATTCACAATAGCTAGAATGGGGAACCAACCTAGATGCCCTTCAATAGATGAATGGATTAAAAAATGTGGCATTTATACACAACGAAATATTACTCAGCACTAAAAAATAACAAGATCATGGCATTTGCAGGGAAATGGATGGCAAAGAAGGCCCGGTGTGAGAAGGTGGCTGTAGGCAGAGCGGGACAGCCATTGCCAAGGAAGAAATGCTCATCCATGGGGAATACGGGTAGGCCACAGAAACGAAAGTTTCCTTTGCCGTCACATCAATAGGGGGACCTCTGAGGCTGCCACCACTTCTGGAACTGGCCTGTCCAGTCACCACTGAGGACCTGAACTGGGAGAAACAGAAAGCTCCGCAGCACATCCACTGCCTTCTGATGGGTGAGTCCCAGGCCATCTGGGACAGCTATACCATGCCCCCCAACCCCAGCCCATGTGTGGGCCCCTCTACCTGGGGAGGGGCCAAGCCTCTGGCACCAGTGGGCCTCAGCCAGACCTTGCCTTACCACCCCAGCACTGCCTCCCCGCCCAAAGTGGGTGGGCGCTGCTCTCTCCTCCCAGAGACACCCTCCTACCTCCAAACTTTGTGTCCCCCTCTTCCACAGCCTGCCAACTGTTCCTTGGCCCTTCCTCCCAGGCCCTCTCCCAGCACTTTGGCAGGCTTGGCTCTGCAGCCAGGGGCTCCCTTGGGGGGCCACCCTCATGAACACCATTATGACTTCACAGTCCCCCTTCCCCCACATCTGGGGCCTCCATCTGACTCCACTAGGAACTTCCTACTCTCTCACCAGGGCCCAAAGCCCAACAGTACTCACAGGGCCTCAGCAGTAGACAGCTCCAGTCTGCCACCTTTTTTTTAAATTTTTACTTATTTTTTTTAGTCATACATGACAGAATGTGTGTGGGTGCTGACATGGGCCCCCACGGTGGGATTTCTACGTCTGTCAGCACCAAGGGCTGAGTGGGTTGGGCTGCCCAGGCTGGGGGGCCTGCTTTCAATGGTGGGAATGGAGCTACCCCTGGACCTGGAGGTCCCAGGTGTCCAAACTACTGACAGCTGGCAGAGGTGGAGGCTCTGGGCTTCTTCCTGTCAGAAACCCCAGGTGGGATGGTGGCTCCAGGGATGAGGGGCTTCTTCCCTCGGGGAGCGTGTTTAGGTACCTTTCAAGACGGCAGACTGAGGAATCAGACCAGAGACTCTGCGTCTAATAGAAGATAAAGTTGGTCCTCATCTTCATCTCGTGGGGGCAGGCCCCAAATTCCTTAATAAGACTCCTATAGCACAAGAGTTAAAACCAAGAATCAACAAATGGGACGAATTCAAACTGAAAAAGTTTTTTCTCAGCAAGAGAAATAATATGCGAGGTGAATAGGGAGCCTACATCCTGGGAACCAATTTTTACCCCTCAAACATCAGATAGAGCTCTAATCTCTAGAGTGTACAAAGAACTCAAAAAGTTAAACAACAAAAAAGCAGATAACCCAATCAACAAATGGGCCAAGGACTTGGACAGAAACTTCTCAGAAGAGGACATACAATCAATTAACAAATACATGAAAAAATGCTCACCATCTCTAGCAATCAGAGAAATGCAAATCAAAACCACCCTAAGATACCATCTCACTCCAGTCAGAAAGGGAGCCATTATGAAGTCAAACAACAATAAGTGCTGGCGAGGATGGGGGGGGTGGGGGGGAAGGTACACTCATACATTGCTGGTGGGACTGCAAATTGGTGCAGCCAATTTGGAAAGCAGTATGGAGATTCCTTGGAAAGCTGGGAATGGAACCACCATTTGACCCAGCTATTCTCCTTCTTGGATTATACCCAAAAGACCTAAGAAGAGCATACTACAGGGACACAGCCACATCAATGTTTACAGCAGCACAATTCACAATAGCTAGAATGGGGAACCAACCTAGATGCCCTTCAATAGATGAATGGATTAAAAAATGTGGCATTTATACACAACGAAATATTACTCAGCACTAAAAAATAACAAGATCATGGCATTTGCAGGGAAATGGATGGCAAAGAAGGCCCGGTGTGAGAAGGTGGCTGTAGGCAGAGCGGGACAGCCATTGCCAAGGAAGAAATGCTCATCCATGGGGAATACGGGTAGGCCACAGAAACGAAAGTTTCCTTTGCCGTCACATCAATAGGGGGACCTCTGAGGCTGCCACCACTTCTGGAACTGGCCTGTCCAGTCACCACTGAGGACCTGAACTGGGAGAAACAGAAAGCTCCGCAGCACATCCACTGCCTTCTGATGGGTGAGTCCCAGGCCATGTGGGACAGCTATACCATGCCCCCCAACCCCAGCCCATGTGTGGGCCCCTCTACCTGGGGAGGGGCCAAGCCTCTGGCACCAGTGGGCCTCAGCCAGACCTTGCCTTACCACCCCAGCACTGCCTCCCCGCCCAAAGTGGGTGGGCGCTGCTCTCTCCTCCCAGAGACACCCTCCTACCTCCAAACTTTGTGTCCCCCTCTTCCACAGCCTGCCAACTGTTCCTTGGCCCTTCCTCCCAGGCCCTCTCCCAGCACTTTGGCAGGCTTGGCTCTGCAGCCAGGGGCTCCCTTGGGGGGCCACCCTCATGAACACCATTATGACTTCACAGTCTCCCTTCCCCCACATCTGGGGCCTCCATCTGACTCCACTAGGAACTTCCTACTCTCTCACCAGGGCCCAAAGCCCAACAGTACTCACAGGGCCTCAGCAGTAGACAGCTCCAGTCTGCCACCTTTTTTTTAAATTTTTACTTATTTTTTTTAGTCATACATGACAGAATGTGTGTGGGTGCTGACATGGGCCCCCACGGTGGGATTTCTACGTCTGTCAGCACCAAGGGCTGAGTGGGTTGGGCTGCCCAGGCTGGGGGGCCTGCTATCAATGGTGGGAATGGAGCTACCCCTGGACCTGGAGATCCCAGGTGTCCAAACTACTGACAGCTGGCAGAGGTGGGGGCTCTGGGCTTCTTCCTGTCAGAAACCCCAGGTGGGATGGTGGCTCCAGGGATGAGGGGCTTCTTCCCTCGGGGAGCGTGTTTAGGTACCTTTCAAGACGGCAGACTGAGGAATCAGACCAGAGACTCTGCGTCTAATAGAAGATAAAGTTGGTCCTCATCTTCATCTCGTGGGGGCAGGCCCCAAATTCCTTAATAAGACTCCTATAGCACAAGAGTTAAAACCAAGAATCAACAAATGGGACGAATTCAAACTGAAAAAGTTTTTTCTCAGCAAGAGAAATAATATGCGAGGTGAATAGGGAGCCTACATCCTGGGAACCAATTTTTACCCCTCAAACATCAGATAGAGCTCTAATCTCTAGAGTGTACAAAGAACTCAAAAAGTTAAACAACAAAAAAGCAGATAACCCAATCAACAAATGGGCCAAGGACTTGGACAGAAACTTCTCAGAAGAGGACATACAATCAATTAACAAATACATGAAAAAATGCTCACCATCTCTAGCAATCAGAGAAATGCAAATCAAAACCACCCTAAGATACCATCTCACTCCAGTCAGAAAGGCAGCCATTATGAAGTCAAACAACAATAAGTGCTGGCGAGGATGGGGGGGGTGGGGGGGAAGGTACACTCATACATTGCTGGTGGGACTGCAAATTGGTGCAGCCAATTTGGAAAGCAGTATGGAGATTCCTTGGAAAGCTGGGAATGGAACCACCATTTGACCCAGCTATTCTCCTTCTTGGATTATACCCAAAAGACCTAAGAAGAGCATACTACAGGGACACAGCCACATCAATGTTTACAGCAGCACAATTCACAATAGCTAGAATGGGGAACCAACCTAGATGCCCTTCAATAGATGAATGGATTAAAAAATGTGGCATTTATACACAACGAAATATTACTCAGCACTAAAAAATAACAAGATCATGGCATTTGCAGGGAAATGGATGGCAAAGAAGGCCCGGTGTGAGAAGGTGGCTGTAGGCAGAGCGGGACAGCCATTGCCAAGGAAGAAATGCTCATCCATGGGGAATACGGGTAGGCCACAGAAACGAAAGTTTCCTTTGCCGTCACATCAATAGGGGGACCTCTGAGGCTGCCACCACTTCTGGAACTGGCCTGTCCAGTCACCACTGAGGACCTGAACTGGGAGAAACAGAAAGCTCCGCAGCACATCCACTGCCTTCTGATGGGTGAGTCCCAGGCCATGTGGGACAGCTATACCATGCCCCCCAACCCCAGCCCATGTGTGGGCCCCTCTACCTGGGGAGGGGCCAAGCCTCTGGCACCAGTGGGCCTCAGCCAGACCTTGCCTTACCACCCCAGCACTGCCTCCCCGCCCAAAGTGGGTGGGCGCTGCTCTCTCCTCCCAGAGACACCCTCCTACCTCCAAACTTTGTGTCCCCCTCTTCCACAGCCTGCCAACTGTTCCTTGGCCCTTCCTCCCAGGCCCTCTCCCAGCACCTTGGCAGGCTTGGCTCTGCAGCCAGGGGCTCCCTTGGGGGCCACCCTCATGAACACCATTATGACTTCACAGTCCCCCTTCCCCCACATCTGGGGCCTCCATCTGACTCCACTAGGAACTTCCTACTCTCTCACCAGGGCCCAAAACCCAACAGTACTCACAGGGCCTCAGCAGTAGACAGCTCCAGTCTGCCACCTTTTTTTTAAATTTTTACTTATTTTTTTTAGTCATACATGACAGAATGTGTGTGGGTGCTGACATGGGCCCCCACGGTGGGATTTCTACGTCTGTCAGCACCAAGGGCTGAGTGGGTTGGGCTGCCCAGGCTGGGGGGCCTGCTTTCAATGGTGGGAATGGAGCTACCCCTGGACCTGGAGATCCCAGGTGTCCAAACTACTGACAGCTGGCAGAGGTGGGGGCTCTGGGCTTCTTCCTGTCAGAAACCCCAGGTGGGATGGTGGCTCCAGGGATGAGGGGCTTCTTCCCTCGGGGAGCGTGTTTAGGTACCTTTCAAGACGGCAGACTGAGGAATCAGACCAGAGACTCTGCGTCTAATAGAAGATAAAGTTGGTCCTCATCTTCATCTCGTGGGGGCAGGCCCCAAATTCCTTAATAAGACTCCTATAGCACAAGAGTTAAAACCAAGAATCAACAAATGGGACGAATTCAAACTGAAAAAGTTTTTTCTCAGCAAGAGAAATAATATGCGAGGTGAATAGGGAGCCTACATCCTGGGAACCAATTTTTACCCCTCAAACATCAGATAGAGCTCTAATCTCTAGAGTGTACAAAGAACTCAAAAAGTTAAACAACAAAAAAGCAGATAACCCAATCAACAAATGGGCCAAGGACTTGGACAGAAACTTCTCAGAAGAGGACATACAATCAATTAACAAATACATGAAAAAATGCTCACCATCTCTAGCAATCAGAGAAATGCAAATCAAAACCACCCTAAGATACCATCTCACTCCAGTCAGAAAGGGAGCCATTATGAAGTCAAACAACAATAAGTGCTGGCGAGGATGGGGGGGGTGGGGGGGAAGGTACACTCATACATTGCTGGTGGGACTGCAAATTGGTGCAGCCAATTTGGAAAGCAGTATGGAGATTCCTTGGAAAGCTGGGAATGGAACCACCATTTGACCCAGCTATTCTCCTTCTTGGATTATACCCAAAAGACCTAAGAAGAGCATACTACAGGGACACAGCCACATCAATGTTTACAGCAGCACAATTCACAATAGCTAGAATGGGGAACCAACCTAGATGCCCTTCAATAGATGAATGGATTAAAAAATGTGGCATTTATACACAACGAAATATTACTCAGCACTAAAAAATAACAAGATCATGGCATTTGCAGGGAAATGGATGGCAAAGAAGGCCCGGTGTGAGAAGGTGGCTGTAGGCAGAGCGGGACAGCCATTGCCAAGGAAGAAATGCTCATCCATGGGGAATACGGGTAGGCCACAGAAACGAAAGTTTCCTTTGCCGTCACATCAATAGGGGGACCTCTGAGGCTGCCACCACTTCTGGAACTGGCCTGTCCAGTCACCACTGAGGACCTGAACTGGGAGAAACAGAAAGCTCCGCAGCACATCCACTGCCTTCTGATGGGTGAGTCCCAGGCCATGTGGGACAGCTATACCATGCCCCCCAACCCCAGCCCATGTGTGGGCCCCTCTACCTGGGGAGGGGCCAAGCCTCTGGCACCAGTGGGCCTCAGCCAGACCTTGCCTTACCACCCCAGCACTGCCTCCCCGCCCAAAGTGGGTGGGCGCTGCTCTCTCCTCCCAGAGACACCCTCCTACCTCCAAACTTTGTGTCCCCCTCTTCCACAGCCTGCCAACTGTTCCTTGGCCCTTCCTCCCAGGCCCTCTCCCAGCACTTTGGCAGGCTTGGCTCTGCAGCCAGGGGCTCCCTTGGGGGGCCACCCTCATGAACACCATTATGACTTCACAGTCCCCCTTCCCCCACATCTGGGGCCTCCATCTGACTCCACTAGGAACTTCCTACTCTCTCACCAGGGCCCAAAGCCCAACAGTACTCACAGGGCCTCAGCAGTAGACAGCTCCAGTCTGCCACCTTTTTTTTAAATTTTTACTTATTTTTTTTAGTCATACATGACAGAATGTGTGTGGGTGCTGACATGGGCCCCCACGGTGGGATTTCTACGTCTGTCAGCACCAAGGGCTGAGTGGGTTGGGCTGCCCAGGCTGGGGGGCCTGCTATCAATGGTGGGAATGGAGCTACCCCTGGACCTGGAGATCCCAGGTGTCCAAACTACTGACAGCTGGCAGAGGTGGGGGCTCTGGGCTTCTTCCTGTCAGAAACCCCAGGTGGGATGGTGGCTCCAGGGATGAGGGGCTTCTTCCCTCGGGGAGCGTGTTTAGGTACCTTTCAAGACGGCAGACTGAGGAATCAGACCAGAGACTCTGCGTCTAATAGAAGATAAAGTTGGTCCTCATCTTCATCTCGTGGGGGCAGGCCCCAAATTCCTTAATAAGACTCCTATAGCACAAGAGTTAAAACCAAGAATCAACAAATGGGACGAATTCAAACTGAAAAAGTTTTTTCTCAGCAAGAGAAATAATATGCGAGGTGAATAGGGAGCCTACATCCTGGGAACCAATTTTTACCCCTCAAACATCAGATAGAGCTCTAATCTCTAGAGTGTACAAAGAACTCAAAAAGTTAAACAACAAAAAAGCAGATAACCCAATCAACAAATGGGCCAAGGACTTGGACAGAAACTTCTCAGAAGAGGACATACAATCAATTAACAAATACATGAAAAAATGCTCACCATCTCTAGCAATCAGAGAAATGCAAATCAAAACCGCCCTAAGATACCATCTCACTCCAGTCAGAAAGGCAGCCATTATGAAGTCAAACAACAATAAGTGCTGGCGAGGATGGGGGGGGGTGGGGGGGAAGGTACACTCATACATTGCTGGTGGGACTGCAAATTGGTGCAGCCAATTTGGAAAGCAGTATGCAGATTCCTTGGAAAGCTGGGAATGGAACCACCATTTGACCCAGCTATTCTCCTTCTTGGATTATACCCAAAAGACCTAAGAAGAGCATACTACAGGGACACAGCCACATCAATGTTTACAGCAGCACAATTCACAATAGCTAGAATGGGGAACCAACCTAGATGCCCTTCAATAGATGAATGGATTAAAAAATGTGGCATTTATACACAACGAAATATTACTCAACACTAAAAAATAACAAGATCATGGCATTTGCAGGGAAATGGATGGCAAAGAAGGCCCGGTGTGAGAAGGTGGCTGTAGGCAGAGCGGGACAGCCATTGCCAAGGAAGAAATGCTCATCCATGGGGAATACGGGTAGGCCACAGAAACGAAAGTTTCCTTTGCCGTCACATAAATAGGGGGACCTCTGAGGCTGCCACCACTTCTGGAACTGGCCTGTCCAATCACCACTGAGGACCTGAACTGGGAGAAACAGAAAGCTCCGCAGCACATCCACTGCCTTCTGATGGGTGAGTCCCAGGCCATCTGGGACAGCTATACCATGCCCCCCAACCCCAGCCCATGTGTGGGCCCCTCTACCTGGGGAGGGGCCAAGCCTCTGGCACCAGTGGGCCTCAGCCAGACCTTGCCTTACCACCCCAGCACTGCCTCCCCGCCCAAAGTGGGTGGGCGCTGCTCTCTCCTCCCAGAGACACCCTCCTACCTCCAAACTTTGTGTCCCCCTCTTCCACAGCCTGCCAACTGTTCCTTGGCCCTTCCTCCCAGGCCCTCTCCCAGCACTTTGGCAGGCTTGGCTCTGCAGCCAGGGGCTCCCTTGGGGGGCCACCCTCATGAACACCATTATGACTTCACAGTCTCCCTTCCCCCACATCTGGGGCCTCCATCTGACTCCACTAGGAACTTCCTACTCTCTCACCAGGGCCCAAAGCCCAACAGTACTCACAGGGCCTCAGCAGTAGACAGCTCCAGTCTGCCACCTTTTTTTTAAATTTTTACTTATTTTTTTTAGTCATACATGACAGAATGTGTGTGGGTGCTGACATGGGCCCCCACGGTGGGATTTCTACGTCTGTCAGCACCAAGGGCTGAGTGGGTTGGGCTGCCCAGGCTGGGGGGCCTGCTTTCAATGGTGGGAATGGAGCTACCCCTGGACCTGGAGGTCCCAGGTGTCCAAACTACTGACAGCTGGCAGAGGTGGGGGCTCTGGGCTTCTTCCTGTCAGAAACCCCAGGTGGGATGGTGGCTCCAGGGATGAGGGGCTTCTTCCCTCGGGGAGCGTGTTTAGGTACCTTTCAAGACGGCAGACTGAGGAATCAGACCAGAGACTCTGCGTCTAATAGAAGATAAAGTTGGTCCTCATCTTCATCTCGTGGGGGCAGGCCCCAAATTCCTTAATAAGACTCCTATAGCACAAGAGTTAAAACCAAGAATCAACAAATGGGACGAATTCAAACTGAAAAAGTTTTTTCTCAGCAAGAGAAATAATATGCGAGATGAATAGGGAGCCTACATCCTGGGAACCAATTTTTACCCCTCAAACATCAGATAGAGCTCTAATCTCTAGAGTGTACAAAGAACTCAAAAAGTTAAACAACAAAAAAGCAGATAACCCAATCAACAAATGGGCCAAGGACTTGGACAGAAACTTCTCAGAAGAGGACATACAATCAATTAACAAATACATGAAAAAATGCTCACCATCTCTAGCAATCAGAGAAATGCAAATCAAAACCACCCTAAGATACCATCTCACTCCAGTCAGAAAGGCAGCCATTATGAAGTCAAACAACAATAAGTGCTGGCGAGGATGGGGGGGGTTGGGGGGAAGGTACACTCATACATTGCTGGTGGGACTGCAAATTGGTGCAGCCAATTTGGAAAGCTGGGAATGGAACCACCATTTGACCCAGCTATTCTCCTTCTTGGATTATACCCAAAAGACCTAAGAAGAGCATACTACAGGGACACAGCCACATCAATGTTTACAGCAGCACAATTCACAATAGCTAGAATGGGGAACCAACCTAGATGCCCTTCAATAGATGAATGGATTAAAAAATGTGGCATTTATACACAACGAAATATTACTCAGCACTAAAAAATAACAAGATCATGGCATTTGCAGGGAAATGGATGGCAAAGAAGGCCCGGTGTGAGAAGGTGGCTGTAGGCAGAGCGGGACAGCCATTGCCAAGGAAGAAATGCTCATCCATGGGGAATACGGGTAGGCCACAGAAACGAAAGTTTCCTTTGCCGTCACATCAATAGGGGGACCTCTGAGGCTGCCACCACTTCTGGAACTGGCCTGTCCAGTCACCACTGAGGACCTGAACTTGGAGAAACAGAAAGCTCCGCAGCACATCCACTGCCTTCTGATGGGTGAGTCCCAGGCCATCTGGGACAGCTATACCATGCCCCCCAACCCCAGCCCATGTGTGGGCCCCTCTACCTGGGGAGGGGCCAAGCCTCTGGCACCAGTGGGCCTCAGCCAGACCTTGCCTTACCACCCCAGCACTGCCTCCCCGCCCAAAGTGGGTGGGCGCTGCTCTCTCCTCCCAGAGACACCCTCCTACCTCCAAACTTTGTGTCCCCCTCTTCCACAGCCTGCCAACTGTTCCTTGGCCCTTCCTCCCAGGCCCTCTCCCAGCACTTTGGCAGGCTTGGCTCTGCAGCCAGGGGCTCCCTTGGGGGGCCACCCTCATGAACACCATTATGACTTCACAGTCCCCCTTCCCCCACATCTGGGGCCTCCATCTGACTCCACTAGGAACTTCCTACTCTCTCACCAGGGCCCAAAGCCCAACAGTACTCACAGGGCCTCAGCAGTAGACAGCTCCAGTCTGCCACCTTTTTTTTAAATTTTTACTTATTTTTTTTAGTCATACATGACAGAATGTGTGTGGGTGCTGACATGGGCCCCCACGGTGGGATTTCTACGTCTGTCAGCACCAAGGGCTGAGTGGGTTGGGCTGCCCAGGCTGGGGGGTCTGCTATCAATGGTGGGAATGGAGCTACCCCTGGACCTGGAGATCCCAGGTGTCCAAACTACTGACAGCTGGCAGAGGTGGGGGCTCTGGGCTTCTTCCTGTCAGAAACCCCAGGTGGGATGGTGGCTCCAGGGATGAGGGGCTTCTTCCCTCGGGGAGCGTGTTTAGGTACCTTTCAAGACGGCAGACTGAGGAATCAGACCAGAGACTCTGCGTCTAATAGAAGATAAAGTTGGTCCTCATCTTCATCTCGTGGGGGCAGGCCCCAAATTCCTTAATAAGACTCCTATAGCACAAGAGTTAAAACCAAGAATCAACAAATGGGACGAATTCAAACTGAAAAAGTTTTTTCTCAGCAAGAGAAATAATATGCGAGGTGAATAGGGAGCCTACATCTTGGGAACCAATTTTTACCCCTCAAACATCAGATAGAGCTCTAATCTCTAGAGTGTACAAAGAACTCAAAAAGTTAAACAACAAAAAAGCAGATAACCCAATCAACAAATGGGCCAAGGACTTGGACAGAAACTTCTCAGAAGAGGACATACAATCAATTAACAAATACATGAAAAAATGCTCACCATCTCTAGCAATCAGAGAAATGCAAATCAAAACCACCCTAAGATACCATCTCACTCCAGTCAGAAAGGCAGCCATTATGAAGTCAAACAACAATAAGTGCTGGCGAGGATGGGGGGGGTGGGGGGGAAGGTACACTCATACATTGCTGGTGGGACTGCAAATTGGTGCAGCCAATTTGGAAAGCAGTATGGAGATTCCTTGGAAAGCTGGGAATGGAACCACCATTTGACCCAGCTATTCTCCTTCTTGGATTATACCCAAAAGACCTAAGAAGAGCATACTACAGGGACACAGCCACATCAATGTTTACAGCAGCACAATTCACAATAGCTAGAATGGGGAACCAACCTAGATGCCCTTCAATAGATGAATGGATTAAAAAATGTGGCATTTATACACAACGAAATATTACTCAGCACTAAAAAATAACAAGATCATGGCATTTGCAGGGAAATGGATGGCAAAGAAGGCCCAGTGTGAGAAGGTGGCTGTAGGCAGAGCGGGACAGCCATTGCCAAGGAAGAAATGCTCATCCATGGGGAATACGGGTAGGCCACAGAAACGAAAGTTTCCTTTGCCGTCACATCAATAGGGGGACCTCTGAGGCTGCCACCACTTCTGGAACTGGCCTGTCCAGTCACCACTGAGGACCTGAACTGGGAGAAACAGAAAGCTCCGCAGCACATCCACTGCCTTCTGATGGGTGAGTCCCAGGCCATGTGGGACAGCTATACCATGCCCCCCAACCCCAGCCCATGTGTGGGCCCCTCTACCTGGGGAGGGGCCAAGCCTCTGGCACCAGTGGGCCTCAGCCAGACCTTGCCTTACCACCCCAGCACTGCCTCCCCGCCCAAAGTGGGTGGGCGCTGCTCTCTCCTCCCAGAGACACCCTCCTACCTCCAAACTTTGTGTCCCCCTCTTCCACAGCCTGCCAACTGTTCCTTGGCCCTTCCTCCCAGGCCCTCTCCCAGCACCTTGGCAGGCTTGGCTCTGCAGCCAGGGGCTCCCTTGGGGGCCACCCTCATGAACACCATTATGACTTCACAGTCCCCCTTCCCCCACATCTGGGGCCTCCATCTGACTCCACTAGGAACTTCCTACTCTCTCACCAGGGCCCAAAACCCAACAGTACTCACAGGGCCTCAGCAGTAGACAGCTCCAGTCTGCCACCTTTTTTTTAAATTTTTACTTATTTTTTTTAGTCATACATGACAGAATGTGTGTGGGTGCTGACATGGGCCCCCACGGTGGGATTTCTACGTCTGTCAGCACCAAGGGCTCAGTGGGTTGGGCTGCCCAGGCTGGGGGGCCTGCTATCAATGGTGGGAATGGAGCTACCCCTGGACCTGGAGATCCCAGGTGTCCAAACTACTGACAGCTGGCAGAGGTGGGGGCTCTGGGCTTCTTCCTGTCAGAAACCCCAGGTGGGATGGTGGCTCCAGGGATGAGGGGCTTCTTCCCTCGGGGAGCGTGTTTAGGTACCTTTCAAGACGGCAGACTGAGGAATCAGACCAGAGACTCTGCGTCTAATAGAAGATAAAGTTGGTCCTCATCTTCATCTCGTGGGGGCAGGCCCCAAATTCCTTAATAAGACTCCTATAGCACAAGAGTTAAAACCAAGAATCAACAAATGGGACGAATTCAAACTGAAAAAGTTTTTTCTCAGCAAGAGAAATAATATGCGAGGTGAATAGGGAGCCTACATCCTGGGAACCAATTTTTACCCCTCAAACATCAGATAGAGCTCTAATCTCTAGAGTGTACAAAGAACTCAAAAAGTTAAACAACAAAAAAGCAGATAACCCAATCAACAAATGGGCCAAGGACTTGGACAGAAACTTCTCAGAAGAGGACATACAATCAATTAACAAATACATGAAAAAATGCTCACCATCTCTAGCAATCAGAGAAATGCAAATCAAAACCACCCTAAGATACCATCTCACTCCAGTCAGAAAGGCAGCCATTATGAAGTCAGTTCCCTGTGGCCAAATCTGCCAGAAGCTTGGATTCAGACACCTGCTCTATGTGGGTCCTAAAGGCAAGGACAATGACAGATGAGTATGAGCTAAGGACCAGGTGTGAGGCCAGGTGAGCAATCCTATCTTCAAAGTTCACAGGAGCCATTTTTGCAGGATTGAAGATGGGGAAGGCACCAACCCATGTTGACTGATATCAGATTTCTTCTTATACTTGGTAAGAAGGGACTTTAGCCAGATTTTTACTTAAGTAAAAACAAAAACAAAATCAATGTATCACACACATCTATAACTTCCTCAAGGTTACAGAGAAACTAATACCCATTATACAAAATTCTGTGTGTATATTAGGAGCACTTTTCTAGAAGAGGGCAAAAGCCTTTGTCAGATTCACAAAGGGACACAGGACCCCCAAGTGGCAAGAGTTACTCATCTAATAAAAGTTGATTTTGAAATATTTAGTTAATAGTTCCTCAAGACACCCCATTTACTTTATCAACTTTCAAAGACAAGAACATAGGCAACTCTAAAACAAAGTGTTTTCGTCATTATTATTACTACATGCCAGGCGCTTTTTGAAGCACTTCCATGTATTTACTCATTTTGATCTCCACAAAACCCCTATATTAAGTATTGTTATAAACTCCACTTTACAAATGAGAAAACTAAAACAGAGGGGTTAAATAATTTGCTCATAGCTACATAGCTTTCAAATGTCAGAGTCAGAATTTGAACTAAGCTGGTCTGGTTTTTGAACTTTCATTTTGTGGGGGCAGGCAGGGGTATTAATTTCTTGATGACTAATTTACAAAGCAATGCATAGATCTTAAGTGAACGGTATGACTTTTGATAAATGTACACATCCACGTGACCCCAAAACCCCCAAAGTTCACTGGCACCCTTTCAGTCCTGTAGACCTCCAGCTACCAAGGCAAGCACTGTTGCTACACTAACACATACCAAGTCCAATTCCTCCAGAATTTCACATAAGTGGGGTTTTATATACATTTCTGTCTCTGGTTTCTTGTCTGCTCAATGTTTTTTCTGAAATCCACACATGTACTAGCATATATTCATGTATCCCTTTTTATTGCTTAGTAATCCAGTGATTTACTTAACACAATTTGTCTACTGATTATTTCCATTTGGGGGCTACTATGAATAAAACTAACATTTACATTATTGCCCAAGTCTTTTTATAGATGTAAGTTTTCATTTCTGTTGGGTGATATCTGTTGAATCACAGGATTAATATGTTTAATTTTATAAGAAAGAAAGCAATTTTCTGAAGTGATTATATCATTTTATACTTTCCCAACAACATATTAAGGGGTTCCAGTTTTCTGGGTCTTTTTAATTATAGCCATTCCACAAGGTTTGTAGTTGTAGTTCACTGGGGTTTTAATTTTCACTTTCCTGATGACTAATGATACTGAACACCTTTTCAAAGCCTTACTGAATATTTTTTTGGGTGTATAAGTATGTGTTTTTGTGTGTGTGTATACACACATATAGCATGTGTGTGTGTGAAACGACTATGCAAGTCTTTTACCCAATTTTCTAGATTATCCTTTCATTATTGATTTGAATATATGTGGGTGTGTGTACATATATTATATAAATCAATAATTTATACACACATGCATCCATATACACACACACATTTCTTAAACCATCACCAACGCAAGCAACTGAAGTAGCACAGGTCCTTCCTGGTGCTGCTTAGGCTGCTTACCACCAATTGTTAGGTTGCCTTTTCATTATTACTCAGTTCAAATACCCATGGGTTTATTTACAAATATTTGGGGATTTTCTGTATCTTTTCTGCTGCATGATTTCAATTCTTTGCAATTATATTTTTAGGATGTATTCCTTTGTCAGACATGGAGAACGCAAATATTTCCTCCCAGTGTGTGGCTTTTTTCATTTCCTTAATAGTGTCTTCTGATGAGCAATACTTTTGGCAAATAAGCTCAACTTATTTTTTTCTTGGTTATTCTATGACCCAAGAAATTGGTGCCCAACCCCAAACTGTAATGACAAGGTGCCCCCATGTTCTTTAAAGTTTCTAGGGTTTCTAGAAACTTTATAGTGTTGGCTTTATAATTAGGTCTATGAGACACCTCAAATTAATTTCTGTGTATGGTGTGAAATTGAAGTTCATATTTGTTGAAAAGACTTCCCTTGCCCACTGTACTCCTTTGTACATGTATTTACTCTTTTATTTCAATTTTGCATCCTACTACTTTGCTAAATTTGCTTCTCAGATCCTATTAACTTTTTGTAGATCCTTTAAGATTTCCTATACATGAACAATACCATCTGTGAATAAAGATGGTTCTATCTATTCTCTTCCACTCTGTGTGCCTTTTAATTCTTTTCTCCCCTTACTGCATGGCTAGAAGCTCAATTCAATGCTAAACATAAGTAGCAAGAGCAGACATTGTTGCCTGTTCTCAATCATTCAGTCTTTCACCATTAGTTATGTCATTACCTGGCAGGTTTTTTATAGAAGAGATTTATGAAGTTTCCAAGTTTTCTGAGAATTTCTTTCAAACCATGAATACTGAATTTTGCCAAATGCTTTTCTTGCATCTACTGAAATGACCAATGTTTTTCTCTTTAATTCTCTCATTGTGATGAATTGAAATGACTAATTTTAAGTGATGTATCAATCTTGCATTCCCAGAATAAATCTAACTTGATTATAATGCATTATTCTTTTAATATATTGATAAATCAAATTTACAAATATTCTGTTGAAATTTTTTCCTCTTTCATAAAGTTTTCTTTTCCTGTAATGTCTTTGTCAGTTTAGCATTAGGGTGATACCAGCCTTATTTCTACCTTAACTATTTGTTAGAATGTGTCAGTGAAGTTATCAAGACCTAGGGTTTTCATTGTAGAAAGGGTATAATTATAGATTTAATTTCTTTAAAGATGAAGTAGGCTAGTCAGATCTTTCATTTCTTCTTGATTGTGTTATGGGACATACTGCCTTTTAATAAATTTGTCCATTTCATCTATATTCACTGGTACTATATTTAGTGGTATACAGTTGTATACAATATCTCCTTATTTTGCTTTTAATATTTATAGGATCTATGTTGATATTCCCCAATTTATTCCTTACAACATTATGTTTTCTCTATTTCTTTATCCATCTAAGAAATAGAGATATCAAAATATTACCAATTATAATCTTTTCAAAGAAACTACATTGGTTTCATTAATTTTCTATATTTGATAATTCATTTTCTATCTTACTAATTTCCATTCTCTATTTTTTCTTTTCTTTCTTTTTTAACTGCTGGTTATTTTGAGGTTAACTTACTCTTTCTCTGGAGCTTAAGGTAGAACCTTAGATCAATAATTCTAAAACTTTCTTCTTTTCTAATTGGGTTCATCAGAAACACAGCCAATAGAACATGCATGTATGCTTATATGTGTGTACTGATTTATTTTAAGGAACTGGCATATGTAATTATGGAGGCAGCAAGTCTGAATTCTGCAGGCTTGGTTGGCAGGCTGGAGACCCAAGGGAGAGTTGATGTAGCCCACAACCAAAGGAAATCTAGAGGCAAAGTCTTTCCTAGGGACCTCAGACTTTTTCCCTAAGCCCTTTGATTGATTGGCTGAAGCCTACCTACTTTATGGAGAAGAGTTTTTTACTCAGTGTCTACTGAGTTAAATGTTAATCTCAACTAAAAAGTACCTTCCCAGCAACTAGACTGATACTAGACAAGCATCTGGGTACAACAGCCTAGCCAAATTGACAGATAAAAGCAACCATCACACCATCACAAGCAACTGAAGCAGCACAGGTCCTCACCAGTGCTGATTAGGCTGCTTACCACCAAGTGTTAGATTGCCTTTTCATTATTACTCAGTTCAAATACCCATGGGTTTATTTACAAATATTTGGGGATTTTCTGTATCTTTTCTGCTACATGATTTCAATTCTTTGATATTCACTGAGGATTATTTTATGGCCTAATATATTATCTATTTTGATTAAAAAAATTTGTACTGCCAGATTGGGTGGAGTATTCTGACATGCCAATTAGGTTAACTTGTTGATTATGTTGCTCAAACGTTCTGTCCCTATTACTACTTTAGTTCATGTGTTTAATGAATTACTTGTTATTGAGAAAGGAGTATTACAATCTCCAACTGCAACTTTGGGTTTGTTTCTGCCTTACTTCTGGTAAGATTTTGTTCCACGTATTTTGAAGCTCTATTGTTAACCTACATACCCACTAAGGGTTGTTATGTCTCCTTAAAATGAACTGTGTTGTTATAAAGTGCTCCTCTTAAACTGGTAATAGTCTTCATCTTGATATCTACTTTGTCTAATATAATATAACCACTTCCACTTTCTCATGATTAGTCTTTCACAAGGTATCTTCTCCTTTCTTTTACTTTTAAACTGTCTTCATATTTTAAAATGTGTTGCATGTAAAACACACATATCTGAGTTTTGCTATATTTAAATCTGGTCTGAAAATCTTTGCTTTTTAATTTGAATTTTCATTTAACTGTTGCTATATATAATATACACAATTATTGACATGGCTGTACTTCAGCCTCTCATCTTACTATTTGATTTCTATTCAGTTTCATCCATTCTTGGTTACCACTTTTCTTTTATCCTGGCTTCTGCTAGATTAAACTGAGTAAGTCTGGTATTCCATTTTACCTTTTCTCTTGGTACTTAGCTACAGACCTATTTACTGGGTCTTGGTTGCTGTTGGTGGCTGTTCTATAGATTACAAAATGCATTCTAAACTTATCCCAATACATCTTTATTATTACATCCCCTTCCACACAAGATCAAAACTCATACAGCAGTACACTTCCTTTTCTCCATCCCTCCCTTAGTTGTCATTTAGTTTACCTCAAAATGTTACAACCCCTCACTTACCTTTTGAAGAAATTAAAACATGAAAAACAGTATTTTGTATTCATTTGCAGATCTATCACTTCTGGCTTCTTGATTGATTTTTGGCATGACCATCAGGAGAGCTTCAGTGTGCAGCTGATAGGTTTGTACCCTGTGGCATTTTAATGATACCACCACACTGTATTCCTGCTTCTATTGACTCTGACCATATGCCAGTGGTCAATCTTCTCTGCTTGCTTTTTCCCTCTGGCTGATTTTATGATTTTCTCTATTTTCTCCCCTCATGGTTGTTTTTTAGTGATTTGACTAATGTGCCCAAGTGTAGTTCTCATGTTTATCCTGCTTGGCTTTGCAAATCTGTGGGTTGATTTCATCACATTTGAGAAAATTTCAACTATTATTTCTATTATGCTTCCTTAAGCCACTCATTATTATCCAACATTTACTAAGGTTCTGTTCAATCACTTCTTTTTCCTCTTGCTCTCTGGTCTGAGTAGTTTCTACTGACCTGGATTCAAGTTCACCAACTTTTTCTTCTACAGCAAGCAATCTATTGTTAAACCTCTCCAATAATGTTTTTCTCAAGACAGCACAGTGTTTATGTCTAGAATTTCCATTTGGTTTCCTTTTTATAGTCTCCTTTTATTTTCTGAGATTCCTCATCTGTGTACTCATTATGTTGTAATGTCCTTGAAAATTTCTACATCTCTGTCATCTTTGGATCTGTTTCTCTTGATCTGATTTCCTTAAGTATGTGTGATTTTCCTGTTTCTTACCTACCTGGTAGTATTTATCTAGATGGTGGATACCAAATTGTTAATGAGTGTAGATTTTGTTGATTTCCTTGGAAGATAGTTGAGACTTGTTCTAGCAGACAGTTTTATTTCCTGAATGATCACTTTTACTTTTTCAAGGTTTGTTCAGGAGCATTGTTATGGTAGGTCTAGAGTAGTACTCAATCTAGGGCTACTATAGCTCTGTTCCTAAGCTGTGGCTTTGGCAGGGTCAGCTGAATGCTTGTGATGTTCACGGTGATCTCTCCACTCAGGGCTGATTGAAACTCCATGTTTCCCAGCACTGTGCACTTTCTGGAATTTCCATTTATCTCATGACCTTCAAAAAGTTATTCTAGGTAAGGGCTGGCAGAGTTTTGCCCTGCACATATTCAGCTTGACAGTTGGTCAAGGAAACTCTTTTGCAGATTTCTGGAGCTTCTCTCAGCAGGCCCCACCTTCTAGTTCCCTGCCCCCAAATGCAGCTTTCTCTGCAGCCTGAAATGCCAACTTCTGCTTCTTATGCCCAGACTGCTGCTCTCTGGGCTCCACTTCCTTTTATTGCTATTTGGAAGGTATCCAGGGAAACAAGCGGGGAGAATTCAAAGCTCTTCTCTCAAGGATCACGGTTCTATATGTCTGTGCAATGCCAAAAACCAGTTGCTTTCATTCTTTTGTAGTTCTCTATGGCCAAAGGGTTACATCTGATATTCATGACTGACTGGAACCAAAGAATTTGAGTCCTCACTCACACTGTGCCTTTGTTGGTTCAAATGACTTATATGGTCCTTTCTGCCTACCTCTACAGCATTATCACAAAACTATGCCACCTATACCACCACATATATGTGCACAATCAAGACACCCTGCATGTTCCTAACAACAAACCATTTTCAATTCTTCAAAAATGCTGAAGCTTCTTCCCCCAGTCCAGGCTTCCTTCATTTTGTTCTCTCTATCTATAACCCTTGCCTCATCTCTTGGCTTCTACTTATCTTTTCAAATCAGCTCAAATATCTCTGTTATTTCTCTCTTGAGTTCACACAGCAGTCTCAACCTTCCCTAATCAAAGACATTATAAAATTTCATTATAGCTTCTTACTGAATATGAATTATATTTGCCTGCTGGATTCTAAGATATATAAGGGCAGTGTGGGGATTATCCTGTTTGATTATCAAACTTTAGTCACCTACTATTGAAACACTTATGAAAATACCAATTAAAAGATTTGGGCCAGGAAAAGTACTGGATAAACCTGTTCTTATAATACCCAGAGGGAATTTACTTGAAATTCTACTCTAATAATTAGTAACCTATCTACATAGACTTTGCTTATATTGCTCTGGGTGTCCTGAGTTGCCCTCTAACTATATGGCCGCCTGGCCAATTTAGTCATTTGCTTCCCTCCGTTTAAAAATTCTCTGTTGCCAACTAAAATACATGTATTTTTTTGGTGGTAGGTAATTATTAAAGCCATCATAAAACTCATACCTCAAAGAAACATATTTTGTTAGATTTTCCTAAGACATATTACCAGAAAAAACAGAACCACATTTTAATTCCTATAGATATTTTTGTGACCAAGGCAAGCACTGTATATAGTAAGGTGCTTATAATGTGCCTATGATCTTAGGAGTAAAATTACAGGTACACTTATTCTAACCATTGCAGGCTTGGAAGAGAGTTCAAACTAAACATATCGGGGTCTCTTTAATCAATGTCATGGCTAATGGCAAAAATGTACAGCATAAGTCACTGTAGTATTTGAGCTAAAGGCACAAAAAATTAGTTGGATTAAACTATAAGCAATGATATCAAAGTGACAGATATGCATTGATTTCTCAACAGAAATTCAATGTGAAAAGAATTCAAAATATATATGCAACTGACTACTAAAGGTAATGTAATACTTCTCCCCATGAAAGTTCCCAAAAGATATTTTCAAACAAAGTTAAAACAAAAACAAAAACGAAAAAACCCACATCCCTTGGACAGAGAAATATTATCACTTAAAAACAAACAAAACATTAAAAAAAGCATTCACCATGATCAAGTTGGTTTCAGGAATACAAGGTTGCATGCCACACTTGCAAATCAATGAGTGTAACACAGTACATGAATAAAATCAAGGATAAGAACCATATGATCATCTCAATATATGCAGGACAAGCCTGTGTTAAAGCTTAACATCCCTTCATGATAAAATTCCTGAATAAATTAGGCACAGAAGGATCCTAACTCAACATAATAAGGACAACATGTGACAAACCCATGGCCAATATCATACTAAGTGGGGAAACTGAAAGCATTTCTTCTAAGATCCAAGAAAGTCCACCTTCACCCTTATTTGATATAATACTAGAAGTTTTAGCCAGAACAATTAGACAAGAGAATGAAATAAAAGGTACACAATTAAGGAACAGGAAAGTCAAATTATCCCTATTTGCTAATGATTCTATATATAGAAAATACTTGCACTGAAAGACTTTTAGACCTGATAAAGAATTTCAGTAAAATATCAGGATATGAAAATCAACATACAAAAATCAATACTCTTATTATACACCAATAATGAAGTTACTAAGAAAGAAATCAGAAAGAAGTCCCATACATATTAGCCATACACAAAATAACCCTTGGAATAAACCCAATCAAGGATGTGAAAAACCTTTACATCGAATATTGCAAAACACTGAATAAAGATACTGAAGGAGATACTAAAAGATGGAAAGACCACCCACATTCTTGGACTGGAGAATCAATATTGTTGAAATGGTCATTCTACCCAAAGTGATCTACAGATTTAGTGCAATCCCCATCAAAATACCAATGACATTCTTCATAGAATAAACCTAAAAATCCACATGGAAACACAAAAGACCCAGAATAGCCAGAGCAATCCTGAGCAAAGAGAGCAATGCTGAAGGATTTATAATACATGATTTCAAAACACACTACAGAGCCATAGTAACAAAAAACAGCATGTTATTCACATAAAGATAGATATATAGACCAAGAGAAGAAAATCAAGAACCCAGAAATAAATCCATGCATAGTCAACCAACTGATTCTTGACAAAGGTGCCAAAAACTCACGCTGAATAAAGGACAGTCTCTTCAACAAATGATCTGAGAAAATCAGATACCCACAAGCAGAAGATTGAAACTAGATCACTATCTCTCACCCTGTACAATAATCAACTCAAAATAGACCCCAAACTTTAATGTAAGGCCCAAAACTTTAAAACTACTAGGAAAAAAAAAACAGAAGGGAAGCACTTCATGATATTGGCACAAGTGATGATTTTTTGGGTAGAATTCCAAAGCTCAGGGAAAAAAAACAAGAACCAAAGTGATTATATCAAATTTTAGCTTTAGCACAACTAAGGAGACACTCAAGTATAGACACAACCTAGAGACTGCAAGAAAATCTTTACCAGCTATTCACCTGACTGGATTAATATCTAGATTAATATAAAGAACAAAAAAATTTAACAACAAAAAACAAGTAATCTAATTTAAAAAATGGGCAAGTGACCTGAATTTATTTCTCAAAAAAAAAGTACAAATGGCCAATAAACATGAAAAAAAATGTTCAACATCTTTGGCCATCAGGGAAATGCAAATCAAAACTACACTAAGATTCCACTGAACCCTTAGTTAGAAAGGATATTATCAAAAAAATAAAAACTACTGGCAATAATGTAGACAAAAAGGAACTCACATACTGTTGTTGGTAGGAATGTTAAGTTAGTATAGTCCCTGTGGAAAATAGTATGGAAGTTCCTCAAAAAACTAAAAACAGAACTATCATATGATCCAGTTATACCGCTTCTGGGTATAACTGGATCTGAAGGAAATGAAATCAGCATAAAAAAAAAAAGACACCTGTATTATATCCATGTTTATTATAGCACTATTTAGAACAGCTAGGACACAGAATCAACCTAGATGCTGTCAACAGATGAATGGAAAACAAATATGGTGTGTGTGTGTGTATGTGTGTATATGTATATATATACATACATATATATATATATATATATATATATATATATATATACGCACAATGGAGTATTATTCAATCATAAAAAAGAATGAAATCCTATCATTTACAGGAAAATGGATGGAACTGGAGAACATGTTGAGTGAAATAAGTCAGGGACTATTAGGGGCTAGGAAGGGGGACACATTGGGGGTTGGAGGGAAGTGAAGAGAAATGGGAGACTGAGAAAAGGTGAAAGGGACAGTAGACATAATCAATGGATGATATATACATGTATGGAAATGTCACAGTGAAACCCATTAATTTGTACCATTTATACATATTAATTAAAAAAGTGAAAGACAAAATAAGAGCAAAGGGATCTAAAGAATATCCAAACTACTGAAGAAAATGACCTTTTAAGGTCCTTCTAATTCTTGAGATTTTAGAAGTCAGTTGTTTATATTTTCTTCAAAGAAATCTCAAAATTTACCCTCTTCCATAGATTCAGGGTTAAGAAGCTAAATAGTTCAAAAAGAAATATAATGACATACTTCTTTGGGACAAGAGTAAGGTAAATGGTGGGATCAAAAACAGAAAAGAAACAAATAAATACTGAAGATATCAAAAGAAGAAAAACACATCTAAATACATAGCTTCTCTAAGCCTCAGAGAGGACTGAGTGCTAGTGTCCAGCACACTTCATTATTTATTTATTTTTCCTTTTAATCTGTAGTTAAGAGACATGCAGTAGTTAAAAAAACACAAACACATAAGGAAAACCACTATGTATCATATTTATAATCATATTACAAGCACCAGAAATTTAAAAGGAAATAACTAAAATTGTGAACTCTTTTCTTACCATTGACGTCACCACCAAGGCAGGAGAAAATCCCATTGTGAGATAGAAGAAGAGCTCAACCACTTTATACCTGTAAAAAAAGAGAAATACTTTTGAATTTAAGCATTTCTTTGTTACATAGAACATTAACATAAAAGATTTTCCTTTTTTATTTTAAAAGAGAAGTGTAAACTTTTAACTACTTAAGTGATATATATCCCTCAGAAGAAGACCACTAGGCCTCTACCTAACATACTATCAGGGAGTAACAATGACCTAGCATTTCCTCTAGGATTGAAAAGGCAGCAAACATTACATGCTACTTAGAACACGTGTCAAAAGTTACCAAATTGAATTCAATCCACCTTACATCTTTCCCTTTCCAACCCCAGACTGTCTGTCTTCATTACCATCCACACTTAAGAGAACATCAAACTATGAAGGCAGATGGGGATGCAGTTTGGGACCTGGTTTATCAAGGGCAAAGAAACAACAGCCCTAAGGAAAGAGATGCATTTTGTCTGTGTCTTCATTTTGTATTTGTACGAACTCCAATTCTCTAGCCTAATAATTATCAGATTAGGCTACAGAATACCTGAAAATTCCAAGGAACTCAATGTATTAAAATTCAACTTACATGTCTATCTAATCATAAAAGACTGGAGTCTCTTCAAAGGCAGGGACTGAGTTTATTTATGTTTGGATCTACAGGGCCTAGAACAGTGCTGGATGCAACTTAAGTGCTCAATAATGTCTGCCAAACTAAATGGTCAAGGGCAATTCACTTCGTTCTTATTGTTTAATACTCAAAACCTGTTGTAAAGTAACCGTATCAGGAGAAGAAGGAGCTTGGCAGTTTGGTGTACACCAGAAGGCCTTCCTTCTTTTACTTCCTATTTTATCTGAGTATATGACTTAAGGGTTTGAGCCCAAGAAGCAAAGTGTACCCTTGGATTTATATATATATCACATATACCCACTTGGCACTGCTAATTATGGTCAAAAGAGATTTTGAGTGAATTTCAAAATCAGAGAGACATTAATGAGAAGTACCACTTTCTCCTGAAAGGAAAAAATAAGACAATACTCTCTGACAAACACAAATTATATTCTGAAAGCCCTTCTGCCAACCATGGAGATAAAGAATTTAATAAACTGTAAATTAAATAACAATGATATCATGGTTATGAGCTTCTCAAATTCAAGCATCTTAGATAATAAAAAGAGTTATGGATCAGGAACTGGAACACCTGGGTCCTAATTTCCAGTGAGTCACTTATGACAGATTTCAATAAGCCTTTCTTTTTATATTGTTCAATACTTGTGACTATGAGCTCTAAATAAGGAACTGTAAAGTGTGCCCCAAGGCCATAATAGTAAGAGTTTAGATATCCTTCCAAATGGCCCTTTTTTTATGGAAGCCTATTTGGAACACCCAGTAGGTTCCTATGTTGGTAGGTATTGTGCTGGGCACTTAATATCTGTTACCTTCAATCTTCATAGAAACCTTACAAAAGGCTATTTTTCTTACCTCAAGACTGTAAATTACAGAGGACAAGGCTAGTTGGCCTTAGAATGACAAATGAGGTCCCACTGATTCCAAAATGCTTGGCCATATTGTCCCTCATCCACATCATATCATACACATGTCATTCATATCTTTCCATGGCAATCTATTCACCAATAATGAATACCAAATGGTTCTAAAGATTTATTAAAAACAATATAGTCTATTTATGTATTTCTACTATTTTGAAATACAAATATAAAGGAAATTGTATTGAAATGCAGGTAAAATTTAGGCAGTTAATTTTAAAATTATCAAATGTAAATTATTTTCTCTTACTTTTCATGGTAGAGAAATACATAAATGGTTCCTCCAGCTGCCATGAGCCAGATAAACCAACGCATATGAGATGCCAGGGGTCCAAGTTCACGGAGATTTAACCTACAAACGTAAACATGACAACAAAGAACAGAAGGGATAAATGAAGGAGATTCACAGAACTTGTGTTTTCCTCTAGTCACTGAAAAGTGAGAAAATAATTAGGATAAGAGCAGGAAGAGAAGGTATCAGAACAATAAGGAGGCAGCTGGGCAATTTGGGTAAAATTAATAACTTAAAAAAGATAAAATTCTCAGTTAACCTTTAAGATCTAAAATAAGTTCTAGCATGATTTAAAAAGAGAACCAACTAAGAACAGACAAGCAGAAGTGAGTCCCAGCACACCTGTCATGCCTGAATTTGCCTAGGAGTGCAGACTGGGGTAAAGGATACTTGTCTTTTTATTTCTGAGCATGTTTTGGGGAGTGGATTGCTTACAAAGCTTAATGAGAAACCTGAACAAATTTCTGAGCCAGAATCACATACCCAT
Organism: Marmota flaviventris; assembly: GCF_047511675.1. Classification (NCBI taxonomy): domain Eukaryota; kingdom Metazoa; phylum Chordata; class Mammalia; order Rodentia; family Sciuridae; genus Marmota; species Marmota flaviventris. The sequence goes on along the minus strand of NC_092514.1, from coordinate 55,439,308 downwards.
AGCAGATACCTAATACACAGACAACATGTCTCCATTACCTAGCTCTCTGCCAAGATGAAACATGAGAAGAATTATCCCAACATGTGTGATGGAAGATATTCTGTTAGAATTTAACTGTGGACAATTGTGAGGTCTGAATTTTAAAATGTTGTGAGTTCATCTGTAATAGTATCATATTAAGAATATGAAAAAAAATGCTCTAATTGGCTATGACTATAAAATTAATATTTTCAATTGGAAAAGGTGCACTTGCAAAGCTAAACTAAATGTGAATAAACTGCCTATTTTGATACCTGATTCCTCAGCTCATAGTTAATTTTTTTTTATTTATTTACTTATTTTAAATTGAAATGTACTTCACAAAAGCATTCAAGCAGTCTCACTCCAATATGAATCAGACCTATAATTTAGTAAGATGTATTGGGGAGAGCTAGCACTTATTTTTATACTAACAGATAATTATGCTTCTTTGGAACAGTGAGGCTACATTAGCCAGAATCTAGAAGTCTGCTTTTCTAATGACTATAGCAATTGATGGCATAATAAGAACTTCTGAGTGTTTAAAATTGAACCATGTTTTGATAAGGGAAAACTAATGTTTCTTTAATTATGTGCTTCAAAGCAACATAAGATTGCATTTGTTCTGTACCAACAGGAAAGTAAGATCAAGAAAATGGAAGAGAATACGAGATATTTTAAATAGTTAAAACTAATTTGGCTAGTTCACTTACTCAGATAGCAAAGAAATGAGAATGTGCTGCATAAATCTCAAAAGGAAGCTTGCTTTTCTCATATGTATTTACAGCACTGTTTACTTGAACAATTCAAGTTCTGAAAAGCAGCAGAGGTATATGGAAAGAATATAGAGGGCAAAGTTTATATGTTTAAAAATGAACATGCTACCTACAATTAAGTTCATAGCATTCACATCCTCTTAGACAATTCAATTCTCAGATATTCATTCTAAACAGCAATATTTCTCATTTTAAAACTACAATCTGATGCAAGTAATCAAATAGGAAAAAATGCATATATTTATGTCCCTTCAGGGGGAAATGGAATGTATGCATGAGAGCCGGGGCAGGGAGAGGAGGAATAGAAGAAAGGAGAAATGAGGAATTCTAATCATAAAAATATTGCCTTCAAGAATAGTTTTATCTTACCATGGAGCATAAGATGCTGCAATGAAGAAATAAATAACCATTCTATCACACATGTGAAAACAATGCTCCACTGTCCTGGTAAGGAAGAAAACACAAGTTAGCCACATTAAAAAAAAAAAAAAATGTTTAGACTGAAAGTATGGGTTATCACTGCACTATGTTGCGATTTCCATTCCTGTTCTAGTCTCTCACGACATTTATAACTTGCTCTTCAAGCCACTTTTTTTTTTTTTTTTAATATTATGAAGCCACAAATAAAAAGCTTTATATTGACTTTCAGGTTGTTCACACAATACATATTCTTACCATGTACAAGACAGAAATAGAGCCCCATGATAATTAGGAAGTCTAAAGTGATTAAAAGAAATGAAATCTGTCTTTTCTGATATTGTCCGTTTCTTTTAGAGCCTATCTAATAGAGAAATGAAATTCCTTGACAGCAGATCACCTCCTAGTTCTTCCCATAGCACAGGGCATGAGGTCCTGATGTTCAGCAAACACTCCCTGAACTTAGGCTAGACTCTTCGCATCTGTTTAGAATGTCTTTTAAAAAGCTTTCATTTTTAAATACCCCAGAGTAGACAAGAGGATGTAATAAAGGCAATGCAGTAATTTAGGAAAAGCCATAACAAAAACACAAAACATTCTATTTGCTACAAGAGGATGGCCACTCAGATTTCTAAGCAAGTTCCTCTTTCCAAAATCGAAGTCAGGAAATGTATGCACCAAGATCTGCCTCATGGAGGTCTACTCAAAATGGCTTAAGCAGAATCTGTCCTTTACTGAGGTGATTTAAAAGTATAAATGCACAACATCACTTGGATCTCTCTTCAGTGTGCAGGAGGTTCTAACGACAACCTGATGGAGCACTAGCATTAGGCTTGACCTCCCCCTACACAGTATTGACCCAACAGACTGATCAGGACTTGTGTTAGTGAAGTGAGAATACATTTGTGAGGAGGAATAGTTTTTAGTTTAGTGGCGGGAAGCTACAAGTTACCCCCAGTGTAACTCAGGTCACAGATCTAAAGAAGCAAGAACTAGATCAATGCTTCTCAAATTTGACTACTATGTATTACAATCACCTGGGGAGCTTTAAATTGTAGCCATGGACTCCAGCCCAGACAATTCTACTTTAAAGCTAGAAATGTGATAGAGGGTCCAAGGAAAGGGAGTATCTGTTTTGAAACTTTTTTTTTTTTCATTTTCCCTAAACTTCTGGAATGACTGCAACTCCTAGCAAAGTTCGGGACCTTTTTTATTCTGCTTTCTAGATTGTCAAGACATTGTTAGAATAGGGAGCCACAACTGGAACTTAATCAAGTTCTATCACCCACTTCTCTCTCACTATTCTCACAAGTAAAATGAAAGTAATTTCTTTCTTACATAGAATGTGAAGCGTTAAATGTGATAATGTAGGCCATGAAAATATTTAGCACATAGTAGCACCTAGCACATATTAATACTTCCCTTCTCTTTTCCACTGAAATTAAGGCATTATTTGGATATTTAAAATATTTAATGCAGAGCAAAAATCTAAATGTGGCTTTTGATTCTACCAGTGCTACATCAAGGTTCAAGAGAGTCTGGTTTCGTTACACTTTCCTTGTCCCTGGCAAGGAGGCCCTGAATATTGAATTAGGCATCTACAACTCTTTATTGATTCAGAAATCTAGACATCAAAGCCAAGTCTGCTGAGGCAACCACAAGCATTGGAATATGCCAAGATGATAATGAAGTGCTCTGCTTCCAGACTGGCCTCTGCGACAGTGTGCCCTGAGGAGCCAGGGTGGGTACTTTTGTGGTTGTCTTATGAGCATGTTCCAAAGAACCCTTGAAATTCAATGCTGTGGTTTTATTTTAAGCCCAGGGAACTGTCACCTTATAGGAAAGGGTAGCAGACAGCAAACTATATGCAGTATTATGAAGGATATGGAAAAAGAAAAAAAAAAAAAGTGCTTAGGAGTCAAAGGTCTTGGGATGATCCAATTCTGCTGGTTTCACTGAGCTAGACAAGTCAGGTTACTTCTTTAAGTCTCAGTTTGCCCAACTAAAATTAAGGAGTTTGGATTAGATGATCTCTAAATATCCTTCCAGCTCTGTTACTCTCGATTCTACATGTGACAAAATCAGTAATCATCTCCAAAATCCTGCTTGTAAATGAAACATCTTTTCAATACTAGAATTTTGAATATTTCAAGATTATTTTTTGAAATTCTATAAAACCAAAAAGTACTTTCAAGTATTACTTTAAATCTCTCTCAGACTGCTCTGAATCCTTTTTCAAGAAAAAAACTTACCCTCTTGGGTTTAATCTACTAAAAAGCTATTTCACAAGCAACCCACCCCCATCTGAATGTTCTGTTCCTTCTAAAGTTGCTCAAATGATTCCTTTATGTTTCTGTCTTCTTCTTGTTGGTAGGCCAATGGCCACAGCAACGTTTGCAAAGTGCCTGACAGCTAACAATAGCAAAATACTTAAATGCTGATTGAATGCTATACATGGAACTTCTTTCTAAAACCTCAACTTCACGAAATGGTAAACCAAACTGTCATATATCTCCTTACATCACATAGTCCTATGGTATTTTGTAATTTTCCAATCATTTTCATATATATTATCTTATTCATCTATCACAATAACTTGTGAGTCAGGTATTATAACTCTCATTTTAGCAGTGAAGAAACTGAAGCTCCTTGAGGTCAAGTGACTTACCCAAGATTAAGGGGCAGGACTGGGACTCAAAACCCACTTGCTGACTCCAAAGTCAATGTGCTTTGTCACTAACCCATGGCTATTGCTTCTTACAGTAAGTATCCTTGGTGTGCTAGATAGAATTACAAAATTGCTCTAAGGATTATAAGTTGTTAAGTCTTGGGGAACCAGTGAGTTATTATTTGTGGTTATTAGCAAAGGCTTGCTTTCTTAGATGCTAAGAGGGAGAGGAATCCTCGAGCTCTGTCCAACCCAAAGAAAGTGTTCTGATTACAGAACAGCACTTTTTTAGACCCTCCAACATCTACAGCTGCCCTCCTGCAACAAGAAGATGTCCACTCTTTGCCCCATGTGACTAAAAACATGCCAATTTGGGAGGATGGCAATACACTGAGTCAACTAGTTTGGCCTATTTAAATAGCATTTTATCCACTGTACCTTAAGTGACTCTTTTTCCATGATACAATGTGAAATACTGTGGAAACAATGAAGAGGGCACAAAGGCCCATCCCATAAATCCATGCTGTTATCTTTTCCCAGCAGTCATCAGACAACCGATGGAGGAGGGCACTGCCCACAATGGCCGGAACAATGAGGAACTGGAGGAAAAGTAATGAGAAGTAAACATCCTAGCCATCATGAAAATAAGACTTTTGCTAAAAATAGAGGCTTAGCAAAATAATTTTCTAAGAAACATTTTCCTTTCTTGAATAATCATGAGAGCACAATGAAGTGGTTAGGTGTTACACGGGAAGCACACTGTTCCCAGGGACTGTGCCATCCAAGGTGTACACCAATAGGCAGGCAAAGATGCAACATTACTCAACTGTTGCAAAATAGATGTTCTTTATCCTGATTTCATTAAAGAAGGGCACATTTCATTCTACTATCTAATCTGATTTGGAGTAGGTATTTAAAATATTCAAATGCACTAGGTACATTGGTGCATGCCTTTAATCCCAGCAACTCAGGAGGCTGAGGCCCCAGTTCAAGGCCAGCCTGGACAATTTAAAAAAGTAAAAATAAAAAGGGCTGAGGATGCAGCTCATTGGCAGAACACCCCTAGGTTCAATCAGTACTTCAAAATATAAATAAAATAAAATAAATACAATGTTCAAATGCCAAGCATATGCCTAGATTTTTCATGGAGGTCCAGATTTTAAAATATTCTGTTCTATTGCCCCCATGGACTACTGAAATTCCAATGTTTCAGTAAAGGGTCAATGAATGAATCAAGTCAATGACTAATATTATGCATACAACACCACACACACACACAAAATCAATTATTCAAGTCATGTCCTGATTTTTAATTTGAATCTTTCATTCTATCCATTTGGGAGTTACTGCAGAATGACAGTAATTTTGCAGCATTTCATTTTTAATACTTTTGTTTTTAAGTAAACAAGAACAATCCGCTTTTAAGGCTCAACTACTCAAAAATTTTTAAGAAGCCAGAATCTTAGAATTTTGATCTCTGTGAGGAAGAAAAGGGGAGGAAAGGAGAAATACCAGGAAATCATATTGACCAAATAATATTGTTACATCATGTGCATGTATGAATATGTAACAACAAATCCCACCATTGTGTATAATTATAATGCATGAATAAAAAATATGGAAAAACAGAGAGGAAAAAAAAACAAAGAATTTTACTCTATGCTAATCTAGTTATATGAGTGTAGCTGTGACTAGTAAGCATTTTATAATACAAAAACTCCCAGAAATTCCCAAACACTTTATTAATTATTAAAATAAGCACACCTAATAAAGAACAAATATTTTGGCAATCTTTTTGTCTTTTTTGGTCTTGTCTTTTTTGGTCCCCAACATCTACTGTTGCCTTCCTGCAACAGAATGTGAAATCTTGAGAGTTGGGACTGGTACAAATTTTCAGATGCCAAAGATTTTATTGGCCCAGAGCAAAATTAGAATAAGGGCAACGACATAAAGATGCTCATAAACAAAGTTACTTGATTTAAAGAAACATCCATTGAGACATGAGCATTTTACTTTTTATGTTAAAGCGTCCTCTCTTTAATAAAATGATGACAAGAGAAGGTTGTTCTTTAATCTGTTTTAGACACTCCACTGGTTTCTGAAATCCAATTATCTGTATATTAAGATTACATTTTCTGTTCTAAAGACAATATGAGGTTTTGTCAGTTTTTCTTTAATTTCAGCTTACATAAGTGTTTCTTCACTTGTGACATATTCATAAGTATAAGGATTTTTAGGTCTGTTCTAAATAAGTATTATTCCTAAAGGTGAGCTGTATATCTCAATACCCAGACCATTACACTGTACCAGAACTATCTATGATAATTAAAGTAGCTGCTTGTAAACACTTGTCATTAGAGAAATCATTTGGCCATTTTCTATATTGCATTTCTAGACTATCTCCCAGCCACTGTTTTCCCCTCAAAAGCCTCACAAAATGCAACTGGCAAAAGGAATAATAAATCAAAGATAAAATGAAATTTATAATGACATAAGGAAATGACAACTATGTGACATTAACAGGAAAACTATGGAAATATATACATACCCACAAATACTGCATGCACACACAGAAGAAATGTATCAAAGTGTTAAAGTTTGTTTCTGAGTCATTTTGTTTTTAAAATATTTTTCAGTATTTTTAGAGTTTCTTATACTGCGTATATTTTGTTCTTTTAAAGGAAAAAATTAAAAGCTCGGTGATCATATCCTGCTTTGTCTTCAGCAATACAGAATATCACTCTGAGAAATAGTGGTCACTGTGGAGGTGGATGTAGGTGCATCATTTCACTGAGTAAAAAAAGCACCTTTTTTTGAACAAATTGTGAACTCTTTTTGCCAAATGAGCATGGCTGGATTGTCTTGAAAAGGCAATTCCAGGGGTGAAAGTCTTCATAACCAAGGTGTGTTTTTGGCTGTCCTATAACTAGGAGATTTACTTATTACTATTCTTTTAAAGATGATTTTACTGGGAAAAGTAAGTTGAGGATAGAGCAGACAGCAGGTTAGAATATACAAAGCATTCTCCATGTCCACACAGTTTCTGGTGAACAAGACCCACTGCTGATTTCTGGGTAGCCAAGGTCACAGAGGTAGGTAAACCCAACTAATCATGCCAAGGTTATTAGAGCTAATTACCCTTCCTCCCACCAGAACCCTATGGGCAGAACAGCAATAACAGAAAACATGTACTCACTGCATGTGTGTAACAGTTAGCAGCATGTTCATAGCAAGTTGGTTTGTAGCGGCCATTGGCTGGAGCCCGATGGTTCATGAAACTATAGAAACAAAAAGCCATCATGTGAATAAAGCTTAAAGCAAAGGAAAGAACAAGGAGGTAAGCCTGCAATGACTGTTCACCTATTCTAAATGAAGAGGTCACTGGTGAAAATACATAGTTACAGGAAGAAAATCAGAAGCCATTAAAAAAATGTAAACTGGGATAATACCAACGATAGTAAAGCAAATACCCAGGTCTACTGAATGAAGTTTTCTTTTAGTTTACTCAAAAGATAAACCTTCTACCAACCAAAACAAACAGAAACCATATTCAACACTTCAACTGGTACCCCTAATGAGCCAAAAAAAAGTCATAACCAAATGGTAAATATTAATAGGAAAAAAAAAACCAAGGGAATTTTTCTGGACTTTAGTTGTTGTCATTAAATGAAAAGATATATGTTGTATTTGAAAGGTTTCTGTTTTCTCTCCCAGAATGTATACAGCTTTATATATGCAGATCTTTATAAAGCTTACATCCCACAATTAAAGGCTTGCCCAACTAGTTTCCCCATATTGTGTTACCTGTTCTGGCAGCAGACAGCTTAAATGATACCTGGCTTCCTCTAGGCCACCTAAACAAGCAGGTATATTTTCACCTTCATTCTTCCTGTATTAAAGGAGTTTGCTTCAAAAACCAAACACATGACTAGTACCTGATATCCTGGATATAAAATTTATATATCTCACAAATTAGCATATGGATGTAAATATTAAAACCTGTTACCAATACAGATACATGCTGGAATTCCATGCTTCCTGTGTACCCCGACACTATCATAATCAGCAACAGAATGAAAACCTAAATACACAAGACCAAGAGATGACAGTGTTCATCTATTTCAGTGTGCAGATGAGGATGCCCCTAAATCTGCACTCACCCAGGTTTCATGGTGGATCCAGGATTAGTCTGACCACTCCCAGGAGGAGAAAAAAAAGTTGTCTGAACAAAGAAGTAGATGCAAAGCAGAAAGAAAGAGGGGTCAAAGAGCCCTGGGCAGCACTTAGGTCTCAGAGGTCAACAGGTTTCATACAATAAAATTATCCTTTTGTATGAGCTAGTTTGGAGGAGGGGAAAAATTTTTGCCACTAACAAGTTTTGACTAGTCACACATTATTTGTTGACATGATGAAAACCCAGATCAGGCTGACCAAATGGCAGAGCCATATTGCCAAAAACTGGCTAAAACATGGTAGCAAGCCATTCTAAACAGGGCCCAGTTGGTGATCAAAAGACTGGCCAATATTTTCTCCCTGATTAAGAAGGGCCTTAAGTCCTTAAATCAAATAAATAAAAACCAAATGGCAGTTCTGTCAACCCCATACACACAGTTCAGGTGGAATATCTACTATGGGATGAATTTGGGACAGTGAAGATCTTGAACCATCAATGGGTTAGATATTTAATTAGTAAAATACCTACTTATTGATGTAGTCCACCTGTGACTTGAAAACTATTTTTAAAAAGTCTATAGCAAGTAGCTTCTGAATTTATCCAAACTATTCTCACACATAGAGAAATGATTTCAAGCAATCATCTTTTCTCCCATGATAATTCTTTAAATAATATTGCTAATTTCCTAAGGGATGACAGTGTTGCTATACAGCTCTTATTAGTAAAAAGAAAAATAATTACGCTCTTGGGAAGAATGCTTTCAATGTCTGAAGCATTGAAGGACCTACCACATCATTACCCTGAGACATAACAACAGAGCTACAAGTAGCACAGCCTAGTGGGAATTTCAATGGGTAAAAAGTGAGGCTCCAAAATGGCTGAAGTTAGATTAAATTGAAAATGCTCCATGTAGGGTGCAGTAAGTAGGATCTGTCTACCCACCAACAGGCTGCAGCCTAAGATAGCAATTTATATCTCTGGCAGCCCAATCTAAAAATAGACAGGCCATTACACAGCATCAGGGATAGATTTTCACATTTTTCTCCTATAAGCAAAGAAGCTGGTGGCCATGTTTTTGGCAGCGTGGTCCCTGCTCACCTGGAAAAATTCAGGTTAAAAATAAAGTAGGAAATCGTAGAGAAAAAAAGCCCCTGTCTAGTGACTTAAGGGAGTCTCTTTTGATGGACAGGGACAAGATTAGGGCAATAAGGAAAAGTAAGAAGCAAGTATCTTGAGAGCATTTCACTGTCTGGGGCTCAGAGGGATAGACAGCACAATTGTTCTGCTAGAAAATTTTAATAGAATTTTTCCATTTCTCTCTGATCTACCAGCATGCCATCAAGCCTCCTCCACAGTGTTCTGAAGAAATTACTTCTAAGACCTAAATGGAAAAGCAGATGTAAAGTGCAAATAAACTCCCACACATGTGTCTAATCTCTTCCTCCAAAAAAGAACAGAGAAAGGTTCAAGTGTTATGGAGAATAGGCACCCATTTACAGAAGACATCTGTGTTAAGGTAGAGTAACCTAATGGTTACCCAGTGCTCAGAAAAGGGTAACCAGCATGCTGGGAAGGGTCTGAGGGAAGGTGATTTAGTCACAGGGATGGGAACCACACTTAATACATTATTATTTAAGTAGGGGTTTTTAATTCATTGCCTTACTTTGTCTTTCAACATTCTCTCTTGCCTCCTCCTTGCCCAGTGTCCTTATGTGGCCATCCCATGTGACAGAATGCAAAACTACAGAGGGAAAGAACAATTAGGGATCCTGGAACAAGCCTTAGCAATCCACCAGCAGATCTCAGAGGCCCATGATCAAATCCCACAAGCTGTCTTTGATTCCTCTGTGTTCCTTTCTCCAAGTGCAACATCATTACCTTCAAAATACATTCCAGGTCAGTACTTCTCTCTACAACTCCACAATTCCTACCTTAAATCAAGACACCAACATCTGAAGTCTGTGAAAATACAGCCTCTTAACTGGCCTTGCTGCCTGTCCTCACCCAGACTCTCTTCTTTAATACAGCAACCACAGAATCTAACCCGCAGATCACATCACAACCCTATCCCAACTTAAAACCTACTTTTTGGTAACACTATATCATGTCCCTGGTCCACAAGCCCCGGGCAGTGTAGTTTTCACTTCTCCAATCTCCAGGTACTCCCTTCCTGCAGCTACACCCTCCAGCTACAACACCTTTCTGTTCTTTCAACAGGTCAAGGTCTTGTCTGCCTCAGGGCACTGGTTGTTTATTTCTGCAGGAAAACTCTTCCCCAGCAGGCTCAGTTCTCTTCTCATCCTTCAAGCTTAGCTCAGATGTCACCTGCTCAGAGATTTTTCCAGACCTTCCTACCTAAAGTGTCACTTCAGCCCTTCTCAACAACCACAGACTTTATCATAATTCATAAGATTTTTTAAAACTTGTTTTTCATTTCATCTTTCCCCACTGTGGCATCAATCCCATGAAGGCTGTCTTGTTCACCATGTCATTTCCAATCCCAAGGACAATGCCCAGCTTATTAATGAAGTTTAATTTAAAAAAATGCTCAATGAATAAATGAATAGAAAGACATTTCAACTACTGCTCAACTATTTTAACACAATTTAGTTTTCCTGGGGGTTCAGAAGGTTCTGTAAGAGAAATAGGCAGTTCTACAGTCAATGCAACTTGGAATCTCAAAAAATGAAAACTCAAAGATCGAGACAACAGATCCTCCAAGGGCCCCTTCAACATCACTTAGGCCAATCCTGGGCACAGCACCTTATTATTTATTAGCTTCCCTTTGGAACTGAGCATAATTGTTCAGGAAGTGTATAATGCCAATGTGACTTCATTATTAAATAAAGGGAGAAGGCATACCTAAGGAGACCACCCCAATCCTATGATTCAATGCTCTAAAAACATGCAAAACAGGCACCCATGGAAGACTTCTAACACTGCAAGATAAGATACTTTCCCATATATTCAATCTTGAAGCTAACCATTGTTCACAAGGCTGGGATGAGGAAGAGAACATCCATATCCTCAGAGACGTCGTGGTGTGGACACAGAAAAAGAAAGGATGAGCTATCCACAAGGGTGGTAGGGAGAGAGACACAAAACTGATCTCCTGGGTCTGCCCCTTCTTAACTGTGCCTATAGGCAAGTTCCCTGTTGTTCTTTAAACCTATTTGTTCTTTTATTAAGTGGGTATAAAATTCTGTCTTCAAGGGTTATAGTTGATGAGATGGGTAAACTATAAGTACCCAGACAGTGCCTTGGCACCAACAGGCACTCAATTAATGTTAGCAGTTATTATCATTAGTCAGATGTTGTGAATGGGGAGGAATGACTATATATGTATGATTTGGCATACTTGGATTCTCAACTGGTAAATCAATAAAATAAGCAAGAAAATATTGTGTCCCTCTGTAATCTTTCACATCCTCAGTTTTTTGAGAAACCACAATTGCATAAATCCCTCCAGTTAGGATAGCAGTCTGTTTCCTTACAGCCCTCCTTCATAGGAATGGCAGAACTCTGGATGCTGACCCAAAGCCACAATAACCACCAAGTTTCATTTTGAACAAAGCAGCAAGGTGTTCTTGTAATTTAGGCATAGCTACAAACTGTGGCCTAATGAAATGTCTTTACTGCAATCCAGTGCTTTTCAATTGGGTCTAAATGATCTATCAGGAAAAAGAGCAAACTATTTGAAAGACAGCACGTCCCTCCCTACAATTCCTGTGTAATTTACGTACCTGCAACTATAGTGAATCCTCAGAAAGATGTGTAACGAACACAGCTTCCAGAAAATGTAGACTAGTATTCTCAACATTTTAATGTGTAAACCACAAAAATCAGGACTTTCCAGTTATATTACCTTTTATTTGCAAGTTTTATTTTCAAGTTCAAATTGATGCTTACAAATAGCTTTCCAATCTAGCCTATCATAAACAAGAAATTACAGAATCACTCAATTCTTCAATCAAAATCAATGTAGATCTAGATGTCATAAAGAAACTGTTAATATCCACAGTGCACAATAATATGCATCTGCTGAGAAAATTACTATCTATACTACACCAAAAGAAAATGCCTGTATTTTCAATTTTTAAATGGATAGAAGAATCTAAAATCACATTACAGTGATGCTAATAAAAACTAGACAGATTACTGTCCAGCAAAAAGAAGGTAGTGCAATAAGCTGAGAAGGCAGGATCCTAAGTGAAATTGGTTGGGCTTTTTTTTCCCTTTCATTTCTTTTAGGACTGTTTGAATGTTTTTGCAACAAAAAATAAAACAGGCTTTTTTGTTCTTTCTTTAAAATAGAAGAATTCAAAGGGGCAAGAGAGAAATACAAACTTAATCAAATAGGGAAGGGGTAGTTTCACAGAATAGAGCCACCACCAGGACCCACGCGCGAAGGGGCGGAATGTGGGGACCCGTTCCCAGCACCAGCGGCGCGGCGGGCGCGCCAGCCTTCTCACCGCTGGAAACGATTCTTGAACCGCATTGATCCTCCGCTCCTCCTCGGGGGCCGGGAGCTCCGTCTCGTCAGCACCGGCGGCGGGGCGCGCGGCCCTCATGGGCTTGGGCTGCTCCAGAGGCCGCCTGCGTGCCCGGTGGAGCCGCTGGGCCGGAGTGGGCCACGCTGGGGGTCGGGACAGGGCCGGGGCCAGATCCGGCGGCTGGGGGCGGGAGGGAGGCCGCTTAAACGGCCCCAGCGCCTCCCGCCTCCCGCCTCCCCAGGTCCTCCGCCCCCGGGTGCCCGCGCCCCGCCCCACCGCCCAACTCCACCCCCGCCCGCTCCGCCCTTCTGCGTGCGCCCGCGGCCGCCAGCGCGTCACCGCACCGAGCGGCCAATCAGCGCCCGGAGCGGCGCGGCGGCTACGCTGCCATTCATTTCTGAGGAGCTCGGGCGGCGGGGCGGGGCCTTACTGAGGCGGAGGCGGGGCGAAGAGAAAGGGGAGGGGCGATGGAAGGGCGGTGCTCTTCCATACAGCGTTGAGATGCAGCATGAATGGAGATGGAGGAGGGGGAGAGGAATTATAAAAGGATTTGGACTAAGACTCTGAAAAGCAATTATGAAAAACATAGCAAACAAGGACCTCTGATCACATTCTATTCTTGTTTCGGTATCATTCATCCATCCTTCGTCACGCATTTCTCCATCTTTCTATTCCTTTATTTCTTCATTATTTTGAGTGTCAACTGGCTATTGTGAGAGATCCAAGGCAGATTTTTAAAACCTTTGCTTGTCTGTCATATGAAAGGATTGAAACCTTTAAGGAATAATCTAACACTGAGATTCAATGAGAACCATGAAAGGAGGGATCTTCTACAGGGATTCTTTTATGTTATCCTCCCATTTATCTTTTGATATTTTATCCAAGCAGCTTCTAAACCATCTAAAATATAATGCTGAATCAGGATCTTGTAGCTAAAGCTTTTGAACTCAGTGGGCTTTCTGGAAGAGAGGTTCAAATGGATGAAGGAAATAGGAAAATGAATGAGTGATTTACTGAGTCTTTCTGGGACCACTTCTGGAATTTAAATGTGCTCCCCTCAGTTAATCTGTCCATATCATTCCCTACTCCTCAAAATGGAAACTCTCAAGAGAGCATTAAGCCAGCTTGTTAAGGGGGTTTACTCTGCTGGCAATGAAGCATTGGAAAGCTGGAGGATTCTTCCACCCATAATTTTAATTTTACCCATAATTTCCTTTTCTTTAAATCCTAACACCAGAATCTAGAGGGGTGTTTTCTATGGTGATTGCATTATTTTTTTTTTCAGGAACATTTCTGGAAAGGCATTATCTTCCTCATTCCACACATAAGGAAACTGAGGCTTTTAGAGGTTAAGAAACTTGTCAAATGGAAAACTCATACTATCTTCCTCTAGCAATAAAGCTCTAGATCTTTTCAGTATGCCTAGGCCTATGTTTCAGTATGCCTCTTCCTATGTTTTAAAGTAGTATATGTCTCTTTAAATATACACACACTTTCTCTCTCTCTTTATCCATACTAAGCCATGAAAATGAAGATGGACTGAAAAAGTCTATCATTTGACCTCTTAGGACTACTAAGTTAAGTTATAGGGAAGGGAAGGTAACAAAGGAAAGAACTAATAAAGATAGATGAAAAATAACCATATGAAATAGCATAAGAAGGGTTATAAAAAAGGAACCTCAACTGTAACAAATATACCAGTCTGTCGGAAGATGTTGATAATGGAGGAGGCCATGCATTTTGAGGGGGGAGATTTATGGGAAATCTCTATACTTTTGCTGTGGACTTAAAATGGCTCCAAAAAAAAAAGTCTTAAAAAAGAAAGTACTGGTATATGCTGCAACATGGATGAACTTTGAAAACACAATGTTAAATGAAAGAAACCAGTTACAAAAGACCACATATTATATGGTTGCATTTATATAAAATGTCTAGAATAGACAAATCCATAGAGACAGAAAATAGATTAGTGGTTGTCTCAGCAAGAGAGTGGGAAGGTATTGGAGAGGAAATGCTAAGAGGTATAAAGTTTCTTTTGGTAACTAAAGAAAATGTTCTAGAAGTGTGGTGAGGGATACATACTCTGTGAACACAGTGTAAGCAATTAATTGTACACTTTAAATGAATGGTTTGGTATATGAATTGGTATGGTTTGGTATCTGAATGGGGCTGGTTTGGTATCTGAATAAGGCTGTTAAAAACTATTTTGAAAAACATCCATTTCTGTAAAAAGATAAAAATCAAAACAGATTAAAATGGCTGGAGCAGGAAAACTATATTACTTATACTTTTATTAAAATTTTTCAAGAAGCTCAGACTTAGTAGGTACTCAACAAATACATGAATTTGAGAAAACATAATAACTGAAAGCAACAACAATACCATGAACCAACAGATGCCAGGTCACATCCTGAGAGTGGGTCATGGATGTGCAGAGATGTACAATCAGAGTGTGATGAGGCTAATTAAGGGAGGGAGGGAGAGAAAGAAGTCTGAGGAAGGAGTTTGAATGAAATGCCAGCATGATTTGGCATAGCCTTTCACAAAAATAGATTAAATAGGATAAAATAAAACACCTTGACCTACAATTGTCTCTTCTGCAGAATTATAGGAATATTAAAGGAAAGTGGCATATTTAACAAATATGATCAAAGTTTTAAATTAGCCTGATCATTCATGAAGCCTATTTTCCATGGTAAATGCAGGCCTCAAAAAATAAAAATAAAACACAATAAAAATAGCATCCTTTGAACACCTGCCACACTTTTTATTTATTTTTTTTAAACTGAAGTTTCCCTTTGCATCTCCTTCCGAGAAGGAACCCAGTTGTGTTTGCGGAAAAGATACACCAGATTCAGATTCAATTTAGAGATTAGGGGGGGTAGGAGCAGAAGAAAATGGAAATTTGTTGGTTCTAGGTTTTTTTTTTTTTTTTTATCAGCAGGATGTGACATATTTCTTGAGCTCAGAGAGTCAGTTGTTCTTTCTGAGAACCTATAGGCACATATTTGCATACAAAAAAGCCTGTGCCTAGATAGAAGGGATTTTTGACAGAGCAGACTTAAGGTTCAGAGGTAACCTTGGGGAGAATACTCACTCTGCTCACTGAGGGACCCAGAGACCCTGGATAGGATGCCAACCACACTAGGAAGCACCAGGGACGCCCTCCCCTTGATGTGACGTGATCAACAAATCAGAAAATAGCAGACCTGCTCCAGACTTTGACTCTCAATGTCCTGGAAAGGTGACTAAACTTCAGTGATTGGCTTTCAGTCTGTCTCTTTGCAAAGAGAGATGAACTTTTTAATCTACTTTGATTTTTATCTTTTTACAGAAACAGATGTTTTTCAAAATAGTTTTTAACAGCCTTATTCAGATACCAAACCATCTTTGCAAAGATGGCCGAGTAAACAGTTATTTCAAAGGTAGATGCTTCCAGCCTTTTCCCCTTTCCTAAAGAGAATATCTTTTCCTATTTGGTCTTTTGTCCACATTCCCTTACCTGCTGGGAATGCTTGTCTCTGGATCCCAGCTCCTAGACTTTCATGATAAAATAATGGGAGAAAACAATGGGAAGGAGAAAAACCCAAGGAGGGAAAAAAAGGGAAGAACTTAAGAAAATAAGATGTATTGATCTATATGATGAAGATGAGTGAAAAAAGAAAGCCATTATCTAGGGGGATGTTGGTCAAGGCGTTTTGAGAGGTGAAGAGGGATTTAGCAAAGTAAGAGGATTCTTAGAATAAGGAATTTGAGTAGAATGAGAAGAAAATGAAAGGGACCGGGAGAAGTTTTATTAAGCATATGTAACAGATATGCTAATATTTTCTAGCAAATACAATTTTGGGTTCCCTTTAAAATTATGGTTATTATCAACTGTTTGGATGTATTGATTCAACAGTGACTCAGAGATGGCATGGAAAGGGGAGGTACAATGGTTACATGGATTAATTTTTTGAGTGCCTAACATGGTCCTAGAACTTCTATATCCATTATTTCATTTTATTCATTAAACCCTCCTGTGAGATAGATGATATCATGCTTATTTAATAAATGAAGAAGATAATGCTTACAGAGGTTATTGCAAAATGCTTCAATTTGTATATGGAAGTAAAAAAGTTAAGATATAGACATGAGCCCAGGTTTTCTGACCCCAAGCTCAGTGCTTTTCCTGTCCTTCCTTCATCTCAGTATATGACTGTGTCATTCCTCATGGCACAAAGCAGCATTCTTCTCTCAGTGGACAATCAATAAGTGGCATTCTGTTAGCTATAGTGGTTGTTTCCCCTCAAAAAAAAAAAAAAAAAAAAAAAAGATTATTCTTTGACTGTAGGACACTTTGCCTGCCTCGTGACTTTCTTACTGAGCATGGAAAGAGGGTTAGGATGTTCAGCTCTTTCTTTAAAAGAAGTTATGGGAATTGGTGAGAATAGGGATGGGAATACCAGAAAATGCAAAGTAGACACCCCAAACCCACATCCAACGAAAAAGAAGCTGATGGCAGTCGTTCTCACCATGTGGTTCAGAGACAACAAGATCACCCAGATGTCAGTCTGTTTAAAATTGATATCTGAGCTTTTGCTTTAGTCAAAATAAAAAAGTAATATTTAACAGAATGTAGATGGCCTTCCATTAGGGTCATTTAGTCCCGATGCACCTTACTTCTTTAGGTAGAGGTGGTAGGAACCACTGTGGATACACACCTGTGGAGTTCTTTTATTGTGCCACAGTCAACCGAGAGGGGAAAGAGTTGAGAGATTCTTAGTGCCTCTCTATGGTCTCAGTTATCCTATGTGGTCATGATAAATAAGCAGAAGTAGCAAAATGAGGCATAACTTCCCTTAAAAAGGGAATAGCAGAGTATATTGATGGAAATGCTCAGTACTATTTTTAACTTGCCCGCACTGAAAGCTGATGCGCTGGAACATGCTTACTATTGTAGGGTCCAGATACAATAGTTTATCATCATTCATTTATAATTCAAATCCAACTGGGCCTTTTTGAACAAGCCTTGCACCTCCATTGCTGATATATACTTGACTCTATTTCTGGGCTATGCATATGCAGATTCAACCCATGGTGGATAGAAAATACATATTTTGTTAAATTCCAGAAAATTCTTAAGAGCAAAACTTGACTCACTGCACTGAGTACTATACTGAATTAACACAAGTGAAGAGATGTGATAGGCAGGCACTGTATTAGATATTGTGGGTACTCTAGAGACCAATGTAAGTATGCAGAAGAATGCACAGTCTATATGCAAATACTGTGCCTTTTTCTATAATGACCTTGAGTATCCTCAGAGTTTGCATTCTGAGATCTTGTAGGAGAGGGCAGGTCTTGGAACCAATCCTCTGTGGATACTGAAGGACAACTGAACTTGGAAGCAACACAAACCTAAAAGATACTTTGAAAGCACCAATGTTGCTGTTACCAAAGTCTCTTGTGAATATGGAAAAGGGAATTTTTTTTCCTATCACACATTTATTCGATGAACACTTGTTGAAAGTCTCATGAGCATACAGGTCCGAGAAACCAAGTCAAATAAGATAGACTCTCCTCAATGACCTTCAGGTGATGGGAGAAATAATCGCCCATCAATCACTGTGTAGTGTGTTGTGTGCTATGGTGATGGAGTATTTATTGTCCAGGACATTTTAGAGGTACATAATACAAATCACTGGTGATATTAAGGTGGGGCAGCAGGAGGGGGGGTGGTAAAAGAGATGACATTGAGACTTTGTCCCCAGTGGTTAGTTGGGAGAGAGCAAGTAAGCAAGGCAAGAGGGATAACAAAGTTGGGATTCAGGGAAAAGA
The DNA here is from genome assembly GCF_047511675.1 of Marmota flaviventris. Classification (NCBI taxonomy): domain Eukaryota; kingdom Metazoa; phylum Chordata; class Mammalia; order Rodentia; family Sciuridae; genus Marmota; species Marmota flaviventris. The sequence continues at coordinate 55,420,942 of NC_092514.1, read as the reverse complement.
GAATATAGCACATGCAAAACCCTGATGGGTCTGAAGGTCTGCAATTCCACATGACACAGCAAAAGTCCTTGTGCAGAAGTGTAGCTGATGAACATGGAGGCAAGAATGTTCCCAATTGAAGAAAGGCTCAATGTGCTAAATTAAGGAAATTTGCAGATTACACTGAAAGCAGGAAAGACCCATTGAGAAACTTGAAACACACAAATGAGGTCATCAGTTTTTTATTTAAACCATCTCCCTGTTAAAATTTGTATGGAGAATGGCTGGAAGGATACAGAAGAGATTGTTGATTGTCTAGAACAGCTCTAGCAGTAGAGCTTCCAATGATGATTGACATGTTCTCTAAGCCACTAAGCTGCCTCTTGTAGCTACTTAACACTTGAAATGTGCTCAGAGGAGCACAATTTTTACTGTTACTTAGTTTTGATAAACTTAAGATTAAATAGCCATATGTGATGAGTGGCTACCATATTGGATAGTGCAGTTCTATATTATTTTTCTCTTCGTTGTTGCACTGATAGACACCCCAGTTTGTTAGTTGGGCACATGACTTCCCAGAATAAAGACCACATTTTCTAGCCTGCCTTCCAGCTGAGTCTGTCCATATGACTAAGTTCTAGACAATAGGATGTGAGCTGACATGCAATCTATGGATCATGCCTTTAAAAGTGAAAATTCCCTTTCTTAATTTTCTTTCTCCATAGGTTGAAATGTGGACATTGAACAGTGGCATTTGGACTAGATGGCAAAGGTAACTCTCTGGCACAGCAGAGCAGCAAAATTCCTGGGCCCTAATGACTTTGGCCCAGAGTTTCCATGCCAGTTCATGCTTTTAAATGACAGAAATAAATTTTTATCTACTTTATATCACTCTTATTTTGGGTTTCTGTGACATACATCTTATCCTAACAAATGTTGTAAGTGAAATTGGAAGGATAGGGACTATTTACAAAAGAATTACAATAGTCCAGGCGAGAAGTGATGACTATTAGAACTAAAGCCACATCAACTCAAGTGCAGAAAAAGGGAATAATCTGCTGTGCCCCATGGTACACACCTGTAAACCCAGCAGCTGGGGAGGCCGAGGCAGGAGGATCGCAAGTTCAAAGCCAGCCACAGCAATGGCGAGGCACTAAGCAATTCAGTGAGACCCTGTCTCTAAATAAAATAAAAAAATAGGGCTGGAGATGTGGCTCAGTGGTTGAGTGCTCCTGAGTCGAATCCCTGGTATCCCCCCTCCCCAAAAGGGAATAATCTGAGTGTGTCAATTAGCTTTCCATTATTGTGACAAAACACCTGAGATAAGCTCATAAGGAGGAAAGGTTACTTTGGGCTCATGGTTTCAGAAGTTTCAGTCCATGGTCAGTTGGCTCCAATGTCTTTGGGCCTATAGTGAGATCGTATATCATGGTAGGAACTGCATGTATAGAGGAAACTTTGTACCTTGTGGCCAACCGAAAGCAAAGAGAGAAAGAAGGGAACAGGTGCCCAAAGTCCTGGTCAAGGTCATAGTGACCTAACTTTCTTCTACTAGGCCTCATTATTCAAAGGGTCCACCATCTCCAAGTTGTACCACAGACTGGTGACCGAGTCTTCAACACAGGAACTTTGAAGGGTACAGGAAGATGATGTCATTCTTTACATAAAACCTAAGGCTATGACGATACTTCAGAGCCAAGGAGGAAGACAGTTCCACCTATTACTGCTTCTGTGTGCATAGCCTTTAACTCACAATTTAGTACCATTTAAAAATAGAAATCTAATGAGCAAAGAGAAATAAAAATAGGCCACATACTGTTCCCCAGATCCAGCTCAGCTCTGCAGCAATGATGTATAATTAAATCAGTGTAGTACCCTGACCTATTCTGAAACTGAGAATTTTTTTTTTTTTTGGATTATTCAAAGGAAGGGCAAGCTAAGAGTTAACATGCAAATTCCCAGCCCCAGGAAATCATAATCCTTGTTGAGGGTAGGGGCTGAGGAGGGAGGCCTGCTGAGTTCAAGGGCAAAGAGAAGGTAGGATTTGGTCAAGCAGAGAGATAAGAGAACAGAGACCCAATCCAGAATTTCCACTGACCAATAAACAGAGATGTGAAAAACAGATCTGCCTTTGGATGGAGAGACTCCATTATCTAAAGGTGACTCACTAGTGTGGTCAAAGGATTGTGGGTATTTTTGGCCATACCTGTGACTCTCTAAACAGAGACACAGGCCACAAGGAGAGATAACATTGGCTTTTTTCTTTACTGATCCCCAGCTCCTCTGATAACAGTATTTTTGCACACAAGCCCTAAAGAATGTTTACATAGCTCTTTCACATATTCTGTCTTAGCTAAGCTGTAGCCAAAACTCTTGACTGCAGGCAGGGCATTTTGTAAAGGAAGCTGCTGAGGCTCAGACACATTAAGGACCAGTTCAAGGTGGCCCAGTGACCATGGCAGAGCTACAACCACAATAAAGGCTGCCGAATCTGAATACTTTGCAGAATGTGATGGTCTGCAGATCAGAGATGTCCTGAGTTGAGGACCCTGTGATGAATGTGACTTTGGGGTCCACAATACATAGGAAGGCACAGGCTTTCAACTCAACAAGTGCGCGCGGGGTTCTTTTTTTTTTTTTTTTTTTTTTTTTTCACAAAGCAGCTTTGCATATTTAGATGATGAAAGAGTCAGTTTATCGTAAGCGGTGAGGTTCACAAAATCCTAAGGCAGGAAACACCAAATTGCCAAATCCTGGGAATTTTACAGCTGACAGGAAACGGGGCTGTTCCATGACTCTCTGTGGCGGCTCAATCTTCCATTTACATTCCTTCCTTTGCTCTTCCCCAGAGTTGTTGTTGTTCAGTTTTCTTCTGTGTGCTGGATGCTGCTGCTTCTTCATTGACTAATCAAAGTGACCATCAAAGTGCTGTGCTGTTTGAACCTTGGTGGGGGGTTGGGGTGGGGTTGTGCCTTGACCTGCCTGGGAAAACACTGTAGCACAGCAGCTAAGAACTGGTCTGCAGACAGATTACTTGGGCCGGACTCCTGATTTATCACTTAACTTTTTTTTCTTTTCCGGTTTCCTCATCTGTGAAATGGGGTGAATAACAGTTTTGGAGGGGCAAAAGGAACTTCTCCTCTGCCCTCTGAAGGTTTTGATGATTGGTTTAGCTAACATAAACTGACAACAGACAGAGTCACAGGAGAAAAGTCGTCCAAATGCATTAAGCAGGCAGGGATATTACCAGAAGGTGAGTTCCCAGCAACCTAGGAAGCTCATGTTCCCTCTTCAGAGGAGAGAGCAAGTGGGGGATATAGAAAATTTATAGGGAGAATAACTTTTCAGGGAGACAAATGAACTTGAAGAGCAAGCAATAATCTGGGACAAAATTCATCTGGGATTTGGGGACACTTCAACAACTTTTCTTTCCTGTAAGTTAATCTTCCAGAGAATCTGACGTACAAGTATGTAGGGGAACCTCAGAGAAAGTCTTCTCTAGTGGGACCTTGGTTCTGACATAGCTTTTTATTTTATTGTTTTAGTTCAAAATACTCAGTATGTCCAAGGGCCGTATTGTGTGACTTGATTTTCTGAACCCCCAACAGCCTAAACTCCATAGGATATACTGAAGAGATAAAAAATAATATCCTTCCATATTCAGCATAGTGACAGGCACAGAGTATATGCTCAGTTAATATAGCTATTATCTTTGTTATCATTGTTATAACTCTTGGTGTTCACAGCTCCTACCTGAATATCTTCAGGTCCCAATTTAAAATTCTCTGTGGAAAGTACCATTGGTAGAGCTCATTTTGTCTCAAAAGGGCACAGGTATCCAGGCCTAATAAACTGGCTATCAAGGTCCCATCATCTCAAACTGGGAGTGTACCGTGGTACAAGTAGGTGACTCATCCACAACTTGAGAGATGTGAGTACAAGAAAGTTGTTATGAAAGGGGGCATGGGTGTGGCTAGCAATCCAGCAGTGCCTGTTACAAATTGTGTGTAAGAATTTGTTCTTTGACATTAGCTATCTAATTTTAGTAAGTGTTTACAGCCTCTAAATTATAGCCCCAAACTGGATTAGATAGAGAAATTCATCCTAATCTCTTTTCCAACTGCATGCTTCCTTACATCCCAGAGATGCCTATGTTTAGCTCAACTGAATTTATCAAATGCCAGTATCATGCACAGTGTGGAGGTGATGATGTTGGGGTCCGGTTAGAAGACAGGACTTAAAGATGAATAAGGAACAAGTTCTGTCTTTCAAAGTATTTACAATCTGATAAGAATTGAAAGATAACTTTAACCAAGAGAATGCTATGTTATGTAGCTATGGAACATAAAGTATAAAGGTACCACAGAGAGGGATAGATACACTCAGTCTAGTGGGGTTTGAAAGAAAGTCTTCATGGGCAAAGTCTTTTGGCCTAGGTGGTGAATGGGTGGAAAGACCCTGACCAGCTGAGATGAGTGAAGAGTATATTACATACAGTTTGAGTAAAGACCATGAGTAAGTTTGCAGAGACAAGAAGATATGGTGCCCACTTGGACCCAAGGAAGTGGTCTGGTTTGGTTCAAGTGTAGGTTATTCACTTAATGGGGAAGAGTTTTTAATTTATTTATTTTAATTTTTAGTACTGGTGATTGAATCCAGGGGCCCTCTACCATGGAGATACATTCTCAGCTGTTTCTAGTTTTTTTCTTTGAGACAGGTTCTCACTAAGTTTCCCAGGCTGGCCTCGAACTTGCAATCATCCCGCCTCATATTCCTGTGTAGCTTGTTTTACAGGTGTGCACCACATACCCCTCTGGGAAGAGTGTATAGAAATAGTGGCATGACATTACATGAAGGACTTTGATGCTAAGATAAAGAGTAGGTGCCTAATTTTATAAACAAGGAGAATCAAAAAAGGAAACTAATAAAATACCTGCTAATTATTTTTATGTTCTTATCTTTTTTAGCTGCATGTGTTATAAAAGCATGCTAGTCTAAGTTACCTTCCTAGAAGTTCAGAATTATATAACTCATTTGCTGAAGCTCACTACATCCAAAGCTCTTTTTTTAATTCTTCATCTTCTTCTTCTTTTTTTTTTTTGTGAGACAGGGTTGCACTAAGTTGCTGAGGCTGGCCTTGAACTTAAGATCCTCCCACCTCAGCCTCCAAAGTAGCTAAAATTACAGGTGTGTGCTACTGTGCCAGGTTTCAGGTGCTATTCTAAGTACTTAGCATGTATTATGTTCTCATAATAATCCTTGGTGCCCTCATTTACCAGTGATAAGGCTGGTACTGTGCAGAAATCAATCTAAAGCCACTCCTTGGAGTGGGATAAAGCTAATGTCTAAACCTAGCCACAGCACAATGTCATATGGCTATGAAATCCTTTTGCAACAATATCTAAACTAGCTCACACAATTCTGGGCTTTAAGGAAAAGAATTTCTTTATTGCAAGCTCTGCAGGAAATGATGCTTTTGCCAACCATAATGAAACAGAAGGGGGAGATCTAGTACTTATGGCTTAATTACTTATGGTCTTTCTCTGTACCTGAGAAGTCAAAAACTCAGCCTTAATCCAGACTAGGGATATGAGAGAAGATTCATTGCTCAATCAAAGACCAGAGAGCAATTCCCTATAGGACTTTAGACTCTGAATAATTTATATAGTGATTCATTCCCTTCTTCTATGAAGCTTTCACTTTCAAACCAAAAGAACATCAGGAAGCACAGGTGTTTTCTTAGAATCAAAGGGTATTAGAACTGGGAAGACTTTAAACTGTTGCTCAACTCTGCGTCCCCACTACACATTCAATTCTTGGGTCCCCCACAACCACATTTTCCCCTGCCTCAGCAGTTCTCAACCCTTCTATTCCATGCTGCACACTCAAGGGATGACATCCACGTGTGTGATATGTTACCTCTGCAGGTGAGATAAGGTGAGATAAGAGCTTGAGGGTTTTGTACAATTCCTGGCACTCTCACCTCTTGTGCCACGCCTTCTTCTTCCACTCAAAGTTAATCAATAATGTAAGTAATTTAGAGGGATGCCGTTTCAGAGACAGCCTTGGTTGCATCCTAAAGCGTGTGTTTGAAAGCCATCCACTTGCAAAGGTTGGCAATTTGATCAATGTCGGCCGAAATGACTAATAACATGCCACTCGGCTGTTCTTGAGAGGTAGGTTTTGTGGATGAAAAGGGCTGCTCTCACCTGTGGTCTAGATCCTGCCACTGGGAAAGAGGAGTTCCTCATTTCTGATGAAAACTCATGACAACTTTGGACAGTTTTTACCATCAGCAAATTCTTTCTTTTATTCAGTTGGAAAAAAAAAAAGTCTCTAATTGCAACTGGCCTGCAACACCACTGGCAGATCCATTTGTGGCCTGCTTTGCATGTTCCCCTAACCTATTTGAAAATTTCACAATTCTCTTGGAGTCTTTTACTTCATTACATGTCCCATGCTCAGCAGATGGCCTCCTCTGGGCCATACCAAGTGCTAACACAGTGTTTCCTGGATGACTATCTTTTCCTATACACATCAGTTGGCATGGATACACCAGTGCTGGACTCAACTCTAACAAAATTCCCTTCTTGTCCCAATCTCAGAGGAAGGGGCTAGTCCCTTCTAAAAGGCTCATTTTGTCCACTTGGGCTTTAAATCTAGTCCTGTTTGGCTAATTCAAAGACCTAGTTACTTTGCATATAAGAGACAGTGTCATTCCTCTTGGGTAGAAATATTTTCTTTCCTCCAAGGAGAACTTCATTCTGAGAAATTGTTCCATTTTAGAAATCTAAGTAGTGAATATAATCCTTCTCAAAGAAACTCCTAAATCATTCATTTGCTGGGCAGTGTTCTTAATTTAGAGACCTATTGGAAGTACCCGGGGAGCTTTCAAAATTCCTGATGCTCAGGCCACGTCTCAGAATAATGAAATCACAATTTTGTGGGTGGGAGGTGGGGGGAGTGGGAACCAGATGTTGATATTTTTCAAGCTTTCCTGGCAATTCCAGAATGCATCCAAGGTTAAGCACCTCTGGTGTAAACTCTACCCTTTCTCCTCAAAATGTGGGACCTGGGCCATCAACATTGTCATGTGAGCATTGGTTCAAAATGTAGAATCTCAGGCTCCATCTTTTGAAGCAGAATCTGTTTCTGAAAAAGATACCCTGGAGATTTCTAAGCACATGAAAGTCATTTAGATCAGATTCTAGAGCAGGAGCTAGAAAATTGAAATCCAGAAGCTACGGCCATCTCACTCCCTGCTTTTGACAACAAAGTTTCATTGAAGAGAGTCACATCCACTCTTCACATAGTGTCTATAAATGTTTTGGGATTACAATGGCAGAACTGAGTAGTTGTAACAGGCCTCGTAGCTGACAAAGCCTAAAATATTTAGGAAGGGTGGCAGAATATGTCACCCCCAAATATGGTACTTTGATATAAAGGTGACCTAGAGAAAAGGGCACCTAGAGCAGATGCAAGAAGGGCCTTCTAATCTTCCCTTTCTACCCACTCCCAAAAATGGAGATTAAAACTTCCGCATGAAAGATGCCCTCTCTGTACCAAGAGAAGAGAGACACTCTTTTGTGGAAAGTCACAGCCCAGACAATTTTATACAAACACTGTTATGGTTTAGATGTGGTATTCCCCCAAAATCTTAAGTGTGAGACAATGCAATAAGGTTTGGAGGAGAAATGATTGGGTCATAGCCTTAACATAATCAGTTAATCAGTCCCTGATGGGATTAACTGAGTGGTAGCTGGAAGCAGGTAGATTGTTGGCTGGAGGAGGTGGGGGGATATTGGGGGCATGGCTATGCATCTGGAGAGTGAAGTCTCTCTCCGTCTTTTTTTTCTTTCTTGCTTCCTGATCACCATGTGAGCTGCTTCCCTCTGCCACACTCTTCCACCATGTTGTCCTGCCTCGCCTCCAGTCCCAAGGAATGCACCCTGCTGTCTATTGTTGGAGACCTCTGAAATTGGGGGACCCTGAATAAACCTTTTATCCTCTACAGTTGTACTGGTTGGGTCCTTTAGTCACAGCAGTTAAAAAGCTGACTGAAACAAACACCGTTGTTAAAATACTCCTTTTACCTAGGCACAATGGCACATGCCTTTAATCTTAGCTACCTGGGAAGCCGAGGCAGGAGGATTGTGAGTTCAAGGCCAGCCTGGAAAAGTCAGCCTCATCTCCAGAGTAATAGTGAATGGATGAATGAATGAAAAACTTCTTATCCTCTTTTAGCTTTCCCTCATAATTTGGTTCCTTTTTCACAATTGTTCCATCTAATACAATAGCAGATAGGTTTTGGTATTTCTTTGAGTCCTTATTTCTTTATAAGGGTTCCCATGTTATATAAAACTTTTATTGAATTCTTGTGTTTTCCTCCTGTTAATCTGTGTCATGTCAATTTAATTCTCAGGTCCAGCCAGGGTCTTGGAAGGGTAACATGTCCCCTCCCTTACGTTTACCTACACTTATTATCTGGTGCCGCAGTCTGGCTGGGCACAAATCACGAGCCACTGAAGCAGGAACAAACTTTATTTTTAAACTGCAGGAAAACACTTCACACAGCTCCCGGGGAATCCTCCCGAACGCGCCACGAGGCTTGTCCAGGAACCCCCAGCCGGAAATATCTCTCCCGGAAATCCCTCCTCCTGCACTTCCCCAACCAATGGGAACTCTCGGGGAATCCCCGGAAATCCCCACGAGAACTCCAAAATAGTGCGAGAACTCAAAAGTTGCGGCAGAGGCGGATAGTAATGCCTCGCCTGTCAATCAATACTGTTGGCAAAATGCCAGGGGCCATACAGACTCAGCCGTGGCTCTCAGCAATCTGGTCCTTTTAGATAGTTTGCCGACCACTGCTTTAGAGGATGCAATGGTCAGGTCCAGCCAAGAAAGTATCTCTCTGCTTTTTTTTTTTTTTTTTCAGGGCATGGGCAGAAGAGAGAACAAGATGTATCTTTTGGCACACAGTCCTTTTATATCCATTTACGAGGGTCATCCTGTCAAAGCAAGCCTGTTGTTTTTGAGTTTCTAATAGAATTAATTCTGGATATATTCTCAGAGGAACAGATGGGTTGGCACAAGTTCTCCCTCAGAATCATGCTCAGACACAAGCAGACACCTCATGTCGTTTAAATGATGTTGCAGAATCATTTGACTAATGCAATATTGCAAAGTCTCTACTGGAAAAACAAGATGACATGAATCAGGAAGATGAGCTCCAGTGCCTGGCAACCACCAGTCTTCCACTCCACTCCCCTTCAGAGATAAGAAGTTTCTTTCCCCCCCCCCCTTCCCTGTCTATCAGCTTGATTGCATCTTTTAAAAACTATGTGCCCTTCCTATTAATTAACCACTGGCCTCCAGTTAAGAAGTCAGAACTCACTCCTTTTGCTCAGTAATGGGGAACATGGAGCTGGCCTCCTCTAAGAGAAACACTTCTGCAAGGCTGCTGGCACAGCCTCAGGTCAATCTTTCCTCTGTAATCACAGAACAGAGAGACATTAACCAGCTCATGACTACATTGATCTGTGGCCTTGTCCCAGCGGCCACTGTATAGCTTTGCTTTTCAAACCCAAATGTACCTAGAAATCACTTGAGGATCTTGTTAAATTGCTGATTCTGATTTTGTAGTATGGGGGCTCAGCTGAAGATGTGGCCTTTCTAACATGGTCCCAGATAACGTTGACAATCCTGGGATCAAGTCTGGAAAAGAGAGCAAGGAACAGCAAAGCGTGGCCTATGGCCAAATCCAGCCTGATGCTTTTTCTGTAAATAAAGTGTTACTGGGTGACAGCGCTCTTATAGGTCTGACATGCTGTCTGTGGTTTCTTTCATGCTGTGATGGAGGAGTTGAGTAGTCATGACAGAGACTACCTGGACTCCCAGTCTTAAAATATTTACTGTCTACCCAATTACCAGAAAAAGTTTGCAGTGCTAATTCTCCAAGGGTAGCCCAAGGACGGCCTGCATCAGCATCATTTGGAGGTTTGGTAAAATGCTGATTCCCAGTGTCACCTGCAACCCATTCCTAGGACCGTTGGGGGTAGCCCTGGCAAGCCCATTGTTAGGAGATGCTGAGGAGACACACCTGGAGGAGAAGGCATACCTTGTCTTATTGAGGGAACTGGTCATTGATGGGGAGGGCATCTTCCTGGCATTTGATGCTTTTCTTTAAGGAACTCACTCAGGGATTGACCAAATTGTGGTATGTGCCTGTATGACTATGTCCCAATGTATCCTAAGATTATGTATAATCAGAATGTACCAATTAAAAACCAATTTTAAAAATTTAGAAAGAAACATTCATACTTAGATGCATAAACCAGAGTCTGGCTGAGGTCCTTGGAGCTGTGCAGAACTTTCTTTCCTGCTATTCAAAATCAGGACGGACTAGTTAATTAATTATCCTAATTTGAAGAAAATTCCAAGGACAGAGCTTTGACTACAGTCACACACACACACACACACACACACACACACACACACATATATATATATAGAGAGAGAGAGAGAGACTACGTCTGTTTCAGTAATTTAGTCAATAAATATTTAGTAAGTGACTGCTCTTTGCAAACAATGCTGGATGCAAGTGATATGGAGAAGAATAAGACAATGTCAGTACCTACAAGGAATCTAATGTCTACTTCTGAGACTCAGAAATCCTTAAGTGCAACAATGGAAGTTATGATAGAAGGATGATGATTTCAAGCTGGAAGGGTAAGAAATCTAGCTATACACTGCCCAGGATGGTCTTTCTTGAGTCCACTCTTGCCTCCACACTGAAGGATGAAGAAAGTCATTTCCTTGCCTTAAACTTTTCAGTGGCTGCCTAACACAAGCAGCACAAATGCCTCTGAACTTTAAGGCCCCTATACTCTGGCCCCTCCCAACTCTGACCTCATCTCTTCACACTCTAATCCTTACTCACTACCCTTTGGTGATACTGGTCTTCTACTTCTTGAACAAACAAATTTCTATCCTTCCTAGAATATTTGTACTAGTTTTCCTCTTTTTCCCCACCTTCTCATGATTCACTCATATTGGACTTTTTGGTATCAAATTAAATGCTATATCCTTCAGGGAGGCCTCTCCTGATCACTCAGTTGAAAGCAGCACCCCAACAAGGGCCAGCTACACAAACTGCACTACCTAGTTGAAAACAGAGATGCAGGGTATCTTGTTAGAAAAGCAGAATAAAAACAGCAGTAAATGTACAAAAATATAAAGCCTTTTTTCCTTCCTTTTAGGCATCTCTCTTAGATTGTGATGATGTTTTGCTATTGAACATGATTCTCTGTAAAGAAAAGTGAAAATTTTAGATGATTTCCATGAGTTTCACCATTCATTTTTATGTTGTACAATGCTCGTTTAAAATATGAATATAATGCACAAATGTGAAATCATAAAAATGAGACAATTTCTATTTTCAAATTCAAACAAAACAAAACAAACAAACAAAACAGTCAGGATGGAAGATAGACTATTAAAACCAGTGCCAGTGCGGTGTCAGAGGACTTCCCAGGAAATTTGTTGGCAGAAGGTTTATAGGAAATTCTCCTGGGTGAACAGGAAGAGGGAGGAAGGGATAAGAAGAAGTGGAGGGGAAGGCGATGGGGAAACAGGAGGATGGAAAAGAATGATATAGGCTACAAGATAGTCTCAAGGGAGGCCTTAGCCAACCCCAAGCTGAGATAGCCCTTCAGACATGTCTCCAAACAGCAGGAGGGAGCCAGGTCTCTGGAACCCTGCTTTCTTCACAGCTTCTCTAAGGATGAGGTGTGCCCTGGGGCCAAGTGGCTCTCTTCGGTCCAGGCAATTTCTGCAGAGGACTAACAGCTGAGGGCTGTCCTCCTATGGCATTCCCAGTAATTAAGGGAACAAGGGCTTCCATGACTCCAAAGTGGGATCTTGGGAAGTGCCCAATAACCACCATGTCATTTTCGTTAATGGCAATAATCATTTTTCAGGTTCCCGTCAGGTACCATGCTTGCTTATTTCACCCTCAGTAGCCTTATGAAGTCACAATCATTATCTTCATTTTTTTAAGACAGCCAAACAGAGATTCAGAGAGGTCAAGTAAATTTCCTAGGGCCCCACCGTAAGTAAGTGACCAGGTGGTGATTTCATTCTAGGTTTGCTGACTCCAAAGATCACAATTTTCCATTCCACCAGTATTTCCCAGTGTGCATTCCTCAGAACAGATGTTAACCAGTGTTACATAAAAGAAAGAGAAAAAGAACGGTATGGTCAGATCAATTTTTTGAAGATCTTGCCTTAAACATAAACAGGAGTCTTTACAGCTGCCTTCCTCAGAAACCTTAACATGCCCACCCACAGTGCAACTTTCTGATAGACACTCATGTGCATTACTTCCCAATCTTATTTAAAAATGGAATTGCTCTGTACCAGAACATGATGCTTTGTGAGATGGTGCACAACTTTACCCAGTTTCCTTTCAAAGTCTTTTTTTCCCCCCCAGGGGAAGATGGGAGAATTTGCCTTTCAAGTGTACAGTCCTTTGGCAACTTCCCAACACTCCTGCTCTCCTCCCTTGCCAGGATGGGAATTTTCACAGGGCTTTCTTACATAAGGAATGGAATGTAGCATTTACACTTTGTTACCTTTGGTCCTGATTTAGAAATACCCGAGGGAGGGGGGTGTCCTGGGTGGAGAGTGGGGGCCTGGGCACTCAGCCTTCTGAGCAGGCTTACCCTCTCAAGCTGGAGCTAGATCTTTCGAAGACGTCAGCAACCAATCTTGGCAAGGGATTAGGCTCCCAATCTCCTGGGCTGCTGTTCCTGCCCAGGGACTCCCTCCATTCCAGGGGGGAGGGGGGTGGCTCTTTGGGTTTAGCGCTGTATGTTGCAGTTCATACATTACTTCACATATTTTCAAAACTTAACAACCACAACAAATGATCCTGGCAACCTTCAGTTTCTTCCAGAAGAAGTTTTCAATGCCTCTATTGAAAATAATTTTTAGTAGCTTTAGTTTTGCTGTAAAACAAAAGTTAAAAAAGAAAATCACAAGCAAAGTTGCTTAAAAAAAAAGCAAAACAAAACAGAAAAACTTTTCCTTAGTGAGAAAATGCTGAGGAGCCACTGACCCCGCCGGATGGCTGAGAGGTAGGTAGGCAGCTGGAAGGGCAGCCTACTCCTTGCTGGTTAGTGTCCAGTTTAGGTGTTTTGTGGTGTGCCTCAAGGCAAACTTCTACCCGAAATCAGGGTAATCAAAGGCCTTCATGGGACTTTTGGAAATCAGAGCCAGGGCTGGCTTTCTATGCCTCAGCTGGAAGATTAGAATCCCTGTCAACTCAATCCACCAGGTGGCATTGACCTCCATGAGTCCCGCTGACCTTGAGATGGGTAGGCTGTTTGGCTGGTACGATTATGGGGACTGAACAGACTCAGGTGAAATTCATATACATTCCCTTCACCGATCTGACTTTTGAGATCCTGTGGGTAGTTTACTGTTTATGGTGCATTTCCAGCTGTTTGTAGCATATGCAATTCAGGGAGTCAAGAAGGCAAAGAGGACCTGGGCTTAGCATGTCAGTCTTGGCCATTTCTGGCCCAAGGGAAAGATTTGCTTTTTATTTATTTATTGGTTTTTATTTTATTTATTTATTTATTTATTTTTTCTTGACATATCATATTTCATACATTTGATTCAAGCAGACTATGAACTCCCATTTTTACCCCGTATACATATTGCAGAATCACATGGGTTACACATCCACTTTTTTACATATTGCCATACTAGTGTCTGTTGTATTCTGCTGCCCTTCCTATCCTCTACTAAAAGATTTGCTTTTTAAAACCCTCTCCTAAAGTCACATCATTCGAGCCTTAAACCTCCTCTGTTTCAGGATCTCTTCAGTTGGCTATCAGATGGAGACTCCTGGGGTGAAAAGAAGCCAGGAGGATGCTTTAAAAGTAGAACCAAAACACTTTAGAAGGGAAGAGATTTGCCCAACCATAAGACACTTTCTTTAAAAGTTCTACAGTCGAACCAAACAGAAGAGATTGGTGGTGAAACTGATAGTATTCTAAGTGCTGGTTAGAGCAAGTCTAAGTTGAAAAGGATTTTTAGTTTCTGTAGCTAAAACCTTCTCTTCATTTCAAAAGAGCCCAGAGGTAAACTTCTGTCCCTTCTGTCCCTTTAGCTATTAGCTGCAGAGATGAAATCAACACCCAAACAGGCTGAGACCATTTGATGGCTTCCCCTTCCTGCCGCCAAGACAGAACAGAATTGAGTTGACCCCTAAATTAGAAACCAGACAGTATTCTGGCAAGGTTGAGGTCATTTTATTACACAATTTCCTATGAGGTGGAGTTTTAATGACTGCAGTGGGTGCATTAATGAATATTTAAAGGACGAAAAGAGAAGGCTTGAGTTTCAGGGACCAGGAGAGCGCTAACTAATCTAGAATTCAGGTGAAGGTTTTCATTCCAACCTTGCATCTTGCACCTGTTGTTGGCATTCTTCATAGGAAATTATTCACTGCAGGCCTGATAGAAATTGACCTCCATATGATCTCATGTTTGTCTCTTGGGGAGATCTATATTGTATGACTGAATATTTTGAATAGCAATACAAAATGACCAGAAATGACAGTTTGTGACCCAGGGCAAATGTTTTTTTAGTTTCTTCATTGCTAAAGTGAGAAAAATATTAATATTTATCTCACGGAGTTGTATACATTAAATGAGCTGCTCAGATAAAGTTAACCTGGCACATAGCATCAACTCCATAAACATAAGCTATTATTATCACCAAGGAGTCTTATATGGTACTTAATCTTTCTTAAGTTGTCCTTTGCTAAATATGCACAGGGAATGGGACCAAACAACAGAGTCAATCTCTGTGTAATTGGTGGTGGTGGTAGAGGGGGATAGAAAAAAAAAAAAATCTTAGACCAATAATGTGCCTTAGCAACTTGACATTATTCAGTTTCTAGACTGGCAGAGTGTATCCTCTTAGGTTTGGAGTTAAAGTTTCAAAATTTAATTTAAATTTTGAGTTTTCAAAGTTTGAGCTTCCACACTTTGAGTTGTAAGGCAGATAGCTGGGATACCTGGACTAAAAGGAATTCTGGAAGTTTCCATTGGGGAACAGGACTTATAGAATAACTATCTATTATGTGCAAAGTTCTTTCTAAAAAAAAATTCAGGTATTAGGCCAAATACTTGGGAACGAGAGACAAAGATGACATATTTAAGTATCACAGCCTAGTGACCTCGAAAAGTCCAAGACCCTAGCTCAAGGGATTCACTATATTGACTCTCATTTCTGCTGTTATTTGTAGACTGTAGGAGGCATGTTTATTTTTCTTTTAGGTCTTTAATTATTCTCAAAGTTCAAACAGAGGTGGAACCAGGAGATAAAGCAGCACATGAGGCCATTTACATAAGAGACTCATGAGGATGTGGTTAGATAATGCTCGCAGAAGGATGTGCTAACCTTCTTTCCACCCACTCAGTCATCATCTGAAAAATAAACTCGGATCAGGAAATGAGTCTGGGCAGACATGGGATGCTATTGTTGATTCTGTTGTGATTTCTGCCTCTTCTGGGATCAGTATTATCACTACTGATTTTTACCCCCATATGCATTACATGTCAGACAGATGGGTTCAGACCCTGGCTGTCCCTTGTAATGGCTGTGTGGCTCTGGAAACTCTCTCGGTTTCCATATCCTTTCATTTTATTACAGTAAAATAGACATAGTATCAAATTTATCATTTTACCCATTTTTAAGTGTGCAATTCAGTCGCATCGAAGAGCTTCAAAATGCCATGCAACTATTGCCACTGCCCATTGACTGTGGTTTCTGTCTTAAGGGTTGATAAAATCTATTTCACACAAATTATTGTGAGGATAAGATAACTAGGAAAAGACTGGGTATTTAGGGGGGTGCTCAACTAATGCTATTTTCTTCCTTTCTTCCTGGTTTATAAGTTTACATATTTCCTTAAAACCTTAAGTAAAGGGTATAATGAAGGGGGTGGGATGATTTTTGTTCTTTTTCCATGCCTCTTTTGATTCCTCTGTTATAATCTCTCAGCAGCATGGCTTTTCATATTATTTATGGGAAGAAGTTTCTCTAAGAGTATGCTTGGGGACTTGGGAAGGTGAGGTTGGGGAGCCAATAGGATGACCATAGAAAATGGAAACAGACATCCAGTTGGTGATATGTCACTAGGCCTAAGAATATTTGTTAGCTGAAGGATCTGCTAACTTTTTCCAAAACAGCAGTAGAGCTTACTACAGAGATAACGATCTTTGAAACCTGACTCTCCGTATTGCAAAAGCCTCAAGTGTTCAGATCTGGGCCATTGAGACTGGAAAAAGAAGATCTTTATCTCACTTCAATCCTTTCTTCTTTCAAGGGCAGATGCTTCCCCTCAAAATAGTAGTAGGACAGGGCAAAAGGTTATATATTTTTTTTTCCTGTAACTTAAATAGGTGTCTCAAAGGATCCTGAAGGAAAAAAAAGTATCTATTTAATCTTGAATTCTTCTTGGGGAATATAAATGGGGTGAGGGCTTCTAGAAGCCACTTGACTAAACCTCTCTCTTTAGAAAGCTAATACCCAGACAGCTGGAGGGACCTACATGGCCAGGGTCATAAGAAAGGCTGGTTTGGAGTAGGCACTAAATCCCTGATCACTTCCAGTCTAGCTGAGTATTTCCTTTGATGCTTTACAGATCAACTGGGGTCCAACTGATTTCCCCAGCTTTGAATTTGAAGGCAGATGGCTGGGATACCCTCACTAAAAGGATTTCTGGAAGTTTCCAATGGGAGCAGCACTCACTGAATAACTACCCACTCTATGCAAAGTCCTTTACTGAGCACGATGAAGGAGAGGTGATAGAAATGGACACCGGGCTGAATGGGGACTCTGGAGCGAGGAAGAACGATGTCTGAAAATAGTGTGAAGATCTATTTGGGATGGAGGAAACCGATGTCTTCAGGGGCTTGAGTGATAGCCTCCTAATAGACAAATTTACATCCTGATTCCCAGAAACCGAATACTACTTCATGTGGTAAAAGATTGAATGATGCTTTACAGGGCAAAAGATGTGGTTAGGTTAAATCTTGGCAGTGGGATTTTATCCACTGGGATTATCCACATGGGCCATAAATGCATACACAAATATCTTCCTTACAGGTGGCAGGCAGAAGAAGATTTGAGGGAGAAGAGGAGGAGGCCATCTGACCAGGAGGTTAAGATTGGAGGGATGCAGACAGGGAACTCATTAGCCCCTAGAAACTGTCAGCCCCTGGGAATGGATGTTCCCTAGTCTTTGGAAGCAAATCTGTTCTGCTGACACCTTGATGTCACACTTCCAGCATCCAAAATCCAGGAGGTGTCATTTCTGTGGTTGGAGGTGCTCCACGTTTGACGATTTGTTACAGCAAACCAGGATGACATCTAACACATGACTTTTATATTTCCTCCTTGCTTCCACTCAAGGCCCTAATTACCTGCTATTAATCTAGTTCTGTTGTCCTGAGAGGCTTAGAATAGGGTCTCAGGATGTTGGAAGTAGGTGGATTCGTTCTTTGAGTTTGCTTTATAGGTGAGGTGACGGAGGCTCTTAGGGCGGCGAAGCAACTTTGCCCCTACTCACGGCTCCTTGGTGTCAGCCCAGACTCCATTCCAGGTGTGATTACCCACACAGAATTCTTTGTTTTATGCTTAAGGCTTAGAGAACAGGAACCTGCAGCTGAGCTAGGAAATAGGCTCACAGGCGTACATACCAGCGTAGCACACATAATGTGTTTGGGAACAGAAAATCCAAGCGATCATCATGGAGAGTCCAGTGAGATCTACCTTCAAGGTACATCTCCAGTTGCCCTCTTCTTTCCATCTCCCTCACTGCTTAAAACTCCCTAGTGGCTTTGGATCACCCTTCGACTAAGACCCAAATTAAAATCAGGAGATCGCAGCCCGACCAGCCCTCCCTGATCCAAGACCTCTACCTTCCAGCATCTTCACCCCTCCCACCCTTCAGAATTGCCACTCTGGGCAGAACCTGGCCCAGCCCTGGAGCCAAGGTCTTTTCCGTCCCTGGGACTGTGCACTTGCTCTCTGTCTGCCTGGAATGCCTACCCATGGCTCTTCCTGTGGCCGACTCACATTTCAACTTCAAGTTTTGGCTCGAATAGAGCCCCAGAGAACCCTTGAAGGGGGCCCTGCCCATTTCTTTTATATGCTTCTTATCACAGGCTGAAAATATTTTGTTCACTTGTTTAGTGTCTTCTCTCGAATAATCAAGTTGCTATGAAAAGGAGGTTGAGAAAGACACACCTCTGTACCTGGAACACTACCTGAGTAGGTACTTAGGTTTGTTGAATGAGTGCATTTACCAGTCTTCCTAAATGAGGTTGTCTGAGGAGTTGCTGCATATTCCTTACCAAAAAGACTGAAGATTTGGTTTCCTCTTGACCCTTCACAATGCGAATCACCATCTCTAGAAGTTCTAAAGAAAACACTTCAGCAAACCCAGCATTCCCCAGGTGTATTTGATCATAAGTCTCTTTTGTTCAAGAATTTGAATGCATAGGGGAGCTCCACAGAACACAGTTTGGGAACTGCTGGCGTAGAAATTGCTAACTCACTGCAGGTAGTTAAATTCCTCGTTTGTTGGAAAACACTGGGTTGACTCCAGGATGTCATGTACATGTACACACAGTTTTGTGTACAGAAGACAGCAGAGAAGAGCTGCCACTGGAACTGGGTCAGTGGGCGTGGTGGGGGAAGAACTCACTGGGCTGGAGGAGTGGGCGACTGTGACCTTTGATGTGACCTCTGACCACTACCACTGAAAGGGATGTGGGGTGGAACACCTTCTAAGCTTCTCCATGGGACCTTGACCATAAGCCCAGGCAAACCAAGAACTTGCCGTGAAGAGCCCACAGAAGGCTCTAGCTCTGTTGCCTCCACATGATTTGCTCACCCAGGCGTCATCCTGTTCTGGAACGTGGGCTTTGGCACCATTCAGCTTGTATCCTGTTCCTGAATGACCCGAGGGTGACCTATAAAAGTTTTGAATTTGCTTTCTCCTAAGAAAAATGACTCTGTCAGCCAATGTTGTATTATTTTCATACCCTCCCCTGCCAACTATGTCTTTCCTGAAACACAGGCACCCAGGAGAACAAAATCACTAGGTCATGGTTTGTTAAATTCAAAGTCCTCCTTTTAGGGTTGGCCAAGCTGAAGCCCAGAAGGGGAGGAGGGAGGTACTCAGGGGCCTGGTCTCTGAGGGCAGGCCTGGGAATGGGCTGCAGTGTTTGGACTCCTGCCACACTCCTCTCGATAGTTCCTCAGATTGTGAGGCCACGCAAGGTTTCTAAGCACCTGTTTCCTACTCTCCTTCTTTCCTTACACTCTCAAGAGGTCTGCAAACCACAAATCATCCTACAGGCTTCTTGGCAAATTCGTCACTACTCAAGTCAAGATACACCAGAACCTTTGCTCTGGGAATGGCCATCACAGTGTGTAGGTTGGTTTTCTGTTTTTGTATTTTTTAAACTTTATATTGAAGTATAACAGATTTACTAAAAAGTGCCCCTCATCATTGGGGAACAGAAAGGACTTCTAAAAGTGGAACAGAAAGGACTTCTAAAAGTGGAACAGAAAGGACTTCCGAAGTGGAACACACCCCTTACAACTAGCACCGAAAACAAGAATCAGAATATTCTGAGCTCCCCGGGAGGTCCCAATTGCTCCCTCCTACCCCTGCAGGTATGAATATATCACAATTTATTTACCAGTTATGCTGCTGAGGGGAGATCCCCAGGTTTTAACAGTAAGTTCCAGAGATGTTCAGAGTAGGCGGGTCAAGGCTATTCAAGCATGGTGGTGGGGTGGGTCTTCACTGGTGATCCCTGCTTTTGAGTCAGTAGCAGAGCCGTCACTCTGAGAAATGGCATCATGGGAATTTGCAGGGGGTAAGACTCCGGAGATCCCCCTGCAGACGCAGTGGGCTGGCAGGAGGTCAGGGCGAGTTAGAGCCTGGTCACCTTCCTCCTGTCTAGTAGAAGGAGCCCCGACAGCTGGTGACTCAGTGTCACCTGGTCCCAGGGCCATGAAACTGTTGCCCAAAGCCGAAGTGACTTTCCTAAGATGCTGGTTTTGAATATATGTTTGGTGGGCTTCTCTGTAATATTTATATTTAAAAAGCTGATTTATAGAGATACCCAGGAGAAAGGGAGGAAGAGTTAAGAGGTAAACAAAGCTCCTAAATAAATTATCCCAGACAAAACCAAGCCTTCAAAGACAGGAAGGATGGAGACAGGGGCATGTCTTGTGGCATCTAAATACATGTTGCCAAAAACAAAGAACTGCTGAGGTCATAAATCATCCTTGCTGGATTACCCTCCTTGCTAAAATAAACAAACAAACAAACAAACAAAAACACCTGTATGGTTTTGCCTTCAAAAAGGGCATTAAAGAAGATCTTGGAAAAAAACATCAGTTAAGAGATTATTTTGATTACGTTATTTTTAAAAAACCTATGAATTATAAAAGACCAGGAAGTAAAATTTTAATGCATTAATTTCACAATTGGGGATAATCACTATTAATTTTTTGTGAATATTCTTGTAGTCTATCTGCGTGGATTCACATGCCTTTTTACAACACTGATCGTGCAATGCTTACTGCTTAGCCAATTGCTTTATTTCAATAAAAATGCATCTTGGATTTTTTATGTAGATAAGGCGCACAGGCAATTAAAAAAATCTCTGGTTTCTTATTTGAGAAAAATAATGGCTGTAGTTTGGTTCTGGAGTGCTCCTCATAGGCAATGTGCTAAAGGCCTGGTTCTCAGCTTGGCACTATTGGGAGGTGATAGGAACTTGAAGACGTGGGACCTACTGGGAGGTTTTAGGTCACTGGGGGCATGCTCTTGAAGGGGATTATGGATACTGATCTCTACTGGTCTCTTCTCTTTCTTTTGCTTCCTGGCCACCATGAGATGACAACTCTACCAAGTGCTCCATGCCTTGTTATGGGCCTAAAAAATGAGGCCAATCAACCATGGATTGAAACTATGAGCCCACATGACCTTTCACTTTGTAGGTTAATT
This sequence comes from Marmota flaviventris, assembly GCF_047511675.1. Taxonomy (NCBI): domain Eukaryota; kingdom Metazoa; phylum Chordata; class Mammalia; order Rodentia; family Sciuridae; genus Marmota; species Marmota flaviventris. The sequence continues at coordinate 55,399,854 of NC_092514.1, read as the reverse complement.
TATCTGAGGTATTCGTTACAGTAACGGAAAGCTGACTAACACAAAAATCACAACAAATCTAAAATCTTCACAATTTGTCACAAACATTTCCCTGTGTCATTAATGATTCCTTGACAATATATTTTATAACTGTTTTTCCATCATAAAGAGGCATCATAACTCATTTAATTTATTCTCTGTGTGTGAACATTAGTCAACTTCTAATTATTCATTTCTAGCATGAGCACTTTAATAGATTTCTTTAGAGAGAAATCTCTGTGCACTTTCATTGTTTACTTAGAGTAAGTAAATTCTTAGGTAAACCATTGCTCAGTCAAAAGCTATGCCCTTTCAAAGCATTTTGGTACTCAAAACAGGCTAGTAGACCAATGGTACAGAATAGAGGACACAGAGACTAACCCACAAAATTACAACTACCTTATATTAGACAAAGGTGCCAAAACCATGCACTGGAGAAAGGATAGCATCTTCAACAAATGGTGCTGGGAAAACTGGAAATCCATGTGCAACAAAATGAAATTGAACCCCTATCTCTCACCATGCACAAAAGTTAACTCAAAATGGATCAAGGATCTAGGGATTAAACCAGAGACTCTGCATCTAATAGAAGAAAAAGTAGGCCCTAATCTCCATCACGTGGGGCTAGGCCACAACTTCCTTAATAAGATGCCTATAGCACAAGAATTAAAACCAAGAATCAACACATGGGACGGATTCAAACTAAAAAGATTTTTCTCAGCAAAAAAAATAATATGTGAAATGAATAGGGAGCCTACATCCTGGGAACAAATATATCTCACACATCAGATAGAGCTCTAATCTCTAGGGTATATAAAGAGCTGAACAAGATAAGCACCAAAAAAAAAATAATAATCCAATCAATAAATGGGCCAAGGACCTGAACAGACACTTCTCAGAAGAGGATATACAATCAATCAACAAATATATGAAAAAATGTTCATCATCTCTAGCAATCAGAGAAATGCAGATTAAAACTACTCTAAGATACCATCTCACTCCAGTAAGAATGGCAGCCATTATGAAGACAAACAACAACAAGTGCTGGAGAGGATGTGGGGAAAAAGGTACACTCATACATTGCTGATGGCACTGCAAATTGGTGCAGCCAATTTGGAAAGCAGTATGGAGATTCCTTGGAAAACAGGGAATGGAACCACCATTTGACCCAGCTATTCCTCTTCTTGGACTATACCCAAAGGACCTAAAAAGAGCATATTATAGGGACACAGCCACATCAATGTTTATAGCAGCACAATTCACAATAGCTAAACTGTGGAGCCAACCTAGATGTCCTTCAGTAGCTGAATGGATAAAAAAATGTAGCATTTATACACAATGGAATATTACTCAGCAATAAAAAAATATAAGAGCATGGCATTTGCAGGGAAATGGACGGCATTAGAGCAGATTATGCTTAAGTGAAATTAGCCAATCCCCAGAAAACAAATGCTGAATGTCTTCTCTGTTATAAGGAGGTGGAGATGACTCAAAATGGGGTTGGGAAGGAGAGCAAGGGAGGAAGATTACCTCTAGATAGGGAATAGGGGTGGGAGGGAAAGGTAGGGAAAAGGGGAATAGCATGGATGGCGAAAGGAGATCTCATCATTATACAAAATACATGTATGAAGATGTGAATTTGGTGTCCACATACCTTATATATAATCAGAGATATGATAAATTATTGTATAATGGTGTATTAAGAATTGTAATGCAAATTAAATAAATAAATAAATAAACAAACAAATTAAAAAAAGAAAAAAAAAAGCATTTTGGTACTGATTCCCAAATTGCTTTCTAGAGAGGTTGGATCAATTGAAAATGCCACCAGCAGTTATTATGATCGTTTGTGAGTGCTGAGTAAGTAGGAGCATTTAAAGAAGTCTCTGGAAACTTGATAGGGAATATACAGTACTGTGTGCTGTGCAGCAAGTACAAAGTCCTCATCTGGTCTCTGGTTCCATTCACAATAGGGCCGCCATCTGTCTTTCCAGATTCATCTTCTCTTCCTCTACCGGACCCCAGATACAGACACACACACACATGCATGCACACACCACTGCCGTTCACACAAGATTCGTGCACTCCTAGCTTTATGTTTCTTCTTTGATGACATTCATATTCCATTCAGTCTCATCTTAGCCTTCCCAATGATATTTCAAAATCTATTATCTGACACTGTTTGTAAGGCCACATCCTTCACTGGGTCTCTTTTGGACATCCCCAGTCAAATGGAAGCTTTCCCTTCTCCTCCTGTAATTATCTTACCCTACCCCTTGTCACATCCATAGTTCCAGAAGGAGGGAGGAGGACCATTCATCATTCTATCCTACACTGGGAGCAAGTCATTTTCCTTGCTGTGTCTTAGCTTCTCCTTCTGCAAACAGAAGGGGGCTAATCCAGACTGGGTGATTTCAAAGTACCATTTCACCTTTAACAACTTACCCTTTGATTTATACCCGAGTGATTCCACAATGAGCACAGTGACCCTTAAATTTCTGGAAGTCACAGATGCATTTGAGAATGGAAGGGAAGCCCTGGGCCCTATGTGTGACAAATTGTGAAGATTTAGAGGAGTGGATATGTAATAGCAACGTGTTTATTCAACCATCACTAGAAGTCCAGTTAAGGGGCCAAGGTAAAGAATTTGACTTCTCCCACCACTCCCTGTAGTGGGAACTGAGCTCAGGGGTGCTCTACTACCCAGCTACATCTTCATTTTTTTAAATTTTTATTTTGAGAAGGGGTCTTGCTAAGTTTCTCAGGGCTTTGCTGAGGCTGGCTTTGAACTTGTGATCCTCCTGCCCCAGCCTCCTGAGACACTGGTATTACAGTCGTGCACCACTGTGCCTGAGACAAGCATTGGACTCTATGTTGATGATTGTTCGTGTTTCTCTCTTGAATATCATAGGAAGGTTCAATAAATATTTTTCACTGTGAATCATATTCAAGCAGGAAGGTGGTGAGACTAAAAAATAATTATGTGCGTTACTCTGAAATCTCCATTCGTATCAACACCCTAAAAAGGTTAATTGAGAGGTTTGCAGAATACATTGGAAATAGACAACGACTTTTAGTCTTTGAGGCATCATTCAGCAGTAAGCATTTTGGTGAATCTGCCCATGCAGTTTGTGACTTCAGATTTCGTGAGCGAAAGGATTGTAAATCGGTAAGCAGTTATAATGTTTTTCAAACACAAGGGCACATATTTTTAAAAGATTAATTCATGGCATAGGAGTCGATTAAGAGAGGATAAACCAGGCTATTTTCATGAAAGTCTGCAGTATTGGAAAATACAGACATGCTCTCTAAGTAAAGAGGAACCGTGTTTATATAGGCTTGTATTAAAAAAAATAATGCTGTTGACAGCTCTCAAGATCTTTATCTGATTATCTCACTAAAAGGAAAATATTTGTGCATACCATTAACCCACAGTATGCTACTTGTTCTTGAGACTAAAAGGGTGGAGAGAGTTGGGATTTGCCTGCTATGTGAACATCTGCACATAGGTATGTGGTCTCTGTTGTTAAAACTGCATGTTTTTTCTTTTGTTTTTCCTGCTTTACATTAAAAGGAAATTAAGCAGCATGCACTACTTAGCATGGAGACATTAATCCTATATTTTGAACTTGAGGGTTTTTTTTTTTTTCCTTCTTTAAAACCAATTATTGGATGCAACCTGGTAGTAAAGTGAAGAGGAATGACTTGATCTTGGACTTTGTATTACTCAGCGTCTCTGATTGATCCTCCATCAAAGCAAACAAACAGGCCCACAGACACAATGTGCAGTGGCTGCAGTTCTGTGCATATTTCTTTTGAGGGTGTTGGTGTAGCTGCTGATATCATCCACTTGTGAGGAATGAGTGGTGGATTCACACTATTGATGATTTCAATTTTAAATGGTCTATGTAGCTCTAAGTCATCTCTACGTCACCTGGGTTTGACTCATCTCTCCAAAATAGTTCCTTGGGCCTAAGTTGTCTACAATCAGTCCTAGGTTTCTTTTGGTCAAACTTACCCTTTGGAAAACAAAAATGCAAGACCCAACTGGTATATACCCAACATATGTGGCTTACGTGAGTCTGCCTCCGAGAACTTGAACCTTAGTCTCAAGATGAGTTTATGTCCTCCTGTTAAAAATGCTCATACTGGGGCTGGGGCTGTAGCTCAGTGGTAGAGTGCTTGCCTAGCACGTGTGAGGCCACTGGGTTTGATCCTCAGCATCACATTAGAATAAGGTATTGTGTCCATCTACTATAAAAATATTTTTTTAAAAAAATGCTCATACTACTCATTTTCTTCACAATTTTAGACTTACTGATATCATTTTTTATAATTAATTATACAATTATCATTTTCATATAGTCCTCCATAAGAAACTGTCTGTTACAATTATTTCTTTATACCCAGGGTTTAGCAAAACTCCTAGAACAGAGTAGATGCTCAAAAATATTTCTTAAGTTTTTACTACTAGAAACAGTCATAGCAAATATGTGTAGAGCTCTTTACAGTTTTTGAAGTACTTTACATAAATTCATCTTAGATAGATCTTAAAAACACATTTCAAGCCAGGTGTGGTGGCACATACCTGTAATCTCAGCAACTGGGGAGGCTGAGGCAGGAATTTGAGGCCAGCCTCAGCAACATAGCAAGACCTTGTCTCAAAATTTAAAAAGTGGAGGGGTGGCTGGGGATGTATCTCAGTGGTAAGGCACCCCTGGGTTCAATCCCTAGTATTAAACAAATAAGCAAACAAACAAACAGTGCTCAGTTTAAAAGCAATAGTACAAGATCTATACCACAATACCATTCCTGTGAATTTGAAACACATACATAAACAAATCTGTACCATATAGATTTTAAGAATCCATATACACCTAAGCACATGTAGTGAACACACAAGACAGAATCTGGGAGGAGGAGATTGGCAGTGGTACAGAGAATAAATTAAGAAACATAATACAATTAAGCAAGAGTGAGACTTCACACAGACGGAAGGTAACAGGATATTGGAAACAGAAGTACGATGATCTCAACTCTGGCAAAAGGCCTACAAGAGAGGAGGAAGATATTTGTCTAGACCAGATTTTGGGAAAAAATCTAAAATAATCGTTTGCACTATATTTTGAGTGCATTCAATTTCCCAAATGCCAAATAACTGATTCTTTTTTTGGTTCCTGGGATTGAACCCAAAGATGCTTTACTATTGAGCTATATCCCCAGCTCTTTTATTTTTTTTTTTATTTTTTTGTATTTTGAGACAGGGTCTTGCTAAGTTGCTTAGAGTCTCACTAAGTTGCTGAAGCTGGTCTTGAACTTGTGATCCTCTTTCCTCAGCCTCTCAAATCTCTGGGATTACAGGTGTGTGCCACTGTGCCCAGCACCAAATGCCTCATTCTTAATATCACCCTACTTTTCAAAATCACTTTTCTATGATCCTTCCTTCATTTCTTTCTTACCTTCTTCCTTCTTCTCCTCCTTTTTCTTTTCTCTCTCTCTCTTTTTTCTCATACTTTCTCAAAACACCTTCACAAAAAGAAATGATTATCCATGCAATTACAAGGATGATTTGAGGCCTATCTAAGTGAAAAAAAAAGAAAAAAAAAAACAGACTCAAAAGGTCACACACTGTATGATTCCATTTATAGGTAGAATTATGGGCATAGAAATCAGGTCATTGGTTACCAGGGACTGCTGGTGGGGAAAGAGGATTCACTACCAAGGGACACGAGATGACTTTGGAATGATGGAAATAATCCATATCTCTGTGGTGGATACACCACTGTATTGGCTGTCTGGGGTTGCTATAACAAAATACCACAAGCCAGGAGGCTTAAATAACAAAAATTTATTTTCTCACAGTTCTAGAGGCTGGATGTCTGAGACCAAATTGCCATTGGGGTCAGTTTCTTCAGGCCTCTCTTCTTTGCTTTCAGATGCTGTCTTCTCACTGGTCCTCACACACTCTTTTCTCTATACACAAATCTCTAAACTCTAGGTGTATTTTCCTCTTTTTATAAGGACACTAGCCATCCAACATTAAAGTCTCATTTTGATGACCCCAATTAACCTGAGTCACCTCTTCAAAGGCCCTGTCTCCAAATATAGTTGAGTAATGACAACGATCTTCTGGTCAATGGGGACCACATATACCTGGCGGTTGCATAAGATTACATCTCCTAGTGACATTGTGGCTTCTCAGTTTACGTAAGAACACATTACAGTGTTCACACAATGACAAAATCATCTAGTGGAGCATTTCTCAGAATATGTCTCTGTTGTTAAGTAATATATGGCTATACTGTCCTTTGGTAGCATAGGACTTCTATATGTGAACCTTGGGCACACATAATTCAAACCAGAGCAACTGTATAATCAAAATGCATAGAACTGTACACCTCATGAAAGTGTGTATTACTCCCTATGTATCATATCTCAATAAACAAAATATAAATTGTTCACTTATCTAAAAGTCATGGTGTACATTCTGATACAGAAAACAAACACATTTCTCTGAATATTCAGAACATATATAATTTGTTTGCTTTCATGACATTACTTTTTAAATGAAGTTAAAAAACAAGACCAACTCTCCCATCCCACCAAAAAAGAATCCCCCAAACCCTAGACCTCTCCCAGTGGTTATGTTGAATATGTTGAATGTCTCCTCAAACTCATTATTTTTAGCTCTGTAAAGTTGTTAGTAAACAGGACAATTCAGGGAGAGAGTTCATGTGGAAGAAGGCTGCAAATGTAGGTTACAGTAGGAATCCACTGGGGATGACTGGTCTAGAGTAGCAGATGGGAAAGTTCATAGACATGGGTGATAGCCAAATTCATATTTTTCTGGGTAAATTATTTGGGAGATAGTTCAGGTCAAATTTGAAATAATTTTGGACAGAGTTTAGGGCAAGCAGTGAATGTGGAAAGTGTATGACTTTGGATTTAATCTTGGATTTACATCAATAGTCTCAGATTTGAATATTGGCTTCTCCAGTTATTACCTTGGGAAAAAAATGAATTTCTCTGGATCTTCATTTCCTCATCCGCAAAATGGACTAAAAAAATATAGTGTGTAGGGTTGTTATGAAGATTTGAAATTAAACCCCAAAGCCACAGAGAAGTAGATTGGCACTTAGTAAGTCTTCAACCATCCACAGATTTGATTTTCAGCATGCTTTGGTTTAGACAGCAGAATTCACAATAGGTCAGGCCTAGAGATAGAACTCTCAAGTGTCTGGGGCCATGACCCCAGACAGTACCCTGGAGAGCTCCTTTGAAGGCCAATAGCTGTGTCTGAGAAATGATGGAAGGCTTCTTATCCCTACCAAAACCCTAGAGCCGGGGAACTCTATTGAAGAGGTCTTTCCCTTATTCTTATACATTTAGTGCCTAGGAGCTGGGTAATTGACTTTACTCACCCAACAGCATTTGACCCTTGAGTCAAGGAAAAGGCATTTCTTTTGTCCTAGCTAGAGTTTTCACAGGATCCCCCCAGGACATATAACAGTTGTTCACTTACATGAGTCAACACAAATAATAGGAAAGTGTAGATTCGTAACTCCACTGGTGGGTGTGATGGAGGTTCTCTAGAGTTTAGAAGCCTGGGCCTTTGATCTGGTGTTTGCTTTTTTGTTTTCCCCTAAGTAGGTGACTTGAGGTGAATATTTTATCTTATTTAGGTCTCATTCTCTGATTGTTTGAAAAGAAGATGTTCTTTTAAGCTTCTGTCCAGCTAGGGTATTCTAATATTCTATGATTTGAAACTGGAGAAGGATCTTAATGAATTGATGGATGTGGATAAGGCTTGACACCGTACTCACTGGATGTTGAGCCTCTGTGCTTTGTGCTGTGGAGTTAATGAATGAAACAGAGAGAGAGGCCTTTCCTGGCTTGAGCTAATAACTATCAGAGGGATTCAAGGTCAATTCCTATTCAATATTTTTATTTCCTGTTCAAGGTCAATTACCATTCAATATTTTTATTTGTAACCTAGAAGGCATGTTAATACCATTTGTGCAAAGTTCAGAGCTGGGAATGTCTTCAGAGACATTGTGTGGTAGATCGTGCTTTCATCTCATTCCATGCAGAAAAGCAACCATCAAGAATTTGATGGTTACACTGTCACTGAGTTTTTCTTTCTTCTTTGGGCAGACTCCAGTGGTGATATCGCTCCTTAAATACAATATTCAGAATAGAACTTATTTCTTGTCAACTTTTCTGTCCAGAACAGAGTTCTCTTTCTGCCCACTGTGTACATTTTCTGTTAGCCCAAGATGATCTACTATCACTTGGTGGGATTGTAAATTGGTACAGCCCATAGTTTACACTGTTGGTGGGATTGTAAATGAATACAAAACCCATATGGAAATCAGTATGGAGCTTCTTCAAAAGACTAGGCATGGAAGCACCATATGATTTAGCTATACCACTCCTCAGTATTAATCCTAGAGAATGAAAGTCAGCATACTATAGTGATTATGGTTTGGATATGACTTGCCTCTGAAAAGCTCCTGTGTTAATACAGGAATATTCAGAGGTGAAATGAGTGGATTGTGGAATCTGTAACCTAATCAGTCCATACTAGATTGAATGGGCTAGGCAGGTGGACATGGGTGGAGGAAGTGGGTAACTGAGGAGAGTAGTGCCCTGGAAGAGTGCATTCCCATCCCTTTCCTGACTATTCTGAGGGGAGAAGCTTTACTCCACTGTGCCCTTTCCCCATGAGATTCTGCCTCACCTTGGGTCCAGAGAGATGGAGTTGGCCTTCTGTGGACTGAGACCTCTGATCCCTGTTAATGATGTGGATAGCAACTAGTTCCATAATCTCTTTCCCTTAGTACTGTACTTTATCTTTTCTTCCTTTTGCTCCTTTGAGACCAGGATGTGCCTTACCTAATCCTGTGTCCATTCCTGTATTCCTATGCCACAGTTCTTTGATTAATAAATTAGAAGTAACAGCAATTAATAAATTAGAAATAACAGCAGTCCAAGTGACAGTAGAATCAGAGTTTTAGTTGACACCAATTAATTGTGTAAGGGAGCTGCTAGGAAATACCAAGATCATCTTGGGCTGTGTTAACAGAAAATGTACACAGTGGGCAGAAAGAGAACTCTGTCTCTGTTCTGGACAGAAAAGTTGAGAAGCAGTATGTTCTATTCTGAATATTGTATGTGAAGAGAGATATCATCACAGGAGTCTGCCCAAAGTAAAAGGAAAATAATTAGTGACAGTATAACAAAGTTGTTAGGATATCTACTTTGGAGTCACACAGACTTGTTCAGGTCCAAGCTCTGACACCTTGTCACCTTGGTGAACTCACTTAACCTCAGTTATCGCCTCTATACGATGGAAATAATAACAGAACTTGCTTCATGGAGTTATGGTAAGGGTTACAATAATGATGATCAATTGTGATTTATAGTTGAAGGAATTAGGATTGTTAGACTACTAAATTTGAAAACTTAGACATTGGTCGATGAATTGGAAATGGTATCCATTATTAGATATTTGAACAGTTGCTATGGGGAGAGTCGATGGACTTTTTTGGGTAGACTCATATGCCTGAATTAGATAAAAATCCTGGAGATTTGCAGAGAAGAAGATGATACTTCATATATAGCAGAAATTTTTGATAATCAGCCTTGTTTAAAAATGGAATTCAATGCTTCAATCAGATGGTGACTTCTAGACCACAGTGAAGTTTCAAGCAGAGGCTACTTCCATGCCTGAAGATGGTATAGAGGGGCATCTTGTACTGGGTATGTGAATTGGGGTTATCAGGGGTTCCTAAACTTGAGAATCATCTGGGAGTAGAGATCAGGAATCACTAATAAGCAGACATTTCAGGTGGTTCTGAAAAGGTGAGTCTCTCGATAGAAAATTTGGACCCACTGGTGTGGAGGATGCATGTCCTTTCACCTGTATGAATCCAGATGATGGGATTCCAGAGTAAAGATGTTTCAAGCAAGGAGACATGAAGATACACTTATATTCATGCCAAATATACTTTGGAATCTTTTGATCAGAATGAAGATTTCAAGTTAAGGAGTGTCTGGGAGTCGACCTGGGATGGGGAGTTAGGGCCTGTGCATGGAGAAGTTTAGGTGCTATGGGTGCAAACTTGCAGGTTACCAGGAAGGATTCCACAGTGAATGTAGCAGTTACATGCAAACTCCCTCTGAAAGAATGAGCTAAATAATAAATAAAGGCAACTTTCTTTATTCCTTTCTCTCTTGCAGTTATCTAGCTTGGAATCTGTAGTTTGAATCGTCACCTGCCATTTCCTTCATTCCCAGCTATTCGTTAATTACACACTGCGTAGAGATCAATCCTCACCTCCAGGCTCCCTTCCATTCCCAGCATGTGGGAAGCCAGGGGGACTTTCACTGACTAATCCTCCCAGCTGGTAGAGAAAGCACCCAAGTGTCTGCTCAACATAAAAGCGAGAGATCACAGTCTTGTTGACCACAGAGGTGCTCAGGGCTGGGAGCCAAAGTTCAGAGCTTACTTTCGAGGGACAAGTTCTTTTGCCTATGCTCAACCCTACTTCTTTCATGTCAGCAAGTTTGTTCTTATCTCAAGGCAGTTCTTAAGTTAATTAGTAGCAATTATTAGCTCTACTGCAGTGGAATGCACAATAACAGAAGAGGCCATTGGGGAGATGTTGTTGGGTACTCTGAGATAACACCCAGAGGAACTAGAGCTAGTCACAATGATCAATTAAGCCTTAAGAAGAAGAAGAAGAGAAGAAGAGCAGGAGGAGGAGGAGAAGGAGGAGAAGGAGGAGGAGGAGGAGGAGGAGGAGGAGGAGGAGGAGGAGGGAGGAGGAGGAGGGGGGGGAGGAGGAGAGAGGAGGAGAGGAGGAGGAGGAGGAGGAGGGGGAGGAGGAGGAGAGGAGGAGGGGGAGGAGGAGGGGGAGAGGAGGAGGGGGAGGAGGAGGAGGAGGAGGAGGAGAGAGGAGAAGGAGGAGGAGGTCTCAAACCAAAATCTGCTTCGGAACCCTCAGAGAGCAAAGGACATCTAAAAGTGCAAAACATGAGGCAAATGTACTTACACACTGTTCTTTCTAATATCTGCCCAAATCCGAGATAGTGAAATGTTCCTGAAGATGGTCTGCTGTGGGACTGAATCACAGCGGGCAGAAAGAACCATGAGGCTTGTTAGAAGCTGTGGGTTTGAAGGCTTCTTCACTTTATTTGCTGTGGGGTTTGGGGCCGGTCGGTTCCACCACCTGCAGAATAGAGATAGATACACCAATCTCAAAGGAAATTGAAGTCTTCCATGTGGCACACCAGCTGCCATACTTTTTTTAGTTTGATAAGCACAGGTTGGGGTTCTGGTTGCCTCCCTATAGACTGACTCTCCTGCTGGGCCAATACACAATCTGCTTGCCTCTGTATTTGCACCTTCAAGACACCACTGTTTTCTAGGATTGATCTCTGCTACTCCAATACCATTCCCAGCCAAGGATGTCTAAATCTGCACATTTTCAAAGAGGCAGATTTAGACGTATTAATAATGTGCATAAGGGTTTGCAAGTTGTATTAGTTTCCTAGGGCTGCTTTGTTAAAAGAACCCAACGTGAGATGCCTTCAAGTAACAGAAAGTTATTGTCTCATGGTTCTGGAAGCCAGGAGCTTAAATTGAAAGTGTTGGCAGGGTCATGCTCTGTGACGGCTCTAGGTGAGAATCCTCCCTCCTGTCTTCTGATTTCTGGTGTTCACATCCAATCAGTGGCTTTCCCTGGTTTGTAGACACATCACCCCTGTCTCCTGGCTGTCTTCTTCCTGTGTCTTCAGCTGGTCCTCCCTGTATGTGTGTGTGTCTGCCTCTGTGTGCAAATTTCCCCCTGTTTATAACATACTGGTCCTTTTGGATTAGGGCTCACCCTGATGTCCCCATTTTCATATGATTATATCTGTATAGCCTTTATTTTAAAATAAAATCTCATTCTGTGGTGTTATGGATGAAGGTTTCAACATATCCTTTTAGGGGACAACCACATCAGGAATCCTACAGATCTGGGCTTGAATCTTGGAGCTACCATTAATTAGATACAGTCTTGGTTAAATGATTCACCTTCCTATGCCTCCATTTGTTCATTTCTAAATCTGGGAATACGCTCTCAGCTACACCATCAGGTTGCTATGAGTTTAAAAGGGGATAATGCTTTTTAAGTACCCAGCCAGTGAAGAAGAGGGGCATTTTCATGGACCTATTGTTTTTAAGTTGTGGTGGGAGAGAAGGTCTTTCCTAGAAGCCCCCCAGAGGAACAGGTCACAATTTCATGTCTTCATAGAAGGGAGACTGGAAAAGTTAGTGGCTGTCATTTTCTGCCTCAATGATGGGAGGTGACAGTGGGAGATGAGTTCTTCCAGAGAAGAAGAGGTGGGTTGTGGGTGGGAAACCCTCAGCAAGAAGGCCCAGGTCGCGACTGTCTTTCTTACCTATGTTTCTACTTCCTAGTGGGGTGGCTTTCATCTTTTTTGGGGGAGGGATTGAACCCAGGGGAACTTAACCGTTAAGCCACACCCCCAGCCTGTTTTTTTTTTTTTTTTTTTTTTAATTTTGAGACAAGGTATTGCTAAGTTGTTTAGGATTCACCAAGTTGCTGAGGCTGGCCTTGAACTTGCAATCCTCCTGCCTCAGCCTCCTGAGCTGCTAGATTATAGGCATGTGTCTAGTGCTGTCACCAGTTTTATGATTAACAATACTTTTGACCATGACCCTTCTTTCAGAAGCATGCCCTTGGTAGAGAAAACCCCAACACTCCTAGGAGGCAGGGCCATGCTATGTGAGTGTCCTATAGTAACCTGGGCACTGCTTCCAGCTCAGCACCATGAGAAGAGATAGAACAGGAAGAAATGGGTAGGAGCTCATGCATGCTTAGATATCTTGTTATCTGGGCACAGACACGGCTGATGGGGCTGACAGGTACATGGTGAGCTGGGCAGGAAGCTCAGGGGCAGAAAAAGGAGTACTCGAAATAAAAAGCAATGTCCATCTGACTATCTAAAGCCCCACGTCTAAATACTAAATGGTTGTGAGCACACAGACAATCTGGATTTCTTACAAAATCAGACCTGGGTGTGATAATGGTATTGCAGTTATGATGGATTTGGAAGCTTAATTATCGTGGGGTGAAAATCTCTCCCAAACTTCTGGTCTTAGTCCCAGATCTGCTAAAATAGACTCTCGATAACAGGCTCCAAGCACCTACATTTTGAACAGGATTTCCAGGTGATTTTGTTTAGCATAGGCATTGACTTTCTCTGAATCCATGTCTGTTGAGTCCCTCATACACTGATGTGGGAGAGATGTGCAGGATTTCTCATAATAATTATCACACGGGTAGCAGCTCATAGTAGCTGAAGGAAGTCTCTTTGGGGATCAAGGGACCTCAAGCCAAATAATAATTTTCTTTCAATTTCCCAGTAGGAACTTGGCCTAAACATGCAACTGTTATTTCTCAGAGATAATGGATGCAGCTTACCCTGCCTCTGAATAATCACGGAGCCTGTCTAGCACAGGGGGTAATTTTTATATACAGTCCTACAAAATGCCTTGTTATCTTCAATGTTCTATGCTTTCTAATTTCTCTAGGAAAATTACGGATGGTCATGCTTAGCTGTCATGCACTCACAGTAAAAAAACAGAAGGGAAAACCTCACTTAATCACATACATAGAGATACCTCTCCATCTTTGACACACTCACAAACACACATGCACGCGTATGTACACACATACATTTAATTGAACAGCCCAATCAGAGCCTGGGATACATCTCAGTGGAAGAGCACTTGCCTAGCATATAGAGGTCCTGGGTTCAATCCCTTGCACCACAAAAACAAACCAACAAGTCAACAAAACCAGCCAGACTAGAGCCAAAGGGCACTAAGTCTCAAGATACTTTACATCTAGTCAACCTTCTTATACCCACTCTCAGAACTTACTCTTATTTTACATGTTGTTCTAACAGAACTTGGATCTAGTTTCCAATCCTCAAGTATAAGAGAAACAGCAAACAGACAGAAAGAAATGGGAAAAAAGGGGTAGAAACATTGAAAGCACCAAAATCTGAGAGCTAAATGCTCAACAGAAATGGTAGAGAGGGAAAAAACCAACAACCAACCATATAACAAAGAGAGCATTCTGGAGCTACCGAGTTGAAGGATAATACTCCCCTGAGCCTCCAGGGATCCCCACAGTCCTGTGGTACTTCTGTCCTGACAGTTGAGTATGATTTTTTTTCTGTTTTTGAGGGTGACTCTGCATCCTCATAAAGGCTAGATCAAGTTCTTTGTTTTTTTTTGTTTAGGAAACATGGGCTTGGGCATTATAGCTAAGAAAAGATTTATATCTTGAATGTTGAAATTTTCAGACAAGCTTAAGCTTCTGAGAGTCAGAGTTTTAGAATTGGAAAACATGTAATCTTCGGAAAATTAGGACTCATTGAGAGGGGATATGACAATAATCCTCTCTGTTAAGCTGACCCACCAGCTGTGACCGTCTACTACCCATCAGTTGAAACTGGTGAGCCAGAGAAAGCCTTTTTGACATTTCTGTTTTAGATGAATTGAAAAATCCTCTCCACATTGCAGAAAAGGAAGTTATAGGTAAAAAGAGAGAATTCACTGACTGCCACAAATAGCACTTGTCCAGATGTCTTTCCTACTTTTTCTTTCCCACGGTACCACTACCCGGGTCATTCTATCTGCCCTACCCCACCTCATCTCTCAGGTCCTAATCTGTTCCTATTCTTCAGATTAGCTTCAGTGCCTCCTCTTCCAAGAAGCCACGTGGAAACTTCAGCTTGGTCTGTGAACTGGGTTTCTGAAGTTCCATGAGATGTTACGGAGCTCTCTTATTGTACTCTTCAATCTCTTGTTATAGGTATTTCCTTTTTCTTCCTATTAATTTTGCTCAAGGACAGAATCTGGATTTGCTTCATTTCTGTACCTTTAATAGCACCTGGCATAAGCTTTTGCATAGAATGAGTGTTTGATAAATGCTTGGTGAATGAACCAACAAATAAATCGAGGTAGACTTTGCATTCATCATTGCAACATTGAAAGCTACCTTTATTGATCCTTTGCCTTTGTCATCGTTACATTGTTGACATAGAGAATTAGAGACTCTAGGGGAAATAAGAACTTAGTGACAAAGGCATCCATGTGGAAAATTGGTACTCTGATTCTTTTTCCCTTAGGAGAGGAACAACTTTCCCTTCTCTTAAAATGTGGGGCCCCCAAATCACTGCTTCTCTCAAGTGGGGAGAAAGTTATTGACCTTCATAATGTGGCATGAACTCACAGCTACAGCATCTGAGTGCATTTGCTTGACACTCTTTGGTTCATTGGTGCTTAACAAAAATAGTCTTAAGAGCATCTGAGATTTGTGTAATGAGTAGGGTTTTCAGAATGCTTTGATATGCAGTCTTTTTTGGTGTCATAACAAAATATAACAGGCAGGACACATTTTCAGATGAATGTCCTGAGGTTCAGTGAACTAATGTGAGCTGCTCAAGGTTCTGTAGGATATGGCAGAAATAAGTGCATTTTTTTTTTTTTTTTTGGTCAGCATTTGGTGTAGCACCCAACCCAGCAGGGCACAAAGAAATTACTAATTCAAATCTTTCTTATTTGTTTCTCTGTTATCTTTGAATGCCTGCAGTAAAGCATTGATTTTTATCACTCAGCATTTTTATTGTTGTTGTTATTATTATATATAAATATTTATACAGTAATGATTAATTTTATGTGTCAACTTACAATATCTGGCTATGACACCCAGATATTTTGACAAACACCAGTCTAGATATCACTGGGAAGATATTTTAAAGATAAAATTAGCATTCAAGTCAGTAGAATTCAAATAAAACAAATGATCTTCCATAATGTGGATGGGCCTCATTCAATCAGTTGAAGACCTTAGGAGAAAAAAACTCAGACTCCCTGCTCCCAGAGGACTTCTGCCAGCAGACTATCTTCAGACTGAAGTTGCAACATCCACTTTTCTTTGAGTTTTTAGCCTGCCTGACTGTCCTGTAGATGTCAGATGTGCCAGTCTCCACAATTGTGAGTCATATTCCAAAACAAAACTTCTCTATATATGAGCATTATATTATTTTTCTCTAGAGAAACTTGACTAATATAGGCAGCTTTTAATTTATGAGGCTAATTTTTTTATGAATGCATTTAAATTTAACATGTAAGAACTCATGAATTTATGATACTGTTTTCTAAAAAGAAAGAAAAAATTTCCCCAATAAAAACAAACAAGCAAATAAAAACACTCAAAAAAAAAAAAAAAAGAAAAGAAAACTAAACTAAACTAAACACCAAACAACTAAAAACCAAAAACCTCTAATAAACTAGACACTGTTGGAAGTAACTAAAATTTCAATGCCATATTCTGAAAACCAACTGTTCGAAGGAAAGAGTTAAACATTTTTTCTGTTCTTCCTCTATAAATGGTAAGTGCAGGGCAAACAAGCCTGAGCTGGTGAGAGAAAGTTTTCCTTTACAAAAGAATTCCATTCAGTACATGGGGAAGGGATGGTGGAGCTAGAACTGTTTCCTAACCTTTGATGTAGTAATTGATTCAGGTAATGATTGACAATGCGGAAACCGTGAAAAATCCATGAAGAACTTTATGGTGGCTTGATCATGCTGACCTCATATGAACCCGTTCATCAATTTGTGGATCACCAAGAGTGGAGCAACAGGACACTGCACACCTCCTGACATGGGGTGACATATACCAAACAGGAACATTGATTAAAAAATTTTGCCAAAAAGTATGTAAGCCTGAATCCAGTCTTTAACATCAATGTACAGGAAATATAAGCAGATAGAAGAATAAATTAGAGCAAACAATGAAACACACGGACAAACCACAAATATGTAGCATGACTAAGAAAGAAAGGGTGCTATTCATAATTGTACTGGGATAAAGTTATAAACCTAGACTGCCCCAGTCATAAGAATGTGTTTCATTCTAATGGACCTTTGGCCTGGTTCCTGCAATAAGTGAGAAAAAGGAAGAGACTGTTTTAGATGAAGAGGTTTGAGAAAAATTAGAACCAAATGTAATGAGTAGAACTGATTTGGATTCTGACTGCAACCACTTGGAAACTAGGCCATTATTGACTGGATTCTAGAGATTCCAAGGAATCCTCACTTTGTAGATAGAGGAAGAATGTTAAGATCATGTAAGCAGGTCTCTATACTTTGTCAAGATGCACAATGAAATCCACAGGTGATAAAATGACATGGTGTGATTTTTAAAATATTATTTTATCAAAAGTAGGTAAGGTTAGTATGGCCATATCTTGATAAACTATTGCATTTGGGTGATCATTTTATGGAGAGTGTCTACCATTTTCTCTACTTGGTCCATTTGAAAATGTTCATAATACAAATGAGAAGCTAAATCAGAAAAAAAAAAAGACCTCCTAAAAATCAGTGTATGCCATGGATGTTGGTCTTAGAGCACAATTAACTTTTTAACCTATAATTTATAGAGTAATGTTAAATATCTAATACACATTGTACTTGTTACATGCAGTTCCAAGTACATTATGTGTACTTTTACTCTATAAACCTTAGAAAGCAGATAGCTATTATTATCACTGCCATTTCACCTTTGAGGACACTAAAGCACAGACACATTAAGGAATTACCCTAGGTCACTTCTCAAGTGGTCGAGAAACTGGAGACTGAACTGTACAGTGTATTTCTAGCATCTAGCATTCTTGTTTTTTCTACTATTTTATATTTGGATGTTAACTCCTTTGAGTAGAGTCATATAAATTTCCATGTGACATAGGACAATGAATTATGGGACAGAGAAACAGGAGAAAAAGAGCTTTCTTCTACGGACAGCTTTAGGCAAAATTTTAGAACACGTGTGGTTTACTTTGGGCCATTTTTCTCTCGGTCTTTCTAGGCTCCTACTTTCATTTTGATTTCTTCAAAACCCCAAATGTTTAGTGACTTTATGTTTTCCTGATCCCTCTCATAACAGTTGGCTGGGAGATGATAATTCAAATGGAGATCCAGATGCCCATTTCACTAGATTTTGGTAGTGTGGAAATTTTGGAAGTTGTACTTTTAATAAACATTCAGTTGATTTTGATATAGCTTGTCCTGGCCACACTTCAAAAGGATAGGGCTGACATTTTCAACATACTGTACCCAATCCTCTAATACATCAAGGCTATTTAATGAACAGTACAGGTTTGAGGGGCTGCAGTTGTGGCTCAGTGGTGGAGCGCTTGCCCAGAATGTGTGAGGCCCTGGGTTCCATTCTCAGCGTAAAATTAAATAGATAAAATAAAGGTATTGTGTCCATCTACAACTAAAATAATAACATTTTTTTTTTTTTTAAGTACAGGTTTGGGATGGGCGCGGTGGTGCACGCCTGGAATCCCAGTGGCTCAGGAGGCTGAGGCAGGAGGATAGTGAGTTCAAAGCCAGTCTCAGCAAAAGTGAGGCGCTGAGCAACACAGTGAGACCCTGTCTCTAAATAAAATATAAAATAGGACTGGGGATGTGGCTCAGTGGTTGGGTGCCCCTGAGTTCAATCCCCGGTAGCCAAAAAAAATTGTACAGGTTTGGATTGGGGGCAGGACAAGTGGGAGGGCACTACTTATCCAGATGTTTCTTTCAGGGCTTGGTTCAATCATCCCCAATACGGGAGGGGGGAAAAAGTGTTTTGTTGTTAAGAGCATGTTTTTCACCACACACACTGTGAGTTCAAGCGCAGCTCTGTGGTCTTGGGCAAGGTACTTAAACTTTTTGAGCCTCATGCTGTAACTAAAAAAGGGACAATACGAACCTCTCTGCCATAGAGACGTTAATGGAGCTCTCCTCAAATGCTGTTATCTTTTTCAACATTGTATCCTAGCATTTTTGTGGTGCTGGGGATTGAACCCAGGGACACTCTATACCTGAGCTATGTCCACAGTCCTTTTATTTTGAGACACGATCTTGCTAAATTGCCGAAGTTGACCTGGAACTTTCAACTTCGGGCTTCAGCCTCTGGGTGCTGTCGGTGGCACCCGGCTGAAGTTTAGGTTTATTTATGTAAATTTATGAAACAATAATAACAGGTGTAGAATGTCTGTCTAGTTAATAAACAGTTCTTCAGTGCTCAGTATGACTTCAGAGTGCTTTTCAAACATTCTGTCTTGTGTGGCAAATATTATTTTTTCTTATTATTCCATTCCCCACCCCTACCACCACCACCCTTCTACAGGCATTGAAACCAAGGCTTAGAGAGGTCAAGTAGCTGGATGGAGGTCACACAGCTAGGGGGAGATAGCTCAGATGAACCTAGGCTATCTGAGTCACTTCCTGCTCCTAACCACTGCACTATGCCCCACTCTGCCACCTATATATTCATGGGACATCTTCCTTCCTTCCTTCCATCCTTTCTTTCTCAATACTGAGGATTGAACCCAGGGGTGCTTTACCACAAACCAGGAGTGCTTTACCACTCTGCCACATCCATGTCCCTTTTTATTTATGTATTTATTTTTGACCCATGCACTTGCTCAGTTGCCAAGGCTGGTCTCCAACTTAAAATACTTTTGTCTTGTCCTGAGCCCAGTGGCTCCTGTCTATAATTCCAACAACCTGGGAGGCCGAGGAAGGAGGAATATAAGTTTGAGGCCAACCACCCTGTTTCAAGATAAAAAATAAGATAAAATAAGAAGGCCTGGGGATGTAGCTCAGTGGTAAAGTGTCCCCAATTTCAATCCCTCATACCAAAAGAGAAAAAAAACAGGGCTGGGGATGTGGCTCAAGCAGTAACGCACTCGCCTGGCATGCGCTGGGCGCTGGGTTCAATCCTCAGCACTACATAAAAATAAAACAAAGATATTGTGTCTGCCAAAAACTGAAAAATAAATATTAAAAAATTCTCTCTCTCTAAAAAGAGAGAGAGAGAGAGAGACAAGTACCACCAACAAAACAATACTCCTGCCAGTGACTTTTTCAAGTCACTGGAATAACAGGCATGCAGCCCATATACCATAGAATTTTTTAACAGTAAAGGACACAGTACTTTTATTTTATTTACTTGTTTTTATGTGGTGCCAAGGATTGAACCCAGTACCTCACACATGCCAGATGTGCACTCTACCACTAGGCCCCAGCCCCAGCCCCACCATAGTATTTTAAAACAAGTCCCAGGCCATAATACAATCTGAAAAGCTGGAGGGGGAGGTCTACCTCTTCTCCAAAGAAAGAAGGTCTGAGAAGAAAAACTTTCTCACTCATTCATTCACTCACTGAGCTACTCCCAAAGAAGCAGCCTCTGGGGCGCCCTCTTTCCTGGGTACCCCTGCTCCTTGACTCTGAGCCCTCAGGATGATTTATATGAGTGGTAGTGGCTGCGTTGCTGTGGTTGTGATAGAGGACATGGTAGAAGGGTAGGAAACAGGATTTGAGGTCTTGTCCTAGAGGCGATGGGCTCTACAACCCACACTCCCCTGGGTTGAGCAGCCTGTGGAGTGTGCAGGAAGGGGGAGCCCCTAGAGCAGAAGAGCCTGCCCTGTGGATTTGGGTTGTACCATCCACTGGACAATCTCTTGTCCCACTGCACTTTTTTTTTTTTTTTTTTTTTGTACCAGGGAATGAACTCAGGGGCACCTAACTACTGAGCAACACCCCCCAGTCCTAATTTGTATTTTGTTTAGAGACAGGGTCTCACTGAGTTACTAAGTGCCTTGCCATTGCTGAGGCTGCCTTTGAATTCACAATGCTTGTATCTCAGCCTCCCAAGCCGTTGGGATTACAAGTGTGTGCCACCGTGCCCAGTCCCAGCCCTTTTTATTTGTTATCTTGAGACAGGGTCTTGCTCACTTGTTTAGGCCCTAAGTTTAGGCACTAAGTTGCTGAGGCTCACCTTGAACTTAAGATCCTCCCTCCTCAGCCTCCTGAGTTGCTGGTATTACAGGTATCCACCACTGTGCCCAGCTCCCTACTGTACATTTTCAACCACCTTGAGAGCTAGGACAGATCTTACTTACAGATAATGAAAGGAAAGGAAAGGAAAGGAAAGGGGTGCTTAACTTGTCCAAGGTCCCACGCTCCAGGGAGTTGGCTGGAGCCTGAGCCACCTCGCTGTCCTGCACACCCACAATCTACATAGTCACCCAAACAAGGTAGGTACCATGCTGCATCTAATCCATCCCCATTGTGCAGCTGTGGCCAGGACAGCTAGGAGCCAATTACTGTATGTCCAATGTGCTGCCCTTGGGAGTTGATGGGGATCTTCCTGAGACAGGAATGGCTGAATTGCTCCTCTGCAGAGACCCCTCCATATAGCCTCCCATGGCTCTCAGCCCCTTTCTCAAGCTGGGCTAAGGAAGCCCCTGTGTGCGTGTGGCCTGTCTTCAGTAGTATGTAATGGTTAGCGCTTAAATATTTTTTTGTTAGGAAAACCAATACTGAGTCAAATGTAAGGCTTGAATAAATGTTCTCAAAACGTTTAGAGTTGTGTATTTATTTATTTATTTTTGCATTGCTGAGGGTTGAACCCAGGGCCACACACTCATGCTAAATAGGTACTCTACCACTGAGTTAGAGTCATGTCTTTAAATCCCTTTCAAGTTCTGAATGAACCACTGCCTTCTCCCCACTCCTCACCCCATGGTGTCTCTAGATTGTTCAGCTGGGTTCCAGTGAGTAAGTTTGAGGAGCCTCTTTGTAAAGGAAAACCCAGCTTCCTGGCCCAGCGGGTGAGACTATTCATCCACTTTTCTTTCTGCTTTTCAAGGTCCCCACCCTACCACTTACCACAGCTTCTGTAACAAGCTGCTCTGCTTCATTCCTCTGTGCCTTTGCTAAGCTATTCCTCTGCCCAGGCTCTTCCCTCTTTTCTAGAATATTCTAGTCCCTTCTGCCTTTTGGTCCATTTGACAGATTCTTCTGAACTATACCTCAGGTTGACTCAAAGAGGCTTCTATATTACAGTACTTTTCGGGTCAGGATTTACAGGAGGGCCTTGAATGCAGGTATCCCTGTTGCCCAGAACCACTCCAAACACATAGTAGGACCTCAAGGCTCAGATGTCTTCATATAGACCCTCAAAGGCCAGACCCGGTCTTACCTGGAGGACATCTAGAGCTGTTTCCTGTGCTGTCTGCAGGGGGCAGTATGAGCCTCAGGCTCATTGAGCTGCCCTTGGGCCCAGATCCTTTCTCAAGGAGCCAGCCCTGAGGGAGGAGGTGAAGGCAGGCGGGTCTCTCTGCCCTAATGCCTCCCAGGCATTGCCACTCTTGCTCTTCTTCCCACAGTAAGCCAGGGACACCGTCACCTCTAACACCAGATGCAGCTGTGCCCACACTTCATCCACCCTCCTCTCTGTCCTCCCTCGCCAGTGGCCTCCGCATTCTGTGCCAGCCTCTTCTCCAGAAAAAGATCCTCTTTGGAGACTTTAAGGACCCACTGTGCTCATCTCTCCAAAATTCTGACCCCTAACCATCCCTCCATAACAGGCTCTGTTGGCTTGCTCACCCCAAATTGATGACATAACTGTTCCCTTGGTAACAAGTACTTTGTGGGTAGGTGGGGGAATGGACTAGAGAAGGAAAGAAGGGTTCAGAATACTCTCAGAGGCATGCGGGGGGAGCGGGAAGGGCCATGACCAACTGCCTCTGCCACCACTACTGCCAGCCCTATGTCCCAGCATCAGGGAGAAAAAAAAAAAAGAAAAAGAAAAAGAAGGAAACATACATCTCCACACCATTGTATTCTCACACAAGAAGAGGTCTCCTGGTGGGTGTGGGAGCCCTGAGGGCCACAGGGAGGAGGGCACAGAGGATTGCACACACTGAAGTCCATGCTGTTCCCCTCCAGGAAGCCTGGGGCACAGAGAGAGGGAACAGCTCACCCAGTGTGGGAAGCCATCCTGACACGTGACTGGGCGACTCCCGTTAAGGGTCTGAGGCTTCTGGCTGTGTCAGAATTTTCCCGGCCCTTTCCTGATGAGAGAACCCGTCCGTGTGGGGGTGTGACTGACCACTGACCCCGGGGGCCCAATCACTGACCCTGACCTTGGAGTGCAGTCCCCCCTCAACCTTCATTGGATGGAATTATCCCCTGAATTTCTTGTTCCCCAATAAAAGGCTACTCCCTGGCGTGTTCACTCTCTCTCTCCTGCTAGCCCTGAGTAATCCTTGCTGCCCTGCTGGGCGGTTAGAGGTCGGAGCCAGAGAGGGGAGCCGTCTCGGACCTGGCAATAGAAATAAGGTAACTGTGTCTGTGTGTTTTATTTCGATCTCTTCTAACTAACTTTATGCCTAGAACCTCATTAATGAAACCATTGCGCAGGCCGCGTGGTAGAATTGGCGCCCACGAGGGGGGCATTCTAGATTAGTTAGATTGAGTGGGAGCGCACTATAAAGATAAGGATAAAGATAAAGATAAAGGAAGAGGTGACAATTTGGGTCACAAAAGTACCTGGAGCTATTGAAGGAAAGAGACGTTAAATTAATTAAAATGGGAAATTCAACTTCTACGGATAAGTAAATGTATCTGACTATTTTAGACAGTATAATTAATCAGAAAGGAAAACAGATAAAGAAAGCTCAGTTATTACAATTCTTAAAGATTGTAGGTGAATATTGTCCTTGGTTTTGTGAACAAGAGTCTCCAAATTTATCTACTTGGGAGAAATTAGGAAGAAAGTTACAAAAAGTTTATTTTTCTAATGAACTACCTGGAGGCATAGAAAGTATTCAGAAAACTTGGACAGCTCTAGAAATTTGTCTTTTTGAATATATGGGTCAAAGTTCGTGGCCCCCTGAAGACCTGTTAAAAGGCTTGCAAAGGGCTATTAAGTCTATTCAAATGGAAAATTCGCCTGAGGCTAAGTTAATTCCTTTTCCCTTAGGCCGTTTACAAACAAAGACGCTAAAAGCCAAACCTAAGGTTAGGAATGTGACTTTAAACTTGCAGGACTATACTAGCCCGCAGGGAGGTTCTAGGGATGGAGATCATAGAGGACAAACTTCCGAGATCTTAGAAAGCCCTCAGGAAGAGGTAGAGGATCTTCCTACAGAGGAAAATCCGGAAGAGATTCCTAGAGGGGCTCAGAGTTCTTCTCCGCCACGTGGTTTAGAAACCCAAATTCAAAATGACGATAGTACAGAGTCTGACCATGACTTGCAATCTGAGGGAGAAGAATCAGACATGGAAATTCAGGACTTACAGAGGAATCTTAACAGGCTGCGTTTAACACCGCCTGTCCAGGCTATTCGAATTCGGCCGGTACCTGCTAAAAGGACAAAATTTAACAGGTACGCTGGGTTAACAATGACTTTTCTTACCCCGTTCCAGCGAGGTATTAAGAAAGCACAGGAAGATGGGGAGGATACTAGCGGTTTTCAACTTTTTCCAGTTTTTGAGCAAGTTAATGAACAAGATCAGAGAGTTAGAGTTCATGCTGTAATCCCATTTAAAACCATTAAGGAACTAAAAAGTGCATGTGAGACGTATGGTCCCAATTCGCCTTTTGTACAGAGCCTGATAGAAAATATTTGCTCACAACCCCTTCCTCCTAGCGATTGGATTTCTTTAGCCAGATCTTGTCTGAGCGGGGGAGATTTCTTACTTTGGAGGACTTACTGGACTGATTTCTGTACTGAACAGGCAGAAAAGAACAAAAGACAGGATATAGAAATGCCAGTAGAAATGTTTCTAGGGACAGGTGAAATTACTGACCTAGAAAGACAGTTAAATTATGATTTTGTAGTGTACAATCAAATAACTAATTGTGCAAAACGGGCCTGGAGGCAGATTGTCTCCAAGGACCAGTCCAATTTAGTTCTTAGCAAAATCAGGCAAGGTGCGAGTGAACCTTACTCAGATTTCGTAGCCCGGTTGTACCAGGCTGCAAACAGGTCAATCGGGGACTCGGGAGCGAGTGAGTTCATTGTTAGGCAATTGGCATTCGAAAACGCAAATAAATACTGTCAGGATATTCTTAGACCGCACCGTAAAAAAGGGACAGTTTCTGAGTTTATTCGCTTATGTTCTGACATAGACTCTACTCATTTACAAACAGTGGCCCTAGCTGCAGCAATAAAAGAAACTTTGAAACCACAGGATTTAGTACGAAAACCCCGCGGAAAATGTTACATTTGCGGGAGAAATAATCATTTTGCGCGGGAGTGTCGCATGCGCAATTTTAAGTTCAGGGCTCCATCTACTGGCGATAATAGATATTGCAAGGCTCAGCCCCATGCAGCGGATCAAGATGGCGCGGATGAGCCCGCCTTCTTGTCATCATTTCCGCCTGGCCGGAACACAAACTTCCGGTCGGCCCGCCCCCGGGCCGAAAATGAGGAAGTAGGTGGTCGCGCAATGTGACGTCATCGCGCCGACCATGGGGGCCGCCATCTTTAATTTTACCGGAGCGAAACGAACAGTTTCCGTACAAACCCCTAATGATTTTCAAGGCTTTTAAGAGATACTAATCGGCTGAAGCCATCTTTAAAACTAACTACTTCTAATTTAAGTCCCTTATTTCAGATATTACAAGGAAATCCCTCTCCAACCTCTCCACGTCAGCTAACCTTAGAGGCTAGAATGGCTTTAAGGAGAGTTGAACATGCAATTAAAAATGCACAGCTTACTAGAGTTGATCCTAAAGAAATAGTGTATTTATTAATATTTCCAACTGAACATACCCCAACAGGAGCCATATGGCAAAGATTAGGAGTTATTGAGTGGATTTATTTATCCCACTCTCCTCAAAAGACATTAATTCCTTTTCATGATTCTATAGCTCAATTAGTAATTAAAGGTAGAACTAGGATTTTACAATTAATTGGATCTGAGCCTGATATCATAATTATTCCATTTTCTATTCAACAGACTAATTGGCTTTTTCAAACTTCTAGCTCATGGCAGATAGCTTTTGCTGATTTTCCTGGCCAGATAGATAGCCATTATCCTCGTGATACGATTATACAATTTGCATCATTAACGTCACTTATTTTTCCAAAGATTGTACGTGCACATCCTATAGATGAAGCTTTATCAGTGTTCACGGATGGTTCTAACTCAGGTAAAGCAGGTTTTTATAGTCGTGTTCACACAGAGGTAATACAAACTTCTTATACTTCTGCCCAAAGAGCAGAGCTTCAAGCTCTGATTTGTGCCTTAAATTACTTTTCAAATGAGCCTATTAATATTTATTCTGACAGCTTATATGCAGTCGGAGTTACTAAAAATATTGAAACTTCAGTTATTGGGTATACTTCATCACAAGAGTTATTTGAGTTATTTCATAATTTACAAAAGACAGTGCTAATGCGAAAGTACCCATGTTTCATAGGGCACATACGGGCTCATACTAATCTTCCAGGACCCTTAGTTTCTGGTAATGACAAGATTGATAAATTAGTAGCTTTTTGTCAACAGATGTCTTCATATGACTGTGCACTAGCTTCCCATTCCTTACATCATCAAAATGCTTCTAGCTTACGTAAAAAATTTAATATTACTAGAGAACAAGCTCGTCAGATTGTAAGCCAATGCCCTAAGTGTGTTATTCACACTCCATCTCTGCCATCAGGGGTAAATCCCCGTGGATTAAAACCAAATCAAATATGGCAAATGGATGTAACTCATATTCCTCAATTTGGTAAGCAATGTTATGTACATGTCATAGTGGACACTTATTCTAGATTTATTTTTGCCACAGCACGTACTAAGGAAAATACTCAACATGTAATTTCTCATTGCCTAGCAGCTTTTTCTGTTTTAGGGTGCCCTATGCAGATTAAAACAGATAATGCTCCAGCTTATGTAAGCTCTTCTTTTCAACAATCTTGCCAAGAGTTTAAAATTAATCATAAAACAGGAATTCCTTATAACCCTCAAGGCCAAGCCATTGTGGAACGAGCTCATTTATCTATTAAGCTTCAATTACAAAAATTAAAGGGGGGGAATAGGTTTATGACTCCCCAAAATAGCCTTAATCATGCCTTGTTTGTTTTAAATTTTTTAAACTGTGACGCAGAAGGTCACACTGCTGCTGAGAGACAAATGTCTCCCTCAGTAACAGGCCCTTTAGGCAGAATTTTGTGGAAAGATTTACAGACTGGTCAGTGGAAGGGTCCAGACCCAGTGATAATGTGGGGTAGAGGTCATGCTTGTATTTTCCCAGAAGGTGCATTTCGTCCTATTTGGGTACCTGAACGTGCTATCAGACATGGAAGAGATAGAACCCAGATTCAAGCGACTGAGGATTGACCAGGAGGAGGCCCTATCCAGAAGGAGGAGATATCGGAAAAGGATGAAGAAAGACCAGATTGACCCAGCCGAAAAGCTGATTTCATGGGAAGACTTGAAGAAGCTAACAACCCAGGCTTCCCGAATACTTCGACACCTAGGAGAGAACAGGACCCCAGTGATGATGGTAGCAACAGTAATTGCCCTGTTGGGCTGTCAGGTAAAGGGGGATCAAGTAGACACTTACTGGACATATTTCCCAGATCCACCCCTGGTACACCCAGCTGTGTGGACTGGAGAATCTATTCCAGTATTTACTAATGACTCATTCATGATGGGAGGATTTACAGATACCCATATTACTCCCAATCATGTGACTAGATTTAATTATTCTGGCTACAGTGCCCAATTACCTTTGTGTTGGTCACATGATAAACATGCCGGCTGTCTAAAAGTATCATTCGAAGAAAAGACAGCGATTGGTAGACATAGACTGACAAATAATTCTTTTTATGGGGACTTAAGACCTTATACTAGATCAGTAATTAAGATGGGACTTTCCCATAACAAGCCAGTCATTTCTGCAAAACCTCCACGGATGCCCCACTGTCCAAATAGTTCTACAATTGAGATTGGCACCTTTCCTAGATGGATGGATTGTGTAAATACCTTTCCTGTACAACATAAGGTGTCTAAAGATAGTGGGTATATTTTAGACTGGTCTCCAAAAATTGATAAAAGACAATTACGAAGAAATTCTGCTATGACACCTGCAGGATTTGTTAGTAATATTTTGACTTATAGTAAAGGAGGTGTTCAGAAAGATGTTTGGCGTTTAATTGCTGCCTCAGAATTCTTACATTTTACAGACAAACCTTTACCAAAATTTGTTGGCAAGAACTGTAAAGAGGGATCATGCTATGGCTTACGAGCCTGTGTCCAATCTCCTTATGTTTTAATTATTGGAAATGTAAAAGTTAAATGGATAGATGACAGATATATTGTTACTTGTAATAAATGTAACCTAACCAATTGTATTACTAGATATAATGGAGGAAAAGGAGTGCTGATACTTCATCAGCCCTCTTTTGTTTTATTACCTGCTAATATTTCAGAGCCATGGTATGCTGATACTGGTTTACAAGTCTTACAGCAAATTCATGCCCAGTTAACAAGACCAAAACGTGCTATTGGAGTTATAATTGTTGGTGTTTTGGCGCTAGTCTCCTTTATTGCCTCAACTGTCTCTGCGTCTCTGACATTGTCTCAAAATATTCAGCATGCCAAATTTCTTAATAATTTAGCTCAAAATACTTCCAAGGCTCTGCGTAATCGAGTAAATATTGATGAAAGGATTGAGACTAAATTAAACGCCTTAGAGGCGACTGTTATAGACATAGGTAATGAACTTTCAGCCTTAAAATTTAAGGAAAGGCTTAAATGCCATGCCAATTATAAGTATGTTTGTGTTACAGCTGCCAAGTACAATGCTTCTCTCTGGGATTGGGAGAAGGTTAAAAACCATTTATTAGGTATTTGGCAAAATAGTAATAATAGCTTGGATATTCTGGAACTTCATCACCATATCCAAGACATTCAAAATAATAGAGCTGATTTTTCAGATCCTTCTTCTCTGGCAAACCAAATATTGAAGGAGTTAAATGGATTCAACCCTGGAAATATTCTTAAACACTCGGCCTGGTACATTATTGGATTATTCTCTTTGCTGTTAATTCTCTTTTGTGTTATAATTATAGGATGGCGAGTCTTCGGAACAAGAATACAGAAACTCCAAAGAGTGAACTGCCGCCTCATTTTTAAGAATAGAAAGGGGGAATATGTGGGAAGCCATCCTGACACGTGACTGGGCGACTCCCGTTAAGGGTCTGAGGCTTCTGGCTGTGTCAGAATTTTCCCGGCCCTTTCCTGATGAGAGAACCCGTCCGTGTGGGGGTGTGACTGACCACTGACCCCGGGGGCCCAATCACTGACCCTGACCTTGGAGTGCAGTCCCCCCTCAACCTTCATTGGATGGAATTATCCCCTGAATTTCTTGTTCCCCAATAAAAGGCTACTCCCTGGCGTGTTCACTCTCTCTCTCTCTCCTGCTAGCCCTGAGTAATCCTTGCTGCCCTGCTGGGCGGTTAGAGGTCGGAGCCAGAGAGGGGAGCCGTCTCGGACCTGGCAATAGAAATAAGGTAACTGTGTCTGTGTGTTTTATTTCGATCTCTTCTAACTAACTTTATGCCTAGAACCTCATTAATGAAACCATTGCGCAGGCCGCGTGGTAGAACCCAGAGTGGGTCAGGGACAGTGCCATAGGCAGTGGGAGGGTGGCTCTATGCCAGTGAACTGAGTGCCAGAGGCTGATGGCAGCAGGGAATGGGAGCCTACCTCCAGCCCCTGGGGACTTGGCTGTCCCAGATGCCACAGCTGGGAAGTGTGTCAGGCACTTGCGTAAGAGCCTTCTTTATTTCCATAAAATCATAATTACAGCTGCCTGCTATGGGCCTTAGCCCATTAGAGTGGTATCTGCCTCTGGGGCCCCAGGAGGGACAGTGGCTTGGTAAGGAAGACAGGGATGAGGCCAGGACTCACTGCGCCCTCTGCATCCCACCCTGTGAGTTAGGGCCCCATCCTCTCTCTAGCCGGGAGATGTGAACCCAGACTCTCCTCACAGCCAGGTCTGTGTACTCCACCCCGGAGGCCCTGGTGCTGAAGCTGGAGGGACAAGGCAGCAGCTCTTCCTTCAGCTGGGGCTGACCTTAGTGACTCTTGGTAGAGGCCTTAGCACAGAGGGGCTTGGACTGGAGGAGTTTTTGGGAGAAAAGATATCAATTCTCAAGGGAAGGAAAAAGCAGTTCTTTACATTAGAGAATCTCAACCACTTGGAGTTGATCCTTAAAGGTCATCCAGAGCGGTAGTTCTTAATCTTTGGGGGGATCTCACATACTCTGAAAAGCAGATGAAAGCTCTGGACTCCAAGAGACAAGTAAACCACCTGCTGCCCATTTTCTGTTCTCTCAACCAGAAAATGTTTATTATCCTCTAAAATCTTACCAAGCTTCAAGGAGTTCATGATTCCCTTAAGCTCAACCACAAGGTTAAGCATCCCCAGGAACAACAATAATAATATCCATTTATTATATTCTTATTATGTCTAGCTCTTGACGTATATTCACTCATTTGATATCTAAAGAACACTAAGAGATATACCATTATTGCCCCCCGCCTTTTGGTACTGGAGACTTAACCCAGGGCCACTTAACAACTGAGCTGCATTCCCAGCCCTTTTTATTATTTATTTTGAGACAGGATCTAGCTAATTTGATTTTGGCCTCACTTAATTGCTGAGGCTGGCTTTGGTTTTGTAATCCACCTCCCTGAGCCTCCCAAATCACTGGGATTACAGACATGTGTCACTGTGCACCAGTCTCACCACCCCACCCATTTTTTTAAAGGAAGAGATTCACTCTTTTTTTTAAAAAAATATTTTTTAGTTGTAGGTGGACACAATATCTTTATTTCATTTTTATGTGGTGCTGAAGATCAAACCCGGTGCCTCATGTATGCTAGGTGAGCACTCTACCACTGAGCCACAAACCCAGCCCCACTTTTTTTTTTAACATTTATTTTTTAGTTGTAGTTGGACACAAAACCTTTATTTTACTTATTTATTTTTATGTGGTGCTGAGGATGGAACCCAGGATCTCGCACGTGCTAGGCAAGCGCTCTACAGCTGAGCCACAACCCCAGCCCAATATTCACTCTTTTTTAAAATATATATATTGCCGCAGCCAGGCTGGCTGCAGCAAAATAACCCGGGGGGGGGTGACGAACAACTTGTGTACGTTGATACAGCAGGAGTGGAAGCCGTTTATTGCAGGACAGGAGCAGTATTTATACATTCCACACAGCTTATCTAATTAGCATAAACTAGATACATCAGTCAACCAATAAGGAATCTCCACACTTAATGGCTTGCTTTTGTTACTTCTCAAACCACTCCCTCTGGCATTTTGCCAGGCACCATCCAGACTTGTTTATGAACTCTAACATTCCCCTGGCTAAATGCCAGGTGTTATTTTTGACTTGTTTACAGACTCTAACAATATATATTTTAGTTGTAGATGGACACCAATATTTTTATTTATATATTTTTTATATGGTGCCTCACATGTGCGAGGCAAGTGCTCTATCACTGAGCAGCACCCCAGCACCCCCCTATTTTTTTAAAGATAGAGAGAGAGAGAATTTTTTAATATTTATTTTTCACTTTTCAGTGGACACAACAACTTTATTTTTATGTGGTGCTGAGGATCGAACCCAGCGACCGGCGCATGCCAGGCGAGAGAGCGTTACCGCTTGAGCCACATCCCCACAGCCCAAACCTTCCTATTTTTGGTTTTGGTTTTGAAACAGTGTCTCACTGTGTTGCCCACACTGGTTTCAAACCCCTGGGTTTAAGCAATTCTCCCACCAGGGACTCCAAAGTAGCGGGGACTACAGGCCCGTATCACTGTGCAGCTTTGCCCCTATTTTAATCCAGCTCCTCATTTCTACCTACTCTCATCCAGTGCTGCCAATCTGAACAGAAGAAAACCAAAGTCTCTCCAGAGATGAATTCTCTGCCCAAGGTCATAAAATAGGAAAAAGAGGTGAAGAGCCCAGATGAAGCCATTGTGCTGGATACTGCACCACACTCAACCTTGAGGTCATCTGGTCCATCCCTCTGTCGCATGGCTCCCAGAGCTCAGGGCACACTCTTACCAGCTCAGCTCTCCTAGTAGGAGGCAAATGGTCCTCTTCCCATTTCCGAGCAAGCCCTGTACATACAGTGTGACTGCCATTTCCCCTCCTGAAGTGCCTGACTCTTTCTTTGCTTACACCTCATTGCTACTCTCCCAATCTGAGAGGGACAGGGTCCTCCCTCCCCAGGAGAAGCTGGCCAGACTGCTGCTGCCATCTCTGAGCCACTGCAGTGGGAGTTGTCGGCACTGAGAGCAATGACTCAGACTTAGTTCATGAAAGACCGCTCTGAAACACAAAGGCTGCAGCCAGGAAGGACATCCAGAGGTCACAGGATCCAGCCCACTGCCTTCTCCATGTTGGCCCCACCTCAGACTTCTGATGCTCAGACCAGATGGACCCCAGGGCCCACCAACTTCCCTGGCTTTCTTTGGTCATTGGTATCCCTGGTTCCCCTGGGAATTCTTCCCTGTGATTAGTCAGAATCTCTCTGTCCATGGACAGCCACTTCTGCATAGGTTCTTCCATGGAACGCTAGGCTCTAAATAGTCAAGGAGAGGGAAGGAAGCCATTTTTCTTTTTTTTCCTGCCTCACAAAAAGTCATGGGAAGGTACAAATTTTCCCAAAGAAAAGGGGGGAAAAGAAAAAAACTCTCCTTGGCTGTCTTGACTGGGCTGAGTGCCATTCTGCAAGGTTCCAGCATGCTCCTGCAACGAGGTTAGAGTGGCACAGCCACCATCTTGCAGATAAAGAAATCAAGGCTCTAAAAGATTTTATTACCTGCCTGAGCACAGGGGAGAGAGGTACCTCCACAGGAAGTCTCCAAAGAAAGCCCCTGTTTGTTTCAGCCTGGGATAGATAGATGGCCTGATGACCCTATTTTAGGGTACTCCAAGCACTGCAGTTTGAGCTGCCCAGGGAGGGGAAGTTGGGCTGGCTTGGGCAGGGCAACGGGGAAGACAATCCTCAAAGGGTTGAGATTCTTGGAAGGCTAGTGGTGAGTGGGCTTCTGGGAAGACTGGTTTGAGGGATGAGCTCAGGGCTCATGAGCGTGTCCATCCCAGCTCCTTTCAGGAAAGGTAGGAATCAGAAGGAGTCAGCAGATGCAGTGGATCTGGAAGGGGAGAAGATCAAGTCCCCATAACCACAGACCCTCACATCTGCCCTTGTCCCACTTCTGCTAATGACAAACAAACAAACAAACAAACAAAACCCTCTATTCCTAGACACAGTACCCTTAGCAGTGCTCCAATGGTGAGCTCATCCGAGTGGATGACTGAGGGTGGGGGAGCATTCACTGCCTGTCCTTCAGTTGCATAAAGGCAGGATACCAGACTACCACCCCTCCTCTTATCATCCACAGCAGAAGAGGGGGCACATTTAAACCCAGAAGCCTCTCCACCCACACTCAGGGAAGGGATACCTCAAACACCATCCGTCTCTTTCCTTGGACAGGCCAAGAGATGAAGCTGGACTGGAAGGGCAGAAAAAAAGGGGACTGGAGGTGAGGGAGTGCTTGGGAAAATGAGTTCTGGGTAATCAATCACACTAAGCAGGGAATGGACACTTTGGAGAATGAAGACTTCTTGCCCCACGGTCCCTACCTCTGATCTAACTCCAGTCTTGGTGACATCTTAGGAGGATGCCCCTTAGAGAAGCTTCGGGATTTTAGGTATGAGGACTGAGAGACCCCTTCCCTGCTGAACTCCAGGCAGCAAGACTGGAAAGGATTACGGTTGTCCTACTTTCCATCCACAAGGATTATCTGGCCTAGCTTTTGGCCCATTAAGTTGTCTCTTCTTTACTTCAGAAAACCCCTAGCCATAATCCAGGGGTGTGTATATTTGAAAATAGCCTCTCCAGGGTAGAGAGGGATCCAGTTAATGAGGACAACGGATCCTCAGTTTTCCTTCACCAGTGCATCTTCTGATCTGCATTATCAGAAAGTCCTTACTTTGATCTCATGCTCAGCCATCTTGCTGCAGTTCCAACTCATTTCCATTTCTGCAATCCCATCCAGACTCTACTATGATCGTTCCAGACTTCCTTCAATCTTGTCACGCCCCCATCTCGGGTTTTTCAGTGTAAAACTACCCCCTCCACTTCTTTACCCTTCAAGCCCCTCCCCGTCTTGTCAAGCTCCACCCCATCGTGTCGAGCCCCCCAAGACTCCGCCCAGTTCCCTCTCCTGGCCACCACGGCAGCCAATAGCGGAGAAGCTTGATTTGCATAGCTGCGCGGGGGAGCGGCGGAGAGAAGGGGGAGGGACCAGGCGACCTCCTAAATCAAAGTTGGGAGGCGAGGACTGGGCGGAGGGGCCTCTGGGTGCCCGGCTGGGGCCGGCGTGGGGAGGGGGAGGGGAATGGGGGGCGGGCGCAGAGGACAGCGGAGCCGGCCGGACACGGACAGCTCCGTCTCTCCCTCGTTCGGCTCATTCTTGCATCCCCACTTCCCTCCTCCCCTCGCTGCAAGCAGCATCCTCTGCAGACCCTCGGTCCTCGCCGCTGGGGTCGTCCCGCTCCCTCAGCTCGGTGTAATTGCATCCCCCTCTCCCGCCGCCCCGGCAACTTTGTCCGCCCGCGCCCGGGGGTGGGGGCTGCTTTGCCTGGGAGGGTTTTTCCTGAGGTTCATTGGGGGACAGTCTCTGGAGAAGGGCTTCAGAGTCCCAGAGAGACGCCTGCCACCCGCAGCCTACGCCCGGCTGGCCTGCCGTCGGGTCTCAGAACCCTCTCTGCCCCTGTCCCCTAACCATGACCGAAATGAGCGAGAAGGAGAACGAGCCGGATGACGCGGCCACCCACCCCCCCGCGGGAACCGTCTCCACCCTCCAGGAAACCAAGGTAAGTCAGGGGGCTCGAGGCCTCGCCTCCGCCTGCGGTACCCCTGGCCCGGGCGCCCTCCTCGCCGCGCGCTCACCTCCGTGGGCTCGGGCGCCTTGGGGTCACCGTAGCTATCCCGGGCCCTCGTGATCCCAAGACTGCACGCCGCGACCCGCGAGGAGGAGTGGATTTGAGAAGAGGGGACCCAAGGAGTCCCCTGTCACGACCAGGACGCGCCGGAGCGCTCGAGACGAGCAGCCGAGCTCTTGTTACCTCCTGGGAGGTTGTAACTCGGCTTTGTTGGAGGGTATCGGCGCAGCGAAGGCGCAGGGAGTGTGTAGCGGTGTGTAGCCGGGCCGCCAGTGTGTGCGCGCGTGTGTGTGTGCGAGGCGCACCCCCTCCCGTGGCGGCCGGGTCTGTCTGCAGTTCAGTCGGTCTCTCTTTGCCCTTATCTCTCTGGCATATCTCTACAACTGTCTGTTTCTGTCTTGGTGTCCTCCCCATTCGAGTCTCCCGGTTTTTCTCGGTGTCCCTCTACGTGTTTATCTCTGACTCTCTGGGCGTCTCTCTCTCTCTCTGCCCCACAGCAGTCTTGCATTCATTGCTGTCTCCCAGCCGGGTTAGACTTGGGGACCAGAGACCGCGGACCGGAGATGCGCATCTTCCGAGTCCGCGCTGGGGGCTGCGGCAGCTCAGATGTCCACGGCGGGAGGGGACCCCGAATGTTGCAGCTCCAGAGCTGCAAGGAAGCAACCACCCCCACCCCACCCCCACCCCAGGAGCCGACCTAGGGGACGGGGGCGGGCAGAAGCAAAAGAAGTCATTGTAATTAATGAATGTCATAATTAACCCTAATTATGTATGATTGTTACTCCTGAGAGAGTCACAATGAATAAATTATTCCCCAGTGAAGGCAGGCGGAGCCCAAATTCCTGGCACTCAAAGGGGTGGGGGAAGGCCATCCCTCACATTCAACCTCCTCACCTCTAATCT
Source organism: Marmota flaviventris (assembly GCF_047511675.1). Classification (NCBI taxonomy): domain Eukaryota; kingdom Metazoa; phylum Chordata; class Mammalia; order Rodentia; family Sciuridae; genus Marmota; species Marmota flaviventris. The sequence continues at coordinate 55,364,018 of NC_092514.1, read as the reverse complement.
CTCTGCTCCCTCCCCAAATTCTAGGTGCTCAAGAAGTTCTGCAGGAAGCAACCTGAGCGGGCCTGGGGATAGAGAGGGAGCAAGGGGCTGTGCCCAGGGTGCCCTCTGCCCCTCCCCAGACTTCAGGGAGACCTCATTCCCTCTCCCTTTCATCTGGTGTTTTGTTTCCATCCTGTTCTGGTTCCCTGAGGAGAATGGGGACAGTGAAGACCAAAAATGGGTGGGTCTTGGGCTCCCTGATATCACTAGCTCATCTGTGACTCTTTCCATTGTCCCTCTTCCTCCTCACCCCATCTTGACCACCCCTCAGAACCGGAGGTTAATTCAAGGTCAAAGTCATCAAGAGAGTGAGTGGATGATGCTGAATATGGTGGAATCTGGTTGAGGCACCCCAAGTAGCTCCCCATCCCTGAACTAGGGGACATAGGGGATCTCCATAGTCACATGTTCAGGTGCACACCTGACCTTCTCCTGCCTCCTGAAAATGAGCCTCTGGCCTCTGAGACCACAAAGTTAAGTTTGCCTTTGAGACCCAAGTCTATCCTTGGAAAGCAATGAAGTGATGGGGTGGGAGGATATTCCTTGGAATATTTGTGCCAGCTTCTGTTAGGCTGAATCCCAGGTCAGAGCCCCACCCTGAGTTCTAAAGCCCCAGACCTACTCAGCTGCCCTCAAATCACACTGGCACATGTAAATGGTCCTCTGCTTGCTTCTCGGGGACCTCCCTCCCAAGACTTCCCACGCCAAGGCCTGTCTGTCCAGCCCCCACCTTAGGAGCTCCCCAGGGCAGGCAGGAGCCTGGGCAGTGCTGCCTCAGCAATCCAGCAGGCTGCAAGCTCAGCTGTGTGGGGAGGGGGAGGCTAGGGCCTGGCAGTTCTCTACCTCCCTGCCTTCCAGCCCAAGGACCCTCCAATGTCATCACCCTGGGTCTGAGCCAGGGAGGTCCAAAGAAGTAGAGAGAGATTCCACATCTGATCTGGCTCTTTTGCACCAGGCCAGTTAAAGCCCCCATTCAGCTTTGAGAAGGACTCAGAAGTGGCAACACAGACTGGGCTTTGAGGGGTCAGGGGCTCTTCCACACGGCAGGGAGACATCTCAGGGACCTTGCAACCTCCTTTCAGCCCCTAGCTCACCTGGCTCCAGACTGTAGGGATGGGGAGATGGAAGAAAAGGGGACTGGCGAATGCCCACCCAGCTCAATGTGAGGCAGGTGCAACAGGGGACCTGGTGCTCTTCAGGCACTGAAGCCAACATTCCAGGCTTGCTCATCAGTTTGGTGGCCCTCCTGGACATTTCTTGCCAGAGGAGTCTAGCCTCCTGCTTACCCTAAGCCTGAGTCTCAGCCCTGCACCAACTCAGTGATCCTCTTAAAGGGCTGACCTCTTCTCTGGGTCCCCATTTCATCCTGACACACTAGGTCTGCTATTTCACCCACTTTGGTGCCATCTCTGGGAGGATCCCTCCATGCCAGCTCCACCATCTGAATCAGCTTGCTCCATGTCCACCACCTCCCCCTGCCAGTTGCCTCCATACCCCTTCAGGAACTGCTGTGAGAAATTGAGGAAAGAAGGGGCCTCAAGGGAGTGGCCAGGTGGGGAAGGAAATAAGCAAGCCCAGCTGTGACTCTCGGAGGGGGTTCAGAAGAACAGATTTCGTAATTCAAACTCCAAACCAGACAAGTGCAGATGGGGTGAGTGAGAATAGACTTCAGGTGGTCCAGCTTGCCTCGGGACATGGAAACTTCTCCCCATGCTAAGGAATGGGTCTCCAGGCAGTGGAGCCACAAAAAAAAAGAGAGCTGTTGGGAAGCAGGTGACACTTACCTGTGATCCCAGCAGCTCTGGGAGGCTGAGGCAGGAGGATCATAAGTTCAAATCCAGCCTCAACAACTTAGTGAGCCCTAAGCAACTTTAGAGAGACCCTGTCTCTACATAAAATATAAAAAGGGCTGGGGACGTGACTCAGTGGTTAAGCACTCCTGGGTTCAACCCCTGATACCCCCCCCCAAAAAAAAAGAGCTGGGGATGTGACTTGGCAGTAAAGCCTAACTTCCCCAGTACCAGGGGAAAAAAAAAAAGCTGTCGGGAAGATGGGGCAAGGTTCTCTGCAGAATCTAGGAGTCCCAGGAGCAGGAATACCTGGTCTCGTAAAGCCAAAATGAGGTCTCAGTAGCCAAGCCAAATGTCTCTGGAGTAGGCGGGCATCAAGCCATTTGGCAGATGTGTCCCCATCCTGCCCTCTGGCCATAGCCCTTGGCACCTGCCAACCATCCCAGGTGGCATGTTTTTCCTTCCCACTTCTCTACCCTCCTGGGATCTGTGGCCTGCAACGGAGCCAGGGAGTCAGTGGCAAAGTCCACGATGCCCTGGTGCTGGGGAACATTGTGTTCCAGAGGCCCCTGGTACCCTGCAGAGGTGGCTACTAGCACTGAGACTGGAGTGGGGGATATCAGAAAAGACACAGGCTGGAGAGTGGGAACTTGAAATCTCGCCCCACAGGGATCACGGTTTTGAGAAGGGAATACGATCGATGACTTCACATAATGGAAGGACTTATGTGTCTAAAAGGGAGTAGCTCTTGCTGGAGCCAAGGGAGGAAAAAGGACTGATAGGCAGAAGTTCCAGGGAGCAGGTTTCAGCTCTATATAGGGAAGTACTTTCCAATAATTTCAGTTGCCCAAAGATGGAGTGACTGTCCCAAGAGAGATTGTGCTTCCTATCCCAGGAGGTGACCAACAGTGAGACAACTGTTCAGAGAGGATGTGGCCAGGGCATTACAGCATGATGGGGGGGGGGGGGGCAGGGACTGCTGTAGGTAGCTAGGCCTTTAGGTCCCATCTACCCCTAAACTCCTCAGTTGACAAGCCCATGGAACTGCCGAAGGGAGGAGTGGGAGACACAGCAGGGCCCAAAGCAACAGGATGCTCCTGGGCACTTAGGCTCAGCACAGAGCCACCATTGAGGTCCTGACTCTGCTACTCACCAGATGAGGACTTATGGGAATCCCTTTGAGCCGTCATTCCTCATCTGAAAGACTGACAAAAATCGTCACTGCCTCAGGGTAGCATCAGGATTAATGAGAGGCTGCATATCCAAGGCTATCTCAATTCCAGTGATCTGACAGTGGCAGTCCCTTGTAGATGTAAGTTTCTGGGCCAGTTAGTTGATTTGGCCCCTGAACCTTGTATTGCTCAAAGAGTATCTAGTTTTGCCTCTTCCCTCTTGATTGTGAAGAAACTGAGGCTCAGAAAGGAAGTAAAGTGACTTGCCTTCAGGCAGCCGGTCTAGATCCCCCCCTCACCACCCCCAGGGATTGAACCCGGGGCACTTAACTACTGAGCCACATCCACAGTCCTTTTTCTTTTTTGAGACAGGGTCTCATTAAGCTGCTTAGGCCCTCGATAAGTTGCTAAGGCTGTCTTTGAACTTGCACTCCTCCTGCATCAGCCTCCCGAGCCCCTTGGGATTTGGGGCATGCACTACCATGCCCAGCTCTAGTTTCGCTTTACTCCCAGCACATCTCCTAGTTTTGCCTCCATGTGTTCTATGTTTAAGGATCCGAGACAGAATAGGAGAAGCTTCATCTGCTTCTTGGTGCCCATTAGAGTCCACAGAGCCACATTTAGCCCTGGGTGGCCCATAACCTGATCCAAGCTGTGCATTGTATTCTAATTCATTATCTCTCTGGCTCTCCACCTCTGCTCCAACGCCCAGGCATCAGGGGCCTGGGACCTTGCTTCTATGGATGCATAAAGAAGCCCACAGAGCTGTTCAGGAAGTTAGGTTTGGAAGGAGCTAAGCAATTCAGTATGCCAGACACCCCAGGGCTCTGGCCTCCCAGCTGGCACACCAGGACCTGTCTTATGCCCAAACATCCCCCTCTGCTTCCCCCTCCGCCTTGCTGCCGGCTGGCCTCCTAGAGGCTGGAGGGGCCATCACTTCCATCCCTTTGGCACAGTTGCCAGGCAGGCAGGCAGCCACAGCACACAGGCTGCCTGGCATGCCTGCTGGGAACCCTGGCCAATTCTTCCTGTCTGGAGCCAGGCCTATGGCCCCCATTTCTATTGCTGGTGGAAAGAAGTGGGGAGTGGTAAGGTGGCTTCCAACAGGAGGGGAGGGGGCAAGGCTTTGGGTGGAGAGGTCTCCAGATCTTGCTCTGGGCAGACACAATAAAGGTGTGTTCTGGTGAGCAGCGGAAAGAACTCTGGCCTCGCTGCAAAATTGACCCAGCACTACAAACATGGGATCTATGTAAGATTCCAGTCACTTGCTCATCATGTATTCAAATGAGGCACACTGGCTGACCACCCACTGTGTGATGAGGCCCTGTGGGGGCATTTGAGGTGACAGTGCCTGGCCTCAAGGGGTTCCCAGGCTCCTGAGTGGGGGAGAACTAGACACCAATAACCTGATTGGAGCTGTGATGTGCGTCAGTACTGGCGCAGGTGCAGTGGGCACCAGCGGAGGGAGTGCTTTCACTAAATGGAATTCATGAAGATCTGGCTTCCCTGAGGAGGACAAGGGGCCCTTGGAAAGGTATTGAAAAGATAAAGAGGGTATTAACTGGATAAGGCAGAGAAGAAGACAAACACGTCAAAGTTCCGAGGCGTAAAGTATGGATAAGTTTGAGCATCGCTGTATATCTGGGCTGCAGGTGGAAGGCACGGGTGAGAAGGATGGGTTTGGCCAAGTTGCAAGGACAATCTCATGGTGAGGGCCTTGGACTGTGTCCTGAGGGGCCATGAAATTTTTATCAGGGTCAAGGATTACCTCCTCTCAGCTGCACTGAGGGCGGGTATGGGTGGACACTTTGGGGGATGGTGGGCAGGATATGCTGAGACCCTGAGCCAGACTAGGGTTGTACCTTCTCAGTCTGAACTAAGACGGGACTGGCACGGTGATGAGGTGACTATAAGGAATGGGCTGAAGAGATGTTTTCAAGGGAGAATCAGTCTCAAGGATGAGGCTCCAGGATGCCCACTCTCCACTCTCTCAGCCTGCTGGAGAGTACAGGTGGAAAACTGAGGAGCAGGTGTATTTTGCTTGGCCCCCAAAGACTTTCTTGTATTTTGGTTTTTAACTGAAGTATATGGTATACCCATGCAATAAAATGCTGTGTGTCCATAAAAAAGAATGATGAAAAGAAAAAAGGAAATCTCTTTCAAATCGTTTCTATCCAATTTCACATGAAAGTCTAGATTTTTCTGGGAAAGTAGAATACCTGGCAACACTGGGCCAGCCTTATGGATGAGGGGAGACCAGCCTTATGGATGAGGGGAGACTTACTGGCCTTATGGTTTGCAACAGTCCCCACCATTCCTAACTATATACCTGCTCTGCCAGAACTCCCTAAAAACTTCATGGAGAACAGGGCCCAGTGGCCTGTAATCCCAGCGGCTCCAGGCTCCGGAGGCTGAGGCAGGAGGATCATGAGTTCAAAGCCAGCCTCAGCAATTTAATGAGGCCCTAGGCAACTCAGTGAGACCCTGTCTCTAAATAAAAATACAAAAAGGGCTGGGGATGGGACTCAGTGGTTAAGCGCCCCTGGGTTCAATCCCTAGTACCCAAAACCAAAACAACAACAAAAAAAAAAAACTTCATGGAGGATCCTATCTGGCTCCTGTGGAAGACTGGCATGCCTGAGCCTCTGCTTAGTGCTTCCTCTTGCTCCTGGCCCTCAGGCTCCACACTGCTGCAGCAGGAGGCACCCTGAAGGGGACCTAGCAGGGGCCTGCCTCATGCAGCCTCCCTCTCAGAGCTCCATCTTTTCCCAGCTCCAGCGACTCAAGCGCTCGTTCTCCCTCAAGACCATCCTCCGAAGTAAGAGCGTGGAGAACTTCTTCCTTCGCTCGGGCTCTGAGCTCAAGTGTCCGACCGAGGTGCTGCTGACGCCCCCAACCCCACTGCCCCCTCCCTCCCCACCACCCGCATCCACAGACAGGGGCCTGCCCACCCCGGCACCCTCCCCGTGCCAAGTCCCACGCCCCCTGGCACCACTCAAACCAGTGAGGCTGCACAGCTTCCAGGAACATGTCTTCAAGAGAGCCAGCCCTTGCGAGCTGTGCCATCAGCTCATCGTGGGTAGGTGCCTGGGCCCTGAAGCCAGCGGGGGAGGGGCCTGGGTGGGCTTAGGGTAGTGGACCATGCAACTGCCTGATGGTGTGCCCTAGTGTGCAGGACTCCAGTGTACTCCTGTCCTCCTGGGCAGATTAGTGAGCATCCTATTTAGCCCAGGGGTGGAGTTCCCTCCCCAGGCCCCTCCCCACATCCAGGTACAGAAAGAATGACTGGAATAACCATCTCTTCTAGCTCCTGGAGGCACTAGCACCCCTGGGTTCAATTCCCCAGCAAAATGTGTCCTGGGTTGGCCGGGTGTTTAGCGTTGCTCTGTTTCACTGATACCTCCCCTTCTGTGCCACTCCACACCCTAGATGCTGGGCCCTGTGGCTGCTTGAGAATGCCCAGCCTGCTCCTCCCTGTGCCCTGCCTACCTTCTTTGCTCCTTGCCCATGGGAATGCCATCTCTCTCGTGACCAATCTCTTGCTGAACCCAAATTCTTCCTAGGAAACTCTAAGCAGGGCTTGCGATGTAAGATGTGCAAAGTCAGCGTCCACCTCTGGTGCTCTGAGGAGATCTCCCACCAGCAATGCCTAGGCAAGACGGTGAGTGGGGTCCATGTGCGTTGTCCCTGGGACTGCCCTGAAGGGTGAGTGAGTGAACTCCTTAAGGCTGGTTGCTCCTGTAGAAGGGTCCCTGGGCTCAGGAAGGGCCATGTGCTCCTTGGGCTGTGACTCCCCCATGCCTTTTCTCTGCCTCCTCTTGGCACAGTCCACCTCCTTCCGGCGCAACTTCAGCTCCCCACTCCTGGTGCATGAGCCACCACCAGCTTGTGCCATGAGCAGAGAGTCCCCACCCACTGGTGAGTGTCCCTCCCATCCCATGGCCCCTGCCTCTAGTGGTGTGGTAAGAAATCCACACATCTCTCAGAAGGGCCCCTGAGTCACACTGGCACTGCCAGTTCTTAGCACTCCTACCACTTCCTTCTCGGGAAGCTCTTGTCCTGATGTAGGCTTCATTTATGTATTCATCTACCCATTCAGTCACTTTATTGAACAACTATTAAGTTCAGGCACTGTGTAAGACACTGGAACACAGTACTAGAAAAGGTAGGGTTTATGGTCTAACAAAGGAGGTGGGGGGGAGAGGGAGGGATATGAAATGGACAGTCTCACAAATCATTAGTCAATTCCTATTGGGATGAGTGTCTCAAACAAGAAGGACAGGAGGGGCTGGGGTTGTGGCTCAGTGGTAGAGTGCTCACCTAGCACTCACTTAGCTCACCTAGCATGCATGAGGCACTGGGTTCGATCCTCAGAACCACATAAATTGTGTCCACCTAAAACTAAAAAATAAATATTAAATTAAAAAAAAGGACAGGAGCCAGTGCAGTGGTACACGCCTGTAATCCCAGCAACTTGGGAGGCTGAAGCAGGAGGATCACAAATGCAAGGCCAATCTTGGCAAATTAACGAGACCCTATCTCAAAAGAAAAAGAGCTGGGGATGTATGTTAGTGGTAGAATACTTTCCATGAGATCCTGGATTTTGATGCAGAGCACTATTAAAAAAACAAAACCCAAAACAAGGCAAGGTAGCTGGGGCCAGGAGTGGGAGCAGGAGACTGGACTGTAAAGAGACTATGGGTTCCAGGCCCCGAAGTCCAATTTAGAATAGTCTTTTGGATTTTCTTCGAAGAGAAATAATTATATTTTTTCAAGAGCTTTCTGGCTGCTGTGTGGTTGGAGGGCTGGAATGGAAGCAGGAGGCCAAGAGAGTGCCAGGAGTTTAGTCGTCTGAACCAGGCTGAAGAGATGGAGAGAAATGGGCAGGTTCTAGGGATTCCGTCCGGGAGGTAGCATGAGGTGTTGGAGTGACTGCAGGGCTGTGAGGTCCGAGAACAATCAAGGAAGGTCCAGATCTCTGCATGGACACCATGGGAGGACACCATGGGAAAACCATGGTTGCTGCCACTGTGATGGGGAAGACCCAGAAGGGGCAGGTGAGGGGAAGAAGGGGGCTCAGCCTGGAGCCTGCTGAGCAGCCAGACCAGACCAGGCAGCCAGGGCTGGAGACACAGGCTGCAGGACAGAGCCAGGCCATCAGCTGGATGCCAGGCCTTGAGGGTGGATGCTCAGCAGGGACCAGTGGGAAGGTGGACCCGGTGTACGAGACCCTGCGCTATGGCACCTCCCTGGCACTGATGAACCGTTCCAGCTTCAGCAGCACGTCTGAGTCCCCCACACGGAGCTTGGTAATGCTGGGTGCCCAAGGGGAGCCTCAGGGAGAGGGGCATCTGAGTGTGACAGTGGGCCCAGGGACTGAGCCCATCCCTCTCCCTGTCCCTAGAGTGAGAGGGATGAGCTGGCTGAAGATGGGGAAGGCAGCATCCGCAGCTCAGAGGAGGGGCCTGGTGACAGTGGTGAGAGAGGGTGGGAAGGAATCAGGGCAGTAATGGGTGCAGTGGGGGGCTGCTCCAGCAGCCTCACACCCTGGCCCCACCCTGGCGTCTCCAGTATTCACAGCCCCAGCCGAGAACGAAGGGTCAGTACCAGAGGAGAAGAGCCCTGGACAGCAGGTGAGCTCATGCTGGCATGGAACCCTCTTGGCATTGATCCATAGGTGGGTGGGAACAGAGCCAGTGGGGAACTCACTACTCCCTCCCTTGTCCTCAGTCCCCAGGGACAGGCAGTGTCAGGATGAGAGGCACAAGAGGCAGGGGGACTTCTCCCACCGCTGGCCTATAGCCTACTGCACCTGCTCTTGCTCCCCAAGGCCAGGCAGTTCCAGAGTGAAGCAGACAGAGGATATCTCCCCTCCCTGGGCCCCGCAGGGGTGGGTGAGCCGAGCAGGCAGGGGGGTCTCCCCCTGTCACTGACCTAGGGATTCCCATACCAGAGCCCCCGGGAGCAAGTGGGGAGTGGGGGAAGTGAGGGTGTTGCCCACCCATCACTGACCCAGAGCTTTTCCCACAGGCCCCTAAAGTCCCCCTGAGGAAGGACGTGGGGGCCATGTATTCCTACGTTGCACTCTACAAGTTTCTGCCCCAGGAGAACAACGACCTGGCTCTACAGTAAGTCTTCTCTGTGGTCCAGCCCTGCTGGGCAGATGCAGGGCTCCAGTCTCAGGGCTGCTCCCCACCTCACTGAGCTTGGAACACAAGGATGAGGGGAGCCTTCAGGAACCTTCTCCTTGCATACTTGAGGCTGCTGAGCCCAGACAGGAACTTGAAGCTACCCAGGGTTCAAGAGTGATTGGCGAAATGTCCTGTCTCCTGCCCCTGTTCTGGGATACCCTGAAGAGAACCTGCTGTACCAGGTTACTGTGTCCTCTGAGGGCCTGAAGAAGCTGCTCTAAAGCTGGGCATGGTGGCTCACACCCATAATCCCAGTGGCTGGGGAGGTTGAGATAGGAGGATCAGCCCCAGCAACTTAGTGAGACCCTGTCTCTAAATGAAATATTTAAAAAACAAAACAGGGTGGGGGTGTGGCACCCCTGGGTTCAATCCCTGGTACAGAAAAAAAAAAAAAAAAGAAGAAGAAGAAGCTTCTCTCACTGGAGATGGCTGTGCAGGGTGTCCAGGGACCCCATGTGCTGCCCCAGTCTCTCCTCCTCAGGCCTGGAGATCGCATCATGCTGGTGGATGACTCTAATGAGGACTGGTGGAAGGTGACTTGGCAGGGTGGGGCATGGAGGGAGCCCCATCCTCACTGGGAAAAAGACCTCCCTTCCTCCAATCACTGACCCAAGCCAAGCCCAGGGCCCTGCCATTAGTTTGACCCTCCCCACCTCAGCTTTGTCCCTCTGCCTGCCTTATGCTCTTCCAGATCCAGAAGCCATGCAGTTGGGGGTTGGAATAAAAAGAGAGCCCCAGCTCTGGAGGCTGATGGCACTAGCTTTGAGTGGGAACTGGGTCTGGAGAGATCCGTGTGAGTGGGGGCTGGTGCTGGGGCTCACTGCCAACCTCATCCACAGGGCAAGATCGGTGACCGGGTTGGCTTCTTCCCAGCCAATTTTGTGCAGCGGGTGAGGCCTGGCGAGAATGTTTGGCGCTGCTGCCAGCCCTTCTCCGGGAATAAGGAACAGGGTTACATGAGCCTCAAGGAGAACCAGGTGAGCATCTGGGGTCCTGACCTGGGCCCTGCAGGGAGCATGGGAGAGAGGTGGCAGGACAGGGGTGAGTGCCCTGGAAGAGGATGCTTGCAGCCTGGCAGCAAGAGGGAAAGCAGGTTAGATATGAAGGGGTAGCAAGGTCTTCCCATCATCCCATGTTGTGGAATTTGGGTGGTGGCCAACAGAGTCAGGGGCCTGAATAACATTAGAGGCAGTTGGGATAGGGAAGGAGCACTGGCTTAGGAGTCCAGAGGCTCAGGTTTGAATGCTGACTGCCTCTGGTTTGCTATGTAACCTTGGGTCGTTTCCCTGTTATCTCCTCTGTGAAATGGTGGTGGGATGGGGCACTGGGCCAGCTGATCTCCACGGTGGGTCTAGAAGTACTGCCTGGAGTCCTCTGGGTCCTGGTCCTGCAGCTGAGCCTGCATACTCATGGGATCTGCTCTCATCAGCTCAGCTCAGGCTTCAGCCACATCTGACACTGGTCCCATCATCCCCTGGGTGGGTCCCTGGGAACATCAGCAGGACTGGGGACCAGGCTGCAGGTGGTGCCAGGCCTCCGCTCTGTGTCTCCCGCTCAGATCTGTGTGGGTGTGGCCAGAAGCAAGGATGCTGATGGCTTCCTCCGAGTCAGCAGCGGCAAGAAGCGGGGCCTGGTGCCTGCTGATGCCTTGACGGAGATCTGACAGGAGCCAAGAGAACCCAGATGCCACCCCTGGCCCTTGCTTCTGGCTGGGGAGGGAGCAGGTGCCCTGGCCACACCCTTTCTCCCTCTGTCCCTCTCCTAGGCTCCACCCACCACAGCTTAGGAGCCTTCTACACTGAAGAGGGTTTTGTTTCCTGGGTGGGATGCCCTGAGTGGGTTGACTTGGGAGTGGGGAGGAGAAAGTGGGAAGAAATGAGGAAGCTGCAGGTAGGTCCACCCAGTGCCCTGGTACCCCAGTCCAGTTGCCACATTGAGTCCTGCCCTGGGGAAGGTCCCTGGGGAGTTCCTTGCTGCATCTTCCAGAGAGTCTCCACCTGCCTATACCACTTTTGCATGCCAGACCCCCCTCTGTTCACAGAGCCTTTGCTTGGGTCTATGTGTGTCTGCGCCTTTGCAAGCGGGGTGGGGCCTTGAGTGGGGGTCTTTCTGAATCCCTCAGCCCTCTTTATTGGGGTTGGGAGGGGATCCAGGGTCATGGGAGGGCCCTGAGTCCACTTCTTCGTCTCGCTATCTGTCACTCAGTCAATTCTCAGGAAAGTTCTGCAGGAATCTCTCCCATTACTTGAAACCTAGGTCAAGAGAGAGGGGGAGGGCTGAGGTCTAAGAAGAGTGTGACAAATCTGAGACTGTCCCCTCAAGTAGGACAGTCACCACAGAGCAGCTTCAGCCTATATATGTCTACAGGAAGAGGGTGCCCAAGAGCAGCCTGGACACAGAAACTCAACTGAGAACAAGACACTGGCTCATGCTTGGTCAATACCCCACTTCACTGTCAGGACTCCAAAATCCCAGTTGCCAGGAGCAACCAGTTAGGGAAACCTGTGATTGTCAGTTCCTGTCCCTCCAGGAGCCCCACCCTCAGGGTGACCTTCCTTACCCCCTCTCCCCAGACTTTTCAGGGCACTGGTGTTTTATGAGTCCCTCTTCTACCTGTGTCTGCTCCCTTGTCCTGGACATAGAGACCTAGGAGGAAGAGAGGGTAAGAGAGAAGAAAGAATGTCTTGTTTGGCCACCAGGAAAGGAAGGGAGTAGAAACCCCTGGGGTGGGGTAGGCACATACAGAGAGGACCTCTCCTTTGCAGGCTGCTTTTTTTCTGGTGCCAGCCCCTTCCCCAAGCTCAGAGCCCCACCTCTTGTGTCTTTGGTTGCCCCAGCCAATGCCACCCCCATCCTGGGCACAGTCACACTCTCCGTGCAGTGAGAGGGACACAGATTTTCCTACCCGATGGAACCTGTCCCACTTTTCCCCCCACAGAGGGGGCTCAAGCCACACTGCCCTGTTTGCTGCCATGAGGCCCCCCCCAGCAGTACCCCAGGGGCGGGCCCGATGCCCACTGTACACGAGGCTGCATGATGGGTCTGCTGGGGCATTGCTGAGCCCCAGAGCCCTAAGTAAATGTTTCTTGTCCCAGCCTGTCTGCTCTGGGTGTCTGATTGAGACAGAGGAAGAAAAGGGGCAGGGAGTTGGGGTGGGACCTGAGGGGCTAAGAAGGGCTGGCACCACGGACCTGGCAGGGCCAGACCTCCTTGCTCCCTTGCACGAAGGCAATCCCAAAAGGGCGGGGTCTGGAGAGCCAGCCGAAGAGAAAGATAAGGAAAGCACCCGAGGAAGGGGAGAAACGGAGGTCTGGGGACGCTGGAAGGAGAGGGTGGGGCGTGGTCACTTTGCGGTTAGCTGCGCACCTGAGTCGCGCAGGGGCCGACGCACACCTCGCCGCATCGGGACCATCAGGACCTCCAAGATCTCTCGCCCACCCAGAGATGCCCTCAAAGACCCACCTGCCCTGGCCTGAGAGGGCTCGTCAGACAAAGAGATCAGCCTTGGCCCGCAGCCGTCAAGCCCGAGACAGAGACGCTGGCGGCGGGGACAGTCACGGACATTGGGGCCCTGAGATGACTCAGCCGCGCCTTCATCATCCCGAGCCTGGCATCAGGGCCGGTGGCGGCGCGCCCCTCCCGGAGCAGCCTGCCCGCCGCCCACCCGCTCTGACGGAGCGGCCTCCTTCGCCCCTGCCCGCCAGGCAGCGTCACGGCCATGGCGAGCACGTCCAGGGCTATTTTTAGGCGGAGGCGAGCGCTAGCTAGCAAGAGGCTGGCTGCGGGGGTGCCAGGGCAGCGCCGATGCTCCAGGCTGCCGGCGGGGTGGGGGCTACTTCTTTTGACAGACACCCTCCTCCACCCGGGCCTGGGCCCAGACCCCACCCCCTGAGCTAGAAAGACCGGTTAGAAAGACCCTGAGCTAGAAAGACCCTCCTGGAGCTTTCTTTGGGTGGTTTCACCAGGGAAGATTCTAGAGGTTGGGAGTCTGGGAAGGGAGGGCAGCCCTCTCCCTTCCTAGCGTCCCTAGCCTTGAGAGTGGAAGAAAGGGTCACCCTACTAGTTAGAAGGCATACGGAGGAGCCTGGCAGGAAGATCATGCTATTAAATTCTCTCAGTGACCCAGCAAGGAATGCAGTGCTGTGTCCCCTTTGCACAGATGAGAACACTGAGGCGCAGAGATGGTAAGGGGTTTAATCCAAGGTCATACAGATTGCACAGTTCAATTCTGCCCTTTTCATGAAAGGAGAAACTGAGGCCCAGAATAGGCTAATAATTTGTCCAAGGTTACCCAGCAAATCAGTGGTCAAGACAGTCCTAGAAAACATGTGGAGATGTGGCTCAGCGACAGAGTTTTTGCCTAGCATGCGTGAGGCCCTCCCTGTACTGCAAAAAAAGAAAACTTGGCTTTCCTCCCAATTCAGCTCTTTCTTCTTCCTACTGAGCCCCTCAATGTTTTAAACCATCAAGATGGAAATAAAGATGCCCTGGGATGCTGGGCCAGGGGTTCCAGGATTGAGACCCCCACCTCACTGGAGACAGTGAGGACCACACAGTCTAGCTTTCTGCATACCCAGTGCCTGCCACCAGCAGGCAGCTGGCCTGGACCCCTCCTCCCAGCCTGTTTGCAGCACTGCTGAACACAGCAGCTTTTTCGGGTGGCTGAGTCTCTGACAGCGTGCTCACAGCCTAGGGGATGGGAACAGCTGTGTCCCTACCGTAGCCTCTACCCTCCTCTGTGCCTACTCTTGAAGGCCTGGACCAGCAACACCATTGGCCTGGGGTAGAGGATGCCCAGGAACCCACTGGCAGTGCCAGCCACCATTTGGCTTAGCAGGCTCTGACCTACACATGCCCTTCATCCCCCCCTCAGCCTGAGCTTCACCTGTGTGAGGTAATGATTACCTGGACTCAAGGGAATGGCAGTAAGGGGTGAGTGTCTTAGAGCCAGAGATGGGGAGGGCTAAAAGGGCAGAGAGGTGAATACTAGACCTAGAGGAAGACATAGGGTAAGCCCTCCATGCAACCCACCCATCTAGGTAGCCCTCTTTGTGGCCCCTACACCTTCTTCACCCCCAGCCACCCAGTGCCTGGGCCAGCTGGGAGACCTGCTGAGGAGTACAAGAAAGGCAGTGTGCACGTCCAGCCTTGGCCTTCCCGTGCTTTGCAGGTTGTTCCTACCTCAGCCTCAGAGACAGCACCAAGAAGGAGGCCAAAGCCTCCTTACCCCCCTACTGTATGCTAGCTCCCGGCCTGACAGCCTTAGCTATACTCAGTGGCTCTGCAGATCCCACTTTGAAAGACACCCTCCCACACAGGAGACTGCAGAACTGAAATCAGAGGCAGCACTAGGATTTGGGCAATGCAAAGGTTCTGGGGAGTTAATGGCTCCTTTGGGCCTCAGTTTCCTCATCAAGAAAATGAGGAGTTGAAGCCAGACACAGTGGTGCACACCTGTAATCCCAGTGACTCAAGCTGAAGCGGAAGAATCACAAGTTTGAGACCAGCTTCAGCAATTTAGCAAGACTTTGTCTCAAAAATATTAAGAATAAAAAGGAATGGGGATGTGGTTCAGTAATAGAGTCCCTAGGTTCAATCTCCAGGACTGAAAAAAAAAGAGGTTGGGCTTGCTCAGGGAGTTTTTACCTGGGGGTAAAAGGTGTACAAAATTATATGATGAGGACAGTGGTTATGTTCTTGAGAGAAAGCATACCATCTGGGGATCAGGAAGCTTGGCATCAAACCCAGAGCCTTGCACATGCTAGGCAAACACTCTACCACTGAGCTACATTCCCAGCACTTTTTTATTTTTATTTATTTTTTTGTGGTGCTGGGGATTGAACCCAGGGCCTTGTGCATGTGAGGCAAGCACTCTACCAACTGAACTATATCCGCAGCTCACACTTTTTTATTTGTTAATTCGTGAGACAGGGTCTCACACTGAGTTGCCTAGAGTCTTGCTAAATTGCTGAGGCTAGCGTCAAACCTATAATCCTTCTTCCTCAGCCTCCTGATATGCTGGGATTATAGGCATGTGCCATTGTGTTCTGCTGTTAATTTTTTTTTTTTTTTTGTACCAGGTGTTGAGCCCAGGGACACTTAACCACTGAGCCACATCCCCATCCCATTAATTTTTATTTTGAGGCAGGGTCTCACTAAATTGCTTAGGGCCTTGCTAAATTGCTGAGGCTGGTTTTGAACTTGTGATCCTCCTGCCTCAGCCTTTCAAGTTGCTGCGATTATGGGCATATGCCACCAAGCCCAGCTTAAAATTGGATTTTTCACAAGGCTCCAGGATCTAGAAGAGATGGTTATTGCAAGGGTTCTTTTCACTTGAGGTTTCCTGGGAATGGGACACTCTCAGTGAGTGTCCTGGTAATGTCCTGGTAAGGGTTTGGAAAATCATGGTAGAAAGAGGTAATATCCAGGTCTGGGGTGAGGTTCAGAAAGAAGTGAGGTGGGACTAGAAGTATAGCTCAATGGTAGAGCACTTTCCTAGCATACAGGAAAAGAAAAAAGTGACAAGACTCCAGGTTCCCCAAGAGGTAGGCTCCTCTACCCAATCAGTCCCTTCCCCCTCCACCTTCCAAAATGCCCAACCACATAATCAATCAAAAACCACAGAGAGCCCTCAGCCTACACCCACAGCCTCCTGCGAGGGAACAGCACCATCTCCTGGTGCAGGGAGGAAGGAGTTCCTGTTCTATGAGGGTCCTGAGCCTGGGTTACATCATTCTCTTCCTGGGGTCCTGTTCTCTACTATTGAAGAAGAGTTGGGTTGGGGTGGTTTCCAACACCCTTCCCCTCCAGTCCAGGCCTTGCAAGGAGATGTCCTCACACCAAGCTGGGAACTTGGCCAAGACCTTTCCCTTTCTAGGCCTCAGTGTCTCCCCTTAGAATGGCAAAGGTTTAGATCAAGTGCCCAGGGATAAAGCAAACAGGCTGCTATAGTGAACATAGGAGTCCAGAAATCAGTGCTCCAGGTTCTGATGCACATGGATTGAGGTTGGGGGCAGGTCTGGGCATTTCTGAATTCCACCTTGCCCTGAAATGAATGAGAGCACTGGAGACAGAACTAAAATACCCTGCCTTTCCCATTGGGTGTTGCTCTTTCCCATCTGTACCATACATCCCGTGAAGGGTAATCCCCCTAAGTGTTACCCCAAGACAAAAGCTCCTCAGGTGGTAGGGGGAGGTAGGTAACCAGTAATATTAAGGAGATGGCCCCCTTGCCTAACTTTCTTTCCAAGTCTGTTTCTCCAAGCAAGAGCTCTTAACTGAGCTGAATAACCCCCAGTCCCAACCCTGTATTTAACTGGCTGCCTGACTCCTTCCACTGGACATCTGCCAAAACCTCAATAAATCCAAATTCTTCTAGCCACTCTACCCACCCCAATTGGTTTATTCCTCTCATAATTCAAGGTTTGGAGGCTCATAAAGCTTGAGGCATGGGGATGAAGATTCTCTCAGCCCTCAGCATCAGTGTCTACCAGATGCCCCTTATTTCAGGTTGTATAATCTCATCATTTCACCTGTTTATTAAATAGAGATGGTGATAACCTGACTTCACAATGTTGTGAAGATTAGAGACTCAATATAAATCAATGTAAAGTGCCTAACAGTACCTGGCTCACAGATTCTTCATTGAAAAATGTATTGAAGGACTGGGGTTGTGGCTCAGCGGTACAGCGCTCGCCTAGCACATGAGGCCCTGGGTTGGATCCTCTGCACCACATAAAAATAAATAAATAAAACAAAAAGTTTAAAAAGAAAAAAGAAAAATGTATTGGCAGTTATTAGGACGAGTTAAGTGGGAAAATGTAATCCTCTTCCTATTAAGAGAAGGTACAAATTCATTAAGCAGACAAATTAAGCAACTCACAAAGTTTGGCTTTTGTACTGTGCCTGTATTTCAATTCCTGCTGGGTGAGGAGTCTTTGTGCCCTATGGTGGGTATAAACCAAGACAGAAAGGCAAGAAAAGAAAAAAGTCTTAGTAATTGGGTTCCTCGTATAGGGTAGCTTCCATTACACCTCTATGTACTGCTTAGGTAGCTCCACTTGAAAAAGGGGTCTGGTAGCTTCTGGGATGGTGGCAGTTTAGCCCAGTTTTCTGAGTCCTAGGGGAGTAGATTTCAAGTGTGAATCTCACGGCACAGTTAAGAAGTTTAACACACTTTTTTTAGTTGTAGAGGGACACAATACTTTTTACTTATTTTTTATGTGGTGCTGAGGATTGAACCCAGTGCCACACATGAGACTGTTCTAACTCTGAGCTACAACCCCAGTCCCACACTAATATTTTCTACTGCTTTTTTTAAAAAATGTGACCCCTCGACTAGGAACTGGGGTCTACACCTTTAGTCTCACCTACTTAAGGAGGATCACCTGAGGATTGCCTAGGTTTCTTTTGGTATCAGGTATTGATCCCAGGAGCAATTAGTACACCAAGCCCCAAGCCCCCTCCCCACCCCTTTTATTTTGATGCAGGATATCACTAAGTTGCTTACAGACTTGCTAAATCGCTGAGTCTCCTGCTTTAGCCTCCCAAGTTGCTGAGACTAACAGGCATATGCCATGTTGACTAGCTAATGGGCAGTTTTAGTTTTGTTCTTTTGGTTCAGTGTATTGAACCCAAGGCCACTTAACCATATTCCCAACCCCTTTTTTGTCTTTGAGACAAGGTCTTGCTAAGTAGGGCCTCACTAAGTTGCTTCAGCCTCCTGAGTTAAAGGGTAGTTTTGAAACTTTCTTTAAACCACATCCCATTAAATAACTCTCATGGATGGAGGGGGAGTAAGTTTGACTTGAGGAAAGGCCTTAGTGGAAGGAAAGTAAGAAACAGAATAGCCCTTGGATAGGGCCTGCATCCCAGGCTCTACTGTGGACCTAAATTGTGAAGATTCACTAAGCAGATAAAAACTTCACAGAAAGCAGAGGAAACAGATAAAGCTTGTTTTTATTTCAAGGACTGTTCACCAAGGCCACTATGTACAGACACAAGAGGGGAGCTTTATTTCTTGGTCTCTTCCTCCTTGGACAGAGTCTTGATGATCTCCTCCTTCTTGGCCTGGAGGCGCTCCTCGCGGCGCTTGCGTGCCTCCTTGGTCTTAGACCTGCGGGCCTCAGCTTGGTCACTAGTAAGGGAAAAGAAAAGATGTTTCAGTGTTGGATAAGACTAGATGCTGGGGAGACAGAAGCTCTCAGACTTTTAAACCCTCTGGACCAGTCAGCCTGAGGAATGAGTTGCTAGGGGCCCCAAGAACTCTTGCTTCAATAAATCTACCATCCCCCAACCATCATGGGTAGGTGGTATGGGCAAGTACAGGAGCCCACACCTCTAAGGCAACAGCTGTATTCCTGACAGACTGCATGTGAGTTGATTCAGTCATCAGCATATTTTATCTCGGAAAAATCCTTATAATGAATGTCAAAAAAATCTATACCTACAATACTAGGGGCAATTATTCTTTTTGGTACTGAGGGTGCTTTAATACTGAGCTACATCCCCAGCCCTCTTTGTTTTTAATTTTGAGACACAGACTTGTTAAGTTGCCAAGGCTGGCCTTGAACTTGTGATCCTCCGAGTCTTTGAAATTACAGGTGTGTGCCACTATACTCAGCATAAAGTCAATTTTTGGGGGGCGGGGCGGGGGGTAACCGGGGATTGAGCCCAGGAGCACTTAACCACTGAGCCACAACCATAACCTCTTATATTTGAAACAGGGTCTCACTGAGTTGCTAAGTGCCTTGCTAATCTTCTGAGGCTAGCTTTGAACTTGTGATCCTCCTGCCTCAATCTCCCGAGTTGCTTGGATTACACGTGTATACTACTGTGCATGGCTTGGGTCAATTCTTTAAGAAACTTACGCCAGGAGCTTCTTGCGGGCCTTATCTGCCTTCAGCTTATGGATGTGTTCCATGAGGATCCGCTTGTTTTTGAACACATTCCCCTTTACCTTCAGGTAGAGGCTGTGATACCTGCAGGGTTAAGGAGCAGAGGATCTGGTCAGTATGGGTTCAGAGATTGGTCCCTATAAGCTTGTAGAATTCCTTTCCTCTTTCCTATTGCTGCAGGAACTACTTTCCCCAAACCAATATTTTTTGTGCAGTCCCTAGACAGAAGAAGCTTGTCTGGAAAATAGATCCAATCCTTGGTCTATTCTGATGGCATATGGGAGAACAAAGAAAAACACTAGGGGAAAACTTGCTATCAGACCCCCTCCTACTTTGTGAGAGCTCTGCTTTTCTTCTTCTCACTAGGATAAATTCTACTCTTTGAAACAGAACTCTGTGCAAAGAATAAACCATTGAAACGGCAAATGGGCTTTAGGCCAAACAGGGGAGCTCACATGTGGCGGTCAATCTTCTTAGATTCACGGTATCTCCTCAGTAGCCTACGCAGAATCCGCATCCTCCTCATCCAGGTCACCTTCTCCGGCATTCGAGCATTAGCTGTACCCTTTCGCTTACCTATGGGTAAGAGAAGTTAGGAATTAGACATCACTGAGGCCCATTGTAGCTCAACATGTTTCAAGGTACTTTTGAAAGCCAGCTGATGGGGACTTACCTCAATTCTCACTCAAATAAGTCATGTTACTTCCATCTTACATGTGATAATTCCAAATATTAATTTTTTTCATTAGTTTTTTTTTTTTGCCAGTACTGGTAAACTGAACCTAGGGGCTCATGCATCCTGTGCCTGCACTCTACCACTAAGCTACACCTCTAACCCCATCATGTACTTAAAAAAAAAAAAAGAAAAAAGGGAGGAATGTACTGGGGATTAATACAGGGGTTGCTTAACACTAAGTCACATCCCCAATCTCTTTTGTTTTGAGGCAGCCTTGCTAAGTTGCCAAAGCTAGCCTTGGAACTTGCAATCTTCCTGTCCCAGCTTCTTGAGTAGCTGAGGATTACAGGCATGCATCACCATGCCTGACTTATTTACTCATTTTCTTAAAAAAAAAAAAAAAAAGGAAATGCAAACAGGTAAAATGCAAACAGGTAAATTACTCCCCAATCCATGCAGAACATGATATGAAAGGGCATGTACTGAGGTAGTATGCTATGCTTAAGTGGCTTTCCTCTCCTTAAATCATCCTGACACTAAGCTGGACACAATGGCACACACCTGTAATCCCAGAGGCTCAGAAAGCTGAGGCAGGAGGATCACAAGTTCAAAGCCAGAGGCTGGGGACATAGCTCACTTGACAGAATGCTTGCCTCGCATGCACAGGGCCCTGGGTTCAATCCCCAGCATGGCAACAAAACAAAACAAAACAAAACACCAAACAAGTTCAAAGCCAGACCAGCAACTTATGGAGGCCCTAAGCAACTTAGTAAGACCCTGTCTTTAAATAAAATATTAAAAAAAACGGACTGGGGATGTGACTCAGTGGTCAATGGGTTCAATTCCTAGTACAAAACAAACAAATACCAAGCAATACCCAGCAAACAAATACCAAACAAACAAAACATCCTGACACTAGAAATTATTTTATGATTTTCAAATACCCGAAGAATCTTTGGCATAGACTAAGGACTCAGTCAAACGTGGTATTCTTTCTATCAAGAATACCACTAACTCCAACACTAGTGTCAACTTGAAAAGGGAAGACAGTGCTTACCTATGCCCATATGCCTGCCCTTCCGGCGAGCCAAGGTATTTTTCCGGCATCGAGCCCGGGAATGGACAGTCACTGGTTTTCGGATGATCAGCCCATCTTTGATCAGTTTCCGGATCTGCTGACCTGGGAAAGCACAAAGCACCTGGTTAGTGGGGGTGTGGGGATGGCAGTGGAGGGAGAACACTACTCAGATTACTGGCTCAGTTGTTTCAAAATAGTGGAAATACTGGGTCATCTATTTTTTTCTTTTTTGGCAGTACTGGGGATTGAATCCAAGGTCTCATGCGTGCTAGGCTACCACTGTGCCTTACACCCCAGTTTTTAATTTTTTGGGGGGGGTACCAGGGATTGAACCCAGAATATACAGTAAATAATTATCAGGGATTAAACTCACTTAATGACATCCCCAACATCCCCCTCAACTTTTTTAAGAGCCTGGCTAACTTGTTGGGGCTGCCCTCAAATCTGTGCTCCTCCTGCCTCAGCCTCTTAAGTCACTGGCATTACAGGTGTGTGCCACTGCACCAAGTATTTCTTACTCTTTAAAAACATTTCTACCTTTTAAATGTTCCAAAGCAAACTAAAACATCCTACCATTGAGCCACAACCCCAGCCCTGTATGTGTACTTTTTTTATCTCTCTAATCCTCAATGCCAGTATCAGAGTACTACTGCTTCCTTTTCAGAAACCTACAGGTATATAAAACAGACTATCCACTTCAATAATAGTTTATTAAAGTAACATTAGATGATTCCACTAACTTCCTTCAGGTTCAGGCAAATGGCATTAAGGGGACCCTCTGTTTTTTTTTATTTTAGTTGCAGTTGGACATAATACCTTATCAAACCCCAGCGCCTTGCACATACTAGGCGAGTGCTCTACCACTGAGCCACAACTCCAGCCCTCCACATTTTTTTTAAAGAGAGAATATTAATATTTATTTTAGTTTTTTTGGCGGACACAATATCTTTGTTGGTATGTGGTGCCGAGGATGAGGATCGAACGCATGCCAGGCGAGCACACTACCGCTTGAGCCACATCCCCAGCCCTCCACATTTTTGAGTCCTTCATTTTACAAGTCTCCTGGATCATGAGCTTTCCTAGGACTATAAAGGGTTAACATTCATCTGATGCAGGACAAGGGAAAGGGGTGGAAAAGGGAAAGAGATCCCAAGTACTCACGAGAGTTGGCATTGGCGATTTCATTGGTCTCATTGGGGTCCAACCAGACCTTCTTTTTGCCACAGCGGAGGACACTGGAGGCAAGCCTCTTCTGAAGCCTGAGCATACTAGAACATATAATAAACCATTATCAGGCTATGGTAGCCATTCCTAAGTAAAAATGAGAATCCCAAGACCTGCCCACCAAGGTTTTTTTAACATCATAAAATACAACATACAAGAAAGTAGATAATACTATTAAGGGCAAACACAACTGGAACCTTCAAGACTCTGCCCCCACATATGCTCCAAATAAGATTTGGTAATGTTCTCTTTACCAAATCAAGATCTGTGTTAAAGCCCTGCGTGGTTCAAGTGGCCACCCCAGGAGAAAATTTAAGTCCAAACTAAGACTTAACCTCTCTGTGCCTCAGTTTTCCCTGCGACTGTTAACAACCAACCTGGGATGAAGTTGGAGCTTAAGCCTCTCTGGTATTTATGTGTAAAAAGTATTTGAAGTGGGCTGGGGTGATGGCTCAGTGGTAGAGCACTTGCCTAGCACGCGTGAAGCACTGGGTTCGATTCTCAGCCCCACGTTAAAAAAAAAAAAATAAAATAATTTTTAAAAAGTATTTGGGGCTGGGGTTGTGGCTCAGTGGTAGAGCGCTTGCCTAGCATGTGTGAGGCACTGGATTCTCGGGACCGCATATAAACAAATGAATAAAGTAAAGATCCATCAACATCTAAAAAAAATTAAATTAAAAAAAAAGTATTTGAAGTATCTGGGGCCAAGTGGACGTGTCTGTGACGCAGACTGCGTATCTAGGAATGGTGACATACATTTTTGCTTTCTGTGCTCATTCCCTATATTTATCAGTTAATAAGCTCATTCAGCCACCCTCAGAGGTTTCTCTTCAAGCAGCCAACTGGGCGAGAAGCATCAAGGAGCATCGCCTCACTCCGAGGAGTAGGAGGCCTAGGGCTTGCCCAAGGCTTGTCCCACGTCACGTGGTGGCAGGGATCTTGCCGGTGCGCCCAGCAACGGGGGTCACTGCCTAGGTACCTCGGCTGCCCTAGCCATATCCGTGTAAGTCGCCACACACTTGGGGCCTTGCGCCGGCGGGACTGCCCTTTCCCGGTCTCTTCCCAAGACGCTCCCCAACCCCCATCCTCTAGGGACCGCGGCCTAGTGCGCTCCGATCCACCCCTAGCTCCAGGACCTGTAGCTTCAGAGCTGCCTCCATCTCCTCTTCCCCACCTGGGGCCGCAGTACCGAGCACCGGGGACCCGAGTCAAACCAAATCAGCCCAAATCCAAGACCTACGCGCCCTCACCTCATGGCTGCGGCCGCAGCAGCGAAAGGAAAGAACTCGCCCAGGCCTGGTTTATCCCATTATCTGTGCAGGGGAGAGCCCAAACCCCACTCCCTTTTTGTTCGCATTCCTGTCCAGTCACTTTATCTTATATCACCCCAAACCCACTTATATCCCTCATAAAGGCCCTGAATAATAGAAGTGTAATATCAAGAATCAGTTTTAAGCTTAAAAATATACATAATATACACCTTCCGTGGGGAAAAGTGGTACAGTCCAACTTCCTAGTAAACATGCGCAGTAAGAGTTTAGATCACGTGAGTGATAAGTGGCCGGAAGTCACGCTGGGCGTGCGGCCGGAGGGTGGGGGCATTTAAGGGGTTTTTGGCTCTGGTAATGTTTTCTTTACAGGAGTCTAGGATTCTGTGGAAGGATATTTTAATAGAAGAGGGAAAATTAAGAAAGAAGCTAGAGATAATAGTTACGACAGACGTCAAAGACAGTTTCTTATCTTTTTTCCCCTGCGCAGAATAGATGACCAAAAGACGTTAGTTTAATGTTTTTACGGCACTGCGGGTCCTTTATCTCTGGGTGCCTCAATTTCTTCCTCAGTAAGATGGACCATATCCTCATATTTCTGTTGTCCAGTTGTGAATTCACGGCAGGTCCAGTTTGCAAAGGAAGACATTAAGACAGCAAGTTCTTTAAGGGCGGGAAGGAGACTTGTTTGGTGCACACTGTATATACTGCAACAGGCACAGAGCCTCGCAAGTAGTGCACACCTGAGAAATACTGCGTTGGTTGAGTGAATGATTGCCAAATGTGTTTGAAGGTGTCCAGTGGCTCTGGACACCTTAAGCAAAAAACTGAGAAGAGTGTTCTGGCGTTCAAGAATCTTAAGTCTTCATTCTGGCTCCCAACTCTTTTGCTTGGTTCAAGTTGATCACTTTTTCGTCTGAACTTTACCTGGCTGCTAAATACAGAGAAGCTCAAAAAGAGAGATAAACCCAACATTATGCTACTGCGTCACAACACACATTTTTTTTCATCATTTTATAGCCAAGGTAACAGATTTAAAACACAAGTTCTGATTGCAAAGCCTATGTCTTCCTGACATGCCAGGGTCTCTTGTTCCCAGTGGGCAGACAGAATCCTGCCTAGGGTTGGAGCTGTGCATAGAACAATAATACTACTGGTCTACATTCTCAATTTACTTTTCTCCCCTTACCTGAGGTGATGTGATCAGAGAAATAACTGGCCATTCATTTGTTATTCAGGGTAAGGAAAATTCAGCATATTCCACAGCCTTCCCTCTATCAGAAAACTCAAAGCTAGTCTTATTTTAGGGACTCTTGACCTAGGCAAATACAGTCTACTTCTCAACCCTCCTCTTTGTGGAACAGGAGAAGGCGTGGAGTGGGAAGAAATGGGTCTTCCTGACATGACTGGCCCTGTTTTGCACCTTAACAGCATCTCCAGATACCCAATAATCCCAGGAGACAAAGCCCCACAGTATCAGAAACCTCATTTTATAAGAATGGAAACAGGCTCAGAGATGTGTAGTGGTTTGTTCTGGGCCACATAACCAGAAAGAGCCTGAACCAAACTGGCACTGAAGTGTCAGAATCCCCTACTCCTCTCCACCAATGATGATGGGTGGAGTCCAGGCCTTGGATATTTATTTCCAGATCAAGGATAAAGGGAGAGCAACTCTAGGTCAAAGGTCACAAGGTCTGATTTGGGCCAGGCTCTCCTTGCTCATCTCTATTTCTTTCTCCTCTTTCCTTTCTCTTGTAGGGAACAGAGAGTTCACAAGCCTCATTTCTGGCCTTCTAGAAAAGCCTGGGAGATCCTAGGGACTCATTGGGGCAGAATATTCGTCGGTACTTGGGATTTCTTTTTGTTGTCTCTTTTTCCCTGATCCCATTCTGCTACCAACATTCCCGAGCCAGGTGGAAGAGGGAAGAGCCACTTCATTTGGTTCCAGGCGTTCTGGGCCCCATACTGGGGAGAAAGGTGTTAAAGTCAGGTCCCCAGATCACCGGGACCGGGAACTTCCGGTGGCCCAAGCAGTAGAGGCTAGGGGAGACCCGTTGGAAGAATAGTTCCATACAGAAAGGGAGGCGCTGCCAGCCATGCCAACCTGGGCTTCACTCCCATTAACGTTTGGCAAACAATGGTAACCCCTCCATCTCCGCCACATACACACCTCCCACCCTCAAGGCCTGTTCCCCCTCGCCCCCGGTGAGCGGCCCTTTAGAATGCAGAGGGCTGCCACCAGTCGAAGGACTGCTATCGACCTCGACAGTGTGGAGGGCTCGCCCCCTCCGCTGCCCTCCCATTGTCTGAGTGGAGCTAGCGGAGCGGCTCCGAGGGGCGGGGCTGGAGGGCGGAGGGAGGGAGCCATGGAGGAGGGGGGGAGCAGAGGGGGCGGGGGGAGATGCTGAGCCTTCAGGGGCGGAGGCGGCGGCGGCGGCGGCGGCGGCTGCTGAGGTAGAGGAGAGAGCCCGAGCAGGGAGCGAGGCTAGGCATCGAGCGGGCAGCCGAAGGCCGGGCTGGGCGGCTGGACCCGGTTCTGGCTGCGCTGCGCTGCGCTGCTCTCCCCTCGGCTCCGACGGCCTCTCCCATGCACTGAGGGCGCCCGGCTGGGCCGGGCCGGCGGCCGGAGGGGAGGCTACTCTCCATGGTCCAGAAGAGCAGCATGTCCCGGGGCCCTTACCCACCCTCCCAGGAGATTCCCATGGAGGTCTTCGATCCCAGCCCACAGGTGAGGCGTGGTGCCGGCCCGAGAGAAGAGGGCCGCTACGCGGACCTTGGGGTCGCCTAGAGGGACCATGGAAGGAAAGGGTTATATGCCCGGCGCCGAGGGGAGAGGGGTGCTCGCCCCCCGCCATTCTTGCGGGTTAATGATTGGCCCGGAGTTGGGCTGTGGTGCTGGGAGGGTGCTGGTGGGCTGCCTGTCACCCTCGCCTCCTCTCCCCCGCGTCACGGTCCCTGCTGCTCGGGAACCGGCTCCAGTGGCTGAGGTGGGGGGTGTTGTTTGGGGGATCTGGGCCTTGAGAAGGGGAGGTTGAGGGAGGCTAGAGATCGACCAGGCAAGGGGGGCGACGCGGAGCACGTTTGGGGAAGCCGGGCGGGGGTGGCACTGGGAGATGGCCGAGGCAGTGGTCAGAGGGCGGTGCCAACAGGCCTTCCAAGCCTCAGACCCTGGTCCTCGAGGGTGTAGAAGGGGCCATTCCTGACCCAAGGACCCCTCCAGCCACCTCACTCCGTCCTTGTACTGGACCAGTTCCCCTCTCCCGGACACCCACGTTGGCTTACCCCTCCCCCGCAGCCCCGAAAATGCCTCCAAAGTTTGGAAAGTTGGAAGGATGCCAACTCACTGTCCTGGAGGGGAGGTAGCTGTTTTAACTGGAGGAGGGGGTCTGTTGCCCCATGCACTCGCACACTTTCCCATGCCCCTGTGCTACTCCTAGATTCCCATAGAGTGACCAGCACAGTCTGGGGTGGTCCTGCCAGGGCATTTCTCTAGGACACGTCCTTCCCCAAGGATGGCATTAACTCTTGTATTGCTGTGGCCAACCTGGAGCAACTGTAACCACCATGGAACTGTGGTTGATGGGTGTGTAGGGGGGTCAGGTCAGACCTAAAAATACCTCTGTTCTCCACCCCAGGCCCCTTGGAGCCTGGGAGGCAGCTGACTAGGGCCTTCCTATCAGCTGTCCCCTGTCCCTCTGAGCGCCACTCCCTTTGCCCAGCCTGAGATGGTGGTGGTAGTGTGAAAGTCTGGGATTCACTGCAGAATCTTCTTAGGTTTGTATGGAACTGCAAAACTACTTTGGGTATATGTCCAGTTTGAAAGAAGAGGAGGGGAGGGAAGACCCCGGAAGGGCTTCCCAGGGTCCTTTCCCATCATCCATCCTTCTTGTACCAAGATCCACAGAGCCAGAGCATGGAGTCTGTCTTGGCTCATCTAGGTTCTTTGGCTTAAGAAAGTCTGGGGGCTGAGGTTATAGCTCAGTGGTAGAGCTCTTGCCTAGCATGCGTGAGGCACTGGGTTCAATCCTCAGCACCACATAAAAATAAATGAAGGTATTGTGTCTATCTACAACTAAAAAATTTTTTTTTTAAAAAAGAAAGTTTGGATAGAATCTAGGGGCAGCAGCTTGGAGATCTGAGCCCTCCATCCTGCCCATTCTGGATTGGACTGGGGCCAAGCATTTATGTTGCATTGGGAGGGTAAAGAAGCAACTCCCTCTTAGGAGACTGAAGACACCTGAAGCCTTAACCTGAATGTGTGGCCCCCTGACTAGGAGGTGCACCCCACTCAGGCTACCAGCTCAGTCAATGAAGCCACCAGCCTACTACCCCTGGGACCTGTGGGACTGTGTCCTAGGCTTGCCTTGGGGAAGGACCAAGGGGCCTTTAGATTGATGTAGTCAGGTTGCTACCAAGGGTATGGGGCATGGGCAGTGGCAGCTGGAGGGTAGAGTGGATCCCTCTTGCCCCTTTGGGTAGGGGTGTGGCCACTGATTGTGAGGGGGGTGGGCTGAGAAAAAGACCCCCCAGGGCAGAGGGGGAATGGGGAGCAACACTGACTCCCATGAAGGCATGCCACAGTTGGGTTTGGATGTTTAAAAATATGGTTCCATGCTTCTTCCCCCTTCCCCAGAAATCTAGCTCTGGGTCTCTAGGAGCTCAGAGACGCCATCTCCTCCCTACTCTGGGAAGGGAAGAGTTGGGCTTAAGGGAGAAGCCCTGCTGGGCCCTGGGTTAGTGATCCCTCCTCTCTCTGGAGGCCTTTGGCACTCTCAGACCCCTCAGCTCCAGCTGAGGGGGTGTGGGAAGGAACTTCCCTAGTTCTCTCCGCCCCCCAGCATTGCAGGCAGCCTCTCCCTTCCCTGGAGTCCTCTGCAGCCTGCCCAGCATCTTAATTAGCTTTGCTGCCTAATGAACCTCCCGCTTTTCAGGCCTCCCATTCCCCAGCCTCTACGTTGGTTTGGGGGGTTTCTGTGTGTGCCCCTAGGCTCCTTGCACTGTTCCCTAGGAGTGACTGCGGTCTGGGCTCTCTCAGTGGGATGGGAGACCTTCTCTCCCCTCGGGCTGTACCACCTCCAGAAGATGATACAGGGGAATGGGGGTGGGGCTGTGCGGATCAGAGAACAATATTCCCAAGACTTGGCAGTAGCTCTGGATCTGGTGGTTTGAGGGTTGGGAAAGGTCCTTTATGATTCCACTCTTGTTCCTTCCTGGCCTCTCCAGGGCAAATACAGCAAGAGGAAAGGACGGTTCAAACGGTCTGATGGGAGCACTTCCTCAGATACAACATCCAACAGCTTTGTCCGGCAGGTAATGGGGAGGCTGGGCTGAGAGGAGGGAGGTGGCTAACTGGTGGAGGCCAGCATTGGTGAGCTGGTCTGCGGCTTTCTCTAGGCACCCTTCCCCGTGTCGTTTGTCACCTGCCTGGAACTAGCCCAACACCCTGACTCCCCATGACCTCTCCTGGATATGCTGGCAGCTGCACCCACTGCTTCAGCCCACGCCCCCGCCCCGCCCCTCCCCCAGCACCAAGCACCAGCCCCTGCTGCCTGCCTGCGTCATCTCATTCAGGGACAGCCTGGCCTGCCTCCTTCTAGCTTGCTTCGGGCTGTCACCCACTCCCCCTGCCGGCTGTCTGCTTCCATGTCCTCCCCCAGAATCTGTGACAGGGTGGGGTGGAGGCAGGTGCTAGAAAATGAGGAGCTAGGGCAGTTGGGTCCTTGAAGCCTTGTTTAAGTGGGGGTCAGAGAAACAAGCTCCCCACATCCAAACGTGGCTCACTTTAATATTCAGAGAGAAAGTGTGATGGGGATAGGCAGGAGGTGTTTGATTTTAGAGAGGATGTGGCCCAGCACCTGTGACAGAAGGGGGATAACTGAGAAGAGCTTGCTGGGTCTGCTGTGCTTGGCCAGGAAGCTGACACTCTCCTCTTTTCTAATTCTCAACCCGGGCCATCTTAGGCTCAGGGAGAGGCAGTGAGGGAGACATGTGGTTGCTATGACTACTGAGTATTTCAACAAAGCCTGGTACCCAAAAAAGGCGAGAGGGGCTTGGAATCAGACAAGGGAAGGAGTGTGTTAAAGAGAAAACAGGTAGGGCATGTGAGGGCAGAGGGCTGCAGGGAGGAGTTCCTTGGAGGTAGTCTGCTTGGGGCCGGGAACAAGAGGATAGTGGCAAGCAGATTTACCACAGACTGGAGTAGACTCTTTTTTATTCTTCCATCTCTACCCTTGATGTATATGAGCCCAGGCCTGATTTGAGCGATTCAGAAGGGAGGCCTTTATCCAAGCATCTCCTAAGTACACATATGGAAAGTCCTTTTTTCAGTTGCTCCTTCATCCCTCCTGTTGCAGAATTGGGCCAGGGTCAGGACCAGGGTCAGGACTGGAAAGAATGATTCTGTGCTTTTGTTGCCTCTCTTGGCAGACGAGAGCTTAGTTCTTTCAGTATTTAGTTAACCAAAGGGGTCAGACCCCAGCTTCCAATACTTCCTCCTCTCAGCTCCCAGCTCTGACCCCCAGTAGGTGGCGGGAGTGGGGGGGCAGTCCTTGCCACATCTCTGAGCTAAATATACCCTAGCAGTTTGCACATGTAGCAACTCTGCTTGTAACCTGAGCACCCTGGGGGGACGGGCACTTTGGGCCACCCCTTAAGCCAGTGGGGCCGGGCACTGAGGGCGCCGGGATGGAGGCGCCCAACCGGACCCTTGTGGTGGTGAGCTGGGATGGGGTGAGGTAGTGGGTGGGTAGAACAGCCCTTTAGGAAACCTGGTAGGGGGCCTCTGGGCCAGTCTGTCTCCTCGCCTCCTCACTATTTACTGTCTCCCACCATTTCTGGGGTGTGTGTATGTGTGTGTGTGTTTGTGTCAGTGTTTGTGTCTGCAGGTGCCTTGAGGTCAGTGAGTACCTCTCTGACCGTCCCATCTGCTTCTGTTTCTCTGCCTCTCTGGGTGTCTGTCTTCTTCACCGAGTGCTCCCATCGGGAGGGATGGAATGGTGGCTAAGCCGCTTTTCCCTCTCTCTGGTTTGTGTCTCTTTCCCAGCTGCTGTTTAGTGACTCTCCATCCCCAGGCAAATCTCCCATTTTCATGATTTGACTGGGAAAGGGGTGGGCACCTGTACCCCCTATGATGAGGGATTTCTGAGGAGATATAGGACTTTGTCTTCATTCTTTCCTGGGTCCCCTCCATTCCATGCTAACAGACATTCCCAGCCAAGTGACCTTTCATGCCCTCGGGAAAAGTCCCTCATATCTCTGCAATCTTGCTCTTTCACATTCTCTCCCACTCTGTCAGCACCATTCCGAAAGTCACACACAGATCTGTAGTCCTGTCTCCTGTCCTCACATGACTCCCATCTTCAGGGACCCAGACCTAGGGTGGCTCCCTGGGTGCACTTGGTTGTGCATTGCCAGCACGTGCCATAGAATACACCTTCCCAAACATTCTTGCCCTCGCACTTCCGGTGTACTCATGAATCAGCATGTTCATGATCTGTGCTGCTAGGTCTGTATGGGCTACCTGTGTCTCACATATATGTGTGCACCCCTAGAGGAGTCCCTTGTGCCCTGGATTGGTCATTGTGGTCAGAGCCAGCTTCCTGGCACACCCAGACTTCTGAGCCTGCCTTAACCCTGGAGCCTGGATAAGAAAGTGCCTGTTCCATATTCTGCTCTTAACTTGCTGCTTCTGCCTGTGCCACCCCAGAAATCTTGCGTTCTCTTCTGTATCTTATGGGAGGTGGAGGGTCAGCTTTGAGTGGGGTGGCCTGATTCAGGCAGTCCCAACTAGGGCCAGGAGGTAGGAGTTCTGTCCTCACCTACTCTTTAGCAGAAGGTAGGCAAAATATTGTTGACCCCATCACGCTGAGCAGGCTGCCCACTGGCAGCAGTGCAGAGAGCCAGGCCTTAGCTGGTGGCTGCAGTCCCTGGGAGGAACGCCACTGGGCTTCTGCTGATTCTTCTCAGCAGTGATGCTGGGGGCAGGGCAGGAAAGGAGGAGCAGGGAGTGGAGACTCATCCCCTGGCATTTCTCCCCTGTGCTGTGCCCCTATCAGGTTCCCACCCCTCCCAGGACTCCAAGCAGCTGTCCTTAGACATGCCTTAACCCTCTGCTTGCTGCTGTCACTCTTC
The DNA here is from genome assembly GCF_047511675.1 of Marmota flaviventris. Classification (NCBI taxonomy): domain Eukaryota; kingdom Metazoa; phylum Chordata; class Mammalia; order Rodentia; family Sciuridae; genus Marmota; species Marmota flaviventris. The sequence continues at coordinate 55,332,554 of NC_092514.1, read as the reverse complement.
CTAGGGCTTATAAACCTTGGCCCCACCCCTCCACCCTCATACTACCTTCTAGGTTTGTGGCATCATACTGGGCCTCAGACCTCCATGATGGGTGGCACCTTCAGCCCTTCCCGAGCCCAAGGGCTAGGAGAGAGAGCATTGGCCCTGAGCCGGCCCTGTCTGCTTTCAGGGCTCAGCAGAGTCCTATACTAGCCGCCCGTCAGACTCTGACGTGTCTCTGGAAGAGGACCGGGAAGCCTTGAGGAAGGAGGCAGAGCGCCAGGCGTTAGCTCAGCTTGAGAAAGCCAAGGTGAGAAAAGATGCGGGAAGGAACTGTGCTGACATGATTTCTCCACACCCCCCTCAGAGAGAGAGCTGGACAGACCCCGGGTCAAATCTTAGCCTGGTCCCTGCCAGCTGTGTGTCCTGGGACCTCAACATACCTCTGTTCTTCCCCTGTAAAATGTAGGCTATAATACCTGCCTCCTTACACAGTAGGAGAAGTGCCTGATAATGTTTCCACAGGATAGGAGCTTGACAAGTGCTGAAAATGTCTGCTTCTCCTGGGCGGGGTGGCTCACACATGTAATCCTAGCAACTTAGAAGTCTGAGGCAGGTGAATTGCAAATTCAAAGCCAGCCTCAGCAGCTTAGTGTGACCCTTCCTTTAAAAAAAAAAAAAAAAAGAGGGGGTATAGGACTGGGGATGTAGCTCACTGATAGAGAGCATCTTTGGGTTTGATTTCCAGTACCACAAATGAATGAATGAATGAATGGAAAAGAAAAATATCTACTTCCTGGAATCAAACTTCCTGAACTGGAATCTCAGCCCTGATTTTTTTTTTTTTTTTTTTTTTTTTTTTTTTTTTGGTACTGGAGATTTAACCTAGAGGCACTTTGCCACTAAACTACATCTCCAGTGCTTTTTATTTTGTATTTTAAGACAGAGAATCACTAAGTCACAGAGACTGACCTCAAACTTGTGATCCTTCTGCATCAGCTTCCCAAGTGGCTGGGATAACAGATGTGCATCACTGTACCCAGCTTCTTCCCTGACTCTTAATTGCTGTGCATATTAAGCAAGCCACTTCTTTTCTGATTTTCAATTTCCTTTATTCATTAAAATAAAGATAGTTCTTTTTGCCGTATTTCTTTGCTGCCATAATGGTGCATGTGAATGTCCTGGCCATTGCTCTTGGGAGCATCAACAATGTCGGAAAGAAGGAAATGCTAGATTCTTATTAGGTCCTGCTTCAAGGTCATCTTCTGATTCCTAACCATGGTGATGAAGTAAGTGTGGTTATATTGGAGATTTAAAATTATTGATGACCATGGAACTAGGAAGACTGAGAACCCCACCCCCACCCCAAGGCAGGTTAAACAGATGTGGAGTGGTTGGCCTCAGATTCAGTGTATGGCTCAAAGATCTAGAAAGTGGCACAGTGGTGTGTGTCTATAGTCCTAGCTATTCAGGAGGCTGAGGCTGAAGATCATTTGAGCTCAGGAGTTATAGGCTAGCCTGGGCAACATTGCAGAACTGTCTCGAAAAGAGAAGAGAGGAAAGGAGAACAATGGCAGCACAATCTGCTTTCATCAGTTTGATTTCGTTGTTCTGATAACCTCAGCTGATATCCTGGACCACAAAGGCAAAAACACATAGGAGGGATTCTTTTTCTAGGGATGAAATACATACATATAAAAATAAGTTAATTAAATGAAGATAATAACGATAATTCATAGGAATTTTGTGATGAGTAAATGAAATAATGCATGTGAAACCTATAACAGTACCAGGCACACTAAGCAGTAGTGACTGTCATTATTACTATTTTTTTAATAAGTAAGTCACTGAGCCTAGCCTTAGTTTGCCTTTTTTTTAAAACATATTTTTTTTTTTTAGTTGTAGGTGGACACAATACCTTTATTTTATTTATGCATATGTGGTACTGAGGATCAAATCCAGCCCCTCACACACATTAGGCGGGCGCTCTACCGCTGAGCCACAACCCCAGTCCCTCATTATTACTATTATTATTATTATTTGATGGTTTGGGGGATTAAATCCAGGGACACTTTACCACTGAGCTACAATCTCAGCCCTATTTATTTTTTCTTTTGAAACAGGGTCTTGCTAAGTTGCCAAGGCAGGCCTTGAATCTGCCATCCTCCTGCTGAGTTGCTGGGATTGCAGGCCTTGCCTTTCTTTTTTTATTGTAAAAGTTAGCATACATTTATAAATTATCCACCATATATATATAATCTTTTTTTTCTTAGTTGTAAAGAGAAACACAATATATTTGTTTTATTTATTTCTTTTATGTGGTTCTGCGGATCGAACCCAGTGTCTTACAAGTGCTAGGCAAGTGCTTTGCCACTGAGCTACAACGCTAGCTTCTACTTATTTTTTCTTTTTGGTACTAGGGTTTGAACCTAGGTATGCTTTACCACTGAGCTACATCCAGCCCTTTTTAATTTTTTTTTTTTTTTTTAATTTTGAGACAGGGTCTTACTAAATTGCTGAGGCTGGCCTCAAACTTGCAATCCTCCTACCCCAGCCTCCTAAGTTGTTGGGATTTTAGGTGTGCACTGCCATGCCTGGCTCTTCCAGTATACATTTTAATGAGCAAGTCACAAAGCAAACATTAGTGTAATTCCCACTTCTGACAGGAAGTTGTATAGTACATTATGGTTTAACCCTCTGGTGTCACCTTCCCTGGTGTGTTTCCTCTAGACCAAGCCAGTAGCATTTGCTGTGCGGACAAATGTCGGCTACAATCCATCTCCAGGGGATGAGGTGCCCGTGCAGGGAGTGGCCATCACCTTTGAGCCTAAGGACTTCTTGCATATCAAGGAGGTGGGGAGAGTGCTTGGCATCTGGTGGGAGGGCAAGGCGTAGGTACCAGGAGAGGAGCAGCCGGAGCTCCAGTGGGAAAGAAAGCCTTCTGAGTTGAGCAGAGCTGGGCTGAATCTGCCGTGTGACCTTGGATAAATTTCTCCACCTTTCTGAGCTGCTAATTTTTCATTGTCAAATAGGTGGTAATACTTAGGTCATGAGGCTGATTTATCATGAGGTCTATGACTAGAGTAACAGTGTATCAGGGCCTGTGAATGTGCATTTACTCCTACTCTCTGTCTACAGCAGGGTGGTCCCAGGGAGGGAGGGAGTGGGGGACTCTCACCGGTCTGAAGAGTTATCTTGAGACTTTAGAGGGTGGACATCTTTGAGGGTGCCATCCTCCAGTAGGGTCAGCAAATCTGGGGGGTTCCCACGAAGGGTGACTGCTGTCTTGTGCCTCCAGTCCCCCTTTTGCTCTCCCCCACCCTACCTGCTGTTGTTTTCAGAAATACAATAATGACTGGTGGATCGGGCGCCTGGTGAAGGAGGGCTGTGAGGTTGGCTTCATCCCCAGCCCTGTCAAACTGGACAGCCTACGCCTGATTCAGGAACAGAAGCTTCGCCAGAACCGCCTCAGCTCCAGGTACGTGGCAGGGGGTGGCTGCTGCAACCTCAGGAGAGGCCCTCAGCCAGGACTAGGCCTCAGGGCTGACTTTAGCCTTGAGGGCACAGAGCTATCACCACGGGGGCTGGAAAACTCCAGAGAGTGCAGCTTGTACAGGACAAGACTCCCCCATTCCCACGCCTACCCCTTTGCTCACCAGCTCCGTTTGCCTCCCTGCCTACGCAGCAAATCAGGTGACAACTCCAGTTCCAGTCTGGGAGACGTGGTGACTGGCACCCGCCGCCCCACACCCCCTGCCAGTGGTAAGAGCTGCTGCCATCCCTGGGGTGGGGGGAGCTTCTGGGGTGGTCTCCCCACTGTCTGGCCCTCTTCTCCCTGTATAGGGGCACCCCAATTCTGAGTCCCCAAAACACATGCAGTAGTACTCCCTCTATGAACAATAGGGTATCATACAAGCTGGGCCTGTCTTGTCTCTCCTCTCCCCTTTCTTTGGTAGCTCCATCTCTCTACCTGCCCCCTACCCACCGCCCCTGACCCCATTCATTTCTCCCAACCCTGTTCCATTCACCTCTTCTTCTTTCTTTTCTCCCCATCCCCATCCCTGTGTTCTGTACTGTGTCTCCACGTCCATCTCACTCCTCTTCTCTCACCTCCTTCCTCCCTCTCTTCTGACTCCTGTCCAGGTAATGAAATGACTAACTTAGCCTTTGAACTAGACCCCTTAGAGTTAGAGGAGGAGGAGGCCGAGTTTGGTGAGCAGAGCAGCTCTGCCAAGACTAGTGTTAGCAGTGTCACCACCCCGCCGCCTCATGGCAAACGCATCCCCTTCTTTAAGAAGGTAATTCTTGCTGGGTTCTTAAGAGGGGATGGTCAGGGCCCAGCTTTTTGGCAGAGAGAGGGGGCTGGGGTGGGTGCAGATACTGTTCAGCCTGTCCTGTGCCTCAGAGCTTCCCGTGGATCTGGAGGGGTGTGTGCAATGGGCACATCCCTCTCCACACACACCCCACCCTGGTCCACCCCCAGGGAGGGCTGGTTGTTACCCTTGGAAGGCTGTCCACCCTGAGGAAGCAGGGTCTGGTGGCAATGAATCCTGACCTTTGCCCTCATTATCAATGGAATGGAATATTCCAACGGATGCCCCCCGCTCTGGCTTCTGAAGAGGAAAATGGAATGATGTTCCTTCTTTGCCCTTTTCTAATTCCGTTGGAGGGCACATGAGGGATCCACTGACTGCTTGGCAAGATAGTCAAGGGAACCCTTAAAATGGACATGTACATGGGCATCGGGGGCCGGAGGTGGGCACCACATTAGGGGCTGCCACTTTCTCCAGTTCTTTTCCAAGACTCAGAAAGGGGGGCTCTGATCATTACTGAGTCCCTTGGACTGCCCGTCAGTCCTCCTCCAACCCTGGTCCAGGAATACCTCTGGTTCCCCCTTGGCATGGGGTCCCGTCCCCTCTCTCTGGCTCTGTCTGTCACTAACACGCATGCCCTGTTATCTCTCCTCGTCTGCCCGCTCTCCCTCCCTCTCTTGTCCTGGCTCCTTCCTTGCCCTCTGCCCCTGCCTGGGTGCCCTCCCCTCTCTCCTCCCCTCCCCTCTCCTGGCAATCTCTGGACCCAGCCAAACAGAAGCAGAAGTCGGTGAGTATCACAGCTTTCTGTGTCCCCCCTCGCACACCCGGGATGAGCTAGGGGGCCTTCTAACACCCATTCCCATATCTGCCTCCCTTTCCCCACCCTTCCTGGTTCTCCATGGCCATCCCTATCCATCCCTGCCCTGATCCCCACATCTGGGCACTGGGACCAGGGGGAGGAAAGGATGCATGGGGGAAGCTTGGAGGCTGGAAGAGAGGGTCTGATGTCACCTCTACTCTGGGATTTCCCCTCCCTGCTTCCCTCAGACAGAGCATGTGCCCCCTTATGACGTGGTGCCTTCCATGAGGCCCATCATCCTGGTGGGACCGTCGCTCAAGGGCTATGAGGTAGGAACCCAAGAGGGGAGTGGGCCCGGAGAAGCCCAGACCTCCAGAAAGACACCATAGGAATATCTTCAGACTACAGAGAGGTCCCCCAGAAGGGCCCAGATCCCCAGGGTGTCCTCTCCAGAAGGCTATAGACCTTCAGAGAAAAATCTCAGAGGAGCCTGACCCATGGAAGACCCATTCAGAAGGGCCCAGTTCCCTGAAGAAATCCCTGGAGAGCCCTCCGAGAGACCCACCTTAAAGGATTTTTGGAATCAGAGACTGCATGGGAGGCCCCTCAGAGTTGGGGAGCCCTCCATAGAGGTCCCTTCATCTCCAGAATTTGAAAAGAAAATAAAAAGTAAGGGTACAAATGCCCAGCAGCTCAATCTCCTGAGCAGGTTCTTTGTGGGGGGTACCAGGGATTGAACTCAGGGGACTCAACCATTAAGCCATATCCCCAGCCCTATTTTGTATTTTATTTAGAGACAGGGTCTCACTGAGTTGCTTAGTGTCTCGCGGTTGCTGAGGCTGGCTTTGAACTAGGGATCCTCCTGTCTCAGCCTCCCGAGCCACTGGGATTATAGGCATGTGCCACCTCGCCCACCTCTGAGCAGCTTTAAATGCCTGAATTCTCTTCCCTCCTTCCTCCAAACATCCAACCCCAGGTTACAGACATGATGCAGAAAGCTTTATTTGACTTCTTGAAGCATCGATTTGATGGCAGGTAAGACCCAGAGAACCATCTATCCACACCCATTGTGGCTCTCTGTGTTGGGAGGAGTAGGGTATCTTGAAGGACAATCTTAGGACTCTTGGACTGAGGGACACTGGGCAGGCCTAAAGTCTGAAGAGTGGGCAAGACATTCTAGCCCACCCTGGCTCCTGACTCCCTCCTCCTCCCTGTCCCCAGGATCTCCATCACTAGGGTGACAGCTGACATTTCCCTGGCCAAGCGCTCAGTCCTCAACAACCCCAGCAAGCACATCATCATTGAGCGCTCCAACACACGCTCCAGCTTGGGTGAGCCGGGCCTGCCTTTCGTACTCCCCGCTTCTGGGCTGCACTAGGGTAGGGTGAGAGGTGGTGGGTGGAAGGACCAGAAGTGTTCCTTCCATTCACTGCTTCCTGGGGGCGGCCTTACATTCCCCCTCCCCATGCCTTGGTGCCCCCAAGCTGAGGTACAGAGTGAGATTGAGCGGATCTTCGAGCTGGCTCGGACTCTTCAGTTGGTGGCTCTGGACGCTGACACTATCAACCACCCAGCTCAGCTCTCCAAGACCTCGTTGGCCCCCATCATTGTTTACATCAAGATCACTTCTCCCAAGGTGGGTGCATGGTTTATAAGGAGTGTTCTGAAGTTGGGCTGCTTGGATCTCCTCTACTCCTTACTACCAGGTGATTTGATCGCTGTGAGCTTTGGTTTCCTTCTCTGTAAGACTCTACTGTATGCATATCATGAAGATGCTGCCCAAGATACGTTGCCAAAGGGCCTGGGACAATACACCTCATCATGTGGTAGCTATGACTAATATTATTAGGATCATGTAGGCCAGTCCCCTGTCTATACTTTGGTTGACCTTCTGTGATTGGACCAGAAAACTAAAAGAAGTCATTTTGATTTTTCTTTGTCCCAGTGTCACTCAGCTACTTGACAGTTGTGGGGTCTTTCTTGTCTTCTGAACTCAGGAGCAGTTGACCAGTGAGCCATATCCCCAGCCCTATTTTGTATTTTATTTAGAGACAGGGCCTCACTGAGTTGCTTAGTGACTCACCATTGCTGAGGCTGGCTTTGAACTCGGGATCCTCCTGTCTCAGCCTCCCAAGCCCCTGGGATTATAGGTGTGTGCCACTGTGCCTGCCTTGGTATCAGCTTTTTTCTGCTCTTCTGTCTTCATTCAGACTGGTAGAGAATATTTGTTGGAAAGCTGGTTTACTTTTTTTTTTTTTTTTTTTAAGTTTTTAGTTGTAGATGAACACAATACCTTTATTTTACTTATTTATATGTGGTGCTGAGGTTCGAACCAGTGCTTCACAGGTGCTAGGCAAGCATTCTACCACTGAGCCACAACCCCAGCCGCTGGTTTACTTTTTTGTTGGGTTGTGGCTCCATGAACTTTCCCTTCCAGATGTTAGTAAGTATTAAGAAACATGGAGGGGCTGGGGATGTGGCTCAAGCGGTAGCGCGCGCCTGGCATGCGTGCGGCCCAGGTTTGATCCTCAGCACAACATACAAACAGAGATGTTTTCAGATGTTTCCAGAGTTTTCCGCCGAAAACTAAAATAAATAACAGGCAATTTATTTTAAAAAAAATTAAAAAAAAAAAAAAACATGGAAAAGAGTTTAGGCAAAGGTTTTAAAGTTTGAAGACAGCACGAGGTTCAAATCCTTGTTCTTGTTGGTTTGTTGTTGTTTTTATTAAGTTTGGGATCTGGGGGGAATTATTTAGTCTCTGAGCCTCAATTTCTTCACCTACAAAATGAGGTTATAATCCCTCTCTTAAGTTTTTATTATATTTGTTTTCTGGGATTGAACTGAGGGCCTGACACATGCAAAGCACACACTGTATCCCTGAGGAACTTTCAGCTTCTCTTGTGTTATTTCTGAGGGGACTGGAGGTACTTGATGTAAAGAGCCCAGCATATACTGTTTGATTCATGATGGCAGCCAACAGTGGTAACTATTATTGTTCCATGGTAGCTTCTTTTGAGCTGAGCACCCTGGGCCAGTTACTTAGCCTTTCTGAGTCCTTAAGTTTCTAATGAGATAAAAGGAATGATGGGATTTAAGTATTTGAAGGAGGGGGAGGTTGAAAGGATCAAATGAGATAATGGATGCAAAACCACTTTGTGACCTAGACAGTAACAAAGGCTTTCATTTTGCCCCACTGAAGTTTAGGGCAGGGACTCAGGAGCCAGATTGCTTGGATTTCCTACCCAGGCTGTCATTTACCAGCACGTGTTCCTTTGGCAAGTCACCTAACATCTCTGTGCCCTAGTTTCCTCATCTGCCACATAAAGAAGTTGGGGCTGGGTCTGTAACTCAATTGTATAGTGCTTGTATAGTACCCTCCCTCCAGTATTTTATTTTCAAATAATTTCAATTTAACAGAAGTGTTGCAACAATAGCTCAAGGATTCTGTTCTTTGAATATCCTTCATTCAAATTCACTAATTTTAAAAAACATTTTTAGTGATACTGGAGATTTAACACAGGTGCACTGTACCACTGAGCTACACTCCCTATCCCTTCTTTATTTTTATTTAGAGACAGGGTCTCACTAAGTTGCTTAAGGCCTCATGTGCATTTCTGTACCCAGCCAAAAATTCACTAAAATTTTAACAGCTCTATTAAGATATGATTCACACCTATAATCCCAGCAGCTTGGGAGGATGAGAGAGGAGGATAGCGAGTTCAAAGCCAGTCTCAGCAATGGCGAGGCACTAAGCAACTCAGTGAGACCCTGTCTCTAAATAAAATACAAAATGGGGGGCTGGGGATGTGGCTCAAGCGGTAGCGCACTCGCCTGGCATGGGTTTGATCCTCAGCACCACATACACAAAGATGTTGTGTCCGCTGAAAACTGAAAAATAAATATTAAAAAAAAAATGGGGCTAGGGATGTGGCTCAATGGCCAAGTGCCTCTGAGTTCAATCCCTGGTACTGCCCCTCCCCCCAAAAAAAGATACAATTCACATTAGCTGGGCATGGTGGTGCATGCCTATAATCCCAGCAATTTGGGAGGCTGAGGCAGGAAGATTACAAATTCGAGGTCAGCCTCAGCAATTTAGCAAGGTCCTAAGCAACTTACTAAGGCCCTGTCTCAAAAAATAAAAAGAGGTAGGGCTGAGGTTGTTGCTCAGTGGTAGAACGCTTGCCTAACATGTGTGAGGCACTGGGTTCAATGCTCAGCACTACATAAAAAATAAATAAGGGGCTGGGGTTGTGGCTTAGTGATAGAGTGCTCGCCTCACACGTGCGAAAAACCCTGGGTTTGATCCTCAGCACCACATAAAAAAAATAAACAAATGAAATGGAGGTGTTGTGTCCAACTGCAACTAAAAATAACAAATTTAAAAAATTAAAATAAATAAATAAATAAAATTAAAGTTATTGTGTCCATCTATAACTGGAAAAAAATTTAAAAAAAAAAGAGAGAGAGAGAGAGCTGGAGATGTGTCTCTGGGTTTAATCCCCAGTACAAACAAAACAAAACAAACAAACAAAACCAACAACAAAAGAATTAATATCTTATTTCATTCAGCCATTTATTTTATTTTCATTTATTTATTTAAGTGCTAGAAGTCAAACCCAGGGCCTTGCGCATGGTAGGCAAGTGCTCTGCCACTGAGCTATAGCCCCAGCACTAATTTAGCCATTTCAAGTGCACAGTTTAATTTTTTTCAGATTCACTAATTTTTTTAAATTAATTTTTTTTTTTTTTTTTTTTTTTTTTGAGAGAGATGCTAGAGATTAAACCCTGGGCCTTTTGAATGGGGGATATGCACTGTACCACAGAGTCACATGTCACATTTAATGGAACCATTTTTCCTTTTTTTTTTTTTTTTGTAGCACTGGGAAACAATCTCAGAGCCTTATGTATGCTAGGCAAGGGCTGTACTACTGAGCTACACCCTCAGCCAAATTTTATTTTTTAATAAAGTATGTGCCTAGCATGTGTGAGGCCCTGGATTCAATCCCAGCACACACACCAAAAAGATCATATGCTTTTATCCTGTATGCTTCCACATGTATTTAAGACCAAGAATGTCATCTTACATAGTCATAATATGGTTGTAAAATTTAAAAAATATTACATAAAATGCAATTCATAGTTGTCTTTCACCAGCTGGCCCAATAATGCCCTTATATAAGGCAGCATTTCCCCTAATCCAGGAATCAGGTTTGGATCACCTGTTGCATTTAGTTGTAGGTCTGCTTTCTTTAATATGGAAGAGTTCTTCAGCCTTTCTTGGGTTTTCATGACACTGGCATTTTAGAGGATACAGGTCAGCCATTTTGTAGACTGTCCCTCATTTGGGATTTGTTAGATGTTTTCTCATAACTAGGTTTAGGTTTTTTTCTTTTATTATACCTATCATTATTGTTAGGATGACAATAATAATAGCTATCTCAGTGCTGTTGACAGAACTAAATTGATCACATAAAAAGGTTGAGGTACATGCCTGTAGTCTCAACTGTTTGGGAGGCTGAGGCAGGAGGACGCTTGAGCCACGACCTGTTCAAGGCCAATCTGGACAATATAGTGAGACCCTGCCTCCTCTACTTAAACAAAAACATAGAACAGTGCTGGTACCTAGCAAGCACCCTCCAAAAGATGCCTGCTGTTGCTAACGTGGTGCAGGGGAGTGAGCCTGGAGAATGAGGGCTACAGACCAGGTTAGAGGGGTGGGGAACTAGTATCACTACCTTTCATGTAGCTCTCAAGGAGAGGTGGTCATGAGACCCAGAAGAGAGCCTGAACATTGTACAGGGTGGACGTAGGGCTGGTAAGGTCATTCCTGCAGAGGTGCTCAAGGCTGAGAGTCATGGAACATTCCACCATCCTGACACTGACTCCAACCAGAACTTGCCTTTCTCACTTGGTGCATTGCTTGGGCCCCTCTAACTCCTCCTCCTCTTCTCCCCAAACCAGGTACTTCAGAGGCTCATCAAATCCCGGGGGAAGTCTCAGTCCAAACACCTCAATGTCCAAATAGCAGCCTCGGAGAAGCTGGCACAGTGTCCTCCTGTAAGTGCTCAGACCTTGGGAGGGGAAGGAATTTGGGTTCACCTGGTTTCCTCTGACCTGCACTGGAGACAGAGTGGGAACACCTGGGCCAGGTCTGTAGGTACAGACTTGTTTTGGAGGAAGGTGGACTAGACAGGCAGAGTGGGCTGAAGCACCCCTTCTCCATGGGGAGCCAAGCCCCCTCTCCCAACTTAGGTTGTCTCTAGAATAAGGGAGTTGGGCTGAGTTGGACTACCAGAGCTCTTAGAGTTCTGCTAATTTGTACATCTGAGCGTTCTCCTTCCCTTCCTGTACAGCCAGAGGCCTTTTTAACCTTGTCCTTCAACCCCCTTGGCTCCACCCACTGCACCCAGGCCACACCCTCAACCCCTTGGTCACGCCCCCGCTCATCCCAGCCCTGCCCCTAACCCCACCTCCACAGGAAATGTTTGACATCATCCTGGACGAGAACCAATTGGAGGATGCCTGCGAGCACTTGGCTGAGTATTTGGAAGCCTATTGGAAGGCCACGCACCCGCCCAGCAGCACACCACCCAATCCGCTGCTGAACCGCACCATGGCTACCGCAGCCCTGGCAGCCAGCCCTGCCCCCGTCTCCAACCTCCAGGTACAGGTGCTCACCTCCCTCAGGAGAAACCTCAGCTTCTGGGGCGGGCTGGAGGCCTCCCAGCGGGGCGGCGGCGCGGTGCCCCAGCAGCAGCAGCAGCAGGAGCACGCTATGTAGCGGGTGCCCCACCCATCTTCCCTCCCGCCCTGGAGTGCAGGGAACGTGGGGAAGGAAGGGAAGAGCTTTATTTTGTAAAAAAATGTGGTGAGCGGCAGCTTCTGGTGTCTGTGGTTTTTGGTGGGACTGGGGCTGGCTGGTGCTGCCTCCCTGGGCCTGGTTCCGCAACTAGGACTAAATCTGCTGCCCATTGGACATGAGGCCTGATTGGGCCGCTTACAAGAACAGGGACTAGGAAGAAAATATGAGGAAGACTGACCTACTCATTTACTGGACTTCACACCCATTTTAGACCCAACGTGGCAGGGGCCCTTAGACCCAGGGAAACCCATTAGAGCAGGGACCTTTAAATCCAGAGACACTGCCCTAACCCTGGACCCCTAACTGCAGAAAGCCTCTGGGAGCAGCCCAGAATGGAGCATCTTCTATGAGTTAGTGCTGTGCCCTTTACCCTTCTCCCAGTTAAACAGAGTCCGGGAAAGTCTGTCCTGTGGGTGTCCCTTCCTGCCTCTCCTTCTTCCCATGGGAGTCACAGCCCATCTCTGGGACCATTAAGTATACACCATTAAGAATATGATTCTAGGTTAGCATCACAAGAAATCCATGAAGTCATTCTAGACTGCTGCTTTTCAAATTTGTTTTCAGCCACGGCCTCACTGAATCTCAGGGGGAAGTTGAATATATAGATGAGGCATCCTTGTTCAGTTCAGAGGGAGCCAGGGCCCTGCCCTCCCAATCACCTCCCTAGGGATCCTGGAAGCACTTTTATGCTCTCCCCATCCCATCCCACCCCACCCCACATCTTCAGGAAATCGTTTGGAAACTGCTTCTATAGTCTAATCCCCACCATACTGCAATCAAGAAACTGGGCCACAGAGATAGAAATCATTTTGCTCAGGGTCACATAGCTTGAAGTGGTGGTAGGGGAAGGACTTAACCTGGGCCTCTTTGTACCCCACCCAACAACCTCTGTGGTAGCAGTGGCTGTCAGCTCACTTTCATGTGGCATCTGGTGATGAGGACATTGGGCTATTTCATGGTCTTCACTGGAGGATGGAGATCTATTAACCTTCCCAGTTTGATGCTTTGAGTCCTTATTGCCGATAGGGAAGGAATCCCATCGACCTTAGAGACTCATCTGTGTAGGGAATGGGAGGAGCAGCGTGGGGTTCTGGAAATCTGTGATTGAGGTCTGATGTGGGCTGAAGAAGCTGGGGTCAGTGAGTTTGAGCTGAAATCACTTACTGTATTTGGAAAAGTGGAGGCATTGACTAACCCAGTCAACCACTGAGTGGCAATACTAATGAGCTGTTAATGATGATTAACCTCAAGGCAGCATTAATAACATGTATTGAGGAAGTGGTGACTAATTGTTCAGGGGCTCCCTACCATGGTTACCAGGAAAGTTCATGGATGTGAGGTCTGATGAAGTTGGGCATCCTGTCCTAATAGAGGAACAGATGCACCGAGGCCTGTCCACTGGGCTTTAGAGCCATTTTCCTGATCTGGTGCCCCTCTCCCAAAGCCAGCGACCTCCTTCAGCCAGGCTGGGTGTCTTGGTGTCCTCACTAACCTGCCTTGCTTTGTTGTGTTTTTCTCACCCCTGCCTGATCTGCATGGTGTGTGCCGTCTGTCTGCTAACCAGGGACCCTACCTTGCTTCCGGGGACCAGCCACTGGAACGGGCCACCGGGGAGCACGCCAGCGTGCACGAGTACCCGGGGGAGCTGGGCCAGCCCCCGGGTCTTTACCCCAGCAGCCACCCACCAGGCCGGGCAGGCACCCTGCGGGCTCTATCCCGCCAAGACACGTTCGATGCCGACACCCCCGGCAGCCGAAACTCTGCCTACACGGAGCTGGGAGACTCGTGTGTGGACATGGAGACTGACCCCTCAGAGGGGCCAGGGCCTGGAGACCCTGCAGGGGGCGGCACCCCTCCAGCCCGACAGGGCTCCTGGGAGGATGAGGAAGAAGACTATGAGGAGGAGCTCACTGACAACAGGAACCGCGGCCGGAATAAGGCCCGCTACTGCGCAGATGCCGGGGGTCCGGTTCTTGGGCGCAACAAGAATGAGCTGGAGGGCTGGGGGCGAGGCGTCTATATCCGCTGAGAGGACAGGGCTGCCCAGTGGGAGGAAGGGCTCTGAGCCCTGGGGAGGGGAGGGACAGAGGGGCTCATCACCTGAGACGTGTCCTGCCTCCAGGGGGCGCTGTCTCCCTCCATTCAGATGCCTTGGCTCAATGTTTGGGGTTTCTTTGGTGATATCATCCCAGCTCCTGAGAGGCCCTTGAGCCCCAGCTGTAGGCTTACCCCTACCTGCTGTAGATGGATGGGGGATATCCACCTTTCTGAAGTGTCCCCTTTCCCCCATCTTAGGGGGCTCTCCTCCCAGAGAAAAGGTGCACTTCCTTAACTTTCTACTCTGGGTTCTAATTGAAGGTCCTAAATGGGGCGACCCTTCTTTTTCCCAAACTGGTGTATTTGGAGAGTTGGGCGTTTTTCTTGAGAGGGAGGACACAGAATCTTCCCCATGGGGCTCTCTCTCAAACCCCAGATCCAGGGTCCCTCACCATGCCCACCCCCTGCCCCGGTTTCCTGGCAGCATTGTCGGGTAGGTGAAAGGTATAACATGGAGACCAGTAACGAGCTCGCCTTTGGGGGAGGGGTTAGGGTGGAAAATGACAGGCTCAGCTGCCCTCTTGGCCTTGGCCATGCAGGGGCTTAGAACCCTAGAGCCCTGAGGAGTGGGTGACCCGACATGCTGCTACCCACCCCCACCTCCATGCCTCAGCTCTCACCTACCCCAGGAATGAGCTTTGCCTACGACATCCCCTGCCTGCTGCCATCAGAAGAAGGGGGCCCTCTGCATCTGAGCCCCCCAACTCCATGCCATTGGGTGTGGAGACCATGGAACACTCTGGTCCACCTCATTCTAAACCAAAAAAACTGCTCCTTCACCTTCATCCTGAGGTCCCAGGAGAGAAGCCCTGTGGGTTGGTGTCCAGGAAATGACCACCATCCTGGGGTTGCCTGGTCACCTGGGGACCTCAGATCTCCCCTGGGGGGCTTGGCTGCTGCTGCTGCTTCTCTATATTTGCCTCTTGTGATCCTGTCCTTCATTGGTGTCCACTTCCCCCAGGAGAGGCCTTGGTAGCCCCTGGGGCACCCTCTGCCCCCGCACCCCCACAGCCTAGCAGCCGTGCCCCTCCCCAGCATCCCAGCTGGGCCAGAGAGAGCCGATTGTGCCAACGAGGACTGGGCCCTGCCCGGCTGCCCACCTCAGGGATGGGCACCTCAGGCCTGTCTCGCCACCTCCTGTGCCAATGTTGTCGTGCCCCCACGTGGGGTGGGGTGCAGCTTCCACTTACTGGTTAGAAGACACCACTGCCTGATCTTTCCCTCTCCCTGTCTGGTGTCCTGTGCCCCATCTGTCTGTCTACTTGTCTGTACTCTTCTAGGAGAAGTATTTTGCCACATATAAAACCGCCGTCCAGTCCTTTGCGGCCACCTTCCAGCCTGCTTCTTTGTTCCCGCCGCACGGTTGTCTGGCAGCCTTGCAGCCTCTGCACAGACCGCTGCTGCCAGAGGGGGCGAGCCAAGGGGAGAGGCAGGAAGAAGCTGCACTCTGGGCTGTTGACTCGGGAAAGACAGGGCTTGGTTTGTGGCCTTCTGGAGTATGTGCAAACCTGCCAGGGCTGCATGCCCACTCTTAAGCCCACACCATACCTGTCTCCCCACATGCAGAGCCAGGGGAAATGGGAACCTGGGATGTAGTTAAGTGCAAAATCTTAAAGGTACATGCTTGTTCTGCTCTTCTGGCCTCACTGCACCCCAGAATCTTGGGGAGGGAGGGCTGAGCTTCTGGCTCCACTGATGTGCAGTCATTACTGCCATCACCTATATCCTACCTCATGGAGCACCTGCAAGCTCTCTCACCCTCCTGGTTCTTGTTTTTGAGGCGGTAACCCAAAATGTGTGTGTATGTGTGTGGAAGGCAACAGACACCGGAAGGCCCACAGATGAGTTAGCAGATCAGAGAGGAACTGGCAGACCCAGGTGTCAGGTGGCTGACTGGAGCTCCCCAGAGGGTTGATGGCAAAGTTGATAAGAGCCGGGTCTCTACCTCCAGCTTGGTACTCTTTCCACCACTTTCCCATGGGATTGATCATTTGTTCCTTGTTTATTCACTGGACATACATTTATTAGGCACCTCCTAGGTATCAGGGGCAAGTTGAGAGCCGCAGACAATTCCAGTACTGAACATGAGCTGTGTGCTGTGAGAAGCACTGGTAATGTGGGAACCTGGAAAAGGGTCACACTCTCACCCTGGGGAAATCAGGGAAGTCTTCATAGAGGAGGTGAGTCTTGCTTGGAGTCTAGAAGCAAAGTCAGAGGTTAAGCCAGATAGAAAAGTAGGGGGGTGTTCAAGGCAGAGGAACCAGGCACATGCATGACAAGTTTTTGGCACTTCACTAACAAAGCATGGTGAGGTGGAGGCCAGAGAGGGGTTGACAGGAGCAGGCCATTTGGTTTTTGCTGGGCATGGTGGTGAACACCTGTAATCCCAGCTACTCAGGCAGGAGGATCACAAGTTCAAGGCTCAGCCTGGGCAACACAGTGAGACCTTATCTAAAACCCGGGGAAGCACTGGAGATGTAGCTCAGTAGCAGAGCACCCCTGTGTTTAATCCTCTGTACCCCAAAAGGTTTATTTTTTGTTCTGAAGCTAGTGCTCAGAAATTGAAGGATTAGCCAGATGTGGTGGCCTGTGCCTGTAATTCCAGCGGCTCAGGAGGCTGAGACAGGAGGATCGTGAGTTCAAAGCCAGCCTCAGCAACAGTGAGTTGCTAAGCAACTCAGTGAGACCCTGTCTCTAAATAAAATACAAAAAGGGGCTGGGAATATGGTTCAGTGGTTGAGTGCTCCTGAGTTCAATCTCCAGTTCCCCCCACCCAAAAAAGAAAGAAATTGAAGGATTATAAATAGCAATGACAAGATTGCTTTGGTTGGAGCATGAATTGGAGGGCCTCACTTGGAAATAGCTGGACACTAAGGTGGAAATGAGGCTGTGCCTTAGACCACAGTGACATCTAGCAGATAGAATCCAGAGCTCTTGAAGAACAAGTAGAGGTAGCCAGTAAGGGAGAGGGTGACAGTGGGTGGTAGTCTTCCCAGACAAAAGAAGGTTAAAAACAGATCAGAGCAGAAGTAATGAGTCTGGCTTTGCATAAAGGGATTTAAGTTTCCTGTGGGACATTTGAGGGGAGAAGAGAAGACAGCTGGGCACAATGAGCTGAACCTCTGCAGAGAGGTTCAGAGAGACTAAGCGACTAGTCTGTAATTACACAGCCATAGAGCAAAGGAGTCAAATTCACATTTCGATTCCTGTGACCCCCAAGTCCAGTGCTAATTCCTCTGCCCCAGGATGCACCAGCTTCTGCAAGGGTTGGGGGTAAGGGGTTGGGGAAGAGGAGGAAGCAGGGGTCTGAGTGTTTCTGTCTCCTCTCATGTACCTTCTGCCTGAAGTTACCTTTGCTCAGAACTTGCAGGCAAGGACATTTCTAGCTGGAGATACTGAGAAATGGGGAGAAATTCTTGTTTCTTGGTAACCACAAACCCTTAACCAAAGTTGGCTGCTCAGTCAGCACATGTGGTTGTCAGCATGTGAGGATTTCAACAGCCATGTCGTCAGCAGGCTCTGCTGCTCTGATTGCCCCCACGGACTCAGGAAGTGAAGCCTTGGGGACCCTTCCTACCTGGCACCCTTCCTTTACCTGCTTCCCTGGCTAGCTGCTTACATTTTGTGGAGGATTCTGCCCCTAAGTGAGCTGAAGTGGGGTAGGCCACAAGTACCAGGTGTGAACTAAGGTTTCCACTGTAGTAAAATAAAGCAAGCTGAGCTGAGGTCACCATGGGCCAGGGTCAAGGGGGTGTCCCAGTCTAGTATGCTAAAGAGACATCTTGTGTTAACTCCAGTAATTGTTTCCTTGAAGAAGGGTGCCCACTTTGCTGTCTCTCAGAGTGTGAGAGTATGTGTGCACATGTGTGTTTATCTCCCTCTCCAGACTTGAAGGGTCCGTGGAGACCCAGGCTGGATGATTTGGCTGCTTGGTTGTGTTTGACTCATATTTGTGAAATAAACAGATGAATGAGTGAATGGATGAATGCCTCCTAAGAGCCCAGTCCTGGGCCTCCTGATGCCGGCAGATCTTGTCTGTTTATTGAATGTGCTCCCAGTTTGCAGTGTCACTTTCAATTCTGCAATTGGGTATGTGTGTGTGTCGGGGGAAGGCACTTAAAGGTTCCTTTCTCTCCCAGGAAACAGATGGTAAAATCACTTAAAGCACTGTTGCTTCCCCCAGCACCCTCCTGGCCCCCACCAGCCCCAGTCCCAGACCCTTCTTTCCTAGGGCTGAAATGAAAACAGCCCAGATGGGCTTGAAGTTCACTTTTCTAGGCTTCTATCTCTCTGGGCACCAAACTGGGTGAATCAAAAGTCTTTATGTAGTGAGCTGTTTGCCTCTGCTTTCCACAAACTTTTTAGTCTCCCTCAATCCTGTGCCCATTTTTCTTTTGTTTTTTGTACTGGGGATTAAACCCAGGGATGCTCTACACCCCATTCCTTTTTATTTTTTGGGTACTGGAGATTGAACCCAGGGGCGCTTAACCACTGAGCCACATTCCTAGACCTTTAAATTTTTTTTTTTTTTTAAATGTTGGGAGAGACTTGCTAAGTTGGTGAGGCTGGCTTTAAACTTGTAATCCTCCTTTCTCAGTCTCCCGAGACACTGGATTATAGGTGTGCTCCACCACATCAGTCCCCACATTCTTTTTTTTTTAATACTCCAAGTGCACATTTTCAGGCTGTAGCTTAACTTGTCCTAAGTCAACCTAATGACAACACATTCCTAACTGTATGCCAGGCACTGAACCAGGTGGGGAGGGGGACAAACACTGGTGAACAAGATAGGAAACCCAGCCTCTAGGGTTCACAGGTGATTGAGAGAAACAAACCATTCTATGGCCCCAGCGTGGAGAGAGATTCCATGTGGTGGGAGCTTGAGAATAGGTGGCTTTACGGGAAGGCAGCTAGTGAGTTCCAGGCATTTTCCCTTTCTGAGTAGGTGTAAGGCATTCATGTGGAGGGAATGCAGGAGGAAGGGCAAAGTGGGAAAGAGCTGGACATATAAGGGCAGGGAGCAGTGGATGCAAAACCCGGGAGGTAAAACTGCAAAAGCAGGTGGGGACTGTTGCTGGAGGATCTTGAATGCCAGGTTAGAAGGCTGATCCAGAGCGAGTGAGCAATAGAGAGCCATTGAAGGCTGTGGGTGGGAATAACAGATGCTGAGCTGTGCTTTTAGAAGGCTAATAGAGCTTCGAGGAGGGTGCTCTGGGAAAGGGGGGGAGCAGAAACAGGTCAGTTGAAGGTTTGCTCCATCATCCGAGGGAGCCACATTGGGGCTGTGGGGACAGAGGCAGTAAGGTGGAAGGATCAGGCGCTTTGATGTGTTGATTTGCCTTTCCCACTTCTCTTTTTGTTTTCTGGTTTTTTCCAAGTTTGTGCAAAGAAGGAAATCCACAAACAAGAATATCCTCCTTTCTCTCCTGCTTGGTCTTCTGGTTCTCTTTAGTCTCATTGTTCTCCTCTGCCTGGGAGGCTGAGGCAGGAGGATCACTTGAGCCCTGGAAGACCCTGTCTCAAAAAATAAATAAAGAAAGAAAGAAAGAAAAAAGAAAACCAAAACCTAGACAAACAAAAATAATTTTTTCTTCTCTGCTGGGTCTTAATGTCTGGGACCCTCTGCAGGGTCTCTGGTTGGGGAATCTTTTCTTGCTCCATCTTTGTCTCCAGACACCCAATCATGGGATCAGCTGCTGAGCATGTGGTATGTCAATGGATTGTAGAAGCCCCAATTTCTCTCTAGATGTTGCCTAGCCGGAGGGACCTACAGGAGGAAGGGAGACCCTGCCCTTTCCCTGGGGAGTCCACTTTGAGTGGGCCCACAAGACTTTCACTAGCAAAACAACTAGAGAAGACGGAAGGCTGGAATGTTCTCCCAGCTAAGAGAGGACCAGAAAGCCCTCTCTCTGTCCCGCTGGTAGGTGCAGAAGTTGTGTCGCCTCGGATTTTGCTTCAGTCTAGGGTTTTGCTCTAGCGGGTAGAGGAGGGAGAGCTAGGATTGTTTGGTGCACCGCAGTGCTTAGATTCCCTTGATTTGCAGCCTGGGAGCAGAACACAGAGAGAACTTCAGTTTTTTTTTCAGGGCCAAGAGGAGGGTGCAGTCTGGGACTTCATTGTTCTTTGCACCTCCAGGGCCCTGGACAGGCAGCTCATCATCGCTGTAATGTTCACTGCGCACGCGAGAGATGAGTCCCGTGTACCTCCAAGTCCCACCTGCGAGGTGGGGTTCCTCGGTCCTCAAGGGCTAAGCCTTTCTGGCCCTCCCTCGGGGGCGGGGCTCGAAACCCTTGGGCTAGATTCTTGCCCCCAGGCCCCCGAGTCCTTCACCTACCCAGCTAGGGACGTGCCATGGGACAGCTGATCGCCAAGTTGATGGGCATCTTTGGGAATCAGGGTAAGAGGCACATAGGGCATCCCAGCAACCGCTTTGATCCTGTGGTCTCCTGAGGCTCCCTCAATCGTCTGGGCAGACAGGCTGAGGGACCTCGGACTACTAGAGTCCGCGTGCGTGCTCCTTGCCTGCTCCACGGTCTCCTCTGTTCTTCTCCCAGCCGGTTTCTCCCGGGCTCCATGCTTCCGTGAGTCCCCGGGTGCGCTGCAGAGTTGGGCGAGTCTCCTTCCTCCCCGCTAAACCGCTACGGGGCAGGGCTGGGGGAGCCGCTTTCGGTTTCCTGCAATTACCTCTTGGATCTTTCTCCAGACCCCTCCTCTTGGCAAGCCCAGAGCACCCCGGACCCTTCAGGCAATCGCTTCTAGAAATTTGGAGGGAGGTGGGACTCGGTTCTCTTTGCCACTGTGCGGGAGTGGTGCAGGCGTCCTCCCGGCCGATTGGGAAGTAGAAGTGGTGCGGTGGGCAGAGATCCCTCGGCCAGCTGGGAACACTGGTCTTCCTGGGAGCCCTGCTGGGAGCACACAGTCCCTTGGACATCGGGTTTGGCTCTGACTCTGACCTTCCCCGGATGCCTCCAGAGCACAAGGTCATCATCGTGGGACTGGACAATGCAGGAAAGACCACCATTCTCTATCAGTTGTAAGTGGCTTTTGGGTGGGGAGAGAAAGGGCTGGGCCCCCTACCAGACTGACCGGCATTTGGACCAATAGTTGGAGCCCTTCCTTGGGTTCCCCGGCTCCCCAGTAACGGAGAGCAGTGATGAGGGAAGCTGGTGTGACCCTCCTGGTATAGAGACGGTGGGCCTGGCTTTGGGATCCTGCACTGTATGAGCAGCCCCAGTCCCCATGGTTCCTGCCGTCTGCCCCTGCTGGTGGCAGGTCCTTTTTTCTCAGTCCTGCTCCTTACCTTTAGCTTTGACCTCCAACTTGAAATCCAAAGCCATCAGCTCCAGGAGCGCCAGCATTGGGTCTGGTTAGGCTCCTCAGTTTCTGCATAAGACTTGTAGCTGAGTCAAAAGCCAAATGTGGGAACTTTCCCAGTGTTCAGTCTGGACAACATCTCTACCGAGATGGAGCCACCAAAGTACTTTATTTACATAGGATATATATTTTTTCCCCTGGAAAAGTAATAAATGTAAATGTTTTTCTAAAATTAGAGAAAACGCCTGTAATCCCAGCAGCTCCGGAGACTGAGGCAGGAGGATCCCCGAATTCAAAGCCAGCCTCAACAATTTAGCAAGGCTCTAAGCAACTCAGAAAGACCCTGTCTCTAAACATATATATGTGTTTTGAACCTCTCTCTCTCTCTCTCTATCTCTCTCTCTCTCTCTCTCTATATATATATATATGTGTGTGTGTGTGTGTGTGTGTGTGTGTGTGTGCTGGGGATGTGGCTCAGTGGTTAAGAGCCTCTGGGTTCAATCCCTGGTACAAAAAAAAAAAAAAAAAAATCACACAAGAAAAAAATCAAACAGCACAAGAGTGCATGGTGAGAAGTAATTTTCCCTCTCACTGTAGATTTTAGTTTTCCTCCTCCCAGGTGACCACTCTTTCAACTTCCTGGTCACCTTTCAGAGACATCCTTCACTATAAAAATGTGGATGTTTTCTACATATGTTACTTAAACAAGGTAGCTCATCTCTCTGATGGCCCTCACTTTTATCTGTCTCATTAAAAAAAAAAGTATATTTTTTTTAGTATTAAACAATACCTTTATTTATTTATGGGGATTGAACCCAGGGGCACTCAACCACTGAGCCACATCCTAAGCCCTTTTTTGTATTTATTTAGAGACAGGGTCTAAACTGAGTTGCTTATCACCTCACTGTTGCTGAGGCTGGCTTTGAACTCATGATCCTCCTGTCTCAGCCTCCTGAGCCGCTGGGATAAAAGGCCTGCACCACCTCGCTGGTTTATCTGTCTCGTTTTCCTCAGCCCTTGAGATTCCAAGTGTGGTCCACAGACTGGAAGTGGGAGCATGATCTGGGAGCTTGTTAGAAATGTAAAGTCCTGGGCAGCCCAAACCCACTGGATCAAATCTGCAGGTGATTCAACTTCAAATTTAAATTTGAAAAGATAGTTCTAATGTCCCCCCCACCCCAGGGCTAAGCCTGGACAACACTGGGGTCTCATTCTGTTTTCATTTCCCCTTGCCCAGGCAGGTGCTTGGTCTACCTGGGTTGGAGTTCTTAGTTAGACTCAGCTGCCCAGGAAGTGGACCAGAGCTGGAGACCAGAGCTGGGAGGGGGCTAGGCCGTGGTCTTAGAACCTTTTTCTACCTCCTCAGTTTGACCAATGAGGTGGTTCACACGTGTCCCACCATTGGCAGCAATGTGGAGGAGATTGTTCTTCGGAAGACCCACTTCCTCATGTGGGACATCGGGGGACAGGAGGCTCTGCGCTCCACCTGGAGCACATACTACTCCAACACGGAGGTGAGGAGGTCGCCAGGGCTGGGGGATCTCCAAGGCAACTGTGTGATGTTAGCCAGTGCCCCCTCTTAACCTAGGTTCCCCCTCTGTGAAGTGACCTAATAATGACCTCTCTGAGTCACAGTGAAATTAAATAACACTCAGACAAGAGGGAAGGCATAGAGGCCAAACACTTAACCCAGTGCAGTGCCTGTAAAGATTTTTTTTTTTTTTTTTAATCCTGCCTGTCTGCTTCTGGCAGTTTCCAGTCTGATGCACTGGATAGCATGAGCCCTTAGTCTCTGAAGGCCTTGTCTTCTCATTTGGCAGAAGTAGAACAAGAGACAGAGCTGCCACTCATCAGCTGTGTGGCCAAGGGCAAGATTCCTAACCTCACTGAGGTTACCCTCCTTTGTAAAATGGAAGTAATAACAGCACCAAGCCCACAGCATTGGTGTGAGGCCTAAATGGAGTCCTGAGCACCCAGGGCTTAGCACGGCCTCTGGTACACAATCAGGTTTGCTCTGTATTTCCTCTGTCTGGATAGAAAAGCCAATTAAAATGGGACCAGGTTGTGAGATCATGAGGCAGCTCGGTTCCTTTTCTATGGAGCTGGCATGTGGGCAGTTCAGAGGACAGTGGGCAGGAAATACTTTCACAAAGAGGAAGCCGGCTCCTTAAGGCTCCCCTCTGCTGGCCAGTTCGTCATCCTCGTGATTGACAGCACAGACCGGGATCGGCTGCCCACCACTCGGGAGGAGCTGTACAAGATGCTGGCCCATGAGGTAAGCTTCCTGGGGTTCTAGCTGTGTGTCCTCAGGCTAGTCACTCAGCTTCTCTGAGGTCCATTCCTGACATCCTCGTCATTATCCCAGCAGTATGGGGAGGGCTAGTTTATTGAAGATGAAGGATGACAGTGCCCTCAGAACAACTGGTCACAGGAGTCAGAGTTGCTGGTTTAAGGTCTGTCCCCTCTTCTTGCTCGTGGATTCCTACCTCCTGAGGTTGTTGTAAGGATTATAGGAGCTGGTTGCAGGCATCCCATGACTTGTCGCTGTCATCAGATGTTGCTACTGTTGGAGTGGGGCCCACCTGGGAGGCTGGGGCAGGAGTGGAGAGGACTGGCAGGAGGAGGAAGGAGGCTTCTGGCTGACAGGGCTGTGGCTCTTCTTCCCCAGGCACTTCGAGATGCTTCAGTGCTGATCTTTGCCAACAAGCAGGATGTGAAGGACTCCATGACCACGGTGGAGATCTCCCAGTTCCTCACTCTCAGCGCCATCAGAGACCATCCGTGGCATATACAAGGCTGCTGTGCCCTGACTGGGGAAGGGTTAGTGGCTGCCAGACCTGGGTCTGGCCCACCAATGGACAAGTGGTCACCAGAATCCCTCTCCTGTCTTGGTCCTGTCAGACTCTGGCTCGTGGTTGGTGACTGGGCCAAATCAGATGGAAAGGGGTTGAATTGTTGAAACTGGGTGAGAGGGTAAGCTGTGCGTCCCCGTTCTTCAGGGCCTTCTAATGGAGAGGTAATCCTCACACAAACACAAGGGCCAGGTGGGTCTGATTTAGGTCTGGTGGTCAGGGATGGCCTCTCCTAGAGATGTGGTTTTTGAGCTGAGACCCAAACGAGACCCAAATGAAGAGAAAGAGACAGTCATGGAAAGACCTAGGGTCCAAAGACCTAGGGGATGGAAGTACTAGGGATTGAACCCAGGGATGCTTAATCACTGAGCCACATCCCCAGCCATTTTTTCTATTTTATTTAGAGACAGAGTCTTGCTAAGTTGCTTAAGGCCTCACTAAGTTGTTGAGGATGGATTTGAATTTTCAATCCTTCTGCCTCAGCCTCCCAAGAGACTGGGATTACAGGCGTGTGCCACCATCTTTGAATTTCTGCGAAGAGTCCATGACACCATTCCATCAACAGATTTTTATCAAATACCTACTTTGTGCCAGTAGTGTTTTGAGTATTGGAGAAATAGCAGAAAACAAAACAGAAACTCCTACCTTCATGGACCTGGATTCCAGTGGGGGAGACAGACAATAAGCCAAAAAATATGTTTAGTAAGTTAAAAAATGATAAATGTTGTTGAGCACGGTGGCTCATGCCTGTAATCCCAGTGGCTCAGTAGGCTTAGACAGGAGGATCAATGGCAAGTTCAAAGTCAGCCTCAGCAAAGGGGAGGTGCTAAGTAACTCAATGAGACCCTGTCTCTAAATAGAATACAAACTAGGGCTGGGGGCAGCTAGGATTGTGGGGGCAGCTAGGATTGTGGCTCAGTCGTAGAGTGGTTGCCTGGCATGTGTGAGGCACTGGGTTCAATTCTCAGTATTGCACATAAACAAAGAAGGTAAAGGTTCTTTGACAACTAAAAGAAAAAAATTTAAAAAGAAATAGGGTTGGGGATGTGGCTCAGTTTGGTTTGAGTGTCCCTGGGTTCAATCCCAGGTACCAAAAAGATAACCGTTATGTTGGGGAAGGAAAGGGAGATTGGTAGGAATGTTGCAATCTTGGGGAGTGGGGAGGGTACAGGGGCACTTAACTACTGAGTCACATCCCTAGTCCTTTTTATTTTTTATTTGGGTCTCAATTGCTGAGGCTGGTCTTGAATTTATAATCCTCCTGCCTCAGCCTCCTAAATTGCTGGGATTACAACTGTGTGCCACCTCACCCAGCCACAATTTTAATTTTTGAGATGGGGTTCTCACTTTGTTGTGGAGGCTGGCTTTGAGCTCCTGGGTTCAAGCAGTCCTCCTGCTTCAGCCTCCCCCAAATCTGGGGACTATAGGCAAGTGTTACCATGTGTCCCCAGTTGAATATTGCAGTTTTAGATGAGATATTCAGGGAGGGGCTGCTGAGAAGGTTGCTCTTGAGCACACACCTACATTGTGGACTGGACCACCTAGGGAGGGCTCTCCCTTGAGCCTATAGAATTTCCTTTTCGTTCACCTCTCAAGTGGAATGGTAGCAGCTGGAGACCCAGATGTCTTTTTTTGTTGTTTATTTTGTTCTGTGGTGCTGGGAGTTGAACCCAGGGCCTTAGACATGCTGGGTGAGCACTCTACCACTGAACTACTCCCAACCTCATAGATATCTTTTTGAAAAAGAGGAGACTATAGGCAAGTCAATACAAGGGCTCCCACATTTCTGGGAGTGTACCTGTCTGTGCTGGATCAGGAGGACCCTCCCCTCCCCTCCCCCTAGCTCACAGTCAGTTCAATGCAACTAGCATTTTCTAAGTACTCACCATGTCATCTCTGTGCCAGGTGAGGACTGGGGACAATACAGAGATGGCCAAGGCTCCACCCTTGCTCTGGAGTTGCTTAGTATCACACAGGAAAACTTGCATATGGAGCTTCTTCCTAGGCCTTTGAAGTCACCCTGCCACTTCCCCTAGTGACAGAGCAGGTGGGAGGGGACATGAGAGGCTTACCTGAGTTACTACTAAGGCATCCAGGAAGTTGGATCTCTAGGATGGTTTCTCCAAGAAGCCCTCCCTGACTCCCAGGCATCTGGAACCTTCTGTATATCTTCTTAACTTTAGTCCCAGTATGTAGCTATAGGATTATTTGCTGGACCATTTGCTTAGTCTCTATATCCTCTTCCATGCTGTAAGCCTCAGAGGGCAGGATGGCTTCTCAAGAGTCACTTCAGCCCCTGGGCACAGTGGGTACTTGATGCATTGCAAGAACTCAAATCAGTTTGTGGATTAAATGAATAGATGTAACTTTGGCTACTCTCTCAGTCTGCTCTGGGCAGAGGCCTTGGGCTTGATGGCCATCTTCTTTATGGGAAATGCTGATCCTTGCCCTGTTTCTCCTCCCGGCAGGCTGCCAGCAGGGCTCCAGTGGATGCAGTCTCAGGCCACTGCCAAATGATGTCCCAGCCTGAGGCCAATGAGACATGTTGGGGGTTCTGCATGGTCAACATGGGTGAAAAACTCAAATGCCACTTTACCTTTCTATGATTCTCTGGTGGGAGCAGAGCCAGCTACGGACAGGGAGATTGCCACCATCTACCCAAGCCTTCATTGAGGAGCAGGACTGTAAGTCCTGGATTGATAACAGACAGAACAACAGAAAAAACTGCCCCTCACTCCATGGATGCAAGTGTCCTTCTTGGAGACATCAGGGAAGCTGTGATGTGCTGGGGGATTAGAAAGTGGAGCCCTCTCCTTCTCAGCCCTCAACCTGTCTGTAGGAAACTCGTGGGAAGTAAGAGGTCGTTGAAATTGCTTCTCATTTCTTAACAATATCCACCCTCTCCAGCTTTCTAGAAAGTCTCTCATTTTTGTCCCATACTCTTTGAGATTCCAGAAGGATGAAGAAGGTGGCTTGGAGGCAGGAGGGTAGGGCCAAAACCTGGGAGGGGTAGGAACTTCCCACTCCTTCTGAGATGCTGACTCTGACTGCAGTTTGGGGGCTGTAAGCCCCCCCCCCCCCCCAGTGGTATTCCCTTGGCTCTCAGTGTCCTTCCAATGTGAATCCCACTCCTCCTAAT
Source organism: Marmota flaviventris (assembly GCF_047511675.1). Lineage (NCBI taxonomy): Eukaryota > Metazoa > Chordata > Mammalia > Rodentia > Sciuridae > Marmota > Marmota flaviventris. Next base: position 55,305,196 of record NC_092514.1, on the reverse strand, counting down.
TGTTCCAGATTCCTACAGGACCTGCTTATTTTGTTTTTGTGTGATGACTTTTTAAATATTGCATTGATATTTTAATAAAGGAGTAATAAATGTCATCAAAAAATGTTCCATCTTATTTCTGCAAAACTCCCAGAAAGTTCTCTGGCTAGGAGAATGGCTTCTTGGCTCAGTGATCTATCACCAGGCTGGAAGGCACTAGTACCTGATAAATCAGGACTGGGAGCTTTTGACTGGGCCTAGGGCCCCGGCTTGGTTTGATTCCGATCCATGGAGAAAAGAAGGAGGGACTCCCAGGTTTGGAAAAGTCCAGGAGTCTTCTCTAGGTAGAGCTGGAGACAGGATAGAGACCAATATTGCCCTTCTATATTCAGGGAACAGGGCTATTTCCCTTGAAGACCTGGAATGATCCTGGTGACAAGTAGGTCTTAAACTTGTGATCTTTCCAAGATATGATTATTGGAGAAAGAACTCAGGAATTTTAGCTGCACTCATTGTATATTTTTATTTTGTGCTCTCCTTAATAAAAGGATAATCTGATTCAGACGAAAAATGTAGAAGAAATCAATCTTGCCACGCCCTTATTCCATACAAATTCATTCTAATGAACCAGGGAAAGCAAGTGGGGGTATAGCTCAGTGGTAGAGCATTTGACTGCAGATCAAGAGGTCCCCGGTTCAAATCCGGGTGCCCCCTCGCCTGCTTGAATCTTTTGGGTTTTGTTCCCCCATTGACTTTTGAGGAATTGTGTGATGGACTCGAGGCAGGAGAGGAGCAAAACCCCTCCGGGGGGTTACCCTGTGTTTTGCAAGCAGGTGAGGAAGTAATGGACCTTGCCGGTCGCTTAGACTATGTCGAAGGGCGGATTGCAGGGCGGGTGGGGCGAGTTGCTCAGGCCGACCGGGAGGTTATATGGGACAGTCCCCTCAGGTGCAGTAGGGCGCCGGCGGTGCACCCCGGTTGCAAGCGACCCCGACGGCTCTCTGTCAGGAAGGGGGCTGGGCTCGGTCTGGGGAAAGAAGGCCCGGAGACGCCGCGTGAAAGTGTGGGAAGGAGAAAGAAACGCCGAGAAGCAGTAGGGAGCTTCTGCGGGACCAGAGAGTGGGGTCCCGGCCCAGAGGAGCGCCCCCGAAATGAGGACTCTTGAAGGCTCTTGAACGTCTTCTCCTGCACACCCTGTTTCCATTTTTCTTAGACCACCAGTAGGAATCTTTAGCTCAGAGCTTCAGGCAACACACCCTCTGCTTCCATGAAAGTAGTCGGGGGTTTTTATTCTATTTTTTGACAAACATCAGACACTACTTCTTTTTGCTATAGTGCGCGACTGCGCCTGCGCAAGACTAGCACTATGATGCCTCCCTCGCGGACCGCCCGGCAGAGGGGGTATAGCTCAGTGGTAGAGCATTTGACTGCAGATCAAGAGGTCCCCGGTTCAAATCCGGGTGCCCCCTACCTTTTTCTAGGTCCATGTTGCTTCAAAACTGCTTCTAGGCTCTTCCACACCTTTTATGTTACTATGTCTTTCGCCACCTGCCTTTGGGGCAGTCGAGGAGCGGTGGTGAACTCAGGAAGTGGGAGCTTCTAGAGCAGTGGCTTTGTTGATGTGGTCCAGGACACAGCCACCGCACCTGGGTGCTCTTAAGAAACGTCGATCCCCGGGTCTCATCTCATAACCGCTGAATTAGAAACTTGGGGCTGGAGTCCAGGACTCCGTTAAGCGCTCCAGGTGACCCTGATGTACGCTCGAGTTCTACAATCTTAGAGGTTAAAAAATGTGCACCTCGTTTGCTTCTAATATCTCTTAAGCTGCTGTTTCTGCCTGAGCCAAATCAGAGACCTTATAACACGGACCGCGGGCACTCGAGAAACGCACATGTACGGAGACACCGGGGCCGGAACTGGAAGTCCATCCTGGGACCTCTCACTCCAACCTCGAGGTAGGGACGAGCAGCTAGGGACCCTAGTGTCGCGAGCTTGGTAGGCACAGAGCCTGAGCTGGCCGGAAAATGCACGGGAACCACAAAATACTACGTTGCTGCTCCTCGCGTGGCCACTGGAGGGCAGCAGGAAGCCGCAGCTGGAAACTGCAGCTTATTGGATTCCTCGGAGCGTCGGTCAAGTTGGGATTTAAGTTAGACATCACGAAGAACTCACTGGTAGGCAGGCTTACTTCTCCCATTGTAAGTGGAGAGAGGGTTTAGGGCTGGAAGAGGTCGCCTCTGGGATCTTGGGTCCTGAGGAATTGGGAGGAATTGGGATTCTGAGAGATTAAAGAGCCTTTAATTCCCGTTTCCTTCCTCAGGTCTAGTCTACTTGCTTCCTCCAGCCGAACTGTCTCTTGTCCTGTCCACAGCTGTATCCCTCCTTTTAGGGACTCTTCCCCATGGAGCTACACGTCCATAGTCTTCCTCTCTGCAATATTCCTGGTCCTAGACCCCAGCCCTGTAGCAGTCAAGGAGCCCCTCACCCCTCGCCTACCCCGGGCCCCCAGCTCCTTGCCCTCCCCGAAGTAGGTCAGAGGCACCTCCGCGTCCTGACCTGATTCGCTGCTGTCTATTAAACCTCCTAAATTGCGGGTATTTTTATTCTGATATGGAAGAAAAAAAGAAAAACCTCTCCCCAGAGCCTGATGTGCGGTGGGGGACACTGGCCGGCTCTGGAGCTGGCTTTGAAGATTGACTGGCTCTGGCCTCAGGGGCCTCCAGAGCGGCGCGTGCCTCAGTCGCCTTCTTGGGGACAGGGGTCCAGGTTATTTCAGGGTGGGGGTGAGCCAGGCCCCTGCTCCCCAGGGGTGCTGGGCTGGAGGGCAAACCCTGCTGGAAGTGGGGTGTGGAGGGGCACGATGGGAGGCCGCGCAGGGGAGAGGCCGGGTTCTGGCCACCGGGGGAGATGCGCTGGAGTAAAACCTCGGAAACCTACAGACTCCGAGGAGCAGCTCAGAAAGTCGCGCTGCCTGGAAGAGGCGGGTGGCAGGAGCCCACGGCCATGGCAAGGGCGCTTCCTGGGGTCTCCCTCCTGGGACTTCTCTCCCGGCTTTCCCTGGGGGCAGCAAAGGAGAGGAAGGGAGGTAGGGGCCAAGTGGGGGTGCAGGACGGCCGAAGGTGCCTAGGGGATCCTCCAGTCCAGGGTCCCCGCCGGTCCCCTCTGCTTTTGCATCACAAGTAGCTTCCGATCCTTGGGGAGTCTGGGAGGCTGAAGGCCGGGGGAGGCTGCGAGGCTGCGAGGCCGGGGAGGCTGGGAGGCTCCGGGCGCGGCGCCCCGCCCCGCCCTCCCCCGCCCCCCGGCTCCGGGTCCCCGGAGGCCGCGGCGCCGCGCTCTGCTCGCCGGCCGCCCGCTCGCGCTCCTGCCGCTCCCGCCTGCGGACCGCGCGCCCCGCTCGGCCCCCTCCTCGCAGCCGCCGCCGCGAGCCGCCCGGGGCGGGTCCCGCCACCACCATGCGGGGCGAGCTGTGGCTCCTGGTGCTGGCGCTCAGGGAGGCGGCCCAGGCGCTGAGCCTCCAGCCCGCAGCAGGTAGGACTGGCCCCGGGAGCCGGCGGGCGGCGGGCGACGTCTAGGAGGGGACACCGTCCGCGGGAGGCCGGGGCTGCGGCTGGGGCAGGTGGACGGGACCCCGCCGGCCCAACACCGAGGGCTTGAGGGAGGGCGGGGCGCTGGACAGCGATGCCGGACCTCCGCTGTCCTCCTGGACGACGCCCCAGGGACCCCAGGAGGGGCGACTCTGGGAGGCAGTGAACTGTGGCCCCAAAGGGGACAGTGAGGGAGTTCCGAGGGGCCCCTGTCACTCCGGGCGAGGCTGGCTTCTGCGGAGGGGGCCGACGAGGCTCCTCTCCCTTCTCCGCCTCCTCCCGGCTGACCCCGGCCGAGTCGCGGTAGGCGGCCGGGCGGGAGCCGCCAGCGGGAGGGGACCCAGGCTCTCCCTGGGCAAAGGCAGCGGCGGCCTCACTTCTTTTCTCCTACCTGTTTGGAACCCGTCGAGAGGCGGGGGCCCAGGGAGACTCTACTTGTCTCTCCTCCAACCCCCAGCCTGAAGAGTCCCCCTGTCACTCCCTGGTCGCCTTTGGCTCTCAGCTGCCCTGGTTCTAGATAGGGGGCGGGGCTCCCATTTGCACATTCCCTTTCCCCTATACCAGTTTCCCCAGATCATTTCTCCCACCTGGAAGTTCTTTCTGAGCTCTACTTTGAATCCCTCCTGTTATAAAGGAGGCCCATCTTTCAACGTATAATTTATGCTCTCCCTTCTCCTCATGCACCCACACTTTCTCTGGGGTTGAGGACAGGGGTCATTTTGCAGCCAAGCCCCTTGGCAGAGAAAACCAAGAAGAGATCTATGCCATACTGGCTTAGTGATGGAGGGCAATGTCCAGGGGGATGCTGTGTTTTGGTGGCTGTGCCTCAGGGCCGCACAAGCATCAGGCACAGAAGTGTCAGTGACAGTATTCTTGACTTCATGGACCCCGTATGTAGGTGACACTGGATTCCTTTAGAGAAGGGTATGGTGGAGGTGGCTGGGGGGTGATGAGGGGGTGCAGTGGAAGAGAAGTGTCCAGAGGCTGGGGGTGCAGAACCGCACAGGGCATGACCAGAGATTTAGTTTCTAGTCCTATTGTGTCACTTGCTGTGTGGCTTTGGGTGAATTACTTTCTCCCTCTGGGCCTATTTCTGCACTTATAAAGTGAGGTAGTTGACAAAATCCTTGACTCTTGGTTGTGGGATTATGAGGGGTCTTTTTTCTCTTTATTCCCCCCCCTTTCCTTCTTGGATGTATATAGGTGACATATACATACACACGTACGTATATTATAAACAGGAAGGGATTAGACAGGTTAATTTCTGAGGTCCTTTGCAGCCCCTGCCTGGCACAGTCTTCTGAACTGAGGGTGTGACCAGGTTGATAAATTGGATCGGAACCTCTGCCTGGGTTGTGAGGACCATGGAGTTAGTTGGGTGATAGGGGTGGCCAGATGCAGGCCTGGCTGAGTACCATCTCTTCAAAATTGGGTTGGGATGGGAGACAATGGGGAGGCCAGGAGGAGGGGCAGCAGAGACTTGAATTACTTCTCGAAGGAGAGGACGCCTTGTCTTCTGGACTTTGACAGATTCAGCTGACAAAGTGCACTTTACTGCAGCAGGAGAGATTAGGGTTAGACCCAAGAAGCTGGAGGGAGCCACTGTTGACTCCCAGTGCAGGAGGCAGGGCCTGAAGAGAGGCAGGGGCTGTATTTAAGAGATCCTCTCAATGGAGCACTAGTGTCCCCTGCAGGGGCAGCCAGGAGCAGAACCCCAAGGGGACCAGGCAGCCAGCCCCAGGCTCTGGGGTCTCTGGGCTGGTGGGAGCCCTCGCTGTGGCTACTTTGGTGGAGCCTTGGCACTAGATCTGCTGTGACAGCTGCAGCAGGAGAGATAAGTGACCAGAGGTGTAGCCAGGCAGCAGGGGAGACTAAGAGGCCAACACAGGCAGACAAGCAGACGGACTGAAAGGAAGATGGCTTTGGGGTGCACAGTGTGGCTGTGGGCACTGAGGGTCTGGCCTCAGTTGGAACCAGAGGAGCCTACAACAGTGTGGGAGGGACAGGCAGCTGCAGCTAGTATGCGGGAGGCCAGGCCCAGCACAGTCCCACAACCCCAATGACTTCCTCCTTTCTCTGAGCCTCCTTTCTCTAGAATGGAGGTTGGCCCATGCTGTCCCTAGTAACCTGTTTGGCCATGATCTGCTTCCAGCTTCCTTCCTGCCCACTGGGGACTTTTTTTCCCCTACCCACTGGGGACTTTGAGCAAACTAAAGTCAGACTTCCCACCGCAGCCAGCAGCCCCTCCCCCACCCGCACATCTCCTGTCCTCCCCAGGTCCAGCCCCTTCCAGGATGCTGCCCCTCAGCTGCTCCTCAGCAGGGTCTCAATCAGCTCCAGGGGCCCCTCCCCACAGAGGACCTGTGGGCGCTGCGAATGTGTCTGCCTGTTCACTGTGACCTGCCCAGTACCTGGCACAGTGCCCATCTTACAGATGTGGAAACCGAACCTTAGATTTAGTAAATTTGTCCAGTGTCACAGTCAGGGTCGGCCTCGAGCTTGTCTGAATCCCAGCCTTTACTTGCTGACTGCTGTGGTATGACAGTGCGGTGTTCAGTGAGTCTGTGTCCCAGGGAAAGGGTGGGTCTCCTCCATCCTGTGAACCTCAGGTACTCAGGGCATCCCAGTTGCTGCCTCTCCCATCCCATTGTCCCCGTCTGCTCACGGAGCATGTGTTCTGCCAGGCACCTGGCACCTGTCACAGGCACTGAGTGTCGTGATGTACCAGGATCCCAGCTGGGATGGTGCATCTGGCAGCTGGGGTGGGGGGAAGAGGTGCTGGGAGAAGAAGTAACATCTTGGAAGACTTGAGGAGAGAGCAGGGACTTAGCAGGAGAAAGGCTTATTCATGGAGTAGCATGGTTGAGAAAATGGCCCTGTGGATCCCTGTGGTCAGAGCAGGAGGGCTCCTGCCTGGGGGAGGTGGGGCGTGCAGCGACCCAGTCACAAAAGGCCTCAAATCTGCCCGAGAGACACGGAGACGGGGATGCACTAGAGGGAACTGAGTTTGTCCTCTTGACCATTTGTTCTAGCTAGAGTGTGGGAGACTGGCTGTAGGGCGCAAAGGGTAGAGTCATGGTGGCCTGGACTGTGTGGTGGCCCTGGGGCTGCAGTGGCAAGCTTAGGTGATGGGTGGGCTGAGCGTGGTTTGGCCCAGGTTCTGGGTGGTCTAACCTGGCCTCCTGGAGTCAGCTTGAGCCCCGAACCCTGGAGCCAGGTATTGCTGGGGGGTATTGGTGTAGAGGCAGTACCCCCAGACCACACCCCTGTGTTCCAGGGGATGTGGTCCCCCAGGGCACCTCCCAAGGTAGACCCAATGGCACCCAGGGTGGGACCTTTAGGAACCCAGCCCAGGTGCCAGTCTTGTCCTGGGGCTGCCCTTGCACTCTGGGGAACAGCCAGGGAGTTGCTGGTCGCTTCTTATTAGGTTTCATGTGGTTCTGAGCAGATTCTGGAGCCAGCCTGCCTGCTTCAAATCCTGCCACAGACTGGTTGTGGGACCTTGGGAGGATCCTTAGGACCTTTGTGACTTGGTTTCCCCACTTATGAGATGGATCTAAAACTAGTACCTATCTCATGGAGTTGGTGTGGGGATTAAACGAGTTAATGTGTTCAGAGCCCGAGGATGGTGCAGGGGGAGGAGAAGTTTCCATTAGCTACAGCGTGATGACTACTGTTATCATGATGTCCCCTTAGACTGTACACTACCGGGGCCACAAGTGAATGAATGGGTGAGGGAACGCATGTGTTCCAAAAGCTTCTTGCCATTGCACACGGTGGGACTCTCACACACATGGGCATGGAATGGGTACTGGGGAGGCAGAAGGTGGGACCAGGCGCACCCAAGGGCCAGGCAGATTTGCCACACGTGTGTGAGCACCTGGCGGGGAAGGGCAGGGGTTCAGGCCAGTCTTCGTGGGTGTGTCCACAGGTACGTGGGCCCCTGCTTTGGCTCCTCTCCTGAGTTAAGCCCACTGGGAGGAGGAAGGGAGGCAGATATGGTCTGGCTGGGGGGGGACCCTGGGGCCAGGCCAGAGCAGGACAGGCTCCTGGCTGTCTGGCATGGACCATGTGCCCTTGAGCCTGACCTCCAGCCCCACTTCCTGTTGCTCTCCTGATGGCTCCTGGCAGCCTGGGCCTTGGGCACCTTTGTCATCCTCGTCTAACAATGGGGAAGCTGCAACCTACAGAGGTAAATGACAAGTCCAAGGCACCACAGCCTGTGGGAGGAGAGGCACACCCCGAGTCTCCTCCCTGTCCACTCTGCGGGGCTCCCCATCCCTCCCTCTGCCCAGGCCTCAGGCCTCCGCCATCCAGCGCCCTCCCTCTGGTGCAGTCCCAGGTTGATGACAGCTGCGGGTCTTTGGCATCCCCCTCTGAGCTGGCTGAGCTCCTCCACTTGTTCTGTCCATGCTCCTTTCTAGTCTGGCTCCTGCCAGGCCCCAGGGCTGCTTGCAGTAGGACCGGAGGAGCCCGAGGAGTCCGGCTGGCTGTGCAGCCTGGCACAAATAGTTCCTTCTCTGAGACAGCTATGGGCCCTGCCCTCGGGGTCAAATGCTTGGCCCAGGGGAGGTGGGCAGCTGCCCTCCGGGCATCTGTAGACAGCCCGAGGGCATCCAGGGAAGGGGCCTGGGACTGCCCCTCTCCCCACATTCTCCAGGAGCATCTGGTTGTGATTAGGGAGAGAGAAGTGAGAGGGGCCCGGCAAGGGTCCAGCAAGCACCATAGCCAAGAATGACTTAATTGGATAAAATGTCTAATGACAAACCAGAGCCCCACAGCAGTGTCCTGGCCCCAGCCCCAGGCCTAGTGTTGGCCAAGCCTGTCTCAAATCTGCCCTTGCTGCCTCCTGCCTCCTGCAGCATCGTGTCCTTGAGAGGGCAGTGATTGAGCACTTACTGTTTGCAAGGTAGTGTTTGAGGAATGTGGAGAGAGTCCCGGGGATTCAGGTCTCCCAGGGAGATAGGAGCCTAGTCCTGCCACAGGGAGTTCTGGGAGGTGGAGTGGGTGAGGTAGAGGAGGAGGAGGGCATCTGACCCAGAGAGGGCCTGAGGTAGATGAAGGTCACACGTTCAGAATGTCCTATCCATCTGTCTGATAGTCTGAGTCTTACCCAGGGTAGGTGTGATAATTGGAATAACAATATGAGGCACAGCTCAGGGGGTACAATCTCTCTGAAATGGGAAAAGATGCTTTTGGTGTCATTTAGGATTAATTTAACAACCTAGAGGGAATTGGAGAGAACATGGAGTCTTAGAACGAGCTGCCTGAGCGCGGCCACTTGCTAATCCTGTGCCCTTGGCTGACGTGTCTAATTGATGGTGACAATCTTTCCTGCTAAACACAAATGAGGCCTCAGAATTCTTCTCAATTAGAGGGCTCCTGGTTGTCACTAATCAGTTGGAGAGGGCATTTGAGGTGAAACCTGTTCCCCGTTCTGGATGGTATCTAAGCCCCTTGTTTGATGGGATAGTGACTTGCCTGGGTGTTTGAAGGGAGCGTGAAGCTGAAGACGCAGTTCTCACTGGGGAGAAGGAGGGGTGATTTTGTTTCCTATGAGATGTTTGCAAGGTTGGGAGACATTTTCAGTTGTCGTAGCTTAGGGGCATGGGAAGGTCCTACTAACACCTAGCAGATAGAGGCCAAAGATGCTGCTAAGTACCCTCGAAGTACAGAAAAGGCCCTCCCACCCCAAAGAATTATCCAGTCCCACCAACAACTCAATTTAAAATGGACAAAGCTGGGCATGGTGGCGCACGCCTGTAATCTCAGCGGCTCTGGAGGCTGAGGCAGGAAGATCCTGAGTTCAAAGCCAGACGCTAAACAACTCAGTGAGACCCTGTCTCTAAATAAAATAGAAAATAGGGCTGGAGATGAGGCTCAGTGGTCGAGTGCCCCTGAGTTCAATCTCCGGTACCCACCGCCCAAAAAAGGGGAAAAGACTAAATAGACATTTCTCCATTTCTCCAAAGAAGATATACAAATAGCCAGTAAGGACATGAAAAGATGCTTAACTTCACTAATCGTTAGAGAAATGGAAATCAAAACTACACCCATCAGAATGGCTGCTACCACAAACCAAAATCAAAGCAGAGAATAGCAAGACTTGGTGAGGCTGTGGAGAGAATAAAAACCTTGTACGCTTTTGGTGAGAATACAGAACAGTTCAGCAATGGAAAACTGTAGGGGGGGGGGTTCTCCAAAAATTAAAATAGACTTACTATCTGATTCAGCAATCCTAATTCTGGATATATATGCAAAAGAGTTGAAAACAGCATCTCAAAGATGTCTACACACCTATGATCACAGGAGCATTACTCACGATAGCTAAAACATGCGAACTACCCAACTGTCCATTGACAGAGAATGAAGAGGCAAAATATGGTATATGCATATGCATGGGTTATTATTCAGCACTGTAAAAGGAAAATCACCAGGTGTGGTGGCACACACCTGTAATCCCAGTGGCTTGGGAGGCTGAGGCAGGAGGATCAGAAGTTTGAGTCCAGGGGCTGGGGTTGAAGCTCAGTGGTAGAGTGCTTGCCTAGCATGTATGAGGCCCTGGGTTTGATCCCCAGCACCACATAAAACTAAATAAACAAAATAAAGGTATTGTGTCCATCTACAACTAAAAATATTTTAAAAAAAAGTTCAAGGCCAGCCTCAGCAATTTAGCAAGACCCTAAGTAATTTAGCAAGAGCCTGTCTCAAAATAAAACATTTTTCAAAGGGCTAGGGATATGGCTCAGTGGTTAACCACCCCTGGGTTCAATCCCCAGTGTGTGTGTGTGTATGAGTGTGTGTGTGTGTGTGTGTGTGTGTATTTTTCCTGTTACATGCTACAACATGGAAGGAACTAGAAGACATTGTGCTAAGTAAAATAAGCTGAACACAAATACTTAGGAATCCACTTATATTCTAACACTGAATCTAGGCAGTCAGGTTCTTTATCCCACAAATTTGAGGAATGAAATCCACGGATGTGAGGGTGAGATCAAAGTAACTGGATTTATTTGTGTAATAGAAAGAAAGCCTAGCTCCCTGAGGGGGTGGGCAGGAGGTATCTGTTGCCTTGGGGGTTTTTAAAGGTGTGTCTGAGGCCCCAGTGTAGATGATCAGTGGGGTGAGGGATGCAGCATGAACCAATCAAGCTCTCTAAGCTCTGAGTTTCATCAGCCAATCAGAAGTGCATAATTTCAATCCTTATTTACATAATTAAGAGGATGGGTCTCGAGTGGTTTTGGAAGGAGAAGGCATTTCGGTATGGGTGTGCTAGGGGTGAAGGGAGGGGCAAGCAAGGAAGGGCTGCTGGGGCTGCAGCTGTGGGGAACAGGAACAAGCACCCCACCTCAGAAGGAGGCACTGTGGTTAGGGCTGGCAGGGAGCAGCAGGTCGCAGGTGTCTTTCAGACCCGTGTTCCCTTCCCTCCTGTCCTCCAAAGGCTCTGATCCTATCTGCCTGTGGGAGACCCACCTTCCTGCCTCAACATGAGATACTGGGAGCAGTCAAAATAGGAGTGACAGACTGGAGTAGGGGGCTTGCCTGAGACTGGGGACAGGGGAGGAGGGGCCCGGAGTTTCAGTTTTACAAGATGAAAAGCATTATGGGGATGGATAGAGGTGATGGTACACTTACAGTGGTAATTCTTACGTGTATTTCACTATAATTTTAAAAATTAAAAGAAAAAAAAAAAGAATTATCCAGTCCAAGATATCAATAGTACCAAATTTGGGAAACCCTGAACTGGAAGGTCTCTGCTCTCTGGCTTCTAGTCCCCTGGAAGATAGGATTATGTAGTAATTTTGGCAGATAGATAAGGACCTGGTTTATATTTCAGAGAAGTGGTTCTCACCCTTTTCGCAGAGGTTGTCTTTTCTCTTCTTCTTTTTTTTTCCCCCTGGTACTGGGGATTGAACCCAGGGGTATTCTACCACTGAACCACTGAGGTATATCCCCTGCCCTTTTATTTTTCTCTTTTCAGTCAGGGTCTCACAAAGTTGCAGAGGTGACCTTGAACTTGTGATCCTCCTACCTCAGCCTCCTGAGCCGCTGGGATTATAGGCATATGTCACTATGCCCAGCTTGTTGCAGAATCCTTTAAGACCAGGACTTCTCTAAATTTCCCCTAATTGTCTAAATTTCACCTGCAGGTCTTAAGAGACCTAATGCCCGGGACACATCAGACCTCTGGGGTAGGACCCAGACATCTGGAGGTTTAAAAACTCTGTAGGTGATTCCAGTGTGAGCTGAGGTGGAGAATAGTCACCCGATGGAGGCAGATCAACTTGGGTTTGAAACTTATTTCCATGTCTAATCCCCCGTGTGACCTGCAGCCTCTGAGCCTCTGATTCCTGTCTGCACAATGGAGTGCACTGTATTTACTGTGGAGCATTAATGCGAAGGTTCAGAGCAGTGTGTGCACGAGCTGCTTGAAATGGAACTGGGCACATGGCTCTCAGGACATGTTGGGTACTCAAGCATCCACAGAGTCAATGATGGCGTGGCATTGAGGCCTCTGCAGAAGCGGGTTGGTCTCCCTCGGATCTGTACCCTGCCCTGCTAACACTCAATTTCCTGCATCTTCCCCAGGTCACAATGAAGGCCGAGGCTCTGGATGGGCTGCCAAAGGGACCACACAGGGCTGGAATCAGAGAGTGCGAGAAAGGCAGGTGTCGGAGCCGAACAGGACCCAGCTGAGCCAGGACTTGGGTGGGGGCACCCTGGCTATCGACACACTGCCGGATAACAGGACCAGGGTGGTGGTGAGTGCTGATTAACGTGGAATGGGAGGGAAGTGTCTGTGGGGTCTCTCCAGATGCCCCACATGCACTGATCTGACAAGCAGCACACATATCACCAGGATCAGCCCTGGAGATTGGAGTGGAGACGGAGGGATGGGGGTGGGGTGGAGATGGAAGCAGAGCCCAGACGGGTCCTAACATCCCAGCATCTCAGAGCTTGATAGTCTGCCTACCTCCTCTAGGACCCAGGGAGGTAAAGAGACTTGCTCCAGATGCACAGCCTAGTAACAGGGTTCCTGACACAGGATTCTTCCATAACCCAGGGCAGAAAAAGCCGAAGGTGGTATTAATAGTTACATCTCAGCTTTCAGTTCAAGTCCTTCCCACCCCCATTTCTGCCCCATCTACAGATAGTGGGGCCCTCAAAGGTTCATGGCTGCAGAGACACAGTCTGTTCAACCTAAGGGTGGGACACACTGCCGTGGGCTGGAGAGAAAGCAGTTAGGCTACAGTTCCAGGACAGAACCTGCTGGGGAGGGGCCAGGGAGCAAGCCCTCCTCACAGCTCTCTGGAAAACTAAGCATCTCTTTCTTCCAGCAAATCTAGAATCGCTATTTTCTGGGAATGTGTGTGTCAGTGGGTGTGTGTTTGCATGTGTGTCTGAGGGGCTTTGTGTATTATGTACATGATCGTGTGTCTAGTGTTTATGTGTCTATGATAAGTGTGAGGGTGAGAGCATGAGTGTGCCCAGGCAGCGAAGAGGGTGGAGGCTCAGGATACAGAAAAACTGAAATGAGAAGTTGTGGTGTAAGTCTGTAATCCTAGCAACTCAGGAGGCTGAGGCAGGAGGAGCGAAAGTTCAAGGCCAGCACTCAGCAATTTAGCAAGGCCCCAAGCAATTTAGCAAGACTTTTGTCTCAAAATAAAAAATAAAAAGGGCTGGGGATGTGGCTCAGTGAGTAAGCATCCCTGATTCAATCCTCAGTACCAATAAATGAATAAATAAATAAATCATCAAGAAGATGCAGTTCTCAGCATATGCTTCTTTATTTTATGTTTTAAAAACAATTTTCTTAAAGAAAAACCTGCAGATAGTAAAAAAGTTCAACTAGGAGGCAGGAGTATCATTTGAGCCCAAGAGTTCAGGGCTGGCCTGGGCAGCACGAGACCCCTGTTCAAAAGAAAGAAGGAAAACAGTGCTAGAAACCTAAAACAAACAGAGCAGCCCCACCAGCCCCTACCTCAGACCACACTGCCCACCGTCCTCAGCAGGTGCCTTGCCAGCTGTCCTACAGGCGTCCACCTCTGTCTTTGCAAAGACTTTGCTTGTACTGCCCCTCTGGGTAGGTCAGTGTTAGGTCCCTGGGCTGCCTTTCATGGTGGATGAAGATTTGGCTTTCATATTCCCCCCATCCCCCAGCATTGCTGTGCTCCCTCTCTGAATCTTTTTGTTCAATCCTGTCTTGTTATTATCATTTGAATCCTGTTCACACCTGATCCAAGCAGGGTCATGTCCTTTTCCTGTACAATTTTCATTCTTCCTGGGACCCTGCTATGTCCCGCGCCCTTGGTTTCCCATGCTTACCTCTGGTGTCTTCTTACACATTATCCTTTGACTTCAAATATAATTCTCCGTGTGGCCAAACCTGTCAGTTCTTTTTTTTTTTTTTTTTGCCTCCTAGAAACCTCTTTCCTGGCGTCTGTTCTGACCTGGACGAGCTGTTCACTTGCCCCCCAGTTACCATCCCCGGGCCTCCTTCTCTCATTTGTCTGTGTCCTGTGTCAGATTCCCTGTTGGGAATTTCCTTGACCTTGTGTCTTCTCTTTCCTGCTTCACCCTCTTGGCTATTTAGTTTCCTAAACTAAACAAAAGAGAGGTTGCACAGGAGGGAAGAAATTCTCTTGAGAACTTGCAGGTCTGAAAATGCCTTATTCTGTGCTCTCATTTGATCGATGGTTCTACTGAACATAGACTTCTAGATTAAAAATAGTTTTCTGGGGCTGGGGATGTGGCTCAAGCAGTAGCGCGCTCGCCTGGCATGCATGCGGCCTGGGTTCAATCTTCAGCACCACATACAATAAAGATGTTGAGTCCGCCGAAAACTAAAAAAATAAATATTAAAATTCTCTCTCTCTCTCTTAAAAAAATAATTTTCTGTCTCAAGTTTGACAGCATCTCACCATTGTCTTCTTGCTTCTGATGTCACTGTGGAGAGGTTTGGTGTCATTCTTGTTCCTGATCTTTGTATTGACCTTGGGAAACTTTCAGGGTGTCCCCATAACCCCAGTCTTCTGAAAGTGCCGGGGCTGCCCACTTTGGCTCTTTCCTTCACCACACTGGACATTGGTAGACTGTTTCAATCTGGAGACTTACATTCCTCAGTTCTGGAAATTTCTTTTCTGCTTTCTTTCTTTGATAGTTTTTCCCGCCCATATTCTCTTTTTTTCCTAGACATCAGTTTCTGGATGTCATTCTTGAATTTTCTTCTGTCTTCTATTATCTCCTTTGCATTTTTTTTGTTGTTTATTGGTTAGTTTGATTGTTATTATTATTGTTTCATGTTCGGGGGATTGTTTTCATCCTTATTTTTATAAAGTATTGTTTTTATTCCCTACATCATAGTTTTAATTTCTAAGAGCTCTATTATTTTCGGATAATTTTCTCTTAAGAAAGCTTCTTGTTCTTATGTCATGGATGAAATATCATCTCTGAGAATATTTAAAAAGTTATGAATTTTTTTTTCCTGTTCTCCGTATTGTTTCTATTACTGGTTTTTCCTTCTATCTTGGGCTCTCAGATGGCTTCACACCACCACTGATCCTATCTTTATTTAAAATTTTGATATTGTGCTCATCAAGGTATCATCAGTTTTTGTCAGTAATTTTGATTTTTAAAATATCATATTAAAATGTTTCTTTTCTTGATTCCCCAGCTTTCTGGCACCACCTTGAATATTGCACCTCACTTATCTCACCCCCGTACCGGCCCTCGAGGACACATCCCCATTCACTTCCCATTCTGCCCTGTCCTCTAGGTCCTGCAGAACCAAGGAGCAGGTCAGGTATGGTGGAACTCTGAAACCAACAGCCAGGCCAGAAGTGGTCCCTGAGGTGGGGACTTCTGACCCCTCATTCTCTACCCTACAGCTTTGTTGGGTCTTTGGGTAAATTACTGATATCTGTTCAAGGTCAGACACGATGGTCAGAAGGTCTACATATGTCTCGGTGTGCAAAGAGGACCTTCCAGAAGAGAGTCCCAGAGACGCAGCTTTCTGGAAGGACTCCCCAGTTGGTGTTCAAAAAAGGCAGTGGTTCCTTTAGGAGCCAGTATGGAGTCAATAATGCCAGGGCTTAAAAAACAAAACAACACACATTCTTGGGCTCCACCCTGGACAGAACGGAGCCTGGCAATTTGTTTCTTTGCAAGTTCCCCATGTGGGGCTGGAGATGTGGCTCAGTGATAGAGAGTCCTTGCCTAGCATGTGTGAGGCTCTGGGTTCAACCTCTGGCACTGCAAAAAATAAAATAAAATGTTTCCCCTGTCATATATAAATTAAAAAATTTTCATTAAAAAAAAAAAGTTTCCCATGTGATTCTGATGATCATCAATCTGTAAGATTTCAAACCAACTAGTTGACAGATGGATGGCCAGAACATGGGGCTTTCTCAAGAGCCATGTGGCTGTACTTGAGCAGGCAACTTTCACCCCTCCAGGGTTTTGTGACCCTCCCGCAGCCACACATCAAGAGTCCACACATAAGAGCAAGGCCACCTAGGAGAAGACTCTTCCTTGGCCTTTCTCATTGTCCCCTGTTTTGCCTGAGAGATGAAGGATCAGACTTTGAGAGGTAATTTGTCTGGAAGAGAGTTCTGACTCATGTCAGGAAACCTCAAGCCAGATGAAACTACCTGGATAAATATAAACCCTGGCACTTAGGGGTAGAGGTAGTTGGGAGAGAGGCGGTTCAGAAAGTTCCTGAGGGAAGACTTGGGGCTGCTCAGTGCCTGTGGCTGGGGTGATTCAGGGGTATGGAGTGGCTACCAAGGACAGAGGTGGGCAGCAGCTGTATTAACGGAAACCCATAGAGACCTGGAGGCCAGGGCCAGGGCTCTGGGGATCCTGTAGGCTATTTCTTGGCTGGGCCACAGCTGAGGGGCTTGTGTCCCCTTTCAGGTAGTTTTCTAGAAACCAGAGGGGTCCAGGAGGTGGACAAGATGGTGAAGAGACTTGAACCCCTGTCCTAGAAGGAATGGCAGAAAGTACTTGCGGGGCCTGGGATTGTGGCTCAGTGGTAGAGCGCTCGCCTAGCATGCACAAGGCACTGGGTTTGATCCTCAGCACCACATAAATGTAAACTAAAGATATTGTATCTACCTAAACTTAAAAATAAATATTAAAAAAAAGAAAATATTTGGGACACTTAGCTGGCTATAGAGAAGGCTCTAGCAAGATGTGGCTGTTTTCTTCTTTTCTCTCTTTTTCCTCCCTTTCCCCCTTCTTTCTTTATTTCCTTGAGCCCAGGGCCTTGCCCATGCATGCAAGGCCAGCACTCTACCCCTGAGCTGCACCCCCTGCCCAGTGTGACTGTTTTCTAATGGCTTCAGGGCTGCAACTGGGGAAAAAAAAAAAAAGAATTCATTTTCCTCCACGTCACTGCTAACCTCCTGAGCTGAATTATCTACTGATTTGTTTGTACTGGTTGTCTTCCCCACCCCCTAACATAAGCACCTTGAGCTGTTCTATCACCATGGTCATTGCCTGGCCCAGGGCAGGTGGTCCTCTAAGGGAACAAAGGAAGGAGGGATTGGACTTCTCCATCCCCAGAGGTCTCCAAAACCATGGTTGTTGAAGAGAAGAGTGGTCCCTGGGGTGGACTATTGCATTCTGGCTTCTAAGGACCTCAGCTCTACTGACTCTTGGATTTTTCATCAAGACCATAAGAGAACATTGGTGTTTATATATAAGAAAGTTTGTGTGACTGGGTGGCCCTGTGCCAGGGCCCCCAGGGGACCTGCATTCATTCCTTAGTCTACTATGAGCCCTTAGGCCTTGCCCAGAGCAGTGTTCAACTGAGGATGCTTGTGATCCCGCAGCAAAGCCAGTCCTCACCCCCAACCTGGGGAACAGGCACCTTGGCCTCAGTGGAGCCCAGTGAAGGCTTCCAGAGACCCCTGCTTCTCATGAATCTCTAGGAGCTCAGCTGCCCTGGGGCCTAAGGAAATCTGCTTTACATCATGGCTTGGTGGCAAAGGATGGGAAACACAAGGCCAGGGTGTGGGAAGTGAATATCATAACAAGTTCGCCTTGGTCTTTTCCAAAGTTTCCTTGGGTTTCAACAGGAAAACACTTCCACTGACCATCTGTCTCCCAGCTTGGTTTGTGCCGCAGCAACCTGGCTCTAGGTACTTTTGCTCTGGGGTCATCTGAAGGGGCTGCCATTCCCTTTGCCTCATGTGTAGTCAGTTTTTCATCGCTGTGACAAGATACCTGAGAAAAATAGTGTAGAGGAGCAAAGATTCATTTTGGCTTACAGTTTCAGAGATTTTAGTCTGTGATTGGCTGGCTTTATTACTCTAGGGCTGTAGTAAGGCAGAACGTCATGGCAAAAGCTGCTTACCTCATGGTAGTCAGGAAGCAGAAGAGAGAGAGAAGAAGGGATCAGGGATACTGCCTTTCACTAGATCCCACCTCCTCCCAGTAGTCCATTCAGCTATATCCATGGACGAGGGTAGAGCCCTTATGATTCCACCACTTCCCAAAGGCCTCACCTCTGAACACTGCTGCGTTGGAGACCAGGCCTTCAACACATGAGCCTTTGGGGGACATTCCAAATCCAATCTACCTTCCCTACACCCACCCAGGGGCACCTCAGAATACCCTCCTGGCTGTGAGCTGCTGTTTTGGCTCCTCTGTCCCAGTGACCCCTGCTCGGCCACTCTGCCCAGCACTCCTGCCTGGCCACCTCCCCACGAAGCTTCTTCCAACTCAGAACCTCTTGCTTTGGAGGCCTGGAGGCGTCCAGGCTGCACTCTATCTTCAGGATAAGCTGGCGGCTCTGAGGACCCTGGTCGGGCCATCTCCTCCATACGTTTTCCTCTCCTCTACACCACATCCCAGCAGAAATAGGATTCTTGTCCAGATTCAGGAAATTCAGGATTTTCCACCTAGACCAATTTGAGCCTCTGGGAACCCCGGGATTTTTTTTTTTTAGTAGTTGGGGAAGCCATTGTGAAGTTAGAGACTCTGATGTTCTCTCTTATTCCTCAAGAGATTGGCAGAGAAGAAAGGAGGCCTTGGATGAAGTTTCTCTTCCAACCCGGCATTTCCACGTCCTTTCTTGGTTCCAGGCTTTCTTGGTTCCATGGTTCATGTCTGGGACCAGGCTTTAGGAGGAACCAAGCGTCCCCCCACTTTCACACTATAATGAGGAGATTTCCTCCTCTCACCCCAATATTCCCCTGGCTCAGCTTCCAGAAATTCTGTCTCCTCTCTGGCTCAGGCAAAACTTCTGAGCTCCTGCATCCTGATGGCAGGCCCGGAATGCAGAGGGGCCAATGGTGAGGCGGGCACCCTGTCATTCCAGGACAGTGGGCAGGGAGACAGACAAATACGCATGGTGCCTGCTTGGTTTCCGTAAAACTTCCAAAAAAGGCAGTTCCCTGTGGAAGGCCTCCAGGACCCCTCCGAGCACCCCGACTGATGGCAGAGCCTGGGAAGGAGGGCAGACAGGCCCGCAGAGAGCAAGCAATGCTCCCTCATTCCAGTGTGCTCAGGGCAAGGAATGAGGGGGACAAGGACAGGAGACCTCTGAGAATGTGCATGGCAGGAGGAGGGAGGGAAAAGTCACGAGCTATACTTTGGAGAGACAAGATAAGAGGTTTTGTGAGAAGAAAGGGAGTCCAGCCATCCCGCCTCCAGTGCTGTGGAAAGAGCCCGTCAGTCCTGGCCCTGGATCTTGGTCCTGACACATACCAGCTGCGTGGCCTTGGGACTCTCGTGAGCCCTTGCCAGCTCCCAGCTTCCCAAATAGGAGTGGCCAATGCTGATCTCCTGGACTGAGACTCAAGAACAAAATGCAAGGCTCAAGATGGCTCTCAGTCCAGGTGGGTTCCCCCCAACTCCCACCCACTCCCCCCCCCCCAGCCCTGGGCTATGTCTTCCCTCAGGTCCCTCTTGTTGACTCTTTTCCATTTTCCTTGAGGTCCTTCCTTTCTTTCTCTTTCTTTTCTGTTGAAGTGAGATTTATGTTAAAAAAAATTATATTTTATTTTGAGACAGAGTCTCTCTGTGTTGTTCTATCTGGCTTTGAACACATGGGCCCAAGCGATCTTCCTGCCTCAGCCTCCCCAGTGCTGGGATGTTAGCATGTGCCACTGCATCCGGCTTAAAATTAGCCCTTTTGAAATGAACAAGCTGGTGGTCTTTAATACATACAAAATGTGCAGACACCCTCTTCATCTGGTTCCAAAATATTTTCGCCACCCCAAAAGGAATCCTGGGTCCATTAAACAGTTTTCTCCTCCCACATCCTGCCCTGGCAACTGCCAATCTGTATTCTAAGATTTGTCTATCTGAATGTCCATATTTGCCAAAATTCATTTGTTGAAGTAAAATTCCCAATGTTCAAATAAATAATACCTGTGTATATGGTATATGAATGGAATCTTACAATATATGTCCAGACCTTTTGTGTCTGGTTTCTTTCTCTTAGCATAATGTTTTTGAAGTTCATCCATTTTATGACTGAATAATATTCCATTGTGTGGCTATGCCGTAATTTGTTTATCAGTTCACTTATTGATGGACATTTGGGCTGTTTCCACCTTTGGCTATTGTGAATAGTGCCAAAAAGCATATTCTTTGAGTACAAGTTTGGAGGCTGAAAGTCTAAGAGCAGGTGGCCACATCTGGTGAGGGCGTCATGGTGCTGCATCATAGAAGGGCAGCTGGGAACGGTGGCATGTACCTGTAATCCCTGTGGCTCAGGAGGCTGAGGCAGGAGGTTTGTGAGTTTCAAGCCAGCCTGAGCAACTTTGCAAGGCTCTAAGCAACTCATTGAGACCTTGTCTCAAAATAAAAAATAAAAGGGGCTGGGGATGTGGCTCAGTGGTTAAGTACCCTGGGTTCAATCTCCAGTACACCCCCCCACCCTCCCCCCCAAAAAAGAACAGAACAAAACAGAAGGGCCAGCAGCTGTGTGTAAAAGAGAGAAAACAAGAGGGACAGCCTCACTTCAGAAGGCCCCCCTCTGTGTTAACGGATAATTAATAAGAGGAGCATTAATCCCTTCTAAGGACCTAATCACCCCACTCTCAACATTGTCACACTGGGGACCACATTTCAATGTGAGTTTCAGAGGTGAGAGAAAAATAATAGCAACAGGTGATGTTCAAGAAGCCCTTCCTGAGTGCCAGCTTCGTTCTACGACTTTACATTTAACCCACACAAATACCTCCTTATTGCCTCTCAATCTAGAACAGAGAGGTGAAGTTGCCTTCCCAAGGTCACATAGCCAATGAGTGCCAGAGTCTGTACAGGAACCCAGGTGTCTCTGCATTTGGAGTCTCTGCTCTTCACCACCATTTCCTTCAAGAACAAAAATGAGTGATGTTTTACTGCACAGTGTACTTTTGTTTGAATTAATTAATTAATTTCTGTGGTGCTGGAGATTGAACCCAGGGGCTCACACGGAGCTACATCCCAATCCTTTTTATTTTTTCTTTTGAGACAGGATTTTGCTAAATTGCCATGGCTGGCCTTGAACTTGCAATTCTCCCACCTCAGCCTCCCAATTCACTGGGATTGTACATGGAGGCCCTGGGATTATAGGTGTGTGCCACTACGCCTGGCTCTCTTTTAGATCCATCCGTGCTTGTCAGACTTTACTCTGTGTAAGAGTCCTGGGAATCCTCTTCAGATGCAGATCCTGAGTCAGCAGGTTTGGGGTGACCCAGAATCTGCATTTATAACAAGCTTCTGAATAACGCAATGCCGCTGGTTCTCAGGCATACTTTGGGTAACAGGGATCTAGAACACATTCTCATTGGTCTTGTAAGGCCTTATGGAACTGTAGTGGCATAAGTCCCTCCCCCGCAACCAGACATCTCAGCAGCACTTCCTGGGTAGAACCCAGCTGCCTGCAGTACCATCCTGACAAGCCTGGCTGGCCAAGCTCTCCAGCAAGCCCTGCAGGATACCCTTGGTCGCTTGCCCCAGCGTCTCCACCTGCCAGTTGGCTGCAGGTGATGGGCTGGTTGTGACAGCTCAGCCAGAGCTCCTGTTCAGAAACGTCTTGAACTCAGCCAAGGTAAATGCAGCCCCGCTGTCAGAAACCAAGTGCCTGGCATGCCTCCAGGTGCAAATAATTGAAGCAGAAGGGACACTGTACCAGCAGACAGACGTTTAGGATGGAGAGGGAATTGTTTTGAAGAGCAGCCTCCACAATCGAGCTGTTTGCTGGAAAGGTCCAACAAAATCGTTGTAATAGTTTCCACTTACCAAGCGCCTACTGTGGTCCAGGCAGTGGGTTAAGAGCTTTATGTTGATATGTTTCATCTAATCCTCTCCAGAACGCTGCAAGAAGGTTACTGATGAGAGGGCTGAAGCTCAGGGAGGGGGTTATGCTTGGCACCAATTTATGTAATGGAGTCAGTTTTTGAACTTGACTCCACAGCCCATGCACTTGATCCTAGAGCAATGTTTGCACATTGTACTCACAGAAACTGAGGGGATCCCAGAGGTGCTTCATGGGCTGCTGTGGGGTGGAGGGTGGTGGAGAAGGAGGTAGCACAGCAGGCTGGCCCCAGACCTTTTTTTCTTTCCCCCGACTGGCTGTAATTTGATGTGGCTTATGTGCTGAGATGCTCTGAAAGATTAGTTGGAGGAAAGGATTGTACAGACAGAAATGTTTGAAATCCACAATCTGCTGCCTCCTTAAATGAGTGTGGACTGTAGACCACAGCTTCAGGTGCTTGTGTTAAAGTACCCCACTTTACTTTGGTGGACTTGCCAAGAGGTCTGGCTTGTGTTGACCTTTCTCTTTTATTTTTTATTTTATTTATTTATTTTTTGTACCAGGGATTGAACCCAGGGATGCTAAACCACTGAGCCACATCCCCAGCCCTTTTTATTTTTTATTTTGAGACAGAGCCTTGCTAAGTTGCTTAAGGCCTCGCTAAGCTACAGAGGCTGGCTTTGAACTTGAGATCTTCCTGCCTCAGCTTCCTGAGCTGCCGGGATCACAGGTGTGCACCACCATGCTTGTCTGCTGACCCTCTTTTTAAATGAGAGATCATCCCATCAAGTCTACTAGCCAAGGCTTCTAGCTTCCAGTAACAGTGCTTACAGCTATAGTAACAGACAGCTCACGTGTGGTCATGGGCTGTAGATGGTGGGAATCCCTCAGGCAGGGTCTTTGCCAGGCACAGCCTCACTTTTTTTTTTAAGTGCTGGAGATGGAACCCAGGACCTTCCACATGCTAGGCAAGGGCTCTATTTTATTTTGTAACAAGGTCACACTAGGTTGCCTAGACTGGCATGGATCTTGTGATCCTCCTGCCTCAGCCTCCTGAATAGCTGGGATTACAGGCGTGCACAGACATACTCTGCACCTACATACTTTTAAGGACACACACAATATGCATATGGTGAACAAGCCCTGGGATTGACTGGCCTGAAGAGACTGAGTAGGGCTTTGTATTAATTAGGATACAAGGTTCGGCTGTATAACAAATGCCCAATTGACAAGGCACTTAGACACAAAGAAATCTATTCTGCTCTCACATGTAAGTGTGAGCAGAAGTAAGCAAGGGAGGACGTGTCATCTCATGGTGTTGGGGACCCAGTTTCCTGTTTCGTGCTCCACTCTCTGCAACATGTGCCTTCCATTTGCGGTCTAGGATGGCTGTTTCAGTTCCCACCATCACATCTGCATCCCATCCAGGCAAGGAGAAGACACTTGGTTCCTATTAAGGGCAATCATTCTGCTCATCTTCCATTGATCAGATGTATAGTCACGTAGCCACACCTAGCTGTAAGGAGAGCTGGGAATATAGTCTGACCTGGGGCCTTGTGCCTAGCTAAACAGTGAGCTTCTGCTACCGAAGGAAGAAGGGGGAACTGGTTATTGGGAGACAATTATTAGTCTCTGCCATGATTGACTTCCTCCATCAATACTTCTGGGGAAGGTGGCAACATAAACAGGGGCCTATGATGGCAGGCAATGGGGAAGTGTCCCCAAGATTGGTGGATTCCAAACCATGGGAGTCTTTTCCCCAGTGGTCAATCAAGAAACCAGCAGTGATTGACTTGTAAAAGAAAAACACGGTAGTCACAAAATTGCCTGGAAAAGGCTTCCCCCCAAGATTTGGTTCCTCACTTTTCTCTTCCCATCCAGACTCTTGCTGTCTTTAACTGATGAAGGACAGCTTGTGTCCCCTTGGAAGTTCTGAAGAACATAAGTGAAACTGTTCTATTTAAGGGCCCTCTGGTTTCCAGGAGCCACCAGGGGTGTCTCATAGAGAAAGGGTAGAGAAGGTGCAAAGACCTGACATAGGACAGAACAGTCAGGCCCCAGGGAACCTGGACATCCACGGGGCTCAGGGCTGCCCTCTCTGCCTCGCCAGGTTCCCCCTCGGTTCTCATCTCTTCTCATCCCTTCATCGTGTATTTACTGAAGTCAGAAGCACATAAGGTTTTTTTGCCCCTCTGTGGACCAGTGTCTTCAGCAGTCAGCTCAAAACAACAGTGTCAGCTCCTGAGCCTCCACGGCCTTTCCAACTCAGCTTTAAGGCCTCTGGCTTCTTGTTGGCTCAAGTGCATCTTCCCTGGGGAGGAATTTGATTGGCTCAGGATGCACAAGCCACAGATTGTAGGCTTCCAATAGATGGGCTGTCTTTGAATCACGTGATCACCGATGTCCAATCAGCCTGGCTGAGGAAGCGCAGGTTCCTGTGGGAGGGAATGGTGGGTGTGGTCACTCCACCTACCAGTTGGTGGGGAGCCGATGTCCTTGTGGTAAAACATACCTGGCACCAGGACACCATTTAAAGTATGATGCCCACCTGGGAATCTTTGTGAGCAGGGCTTCATACAACACTGATCTCCCAGGAGCATCACAAATTCTATACTAAGAGGACTGGTTCCAGAAAGCCCTGGGTGAATGGGGACAGCTTTAATCACATCATTGATGCTCAGCTCTGAGAAACCTGAACACCGTCTAGTTTCATAAAGAACTTGGACAGAGACAACTGATGCAGGCAATGGAGGACCTCACCCCCACCCAAGTCTCTTACCTTTTATTCTACAAGCCCAGAAGGTTGGCAGAATTTTACCTCCCTGGGCATGGGACAGGTTGGAGGACACTGGCCAGATAATCAAGCCCTTGCACAGCTTTGCCTCCAGAAAGTGAAAAACATCCCCAGTCTTTATTATTTTTTATTTGAGACAGAGGCTCACTAAATTGCTGAGGCTGCCCTTGAACTTGCAATCCTCTTGCCTCTGCCTCCTGAGTCACTGGGATTTCAAGTGTGCACTACCACCCCGCTTACCAATTGGTAAGGGACTGATGCTGCCCAGCTATAGTGTTCCCAAGGCAGTAGCTATGACTCCAGAGGGGACAGGTAACCCAGGCCCAGCCATCCTGAGGTAAACAGGTTTCTTCAGTGTCTGGGAAATTGTGTACTCCCCCTGCCTTGCTGTCTATGAACCAGGATATGTGTCTGCCATCTTGTGGTTACAAGGGGACCAGCCCTAGAGGAAGCCCATGCTGAGAAAGGCAGAGAAGAAAAACTGGCAGAACTTGGCCTTGATGATCCCCAAGCCACATTCCCAATCAACTTTCATCATGGCCCGGGTCACCTTACTTCTACCCCTCCTTCCTAACTGAACTGTGATTCCCCAGGTCCTGGAAGATGTGGGTTGGTCACATGCTGGCCCCTCTGGAGGCTTGGTCAGATTGAATGAGGGAAAAGGGATTCTCCCTTTTCAACCTGAACGAGGAGGCAGGCAGGCTGCCTCGGCTTCCACAGGCAGCCCTCTTTGGACCATGGGGCAGTCCCACTCAAGATGGCACCCTGATGACATGAGAGTCATCCATGTGCCACACCTGCTGCCCCAAACTGGACTCTCGGTCACTTGGTCTAGCTCACTGCCTTTGTGCCAAAGCTGGGTCCACCAGGGCTCCTATTCTTTGTGCCTGAAAGCATCTCTCTCCTGGTGTCACTTCCTTGGAGAAGAGCTCACAGAATTGGAGTTGCCCTCCTGTTCAGGGTGTCCCAGCTGTGGGAACGCCATGTGTGTGCTTGGATTCCAAGAGGAGGCAGCTGGTTCCTTCCCAAGTGGCTTTTGTCTCATCTGCCATCAGAGATGGATGAAGGTGTTGTGCTTGCCGTCCCACACTCTGTGTTCTCAACATGGCTGTGGCATCATCGGCTTTGAGACCCTTGTCATTCAGCTCATTTAGCAAGCAGGTCCTGAACCAGGTATCAAGGTGCAGAGGTGACTGTGCCATGGTCCCTGAATTTCCTCCTTCATAAAGAACCCGCGAGTGTCCTCCTGGTGCGAGATTTTAACCCATGTATGAAAAGTGGCCTAAGTCGCCTTCCAGTGTGGCACCTGCTTAAAGACCTGAGAGACAGTGGACAGGGCAAAGGTCATTGCTTTATGACACTGACTGGTTTCAGTTATATGATCCTGGGCTTTAGTTTCCCCACTTAGAAAATGGGACTAATATTAGTGCTCACCTCCCAGGGCTGCAGGCAGCAGGGACCGTAAAATGCCTGGCTCACTGCCACCCCTGGGGCTGTAAAGGCCTGCATGGCTTCTCCTCGAACCCCCCAACTACCCCATGGCTTGGTCCTTGACTGTGTGCCCCGAGTGACCCCTCTCCCAGCCACTCCTCCTTCCAGGATGCAGTTTGCCCTCCAACCCATCACCACGTAGTGTCCCTTGGCCAGTGCTCTAAATAGATACAGCTCCTCGCAGCCCTGTCCTGGAGTGATCAAAATCACCCTGCGCTGGAAGAGGTGTCTGGGGGTGTGTTTGGGACCTGAGGCAGATTCTGCATGGTGCTGCAGCCCTCCCCCTGGAAGGCCAGCTCCACCTGGTACCTTTTTGTTTGTTTGGTACTAGGGGTTGAACCCGGGGTGCTCTACCCCTGAGCTATACCCCCCGCCCTTTTAATTTTTTTTTTCTTGAGAAGGGTCTCATTAAGTTGTCTAGGCTGGTCTTGAACTTGCAATCCTCTTGACTCAATCTCTCAAGTAGCCGGGATTACAGGCGTGCACCACCATGCCTGGCTGGCACTTGGTACTTTTGAATCCTGGAGTAGTCTTAGCCTCATTCTGCCTGGCCTGGTCCTTGGGTATGGAGGCCCTTGGTCTCCCTGGGATCTGCTGACCATTGGAAAGACTCTCAACCTGGGAGTTCGCTGTGGTTTGGATATGATTTGTGGGTGTCCCTGAGGGCTTCATGTGTTGAAAATTTAATCCTCACTGTGAGCTATTAAGAGAATGGTAACCTAATCCGACTATAAAGGAGCAGGGCCACTAGGGGTTGATTAGGAGTGGAGAAGGCCACAAAGGAGGAGTCCCCATGAATGAATACTGCTAGCTTTAGAAGAGGGAGAGAACGTAGGGGCTATGGACGGACACACACACACACACACACACACACACACACACCTACCCCCTGTATCTGCCTTGTGATACCCTATGTCACCTTGGTACTCAGATAGCAAGATGGCCATCATCAGGAGCAGCCTTTCAACTTTGTTCAGACCATGAGCCAAAATAATCCTCTTTTAGTTAAAACTCACCCAGCTGGTGTGTCATTGGCAATAGCAAGTGGACTAAGAGAGGAGGCAGCTCCTTGGATTCTGACTCCTTGAGTCCAAATGGATGCAAACTTGGCATCAGTTAAGAGGTGCCATTGGAGGGCTCCTTGGGAACTGAAAAATGAACCCAAGGATCCCCCAGACATCAGAGCTGGGACACGCAGCACATGACTTCTCAGCAGAGCAGCAACAACAGGTTGTGGACCAGACCATTTGTCCTCACATGACAGAGGACTCAGAGCAGCGGGTCAGCTAGAGGCATTGCTGTATCCTTTTCCTGTGCGTCTTAGGGGAGGCAGCAAGAGATGAGTCAGCGTCTGTTTGGGCTTCGCTGCTGTAGAGCATGGCGTCTGTCCCAGGGTCTGGGTATCTGAAGGTTTGGGGAAGCTCCTACCCTTGGAGTCCAGGAAGCAGGATGAGTGCAGCCAGCCCCTTTCCCAGCACTGGCCTGCGCAGGCTCCCAGGAGGGAACTGAGTCCAGTTGGCTTCCAGTGTGGGGCCCTGAGCAGCACCTGCTCCCCATCTGCTGCCTCCTGCTGCTTGGTAACTTGAGCCTGTCATTGACTAGAACACCTGGTAGCAGCAATAAAGCAAGCAAAGGATGAGCAGCAGGCTTTCCAGGGACCTAAACTTCATGGCCATTCTTTGCTCTGCAAATCCTCCGGCCAAGCACCTGCCCTGTGCTGAAGTGCCCTGGGCGAAGAAGGGCCCTGTCCTTAGTGAACTTCATCTATGGGACAGGCAGACATGGAGATGACCGATAGAAAAGCCACGTCAGTCATCACTAGTGTGCAAGACATGAAGGATTAAGATTTTAGATGCTCAGGGTGTGATGGGAGTTACAAGGGACATAGGGAAGCCCCTGTGAGGAAGTAAGTGACCCTGAGCTGAGGCTTGATGGACGAGGAAGACTCAGCTACTAAATGGGGTTGGGGCAGCGGTTTCAAGGACAGGAGGCACGAAGGCCTTGGGAAAGACAAGGGCTTGGTGATTTCTGGAACTGAGGCCTGGAGTATGGAGAGCAGGGAGCCAGGAGGTGCTGGGCAGGGGCCAGACCACCAGGCATCAGGAAGGATTGGTCTGTATGTAACAGGCGAATTTAAGGGACTTAAGCATCCTTCTAGCATGTCTTCAAAGGACGCTTTTTTTTTTTTTTTTTTTTTGCTGGTTACATGGCTGCTTGATACAAAAATCAATTTTCTGTTTGTAGAGAAGAAAAGGGAATGGATGTTGGATAGACGGTGGCCAGAGTGCCCCACAGGGACACGTAGGCTGTGGTAAAGGGCAGGACCTTAGATCTGAGTGCAGCTTGGGAGCCACAGAATGTTCTAAGCAGGGGAGTGATGTGCAGTGAGGAAAGGCTGCAGGACTGAGCCGCAGGGGCACACACAACTGGGCACGTGCATTAGTTCTGTGGGGCTGCCATGACAGGTTACCCCGAATTTGGTGGCTTAAACTATAGAAATTTATTCTGGAGAGTGGAAGCCAGAAATCAAGATGTGAGCAAAACCATGCTGCCCCTGAAGGAAACCCTTTCCTTGTCTCTTTCTGGCTCCTGGCAATCCTCAGCATTCCTTGGTTTATGATCTGCCATCACGTGGCCTTCTTCCCTGTGTCTCTGTAACTATGTCCAAATCACCCTCTTTTTCTAATTTTCATTTTTTTTTTTTTATAAAGACATCACTTGTTGAATTGAGATCCCACCTGAACTTAGTGTGACTGCATTGTTACTTGATCTTTACTCTATTTCTAAAAATGACCATAGTCAGATGAGGGGCTTAGGACTTGGATATATCTTTTTGGGGAACACAATTTAAATACCCCATGGCGTGCAAGGATTCAAGTGCTACCTAGATGCTGGCTTCACTAAATTGAGCCACTGGTTTCCCCTTCACCCATGCATCATAGAAAAGTAGCCCAGGATTTAGGGAGGCAAACTTTACCCAGTTGCTGAACATTGGTCCCTCCCTGGCCCCAGTCTCTTCTTCTTCTCTCAAAAGAAGGCAAAAAGAAGAGCATGGGCTTCTGGAACAAGGTCTCAGTTCATGGGGTACATACTTCTTGAGCACCGAGTATCTGAGAACTTTGAGCCATGGGCACAGAAGTGATAACCCTCCCAGTGTGTCAGGGTCTCATAATTAAGGCAGAAAAAGACATTTTTTGGGGGGGAAGGGTAATTGAACCCAAGGGTGCTTTACCACTGAACCACGTCCCCAATTCTTTTTATTTTTTTATTTTGAGACAGGGTCTTGTTAAATTACTGAATTTGGACTTTAACTTGTACTCTGCCTTGCCTCAGCCTCCCAAGTCACTGGGATTACAAGTGTTCACTAACACTCAGCTCACTCATTGGTTTTTCTTCTGTCAATTATGTTTTTGTTTTGTTTTGCTTTGCTTTGTTTAGTACCAGGGATTGAACCCAAGGGCACTTTGGCACTTTACCACTGAGCCACATCGTTGGCCCTTTTTACTTTTTTTATTTTGAGATAGGGTTTCACTAAGTTGCTTAGGGCCTCCTAAGTTGCTAAGGCTGGCCTTGAACTCGCAATCCTCCTGCCTCAGCCTCCTGAATCACTAGATTACAGGCATGAGCCACCATACCCATCAGAAACAGACATTTAAGTGGTTTCTTTAAAATTGTAGGCTAACTGGTGCCCCGTAATAAACTGCTTTTTGTGTGTGTGTGGTACTGGGCCTAACACATGCTAGGCAAGTGCTCAATCACTGAGCTACATAAGTTTTTTAAGTTACTGCCCAATGAGTTACGTTTTTATTTGAACTGGAGGCTAGGGCAGGAGGTGAGCTGTAGCCACAGCTATGACAGGTTGTCCCAGCTGAACATAAACTGGCTTCAGAGTTGGGGGTTTGCAGACTGTCAGATGCATAGTGTTGTCCAGGGCCCCTGTAAATTTTTTGCTTTGAGGACAAATATAATAAAAAACTACTCAGCTGCAAATCTCAGGAGGCAGGTTGGGCATCAGCAGATCCACTTTGGTACGCCTGTCTTTGCATAGGTTGGAGAACATAGACTTGGCAGGTGATTTTTGGTATCTTTTGTTTTGTTTCTTTTTTTTTTCCTAAGTATTGTACGATTTTTTAATACCTTTATTTTATTTTTATGTGATGCTGAGGATCGAGCCCAGTACCTCACGTATGCCAGGCAAGCGCTCTATCTCTGAGCCACAACCCCAGCCCTTCCTTTGCTTTTGGTTGAGGTGTGGCTGCCCACCAGAGATTGGTGGGGATGGGAGAGATTGAGCCCTAGAGGGAAGAAGAGGGCTATGCGGGGGCAGAAGTTGCTGTTTCTTCAGGGAGGCTGTGATCCCTGGCATAAGATGGCTTTGGTGCAGTGGGCAGAGCTGGAGAGCAGTGCATCTTCCTCTGGGCACCCTCCTGGAACCTCAGGGTTGGCAGCTGTGGCAGCAATAGGAAGCAGCATTCTGGCACGGGCACTTGCCCTCACCCTGGGGTGGTGGCACCAGGAGGGCTTCCTTAGGGGCTTCATGGGTAGAGTCCATTAACCCAATAAGTCTGGGCCCATGTGACAATTGAAAATAGCAGACACGATTCACCCCTGATCACCAAAAATGTTGGATGATGATTTGCAAGGGTTGGAGGTCATCCCTGGGCAGATAAGGTCAGAAGGTCAATAAGAAGTGATGTTTAAGCTGAGCACTAAAGAAACAGGAATCCGCCGTGAGGAGAATACAGGGGCTGTGATTCTTCCTGTGAGGTGGCCTGAGACTGTCAGAGGAGTTCAGTCTGGTTGGTGGGTGCCCAGGGGTGCCTGGGGGCATGAGAGAAATGAAGCCAGAGAGAAGGGGGGTTGGCTCAGGCTGACACTTCACATGCCAGGCTCAGAGGTTCGCATTTTACCCCAAATCCAGTATCTCTGGGGAGCCCCGATAGCTGTGGGCAAAGTGATGTGACTTCTAGAGCATTTGAGATAAGCTTGACTCCGTTCCCGGGTTGGCCAAGGGGTGGACCATCTAGAGGCAGGAGGGGAGTGGCACAGAGGCGGTGGGAACACCCCACTGCACCCCACGTCTCTTTACTCATTTTCCCCAGCCTGCCCGACCCCTGGTGACCAAGTGTGACACTTGGCAGAAGAGCAGAGTCTGCCTCCCAGCGGGTGAAGAATGCAGGAGTCCCTGGTTCCTGCTGGACCTGGGGCAAGAGCTGGCTGGGCAGCTGGCAGCTTGGCAGGGATGACGTTGTTTGCTCTGCTGTGTCTGCAGCCACTGCGGCTGGGCAGCCTGATTAATGACCCATGGTGCCCAGGGCATCTCTGCGGTGGCTGCCAATGGAACCTGCCCGCCGTGCCTCCTGGCCACCTGGCCTCCTATGTAGGTGCTCCTGGGCCAGCTCCAGGAAGTGATGATGTTGCTCTGCTCCCTGGATCTTCCACTCTTCTCCAGCCTCCTGTAAACCCTGGCCCCAAATGCTCCCCTGGGGGAGAGACTACAGAGAGGACCCACCCCACTTCAGTCTGCCTCCTTCCATATTTGATTCCCCTCAGGCACACAAGAGAGACTCAAAATTATGACTCAAAGGATTCTGTGCTGCTTCTCTCCTCATTAACAACCCTCTGGTGCTGGGCACAGTGGCCACGCTGTCATCCCAGTGGCTCTAGAGGCTGAGGCAGGAGGATCTCAAGTTCAAAGCCAAACTTGACAGCTTAGTGAAGCCCTAAGTAACTCAGGGAGACCCTGTCAGTGGGGAGCCACAGTGCTTTACCATGCCTTCCAGTTCTGATGCACTGCGGGGGTCTGAAAGATCACTGTTGTCTGGCCGGGACTCGGTCTTTTCCCCTGCTCGGATAGCAAGGGCAGTCTTCTGAGTAGGCACACCCCTGGGGTTGAGCTACACTCACCTATTCTTTTGTAATCTTACCGCTTTGTCCTGTTTGGGATAGAATGTTCCATGGAAACTCCCTTTGTGTGTTCCCTTCTCTTGCTCTGCCTTTGGGCGTGACCTTCCTAGATGTCAGTCAGTCTGCTGACAGCAGGCATCATGAAGCTAGACTTAACCTCCGAAACCTGACCCCTTGCCTCATTTGAATGGCTTCTCCCCAACAAAAGTCTTCAGCACGTGCTCTTTCTCTCTGTTTCTTGGTGGACCGTCCCAGGACCCAAAGAAAAAGGTATCTCTGGTGATTATTTCATGCAGCCCAGTTCACCTGAGTGACCCTGAGTGTTTAAGTCATGAAACATGGCACCTGTCTCCAAATAAAATACAAAAAGGACTGCGGGTGTGGCCCAGTGGTTAAGGGCTCTGGTTCAATCCCTGGTACAAATGAAAAACAAAACCCCTCTGGTGACCCTGGCATGGGCTCTGCATCACTCTGCTTGAGGGCCCGTGTCTGGGTTCTGTTTATGTGTGTCCCACCTCCACCATCAGACTAGAACTCCCCAAGATCAGGGTCAGCTTCCTCTAGACTGGCACCTTCAGAGATTAGTGTTTTCTTTTCCCTCAAATTGGCTGCTCCCCAAGGGCAGGGACTATGTGCTCCCCACTGTCTGGGAGTTCTCTGAAGATAAGGCTCTTCTTAGGGCTGTTCTGTTTCTCTCTCATTTCCCTCAAGCTGAACTAGGCCTTGGTTGTACTCTGAAGGCACAGGGTAGGGGGCGTGGAGGGGGTTCAGGATGAACCTCGGGTTTGTCTGCAATGGCAGGGCTGGGCCCGGGGGCAGCAAGCGTGCTGGGAAGGGGTCGGGGCCAGGTAGTGAGCTGTCTAGGGCCGAGGGGCTCCAGGGCTCTAAAATAGCCCTCTGGGCCACAGGTCCAGTGCCCTGGGACGGGGTGACTTCTTGTATCCAGCAGACTGAGTGGGGAGGAGCAGGGGGCGTTTCCTGGCCTGCCTGACTCCCCACGCCTCCTGTGGCTTTGTCTTGGGCACCTGCAGGAGGACAACCACAGCTACTATATATCCCGTGTCTACGGCCCCAGTGAGCCCCGCAGTCGGGAACTGTGGGTGAATGTGGGTGAGGCCAACCAGAACCAAGTGAAGGTCCACAGGATCCTTTCCAATACCCACCGGCAGGCCTCAGTGAGTGACCAGGGTGCCCGGCGTGTGTGTGTCTGGGTGGAAGGCTGCACTGTGGGGACCTGGGAGCAGGCGTGGCAGGGGCCTGAGGTCTATGATCTGGGGGGGGCTTCTTAGTGGGTCCCATGAGCTCACCCAGAGTGGGGGTGCCTGCCTTCAGTCCTAGGGGCCTGCTCTGGCCATGCCTGCCCCCCACTCTGTCCAGACAGGCATGGGGAAGTGTGGGTGCCCAACCCTTGGCCTGTGGCTTGGCTCATGCTGACTCTCTCCCGTCCCCTGCAGAGAGTGGTGTTGTCCTTCGATTTCCCTTTCTATGGGCATCCTCTGCGGCAGATCACTATAGCAACTGGAGGTAAGGCGAGCCAGCAGGGCCCTGGGGAGGTCTGGACATCTTAGGCTGAAGGCAGGGGTATCGGTGGAGAGGGGGTTGAATAGACAGACGGACTGGAGAGGATGCATGTTTGCTGTCTTGGGTGCCCCATCTTAGGAGGGAGATCAGGACTGTCAGAGCATCCCCCTCATGCTGCGCGCGTGCGTGTGTGTGTGTGTGTGTGTGTGTGTGCGCGTGTGTGTGTCCTGCTAGGTCCCTGTGGTCCCTGGGTCTCTGAATCTGAGAGAGAGGAAGAGGAGACCACACTGAAAGCCTGGGTTCCTGGGACCAGGCTCCGTGTTGCTTGCAGGAGCCCATCTGATTCCCACGCACTTCAATTCCGGGTGCCACTTCCCTAGGGATCCAGGGAGGTGGGAGTCATCTCCGGTTCCCATGCTATGTGTCCAGCTGGAGACACAGCGAGAACCTTCTTAGGACTGGGGGCCTTTTGCTCCACACACACCAGACCCAGAGCCATCAGCTCCGGATGGGATGTAGGGGTCTGAGGCTCTCCTCCAGCCTTGGGGAGAAGACCCCCAGGAGCAGCCCCTGGAGGCCACCTCCGGCAACCCTTCTGTGACTCTCCCCCCCCAGGCTTCATCTTCATGGGCGACGTGATCCACCGGATGCTCACAGCTACCCAGTACGTGGCCCCCCTGATGGCCAACTTCAACCCGGGCTACTCCGACAATTCCACAGTGTCTTACTTTGACAATGGTGAGGGCAGATCTCAGAGTGTAAGACATGAAGCCCCAGGGATCTCTTGGACCGACCCCCTTTAGAGGAGCCCCAGGCTTAGAGAGGGCAAGGGACTTGCCCACTATCACACAGCCAGACAGCCACCCCACCTTTCTGTGCTAGTTCCTCAAATGAAAGACAGGAACAGAATGCAGCTACTTGCAGAGTCTGGTGAGATGACAAAATCTATGTGTCTGCTCTTAATAGAGGTGAAACAGATGTCAGGGGCCTGGATGGTTCTCACTCTCACCCAGGAGAACAGACATCTCCTGTCCTTTTCATCTCAAGGGGTCAGTCTGACAGGAAGGAGGGGCCCCGCCTGGGGTTAGAGATCTGGGGGCTGAAGCAGGACCTCTGGCTCCACAGCCTGGAAGCCGGGCTGATGGCTGGGGGCTGCCCAGCTCTCCGCCTTCTCAAGTTTGCTGTGAAGCCCGTCATCCTGAACGGAGCAAACCTCTGGCCAGTTCCGCTCTGGCTGTCCAGCCAGGTCTCTGTTCTTCTCCTCAGGGACAGTCTTTGTTGTTCAGTGGGACCACGTCTACCTCCAAGGCCGAGAGGACCGGGGCAGCTTCACCTTCCAGGCCGCTCTGCACCGTGATGGCCACATTGTCTTCGGCTACAAAGAGGTGAGTGGGCCCCGCCACAGAGACTGGATCCCAGCCTTCCTCCCCCCAGCAGGTGTTTGTAGGGAGTCCACAACACGCCAGGCATGTGGATGCTAACAAGCCTGCTGCAGGCCCCACCCTGTCCTTGTGCAGTGGTGGCTGTGTTTGAGAGATAGACAATAATGGCAGGGACAAAGGCAGAATCACTACTGTGACAAGTGCTCCTGAGTAGAGGCACCTGGTGCCAGCAGAGCCTGTCAGGGGGGCTCTTCACCTTGTCAGAGGCCAAAGGAGGCTTCCCCAAGGAAGAGAGACGGGGTCTGCGGGATGAATGGGAGTTAAAGAGCAGAGTGGAGCGTGTTCAGGGGAGAGACGGGCATGTGTTTCGGTCCCATGGCAGGAGAGATCAGGGCTGGCACCAAGCTCTGGAGGAAGACAGTGTGGTCCGAGAGGCAAGAGCGGGGCAGGACGAGGCAGGGGAGCAACGAGATGTGCCTTTGAAAATGACCATTTTGGGCTGGGCGCAGTGGCGCGTGCCTGTAATCTCAGCGGCTTGGGAGGCTGAGGCAGGAGGATTGCAAGTTCAAAGCCAGTCTCAGCAAAAGTGGACTGCTAAGCAACTCAGTGAGACCCTGTCTCTAATAAAATGCAAAATAGGGCTGGGCATGTGGCTCAGTGGTGGGGTCCTCATGAATTCAATCCCTGGGAAAGGAAGGAAGGAAGGAAGGAAGGAAGGAAGGAAGGAAGGAGGGAGGGAGGGAGGGAGGGAGGGAGGGAGGGAGGGAAGGAAGGAAGGAAGGAAGGAAGGAAGGAAGGGAAGGAAGGAAGGAAAAAAACAGAATTGGGAGCTGGATTATATGTACAGAAAGAAAGAAAGAAGGAAGGAAGGAAGGAAGGAAAGAAAGAAAGAAGGAAGGAAGGAAGGAAAAGAAAAGAAAAACAGAATTGGGAGCTGGATTATATGAGGGAGGAAAGAAAAGTAAGGGAGGACAGGAGGGCCCCTGGCTCTCCGGCTGCACAGAGGTGCTGTTCACTGAGGGAGAGACAGGCTGGAGGTGACATGGGGAAGACCTGGAGTTTGGATGGGAGTTTGGGTTTGAGGTGCCTTCGGATCCTCCAAGAGGTAACGCTGGGCAGGCAGAAGACTCTGGAGCTTAGCGGGAAAGTCAGGGCCAGCCCCAGGGAGCTTGGGGGGTAGATGGAGCCTCTTCTCCCCACTACAGATCCCCATGTCTGTCCTGGAGATCAGCTCCTCCCAGCACCCCGTCAAAGCAGGCCTGTCAGATGCCTTCATGATTGTCAACCCATCCCTGGACGTGCCAGGTGAGTCCCCAGGGATCCAGCAGAGACCCGGGCCGGGTAGGACCCAGCTCAGCTGGAAGCCAGGCCGGCGGGGTTGACGTTGGGAGGAGTGAAGGATGGAAGAGACATGGCAGCTGAGGGGGGAAGGGGCATGATGAACCCCAGAGCTTCTCTGGTCACAGCAGAGGAACCATTTTTTCCAACCAAATGTCCAGTGGGAGGCAATGGTCTGGTGGAGGGGAAGGAGCCAGAGCCTTCGACTCGGGCATCTGTTGCTTTGGGGAAATCCCCAGAGACACCAGGGGAGGGTTTTTGAGCCTCCCAGAGCACAACCAGAATGGCTTCCACCCCAGGTGAGTCAAGGGCCATCCAGGGGTGTCAGGAGACAGGGGATCCAGCCTCAGCCACACTGAAGTGAACTTTGTCCTTTGGTAAACCACATCTTCCCTCTAGTCTCAGTTGCCTCATCTGTAAAATGGGAGAGTAACTGGAGGGGTACTTCCTCCCGGTCCTCCTCCTGTGCTGACATCTCCAGGAACCACAGCTCCTTCTCTCCTACTGCAGACCCCCAGCCAGTATCCACAAGGGTCTGATTCACACTCCCCAGGAGGCTGTAGGTGTGTCATCCACTGCTTCATGACCCTGGACCCAGAGACTCTCTGGCCTGGCCTCTTTTGCTGAGCTGTGTGTACCAAAATTCCACTGTGTGACCTGCAGGAACCTAGGCAGGTCTGGGGAGAAGCCATTGCTGTTCTTCTCCCTCCCACTGGTGCCTGATGGGGCTGGGGACATTCTGAGCTCCACCCTGCCATGCCAGGCTGGGTGAGGATGAGTCTAGCACCTGCCAAGGTTCCCTCCTGTAGAGGGGCTGGGCACCACCATTCTGTGCAACCCAGGGCTTCTAGGAGCAGCGTCCTGGCCTGTCTGTGTTGGCGGAAGCCAATCAAGTCCCCTGAGCTCAGTTGAGAGACACAGAGGAAGATAGTCCTGCTTGAGGTTCAGCCTAAGAGAGCCTCTGCCCCTGAGTCTGTGGGCAAGGACCAGGGCTTTGTTAGAAGGCTTTGTCTAGCACCTTCTATACGCCAGGCTGTCAGCACAGCATGTCAGCTCAGAGCCAGAAGCCCGGGCTAGAGTCCAACTCTCCACTGGTGTGTGACCCCTGGCAAGTCACTGACCTCTCTGTTTCTTGCTTGATTTGTGTCATCGGGTAGGAGAGTGGCACTTTGCCTCCCGCAGTTCCTGTGATGATGAAGGCGGCAGTGCATGGTGTTTGGCTCAGTGTCAGGCATGTGGGGACTGTGGTCCCATGTTAGAGTGCCTTCCCTGCTGGCCTGCACAATCTGGCAGCACCTGGGACTATAGCAAATGGTGCAGGTGTAGGAGCAGGTGACACTGGTGTATCACAGGTCAGAGGCCACAACCACAGCACTTTCATGTGGCTTTTGTAGTTAGTGGCAAAAAGTCACAGGCCATAGTGACAGCGCTCCCCAAAGTTCCTTCCTGGGCACTTCCCCCTTTGAGACAAATGCCATTTCTACAAACCGTTATTTCTGTTATTTATGAATGCTTTTCATTATCTTCATTCATAAAATTACACATACTTTCTTCCTTCATTGATTTTTGAGATAGGGGTCTCCCTGTGTTGCCCAGGTGGGTCTCTAACTCTTGGGCTCAAGCAATATTCTTGCCTCAGCCTCCGAAGTAGCTGGGACCACAGGCAAAATTATATAGTTTTTCATGAATAAATGTATCTGGTCTAAAATTTAAAAAGATACAAAAAGACCCACAGAAAATGTTAGATGAGAACTCCCTGAACTCCCAGAGCCTGCAGGGGCTGGTCCACACTCCCCTTAGCATCTGCTCTAAAAGGTTGGTTAGCACCTGGACAGCCAGCTGTTACAGTCTCCATATCATCCTGATTGTAGTAAGTAACTAGTGTGTGTGATAAATTGTCCCAAAATTTGATGCTTAAAACAACAAATATATTGTCTCGGTTTCTGTGAATCAAAGCATGATTCATCTGGGTCATCTGCTTCAAGGTTGTGCACAGGCTGCGGTGTTAGCCCAGGTTCCAGTGGTGGAGGGGCAGGGGGCGGGAATCAGCTTCCAGAAGCCCGCACATGCCATTGGAAAGATGCAGTTCCTCAAGGAGGCCTCTTGGTCCCTTGCCTTGTGACACTCCTCAGGATGGCTCACGACCTAGCAGCAAGTTTCCACCTGAACAGGCAAACCAGACAGCAGTAGAGGCAAGCAAGATGAATGAATTTTAATCATTTTTGCCATAGTCTGTTGGTCAGAAGCAGGTCACCAGGTCAAGGCCTAATACCAGGAGGTCATTTTAGAGTCTGCCCACCACACTGATTATAATCCCCAGGCTCAGCATTTTACAGCCTCTCATTAATTCTTCCCCACAATAGGGTGAGTGAAGTCTGTACATTTGTGCTATTCTGAATGAGGATACAGATGCTCAGAGAGGTGGATCAACTTGCCTGTGGCCACATAGCTATAAAAGGAAAAATGCAATCCCAGATCTTCAATTTAAATTCTGGACGCCTCCACTGAGGTTTTCTTAATCTGACCTGCCCTCATCCCACCCAGAGGAAGGAATTCTTTCCTTCTTGGCTCTCCCAGACACCCACAGTCCTATGTGCACACCGGCTGTCTCTGGGGACAGTTCTTGGGGTCTGGGCTTTATTTCCTTCCCTTCCTCACCCTGAGTACATGGAGGAATCCAGTGTGAGCAGGCGCTGGTCTGTTTCAACTGTGCCTCCCTTGGGACGTTGTGCAAGGCCATCTCAGGAAGTGTGCCTTGGATCAAGCTGTTGAATGAGGGTGAAGTAGAGGAAGTCAGGTCCCCAGGGATCTGCATCTGAGGCTCTTCTGTGATTCAGGAATAAAAGCCTATTTTAGTGGGAGCCAGGAGGGGGTGGGGAGGGCTAGAGGGTGGGGGAGGAAGCACAGCCCACCTGAAATAACAGAGGAGGCAGCGGAGGCAGGAGGGAACCCATGGCCTCTGGAGAGGCTGCTGGAGTCTGTGTCCCCGGTGCTGCTGGGCCTACCTGCCAGGTGAAAGCTGGTACCTGACCCCTAGATCCTGCCTGGTGCTTCCTGCCCGCTGTCTCCCCTCCTTCCATCCCCTATTCTTGTGGCTGCCACATCTGGACATGTCACCCTCTGGCTCCCCGTTGCCTACGGGATCAAGGCAGAAACCCTTAGAATGGCATTCAGAGCCCTGCACAGCGGGGCGCAGCATGGTGGCGCATTTCCAAACCCTCCCTTTACCTGCTATGCTCTTCCCAGGCAGCCCTGGTCCATGTACCCTGCGTTCTCCAAGTATGCCAAGGGCTGGCCACATCTTTGTGACAGTTTCCTTGTAGAAAATATTCTCCACCTAAACCCTTTCTACCACTTGACAAAATTTTACCCATCCGCCGTCTGACCAGGATGGTGCCTCCTCCGGGGAAATTTGGCTTCCCTTTCTGCCCTGCAGGCAATTTTGATATGGAGCGAGTCCTACTGCCCTGCTCAGCTGCCTTCTCCCCACCGTGGGCTGTGAACCCCCAAGTTTAGGGGCTCTCTTGTTAAGGAATGGGTACAGCAGAGACCTTGTCCTCTGCTCTGCTGTGACTCAGTGTGAGAACAGAGCCTGATGCCACTTGTGTTTGGGAGTGTTTTGGAAATTGCATTCCTCTTTTATCCAAGTTTAGTATGGGGAGTGAGCATCGCCTTTAGGGGGTCTGGGAGCTCATAAATTTGTATATGGAACAGTGAGACGCAAGTGGGACACATTCCCATTCGTGTGTTTTTCTGGGATACTCTCTCTGGCCTTTATCTGATTTTTAAGTAGGCCACATAGTGTGTGCAAGGCTCTGGGTTCCGCCCCCAGCACTGCAAAAATAAAAATAAAATGGGCCTCTGTGAAAATAAAACAAACCTCTGTTTTGGGGAATGAAGGTTTTTCTGTGGTGAAGAGGCCAGGTTCCTCTAAGTCTGATATTCCACCCTGCAAGTAGGGAATAAGCTTGGGTTAGGTAGAGCTGCCAATAACAGTGAGCCCCAAATAACTATGGCTTGAATGAGATTTTCAGGCAGAGCCCTCTGGTCTGCAGACTGTTATCTCCATGGATATTTCCACTGTCCAAACCCAGAATGGGTGGCATCTCTGTCTTCATACCCAAGCATGGCTCTTCCCTGCCTGGGGCCATGTGAGGAGTGGGCTTTGGTTCCCCACTAATCAAGACCCACGTGGAGCCCAGGCAGCAGGCCTTTCCCTCCCCGCTATGCCAAGCAGGGTTGAAGCCTCACCGTCTCCCTCCTGGGGTTGAGAGAAGAAGATGGTGAGAACCACCAGAGTTCTTCTTACCATTACTTTCCTACATAAACTGTTCTGCATGTTTCGAGCACAGACTGAAAAACAGACTTTGATGAAGACAAAAGCCATGTGCGGTTAGCAGCATCTGTTTGCGGAGGTGCTCAGAACATCGGGGGTGGCCTAGACACCATGCCCAGAGGGACCACCAGAAGTCAGTAGAATTTCCTCTACTCATTGGCTTAAGAAACTCTTTATTTCATGGACTCTATAATAGCAACTTGAGCGTAGCCAATGTCAAAACTGACAGATTCTGAATTAGTGGAATGGGTTAGTGAGGATTTGATTAAGCCAGGGCTCCAAATTGCAGCCTGCCTTTTGGCTGGCCCCAGAATGGCCTCGGACGGCCCCAACATGCTGTTCCACCTCCTTTTCCAGAACTTGCCTTTCCAAGGCAGACTTGAGACCAGATGTGTGTCAGAGGCCTGTGCAGTGCCTCCATTCCAGGCTGTCGGTGGGGGAGGCAGAGGTCCCGGGCTGGCCACAGAAGGGAGAGGGACCAGCCAAGTGAGGATGCTAGGGGAGGAAAGATCATCAGATCTGGCCCATTTCCTCTTCTCATCTCTCCTGATAAAGGATCCTTCAAAGTGCTCTTCCTTGGAGTTTGTTTGTTTACTGGGGATTGAACCCAGGGGCGCTTAACCACTGAGCAACACCCACAGCCCTTTTTTTTTAAAACTTTGAGACAGGGTCTCACTATGGTGCTCAGGGTCTTGCTAAATTGCTGAGGCTGACCTTGAACTTGTGATGTTCCTGCCTCAGCTCCCACCCCTACCCCTGCCAATTGCTGGGATTATAGGTATGTGCCACCACACCTGGCTCCTTGGAGGCTTTTTTTTTTTTTAATGTATTATCTTTTTAAATACCTTTATTTATTTATTTTATGTGGTGCTGAGGATCGAACCCAGAGCCTCACACGTGTGAGGCAAGCGCCCTACTGCTGAGCCACAGCCACAGCCACAGCCACAGCCCCTCCTTGGAGGTTGTTAATCTGCCTGGGGTCCTCTCCCCTCTTGCCCTTTTCTCTGCTGGTCCCTCCTCCTCTGCTCCTGAGTCTAGTCTCTTTTTTCTCTGCCCCTTTTCTATTTCGCTTTGATGCCAGGAGGAATCCTCCTACCTTCCCAAATGTTGGGGTCCCTGCTAGGGCTCAAGCCATGATTATTGAATGACCAATCAGATAAGCAAAGGAATGAATGAATGCAGAATGTGCTGGGACCCCTCATCTTACTTTTTTTGGGGGGACAGGGGGTAATCAGGGATTGAATTCAGGG
The DNA here is from genome assembly GCF_047511675.1 of Marmota flaviventris. Classification (NCBI taxonomy): domain Eukaryota; kingdom Metazoa; phylum Chordata; class Mammalia; order Rodentia; family Sciuridae; genus Marmota; species Marmota flaviventris. The sequence continues at coordinate 55,263,358 of NC_092514.1, read as the reverse complement.
GCACTCGACCACTGAGCCACATCCCCATCCCTAGTTTGTATTTTATTTAGAGACAGGGTCTCACTAAGTCACTTAGCACCTCATTTTTGCAGAGGCTGGCTTTGAACTCACAATCCTCTTGCTTCAGCCTCTCCAGCTGCTGGGATCACAGGCCTGCGCCACCACACTCGGCTTACATTTTTTTATACCATGACCTCCTGTTCTCGGGGGATTTTGGAGGCTGGACCTTTCAGTGTCCTGGGTTCTTCTGACGGAACCAATGTTCCTGGTAGCTGATATGGAAAAAAAAAAAAAAACAGGACATATAAACTTCTCTTTCTGAGCCATGAACATGCCTTGACAGGGCAGCAGCATTTTCCAGGTCTTGAGTGACTGGGAGCAGAGACAAACCAGACCTTCCCAAACTGCCAGAAATGCGGCTCTGGGGCAGCCCCCATGCTGGTTCTGGAAAGCATCCGAGACAATGCAGATGGATGTCATTGTCCTTGGGCAAGCCCCAGATGTTGCTGAAATGATCCAAAGGCAAATAGGCAGGGATATTAAGGATCCTGTTTACAAAAAGTAAAGAATCACCAAAGCCATACGCTCAAACCAGTGCGAGCTGGCAGTTGGAGGAAGCCGGTATTTTCAACTGGAGACATTGCCACACACTCAACCGCATCCCCCTCCCTGCCACTACTCATCGGCCGCTGGTCGGGCTGTTTGGTTTTGGAGGACATCTGGCCATCTCTGGCTGCACACTTGCCTGGAGCACATCCCTAATTCTGCCCAGCTCTGCCCCAGTTCCTGGTGGGCGGCTTCCCCAGAGCCCTGCCCTCCCTGGCTGCTGCTCCTGTGTCTCTGTCCTTAAACTCAGCTTCCTTGACAAGTGCAGGTCTCCATATGTGCAGAGTCCCTTTGTCCCTCCCATTCCTCCCTCCCTTCGACCAAGGGTAAGCTCTGGCCTGCATCCGTGCAGGTGGAGACTCCTGAAAGCCGGCTCTGCCCCTTCTTTGGGCTCTAACCGAGGAAGACGTCTGTCCGGTTTTCTGTGGCCATCTGGGGACAGCCCTTTTGGAAGGACCACAATCTGTCGTGGGTGGGGGAGGAAGGGCGTGTTTCCTTAAGGCTGAGGGCTGATGCTATACTAGGCTGCTGAGGTTTGCATGACTGTACCCCATTCATGCAATTCTCAGTCATTTCTTGAGGCTCTGTTAATACAAGGCCTGGTGCCATGGGCAGGGTGCAGAGATAAATATACGGGGGAGCTCAGAGCCTGGTAGGGAGAGGGGCAGGCAGGAAAGGAGATACTGAGCAAGCAGTGTGACAGGTGGCACTGGACATTGCACAGGGAGTGGTGAAGCTCAGAGGAGGGGCCACCCACTGCCCGAAGTCTTCAAGGAGGGGATGGCCATTCTGCTGAGCCTTAAGGCTGAGGGAGGGAGTAAAGGGAAAAAGGTTGCCAGTGGACTGCAGAGGCCACAGCCAGGCACCCTGGAAGGCAGAAGCGGGAGACCTGGAGTTTCCCATTCATTTTTTAAATCCCATTGGTGCCTGAAAGGGATGATTTTTCTCAGAAGAAAAGATGGATCCTGGGAGTAGTGGGTGGGGATGGAGCTCCAAAAGCCTGCCTAGAATGTTCTTGTCCTCCATGGAGAGGTTCCCAGTCCACAGGCCCCCTTCTCATAGCAGTGGGTCACACAGGTGGTGCCATGTAGCATAGGAGGACTTTGGTGCCTCATTGGACACATGAATTACAAAAACCTGCCCTCCTCACAAGACTGGGCATTCTCTGTCAAGTCTCACTCTCGCCTGGCAAAGGGTCTTTCTGATATATATATATATATATATATATATATATATATATAGATATAGATATAGATATAGATATAGATATAGATATAAACCTATGTGGGGCTGGAGCTGTGACTCCATGGGAGAGCCCTTGTCTAGCATGTACAAAGCCCTAGGTTTCATCATTAGCACTAGAAAAAAAATCTGTGTGTATGTGCCTGCGTGTGTGTGTGTTTGTATGTGTGTCCATGGAGGGGGTGTGGGTGTGCCTGGGGGTGCACATGCATGTCCAGGCTCTGTGTACTTTGCTCCCCTCAACTCTTGAGGGGGTCTGTCTCCTCTTAGGACCACAGCAGCCCTGTAGATAGCTGGAAGTTGCTGATGATGTCTCTGAGGCTTGCCTCCTTTTCTCTGAGACTGAGGTTTATTTAGGAAGAAAATAAACACACAATCATTCAATCCTTTGGATGTTGGCTTAATTTCTTATTTTCAAAGACAGATATGTAAATGTTTCCATCTGACTTAGAAACACAAATAGGAACTCTCTAGACACCTCCTCCCCAACACCATGTTTAGCAGCTGGAGATCAGCACTGGTGGAAGTATTTACACCATGGAAATTGGCCAGAGCCACAGTGGGGACTCCTCAGCCCTTCCCCACCTGACCCCAGGCAACAGTTGAACACTCATTTGTAGATGTCTTTGATGATCTTCTGGAGCTGCCTTGGCATGGATACCTGAGTTGTAAGTCTGGTCTCTGAAAAAAAAAAAATTATGTGGCCTTGGGCAAGTAATGTCCCTTCCTTGATCTCACCTTCTTCCTTATAAAATGGGGAGACTGGTAACATCTTGTCTGTGAACCCTGGAAAGTCATGAGGGTAAATGAGATGATTCAGATCCTGGTAACTTCCTAATAGGAGCCCCAGGGTGGGCAGTGCCAGGTCTGTCTGGCGTGTCACTGAGTGCTCAGGACCTAGCAGGGTCCCCAGGACAGAACAGGTGTCCATACCTGTGTGCTGAAGGAGTAAATGAATATGGTACAAAGTGGTGCTGGGCTTTTGTGCAATCTTTCTCGTTTAATTATCATAGATATTTCCCATTTAAGGCTGTGGATAGGCTTGGTAAATTAAAAAATATTGTACAAAAATGTGTCAGGCCATGGATTAATGTCTGAGTCTCAGCTTCCCCATTTGTGAAATGAATTGCGGGACACTTGGCTTCTTAGCTCTCTGTTGACTCTCTTTATTTATTTATTTATTTTTCAGTGGACACAACATCTTTATTTATTTTTATTTTTTTATGTGGTGCTGAGGATCGAACGCAGCGCCCTGTGCATGCCAGGCGAGCGCGTTACTCCTTGAGCCACATCCCCAGCCCTCTCTGTTGACTCTCAACCTGACTAGTCTGAGTCTCTAGAGCTGGGCCCATCTCCTCTCTGATGGAGCCCATACCTGGGTGGGGCTCCCCTGGTGGGCACCTACAAGGGCCACCTGGATCCCCGTGCCACCCACTCCTTTTAGCTATTTTTGTGAGGAACAACGTGTCCCTGGGTCTGCCGGGCAGGGAAGCGGGAAGAGAAAAGCAGGGGGAGGCTTGGATCTCATGATAAATCATGTGGCTCTAATTTAGGAGTCCATGGGGGGGAGGGTGCCTGGGGCTGGAGAAGTCATTCTCTGTGGCAGGGAAGGAAGGATGGGGCCAAGGTCCTCCCACTGCCTCCTCAGGGGGGTTGGTAGGTGGGGGTGGGGGCAGGGAGACTCTGCGATCAGTCCTCTCTGAGCAGCCCTCAGAGGGGCATGGGAGATTCACCCCAACCCCCAGCACCCCCAAGCCAATTCACCACTTGGGCTTTGATGTCCCCCACTTTTCTTATTACCTTATTCTCTAGGAAGGGAAAAGCAAGAAACAGCTTCTACTCTGGAAGAAAGAAAGGAAACCAGGGAAGAGGTGGCAGTCCCTGGAAGAGAAGCAGCCTGGGCCTCGGGGCCAGCAGAGGGAAATGGAGAGGCCCATAGGACTGGGCATTTGAGGCTGAGAGAGTGAAGGTGGGGGACCCAGTTGGTCATAGTAGGACAAGATCATGGTCAGGCACCTCTGTGGAGGATCTCCAGTCTGTCCACAGCAACCTCCACAGTGGTAGGGGGCTGCAGGGCCCACTAGGAAGTCTCAGACAAGAAACATTCGGGGAGAGAGACGGGGAAGAAAGGGTGGGGAAAGAAGTGAGGCATACTTTCTCTCCATGTTCAAGTTTATAAACTAAACTTTGGTTAAGGGGGAGTTTGAGGGGCTAGGAGGGCCTGAAAGTGCCCTGGAGTCTCAGCTACATGAAAAACAAAGACATTAAAGGAGTTGGGAGCCCCACGGTGGTGTACACTTTATAATCCCAGCTACCCAGGAGGCTAAAGCAGGAGGATTGCAAGTTCAAGGCCAGCCTCAACAATTTAGTGAGAACCTGTTTCAAAATAAAATTTCATAAGGTCTGGGGACGTAGCTTAATGGTAGAACTTAATGGTAGAGCACTTAAGCATGCATGAGGCTTAATCTTCAGTAACACACACACACACATACACAACACGTTAGGACTGAGAGGAAAGAGGGGCTCATGTATTAAGTGGCTCTTGGGATCTGGGTGCTTTATTTATATAAGTAGCCTAATTTTCAGGACAACCCCATGTAGAGGAAGACTAGTCCCATTTCTGGATGGGCCTCACAAAGCCTATGTCCCTCATCCAAGGTCACCCACGTGGTAAGGACAGAGCTATCTGCCTGGTCACAGTAACCCCAACATCCCCCCTTCCTTTGTGATCACCCTCCTGATCCAGGGCTTCTCTTCCTCCAAGTCTCAGCCAGTCCTCCCAACTCCCTTGCCCTTCCTACCCAGCCCAGAGCTGTAACCAACTCATGGATAACAGATGGATTCCCTTAGAAAAGTGGGAATGGGGGGCTAGGTTGTGGCTCAGTGGTAGAGTGCTCGCCTGGCATGTACGAGGCCCTGGGTTCGATCCTCAGCACCACATAAAAATAAATAAATAAAATGGGGGTATTGTGTCCAACTACAACTAAAAAATAAATATTAAAAGAAAGAAAGAAAAGTGGGAGTGGGCAGTGCCAACATTTCAAGCTCAGGCCTTAATGGCTGCAGGTTCAGAGGGAGCTTTGTTTAGTTCTGGGGACCTTTGCTAGCACCAAAGCCAGAGCAGTTTCCTTTTCATTACTTAGAATGACGTTGTACAGGCCTGAATGTTTCAGGGGCTGAGTGTGCACCGATACCTTCAGCAGAGCAGTGTGGTGTCCTGGGGAAGGAGTGAACTTTGGCCCCAGACCAAAGGGGGTTCAATCCTGGGTTAAGCAGGAGGGAGCTAGTCCAAGGTTGAGGATAAGTAAGTGATGATATAGAGCTGAGATATTCTGTTAAGCAGTGGGTGCCCCCTGAATCCTTCACACAGGACGAGGGGTGAGGGATACGACACTCAGCAGTTGCACTAGAGGCCTTCCCTTGCATGGTGGCTCTCCTGCTCCCTTGGGAAATTTTCCCCAAAACCATCTAGAGTTGAGTGAGAAATATTTCCCTACCTACTCTGGGCTTCTAGTACTAAAAACCCAATCCAAACTAGCTTAAACAGAAAGGGGAGTGCACTGGGGAATATCAAAGTAGAACAAAGAACTAAATGAGGAGCTGAACAACTGGGAAAATGGGGGCCAGAGAAGGTTTTGGAACCACACTAGTACTTCCTGTTCCTTTCCATAAAATAGCTTTATTCTGTGGCCATGAGACTGGAAACACTGTCATTCATGGGTTGGTTAGTTGAAAAGTCTCAGGGAAGATCTCTGATTGGTTCACCTCAAATCTATCACCCAGACCTGAACCAATCACTGTGAGGCAGGATCATGGAAGACGGCAGCTTCAGTGTACTGGGCACTGTTCCCCCAAAAGGAATATTGTTTCCAGAAGGAGGAAGGGTGATGGAAAGACCACACACTCAGTGCCCTTTCTTCTTGTGGGGAAGCTCAGCAGCTGGCTGCCGGCCTTGCAGAGCTAAAGGAAACCAACTCCAAGTCCTGGTTCATGAATGGACATGGTGTGGTCATGAGAAATATCAGCACATAGAAGATTGCCATTTTAAGACAAATATTTTCATTTACAATTCCAGTTTTTTCCCTCCAAAGGGTGTTGTGGCAAGTTTCTCTGTCTTTCTACTTCACAGACCAGAAACAGAGGCTCAACTGACTTGTCCAGGGTTAGCTAGCAAGTCAGGAGCAGAACTCGAATCAGAACTCGGGTTGTCTGACTCCCGAGGTCCTGAGGGTAGTTTCTGCAGGGATCAAGGTAGGACTTAAACCTGGATCTAGACCCTGAACCTTGCTTAAGCCTCCATCCAGGAGGAGAGAGTGGTCAGCAAGAGACTTTAGCAGAGCGCTCACCGTGGGTCAGATTCAGGACCTGAGGCTCACAATCTAATGCCCAGAAGGTCTACAAAACCAGGTGAGTACAGTGGGAGGAGGACACCTAGCCTGAGCAGGGACAGGAGGGAACTGGTCAAGAGGTGCCACTCAGGGAAAGAGGTCCTTGAGCCAGATCTGCAAGAGTGAGCTCGACAAGGAGATAGGGTGGGAGGACATCATGGCTCAGGGAACAGCCCTGTGATGGCAGAGGCGTGTGGAAGCAGAGGCTGGCCGTCTCCTCACCCCAGCAGCAGCCCAGCCTCTGTGGTGGTAGTTTAACCTGCACACAACAGAGGCTGTCCTCTCCAGGTCAGCTCCTGGCTCTTGTCTCTCTCAGGTTGGTGGGTTTACTTCCTCCCTCAGTGGCTGCACTGAGCCCTCTGGCTATGATAGGCTCCTGAGGACAGGCTCTGCCTTCTTTTCAGAGTCTCGGCGAAGGACGATCTTTGAATACCACCGGGTGGAGCTGGACTCCAGCAAGATCACCAGCACGTCGGCCGTGGAGTTCACCCCATTGCCAAGTGAGTGGGGCTTGTTCTCAGGGACAGGGAGCTTTCCGCCATCTTGCAACATGCTTCAGAGTCAACAGACAGGGTTCATGGCCCAGGGCCCAGGGCCACGGCTGAGCTCTGGGGGATACAGTCACCTAACTTCTCTAGGCCCCAACACCTCCCTCCCAGAGCTGTGGAAAGGGCTAGAACCAGAAATGGCAGCTCTGACATTTACTGGTAGGTCCCAGGCCTGGGGGGTGGTTTGCCTAATATATGACAGGTATTGTTATTGACATAAAATTGAAACCCCAGAGAGATGTACCCTCTTAGTGCCAAGGAAAAGTAACCCAGAAACTGAACAATTTGTGGTTTGTCATTAAATTTTCTTTGGAGGGAATGGTGCTGGAGTCCATGGGCAGAGGACAGTAAAAAGATTTAGGCAGCAGCCCTCCAAAAACTTACATACAGTTGAAGACACACACCATGACCAAAGCCCCCCTGCCACTGTGGACGCCTCAGGACTGGCTTTGAGTGCTCTTTGGGATGTGGGGACTGAGGCAGGGACTGAGGTTAAAGGACAGCACTTCTATTCTTGTATTTTTAAGGGAGTTTAAGTTCCTCTCCTGTCTCATGGTACCTCCCAGCTTCCTTCTGAAGCCATGGCCTGCCTGCCTTTTGTGACGTTTCTTGCTTCCCTTTCTCTTCCTCCTCCTTCCTGGGAGTTGGGGGATAGAGAACGAAGAGGAGGAAGAGGAAGGGTTGGTCATGAATGCCAGGCCATGTCTCAGCCTGGGCTCAGCAGGTATCTTCCCCTAGAAAATAGAAAGGACCAGACACCAGGGAGTCACAGGGCTAAGACACGGTGCAGGTCACAGACTCACCCACCAACCCAGTCACCTTCTTTGGAAGCAGAAGCCCAGGGCCTGAAAAACAGGGATTCCTCAAGGACTTGCAAGGACAGACTTCAAGTCCTAAAACTTGGATAAGCTTCATGAGGAATAATGACATAAAGGGCCAGGGCTAACTGCCTGGGTGAAGCAGTGACCTGGGCTGGGTGCTTAACCACGGAACCACATCCCAAGCCCTTATATATATGTATGTACGGGACAGGGTCTTGACAGGTTGCTTAGGGCCTCACTAAGTTGCCGAGGCTGGCTTTGAACTCACAATCCTCCTGCCTCAGCCTCTGGAGACTCTGGGATTTTAAGCTTGTGCCGCCATGCCTGAAATGTACTTCTGAGACTTTTAGTTGAGCCACTCCCCCAACTCTAGTGAATTTTGTGAGCATTTAATAGCACACAGGACATCTGAAACGAGATGAGAGATACAATCAACAGGTGTTATGAACTCCCCACAAGGCTCCCAGAGGGTTTCATCATGGCCAGTGTGGCCAGAGCCTTTAAGGGGCCCCCAGAGTCACTGAGAACGGCAAGGCCTTGGACTCCTGTGTGGCCGCCCATGTAGGAGCCCTGTTGGCTTTGCCAGGAGAAAGCTCTTTATCCCTCATCTTCTCCATTATGCTTTGGGTGCCGAGAGCACTTATCCCAGATACTCCCAGGGATGTGGATGGCTTATCTTAAAGCCATCGCACTCCATGGTGGGTCCTTCCTGGCTCCTCTGCTAGGAGACAGTCAAGGAAAGGTACCCTGTGTGAGGCTGGGAGCCGGGGCACGAGGAACCAAAAGGCTGAGTTCTGGTTCTAGGTTCACACAGACCCTGGCTCAGACCCAGACCTGCCACTTTTAGCTTCATGACTCCAGGCCTCAGTTCCTTCCTATGTAAAATGGGAATAAGAAGAGCAGGTCCCCATGAATTCTACATATCACACGCTGGGCACTCTAGGCCCCCTGGGTACAGCAGGGAAGGAAGTAGGCAGAGAGCACACGGCCCCACCCCCATCTCGGGGCAGCCCCTGCTTATTTCCTGCTCCTGATTTTTCCTCCGCCACGGTAGACAAAAGGACATAGTGCCACCAACTGCCAGTCTCTCCCATAGAGCCACTGAAGGTGGATTCACTGGGCCCACCACAGCCTCTTTCCTACTCACCAAGGACTGGTTCCCAGCTGCCATCTTGCCAGAACTCCATGGAATGCAAATTGGTTCCCTAATTAATGGGTTGAGGTATCATCCCATGAAACTCACAGAGGAAGAAGTGCATGTAGTGTTTATCGAATGAGAGGTCATTTTTCTGTAGTTACCTGTCCCTTCTTGCTGCTACCAATGTGATCTGTCAGCTGCTTATAAGATGAGCCCTTGTACTACACACAGCTCTTCTGGGCTTTGTGCCAGTAATTTGCCACTCAGAGGTGGTGTGGCCCCCTGGAGTGGGCAGCATTCAGTTGCAAGTGAAGAACTTGGAGTCCAGCCCCCAGGCCTCCGGCTCCCCAGGACTCCTGCTCCCCAGCCCTCCTGCTCCCCAGGCCTCTGGCTCCTCTACCTGAGCAGTGCAAGGAGGGGCCCAGGTGCCCTCCAGCAGCCTGCTCTGCTCATTCTCTGCCCTGGGCCAGCCCCAGCTGCCGCTCTCTTCTTGCTACTTCCGCCTCTCCCCTGCAGCCTGTTAGGGGTTCTGTCTGTCCTGGGACCACTCCTGGGCCATACACACCAGGCTCTGCTGCTTGGACTTTTCCTCCCCTGGGAGAGTGGCCCGCTCCCCCCCTCCCTTCTCTTCCTCTGCCCAAAGGCCCTCCCCTCCATGGCTGGTGTTAGGCTCCCTGAGCAACCCCCATCCCCACTCTCCTTCTGCCTTCCTGTCCTGAACTACTTTTTCCTCAGCCCCTCTCACCACAGAAGCCCTGAGGTAGACTTGTCTATCCATTTGCGGGCATCTGCTCTTTTTCTGCTCACTGCTAGGACTTCATCATCCAGGACTTCTAGCCCCAGTAAACTTTTGTACTGTTAATTGAACCCAGGGCCATTTTGCCACTGAGCCACATCCCCGACCCTTTTTATTTTTTTTTTTTTATTTTGAGACAGTGTCTCCCTAACTTACTGAGGCTGGCCTTGAACTTGTGATCCTCCGGCCTCAGCCTCTCAAGTTGCTGGAATTACAAGGATGCACTGCTGCGCCCAACTTCTAGTTATTTTTGTCTGTGCATCTGTTTGGTGTCTGTCTGCTCATATGACTGTAAGCCCCAAGAAGGCAGGGACTAGGTCTTACTGTTAAACCCCCAGCACCAGCTCAGGACCTAACCCCCTGATCATGGAAGGCGAGAAGGAAGGAAGGGAGTTGGGGCTGGACTGAAGTAAGGGTCGCAATAATGAGCTCGAGCTCCGGTTAAGACAGAGACTTTGTTGTTCTGGAACTCAGGAGTTGTGCCCTGTGAAGCTGGTAGAAAGGTCCCGATGCTCAGTGGCCACTGCCTCCTCTCTTGCAGCTTGCCTGCAGCATCGGAGCTGTGACACCTGCATGTCCTCGGACCTGACCTTCAACTGCAGCTGGTGCCATGTCCTGCAGAGGTTTGTGCCCAGCATTATGCGCTGAGTCCCATAAGCAGACTCCAGAGGAGAACAGACGGTGGCAAAGCTCCACTCTTGCCTCGGGCCTCTGGGCCTCTCTGCCAGCATGAGGTTCTCTCTCTGCTCCGAGCCTCCCTGGCCAACAGGACAAGAATGTCTCAGAAGAGAATTTCTCTTGAGGCTTGTGCCTGATCAAGGTGTCTGTGTGGCAGAGTGAGGCCTGGGGTGACACTAAGCTTCCAGAAGACCATTCAGGGCTTCCAGCAGCTGTAGCCCCCTCCTTAATCCCAGGAAGCTGTGAGGGTATTGGTTCTAGAGCAGGACTTCTCAAAGAGAAGGACTCAGTTGTGGTCATCCCAGGGTCTCCAAGATCTCCTGTAAGCATGCAGAATCCTGGAATCTCTGGAAGGGGACCAGGGACCCGGCATTTTAACATAGTGCCTCATCTGCAGACAAGTGTCGGAACTCTCAGCTCAGAGTGAGGCAATGACCCACTGCCACTGGATGAGAGCCCTGTGACCCCAAAACACCACCTCAAGATCTTTCTTGGGTTGCAACAGGGTTTCTTGAAAACCAGGGATGTGGACACTGCAGGCATCCGCAGAAAGTTGGGGGAGGCTACAACACCGTATGCTTGGTTTTGGAAGCACAGAAAATTCTGGGTGAGATTCAGTTTCAGGGCTAAAGTCCTTAAACCCAGTTTATCTTCTACTCCTAGTTCTGAAATCATTTCCTTGCACATTAGATTTAGAATTCAAGCTCTGTTCTCCTGTCCAAGATAAATAAACGGCAGGAGGGGAAAGAAGGATTCCTGTGGGGACTGAGCTCTCATGAGAGTGGGAAGCCCTAAGAACTCTGGGAGCCTTTAAGGCGATCTTGAAAATTGCAAAATTACAGTCTCTGAGTTCCCGTGCAGCTGTCGTGCAGCTGTCAGCGTTTCCTTTGCTCCTTTCCAACATCCCTGAGCAGAAATAGAAGCCCTGGCCTCCACAGGCAGCCTGCTATGCACAGGGCCGGCTCCACTCTCAGGGGAGGGGGTGCGCTCATCAGGCCTCCCAGGTGCTCTCCCCACCAGCTGTGCCTTGGCGCACTCACCTGGGGCCTCAGTGTGTTTACCCTGTAAAATGGAGCTGCGTCATGTGAATCAGGGGGATGTGGGGGTGGGGAAGAGAACACTCCCCAAATGCCAAACAGCATTTTTACAAAGCATCCAGGGGTCTTTGAAGGAAGGCAGAGAGCCTCAGAATTCGTGGAGCTGAACCTGGGTCGATGGGTTGGTTCTTCTGGAACAGGAGACTTTGCAGAGTCCTCTGCCACCAAGTCTTTCAGAATCCTCTGGAGGGCTGGCCGGATTCCCTGCCTCTCCCCCAACAACCCACAGAATCTGACCCCTTGGGACCAGGGTCCCAGGAGTCTGATTTTTTGGAGTGTTTCATCTTCTGCACTTTCAAAGTGGAGAACCACTGTCTCTGTGGTGGGGAGACGCTCTGGATGGCCTGAGATGAGCCCTGGGATCCTGGGGCTGGCTGCCACCGCGTGACTCAGCATCCAGCACAAACGGAGCCATGGGAACTGCAAAGTGGGTCAGACGAAAGCAAAACCCTGACATCACCACAGCCTCATTTAGTGACTACACCCAGACTCAGGGAGCATGACATGATCAGAGGGTGGCCTGCCTCAGCAGGACTGGCCAGTCAGGGGTGGGGGGAGGGTGGGGCTCTGCGTGTGGACTCTGCCCTACTGGGGTTCTGTCAGCCCCAGAGCGGAGAAGCTCTCTCAGAGGGTGTGAGGTGACAAGGGCCACAAACCACCTATCCCCAGACACCCATGGGCCTGGGCTCACTCCTTGCCAGATTTTTAGAGCCTTGGCTCCAAATGAGAGCTGACCCCAGTGCCCTAGAGCCAGAGGGCAGGGCTGATAGAGGACCCTGGTTCTCCTCTCCCCTCCCCTTCATCTCCTCTGCTCTCTGTAGCCTCCCAGGGCTTACCCTCCCTGCTTGGGGCTGGATCTGATTTAGACAGTTTCACTTACCATGGAAAAAGTGTCTTTCTGTCATCCTAAAGTGGTCCCCAAGGCCCACTGTGGAGTCTAAGGGTGACCTCAGTTCCTGTATTAGCTCAGGAACTGATGGTCATAACCGCTGCCTTCCAATGTCATTGTGAGAATCCTAAGAAATGGTGCTGGAGGAGCCGTGTCTGGGGCAGCACCTGGCATTCAAGAGACATTCAGTAAGTGGCCATCTCTCATTCCCCTCTCTGAGTCTGGGTTGACTGGCTCAGGGTTTAGAATGTGATGCTCTTAGACCTGTACTGAAGGCTTAATCCTGGAAAGAATCAGCCTAGTCAAAAAGAAACTTTGGTCCCCAGCTTCCAATAACTCCCCTAATTCTCTATCCCCCAAAGTAGTGGTCCTAGAGGCCTGAGAGAAGGAGCCTGTGGCTGGTGCAGTGCAGGCACCCCTGCTCAGGAGGAGCAGCTTGGATACCTCCGAAAGGAAAGACTAGAGGTCCTCAGAAAACCTCAACTTTGGCCTCGCTGGGTCTTGGACTGATGGGCAGGGGCTGCTGGTGTGGAGTTAACTTGCTGGGAATCTTTCTCTGCCCTGGTGGCTCAGGATGTTATTCTTCCCATGCAGATGTCCCTGAACTCAAGTAAAGCTTGCTGCTTCCCCTGGCACCAAAGAGTGAAGAAGGGCAATTTGAGCCCTTGATGCCGTGGAGAACCTTCTCTGGTTCACCCTTGTATCCCACCCTTTCCCAAGGGAGGCACTTGGTCTCTTCTGACCCAGCTGAGCTGCACAGTGTCCTCTCCAGAGACCCGGGTCAGCCTGTTTTTCACCTCTCCCAGCCTCCAGCAGAACCCTTATTTCTGCCTTTAATGATCACACAGGGAGCGTAGGCCAGCCTCTTCCAATACCCACCCTCCACCAGCCTCTGCTTCAAAGTTGAGGCCCCTGAATAATGGGGAGCCTGGCGAATGAGTATGAGTTCCTCCAGTTCCAGGAATGCCACGGTAGCAGAGTCAAACAGACTTAAAAGTCATCAGAGGTCATGCGTCCCTGCACACCACACACACACACACACACACACACACACACACCACATACACACACACATCTGGGCAGCTGTGGCCTTGATCCCGAGAGCTGGTCCTAAAAAAGGTGGGGATACACAAACATCCTCCCCTCCCTCCTGCACCTGGGGAGCTTGACCAGGAGTTGAGCCCCTCCTAACTGTCTTCAGAGACGTACTGAATAGGGGACATGAAAGTGGAGGGCTTCTCTTCTGGTCCCCTCACTTCTCTAACTTTTTAACTCCCTTGCAGGTGCTCCAGTGGTTTCGACCGCTATCGCCAGGAATGGCTGGCCTATGGCTGTGCCCAGGAGGTGAGAAGCATGTGTGCTCTGCTGTGACGTGGCCCTGTGCAGGTGAGGGGAAGGAGGTCTGCCAGCAGGCCCCTCCCCAGGGAGCTCTTTTCAAGGTGTCTTCAGCCTGAGGTGTCTTTATTCTCTCCTCCAGCTAAGATTTGTTTTCCAGATTGCTCTGAACCAATTAGACCACTCTGGAAGGTTTTAGAGGACTCTGTGGGTCCCCAAGACAACTGCTTCTGGGGACTTGGCTTTCAGCAGGCAGCTCCTCGGGAACTCCTCTGGTGCCTGTAGAGGCAGGGCCTCAGTCCCAGCTGGCTCCTGCAGAGGCTGTGCACCTGCCGAGGCTCTAGGCCTCTGGCTTTTGAGGGAGGCAGTCATCCTGGGGGTGTGGAGGGTCGTTCCAGGCACCTCCCACTTAGAATCCTGACCCGTTCCTTCTCATTACTAGAATTTTCCAGCAATGATTCTGGGTGGGGAGCATCCTGCTCTCATACCCTGGGCTGACGCAGAGCTCACTGCATCTTTCTTTGCTCCCGTCCTCTTCCTCGTCTTGCAGTGGGAGCGCCTCACGGCGCTGCCCTACACGTGCTCTTATTTAACTCGACCTTGAAGCTGGAGGCCAGTGCCCCCCTTGGTCAGAGGGGAGAGTGTGAGGAGCAGGCCTGCCTCTCACAGCTACGAGGCTCTGGACTCAGCATTTAAACATGAACCCTATAGGCCCACTGCCACGCCCTCGCCGCGACCTCTTTTATTAGTCCAGGCGGGGGAAAGCTGTCTTTTTCTGGCCTTAAAAAAAAAAATCTGTCCAACCTCCCCTTTCTGACGTTGGCTGTGCTGAATGTCCAGATTTGCTCTATTTATTCAAGATTGGCCTCTCAGCTCCTTCCTTGAGTAAGAATTTGAAGCAGCTGACTGATAAATTGCCCTGTAAGATAAGACACTTGTAGGATAAAGTAAAGGGTTTTTTTTGTTGTTGTTGTTGTTCGTTTTGCTTTCTTTTTTTGAACTGGAGTCTCCCTAGGTTGGCCAGGCTGACCTTGAACTCCTGGGCTCAAGCAAGCCTTCATCTCAGCTTTCCCAAGTGGTCAGACTAAGTGGAAGGTTTAAATGCATCCAGGGCCCAACTCTAGCCAGGCAGCAGTGCGGGGGGGTCTCTCTTCTAGGCAGAGGGCAGTACGTGCGAGGACTTCCAGGATGAGGACCACTACTCGGCCTCCCCTGACAGCTCCTTTGGCCCCTTGGACGGCGACCTCACCACCACTTCCTCCTCCCTCTTCATTGACAGCCTTACCACTGAAGGTAAGGCTAGAGCTGGGGTCGGCTGGCGGGGGACCTGGGAAGAACCATTGCCTGAAGCACTCACTGGCCCTCACAGGGACCATCTCATGGGACAGACATTGCCCTGCCCTCTTATAAAGGACTGAAGCCCAGAGCGCTTAGTTCACTTGCCGGTGAGCAGCAGAGGCAGGTGTAGAATGGGCTATAACCACTTGGGCTATAACCACTGTGCTGACCTGCATCAGAGCGGGGGGTGGAATTCACTGTGGAGAGGGGAGAATTAATGTCCCAGCCCAGGGCCAGGCATTTCTATAAGTCACCTGGGTCAATCTTGATAGTAATCCTCACAGGTTCTGGGAGGTCTCATTCTTACAGCAGGTTTGAACTTAAGCCCCACACTAAGAGGTGAGAGAGAGGTTGTTTGATTTTTCTGTAACTTAACTTTGCTTCTGACTCTCAGACCCCACTTGGCAGGAGCTCTTCTGGCCTTGGCCCCTGCTCCAGCAGAGGGTCCAGGTGGGCCCCTGATGTCCTCCATCTTGGGTTGGTGACCATTCATACTGCCTATTCAGACCAGGCAGTTCCCGGGCTTCTTTGCCATCTCAAGGCCTCTTGGTTGAAACTGCCAGAGGTCCTGGGTAGTTTCCGGCTCCCCGTCCCCTGGGGGCTCTGTGCAGCCTCCTCCAATCCAGGAGCCCGAGATCTTTTAGATTCTCCCAAATTCCTCCAGGATTCTTTGCTTATCTCTGAGAAATTCCTCTCTTATCCTTTTTCCAATATATCTCTTCTAGATTTGAAAGCCCCTTTCCCTTAAAGAAAGCCTGAAGGATTATGAGCTCTTAGCCTCCTCTGAGCCAAACACCTGCTTAGAACGAATAACAGATAGGAGGAAAGAAGTAAAAAGTTAGTATTTTAAAATATTTAGCCACCATCCTAATTTACCGATAAGGAAATAGGCTTATAAGGGGCAAAGTAGGTGACTCAGGCCTACATGAGGTGCCCCCACCTTTCTAAATATTGCCCGGTGAACTGAAGAACTAAATCAGGGTCTCCTGGCCAGAGTGAAGTCACAGAGGAGAATGAGATATGAGAGAAAGAGCTAATATCTTGGGGGACTAGCCATGTGACGGGTAGGTTGCTACAGTCATGTACAAATTAATATTTAGTCCTCCTAAACATTCTGGATGTTGATATTGTTATGTCTCCATTTTATAGAGAAGATATTAAGACTCAGAGAGATAGATGACTTGCCCAGGGCCACCCAGCAGGAAGAGATGGAGTCAGGTCTCATCTGGCTCCAAAAGCTCCTTCCCCTTGACCCCACTGCCTTTTTCAGTGCTGAAAGAGATAGAAATGGTTGGTGACAATTCAGGGAACAGGGAATAGAGCCAAAGGTGGACACGTGAAGCAGACTTGGGTGGCTTGGTCACCCTGAGGCTGCTGGGAAATAGCAAGGAGCTGGTTGAGACTCAGGTACTAAGAGCTGAGGTGCTGCTGCTTCCGGGGATTAAGTGAAGAGGAAGCACAAAGAGACCTGGCCCTTGGGGAGTTAGCAGCCAAGTGCAGGGGTGACCCTCCAGTGAAGGGAAGCTCCACCAGAAGGAAGCAACCCTTGGCCAGTCTTCCTCAGTCTACCCTGTGCTTCGAGGGCACGCTCTGGCTGGCACTGGGCTGGGGGTGCAGACAGCTCCCTCACCTCACTCAGGACTTTACCATCTGGTCGAGCCACAGTATCAGAGACTGAAGGGGTGGTGATGGTGGGCACAGAGAGCCCAGGACACAGCATCTGGGGGCCTGTTCTAAATCCTGACTTGTAATAACTTGGGATTGAAGGGACTGGTGCTCTGTCGCTACTGTGGTGGCTGACCCTCACAGAGGCAGCAGATTCTGTTTGCCCATTTTGTTGTCTGGATCCTGCCAGACCAGGAACTGGCCTCACTCCTGCTGTGTAACAGTTCCCAACAAAAAGCATTACAGTAAGTGAGGACGATTATGGCTCCACGTCCTTCCAGGCCTGGAGGAGGTGGCTAATATTGTCAAGAACTTTGGGGCTGGAGAGGTGGCTCAGGGGTACAGCAGTTGCCCTGTACCCTCAAGGCCCTGTGTTTGATCCCCAGCACCACATAATAGAGTTCTTTTAATGATGACTGCCCCCCACATGCCTAGCTCTCAAGGCATCTTGACAGAACTGAGGCCAGGTGCCCGCCTGCCCGCCGCACATGGGCCACTGTACCCAGCTGGTTTGCTACTCTCAACCAATCAAGTCCTTTTTTTTTTTTTGTTACTGGAGATTGAACTCAGGAGCACTCAACCACTGACCCCAGCCCTATCACTGTGGGGCACTTAGGAGACAGGCGTGGGATGGAGTCTGTTTGGTGCAGTTCATCTTGTGGAACAGTCTGTAATGGAGAAATGTTATAAACCAAGGGGATGCAGCTTTCCTGGGGGACGTGCAGAGTCGGAGAGCAGAGAGGACCAGGGGAGAGGAGGCCTGGGGGCTGGACTCCAAGTTCTTCACTTGCAACTGAATGCTGCCCACTCCAGGGGGCCACACCACCTCTGAGTGGCAAATTACTGGCACAAAGCCCAGAAGAGCTGTGTGTAGTACAAGGGCTCATCTTATAAGCAGCTGACAGATCACATTGGTAGCAGCAAGAAGGGACAGGTAACTACAGAAAAATGACCTCTCATTCGATAAACACTACATGCACTTCTTCCTCTGTGAGTTTCATGGGATGATACCTCAACCCATTAATTAGGGAACCAATTTGCATTCCATGGAGTTCTGGCAAGATGGCAGCTGGGAACCAGTCCTTGGTGAGTAGGAAAGAGGCTGTGGTGGGCCCAGTGAATCCACCTTCAGTGGCTCTATGGGAGGGACTGTGACAGGCACCATGTCCTTTTGTCTACCAGAGGTAAGTGTGGACCAGGCTACAATGGATTTTCAATGGTCTATATTCTCATGTTCTTCTGAATCAAGTTATGCCCAGTGATATTTAGGTTATTTTGGTCAGTTTTTATTAGCCAATTCATTGTTGTCAACTTGCAATAACAAAATAAATGTGAAGGGCTGGGGTTGTGGCTCAGTAGCAGAGCGCTTGCCTAGCATGTGTGAGGCACTGGGTTTGATCCTCAGTACCGCATAAAAATATAGATACATAAAATAAAGTTGTTTTAAAAAGTAAGTTACTATTTTTAAAAAATAGGTTTGAAGTTCTGCTCAAAAAGTTCTTATTTATTGAAATTCTGGAAGAAAATTCACCTGTAGAAATCTACAATTTTATTTTCCTTTCAATTTTGGGGAATTGCTTTTTCCTCTTCTTTTTTTTTTTTTTTTAACTAGGGCCCCACACATGCTAGGCAAGCACCCTACCACTGAGGTACACCCCCATTTCTTTTTATTTTATTTTGAGACAGAGTCTTGCTAAGTTGCAGAGTCTGGTTCTGAACTTCTGATCCTCCTTCCTCAGTCTCCCAAGGAGCTGGGATTATAAGCATGGGCCACTGTCCCCGGTTAGTTTACTACTCTCAACTGACCAAGTTTTGTTTTTTGTTTTTTGTGTTTTTTTTTTGTTGTTGTTGTTTTGTTTTGTTTTGTTTTTTTGGTTACTGGGGATTGAACTCAGGAGCACTCAACCACTGAGCCACATCCCCAGCCCTATTTTGTATTTTATTTAGAGACAGGGTCTCACTGAGTTGTTTAGTGCCTCGCCATTGCTGAGGCTGGCTTTGAACTCATGATCCTCCTACCTCAGCCTCCCAAGCTGCTAGGATTACAGGTGTGCGCCATTGTGCTCAGCATCATGTGGGTTTTATCTATTTTGACCCAGAGTCTCAGGCATGCTAGGCATGTGCTCTATCATTGCTACATGCCTATCATTGTGAGTCCTCCATTCTCCCACCTGTTATTCCTCGAAGGCAGGGACCATGTCTGTTACTTGCAGTGTCACCAGCACCTATTCTCAAGGCTCAGCCCACAGTAAATGCTCAATAAATATTTGTTGAATGAGTCAATAATTGACAGGAATGTCAGCCCGACTTGCTCTGGCCTTCTACCCTTGCATTGCTGTGAGACTCTAAGAAAGTCACCTCCCCTCTCTGCACTTCAGCTGAACCAAAGCTCCTAAAATCCCATCCAGACCCAGGGAGACAAAAGCATAGTGATTCCACTAATCTTGCTCCTTTGTCTTCTCTCTTTGAAGATGATACCAAGTTGAACCCTTACGCAGGAGATGGTGAGTATAGAACCACCTGCCCTCTTCCCTGTACCCCTGGGTCTGCCCTACCCAAGAGGGTGCACTGAGCCTCTTTTTGTGGCCAAGAGGAGGAGCAAAGCAGCCAATGTGAACGGCCCAGACCTCCTGCTAGGTGGGAAGGCAGGGGGCACTCTGGGCACAGGCCCCTAGATTGAAGGAACATGTCTACCCAAACATTTCTATCTTAGTCAGATCCTCCAGAGGTTCCTCCTGGCCTCCCACTCTTGAATATTAGCTGCCCTGAAGAGGTGGGAGGGGAAAGTCTGAGCCTGGGCAGACATGGCTGGTGGGGCCGGTGGCCATGGCCCCCCCTCCCCATGGGCCTCCTAGTCAGCGAGCGGAAGCAATTTCTCTGACAAGTTCCCTAGTGGGTTGGCCCACAGCACACAGAAGTTGTCCCATCATAAGCTTTGCAGAGCACCAGAAGGCAGGTTCATCCAGCCTCGGGGATGCCTGGGAGGATAAGCTGTGGGGTGATGGGGGCCCTCCTCCCCTGCCCATCGCCTGGGGCCAGCTAGGCTCTGCTGCAGCTGCTGTGAGGGCGAGGCGCCCCTTCCTACTGCAGGCCAGAGGTTGTTCTCTGATTCCCTCAGGAGAGGTTATTAAGGCAGTGCAGTTGGATGCATCTTCCACCAGAGAGGGCGCCATTGCTCCTCTTCAGGCAGCAGGAGGGACAAAGGGAGGCACAGAGGGAATGTTGTGGGTGGAGGGCTGCACATCCAGTCAACCAAGTCCTGCCTGTGAAGTCACCAGGGTGGCAGCAGGTTGTGGGCTGGTGGCCAGCAGGTCCGGGAGACTGGCTTGTGACATGTGTTACCTCAACTCTTCCCACCTCTTGGCATGGGGGCACTAGCCAAGCTCTGCGGTGCCTGGATAGCTTCTCTCCCGAGTTTCCTCAGCTTACCGAGTGACAGAGAGCAGGGGCTAGGAGGACAATGATTTTGAACACGTCCTATTAAAAGCCCTCACCCTCTGTTGCCTCCCATTTCGCCCACTGGTGTGTAAAAAGGGCTCAAGATTTCTGTGGCTAACATACTCACCTGTCTTCTCCACCTTGTCATCCCTACAGTCCCCAGGTAATGTCAGGGAACCAGGCTGCCTAGGGCTGGCCCTGGACTGGTGTGTCCTTGGGCAAATCGCTAACCTTCATTTCCATTCCCTCAGTCACACAGGAAAGAGTGGGACTGGAGGGGCTCCCAGCTCTCTGGTCCGTGGAAACTTCCGCTCCTCCTTGGGATGCATTCCAAACACTGAGATGTCCTCGGAGAGTGCCTGCTGACTGTTAGATCTCAGGGGACCTAGTCCGTTCCATAGAGCTCAACTGCGTGCCCATCATTTCGCCTAAGAGCTGAGGACACAAAGATGAATAAGATCCTGACCCTGCCCTCCAGGGTGTCTCAATTTGGTTGACAGTGACAAGTAGAAATATCGTCCTTTGCTATCATAATAGTTGATACTTATTGGGTCTTCTAAGATGCTCATCATGTCCTCAGTGATTGATATGACATCTCATTTTAACCCTCACAATAATCCTATTAAGTGTTATTGTTGTTATTATTACTGTTGTTGTTCTACAGAAGTGATAATGGAGGCACAGAGGTTAATAATTTGCCCAAGATCACGTAGCTAGTGCGTGGCAGAGGATAGATTTGAACTCAAGCAGCCAAATCTTAGATCCCAAACTCTTAACCGTCACATACCCTTTGTGAATTCTTTAAAGGTGGTTGTGTGACACAGATGTTCAAGAGAACTTCCCTTACGATCCTTTGGCATTTGAACAGCTTTTAAGTGGTTTTGGAAAACCTCCTGAGAGGTGCTAAGAACAACGTGAATGCTGTACTCCTCCCAATTCCGCCAGTTTCTGTCCCACCTTTCTCATGTTTTTGATAAGTGGACCCAAAGGTCCTGTGGACTCTCATCTCTGGGACTTTTTTAGAACCCAAGACTCCATGGCCCAACTTTTCCTGCTCCCCTGCAGCCCCTCCCTACCCTAATGGTCTCTCCACAGGTCTCCAGGACAACCTGTCCCCAAAGACAAAGGGCCCCCCTGTGCACCTGGGCACCATCGTGGGCATTGTGCTGGCCGTCCTTCTGGTGGCAGCCATCATCCTGGCTGGTATTTACATTAATGGCCACCCCAACTCTAATGCTGCGCTGTTCTTCATTGAGGTCAGTGTAGAATGTGGTCTCGGTTCTGCCGTCCACTCTGTATCAGGGATTCCAAGGCCATTGGGTACCCACCTTTTCCCCTTGCACCTCTCACACATCACCTGCCTGAGAAACCTACACCAGCCCCCTCCTGGCACATCTCTCAGTGGTTGGTTGGTGCCCTTTGTGCCCATCACCCCCAGGGTTCAGCCTCTTGGCTCTCTGTCCCTAGAACAGCCTGTCTGCTTTTGTTTCCCCATTTGTGAAACTAGAAAAGTCCCCAGAGGAAAGATTGAAGGCCAAAAATACTATATAGAGCCCATTTAGCAGCTGGGCAGCCGTTCCCTAATGATTTATGGTGTCTCTTGCCCAAATTGCAGACTTGGGACTTATTTGGAGCCATAATAGAACCAACCTCTTTTGCTGCTGCTTTGGATTTTTTTAGATGACAAATGAAAAGTGGAAATGGTAATGAGGGCTGTGCTCTCTGGGAGTTTTAGTTGAGGATACTGCGGTTCCAAATGTCCCAGAATGCTGAGGGGCCAGCCGAGGTGCCACACGGGAAGGAAGACTCAATCCCCAGCACTCTGAGCCACAGAGTCCAGCAGCTGCTGTCCAGCCTTCCACTCTAAGCTGGGTTATTAGCTCCCAGAAGATATGGCTCATTTCATAGAATTAGCTGAGTGTTTACAGTGTGTCCATGGTTTTTGCTAGGAGCTGAGGACACAAAGATAACTAAGATACTGTCCTCGCCCTCCGGAAGGCTGCAAGCCAGGGGTACCCTTTGGGAATTCCTTAAAAGTTATCAGAGAGAACTTTCCTTATGCTCCTTATTAAAAAGGATCATTTCAAAGCTTTTCAGAGGGGCATAGCCATGGCCCTCTGGCATCTCAGTCTCCTCTGCACAGGTCACAAACTCACTGACCTTATGGGTCCTCATCAGTCTTTCTGAAGTCTTAGCCTATCTGGGTATCACCTGGGAACTGAAGATCCCCAGGCCACAGGGACTCTGATGGAGTAGGTCTAAGCTGGGCCCAGGAACCTGCATTTCAGTAAGCCCCCGGTTCCCTCTGATGCAGAACCTGTGCTGTCTGGAGGGTTATCTTGGCATTTCCAGAGCCTCCCAGATCATTCCAGTCATCTCTGATCCATAGCTCAAAGCTTCAGCAACAGTTGTGTAGACCACACAGTGAGGGATCAAATGTTCTCCTTCCAAACACTGGCTCCAGTGGTCAAGGGGTGACAGTGGGGAGCCTTTTGGAGAGAGTGGCCCTGACTATCACCTGGAGCCCAGTGGGTCCCAGCACCCCAGAGTCCTTATAAGAAAGAATTATGGCACTGTCCCTTGGTGGTGGGGTCCCCATGGAGAGATCATGTCTGCTGACTCTGTTTCTGCCCCCGAATCCCCTGCAGCGGAGACCTCACCACTGGCCAGCCATGAAGTTCCGCAACCACCCCAACCACTCTACCTACACTGAGGTGGAGCCCTCGGGCCATGAGAAGGAGGGCTTTGTGGAGGCCGAGCAGTGCTGAGGCCAGGCAAGAAAACCCAGGATGGCCATAAAAGATGCGCTGTGCAAAGAGAAGAAGTAACTTTTGCAGGCCTTCTCCAAGTACCTGGGCCCAGAAGAGGAGATGGGTGGCTTGTGGTGCTGGGGCCGCAGTTTAGCCCACAGCCCAGCTAAAGAGGGGGCAGCACAGCAACCATGGGGGGGTTTAAAGGAACAATCACCTAATCTCATCCTGTTTAATAAGAGGGGTCTCCCCTTGGTTCTCTCAATGATCTACTCTCTAGCTGTCCCAGACCTACCTCCCCACTGGAGGTGGCCTCATGACCTTCTGGCCTCTTGAGGCTCCTGTGTAGATCACAGGCTCACTAAAAAGCCTGGGGCAGGACTGCTGCGTTCCAGGGCCTAGACTCAAGAGCTGGTCCTCCTGGCTCTGGAGGCAGCGCACTTAGCCCCAGCTTCTGTGGCTCTGGAAGCCAAAGAAGGGGTTCTCTCCATCTGTGAAGATCTAAGCCCTTAGGACATGTCGTCGTGGGAGAGAAGCCAAGTAAGAGGAAAGGAAGAAGGGGCTGGGGCTGGGGCTCAGCAGCAGAGTGCTCATCTAGTGCGTGCGAGGCTCTGGGTTTGATCCTCAGCACCACATAAAAATAAATAGATAAAATAAAGGTACTGTGTCCAACTACAACTAAAAATAATTATTTATAAAAAAAAAAAGAGAGAGAGAGGAAAAAGACGCAGCTGTGGGGAAATCTGCATTTCAGACTTGGCTCCCTTCCCAGGACTTGTGCATCTGAGCAAGCGCAACCTACAGCCAAGCTTTGCGCCCAGGTTCCACCTGGCGGGCTGAGCCCTGGGTAGCCCACGCCCCATGTGGGGCTCCTTTTCCCATCAGTATGTCTGGTGCCCATTTTATCCACTGGCCTGTACTGCGGTCGGTGCCAGTAAGTACCTCTAAAGGCAGAGCTTGCTTAGTTCATATTTTTCTTTCTCTGAACTGGATTTCTATAGCCATTAGGGACAAACGGGGGAACTTGAGGATTCCTTGACACCCACCCAGCCGGGGGGATCTTCTGTTGGCATCCTGTTGAGCAGCAAAGCTGCAGGGCAGGTGAGATAGAGGAAGCTGGCACCAGAGGGAGAATTTTCTACCTAAGACCTTGACCTGGAAATGTCCCACCATCTCCCTTGCTCTGCAAGAAGTTTTGGGGGCAGGGAGTGCAGACTCCCAAACTCAGCCTGGTTTCAGGGACTTCTGTCCCGGAGAGGAGCCAGGGCTGCTTCTGAAGGGCACTGGAAATTAAAATCTAGAGCTCACCCTCATTCTAAGTGGAAAAAAAAATAAAAAAGACAAATAAATGTTAAGTCACAGTATCCAGTTAGTCACCCCCTTTGTGCCGGTCACTGGGAGGCTGCAAAGGAAGAGTTAGAGCATCTGGCAATTCAGTGTGTGTGTGTGTGTGTGTGTGTGTGTTCTGGAGGGGTGGGGGTAGGCAGTGCAAATAGCCAGACGCATGGGAAGCCTTGACGGATGGTTTTCTAGCTGCTTCACGGTTTATCTGCAGTCAGGACTTTAAAGACAACCAGAGTGGAAGCCCACTGGTCCTCTGTCCTGCTTCACTAATAGGAGAAGAAAGGGCTGGGAGAGGGGGTAGGGGA
Organism: Marmota flaviventris; assembly: GCF_047511675.1. Taxonomy (NCBI): domain Eukaryota; kingdom Metazoa; phylum Chordata; class Mammalia; order Rodentia; family Sciuridae; genus Marmota; species Marmota flaviventris. The sequence continues at coordinate 55,238,980 of NC_092514.1, read as the reverse complement.
AGGGGAATCCGCATTTGAGAAAGAAAAACGACAATGCAGCAGAAAAGAGTTCTTTGCAAACTTCAGAAGACAGAAAGATGGGTAATGCTCTCCCAACAGTGGCCTGCACCCAGACCTCCGGCCGTCTTGGCTCAGACTCAGTAGCAAAGCATCTGTGATGGCCATGCCTAAAATGTCCAGCAGGAAGCTCCTGCTGTGGCCTACGGCAGTGGGCAGCACCATTTGCCCCACTCCCAAACTCCAGCACAGTTTTTCCCAGTGTTCAGTCACCCATTCTGGATTCCTGAAGGGAAAGAATGTTGACAGTGGAAAAGGGGCCCGGTGACCGGGAGACCTCTGCCCCTAGCCACTGCCGGTGGAGAAGGGATGCCTTGGCCCTGGCCACAGAAACCTGGATGACCCCTGGAGTGTCAGTGGCGAGGGCAGTGGAGCTGTTAAAACCAAAGATGAGGGCTGGGGCTGGGGTTGGGGCTGGGGCTCACTTGGCAGAGCGTTTGCCTAGCATGTGTGAGGCACTGGGTTCGATCCTCAGCACCACATAGAAAAAATAAATAAAATAAAGATATTGTGTCTGTCTACAACTAAAAAATATATATATTAAAAAAAAAAGAACTAAAGATGTGTCACTAAGTGAGGCCTCTGGACAATAATAGCCCCTGGACATTAATGGATTTCTCAAGCCAAAACACTTAGATCAAGACTCCCAAGAAACAGAGCCAAGCACCTCATAGTTGATGCTGGGCCCTGGCTATCCTCGGGGTCTCAGACAAGATAAGTATTTCTTATACAGACCCAGGCATTGGACCCCAAGCTTAGAGCAGGTTAATTGGGTAGCAATGGTGAGTGTTTTGCTTCAAGAGTGAGTGACCAGAGGGAGACAAGGGTCTCAGGGTCACTGCTCGGAGTCTGGCTGCCCATCTAACAAGACGAGGGAGTAAGTACCTCAGATACTGTGCACCACCAACCAGATTTCCAGGCCTTTCCACCCCACAGGCATATATACTCTCCAGGGAAAGCAGGTGACTGGCAGGTGCCTCCTCTACATGGCATCTTTGGGGATCCTGAGGGGTCAGAGTCCACAAAAGTCCATCACTAACAGGAAGTTCCGACACTGTGAAATAGGACCGTGAAGTTTTCCATGTTGCTCAGAGATCAGAAGGTTTTAGGAAGGCTCTGTTTTGTATCAGAACCCTTAAGAGAGCTAAATGAAAAATGGGAATATGAAGAGGAATGCAGAGGCCACCAAGTTCAAGAAGACACCTAGAATCAGGCTGTGAGCACAGCCTTCATTCAGCCACTCCTAGATCTGTGGATTTGTCCAGTAAGGGCTGTGGGGTTTCTGATCCTAAAATACAAGTCACGTGAGCCTAGACGTCAACCCCAGCACCCTCAGGCCATAATCAGGTATCACCCAGCTGGCCCAGCAGGCCCTAGAACACTGGAGGCCACTTGTTCAGGTCTCAGCCTGAGCCTGAGGTTTAAAAAAAAAAAAAAATGTCCTCTGGTCACTATGAAGGTTCTTGATGGACCTTTGAATACAATTTTTTTAAATTTTATGTTTAACTAGGGTTCCCCTGCATCATGTGTTATACATACACACACACACACACACACACACACACACACATTTTATTTTTAAAAAACATTGGACAAGCTGTAGCTATACTCAGCCTTTGCTGAGTTTGTTAATTAAGACAATGGCACAAGCTGCCAGCCAATCACACTGTTCAAATGCAGCATTCACCCCTGAGCTGACCATTCATCTGCAGGGCTAAGACTGTTTCCCAGGTCCCGGAACAGACTCCCTGGCCACGAGAGCCTACACCAAAAGAATCAAGGTCACATCAGTTTTTTCTCTCAAACTACCTGAATTTTTAGCACATCAAGGAGGACCTGGGGACTAAAGGTACCCTCGCTGCCCTAAAAAGAAAGTATTCACATATTTCGTGTGAATTCTCAGTGTTAATTTTTTTAAAGGCAATAATCTTTTACAACCTCCGTTGTGTGCAAAATAAAATGCTAAGGTTTTGGGATGCATATACCTTGGTCCTGATGACTGACATCTTCCCAAGGACCTGACCTTGGGAGCATATGAACATCTACCAGACCCTGGTCCATCAGGGGCACTTTTCCCAAACTCCTGCCCCAGCTCCAAGAAACATCTAGGGAAACAACCCTTGCTATTTACTTATATTGGGTTTGTAAATCCCTAGAAGTCAACCTCATTCATTTTTAATCTACTATCTAAAGATACAAAATAAATCTGAGTAAGTGGATACTGTCACATTTCTGGATGCTTTGCATTTGAACAACTTTAGCAGCCTCCTTGTGTTTTATTACTTTGTGTTTTTGCTCATAAAACATAGTTTAGCACACCAAAACAAAGAGAGGAAAAATTCGAACTCCTCACAGCCAAAATCAACGATGCCAAATTTCAAGTTCCAAACAAGCCAATTTATAAATAAATATACTGTGTTTGCCAAATAAAGAGGAATGTGTTGGAAAAGCCAATGGGGACTGGTGGAGAGGTGCTGAGCTACACACGGAGTCAGAAGGTGGAAGCTTGGGTCCCAGCCCTGCTCCTGAATAGCTGTATGACATGGGCCAAGCCACTCAACCTCTCTGGGCTTGTTCCACCTCTGTGAAATAAGACAAGCTAGACTCATTGGTCCCAGGTAGGACCTTAGTAAACCACTCACCTATTTGTTTTCAGTTCACCGAGCAAATTAGACTAAAGCATGGGGCATGGGGCCACACACCTATAATCCCAGCAGCTTAGGAGGCTGAGGCAGGAGGATCACGAGTTCAAAGCCAGCCTCAGCAAAACAAGCAAGGCGCTAAGCAACTAAGTGAGACCTGTCTCTAAATAAAATACAAAATAGGGCTGGAGATGGGGCTCAGGGGTCGAGCACTTCTGAGTTCAATCCCAATACCAAAAGAAAAAAAAAAAAAAGAAATTAGACCAAAGCATCTCATTCTCTTCCATTATCCTGATAAGTTGACCAACTTATTTTAGTTGGTCCAGAACTTTCCTGTTTCTAACGCTGAGAGTCCTGCACCCCAGATGGCTCCTCAGGGACACTCTCTCCTTGGAACAGCTCTCCCATCCCATTGACACTTGAGCACTTGCTATTCAGTGTGTCCAGACAGTCTGTGTGAGCAATCTTGGGGTCAGTTGGAAATGCAGGACACAGGACCACCCTCCCCAGACCTGCTGAATCAGAATATGCATGTGAGCAGCCCAGTGTGATCCACACAGGTGCCGTCTCAGAAAAAATTCTATCTACCATATCATAACCTGTTGGAGAGGTACTGTTTCCCAAGATGGGGAAACTGAGGATCCGGCAGGAGGTTTACTTATTTATTTGTCCATTCAATCCGCATTCATTAAGCATCCACAGAGTGCCAGGTATTACTATTAAGTTGACTTGCTAGTAAGGAACAGAGACAATCCCCAAACCCAGGTCTTCACATTTCTACTTGAGGTTTTTCTCTGTGTACCTCCAGGCAGTGCCAGGACCACAAGGCCACATTTTAGTATAGAAACAGGTTGTAGGTTTTGACAGAATCCTCCAGGCCTCCAGAGATCCTCAGCAAGATGCATAGCGATGACTTCAGATCCTCACTCTTAGCTCCTGGAACTGTGAGCATATCTTCTGCTTCTTTGTATGGCCCCAAGAGTTTGCAAATGTCCTAACTACTGCTGCCTCCTCATCATTGAGCCCCACTCTAGTGACCCTCTCACCTGAAGAATGATAAGCACTCAGTAAACATGTCATGATATTTCCCTTCTTGAAGGAGGACAGCAGTTTACTTCATCCTCATGGGGCTGGAGGTGCAGCAAGGTGGGAGACCCTTTATCCAACTTCTAAGACCAGAAAAATTCCTATGGGTGACGATTTTTTTTTCTGATATTCATAGGATATTTTTATATTTGGTCCCTAGAGATAGCTAAATCATGCTCACCATTTTCTACAAAGCTAAACACACACACAAAAAGACATCTGAATATAGGCCAATTACATTTGATCCGATATTCGCAGAACCTTGTGAACACACCTCCCCCTCCAGGCTCAGTCTTCCTTCTGTGACTGCTATGTGGTCTGATGGAGTGTCCAAGAAGAGCAAGACTCGCCATGTCCAGCAAAGCTAAGAAAAGTTGAGAAATCCTTGAAAAACCACAGATCCAAACTTGGCATGCCTATAATCCCAGAGACTCAGGAGGCTCAAGCAGGAGGATTGCAAGTTCAAAGCCAGCCTCAGCAACTTAGCAAGGTCCTGTCTCAAAACAGAAAATAAAAAAGGCTGGGGATGTGGCTCACTGATATACAGTGTTCCTGGGTTTACTTCCAAGTAAGACACACACACACACACACACACACACACACATACACACACACAAAAAGCTGGGTGCAGCAACATATCCCTGTCATCCAGTGACTCAGGAGGCTGAGGCAGGAGGATTGCAAGTTCAAAGCCAGCCTCAGCAACTTAGTGAGACCCTAAACTTAGTGAGATGCTGTCTTAAGATAAATAATAAAAAGGGAGACATAGCTCAATGGTAAAGGGCCCCTGAATTAAAACTTCAATGCCAAAATGAATTAATTAACTATTTAAATATTTTAGAAAAATGAACTAGACCAATTTCCCCTCTACTGATTTGGCCTACAGTCCCTTTCATTTAGATACCACTTTTTTTTTTTTTAACTTTATTTTCTTTCTGCAGTGCTGGGGACGGAACCCAGAGCCTTGCACATGCTCAGCAGTCGCTCCACCACTTAGCAACCTCCCACACTAGATCCCATTTGAATTCACAGACAGCTGCTCTCACCCAACCTTTGCCTGGACTTCCCTCTCCTAAGGAACATTATGGAACTCCAAGGATCCCTCCTCAAGTCCTGCCTTCACCCCTCTATGTTCCCTGGGGCTCCTCTCCATCAAACCTAGTGTGACCTGAGAAAAAGCCTCCCGGCCACACTGGCTCTGCCTCCCGTCCCTGAAGACAAAGACCCTGGAGGGGCAGCTGCTCTAACAGAACTGGGCAGCGGTAAAGCTCCCTTACAGCCAAAGGCCAGGTCCGATTGCTTTTGCCCTCTGAAATCAGCAAGGCAGTGGCAGTGGGAAGTTGCTCCCCAGCCAGGTCACACAGGCAGCGAGATGGCACCTGGAAGTCAGTCAGCCTTTGGCCCTCAGCGTTGGCTCCTGAGGCCAGAGCCTGCCACGCTCCGACCCTCCATACCACGGACCCTTTCTGTCAAGGGCCCTGGTCCCTTTCTCCATGGAGGCCTCACTTCCCAGCCAGGAAGTGGAATTAGTGGGGAAGAGGCGCCACTGTCTCTGCTTCTAGAAGTTCTGGATCTCTGAGCCTTAGGGATGGGTGGCCTTCAGTGCACCAGGCTCAGCCTTCTAGGAACCAAGACTTTGGGGTATTGCTCCCCTCCTTTGGGCCACACAGCTTAAAGACTGGGACCTGCTGTTTTTCAGTCTTGCGGAACGCCATTCCTGTCCAATCTCCCAGTCTGGTAGTTTTACCCAGGGAAAACCCAAGTCCAGTGAAGGCCAAGAATGACTCAGGTCCACAAAAGAAGTGGGAGAGGGAGGGTGTGGCTCAGTGCTAGAGTAGCAGGGGCGAGGCCCTGGGGTCCATCCCGACACCTGCCAAAAAAAAAAAAGGACAAGTGGGAGAACCCTGATGGCTGGTATCCAGGGTACAGTGAACACATGGACTCTGAGGCCATCAGGCCTGAGCTGAATCCGGTGACATCGCACACTGCACAACGTCCTTGCCTCACTTTCAGCATTAGTTCAGTGGGAGTGATGGAAATGACAACACCTTCCTCATCAGGCTTTCCTGAGGTCAAACCTTCCTCTGCTCAGCAAACACTCCAAAGCCTTGGTGGTGTCTTTGTTTCTTTTTCTTTCTTTCTTTCTTTTTTTTTTTTTTTTTAGTTTTTCAGATAGGCCTCTCTGTGCTGCCCAGGCTGGACCCCAACACCTGGACTGAAACGATCCTCCCATCCTCCCTCTCAGCCTCCTGGGCTGGGAATGGCCAGAACTAGAAGTGCTAACACTCCTGGACTTCGTCACTTGTTCTGGTGCCTCCTGCTGCCTTCACGTTTGGCAGTTCCTTCCTCCAGAAGAAGGCGCTCTGCAGACTGAGACTGTCAGCATCTTCCTCTCAGAGACCCCCTGCTAACCCAGGGAAGGGACAGATGCCTCCATCCCTGCCAGGGGCAGCTCTCGCTGCTCTGAAGGAAACAGATACTTAAACATCTAGTCACCATTCATGCTTAGCTTTCTATATTTATCTTCAAAACACTAGCTCATTCTTGGTTCTTTAGGGAAGAAAGGATCCCAGAAGAGGCATTGCAGAATTCATCCTGCAGAAATCAAAAGCCTGGAAACTTCCCAAACCACTCATTTTAGAGAAGGGACTCAGTGTCCAGGCCTCAGGGTTCTTTCTTTTTTGCAATACTGAAGACTGAACCAGGGGTTGTCTCTACTCTGAGATGCACCCCCAGTTCTTATTCTTTCTTTTTTCTTGTTTTGTTTTGATATTGGGGACTAAATCTGGGGATGCTTTACCACTGACTATATCCCAGTCCTTTTTAATTTTTGAGACAGGGTACTACTAAGTCACTAAGTTGCTGAGGGTCTCACTAAGTTACTGAGACTGGCCTTGAATTTGCGGTCTTCCTGCCTCAGCCTCTTTTATTTTCTTTCAAAGGCACAGAAGTCCAAGGTAAGCGCAGAGATGGCTTTCTTGCAGGCTGTTTGGAAGGGCAGTGGGCTATGGGGCCCCTAGAGGGCAGGGTAAGGCCTGGCGCCTGGCTGAGAAACCTCTAACCCTTAGGTCAAAGGAGTTTAAGAATTCTCATTTCTCCCTTTGCCCCTCTCCTTCATGAGAAAAGAAGGCTGACAGTCCCCAGACCCAGGATAACGGAATATTGGACACAATCAGAGGCCTCAAGGCTGAGTCTGCCGGTTTTCTGGTTATTTGGCAAAAAATGCACAAACTCCCAGTCCTTAGCATCCAAATACATGACTCACAGGCAGCTCTCTGTACAAAGAAAGGGCACAAAGTGAGGACACGCAGAGTAAAGTGCCAAAGACATTGCGAGTACTTCTAGAACAAGTTCCTCCTGGCCCCCTTCTCACCATCCAGAGCCTTGGTTTCTGGGGAAATCACCTGCTGCGATACAAACACAGGAGGAGAGCGGGAGGCGCAGGGCCCTGAGTGCCTTCAGATCAAGCACCAAAAGCTACCAAGGAGCTCCTCGTTCCTTCCTTTATGGTGACTTAGCACACAGGCCCTTGAGGAAGCGATTTTGCGTTTGAGAACTCTGAGGAGCAGGAAAGCTCCCCCAGGCCCCTTCAAGGCTCCTCCCAGTCCTCCAGCTTAGATCTGATGGTTAATGAAAATACCCGCCACGGCAGTTTCTGTTACTCCCATCTTAGTTTCTTCTTTTCAAGCAGCTACGTGGATGTGACAAGGAGCAATTACTAGAACCTGCCTGAATGCAGGTCTCCCTCGCCAGTTATTTCTCCCACATTCTCTTAAAGCCAAGCTCCTGGAGGCTGGGGTTGGGGCTCAGTGGTAGATCACTTGCCTAGCACATGTGAGGCACAGGGTTCGATTCTCAGTACCACATAAAAATAAATGAAATAATATTGTGTCCATCTACAATTAAAAAACAAAACAAACAAGCTCCTTATCAGTTTGACGAAGCGCCCCATCCCCATCCCACCAACTCATAATACAAGGCTTCCTTCTACAGGGCTTTACAGCTTTCAAAACACCTCCACACCTTCACCTCTCAAAGGCAGGACAAGCAGAGCTCATGTCCAGGTGGAGCCATCAGAATAGTCACTGCTGTCCTTCCCCAGTCCAGGTGCAAGCATGGCGGTGCAAATTTAATCATGCTTTATATGGATCTTAGTTGTCCCAGCTCTTCCTCAATAAAGTATCTCACCTGGTTATCACAGCCCTCCTTTGAGGTTGCTAGGATGGGAATTGCCATCCTTTTTGTGTGTGGAAGAGGAGAGTGAACCCAGAGCCTCCCATAGGCTAGGCAAGCACTCCACCACTGAGCTACACCACCAGACCTTTTTATTTTGAGACAGGGTATTAATAGGTTGCCCAGATTGGCCTGGAACTTGCAAGTCTCCTGCTTCAACCTCCCAAATCACTGGGATTATAGGCATGTGTCACCACGCCTGGACCCTAGCATCCCATTTTTGAGGTTAAAGGAACTGAAGATCAGCACCCTAAACAATTTTCCCCAGTCCCACTACCTCTTGCACCTAGCCCTCATGAGAACCTCTACTCTGCCCATCACTAATAATAGAACAAGGAACTAACTTTGGCCTATTGTCTTGGGTCCAGGCAGTGCCAAGCACCTCCTATGCATTCTACACCAGAAGGTAAAAGGGAAGTAATTATCTCACTGCTGGATTCCCAAAGGTGTCGATTAAAACACGTTCTTGGGCACTTATCCCAGGCCCAGGGAAGTTTTGGAAAGACAGAAAACAAGAAATAGTTGCCTTTATGGTGCTTACAGTAGAATTAGCAAGATGAAACAGAGGACAGTAAAATTTAATGCATATTTGTGGCCTAAATTGGTGAGCAGACTAAACTCTCAGAGTTACAGTGACAAAGCAGAATCACAAAGCAGAGATAGGATGGAGGATTTAGAGCTGCCCTGGTCAGTATGACAGTCACTAGCTACATGTGACTGTGGAGCTCCTAAAAGGTGATCGGTCTGGACGTGCTGAAGTACAAGACATACAACAGATTTTTAAAATTTAGTGAGAGCCAGAGCAAGCGAGAGATTGAGATTATAATCACGTCTCATTTATAATTTTGATATTTGATTACATGTTGAAATGACAACGCTTTGAATGTGTTGGATTAGGTAAATTATTAAAATTCATTTTATTTGTTACTTTTTAAAGACGACTACTAGAAAATTTTAAATTATATATAAAACATTTCTTTTGAATACTGCTAGTTTCAAATAATGATCGGTCGTTAAACATTAAGTGACTTGCCCAATGTCATCTAGCTGGCTAAGTGTGGAACCAGGACTTGAACCCTGGGCCTGTGATCACTTAGAGTTAGTGCTCTACCCACATAAGAACCATAGAGGTAAAGAGGCTTTGGAAGGCAGAGGAGGCAAACTCTCCCTGATGTCTGATCTTCGCTCTGCCATATCCCTGGAAGACAGCCAGCCAGTTCTGCTTGAATATCTCCATCAATGGGGAGTTCGTTATCTTTTAAAATAGCAGTTTCCACTGTTGGCCAGCTGCTTACTAGATTTTTCCATCAAATGAGGAGAAATCTGTCCATTCTAAGATCTACTCTTTAGTTCAAGATCCTCCCAGAGGGGAAGGCCCACTGTGCTGGGTGAAAGGATGGTCTGGCTTGCCCTGGTCTCAAGGGAAAGCCTCCAGGCCCATGTCCAGCAAGTTCTGCACAACTTCCTGGGGAAGGGACCCCTAATGTGCCCCACACCCCACTCCTCCCACCTCCACCTCCCAGCACTTCCTGCAGACTGGCCCAGGTAAATCCTGCCTGTTCTGTGTGCACTGCTTCTATCCTGTGGCTTTGGGGCCACAGCTGCAGCAAATGCCTGAATTGCCATTCATGCTAAGGCCTCCCACGGCTGAAAGGATAATTATCTGCCTGCTGAGCTGACAGGTTCCCATCTGGTCAGAGCTAAATGCTGTGTCGTTAGAAAAGATACCAGAAAAGGCAAGCTCCTGGCCTGGCTTTGACAGATTCCCTCAGCTACTCTAAGGGGGAAAAAAATTGCTGAGGTGGGTGTGGGGGAGGTAGAGAGAAGGCCTAGAAAGGAAAAGAAGATGAATCTGGGATGCTAATAAATTCCCTGTGATCTCGCTGGCTCTTCTTCCAGCACTTGCTCCTCTGCAACAATTGGCAGGGCTGCCTTGCCAGCTGGAGCCTGAAAATATGCCCAGGTAGACAGAACCCTGTGTCCTAGGACAGCCTCGGCCACGCGGGCTCCTTGCTAAGGGGTGGGTGGCCAGGACAGACAACAGGAGGGATCTGCCATTGAGGGATTTCCAGGATCTGCTTATACTCCAGGGGTCTAGTTTCCTGCTCTGCCTTCCCCACCTCAAGCACAAGCCTTGCAATGACAACAGAACCTTGAACCCAGGAACAGTTACAGCCCAGACAAGTGGCATCTCCAAATCCCACCATTGCCCCTTCCCTCCTCTTACCTCCATTTCCCCATCAAAAATCCTCCAAGGGTTTTAGTAAAGAGCCTTAAGTTTGTAATCTGACCCTCTGTTTTATTTCATCTACCCAAGTGTGGCAGGCCCTGTACCTGGTCAAGACGGCAGGCCGGTCACCCACTCACTGGTAACCATGATAGCAGATTGATCCTAAGAGTTGGTATAACCAGCATGATCAGGCTAGGTAAAGTTACAGCCGCATTATTGACTGGCAACCATGTTCCAGGCCTGGCCCTGAGGACTTTATACACTGCAACAAAGTAGTGAGCCAGGAATTATTAAAGTTTAAACTGGTTACATAACAAGGTCACCCAGAATAAAAAAAAGAGAGAGAGAGGGAATTCAAATCCTGCTCTAAAATCTGTGCTTGAAAAAATAAAACAAAACTTTTAATATGGAAAATTTCAATCATATACACAAGTACCACCAGCTAGCACCATGAATTGCCATGTATCTGAAGCCAAGTTACAGAAATCACCAACTTAGGGCTGTTCTTGTCCCCTCTCCACCTCTACTAGTTCTCCCTTATCGGGTCATCATGACACACGTTAGGCATGGTGTCATTTCATCTGTGAATAGTTCAGTATGTATCTCTAAGAGATAAGGATGCTCTTAAATCTCTCAAAATTATGACTCTAGGTGAAAGATTACCAAGAAAATATCTTGTTGTTCTTTAAGATAGAAACATTACAAGATTTATAGCACCTCCAAAGGGAATAAAGCATTTCCCTGACTTGCTGTAGCTTTTTAGCACACTGTGGAGAGGGCATAGTCATTGTCTGCTAAGTCCAGGAACGCCCATCTGGGAGCCCCACATTGCCAGGCCCTGTCCCTGGGTGCATGGAACTACCCCCTTCTGCATATTATTCTGTGTAACACCAACCTACCCCGAGTGACACCAACCAATCCAGAAAGGAAACCTGCTGTAAGACCTCATCTAGCCAGTTCTTTCCAGTTGAGCTTGCTCAGGAAGAACTTGTTACATTGTTGGCTGTCGTGTGTTGTAAACCACCCTGTGAGTCACCCTGGACAGCACCAAGTCTGGGCCATGGTTCCTGCCATGTATCCCTCTATCCCAGAAGGAGTCTCACTGCATTCAAGTCCACAAATGCTGATAATCTCTCTCTGGTTGCAGGGCTTGTGGTCTCTGTCCTAAGGAACTTGGGAGTCAGGTTGAGGAGAAAAAAACAAAATATAATTGTCCCTTGATGCAGAATTGGTTCTAGAATCCTGACAGATACCAAAATCTGAGGATGCCAAAGTCCCTTAAATAAGATGGTGCAGTATTTGAATATAACTTAGGCATATCCTCCCAAATACTTTAAGTCATTTCTAGGTGATTTACGATACCGAATACAATGCAAATGCTATGTAAATAGTTGTCATATTAGCTGGGCACAATGTTGCATGCCTGTACTCCCAGAGACTTGGGAGGCTGAGGCAGGAGGATGGTGAGTTCAAAGCCAGTCTCAGCAAATGCGAGGCACTTAGCAACTCAGTGAGACCTGACTCTAAATAAAATACAAAATAGGGCTGGGGATGTGGCTCAGTGGTAGAGTGCCCCTGGGTTCACCCGCCCCCTGAAATAATTGTCATATTAAGTTGTTGGGAATGATGACAAGAAACAAAAGTTTGCATATGTCAGTACAGACAATTTTTTTTCTAATATTTTCTGTCTGTGGTTGGTTAAATCGTGGATGTGGAAGCTGTGAAAGTGGATCTGGAAGACAACATACCAACTGGCACAGCAGAAGTAAATATAGCACATCATGGGAGGCCACAGCAGCACTGTGGGCCGGGGATCAGGAGCGCACTGGAGGGGGCGCAGGGGAGAATGTTTTCCAGAACTCAGCAGTTTTCTGTACCTGGCCATGCCCAGCAGACCTATGTCCCTGCACTGGGTTCTATTCAACAGTTCCTGCTCACAGAGACACTGGTGACAACTTCACACAGGGTGGCTAGCTTTGGTCCCATCTGTGTTCTTCAATGAGTCTTAGATGCCCCGTGACTGCTCTGAGCTGTCTGACCCTTTCTATGGGACTGGGAGCCTTGCTGCTGGTGAAGACAGCTCTTGAGGTTCATTTGCTAACTGTGCACTGCTAGGGGTGGTGTTGAGTCTCTGTGTCTCCTGCAGAGAGTTTGCTTATTGAATCAGGGAATGACAGGGGGAAAAATTTCAGAGGAAAGAGTTATACCTACTGATATAACTGGATCCATGGTTAGGCTCTGACAGGCAGTGGTGGTGGGGAGAGAATTATCAGAAGAAAGTCTCAGGGGCAAGAGCAAAATGGTTTCAGAGAACAGCAAGCAGAGCATGGGCTTTGGTGGAGAGGAAGAGAGGAGAGCCTTGGAGGTGGCTCTGGAAAAGCTGGCTGGGGCATTATGTGAGGGCCTGTGCAAACACCCAGAGGACTTACACAGTAGCAGAGAGTCAAGGAAGGGGCCTGGTGACATTGTCACTGGGCCTCAGAAATGTTCATGTGGCACAGCAGATAACATGGATTGGGAGTGAGGGAAAGACCAGGGGACCTGCTAAGGCCCCCCGATGCATTCATAGTCACTGTCATTGCCAGGGTAGGCTCTCAACAACTTAGGCATGGGCCTGCAGCACATTTGTTTCTTATTTTCCCAGTGCCTTGTACATAGTAGGTGCTCAATAAATGTTCACTGGGGGGAGAGAGAGAATAAATAAAGCCAAAATCTGCAATAACTGAGGAGGTGGTTTAGGGAGAGGTAAGGAAGCCCTTCTGCAGGGAGGGGGGAAGTCAAGGTGGAGAGCCACAGGAATTTCAATGAGCGGATACAGGACTTGGCCTTGGGAGGAGAACAAGAACTAGGCAAATCCATGACTGGAGAATGATGGGTCCATTAATAGAAACAACACAAACAGGAGCAGAAGTGGGTGCGTGGGGAAAGGCGGTAAGAGGATGCTTTTCTCTTTGGACAGGGCCACCAAAAGTAACTGTCCAGCCAGCAGCTGGACACACGGGGTCACAGCTCCGGAGGGAGTGGGGTACTAGCCGCACCAGCCAGGGAGGCGTGTGCCAAGAGGTTCTAGTGGCAACCAAGGGAGTGGGTGAGATCACTAAGTAGGGAGAGGAAAAAACTAGAGAGCCAGGGGCAGAGCCTTGGGAACGCCAGCTGTTATGGGAAGAGAGGGTAACTGCTGGGGAGGGAAAAGGAAAACCCAGCCAGCTCAGGGTCGGGACAGCCAAGCAGGGGCATTTCAAGCAGGGGAGGCGATGCCTCAGCGTCCAGTGAGGGAGCCAAGGGAAGCGCCTGGGACCCAGCAGCAGTGGGGGAGACCTCATAAGGCCCCCATGAGGCTGTGCAGAGCCGAGGGCGGGGTCCAGATTGAGCGGATGAACACAGAGGTGGGTGGTGAGAGCTGAGGCAGCCAACTCTTGGAAGGGCTCTGGCAGCCACAGGGAGAAGAGAGGAGGCCGCTGCTCCCCAGGGAAGTGGGCAGGAGGAAGACCTGCTTTTAGATCGGGGAGAGAAGGGATTTGTGGGCAGAAGAGAAAGAAACACGGAGGTAGAACCGCAAAGAGACAGAGGGCGTTTGGTGGGGCAGAGAGGATCCCAGAGATGCAGGAAACCGAGAGCACTTGTTTTTACTAAAGCACGCAAATCGAAGCAGCCCATAAAAGTGGTAAAAATAATGTCCTTCACATTTGAAAAGCAGTGAAATATGATCTACACAGCATTTTATCTCCTTTATTTCATAATCCTTATAAAGGTCATATTTTCTCTACTAAAATGTAAGAAGGTTAAATAGCTTACCCAAGATCACACAGCATATCTATAGAGCAACTTGGGGTCCAAGAGTCAATCAAGATGCTTGTGGCCTGGCGCAATGGCGCACGCCTATAATCCCAGAGCTCGGGAGGTTGAAGCAGGAGAATTGCAAGTTCAAAGTCAGCCTCAGCAATTTAGCAAATCCTAAGCAATTCAGCGAGACCGTGTCTCTAAATAAAATATAAAAAAGGGCTGGGGATGTGGCTCAATGGTTAATGTCCATGGATTCAATCCCCTGTACGCCCCCCACAAAAAAAAAAAAAAAAAAAAAAAAAAGGGAAAGAAAAAAATAATCCTTTGGCGCAGGCACTGTGTTAGGTGCCAAAACATCCTTAAGAGAACTGGAAGTTGTTGCTGCCCTCAAGGAGCCTGCAATTCCATGGATTGAGCTCCACTCGACTGACAAATATGTTCCAAGACATAAATGTGTTCGGATGACTTGCAAATAATGTGCAAAAATTCAGACCAGGAAAGAGAGAGGATGCAGGGGAGGCTTTCAAGAGAAAGTGATGTTTGGGCAAAGTTTGGAAGGACAAACAGGAATGAGGTGACTGAGAGGTGGGTGGCAAGAAGAAGACATTCCCAACCCAGGAGATCAGTGTGCAAGAGTCTGGGCCTTTAGAACAGTGAGCAATTCACTGTGCTTGAACACTTGGTTGGGTGCAGGAGAGGCAGGGGCCATGATGGGGATGGCAGTAAAATGGCACAGTACCATGAACACTTCTAAATTTTCCCCTGGTTTAAATCAGCGAAAAGTTTTAAGCAAGAAAAAGAGATCAGCTTTCCACTCTAGGACAATCTCTCTGGAGGTTCCTTGCAGGCAGTGTGGATAGTGGATTAGAGGAGAATATTATGGGAGGTGGAGAAGCCTCTGAAAATGCAAATATGGTGACCTAGGCAAGAAAGGATGAGGGCCTGGACTGAGGCAGTGGCCTTGTAAGGCAATGGAGAATGAATGGATGGATGGATGGATGGATGGATGGATGGAGGTTTGGTCTGATTCCCAGGTATGGCTTAAACAGAAACAGCAAGAGAAGTAGATATTGGTGGAGGTGGGGAGATGAGAAGAAAATAAGTTTAGAACACACTGGGTTGAGAAGCCTGAGGGGCACCCAGGGGAAGGAGTCCAGCAGGCAGTTGGATATGGAGGTCTAGAGCTCATGGGAGAGGCTGAGCTGGAGAAGTATCTCTGTTCGTCGTTATCATGAAGTAGTGTCTGGAGCACTGGTGGCTGTGAGTGTTAGGAGGCAGAGGAGCAAAGGGTTTCACACAGCCCTGAGGAGCGTGGCATTTAAGGAGTAAGTGAAAGAAAAGAGATCCTAGGGCTGCGGTTGTGGTCCATGGTGGAGCGCTTGCCTAGCATGGGTGAGGCACAGGGTTCGATCCTTAGCACCATATAGAAATAAATAAATTAAATTAGCGTATTGTGTCCATCTACATCTAAAACTATATATACTAAAAGAGATCCAAGAGGGGAGAGAGAGAGAGAGAGAGAGAGAGAGAGAGAGAGAGAGAGAGAGAGAGAGAGATCCAAGAAGTAGGAGAAGGAAATTTTAAAAAGGAGAAAGGGATGTCCTATTGGACATGGAGATTGAGGGAGTCTTATGAGAAAATGCTACTGAGAAAGAGACAAGGAAAATTCCATCTACGTTTGCTTTCAAGGGAGGAGAGATGGCTTCCCCAGGCCTTAGGAAACAGAAGAAGAGAAAGGCCTTTTTGAGCTGAAAAATGGAAGGAGTGAGGTGGAGTCTCCTGTCCTCTCTGCTATGTATTATTGACTCTTGCTGCAATAATCAGTGCATTCACAGAAAATAAAGCATGATACTTGACCAAATGTGGAGAGTCAGATGCTCAAAATGTTTCTATTATGTGCTTCAAAACCAGACAGGCTGGAAATGGAGGCCATCCAATGTGATCACGCTGTCCTTAAAAATGTTCCTTTGATAAACATTAAACTGTTGTGTTTACCAGAAATGTTAACAAGGAAAATAAACAATAGGACCATTTAGGAGTATTTCAAAATCAAATCTTAAGCCATAGAGAAAACAACAGGAGGAAAAAAAAAAAAAAAAAAACCAAAACTTCTGAACACTATAGACCTCAGCTGCCCTTGAAGTCTTTTTCTCCACCTACCATTACATAATTCTTCATCAGCCAAAGATATCATTTTCACATGTTAAAATTCACTGCGTATGTGTCATACTTAAAGGACAGGATATCGAAAGAGAAGAATAATATAAGGAGATGTAAAAAGGTTTGGAAGCCTATGCAGATATAGGCCTGAGAATTTTCTAAAGAAACTTCAAGGATATTATTGAAAAATAAAGTGAGCTGACTGCCATTTCAGACAGTATAATTGACCCAGGCATCCTAACTAACCCTCCTGCTGCAAACAACTAAAAATTATGGGTAAAATACTGAAAGCATCTTCTTCTAAATACATGAATTAAAAAAAAAAAAAAAAAGGAATATTCAACCAAAACCAAGTGTCAGTAGGAACCAGAAAGACAAATGGAGCAATGGGCAAACCAGTTAGTTTTCAGATTTCAAGACCTTAAAAACCTCCAAAGACAGGAGATTAAGTCAGGATTTGCTCAAGATGGAGATTCTGAGTGACACCCTCCCATACAGATAAGACCACCCTTACTGTTAGATTCAAATAAATAAATCTAACCTCTCTACTTGGAGGGCCTGCAACCAAAATGGACTGCCTTGATTCTTGTACTATAAGAAAATGGGGGGAAAAAGAAGGAAAGGAAGAAAGGAAGGAAGATAGGTCCTGAAAATGTGTAACCAAAAGCATATTGTGCTATATAAACTGTTTTTAGCCAAGATTTGTATTAATTTGATAATCTGGAAAGCCTCCAGCAGAGAATTTAATTTAAAGTAGTCCTGGGCTGGAATTATAGCTCAGTGATAGAGCACTTGCCTAGCATTAAGGAAGCCCTGGGTTCAATCTCCAGCACTGTAAATAATAATAATAATAATAATAATAATATCCTAAATACCTGAAATCTAGAAGAAGCAAATGCAGTCCTCCCCTAGAAGAATCCACATACCTATCAGGCCTCAAAAAATTCCCAGATACATTTTTTTTTAAATTTTTAATTTATTTATTTATTTTGGCGGGTACAACATCTTTATTTGTATGTGGTGCTGAGGATTGAACCCGGGCCACATGCATGCCAGGCGAGCACGCTACCGCTTGAGCCACATCCCTAGCCCCCCAGATAAAATTTTAAAAAATAAGCTGGGCACTGTATGGTATACCTATAATCTCAATAACTCAGGAGGCTGAGGCAAGGAAGATTGCAAGATCAAGGCCAGTCTCAGCAATTTAATGAGATCCTGTCACAAAATAAAAAATAAAAACGACTGGGATGTAGCTCAGTGGCAAAGTGCCCCTGAGTAAAATCCCAAGTACCAAAATTATATATATATACATAAAAGTTCACAGTCAAAAATCATAAAACCCAGGGCTGGGGATGTAGCTCAGTGGCACAGTGTTTGCCTAGCATGCACAGGGTCCTGTGTTCAATCCCCAGAAATGAAAGAAAAAAAGAGAGAAAGAAACTGGATGTGGTGGCACATGTCTACAATCCCAGAGGCCTGGGAGGCTGAGGCAGGAAGATCGTAAGTTCAAAGCCAGCCTCAGCAACTTAGCAAGGCCCTAAGCAACTTAGCAAGACCCTGTCTCCAAATAAAAAATTAAAAATGGCTGGGGATGTGGCTCAGTGGCTAAGCACCCCAGTACTAATAAAGGTGTCCTTACAACAAGGAATTCAGGGCCAACCCAGGCAACATAGTGAGACCCTGTCCAGAGAGAGAGAGAGAGAGAGAGAGAGAGAGATCCTTTATTAAGAGAGTAAATACAAAGTACCCAGAAATAGATCTAACAAAAGATGTGCTAGACCTCTATGGGGAGAAATTATAAAACTTGATTAAAAGATATTTAAAATACTAAAATAAATTAGAGGTCTATGCTATGTTCACAGACTTGAAGACTCTAGTTTATAAAAGTGTCAGTTCTCCCAAAATTGATCTATAGACTCAATATAATCCCAGTCAAAATCCCCATGGAATTTGTAAAAATTTTGACAAGCTAATTTTTTATTTTTTTTATTTTTTTAGTTGTAGATGGGCACAATATCTTTATTTATTTACTTATTTGTTTTTATGTGGTCCTGAGGATCGGACCTAGGGTCTCACACCTGCGAGGCAAGTGCTCTACCAGTTAGCTACAGCCCCAGCCCCTCAACAAGCTTATTTTAAAACGTAATGAAAGAACAATTGGCTAGGAACAGCCAAGGTGAAATAAGATCTGGACTTCCCTTCCAGATCTGCCTCCTTAAGAACTGACCGTGGGGCTGGGGATGTGGCTCAAGCGGTAACGCGCTCGCCTGGCATGTGTGTGGCCTGGGTTCGATCCTAAGCACCACATACAAAGATGTTATGTCCGCCGAAAACTAAAAAATAAATATTAAAATTCTCTCTCTCTCTCTCTCTCTCTCTCTCTCTCTCTCTCTCTCTCTCTCTCCCTCTCTCTTTAAAAAAAAAAAAAAACTGACAGTGATTAAGGTGGTGTCATGGTGGAGCAAGGACAGAAAAATAGAACAATGAAAAGAATAGAGAGCCCAGAAACACACACCTGCCTACACAGCCCCACGCTGTCCAACAGAGGGAGTCAGGGGGAGAGATGGGACTGTGTAATAAATAGCACTAGGACTTTGCATATCTATGCAGAAAAATAAAATAAAATTGCAGCGCTTACTTTTCATCATTTAGTACCAGGTGAATCAGAGGCCCAAATGTGAAAGGTCAAACTACCATATAAGGCATTTTTAAGATAATAAAAGAATATATTTATGACCTCAGAGTAGGGGAGGATTTCTTTAAAAAGAGACAAAAAGCACAAACCACTGGTTCTCAACCAGGGGCAACTCCCCACATCCACCAGGGGACATTTGACTTTATCTAGAGGTATTTTTGATTGTCAGAAGTTTGGCAGACAATCCCAAAAACCAAAGGTTGAATGTTCTCTTGGATAAGTTGATGCTAATCCACAATTGGGGCCAGGGGTGTGGGGAGAATGGAGGAACTTTGATTGGGCAAAGGGGAGGGAGGGGAGGAGACGGGGCATGGGGGCAGGAAAGATGGTGGAATGAGATGGACACCATTACCCCAGGTACACGTATGACTGAACATATGTTGCGCCTCTAAATCATGTAAAATCAGAGAAATGAAAAGTTGTGCTCCATTTTTATACAATGAATTGAAATGCATTCTGCTGTCATGTATAACAAATTAAAAAAAAAAACACTTAGGCAGAGATATGCTATTGAAATCTATTGGATAGAGACCATGGATGCTGCTAAACATCCCATAATGCACAGGACCCTCATATACAACACACACACACACACACACACCAAAGAATTATCCAGCACAAAATGTCAATAGTACCAAGATGGTTCCACTGCATTAACATTAAAGAACATCTGTTCATCAGAAGGTTTCATTAAGAGACAAAAAGGGCTGGGCACTGTGGTGCATACCTGTAATCCAGCGGCTCGAGAGGCTAAGGCATGAGGATCGAGAGTCCAGAGCCATATAGTAAGGCTGTAAGCAACTTAGTGAGGCTCTGTCTTAAAATGCAACATAAAAAGTGTTGCGGGGGGGGGACTGGGGTTGTGACTCAGTGGGTAGAGCACTTGCCTAGCATGTGTGAGGTACTGGGTTCAATTCTCAGCACCTTATATAAATAAAGGTCCATTAACAACTTAAAAAAAATTTAAAAAGCGGGGCTGGGGATGTGGCTCAGTGGTTGAGTGCCCCTGAGTTCAATCTCAGGTGAGCCCCCCTTGGGGGAAAAAAAAAACACTATCGGCCAGGCATGGTGGCACACACCAGTAATTCCAACAATTTGGGCTACTGAGGCAGGAAGATTGCTAGTTTGAGGCCAGCCTGGGCAACCTAGTGAGACCCTGTCCCTAGAATAAAATACAAAATGGAGCTGGAATGTGGCTCAGGGGTCAAGTGCCCCTGAGTTCAATCTGCAGTACCTCAAAAAATAAATACATAACATAATAAGGGCTGGGGATGTAGCTCCGTGATAGAGCCCCTGGGTTTAATCCCCAGTGCTGCAAAAGGGAAAAACAAACAAAAAACAGAAGATATCAAATGTTGGTGAGGATGTGAAGAAATTGGAGCCCTGGTGCAAGACTGGTGGAAATGTAAAATGGTGCAGCGAGTTTAGGAATTTTTCAAAAAATTAAATGGAATAACCATATGATCCAGAAATCCCATGAAGTGACAGTACGGACTCAAACACTCATGGTCTTAGAAGTATTCTTCACAGTGACCAAGGAAGAAGCAACTCAAGTTTTCACTGATAGATGAATAAACAAACTGTGGCATATACTTTGGATAGAATACTAGTCAGTCTTTCAAAGGAAGGAAATTCTATCATACGTTACAACATGGATGGACCTTGAACACAAGTGAAATAAGCCAGTCACAAAGGGATATATATATATATATATATATATATATATATATATATATATATACACCCCCTTTATGTGTGTGTGTGAGATAGATAGAGAGAGAGAGAGAGAAAGAGAGAGAGAGAGAGAGAGATTTCACTTATTGATTCCAAGAGCCAACAAAATCACAGGGACAGAAAGTAGAATGGTGGTTGCCAGAACTGGAGACAGGGGAGAATGGGAAGTAACAGTTTAATGGGTATGGGATCTCATTTAGGAAAGATGAAAAAGTTCCAGTGACAGGTGGTGATGATAGTTGTACAACAATGTGAATGGACTTAATGGCATAGAACCGTGTGTTTAAAAATGTTTCAAATGGTGAATTTTAGGTCATGTATATTTTACCAAGATAAAAAACGGTCAATATAAAATCCCAGATAATAGTCATCTCTGGGATGTAGAAAGGAGATGCAGTTGAAGAGATATACAAGGGCTTCTCAGGAACAGTGATATTTTCTTTCTAGGGTGGCAACAGATTCACCTGTGTTCATTTTGTTATTCTCTTTTAAACTGCACATATATTTTTCACATATGATTTTGTAGAATGCTATATATCTATTCAAATTTTAAGCACATGTGTACATGTGAATATTAGGAATACTAACACATGTAGTAATACTATCATTCATGAAAAACAAAGGATTTATAAGCACAAATTCAGGATAATGGCCCCTCAGAGAGGAGAAGGAAGAGAGAATCTGGAAGGGAATCCCAGGTGACTTGAGAGGTGATGGTCACCTCAGTTTCTTTTCTTTCTTTTATTTTTTAAAGAAAGAGAGAGAGAGAGAGTTTTTTTAATATTTATTTTTTAGTTTTCGACGGACACAACATTTTTGTTTGTATGTGGTGCTGAGGATTGAACCGGGCCACACACATGCCAGGAGAGCACGCTACCGCTTGAGCCACATCCCCAGCCCCACACCTCAGTTTCTTAAACTGAGTGGTGGGGATGAGGGTTCACTGCATCATGATTCTGTCTTTTTATCTTCAGTGCTGTGGATGGAAGCAGGGCCTTGTGCCCACCAGGCAAGCTTAGTCATCCCCAATCCAAGATTCTTTATTTTTATGTATATTTTGCAAATATTCTTTTTATATATTCAATATTTAATAAATATATTTTAAAAATAAAGTCCTACGCATGTAGCTTTTTAAGCTTGGGCTTTATTTGTATCTCTAGCACAGTGCCAAACACTGAGGCCGTCAGCCTCATTAGACTCGCCTGATCTTTCCTGTGTTTGTGGTGCCATATGTTGACCAGATCGACCTGAAAAAATACTTGGGATATGATGAGCTGACAACATAATAAACTGTAATTCTTCTTGATGAAAGGGGTTAAAAGGTAATATTAATATTTTGCAGAGGCCCCCCTAGTACCCGGAAGCATACAAACTGGGTCCTTCTGTCTCCTGGCTACATTCAGACTATTCACTTCCTCTTATTTTTCTCCAATTAACAAATAAATAATATATAAAGTACAACCACATAAAATAGCCTATCACATTTGTCAAGGAAAATGTTTCTAAGCTAAAAGAATCAAGTAGCTCTACTGTTCTATCAGAAAGTGTTATCATGGGGGTCCAAGTGCTGTTTGACTGGGCCCTTATAGTCACAAAAGGCCTAAAATTTAAATCTTTGGGACTAGGGTTGCAACTCAGTGAAACAACACCTGCCTAGCATTGTGAGACCCTGGGTTCAATCCCCTAGAAATACCACCCCCCCAAAAAAAAAAAAATATATATATATATATGTGTGTGTGTGTGTGTGTGTGTAAGAGTGTGTGTGTTCATCAAATGAGATTACAATACAATCACAAAGACATGTGAACAAAAGTAAATGAATGAAGACATTTGTTACACAGCTTTAAGCATATATCCCCACACTGGACCACACACTTCCTACTGTGTCCAATGAATTAATATCTGGTAAATCCTATTACTGTTCGGTGACCAGCACAATTAAATTACAATGCATTTCTTGGTTTGTAATTCTAATTTTAAAATGTAAATATTTTACCACAAATTTTATAACACTGCTTTGGTGTTTCTTTATTTTGTAATTAATCAGGAGGTTTTTGTTGTTGTTTTGTTTGGGTTTTTTGTTTGTTTTTTAAATTATGGTTGGCAGAGTTAGCAAACAAATACAGGACACCCAGGTAAATTTTAATTTCAGGCAAATCACAAATACATTTGTGGGATGAGTTGTCCCATGTAAAACTTGGGACATATATGAAAAGAGTATTCCTGATTTATCTGAAATTAAAATTTAACTGAGTGTCCTGTATCTTATCTGGTAGTCCTATTATAAATGAAAGTACCCAACCTCAGCTCTTGTGTGGGCCCTGGAGTTCATGAAAAGAGAATTAAGGTTTATAGACTGTCTACTATGCATTTCAAGCACAATCTCATTTAAACCTTGCAACAGCCCTCTCAGGTACACACGATTGCTACATTTTACAAAAGAATGAAACACTTGAATTTATTCAAGGTGAAATACTGAGCTTTGTTTGGATGAGGAATCACATTCAAATTTGCTTCCCACATCTGTGTTCTTTCTCTGTGGATTTCCCATTAGAAGGCTTTCAAATGGGCTTTTTGTTTGTTTGTTTGTTTGTTTTAACAGAAAAGAAAGAAAAGTTCTGAAAATACTCCAAAGGCTTTTCTATCATAACAATATTTTTTTCATGTCTAATTAAATACTCGTGTTGAGTGTAATATAATTATAAATGAAACTTACACAGCCTGACGTGTTTCAAGGAATTTATTTTAATGAAGAGTTTAAGAAAATCAGGTAATCTCTTTGGAGCTCAGTTTCTTGTCTATGAACTGTGAGTGTTTTGTGTCAGCTAAGTGGTTTCCAGTTTTATACCTTTAGGACCCCCGTACCTCATTTGGGGAAGAAAAAAAAGGTACTAAATCTTATATAGCTCTCTTCTCCCACCTGCTGGAAATACTGCAGCACATACTCTGACAGAAAATGAGCTCTATCACTACTCCAGTCCGCTTGATTCCATGACTTGTTTACTTAGTAATTTCAGCCAATTAATGAGAATTGTAGTTTTCTGGGTTTTCCAAGTTTCGGTGCTTTCAATTTGTAACACATTCCAAATGAGTCAATACTGAACTTTGACCATCTGGAAATTAATATTTTAGCAATATCTCCCACATGGGGAGTATATTTCATACTCGTCTAAGTGTTTTGCAGTGACTCTCTTTGCCAAATGTGACCCACAGAGAATTTGTTTTAATGGTTGTCTTCAGGTTTGCATTCAGGAGTTTTAATAAAAAGTATTTAATAGAATAGAAAATATTTTTGTTTAAATTATCTTTTACAGATTTCAGAAACATTCATTTCTTGAGGTTTAAGGAGACAAGCAACCATGCTCACTTACACACTGTGCCCCATAAAAATGGCCTCCCCCCAAATGGCCCCCCCACTAGAGTGTTACAGTCGAGGAACCCACATTGACGCATCATGATTACCCAAAGTGCATAGTTCATACAGGGTTCCCTCTTGGTGGGTTTGGTGTACATTCTATGGGTTTTGGAAAACATAATGACCTGTGTCCACCATTATAACATCAGAGTGTCTTCCACTGCCCTAAAAATTCTGTATTCCACCTATTCATCCCTCTCTCCCCATACAACCCCTGATCTTTCAAGAGTCCCCATAGTTTTTCCCTTTCTAAAATGGCATATAGTTAAAAATCATATAGCACTCAGCCTTTTCAGATTGGCTTCTTTCAGTTAGTAATACCCATTGAAGTTTCCCCCATGTCTTTTCATAGCTTGATAGCTTGTTTCTTTTTAATGCTGAGTAATATTCCCTGGTCTGGATGCTCCAGAGTTTATCCAGTTTATTTATCCTTGGTGGTCTTCAAGTTTGGGCGTTTATGAATTAAGCTGCTATAAACATCTATGTGCAGGTTTTTGTGTAGACATAAGTTTTCAATTCATTTGGGTAAATACCAAGAAACATGAAGACTGGATCATATGGTAAGAGTATATTTAGTTTTGTAAGAAATTGCAAAACTGTCTTCCAAAATGGCTATACCATTTTGCATTTCCACAGCAACAAATGAGTTCCTGTCATTCTATATCCTTGCCAGGATTTGATGTTGTCAGTGTTTTGGATTTTGGACATTCTAACCTGACAGGGGTATAATGGTATCTCATTGTAGTTTAAATCTTCGATTTCCTAATGACATATGATGTTGATCATCTTTTCATATGCTTATTATTTGCCATCTGTATATCTTCCTTGCTGAGGTGTCTGTGCAGATCTTTTGCCCATTATTTAATCAGAGTGTTCACTTTCTTCTTGAATTTTAAGAGTTCTTTTGAATAACAGTTCTTTATTAGATATATCAGCTGCAAATATTTTCTCCCCAGTCTGTGGCTTGTTGATATATATATATAATGTGTGTGTGTGTACCAGGGATTGAACCCAGGGGTGCTGAACCACTGAGCCATATCCTTAGCCCTTTTTAATTTTTTGAGACAGGGTTCCTTAGGGCCTTGCTAAATTGCTGGAGCTGGTTTTGAACTTGCAATCCTCCTGCCCCAGTCTCCTAAGCCACTGGGATTACAGATGTACATCATCAGTGTGTCCAGCTAATTTTTTACTAGTAGATATACTCCTCAATTTACTACGGTCCACAGTGGTGTCCTCAAGATTCATCCATGTTGCAGTGTATATCAGAGTTTCCTTTCTTTTCAAGGCTGAATATATTCCACTGTAAAGATGTAGTATATTTTGTTTATCTCTTCATTTGTTGATGAGAATGAGTGGCTTCCATTTTTTAGCTACTACAAATAATATTGGTATGAACTTGGGTGTACAACTAACTGTTGGAGTTCCTGTTTTCCCTTCTTTAGGGTATATACATTGAAGTGAAACTGCTGGATTATACGGTAATCCTTCCTTCCTTCCTTCCTTTCTTTCTTTCTTTCTTTCTGGAATTACCACACTGTTTTCCACAGTGTTTGTACCATTTTACATTTTCACCAACTGTGCACAAGGGTTCCAATTTCTCCATATCCTTATCATAATACACTTGTTATTTTCTGGTTTTACCTTTTTTTTAATGATAGCCATTAAATTATATAGTCTTAAAACTAAAATAAACTTTCAAAATTTTATCCTAAGAATATACACAGTGCTCATTTTAGGCCTTATTTAAATAGGGAAAAAATCTAATTTAAATAGGAAACAATCTAATGATGCAGAACCGATTAAACAACGAACACTATGTAACCAGGGACCTTGTGCATGCTAAGCATACGCTCTACCACTGAGCAACATCCTCAGCCTCCGTGATGTGACTTTTAAAATGAGTCCTGGAGGAATATGTAGAAAGGAAGAAAGTGGGGGGGGGGGGCCCCCACTGGGGTTGTGGCTCAGTGGTGGAGTTCTTGTCTAGCATGTGCGAGGCCCTGGGTTCAATTTTCAGCACCACCCAAAAATAAATAAATAAAATAAAATAAAGGTATTGTGTCCAACTACAACTAAAAAATAAATATTAAAAAATAAAACTTAAAAAAAAGAAAGGAGAGTAGCTACTTTTTTCCTTCTTTTTTAATTTTTTTTTTTTTTTTTTTTTTTTAGTTGTAGATGGACACAATGCCTTTATTTTTATGTGGGGCTAAGGATTGAACCCAGTGCCTCACATGTGCCAGGCAAGCACTTTACCACTGAGCCACAACTCCAGCCCTAGGAAGTTGTTTTTGATGGATGTCTCAGCACAAAGAAGTAGGGATAAGGCTGAGACACCTGTCCACACCCCTGCTGGAGCGGCAGGTTTGTTTCCTGGGAAAGCAATAGAATATAAAAGTTAGGCAGTTGGGTGTGGTGGCACATGCCTGTAATCCCAATGACCTGGAAGGCTGAGGCAGAAGGTTTGCAAGTTTGAGTTCAGCCTCAGCAACTTAGCAAAAGCATCAATAATTTAGCAAGACCCTATCTCAAAATAAAAAGAGCTGAGGGTATATTCATTGGTAAAGCTAAAGCCCCCCTGGTGTCAATCCCTAGTAGCAAAAAAGAGAAAAAACAGAATATATGTTAGTCTGTGTTGAGTACTTGCCTAGCTGAAAATAGGTATGGATCAGTATAACAAATTAATGAATAGTCGACTAGGGGTAAGGTCAATGATAGAGGACAATGGAGAAATGGCAGAGGGATTTGAGTCTGATGTGGGTAGCAAGGCAGTCATTGTAGGTTCTTGAGATAGGAATGACCAGGGGGATCTGTAGTATACTTCTCCTAAACTGGATTGCCAAAGTCAATGTGTATCTGTGAAATGGGTTAAGGCCTCGACACACCCAGACATAAATTCTTTAAATAACAAAGTAGCTAAGTTGTCCGGAAATGCCTCCAGAGTCCTCTCAAGCATGAGTGAAACCCACTTTTCAGGAGTGGACATACTTTGCTGGGTATAGTGACGCATGCCTGTAATCCCAGGGGCTCAGGAGTATGAGACAGGAGGATCTCAAGTTCAAAGCCAGCCTCAGCAACTTAATGAAGCCCTAAGCTACTTAGTGAGACCCTGTCTCTAAATAAAATACAAAAAAAGGGCCAAGGATGTGACTCTGTGATAAAGCACTCCTGAGTTCAATCCTTGATACTAAAAAAAGAAAAAAAGGGCAGAGGATATAGCTCAGTTGGAAGAAGAGTGCTTTCCTTGCATGCACAAGGTCCTGGGTTGGGTTAAGTACCCAGCACCAAAAAAAAAGAATGGATATATACAAAAGAAGCCAGCCCATTTAATTAATGACCTTTTGACATCACAAGCTCAAAATCCCCCACACAGACTATAACCTTCCCTGAAAAGAAACACGCAGCCTGTGAAGAGGCATACTGACCATCTGTGTACTTACAAAACAACCCTAAAACTTTCCCTTCCTGATATCCACTCAATAAGCAGCTTCTGCTGTCTCCCTTCCTGTCGGTTCACTTGATACCAACTAATACGGGGAGGAGGGCAGATCTGAGCTTAGAACTCCATGCAATAAAATTTTCTTTTTGCAAAAACCTAGTATTGGGGGTGCTGGGGTTGTGGCTCAGTGGTAGAATGCTTGCCTAGCATGCATGAGGCACTGGGTTCAATTCTCAGCACCACATTAAAAACAAAATAACGTGTCTACCTAAAATTAAAAATAAATAAATAAATGTTTTTTTAAACCTAGTATTGATGCATTCTGCTGTCATGTATAACTAATTCAAACAAATAAACAAACAAAAAACCTCGTATTGGCTTCTATGTGCCCAGGCAGCAGGTCCTTGTCAGTATCCCCTGAGGTGCTCATCTAGCAGACACTTCACTGAGCTTTGCAGGACTTAGCACAGGTAACCTCTTTCTATTCTTGAAGTACCCTCTTTGAGGGTTCTGTGATTCCATAATCTCCTGATTTTCTCTCACTTACTTCAGTAGATACTGGTTTTTAATCTCTATTGAGAACTTGTCCTCCTTTTTCCAATCTCTGAATGTTGATACCCCTTCAATGCAGAAAATTCTTAAATTTATGTCCTGGGCTCAGAGATTTTCCTCTAACTTCTGGGTTTGTACATTCAATTGCTTCCTTAACAGCTCCACTTGCATGTCTCACCAACATCTCAAATTCACCATCAGCAAAATTAAATTCTTTGTGTGTATGTGAATGGGGAGGTACTAGAGACTGAAACCAAAGGTGCTCTATTACTAAACTATATCCCCAGCACCACCAACACCCCCTTTTTAAAAAATATATTTTGAGAGGTTCTCACTAACTTGCCAATGCTGGCCCAGAACATGTTATCCTCCTGCCTCAGCCTCCGGAGTCACTGGATGTAAAATTCAACATTTAATTCTCCACCAGATAAACTCCCCACTTGTGAGTCTCAGTAAGTGGGATCAACTACTATTCACTTATTAAAGTCAGAAGTCTGCAAATCATCCCTATATCCTTTTTTTTCCCTCTGCCCTCATAATCCAATTCATCAGCAAGTTATCAGCATATGCTCAAAATGTGTCTTGAGCCCATCTCTCCAGGTCGTGCAAAAACACCTAACAGATATTGCCTTCTACTCTTCCAACTTCATCTAACTTCATTCATTTTCCACATAAATGCTAAAACTATCTTCTAATGGTGTAACTCAGATCATATCACTCTTTGTTTAAAACTTCAATGCCTTTCCGTAGTACTTTGGATAACTCTAAATTCTTACCATTCAGAATCTTTGTATCCATTAAGCACTCCTGGCCCACTGCCTAGCAGCTAAGACCTTGTCAACGATCTACAAATGTATTTGAGACAGGAGAAAAAAAGGGGGGTGGAGGCTTGAAAAGATACAACATTGGACTGGGAATATAGTTCAGTTGGTAGAGTACTTACCTTATGTACACAAGGCCCTGGGTTCAATCCCCAGGACCACAGGAAAAAAAAGATGATACAATGTCAAAGTTGATTAATGTTTGTAACTGAGTATCAGTTATTTCTAAGTTTTAACTCAACCTTTATACAGTTGATGTATTTTTTTGTTTACATATTTTATTTTTATTTGTTGGCTGTAGTGTAGAATTGTCCCACTGTTCCCTCTAACCTCAGTCCCTTCTGCATTAGTTCTCAAATTAAATGTCACCTACTCAAAGGAATTTTCATAACCAGTCCATCTAAAGTAGCTCCCTCTCTATGCACATCTGTTATTCTCTGTTGCCTTATTTCTCTATAGCACCACTCTCACCATCTGTACATTCCTTATTTGTCTGTTTATTCTATCTTCCCCATCAGACTAATAAACTCCATTAAGGCAGGAAACTTATGTGTCTTGTTCTCTGTTGTGTCCTTAGGGTCTACTCCACTGCCTGGCCCAGCGCAAGCTTCAATAAATAGTTACTGACTCTATAAATAAATGAATGAGAATTTAATCTTCAAGGGAAGAGAGCCAAACTAGGAAGATCTGTCTTGGGCTCCATTCTAGAGTGCCTTAGAGACATTCATCTTCCTTTGATCCTAGGTAGACAGGCAAACAGGTTTATTTATTTATTTATTTATTTATTTATTTATTTATTTAAGTGGGCATGGTAGCCTGTAATCCCAGCGACTTGGAAGGCGGAGGCATGCTGGTCAACCTAGCGAAATCCTCAAGATAAAAAATAAAAGGCTAGGAATGCGGCTAAATGGTACAACACTTGCCTGGCCTGGGTGAGGTCCTGAGTTCCAGAACGACAAAAAAAATAAAATAAAATTTGGACGTGTTTTTCCAACAAAAGTTTTGTTGAAAGACCTTGTAACATATTTGGGGTGAGAGAGGAGGGAATAAAAATAAATAAATAAATGGCTCAAAAGTAAGTGCAGGGAAATAAAAGTGGAGAAGGGTGGCTGGCCAAGACTGGCTCTTGGTTTGCATCCTCCCCTCCCCCAGAGGGTAACAGCTCCAGCACTTCGGTCTTCAGCGAGGACCCAAGGGTGGCCTGGGCTGGGGCTCCAGGTACCTTTCCCTCAGTAATTATTCATGAGGCAGGGCATCATGGGAGTCCTTCTTACTATTCATGAGGGGGCGGGGCCTCCCTCCCGCGGGGACTCCTGGGAGGGATCTCAGTTATTCATGAGGAAGGGGGCAGGCACTACAGAGCCCACTTTCCTTGCTATTCATGAGGGGGCGGGTCTTCCCTCCCGCTGGGGCTCCTGGGAGGATTCTAAAAAGTTCCTGAGGCCACGGGGGCGCGGTAGGAGGCGGGAACGCAGCTCCGGAGCCGACGGGAGCCGGACCCTGGGTCTTCCCCGCGGGAAAGCCCTGAGGAGATATTTTCTTTTTAAACATTACGAAATTTGAGGATGGTGGGACAAAACGACTAACTCCCACTTTCCTGTGATTCCTTGGCCGGAAAACTGTCGAAATCTGTGGTAAAAAGGGGTTTTCTCCCCAGTACTTTCTTATGGAAATAGTTTCATCTTTTCATGGACCGAAGGGGGTAAAAGGTGCATCACCATGTGATTGGAGTCTCCTGTTGGCCAATTTCTCTGTTAAGGTCACCCCAGTTTGCCTCTCTGGAGATGTTTTGGGCTAATATGCGAACATCCGGGATGGGTCTCTTCACAGGGTTTGGTTATGTTAAATCCCCAGGATTTGCTGTTTGATGTTTATTAAATGGTGGGGGTGGGGTGGGGGAGGGGAGGTTTCCCCAATAGGCTTTCAAAACCCTCACACAGAGTCAAAATTACTGGGATGGAACAGGGACATTGAAATACCAGCTAAGCACCATTTTGGTCTGTGAATCTCGTTCTCTGGAGGGTGAGAAGAAACCAGAAAAAAATTTGGAATGATAGCTTTAGGAATTTCAAAAAAAGGCTGCGTATCCCCCCAAAAAAACAAAAATAAATAAATAAAAATAAAAAACATCCAGGTATGAGAGGAAAGTAAGGAATTGTAAGAGTCTTCTATTTCAAAATAATTCGGGCCCCTTTTTTATCCTTAGTGGTTGACACACCAAAGTACCCTGGGGGTAAGTGCGTCCTTGAAAAGCCCCACAAGCACCACCCAGAGTCTTAATACAATTGCCCAAACAGGACAAATCTTGGGTCAGATTTATATTTTATTACAACGAAAATGCTTTCAAATGCCTACTGTGAAAAGTTCAAAACAATCTTGTGTATTAAATAAGTTAGGGCTCTTCCACTTGGTGGAATTACATGCAGTCATTAAAATCTGTAGAAGTGTATTTATTGACTTGGAAAAAGAATTCATTGAAAAAAGTACAAAGTAGTATGAATAGTTATCCCACTTTTTTGTTATAAATAAATGTGTATATGTATGTTTTGTGTGTATATATATATATATATATATATATATATATATATACACATATATGTACAAAATTCCAGAATTATGTAAATACCAAGTGTTTATAAGTGAATTTAATTGTTAAAAACCTGTATTTTGGGCTGGGGTTGTGGCTCAGCTGTAGGGCGCTCTCCTAGCATGTGTGAGAGACACTGGGTTTGATCTTCAGCATCATATAAAAATAAATAAATGAAATAAAAGTGTCATATCCATCTACAACTTTAAAAAATATTAAAAACCCTATATTTTGTCAATGTTTTGACAGGTTACTTGTATAGTTTTTAATGACTATTTTAAAACATCTACTAATTTAATGTTCACTGAATGCTGAAGCAAAGCCTTATGGTATAGTTGTAAAGGAGTTCAGATTATGCTTTTTTACTTAGCACTAAATATGCTGAGTTTTCAAATATATAACTAGTTTTTTGTTTCTTTTTCTTTTTTTTTTTTTTTTTTTTTTTTTGTGTGTGTGTGTGTAGTTGTAGATAGACAGCATGCCTTTATTTTATTTTTATGCAGTGCTAAGGATTGAACCTAGTGCCTCACACATTCTAGGCAGACAATCTGCCATTGAGGTACAACCCCAGCCCCTGTATAAATAGTTTTGAATTGATATTAGATGAAATGTAACCTTTTAAGATGGTTAAGTAACAATGTGATTTTAGCGACTTTATACAGAAAGTAGAAAATGCATTTTGGTCAGACATGTTTGTAACTCTTTGATGAAATACCTTATTGTTACTTTAGAAACAATGAGTCATAGATTGCTAAATTCTAGTTTTATCTCTCTCTATATATATGAACCAATGGACTGGGGATGTAGTTTAGTGGTAGAGTGCTTGCCTAGCAAGCATAAGGCTCTCTGCAAAAAGTTAAGAAAGAAAAAGTGGACCCAAGGGAAGAATTATTATTATTCATCTATTCATCCTAGCTTTACTAGTTTTACAAAACTTTAATTTCATTGTTTATGTATATATTTTACTGCACATAATTAATAATAGCATTACCACCTATTTAATCTGTTAGAGCTAGTACATTAATTTTGGTTTTGTTTTTTCTTTTTTGTTTTGTTTTTGACTAGTACATTTAAATAATTCTAAACTTAAAGTCTCTTTTTTGTTTGTTTGTTTTTATTGTTTTTAACAAAAGAACATGTCAGTACTCATTTCCAAAGAAATATAAAAGTGTTACTACAAAATTTTAAAGCTACATTAATGCTTTATTTTTTTAATGGGGTACTGAGGATCAAACCCAGTGCCTCACACATGCTAGGCAAGTGCTCTACCACTGAGCTACAGCCCTAATGCTTCAATTTTTTAGAATATAAAGATTGTAAAAGGAAAGTACAGATTGATGGATATTATGGGATTTTTTGTTTTTATTTTTGTTTGTATGGTGCTGGGGGGGGAATAAGCCTAGGACTTCACACATGCTAGGCAAGTGCTTACCACTGAGCTATACCACCATCCCTGATAGGTATTAAATGTATCTTATGATTTATTTTATTTTTTTAAAATTGGTTAATTAATTTATTTTACAGTAGAATGCATTTTGACATATTGTATACAAATGGAGCATAACTTCTCATTCCTCTGGCTATGGTGTCTTATGATTTTTTTATTAATTTTTAAATATTTTTTCTTTCTTTTTCCCTTTTTTTCCTGTCATAATATTCCTTCTTATGTATATCAATTGACTGGGGATATAGCTCAGTTGATAGAGTGCTTGCCTTGCATGCACAAGGCCCTGGATTCAATCCCTAGCACCACAAAAAGAAAAGAAAAAAAAAAAAAAAAAAACAAAGATATATCAAAACTCATACTGATTGAGGTAACTCATACTTGTAATCCCAGTTACTCAGGTGATAGAAGGAGGATCTCAAATTCAAGGCTCACTTGGCAACTTATCAAGTTGCTACTCAAAAATAAAAAGGAGGGCTATGGTTGTGGCTCAGTGGTGAAGTGCTATGCCTTGCACATGTGAGGCACTGGGTTAGATCCTCAGCACCACTTAAAAATAAATAAACAAAATAAAGATATTTTTTCCATGTATAAAGAAAAAAATATTATAAATAAATAAAAAGAATGGGATCTAGCTCAGAGGTAGAATACTTCTGGTTAAATTCCCCATACTGGGGCTGGGGGAGGGAGGAAGACATTAAGTCTTTTACACATTTTTCCCTATTTTGCAGTTTTCTTTTCTTTTAAAGACATGCGTTTTTTCGTACTAATATTCTTTATCTAGAATATTTGATCAAGAGGTAAACGGTTTACTTTTTTTTTCAAATTATGCTAAATAGACTCTACTGTAAAAACTCCATAAATTAGACATCATAGTAAAATTTGTGTAAATGTAAAAAGATAGCTATTGCCTATCAAAACGTGGAACCTTTCATTTAAAAAAACAACAGGTCTGAGGATGTGGCTCAGTGGTCCTGCACTTGCCTAGCATGCACCAGGACCTGGATTCCATCCCCAGCAATGGAAAACAACAACAACAAAAAAAAAAAAAAAAAAAAACCTCTTCATTGCCTTAACTTCCTTTCTTCTTTGTCTCTTGTACTTTGTTTTTCTAACCAGGATAAATTCATGAGATAAGAAAAAGATGGCATCTAGAATAAATACCAGTTTCACTTTGATTCCCAATCAGAAATATAGACGTAGTAATCGTCGATCCAGCTATTTTTCCAACACCCTTGATTCAGATTCTCAGCCCTTATCAACGCTTGGAAATTTTAAAGCCTTGCCATTGGAAATATTCCAAATAATCTTAAGATATTTGTCAGGTGAGGATTGGTTACTATGAGTAGGCTACATAAAACACTAGAATATTTTAATTTTTCCTAAGAACTAGTTTATCATCTCAGGCTCTGCTAAAATGTTAATAGCATTCATATTAAGTTTGTTTTCAAAATTTAATCAGTGTTAGGTCCTTAGGGATAGAATGAGAAAGCTCAGTGCTCAAACTCTTTAAAGCATACCTCTAACTTAATAATGTAGTAGGTTGATTGTTATATCTCAACAAGTTTATAATCATTGAGAACTGGATTTAAAACAATTTTAAGATATTTCCTTGTAGGTTTATTATTTTTATTATTTAGTTAACTTATAAGTTAATAGACTGTACTGAGTGATGTTATTGTATTTAAGCCATTTATACATAAATATATATATATATATTTCTTTTGGTAGTGAAGGATGTCAGCATGCTAAGTATGGTGTCTAAAACAGTCAGCCAGCACATTATTAATTATATTTCGACTGCGTCAGGAAGCAAAAGACTTTTACTACAGGACTTTCATAACCTTGAGCTGCCTGGTAGGAAACAAGACTCTGCTATACTGGAGCACTACAGATCTCTAGGTAATTTAAGAAATGAAAATTGCAACAAGTAAAGAATTAAAACAATTAAGATGATTTTATTATATACTTCTATAAGGCCAGTGGGATATGGAATATTTCCTAAAATGTACCTAGTAATATGGTGTTTTTAACTCTTCAATATGAGGACTTTCCTTTAACAGTCCCTTACATTTATCTTTAAAGATAAGAAAATGCACTTTAATGTAAAGTGTCAGTCCTTGTGATTTCATGTGGATACAATATCACCTAGGCTTATTGTGTAGGTGGTTTACCAGTTTAGGAACTTGATATGTTTTCTATGCTTTACTTCCTGAGGATCCTTACACCTCTTTTCCATTTCTATTATAATATAGTCCTTAAAAATATAAATGTAAGCACATCATTTTGAGAGGTCACTTATTCTCTTAATCAGAACTATGTTTTTTTTCTTTTTTAAGCATCTGCACATTTACTAATAAATCATTATTCTATAATGAAATTGATCTTGTCAAAGGAAATTGTATATAGTCTTTCTTCACTTGATATCTAATCATTTTTTAAAAATTTTTTAGTTGTAGATGGGCACAATACCTTTATTTCTATTTATTTTTATGTGGTGCTAAGGATCGAACCCAGTGCCTAACACATGCTAGGCAAGTGCTCTCCACTGAGCTACCACCCCAGTCCTTATAACCATTTTTATATTTTACCCCATTCATTTATTTCATGCTCCCTAGAGTGCTAAAATAAAATCCTAATTCTGACTTGACTACTGATACCTATTTAACTACGAAACTACTTTAGAATCAAAGAAAGCATGGCGATGTTGAGATTTAAATAAAGGCATAATAATAATAATAAGTTGAGCAAATGTTGCCTTTTAGTAGTCCAAGGATGCCTACTTTAAGATAATAAAAGAAGACTATATAGGTATGTAAATACATCAAAGTATATTTGATGAATATATTTAATAAGACCAAATGAAAGGTATACAATATGAATACAATATTGTTGGTTTCAGTATTTATGACTCAGTTTAGTAAATCCTGTAACTGAATAACGGCAATTACGTTTTGCCTCTTATCATTGTAAATATATATATATTTTTTCAAACATTATTAGTTGGATAATAGAGCCTGTCCTTTGGTTTCAGTCAGAATTTGTTTTTTCCTGATCAAGTCTCAGTTGTTTAAGCAAATGAGCAAAGTATTAAGACAATTGCATGGGAATTATATGGGCCTAGGGATGTAGCTCAGTAATAAATGCTTACATAGTATGGATAAGACCCTGGCTTCCTTCCCGAGCACAGCAAAAAAGAAAAAGAAAATTATATGGATCATTGCTCTTAAAAATACAAATATGTATTGTTTTGCGGGGGTGGGTATTGGGAATTTAATCCAGCATTTTATCACTGTGCTAAGTTGTTTAGGGCCTTGCAAAATTGCTAAGGCTAGCCTTGAACTGGTGATCCTCCTGCCTCAGCCTCAGTCACTGGAATTATAGGGATGGGCTACTGCACCCAGTTTGTATTGATCATAATAGGTTTTTTGTTTTTTTTTCTAGAGAGAGAGAATTTTTTAATATTTATATTTTAGTTTTCAGTGGACACAACATCTTTATTTTTATGTGGTGCTGAGGATCGAACCCAGCACCCCGTGCATGCCAGGAGAGTGCACTACCACTTGAGCCACATCCCCAGCCCCTAGTTGTTTTTTTAATGGTTTCATTCATATAATGTTTCAGGCTTCCATTTAATTTTGATGCAGATACCTAGTTTATGATTGATTCTTTAGGTAAATGTTTGATGTACACACCATTTTCTCACATTTCCTTCCTATCTGATCTGTTCTTATTTTCAGACATTAAAATAACATTTTCAGAATCCTGTACTTTTGAAAATTATGAACTTTTTAAATAGTCCTTTCTTTTTTATTTATTTATTTTCAGTTATAGATAGACTCAATACCTTTATTTTATTGATTTATTTTTATGTGGTGCTGAAGATCAAACCCAGTGCCTCATACATGCAAGACAAGCACTCTACCACTGAGCTACAACCCCATACCTGAAGATATAAATTTTAATTTGCTTTTTTTTTTTCCCCACACAAAGCAGAGCAAGGTTGCCAATATGGAAAAAACATTACATATGACTATTTTAATGGGAAAAACTTAGAGAAGTTGGTCTTGAAACAATATAGCAGAGAACCTGTGGTTTAAAAAAAATCATCCAGTAATGGGTTTTATGGTAAATTACAACCCATAAAAATAGGAGTTTTACCTGGGCATAGTGGGCACACCTGTAATCCCAGCCACCCAGGAGGCTGAGGCAGGAGGATTGTGAGTTCAAAGCTAGCCTCAGCAAAAAGCGAGGCACTAAGCAACTCTGTGAGACCATGTCTCTAAACAAAATACAAAAAATAGGGCTGGGGATGTGGCTCAGTGATCAAGTGCCCCAGTACCAAAAAAAAAAGGAGTTTTACATTAGAAAAGGCAACCAGCATACAATTAGAACTTACAATTTCTCTGCTATGATATTGCATGAGACCAAATGCTAAAAAGGAAAGGAAAAGATCTCAACCTAAAATCAAACTCTGAAAATGTCTTTTTTGTATACAAAAATGAGGCTAGGAGCTGGGGGTATAAATTGCTTTGCAAGTGAGTGGCTCTGTATTCAGTCCCTGGCACTGGGGAAAAAAGGGCATGTATATTTAAAACTCAGTTCTGCTCATATGTTACCCAAACACAGCAACTTCCAAAAATAGATTCCTATAGATTCTTCAGAATTATATAATTATTATATTATGGAAAATAGTAAATGCAGAGGAGATAAAAATTAAAGAAAGTCATGAAATTTAGGTATATATTTTTCTACCATGTATCTTATTTTTCAGTTTGAGGACATTTGTCCTCACAAGAATGTTAACAGTATCTTGCCATTTTAGGAAAAAAGAATACTTAGGCAAAATAAATCATATACTTCATGTCACTGTAGTTCAAGTCACATCTTACTGAGGGAAATTGAAGGTTGTTTTTTTTTTTTTTTTCCTTTTCTTTTTTTAAATGTCTGATCACAAAATCTTACACATTCCTAACATATAAACTCCATAAAAGGATATCTTTGAAAGAAGAGATAGATATTTAATACAAATAGATACTTTCTGTGAGCAAAAATGACTTCTAACCTTTGAAATTTTAAGTATTTATGACTTTAAATTTTTGTATTTGGAAAAAAGAACCAAATCTCTTTTCCCATTCTTTTCATGTTTATATTAACAGTTCTTAAGATATTTTCCTTTGTGAATGGGAGGTTAATTTCAAGAGAGACTGGAATCTGTTTTCTATGGAATAAAGACAAAGTTTTCCTAATGTATATTTATTTCTTATAATTGTATCTTTGTAAATCTAAATACTTTAATGTGAATTTCACAACTTTTTTTTTTTTTTTCAGTACTGGGATTGAACCCAGGGATGCTCTACCACTGAGTCACATCCCCAGCCCATTTTGTTTGTTTCCTTTTGAGACAGGGTCTTGCTAAATTGCTGAGGCTGGCCTCAAACTTGTGATATTCCTACCTCAGCCTCCCAAATAGCTGAGATTACAGGCATGCACCACTACGCCCAACAAATTTTACAACTTCTTGCAGGATGTTTTGCCAAGGCCTCCTAGATGGACATCAGAAGCCATGTAGTATAAATGTTTTGTGCCCTTCCTCCCCAGTGTTCCTGTAAAACTTGTATCCTAGTTCACTGTGATATGCTGTACTTGACTTTCAGGAAAACATTGTACTGTAGTATTGATATGCTTAAATTAATTGCATTGTTGTCATTTTTTTCTTGTGTCTCTTTACTTTCTCAGGTCTACTATTTAAAAGATGCACATTGCTGCTACCCACCAAGGAAAGACTAAAGTACATTCACAAGATACTCTCAGAAGTAAGATCATACTTCTGAATTAGTTCATAATCTTAATTTTTAGTAAAAATATTTTATTACTAATGTTTTATACTCCTTTTAAATCTACAGTTGATAAC
Source organism: Marmota flaviventris (assembly GCF_047511675.1). NCBI lineage: Eukaryota > Metazoa > Chordata > Mammalia > Rodentia > Sciuridae > Marmota > Marmota flaviventris. Next base: position 55,200,188 of record NC_092514.1, on the reverse strand, counting down.
AACTCATGAATTAGTACTAAAAATTTGATCAGTGATAATCTAATAGTCTACCAGAGTATAAATAGAGTATAATATAGTCATCCCCTCTTATCCATAATTTCAGTTAATGTGGTGCACACATATAATCCCAGACCTGCAGTCTGAGAGTATTAGATAACAAATTCCAGAAGTAAACAATTCATAACTTTTACATCATGAACCATTCTGAGGAGAATGTAAATCATGCCTTTGTCCAGTGTAGCCATGCTATATATATTATCACCCATTAATCACTTAAGAGTTGTCTGGATTATCATATGTACTGTTATGGTATCATAATGCTTGTATTCAAATAATTTTTTCACTTAGTAATGGCCCCCAAAGTGCAGGAGTAATGATGTTGGCAGTTTTATTATGGTACATTATTATAATTGTTGTATTTGTTATTTTTGCTGTTTTTTTTTTACTATGCCTAATTTATAAATTAAACATTATCATGGGTATTTATATAGAAAAAAAACAGTATAATATGAAGCATTTTTACCTCACATAGGATTTCTGAGGAAGTTTTAAAGTGATAGTTTTTTTAATAAATTAATTTCTGATGTTGCATCTTATTTTTAAAATATGCAAAAAACAGGGAAGTATTTTTAATATATAATATGACAAACCTCTTATGATAATAAACTTGGAAATGTACATCAATGCATTTGGGCATAATCTCTATACAGGACTTTTGAATTTTACAATACAATCCAAACATACATTCTGATGGTTCAGTTATGTGCTCAATAAGATGCAAACTATTCTCATGCTCTGACTGTTTTCCATGAAGTATTTACATTGAGTTCTGGTCTGTATTATTGCAGCAGAATCCCAAATGATCTTTCTGCCATCTATTTCATCACTCCCCAAACTGTTCTGTGTACCAATTCAAGGTTGTGATTGTTTGTTCTTTTTTTTTCCCCTAAAGCATCATATTCATCAAGATAACTTTTTTGTTTGAAAATCTTTCAGTGAGTCAGGCATGGTGGTACATGCCTGTAATCTCAGTAACTTGGAGGATGAGATAGGAGATTGCAAGTTCTAGGCCAGCCTCAGTAATTTAGTGAGACCCTGTCTCAGAACAAAAAATAAAAAGGACTGGGAATATAACTGTAGTACGGTGTTCTTGGGTTCATCCCCAGTACCTCCACCAAAAAAAAAAATCTTTCAGTAGCTATTCAATTTAGGCTTCTCCCACCAATACAATCTTTCTTTCTCTAATTGAATCTAATTAAATTGGCCAGATCTTTCTTACCAAATAAACATTGTTTCTTCTACCTCCATACAATTTTGTCTTTTACCATTACTTTCCATTTATTTATATCTGAGCCCTGCTTTAAGACATTGCTTATTTTACATGGGTCTTTCATAAGCTTTTTTGATCATTACTAAATTTATCTTTTCCTTCTTTTCATATTGTCCAATGTAGTATTTATTCAGTCATTTAAACATTTATACATAGTCTAACCTGAATTATAGTAATTTCATACGTGAATACCTTATTCTTCTAAATAGATTGTGAGCTCCTTGAGGGAAGAGACTGTTTCATACTTCCTTTGTAATTAACACAGTGCTCATCAGAATATGTACTGAAAAAAAATCTTGCTTATTGCTGTTATATTTGAATGTTAAATCATTGTACAGATCCAATGAAAAAAAGAATTAATAATTGTTCTCTTTACAGGTTTCCTGTTTAAAATTCAATGGCTGTGCAGCTCCTATGCAATGTTTAGGATTACCATGTTATGGCATGTTTTTACAGGTACATTTTTTAATGAAAGAAGAAATGGAATGCTTTCTTGAACTGTTAACAAGTAGAGCATGGAATCTGTCCTTTCATCGGTTAATAGAATTTACAATAATCTTAAAGAGAGCAAAATAAAACTGAAAAGATTTGAGAATGTATTAATCTTTTTTAATATTTATTTATTAAAAGTAGTTGGACACAATACCTTAATTTTGTTTATTTATTTTTATGTGGTGCTGAGGATCGAACCCAGGACCTTGCACGTGCTAGACAAGTGCTCTACCGCTGAGCCACAATACCAGCCCAAGAATGTATTAATCTCCTTTGCTTATTATGTGTTCAATTAAATTATCTATTTTTTTCTAAAAAAAAAAAAAAAAAAAAGAATGTATTAATCTTATAGTGTGTTTCCATCTCAGATTTTCTTCTTAAGTTTCTAAGTAGTGACAAATGTTTAACATTCACTTACTCTATAACAATGTCCTCTAAGTGTCTAGCCAATTGTTAAAAAAAAAAGAAAGAAATATCATAGGGTAGTATGTATGTGCATGTGTTTATGTTTATAGTAAGTTTAAACTCTTGGACTAGTTATTTTAAGTTGTGATTTTAGAAATCAGCTGTAGAGCTGGGTGTGGTGGTGCACATATGTAATCCCAGCTGCTTGGGAGGCTGAAGCAGGAGGATGACAAGTTCAAAACCAGCCTCAGAAATTTAGCAAGGCACTAAGCAACTTAGCAAGACCCTGTCTCAGATGAAAATTTTTAAAAGGCTGGCGATGTGGCTCCGTGGTTAAGTGTGTCTGAGTTCAATCCCTGGTCCCCCTCCCAAAAAAATTGTAAAATTTCAAGAACATTTTTTACTAATCTTTTATTATAAGCAAAGATAAAAATAATAAGTAGTATTAATTAAGCCCTTACAATGTTCCAGACACTGTTATAAACAGTTTACATGTATTATTTGATTTAAAACTAACAACAACCTTAAGAAGTAGGCACTGCACCCAAGAGAATCTGGTGCTGTATCCTGTCCTGCCAGCCACCAACTCATACGCATCCAGATTCCAGGGCCTCCTACTAGCCTTCTTCCAAGTTAGAGTGTTCCTTTTATTCAGGAATTTTGGTCTTTCGGTTTTTTTGGAATAGGTAGTATAAATTCAGAAGGTATATACAGTAAAAAGCTTGTCAAAAGGTAAAAAATATATACAGTAAAAAGCTTGTCCCTCATAAGGTCTGTCCCAAGTTTATTGATTTCCCTTCATCAAAAGTAATCACTGTTACCAGTTTCTTTCCTTCCAGAGATGATGATGATGATGATGATTAATGCTAGGGACTGAAGATTAATTTTTAAACTACTGAAATCCAATTATTTTAAGAAGAATTTATGTGATTAGTTAACCTTTTGAAATCTAATTATAGTTGTATACAGCTTGAATCTCCTTTTCATATATGTCTATGCCTTTTAGTATACTCAGAGATACAAATAAAAGTTTTTTTGGTTATTCAAATCCAAAAATCATAAAAAATGCTCAAAATTGTCATATTTAAATCACTATCATTTGTAAGCATTGTCATAAATGACCGCTAGGGGAAGCCAAAGGGTTCTACCATAATCTTAAGACCAAGACACAGTATAACTGAGTCAAGTGTCTAAAGCTGTGTTCTAGGGTTTCGGCCATTATTTTCCATTTAAGAGTTCTCTGAAAAGATACTTCCTTTCCAACCGAAAAGAAACTGGATTTTACAGCAATTTTGGTTTTGATTATATAAATTTCTCACTGATTTGAATAGCTCCATAGTGAATAAAAATTATAGATCATCTTAATCATGTGTTAAAATCACTTATGCTCATAAAGGGGCAGTGACTTGTGTTTTGATTTGATGGTCTGAACACATGCAATGTTTCCTTTATTTTATTTTCTTTAGACCTTAACAGCAGGTTGGGATGAACTTGAGTGCCATCGTGTCTATAACTTCTTATGTGAGTTGACTAATCTCTCCCGCAAGATACAGACTGTTGTCTGTAGCAAACCAGGTAAAGAACTACAATTTACAGATGATGTTATACAGAAATTAAGATGGAAAAAAAAGAAGAGTTCAAAAGTGTTTAAAAATAAATTATGGAGCCAGGTACAGTGGTGCACATCTGTAATTCCAATGACACTGAAGACTAAGGCAGGAGAACTGCAAGTTTAAGGCCCGCCTCAGCAATTTAATGAGGCCCTAAGAAACTTAGTAAGACCCTATCTCAAAAGAATAAAAATGGCTGGAGATACAGCTCAGTGGTAAAGTACCCCTGGGTTCAATGCCTAGTACCATTATATATTAATTAATTAATTAATTAATTAATTAACTTTTGGATCCAGGCATGGGGTACACACCTATAATCCCAACAATTTGGGGGGCTGAGGCAAGAGGATTGCAAATTCAAGGTTATCCTGGGAAACTTAGTGAGACCCTGTCTAAAATTTTTAAAAAAGAAGGGCTGGGGATGTAGCTCAGTGGTAGGGCACTCCTGGGTTCAGTCCCCAGTACTAATGAATACATATTTACATACATACATTCATACACAGTAAAAGGAGAAATAAATCTAAGGAAGTGATCAACATCACATGAAATATTGATGCAAATAGCAGTATGTGATTGGGGAAAGAGACGTCCTCAGAGGTAATCAACTGAATTAACATTTTATTCCTTAAATTGTGTGGTAGGCACAAAGTAGTTCATTCTAGTATTCTTGAAACTTTTCTAGCTTGGTGTGATGGTGCATGCCTATAATCCCAGAAGTTTGGGAGGCTGAGGCAAGAGGATTGCAAGATTAAGGCCAGCCTCAGCAACTTAGTGAGTCCCTAAGCAACTCAGCAAGACCCTGTCTCTAAATAAAATATTAAAAAGCTGGGGTGGGATGAGGCTGTAGCTCAGTGGCAGAGCATTTGCCTAGCATATGTGAGACACTGGGTTCGATCCTCAGCACCACATAAAAATAAACAAATAAAATAAAGGCATGCTGTCCATCTACAACTACCAAAAAAAAGAGGGGTCTGGGGATGTGGCTCATGGTTAAATGCCTGGGTTCAATCCCTGGTACCAAAAAAAAAAAAAAAAAGAATGATTATTGCAGCATTATTTGTAACCATGAAATGCTCCGAACAACCTAAAAGCCTATCATGAGGAGGATGGAAAAAAACGAATTGTGCTGTATTCACACAATTAAAGCCATTAATTATTTAAAATGAATAATTAGAGCCATATATATTAATATGGATAATTTTAAAACATAATTTGAGAAAAAATATTACCAAATGATATAACTATTATATCATTTATATACACACATATATAAAAATGTAGAAAAACATAGTTGGGAGGTATGATGATTAATTCTGGTTTTCAACTTAGCTAGATCATGGTACCCATATATTTTTTAAATTTTTTAAATTTAGTTGTAGATAGATATAATACCTTTATTTTATTTATTTTATGTAGTTCTGAGGATCGAACCCAGTGCTTCACACATGCTAGGCAAGCACTCTACCACTGAGCCTCAGCCCATACTCACATATTTGGTCAAACATTATTATAGGATTTTCTGTGAACATATTTTTAGATGAGCTGGACATTTAAATCAGTAAACTTTAAATAAAGCATATTTCCCTCCATAAGATGGGGGGACACCATCCAATTAGTTGAAAGCCTTTATAGGAAAAGATCTTCCGATGCAAGGAGTCCTACCACAAGACTGCCTTTGGACCCTTAGTGCAACTCTTCCCTGGGTCTCTAGCATGCCAGTCTACCCTGCAGATTTCAAACTTGCCAACCTCTATAGTCATAAGTCAATTCTTTAAAGAAAATCAACTTCATATTTTCTCTCTCCCTCTATTTCTCCCTCTCCTGCCGCACATACTTGCATAGTTGTCCCTCTTGTTGGTTGTTTCTCTGGAAAACCCTAACGGCAAAAAACAAATTCAAGATGGTAATTACTTACTTCTAGGGAAAAAGAGGAAGGGCATTGAATCTCTAACATCTGTAATATTTTATTTATTTTAAAATATCTGAAGCAAATAGAAAAAAAGAAAATTTTGGCAAAGCTTGGTGATTTGTACACAGTGTTTGTTATAGTACCTCTGCTTTTCTAGCAGCTTGAAATATTTTACTGTAAAACAAATTATGAATCAAAAAGGCAGATTTAAGGGGCTGGGGATGTGGCTCAAGCGGTAGAGCGCTCACCTGGCATACGTGCGGCCCGGGTTCGATCCTCAGCACCACATACAAACAAAGATGTTGTGTCCGCCGAAAACTAAAAAAAAAATAAATATTAAAAAATTCTCTCTCTCTCTCTCTCTCTCTCTCTTTAAAAAAAAAAAAGGCAGATGAATTGGGGCTGGAGTTGTGGCTCAGTGATAGAGCACAAGCCTAGCATGTGTGAGGCCCTGGGTTCAATACTCAGCACTGCATATAAATAAGTAAATAAAATTAAAGATACATTTACAATTTAAATAATATTTTTTAAAAGTCCAATGAATCAATAATAAAATTAATTTATCATGTTCTTCTCTGGTCAAAAACCCTCATTAGCTCTTTGATGTTTTCAAAATAAAATCCATATTATTTAAACTAGTCCTCACATTTTGTTCCCAGCCTACTTTTTCAAAGTTATTGTCCACTATACTTTATATCAGTTTGACCTAGGCATATTGCTTTCTCTACTCACTGTGTTTCAGATACCTTTTACACAATTCTATCTCACTACCTTTTATTCATTCTGTCTCATTTTCCTGAAATACCATCTCTCCTTCTCATCCTTTAAGAATCAGTACTTAAACTGGGCACAGTGGCACATACCTGTAATCCCAACTCGGGAGGCTAAGGCAGGAAGATTGCAAATTCAAGGCCATATGAGCACCTTAGCATGACCCTGTCTCAATATAAAAAAAAAAATAAAAAGGACTGGGGATGTAACTCAATGGTAGAGCACCCCTGAATTCAATCTCCAGGACTCCCAATAAATAAATAGAGTCTATTCACCTGACTCCTTCTAAGACTCAGTTCACCTGACAGCCTCCCACCCAGCATTTTGTGATCTCTGACGGCCTATAGTAATCTCTCTCCTCTAAACTTGTAACTTACATTTGACTTAACACACCAGGAGGTACTTATGTATTGTCTTAGATTATTAGACTTTTTGCTGTGTTTCAGATCTAGTCCAGAGCCTCCTGAATGCTAGACAAATATTCTGTTAATGAGCTACATCTCCAACCCTAGACTTTCTATTTACACTTGTCTTATCTCCAAGTAAGTAAAATATAAATGATGTAAAATGGTATAACTTCTGAAAACACTTTGGCTGCCCCTCAAAAAACTAAACATAAAATTGCTATATGACCCAGCAATTCCACTCCTAGATATATATGTAATGAAACTGAGAGCAGGCACTTAGACAAATACTTGTATGCTAATGTTCATTTCAGAATTTTTCATAATAGCCAAAAGGTAGAAACAACCCCAAAACCAAAGTGTCTATCAATAGACAAATAAACAAAGTGAGTATGCTACAACATAGATGAACTTTTTTTTTTTTTTTTTAAAGAGAATTTTTTAATATCTATTTTTCAGTTTTCGGCGGACACAACATCTTTGTTTGTATGTGGTGCTGAGGATCGAACCCGGGTCGCACGCATGCCAGGCGAGCGTGCTACCACTTGAGCCACATCCCCAGCCCAACTTTTTTTTTTTTTTCTCACAAAGCTTCGTTCTCAGCTTTCATCCAACATAGATAAACTGAAAACATTATACTAAGTAAAAGAGGTCAGGAACAAAGAGATAAATATTATATGAATCTACTTACATGAGATACTTAGAACAGGCAAATACACAGAGACAGAAAGTAGATTAGAGATTACCAGAAACTGGGGAAAGGGAAGAACTGGAAGTTATTGCTTAACGGCTGCAGAGTTTGTATTGGAATGATGAAAAAGTTTTGGATGTAGACAATGTTTATGGTTGAACAAAATTGTTAATGGAATTAATGCCCCTGGATTGTACACTTAAAAATGGTTTAAGGTGCTGGTATTGTGGCTCAGCGGTAGAGCGCTCACCTAGCACTGGCGGGACCCGCGTTCAATCCTCAGCACCACATAAAAATAAAGGCATTGTATTGTGTCCATCTATACCTAAAAATAAATAAATAAATTAAAAAGGTTTAAAAAGCCAGGAACAGTGGCACACATCTGTAATGCCAGCAACTAGGGACACTGGAACAGGATGATCACAAGTTCAAGACTAGCCTCAACAACTTAATGAGGCCATAAACAATTCAACAAGACTGTCTCAAAAAAAAAAAAAAAGATTGGTGATGTATCTCAGTGATAAAGTATCCCTCATACCATAAATAAATAAATAAAATGGCAAACTTTATAAATACCACAGTTTTTTAAAAATTAATAACACCATTTTAAAAGCCGTTAATTTGTACACTTCATTTTAGTTTTTGGTGCTCAAGATTGAACCCAGAGCTTCATGCATGCTAAGCACATGCTCCACCATTGAACTATACCCCCAGCCCAAATTGTACAGTTTATTTATTTGGTAGCACTGGAGATTGAACCTAGCACCTCATACATATTAGGCAAACACTATACCACTGAGCCAAATCTCTAGCCCCAAAACTGTACACTTTAAATAACAGAATGTATGGTATATGAATTATATTTCAATAAACAAGAGGAAAAGAAACAATGAGGCGAGGAGAGTGGCACACACTCTCCTCTATTCCAACTACTTGGGAGCCAAGGCAGGAAGATTGCAAGTTCAAGGCCAGCCTCAGCAATTTATTAAGACCCTGTCTCAAAAAATAAAAGCACTGGGGATATAGCTCAGGGTAAAGTGCCCCTGGGTTTAATCCCCAGTACAAAAAAAAAAAAAAAAAGAACGAAATAAAGAGAAAATAAATCAAGAAGATAAGGGTAAGAAGAAAGTCAAACTACAAAGTTAGGGCATCTTAACAGATAACGAGCTGGGGTTGTAGCTCAATGGTAGAGCGCTTTCCTAGCATGTGTAAGGTACTAGCTTTGATCCTCAGCACCATATAACATAAAAGTAAACAAATAAAATAAAGGTATTTTGTCCATCTGCAACTGGAAAAAAAAAACAGATAATCTATTGGTAATTCTTGTTTAGAAACCCAGTTTATGTGGCTCATGTTTGTAATCCCAGCAGTTTAGAACACTGAGGCAGGAGGATTGTGAGTTCAAAAAAAAAAACCTCAGCAAAAGTGAGGCACTAAGCAACTCAGTGGGACCCTGTCTCTTAAATTCAAAATAGTGGTCGAGTGTCCCTGAGTTCAATCCCCAGTATCAAAAAAAAAGAAACCCAGTTTATGATCACTGATCACTATGACCCACAATGGTTAATGTGTTGCAGTGATCACTACCCAATATGCAATCCACCTTTCTAGAAAAATGGTTTATAATTCTTTTGCTTTATAGGAAGTGCCCGAAAATTAGAATTAAGGATCAGACTATTCTGTAGAAATGTCCTCCTTGATCATTGGACACATCGAAGTGATTCTGCTTTTTGGTTGACACGAATATTAAAACCATGGCCAATGGTGAATCAGGCAAGATTACTGTATATCATCTTTGGGCCAACATCTTCTCAAGATGGTGAGCACTGATTTTTCAGAATGTATGTTATATAACTAATTAATTGCTTTTTCTTTGTGAAGCCAATCTTTTTTACCTGTTCAATTCCACCACTCCTAATGATTAAACTATTTCATGATTTCATAGATGTATATACTACATTAACTTGTGCTTAGCTTAAGCGTCAAGACAGAAATTGTTCTGCTGAAGAACATTAACAAATGTATTTTTATTGTCCCTGGGTTTATGTGAAATAGCTGTTTTCCAGTTTTAAACATTATCTTAACCCAAGGTTATGTTTGCTGCTGGAGTGTCTAATAGTACTACTAAGAAGCAAAGTAGTGGTAGAATTGATGCTTATTTAATTTCAGGTGCATAATATGACTTGCAAAAGTTTTCTTGGAGTAATATTAAAATTATCATGCATTTATTTAGCCCACATTGACTTATATCAGGAGGAAACTAAAATATGTTGAGAAGCAGCAGGGAGTTAATCTGAGATTAAAATTTTGTTATGTGTACTCCACAAAGAAAACTGGTCATAGATATAATAAAAAATTTAATTACTGTTTTGTTATATATGTTTAAAAGATGCTCAAATATAGCATGTTCTTTTGAGGAAGAATATCAGTGGGTTTTGTTTTATTTCAGTAAATTGCTTATTCCAATTTCTGTAATGAGGTAACATCATCTTTGAACTAAAAGCACTATTCTGCTGATGAAACTACCTTTTCTTTACTTTATTTGGCTATCTTGTTGCTATGTTTCATCACATTAGTAAGAAACATTCAAATTTATATTATTATCAGAATTGGCCTTTTATTATGAAAGTATCTTATATAAATGATGGGATCTCATTAGGCAATCCACTGTCCTTTTTAAACAATCCATGAAATCTGTATCACAAAACCAATTATTCTATCATAGCCTAGTTTCTGTTTCAATTCAGGACAGGTGGTTTGGCAGAAAATGATAGAAGGACCTACAGATGAATCCAGTCTGAAAGGTTTGGCTGATGCCATTAAATTACTATATGATACAGGCACCAAAGAGTGGACAGCAGATGATGTTATCAGTCTTGTAGATGAACTGTCAGGTACAAATATTCATTTACTAATATACAGTAATATTATGACTGTATTATATACGGTAATAGAAATGTAGTGTTAGAATATTATTATAAAACTGTAAGAAAAGCCAGGTAGGGTGGTGCACACCCATAATCCCAGCAACCAAGGAGGCTGAGGTAAGAGAATCGGAGGTCCGTGTTGAGCCTCAGAAATTTAATGAGACCCTATCTCAAAATAAAATAAAAACGAGGCCTGGGATTGTAGCTCAGTGGTAGAGTGCTTGCCTAGCATGTGTGAGGCACTAGGTTTAATTCTCACTGTACATATAAATAAATTAAATAAAGGTCCATTGACAACTAAAAATAATAAAATAAAAAAGGGCTGGGGGTGTGGCTTAGTGGTAGAGTACCCCTGGGTTCAATCCCCAGTACTGGAAAAAAAAAAATTGTAAGGAAAATTCTACAGGTAACAAATTCAATCCTTATTAGAAACCACTGATTGCTCTAAAATATTTGAAGAGTTTGGCATAATGTTTGAAAAGAATAAATTTAATAAATTTTCTTTCAATTGCCAATTTTATAAATATATTATTATTTGAAGGATTTATAGTTTAATTATCTCTCTTATTCCCATTTTGTGAGTTCTTAGGAACATCTTTCTAGGTTATGTAAGAAGAAAACCCTCTCCTACTGGTATAGGAGAGGTGAAAATAATTTTTCTCATTCCTGCATAATGTTTTAGATGTTAAAGTTTACTAGGATTCTTCCTTATATAAGATGAGTTCACTTTGCCTGCTCATATATGTAGGATAATTACTTTGACTACATTACTTCTACATTTGTACAAGCTACCATGGCTTGGCAATAATCTCTGCTCTGGTTGAATGCTGTAATTGAAAAACTTAAACATTTTTTTCCTATGTGTTTCCCTTGGTACTAATTGTATTTCCAATAAGGCAATGTAATATTGCATGTATTTAAAGATGTTTAATATAGCTATTGTGTAATTTCTCATTAAATAACCATTCTTCCTCTAATAAAAGTGGTTCCTCGGGAGTGGCTTCTAGAGAATAATGCACATCTCCTAATCCTAAGTGGAAACAACATCTGTTTCACTTTCATGGCTAGTAAAGCTGTGAATGGACGGGCCATTGAACTGGCAAGGCTCATTGTCTTTTTAGCTTTGGTAAGTAAAAAATAAATTTTTCTCTAGCAAGTTGTTTAACATTACAATTGATTTACCAGAGCGGCTGAGGATGTAGTTTAATGGTGGAGCACTTGCCTAGCATACTTAAAGAGTTCCTGGGTTTGATTCCTGGCACTGCAAAAATGAAAAAAAAAAAAAAAAAAAGATAAAATAAAGCCAGACTTAGTGGCACATGCCTGCAATCCCAGCTACTCGGGAGGCTGAGACAGCAGGATCAAAAGTTTGAGGCCATCCTAGGTGACCCTGTCTCAAAATAAAATGAAAAGTTCTGGGGATGTAGTTTAGTAGTAGATTGCTTGCCTAGCATTCACTAAAATCCTGGGTTCAATCTACATACAACAGATCAATAAATAAATTAATTCTTACTTTTCAGTTTTACCTAGGAACATGTAGTCTTTAAATATGTATCTTTTAAATCATGAAGAAATAGCTAGGCACAGTGGCCCATGCCTATAATTCCAGCAATTTGAGGCAGGAGGACCTCAAGTTTGAGGCCAGCGTAGGCAATTTAGCAAAGCCCTAAAGCAATTTAGCAAGAACCTGACTCAATTAAAAAATAAAAAGGGTTTTATTTGGGGGGGCTGGGGTTGTGGCTCAGCAGTACAGTGTTTACCTAGCACGTGTGAGGCACTGGCTTCCATCCTCAACACCACATGAAAAAATAAATAAATAAAATAAAGGTATTGTGTCATATACAACTAAAAAATAAAAATTAATAAAGAGTTGGGGATGTAATTCAGTAGTAAAGCACTTCTGAGTTCAGTCCCAGTACCAAACAAACAAACAAAACAAGTGTTCTTTGGGACTCTCAAGATGGAAAATTGATACCACAGTGCTTTGCCTACTGAAATTCTCTGTTGTCTTCATTGTATTCCCTGAAAATAAAGCCATGCCTTTTTTTTTTTTTTTTGAAACCCATGGTGCCGACAATCAAATCCAGAACCTCATACATGCCAGGCAAGGATCTATCACTGAGCTGTATCCCCAGCTTCAAACTATGTTGTTATAGCTTATCTTTGTATCTCCAGTTCTTTTTTTTTCTTTTTCCTTTCTTTCTTTCTTTTTCTTTTCTTTTTTTTTTTTAGGTGTAGATGGACATAACAAATGCCTTTTTTTATTTTTATGTGGTCCTGAGGATTAAACCTGGGTCCCGCCCATGCTAGGGGAGTGCTGTACCACTGAGCCACAATCCCAGCCCCTCTAGTTCTTAATGGTATTCTATAAATGCTTACAGAATGATTGAATGAGCAGAAGTCTTATATTTTATTATATAATAACTATTTTCAACATTAGTTCTTGTATTAGTGAATAATATTCTGATAATCTTGAACCAGGCTTTTATTTATTTCATATTTTATTTCCACTAAAATTGCACCATTTGAAAGCAAAGAGTATTAAAGATACAAGCATTTCCTTTTTATAAAATCAATGGGGTATCATATGTAATACATTATGTTAAATCATACTGTCATTGTCAGTAACATTTTCAAATTCTTTCTTCACATGAAGATTTACAATAATACTTTTATGTCTAAATTAGGTGTGTGAGAAAGAACTATACTGCATGGATTGGGCAGTTAAAATGATGCAAAAAGTCTGTAAAGTCTTTAACACTCCGGTGGAAAGAAATAACTTCCTGCAGAGTGTGGCAAATGCATTTGCCTGTGTTACAATGGAAATGCTGCAGTCAATCATGTCTGGTAAGTAGGAATGTACCTGATGCATAGGAGTGAGTAAAAGTGTCTACTTAAGACAGAACTATTTCTGTGTAGACCATTATTTCTAAACTAACAATAGAAGGAGCAGACATTTTATTGTTCATTTGTGAGATATTTTTAGTTCCTAGCTTTTTTTAAAAATTTTTTTTGTAGTTGTAGATGGACAGGATGCCTTTATTTTATTTATTTTTATGTGGTACTGAGGATTGAGCCCAGTGCCTCATGCATGCTACGCAGGCGCTCTACCGCTGAGCCACAACTCCAACCCTAGTTCCTAGCTTTTGTCACTTCAAAAATCTGCTACTGGTTTCAATAGAGAACATGAAGTTGAAGAGTCTGCTCTGAAAGGAACCAAATTTCAATTATGTTACACAACAAAAATTTTAATTTGCTCATTTACCAACTATCATTATCCTCGTAATATCTCGTGTTTGTATAGTTTTTGATAATATCATTTTATATTTTATTAGGTGGCCAACATGATAATCAATCCTCTTTTACAGATAAGAAAAATAAGGCTTTGAGAAATAATCTGACTTGCACAGGTCATAAAGTTAGAAACAATAAAGCATGGACCAGCATTCTTTTCCTCTGATTTCTAATCCAGTGTTCTTATATAATTATATTATTTCAGTGATTAATGTCCGACTTAGTAAAGGTCAATAACAGAAAGTCTTCTCTTTAAATATTATTAGGAACAATTGGAACATCTTATATTTCTAAATCATATTTTTAAATTTTTAACTGACATTTTCTTTTCCCTACTGTCTGTTCCTGTGTATGACATATAGGAGATCGTGATGAAGACGACAGAGGCTTTTTGAATTTGTTCCATCTTGTACATGCTCAGGCTAACTTCCATAAGGAGGTCTTATATTTGACCATGAATACACTCTTCCCCTAAATACTCAGAAAACCTTGCATTTAGAGAATACATCGCTGAATTAACACTTAGAAGAGTACTACTTTTCCACACCTGAAGAATAGCATCTATGGGGCTTTTTATCATCTAAGGAAACTAGGAATTCAAAAGCTGCATAGGATTTTAGTAGCAATTGCTCACACCATTATTAATATAAAAACAACAGGCAAACCCAAGAATATGCTGTGATTTCTCTGGAAAATAAGCTCTGCCTCAGACTCCAAGTTTTGTTAAATTCAACACCAAACCAAAATAGAAGGTTAACTGTCAGTCCATTCTGTTTGTGTGGATCTGTGAAAAAAGAGAAAATTCTGTTTTATAGTTAGAACAGACCCAAATTCACTTTGCTTAGGTTGTGTAGATACAGCCTAGAATGTTTTGTGAAGATTTGCAGTATGGTATTTTAGAATGTGCAGAATATAAATCACATTCCTTATTACCTCTTGGCATGTGATTACAAAGAATAATATATTTCATTCATATTTTATATGGAGTAACAGATAAAGAACAAAAGAAGTATGTTGTTTATATATATATATATATATATATATATATATATATATATATATATATATATATATGTCTATATGTACAGGCATACCATATACATATATATTTCCTTCTTTAAAACAATGACACAAAAGGTCCATAAATAGAGGAAGGTATATATTAACATAATACAACCAAATCATCTTACACTTTTCTGGATTAGAATGAAATGTTACAAATAAGAGAAACTATATAATGAAAGAAAGTAGCTATTCTGCTGCTAGAACAATCTTCACAAATAATTTGCCCTTCTTTCTAAGCTTTCTTCCATATCTCAAAAAATGGGATTTGGACTGGGAGTGTAGCTCAGTAGTAGAATACTCACCTAGCAGGTACAAGGCTCTGGGTTTTATCTCCAGCACTAGCAAAAAAACAAACACACACAAACAGGAGCCCTCCTGGATCTCCCATTTCCTCTTTATGTGCTCTTCCCCTCTTACCCCGTGTCAAGCTACATGCTAGGCAAGCACCAGTACTATTGAGCTATACCACTGAGCCCCTGATCACCTAACTTCTTGACAGCCTCCTTCTAACTGGATTTCACAGAGGCTAGCTTTCTTTTCCCAAGACTTTGATTTAACTTACTTCTGGAGCTGATGGGGGGAAGAAACACTAGGAGATATGGGAATTGTCTGCAGAAGAGGGTGGAAATTGTGGAAAATTCTCAAATTTTGGCAAAAAGGGCTCAGTGAGGGCTGGGGTTGTGGCTCAGTGGTAGAGTGCTTGACTAGCATGTGTGAGGCACTGGGTTCAATTCTCAGCACCACAAATAAACGAATAAAGTAAAGGTCCACTGACAATTTAAAAATTATTTTTAAAAAGGGGGCTCAGTGAAAGATTTGATAGGACTGATGAGTGAACATTGTGGAGAACATGAAAATTGTGGTAATAAGATTTTATTGTACTTCAGTAGCAAAAGCAATTACCTTCAGTTTTGAAGGGTCACTTTCCTTTTATTGTCTAACTATAATCCCCATTGGTGGCAGGAATTTTTTTTCTCTAGATTTTCATTTACAGATTTGTGCAAAAGCAAAGTTCTTGCTTTTATCCTAGTTTTGTTTTCTTTTTCTAAGTTGAAGAATTCATCCATAACTAGCTGGGTGTGGTGGCACATGCCAGTAAGCCCAGGGATTCGGGAAGCAGAGGCAGGGAGATTGCAAGTTGGAGGCCAATTTAGGGAGACCCTGTCTCAAAATAAAAAATAAAAAGGGCTGAGAATGTAGCTCAGTGGTAGTGACAAGTACCAGAGTACAAAGTAACATCTTAGTTACATTTTTCTTCCCCACCACATGTTTCCATACCTACTTTGAAAAACCTAATAGATTTGTTTATCAAAACACTGATGATTCCAAGCTAGGATTATTGGGGAGGAAAATAAAGAAAAAGTAAAAGTTAATATAGGGGATATTTTTAAGATTTCACTAAGTAGTTACTAAATTTCATTTTTTTTTTTTTTTAGAGAATGAAGTTTTGCATTATGAAGTGTCCTTGAATTCCTTAAATTATTTAAGTTTACAAAAGAAGCAAGGTTTAATTTAAAATACCTTTGAACTATATTTGGAATCTCATTACACTCTTGAACCACCATGACTTGCTGCTGCAAATTCATTTAAATTCACATTATTTTATTACTCTGAATAATTGTGAGATTATTCTCTCCTCCCCCCTAAAAAATATTTTGGAACATAAGAAATTTGATGTATTCTTTGGATGCTGCAGACAAATGGTATCATTTTATTACCACTAAAATGTAGCTAACAAATTCTTCATTTAATTATTAATAGAGACAGTCAGGCATGGTGTTCCATGTTTGTAATCCCAGAGATTTGGGAGGCTGAGGAAGGAGAATCTCGGGCTGAAGAATAGCCTTAGCAACTCTCTTTTCTCTCCTCTTAGAATAGCCTTAGTGAGACCCTGTCTCAAAATAAATTAAAAGGACTGGGGATGTGACTCAGTATGGTAAAGTGCCTCAGTATCAAATAAATAAATATTAATAGATGCAACATTTGTGACCAAATTTTCAGTATCTACAATTCACTGGTCCAGTTTTTTGTTGAATACATATGTCATCAGGAATTACAGGTAATATCAGATTTTAAAGTGGGAGGTTAACTTGCAAAAGCATGTATTATTCTCATTAGTGCTGATATTGTGATAGTGTAGAAGTCACATTGACCCCCAAAATGGAGTATTTGAAAAAAAAAAAATTCTAACACATTAAGAGACTGTCAGAAAACTCTATAACCATTGTAATACACAACTATGTCAACTATTAACTCGTCAGATCATTTAACCCATGTCTTTTTCTAAATCAGAAGATTGGCTTAAATTAGAAGACCCAGTCCGCAGCACTTTTTTTTTTCTTCTTATAGTGATTTCCTCAGTTTCCTTTGACTTTGATTCATAGGATGATTTTTCCTAGAAGGCAAGCTCAAAAAGACAGCATTATATTTATCTTTATTATTGTTTCTCAGACACAAATCATTACCACCATAACAGTACTAATAACAAACTAATGGTGTTACTTTTCTTGGAAACCAATCGGAAGTTTATATCTTATGATAAACACTTTATGCCGTGTGAAACTATAGGACATCTATCTTTAACACGTTTGGATGATTCCTTCTGCCCCTCAACTTCATCCTATTCGCAATGTGGGCATTAAGTGACCACACTTGGGAAGAGGTTCAAGTGTTCAAGAAGCCCAGTATTGCTTATCAGACTGTTCTCCAAGCACAAACAATAGGCACCTGTCTCACATTTCTCATCCTATGTTGATTCAACATGCTTACAGTTCTTTGGTTAATAACAAAGATTTTATTGCCAGGATAATTGTTCACTTTCAGAGATTAGAGCAAGTATGAGGTGCCGAGCAAAATGTGCAACTGGAAGAACCATCTTATATCAATAAAAAACAAACATTAACCTCTTTGTGTGATTTTTACTAAAGGGTCAACCTCTTTATATGAATAGTACTCAATTGTATGATGACAGATTTTTATGTCGATAAATATTGGGGGTAAAAATGCTACAAAAGCCTATGGTTACTTGACACCTTACTAGCTATATGACTTCTGTAGCAATTCCACTACCAGGTAGCTGGGAAACCTGTAAGAAATACGGACATGCATGCACACTCCTTGGTTTATTGTGGCCTCACTAAATAGGAAAGATGACCTGAAAGATAGCTGTACTGGACACAGGGTAAGAGAAAAAAGTGCCAAAGGACTAAGAATACTTTTTTTTTCTCATCAAGAAAACAAATATAATTCCAGAAAATTTGTCAAGAAACAGGACTTTTCAGAACAACAACAAAAGCCAACTGTTTAGGCTCTGAAAGGATATTTAATAAAAAAAAAAATTAACACTGATAGACATTCAAAGATCACTGCTTTCTTAAAAGTACATAAAATAGAAAATATGCATTGTTATTTCAAAAACATTGTATGTGTGGCAAAATGTCTGACATCTAAAGATTTAATACTTGCTAAATTTTATTTAATTTGTTATTTATTTGTATTAATAAAATTAAGTTAAAATTAGAAACATTTCCAACTTGTTCAGTTTGTCATTATGCAAGTCACTGGGTTTCTTGTGGGGAAGCTTACTTTCATTTAAGCTGTTAATCAGAGCTCTACTATGATAAAAAAACGAATTGTCTTTTTTTTTTTTTTGGACAGTATTGGGGAGACACTGAGGATTGAACACCCAGGGCCTTACACCTGCTAGGCATACACACACTCTACTACTGAGTTATACTCCATAACCCTAATGAATTGTCTTAATATACAGCAATGTTTTTAAAAAATATTTATTTTTTAGTTGTAGTTGGACACAATACCTTTATTTTATTTATTATATGTGGTGTTGAGGATCAAACACAGGGCCTAGCATGTGCTAGGCGAGCACTCTACCGCTGAGCCACAACCCCAGCCCAACAATATACAGCAATGTTAAAGAAACTATATATTGATGTGCATACTTATGCTTAAGAGTATAGCATATAAAAATTAAGTAATTTTATTTGCTAGCAACTACTCATAAATTGAGCAGTAATCTCTTAAGTAAAACTATATTCTACACTGTTCTGCTGTTTGGTGATCAAATCCCCAAATAATTAGTATTCCAGTTGCTGCTAAACTAAAAATGCTACAGTTACCATAATTTAACAATAGTTCCAAAAAACAAAGTATGTAACTAAGTATTGTGGATTACCTGCAATTCCCCTATAAACATTATAAGATCTTATAGTGTTTTCTAAGAACAAATTAGTTCTTAGATATTTCTCCATTTATTTGCTTTAGTACTTTTTAAATATATTTTTTTAGTTGTCAATGTACTTTATTTTATTTTTTTATATGCAGTGTTGAGAATCAAACCCAGTGTCTCGCACACGGTAGGCAAGTGCTCTACACTGAACTACAACTCTAGCTCCTGCCTTAGCATTTTGATTTTACACTGGAAGATGTGTCAATGGCTTTTTCTGTTTTCTCTTTATATGTGACTTTGGTCTTATTTTTTTGTTTAAAGTAGATGAAAATAAAAATGACTTTAGAAGAGGCTCTTCTAGGCTTAGCAAATATTTAGAGTGTTTTTAAATTTACTATATCATCTTTAATCCAGTGTATATTTTTTAAAAAAAATTTTAGTAGTTAATGAACCTTTTATTTATTTATATGCATTACTCAAACCCAGTGCCTTGTACATGCTATGCAAGCACTCCACCAGTGAGATACAACCCCAGCCCCAAAATATTTGGAGTATGATAAAACCAAAACATAATCTACAACAGATAATTTTCTACATCAGCTATGCTTAAGTACTTTACTAAGGGAAAATCCTACTACTTTTTAGTAATTTAAAATTAAAATGATATTTTAAGGGTTTTTGAAGTCTGAATAATGCTAAATTTTTAAAAAGCAAGACAATTTTCTGAAACTTAATAAATTATGCCAATTTTAAGCTCAGAAAGTTTGGGTTTGATTTCATACACTCAAAAAAATGAGTTGTAGGTGGTTCTAACCTTGTAACATTTATCTTTCCTTTAACTTTTTTTTTTTTTTTTTTTTTTCTGGTACCAGGGATTGAACTCAAGGGCAGTCTACCACTGAGCCACATCCCCAGCCCTATTTTGTATTTTATTTAGAGACAAGGTCTCACTGAGTTGCTTAGTGCCTTGCTTTTGCTGGCTTTGAACTCAAGATCCTCCTGCCTCAGCCTCCTGAGCCGCTGGGATTACAGGCGTGCGCCACCATGCTCAACATCTTTCCTTTAACTTTAAAAAAAATCCTTTACTAAGATAAATTACTTTCTCTTGGTAATCCTTTCTCTTGAAATATGTCACTTTTCCATACAAGCTTCTTATTTTCATACAAAAAGCAGGTATTAGTGTAATGATTTGTTATGCTTTGAATTTGGAATGACCCCCAAAGACTCATGTTGAAGTCTTGGTCCCCAGTGCAGTAATATTCAGAGATGGGGGCTTGTTGAAGTGAATGAGTCCTTGGGGATGTATCTTGCCCCCAGCCCTTTCCCTTCTCTGTTTCCTGGCCACCATGAGGTGAGTAGGTTTGCTTCTACATACCCTTTTACCTTGATGTACTTCCTCACTATTCTCCCAGAAACAATGGAGCCAGCTGACCGTGGACTGGAGATTCTGAAACTGTGAGCCAAAACGATCTTTCCTCTTTTAGGATTTTCTCAATAATTTTGTCACAGCAACGAGAAGCTGACTAACACATGTTTCTTAGCCTTATGTGACACTAACTTTTTCCTTAGTAATTTACATTATTCAGAGATGTTTTTACTATATTTGACATGAGCCAAATGTAATCCTCATTTTATTGGACATGATTGCCCTATAATATAGGTTTGTAAAATTTATACAAAACTTTATATAACAGAAAGTGTTTTTTCAATGTTTTAATATTTAGGATGCCAGGATGAAAACAGTTTAAAGGTAAAAAAATATATATATATATACCCAGCGAATAGGGAGGCTGAAGCAGGAGGATACCTTCAGGCCAGAAATTCCAGACCAGACGGTAACATAGTGAGATCCCCCATCATAAAAAACATTTTTTAAAGGAATTTATCAAAACAACACAATAAAACTACATCTATGTTATAAGCTGGCATGTTATAGCAAGAATATATAGGCACAAAGTTTTAAAATTTCTTTTTTTCTTTTCTTTTTTTTTTTTTTTTTGCAGTACTGGGGATAAAGTCATAAAACTTTTTCCAATATTTCTTTCTTTCTGTACTAGGGAGTGAATGCAGGGATGCTTAACCACTGAGCCACATCCACAACCCCCCCTTTTTTAATATTTATTTTTTAGTTGTAGTTTGACACAATACCTTTATTTTATTTATTTATTTTTTATGTGGTGCTGAGGATTGAACTCAGGGCCTCACATGTGCTAGGTGAACACTCTACCACTGAGCCACTACTCTAGCACCCCAAGCCCTTTTTTGTGTTTTATTTAGAGACAGGGTCTCACTGAGTTGCTTAGGGCCTCGCCATTGCTGAGACTGGCTTTGAACTCAAAATCCTCCTGTCTCAGCCTCCCAAGCCACTGGGATTACAGGCGTGTGTCTCCACACCCAGCTCAACTTGTATTTATTTCTTAAAACTATGCTATTTCACAAGTAATAGAAAAGATGGGTAAGTTTTCTGTCCTTAAATAAGCATCTAATACCAGATTTATAATATAACTGGTGTATGACTAAAACTGGCTTTTTATCCCCCACTGAATTTATTTGTTTGAATTTTATATGGATACAGACTGAAGAACCTTGATCTTATAAAAGACTTCAGAGTTGGGGCTGGGGATATAGCTCAGTTGGTAGAGTACTTGCTTCACATGCATGAGGCCCTGGGTTCAATCCCCAGTACCAAAAAAATAAAAAAATAAAAGACTTCAGAGTAAGCTTGGTTAGAGACTATACTATGAAGACTTAACAACCATCATAATTAACTGTGTACTTTGGATTCTTCCAAAATACTGGCATTTCCTAGGTAAGGATGTATAGTTGCTATCTGGGCTTGAAGTAGAAAATTACAATTTGAAATACATGTTTATGCCAAGGAGTCAGAGGAATATTCTAGTGGGAAATGTCCAGGACCCCACTGACAGTCATCCCTGAGTTTATCAATATTCAGAGAGAACCATGCTTCTTTTTTAAAAAATATTTATTTATTTTTTTTAGGTGTAGATGGACACAACACAATGCCTTTATTTTTATGTGGTACTGAGGATTGAACCCGGGTCTGGCCCGTGCTAGGCAGAGCGCTCTACAGCTCAGCCACAATCCCAGCCCCTAGAACCACGCTTCTTGTATTAGCGTATCTATCAATTGCTCATCTTTTTGTTACATACTGCCATATAGAATTATACTTTTTAATATTTTTTAAAAACAGCTTAGGCAAATTATTAAATATATATATATATATAATTGGAGTAAATAAATACTGCCATTTCCTCTTCAAAATGTACCTGTTGGTGCAAAAAAAAAAATTACTTTTCCAATTGAATTGCCATTATAAAATGTCATATTGGGCAAGATGCAATGGCATATGTCTGTAATCCCAGCAATTTGGGATTGAACTTGCAGGAGGATTGCAAGTTCAAGGTCAGCCTGGGCAATTTAGCAAGACTTTAAGCAACTTAGCAAGACCCTGTCTCAAAATAAAAAAGACCTTTGGGATGTAGCTCAATGGTAAAGCACCCCTGGGTTCAATACCCAGTACTAAAAAAATGTCATATTAGAGAGAGTGAGTAGAAAGGGATTGCTGATAAATTACTGTTTTTCTATGAAAATTCTGTTCTCACTAAGGTAGTTTCCAATGACAATACCTCTTAGAAGAATTCTACAATTTTAAAATGGGAAGGCATATTATCAATTTTCTAGTCTAACTCTTTCATCTGACAGAATAAACTAAAGCCCTAGAGTTTAAATGAAATATTGAATGTCAGATAATATGTTGACAAGATAACAGTGTTTTCTTCTTGTTCAGAACTTTATTTTGTTTTACTCTGATTATTTATTATTTATTTTTAAAAAATTCTAGTACTGAGGATTGAACCCAGAGATACTCTACCATATACTACTTCCCCAGCCCCTTTTTATTTTGAGACGGAGTCTTGCTAAATTGCTGAGACTGACCTTGAATTTACAATCCTCATGCCTTAGCGTCCCAAGGCCCTGAGATTATAGGTGTGTGTCACCATACTTGGCATTATTATTTTTTAAGAGGTGGGAGTCTTACTTTGTTGCTCAGGCTGGCCCTGAACTCTTGGGCTCAAGCAATTCTCTTGCCTCAGCCTCCAGAACAGCTGAGATTACTGGAGTCACACGCAACTTTGTCCAGGATTTAAAATGCAAGTTTTCCATTTTAATTGTAACATACAGTGTTTCAATTTTATTTCTCTTAAAAACATAGCAATTGAACACAATATTATTACAAAAACTATTAATATTTCTCCTTTATTTTTAAGATAGAAAGGAAAATCAAATGTAGAACAATTATGTTGGACTTTTCAAAGAATAGACACTACAGATTGGGGAACCAATTCTATCTTAATGCCAAAATGAGTAAATGAGCTTATTCAATCCTAATTGAACAGGGAAATATGTTGACAGTTTCTTTTTTTTTTTTTCCCCAAAAAGGAAACATTCAACAATCAAAAACAAAACCACTCACTTTGGGGTAAGAGACTTTTCCTAAATAAGATAAGTACAGCCATTTTGTTTCAATAATTTATAAACAGGAATAAAGAATAAAAACTTTGTATCCATTTCAATTTTTAATTAAAAAGCTAGGGGCTCAGATGGCATGAGATAGGGAAGAAATAATAAATCTTAAAAACTCAAATGACAAATTTCTTCTGGCCAGAGAGTGAGACAAGGGAAACCACACAACCCCAGATTGTGAAATCTGTAAAAACACTGATAAGACAGGCAACTTGAACTTGCTCTTGAACTTAAAAGGGAACGCCTGTTTATGGTGAAAGGAAAGAAGGTATTTCAGCTTCCTGTGCAGTAGCATTTAGACCTAAGGAAAGGCTACCCAGATGGATTTTTGAGCAGTTTTCCACTTTAATGAGTCTACATTTCAACTTTCTGTATTCTCACCACGCTCTCTCTACAGCTCAAACGCATACAGCATCTGCCAGCCATGCCCATGAATTCCTGATGTCCCAGTGAGTGCCTCTGCCTCTGCCTTTGCCTCACAAAGCCCCTTGTTTGCCAGGGGTTAACCATGTCCGGAAGGCTCTGGAAGAAGTCTGCTGGGCAGCAGGGCTGCTGTTGTTGATAAGAGGCCTCTTGTTGGACTGGAGACAGGAGCTGTGGGAAACCAGAAACAAAAAGGCTCAGATGGGAACAGCAGCAAAGGTCTCAACCACTGGTCAGACCAGGAAAAGGATTTGGAGTTCCTCCCTCCTCCCTGCCAGATTCCACAGCTGGGAAAAATGGACATCTCCCCCCACACACAAACCCCACCCCAAGTAAATCCATTTGTTACCTTATCATCAAATAAGAACGAGTCATCAATGAATTAATTAATACAATTATGCCAGTATGGTTGTAAACTACTCTGCTGGCACATAGAATCGTTTTACCTTTAATTGCCTGGAGAAAACGTACAACTTGGCTGCACACCTAACTTGAAGAGGAAATTAGGAAAGGATAGTTCCTCCCTGCCATTCACGTCACTCCAGCCCATCCTATTTTAAAATCCTGTGCATTCTGGGTTTATTTTTAATTTCAAAAAACACATTTTAAATTAGGCTCTAAAGAAAGAAGCTTGTGTTTCTTATTCTTTTCAGAGCAGTCCAAGAAATGCTGCATCCGTGCATCTGAGAAATAAATAGGAAAACAAGCTCTCTTTTCATTTCATTTTTGAATCAATACCCAAAATAATGACCAGAAGCAAAAATCCACCGGTGCGTCAGCAAGCAGGATGCTCGGCCCTTCAGCTCCATTCTTCCCCTCTGAGCTGTTCTCTCGCAGGCTCCCGGCAGCAAATCCAGCCACTAGAGCAGATAGATAATGTAGGACAGAATGACCAAGCCTATGATGGCAAAGAACATCAGGATGAAAATATCCAGCATTGTGCAGTCCTAGGCCAAAAAGGCCTCTAGGTTTTGTGAAATGTGAGCTGTGAGCGCCAAGGTTGCGATCCGTGCAGAGAAATGGCTCCTCTTCCCTTGTTCCTGTCCCTTCCCCCTCCTGGGAACCTGAGACTAAGGGATGCTGTGGCTCCATCAGCAGTTTACACCCCCCCCACACACACACACCACAGTCAACCAATCACAAAGCCCGGGGGTGGGTGACCAGGGAACTGCTAGAATTAGACCAGGCAGAACTTAAGAGGCTCACTTTCTTCCCAGGAACCCAGACCCACTTTGTACAGAAATGTTAATTGCATTTAAATACATGGTATCTCTATGGAGTTTACCTGCTGGGGAGCCGGGAGGGGATAGGAACTTTATCCAGATCAACTGAGAATGGATTCTCCTGCTTCCTTTTTTCTCTCACATCTCTGGCAAATTATCTCAGAAAAATAATGGCTAGCAATGGGTGGTCCACTGACAAGTTCAGAAGGTCACCACAATGTGGATGGGACGTGGACAATGGTCTCATATGAGTCTCAGATAGCATCCCTAGGGATGGAGCTAGCTTCTAAGTCCTACACTGTGGCAGATACTGCACTGCAAGGTTTAATTTCAACCTGCTTCAAGTCTTTTATGCACGTCTGGGAGCTTCCCTGATGTTGAATAGTCTAGTAGCAGCAGGGCTGAGACTCACACCAGGCTCACAGACTACAGAGTCCACACTCTCCTCCCCAGACTGGTTGCTACTGGTCTGGGCAGTCCTTCGACCCTGACTGCTCGTCCCCATTTGTGGTGCATTTTATTCACATGGCTCCATTTACAGAATGAACACGGGTCTCTCCATCTATCCCTTCACTCCTGTGCCATTGTCACCGCTTTGTTTTCTCTTCAAAGCTCAACATGGTGTTATCCACAGAGAGGACACTGAAAAATTCTCAGGCTCATCCCTACGTAATAAGTGTCTAGAAAAGCAAATTCAAGTCATTTCTTCTGAAGGAAAAAGGATTAATGTATTATTATTGTTGTTGTTATTGTTTATTTTGGTACTGGAGATTGATCTCAGGGGTATTCGACCACTGAACCACATCCCCAGCCCTACTTTGTATTTTATTTAGAAACAGGGTCTCACTGAGTTGCTCAGCACCTTGCTTTTGCTGAAGCTGGCTTTAAACTCACGATCTTCCTGTCTCAGCCAGTTATGACTTTTGTTGCTTTATGCCTTTTTATAACTTGATTTCCTATTAAAGTGTCCCTGGGATATCTCTGAGGCCTACTCTCCAATTTTTCAAAAAATTTGGGGGTTAAGACATTGGTAACCCCCCTCAGGAACTTAGGCTGCTTCCAAAAGGGGGTCTATTCCCATCTGGGGATGGATCTAGAAACTCCTCCTTGGAGGAGTTTGGCCCATCCCCAGGAGGCAGAGCACAGAGCCTCTGTGAGGATGAAAACAGCACTGATGCCCTCCAAAGCCTACAGCCTCCTTCATTCACTCTGAAGGTAAAACCTCCGGGGGAAGAACCAGGGGAGGGGGCACTGCAGCTCTGCAGAGGGATCCAGCCAACAAACCAGATTTCCCAACTCATTTCCTCCTACTGGGAATGTATTAGACAGCTACCTCATTTAGGGATGAGTATCAGTATTGCCTTTAATTGTAGCTCATGGGACAGGGGCACAGGGTTCACCACCAGAGGCTGTGTGAGACCCAGCATCCCATCAAAGTAGTTACTTCCTTTACAGGCTCTAAGGAAGATCAAAGGAGAACATGCTAAAAATCACCTTCCTATGGCTCTGAGAAGAGGGCCTTGAGATGCCAGGCCACCTTAGTTTTATCCCAAGTCTTGTACCACCATGGGACAACCTCTGTCATTTTACTCTTCAAACATATGCTGAGGTCTTACCACCTCCTAGAACTAGAACTGCTCCAGGGCTCATTTGTTAGTTCAGTATTTGTTGAGCAGCTCCATGTGGGACCCTGGACTGGTACCAGGGATTGAAAGATGAATTTGACCCATTATCTGCCAGGAGGGGCACTGGCTGGTGGGGAGACAGTCATCACTAAGGAAGCTGGACAGTATGAGGAGGAAACCAAGAGCTCAGTCAGTGTCACCAAGTCAGGTAGAGAGGGATGAGTGGAAAAGCCAGGAGTAGGCTGGGAAGAAGGAAATTCTCCACAGCAGGAAGCAGATGCCAGAGCCTGGGTGGGTAGCAAACTGCCCCTTGGCTTCCAGATAGTCCTTCTCTCCCTATAGGCCAGCAGGAATCCCAGTGGGCACAGGGGCCAATGGCCCCAAGCTCATAGGACACACACACCAGCACCTCAGAGCCAAAGACGAAACCAAATCCGCAGGTAAAAATTATACTTTTATTTGAGTCACCAGGAGAAAGTTTCACTTTTGTGGTTCAAGTCAAATGTTCAGAATCACAACAGGCCAGAAAGATTTGATCCCAAGCACAAGCCCATGAGGGAGGGGACCAAATAGACCCAAAAGACAACAACCCCATATAAAAAGATGAGTGACTGGTTTCACACACACGCACGCATACACACACACATACAAACAGATGAAATGCTTGGACAGGCGAATTTCACAGGGTCACTTGTTTCTTTTTAAATACGGGTTTGTGGGGTGGTGTTTTGTTTTTTTTCCAGCTATTAAAAAAAGGCCCAAAAGTGCATGTGTGAAGGGGAAAAGGCAGAAATGAAGCAATAAAGGAGTTTTCCCTGGAGGGATGGGGCGGGGGAGGCAGGAAGCACTGTTGGAAGAATCCACACTTCCCACGGTGGGCTTTTGGGCACGGTAGGATTGGTCCACAAAACTGATGTTCCCAGGTATTATCTTTCCTGGGTTAGACTGGCTACAAGACCTCTGTGAAGGTCAAAGATCAGGGGCTCAGCGCAGCCCTTGGGGTTCTGTGCTCTTCTAAGGGTGGAAGGTTCTGGGAAGGAACATAGGCTCTAGCTACTCTGGGTCCCCTCAGCACCAGTGTGAGAGTGCCTCCTCTCTCTGGGGGTGTGTGAGAAAGCATCCCCTATTTTTAGGACTTCAGATGGGAAGAATAGGAGCTGGCTTGCCTTGTTTTGGAAGTCCAGCTAAGTGAAATAGGCTGCTGGCTCCTCTTAAGGTGGCACCCCCTCCCAACCACAGTCCCTGCAACAGGATGTGTCCCTGACCTCTGGTCCCCAGATCCACATTGTGCTTTGAAATCAAGAGAAAACAGAGTGGATCAGCACCACCCCCAAGGCTGCTACCCAATATTCTTCCTCTGTCCAGCTTGTCCCCAAGTCGCCCAAGAGGACACTCCACCTGCCCTTACCTAAATGAGACAGAAAGGAAAAGGAACGAATCAGGCAGGGGCTCCTTCCAGCTGCTTGTCAACCTCTGATCTGGACTACATGTTCCCAAATCAAATGTGAGCCACTGACAGGACACTCATGCAGACTGGATTGCTTAATAGGCTACCCTCCTGGGGTCCTCGCCCTCACCTGCAAGGCTCAAGTGTGCAATGGGGCAAGATGCCACCTGAGGGGCTGGGGGTGTGGCTCAGTGGTAAAGCACTTGCCAAGCATTTAAGAAGCCCTGGGTTCCATCCCAGCCCTGGGGGGGGGGGGGGGGAAAGTCAGCTGCAGGGCCTGATCAGCCTAAGAGTCACGATGGGGGGAGGGGGAGAGACACAGAGAGGTAACAAGAAAACCCAGAGATGAATAAAGCCAGGGGAGGGGTATCCCAGCCCTCACCCAGAGAAGGAACTTTGATGTAGCACCGTCTTGCCCTTCCTCCTCCCAGAGCCTGTGCTTCCAGTTTTGGAGCCCTAGGACCCTCTGTTGCTTCCAGTAGACACAAGAGGGAGGCTTGAGGGGAGACTGAGGCACCACAGTGAGTGACCAAGAACCTTCTGGTGCCCTACTCAGCAGCCCCAGGCACAGGGAGAGAAGAGGCCCACACCAAGTCTTCCCCTTCCTCAATCCAGCAAACAGGCCCAGCAGCAGCCCCCAACCCCACAACCACCCACACGGTTGCTCTGCACCCTGAAAAGGGGGCATGGAGTCTCCTCATCCAGATAGGAGGAAGGAGGGCTTCCACCCCAGAGAGAACCCAAAGAACTTCTCTCCACCAGGGTCCTCCCTCTCACTGTCGGTTTAAGGAAAATACCAGGGCAGACGGCTCTGCCCCCTCCCCCCCCCCCTCTCTCTCTCACACACACACACACACACACACACACACACGCAAACACACACATATACCTTGCACACAAGCCCAGACACCAGCAGACATACACCTGGTTCCTCCTGTCACCCTTACATTTTCCTGTTACAGTTACCTGCACACATGCTCGCTTGGGTCCCAGCAAGCCAAGCTGTGGGGACAGAGCTGGCTTTGCACAGCTCCAGGCCCACTTGGCACAGAGCAGGACAGGGGAGGCTATTGGGGCCCCAGACCTCTACCCATGAGGAGGGAAGAGCATGGCTAACCCAGAGCCCAGGGGAGGTCTCCACGCCCTCAGCACAGCTTCCTGCCTGGGAGGCAAAGGAGTCCCTGGAGAATGGGGGTGGAAGTGGGGTAAAAGGGAATGCCCTGCTCCCCTCCTTCCTGCGGCTGCCCCTAAAGCTAAGAAAGGCAAGAACTTCACCCAAGTTGTGCTTCCTGGGGGCTCTTGGTCTGCCTGCCCCCCCAGGTGTGGGGGTCACAGTGCAGGGAGTACATGGGGAGGCAGAGGGGAGGGAGGGAGGTCCCTTGGTGAGTTAGCAGCCCCCACATTGAGAGAGGGGTAAAGCCACCGTCCTGGTCCCACGCACAGCGGAGCCCCACCCCAGGGATGTATAGAGTCCTGCCTGGGGGTCCTGGGCATGTGGGGCTCACCTGGCACTGGAATGTCTGGGTGTGTGAGGAGCTGGGCAGGGGGTGTCCGAGGGGTCAGATAGAGGGGAGGCTAAGCTGCGGGCCACAGAGGTCTCTGGTTCCAGCCCGCCCAGCCCGTGGGCCTTGCCCTCCCCCAGAGTGGCCATGCCTGTTCCATCCAGAGAGAAACCAGGAAGTCAGTCAAGGGGAAACCTGCCAGAGGAAGGAGCCCGCGAAAGTGGCAGAACAAGGCTTCAGTTGGCAAAAAAAAAAAAAAAAAAAGCTGGAGGAGGGATGGGAATAAACAAGCCGTTGCAGATCTTAAGAAACAGAGACACTGAAGGGTGGATGGGTCACGCCCCGGGACGGATGCGATGTCATGGAATGCACTGAAGACTGGTTGGGGAGGGCACCGCGGGGCTCAGATGGCCTCCACGTAGTTGGCCGGCAGCATCCCCGTGTCGCCGGTGCGCTCCACGGTCCCATACATCCAGCCGTCATCGATCTGCTGCACGTTGACGATGGTGTCCCCATCCTGGAAGGAGACCTCATCCTCGTCGGCAGCGCTGTAGTCGTACACCGCACGGTACCGCTTCTGGGGGTAAGGATGCACAGTCAGCCCGGCCGGGCCAGCGGGCTCTCGCCCCGGTTTCTTTCTTTTTTGCTGGGACTAGAACCCAGGGCTCGCAAATGCCCGGGGAGCGCTCCACCCTGAGCTTGCTCCTGACAGCTGTACCTCCAAGTGATTCTCCAGGACTCCTGAGCACACCCAAGAAAGCAGTGACCCAAGAGATGGAGGACCTGGGCTGTGATCTGCCATCATTTTTCTTGTGTCTTACATTCTGAAAGTCCGCCCCCCACCCCGCTTTTTTTTTTTTTTTTAGGGGCTGGGGTTGTGGCTCAGTGGTAGAGCGTTCATCTCCCACGTGCGAGGCCCTGGGTTTGATCCTCAGCACCACATAAAAAAATAAATAAGTAAAATAAGGTATTGTGTCCAACTACAACTAAAAAATAAATATTAAAAAAAATTTTTTTTAATGTGGTGCTGAGGATCGAACCCGGAGCCCCAGGCCAGTACTCTAATGCTGAGCCACGACCCCAGCCCCTGAGTTCCTGCCCTTTATGGATGTACTTGGCACTGACTAAAGGCCAGGCACAGGGCAGGCTGGGGATACATTCACACACCTCGCCTCCCCCACCAGGGATGCAGGAAGGTTTCACAGGCAAGATGTGGAGATTGTGTTTAAAAATGTGACCATAAATTAAAAATAAAATAAAATGTGATGATGGCTATTCACTACTATTTGGATTATTATAAGCACCAATGGTTTCCTTTTGACGCCATGACTAGACTGGTTTTATTCCCAAGTTAGGGACAAAAACCTTTCCTTGAGGGAAAAATCTTGAGTGGTCATGAATGTGTATCAGGCTCCACCTTCCAAGCCTCAGTCACAACCTGTGTAAACCCCATCATAGATGGTCCCTGACGTGACATCTATCGGTGGTAGATGGCCATCTAAATTCCTTGGTTCTCACTGTACCCTGTCCAGGGGCTTCAAAAAACAAAGTTTGAAATCTATAACCCCGCAGGATTAGAGGCCACACCCTTCACAAAGTGACCTGGACTCTCTTATCACTAACTCTACCTCTATCTCAGGCCAAAGTTGCTGCCATCTAAGATCATGTCCTGCAACTGCCTCCCAACTTGCCTCTCTGCTTCACCCTCAGTGCTCGACTGCTGACTTCCCATATAGGCGCCACCGCGATCTTTTAAAAGCATTATGTCAGGCCAGGCCTGGTGGCAGGTGCCTATAGTCCCAGATCCTTGGGAGGCTGAGGCAGGAGGACTGCTTGAGCCCAGGAGTTTGAGGCCAGCCTGGACAACACAGCAAGACCTTGTCTCAAAAAGTAAAAAAAGGGTAGCTGGGGGTGGTGATGCACCTCTATAATCCCAGTGGCTTGGGAGGCTGAGGCAGGAGGATCACAAGTTCAAAGTCAGCCTCAGCAATTTAGAAGACCCTATCTCAAAATAAAGGACTGGGGATGTGGCTCATAGGTAAGTGCCCCTGGGTTCAACTCCTAGAACTAAAAGTAAAAAGGACAAGCAAACCCCGTCAGTCTGCACAGACTGCCAGTCACCAAGGCCCTCCTGTGGCCTACGAGTACCTCTAGGTCTGACCCCACCTACCCTCCTCCTGTCTCTAATCACCTCGGCCCTCCTGCTGGCCCTTGAACTTCATAGGACAGTCCTACCTTGGGAACTTTGCACTTGCTGTTCTCCCTGTGCCGTTCACCCCTCCACTTTATTGAGGACTTTGCTCAAATGTCACTTTTTTATTTTTAGTTGTAGATGGACACAATACCTTTATTTTGTTTATTTAGTTTTTTTATGTTGTGCTGGGGATCAAACCCAGTGCTTCATGCATGCTAGGCAAGTGCTCAACCACTAAGCCACAACCCCAGCCCTCAAATGTCACATCTTGACCCTGCTGCTCCCTGTCCCTTACCCAGCTGTCTATCTTCAGAGCATATACCAGACAGTGATCTGGCCTGACATTATTTACCTACTTAGTGATTGCTTTCTTGCTGGAATATAAGCTCCTAGAGGGTGGGAAGGTGGTGGAATCACTCATGTCCTGTATCTGAAGGACTGGCTGGTCATCTGAAACCTTATCCTTCAGATGACCTCTTCCCAGCCCCCATAGCAATAACACATCCTTGTGTATGTCCAGGACAAGAGGCTCCTGGAAGTCACTTGAGACCCACCTGACATGGGACGGCATGGCAGAGCCCTTAGAGCCCTTAGAGGCAGGGATTAGCTGAGCAGAAGGACATGGAGGGATCAACCCATGAGAAAGAAGCAGGACCCAGGTCTGGAAGGCCCCAAGCAGAAAGGTGCTTTGTGTGCACCCACGGAGCCAGAGCAGGGAAATGGCCAGGACAAGAGGAGTGACTTGGCTGACACACTAGGGCCAGGACCCAGGGCCCCAATCAGTCAGACCTGGCCCCGTCCACCGCACTTCCTCTCAGTGAGGCTGAGACCCCTGCTACCTACACAGGGTCAGAGGTCAGGAGAAGCCATGGCCTATGTCCAGGAGGCCTTCCCAGGGGCGCCAGTCCCTCTGGGGGTCTGTCCACCTAGTCAGGGTTACTCACCCCGCCCCCGCCTGGGGCGCTGCGCTGTATGGAGACTGGGGCTGCAGGCTCCTTGTAGCCACCGTAGGCTGGAGTGGCCTGCTGCTGCTGGGGCTGCTGGTAGACTGGAAGGTGGGAGAGAGGACTCAGAAAGTGATCTGCGAGACCCAGCCCTTCCCAGGTCCCCTTGTGGGAACAATGTCACCGCCCCATCCCCAACCCCGCTCGCCCCCACCCCTCAGCTGCTCTGCCTGTGCAGGGATTCCCCAGCAGGGTCTGTGAGTCCTCTCAAGCTGGGGGCTGCCCTCCTGATCCCCGGCCCAGCTCAGGCCTGACCCCAGCGCCATGGGTGGGACCTGGGGTTTGTGCCTATGTGTGCGCAAATGGCTCTCCTTCAGCCCCCTCCTGGCTCTTGGGCCTGGCTGCACAGGCCCACACCCACCAGGGGCGCTGGTCGGGACGTGGTGAGGCGGCTGCTGCTGCTCCTGAGGCCGCCGGTAGCTGCTGCTGTCCTGGGCGTCCCTGCGCTCTGGCTCCAGGCCCTCACCCCCACTGGGGCCCATGCGGCTCTTCTCAAACTCCTCATGGTACTTTATCTGCAAGGGGCAGAGGCACCAGGTGAGCGCTCCTGCAGCAGGAAGCCAGCCAGGATCCTGCTGCCACAGACCCTGAGAGGAGAGCGGAGCACAGGCATGAGCCAGTGGTCCCAGTTGTTTGGGAGACTAAGGCAGCAGGATCACCTGAGCCCAGGAGTTCAAGGCCAGCCTGGGCAACATAGTGAGACCCCATCTCAACAAAGATCCTGGGCTGGGAGGCTCCCTGAGGACTCCAGGCAGGCAGAGCACATCTGCATGCATTTGGACACACCTGTAAAATAGGTCACTGGTGTCTAGCTTAGAAGCTGGAGATGTAAGAACAGGGCCGTGGAAGTGACAGCATCAGATGAATGTGAACGGTTATTTGTATGTGCCTGGGGCAGGGACTGGGCCTTCCCTGCTTCCATCCTGGTCAACAATAGCAGCCAACTCTGTTTATTGAGCTCTTACTATGTGCCAGGCACTGTGCTAGGTATTCTATGTTACAGGCTACTCTTCATCTGATCAGCACCTCACAGGAGTTTGTTGATCCCTTCTCGCCAAAAGGCTTCAACTGGAGGCTGCTGCTGTTCACGTGGTTTTATTTCACTCCTTTATTTAGTTATACTGGGGATCAAACCCAGGGCCTCCACACTCTAGGCAAGTGCTCAGCCATGATCTCCAGCTTCACACAGATTTTTTTTTAACACAATCCTCAACGACACAAAAATATCACTTTGCAATATGGAAAGTGCAGTGTAAAACACACCCAAAACACGAACGGCAAAAGCAGGGAGACGCAGAAGCAGCAGACCCAGGAGCGCTCGGGTTTTCTGGCCCCTCATGAGACACTCACCCACTCTGGAGACCCCGAGGGGAGAAGCTTGACCAAGGGGAGGTGCCGAGACCCAGACTTTGAGCGCTCTGTGAGAGCTGGGCTGGCCTCAGGGTGGGGAGAAAGTGGGACAGAGAGGGACAGGTTGAACAGCCCACCCCCACTCCCCAGGGGAAACTCAGAAAGCAGGGAAAGCAGGACAGAGGGACAGCCAGAGAGAGGCACAAGCCCTCTCCCAGGGAGTCCTGGGCCCCGAATTCCCTGCAGGCCTTGGGCACCTGACTGGAGGCCGGCTCTCACTTCCTGCTCACCAGGACCCTGTCCTGCCTCTTCCTGTTCCTGGGAAATGATGGGAGTGGGGGAACAGGGCAAAGAGTCAGGCAAAGCCTGTTTCCTGGAGCAGAAGGGAAGGACCCGAGGTCCTGGGCCCTGAGTGTCCTGTCCAGGCCTGACCCATGCTGACGCAGTCCAGGGCCCCCTTGGCTAGGCTTTCTCTGCTGGCTTCTCTCGCCTTTGGCATGAGTTGAGTCGAGGGCAAGAGCTGACACTTGGCGGGGCAGACCCCTGGGCCACTTCTACTGGCTAAAGAACTGTTATCTACTGCAGGCTGCGCCAAGAAGGCATGCGGGAGGGATCTGGTCTGGAGGCAGAAAGCAGCTCATTTAGGAGTTTGGGTCAGAACCAGCCCTTCCTTTCCCTGTCCCCTCCCTTCATGGCAAAGGAGGGAGCCACACCCGATTGGCAAAGCAAGCCAAGCCCTGTCCAATGCAGGCGCCACCTGTTCCCATCCATACCAACAACCTGCACGCCTGCAAGCTCTTCAGAGTTCACAAAAGCTCTTTGTACATCATCTTCCCTGACCCTGACAATGGTCACCCTAAAAAAAATAAGCTGGGGCTGGGGATGTGGCTCAAGTGGTAATGCGCTTGCCTGGCATGCATGGGGTGCTGGGTTTGATCCTCAGCACCGCATAAAAAAATAAAATAAAGATGTTGTATCCACTGAAAACTAAAAAATAAATATTAAAATAAAAAAAAATAAGCTGGATACAGATACTTTAGTTTCCATTTTACAGAAGAGGAAAATGAGGCTCAGAGACAAATGACTTCCAGAGATGGTGACACGAGGACAAAATCCTAGGCAGGCAGCCCCTTTCCTGGTAACAGGCGCAGGAGCAGGGTGACCACATACTGCCTGCCCCTAGTTCCAGCTCCTGTCTACTGTCCAGGAACCAAATATGAAGGCCACCGCTTTCAGCAGGGCGTGATCCCAGCAACTTGGGAGTTCAAGGCCAGCCTGGGCAATTTAGCAAGATCCTGTTTCAAAAAAGGCTGAGGACGTAGTTCCGTGTCACAGCACCCTGGGCTCATCCCCCATAAAAAAAAAAAAAAAAGAAAGAAAGAAAAGAAAACAGAATACCCCTTTTCATTTTCAAAAGGGGTGATAAGCATAAGGCCACCCTAACTTGGAGGGGACTCCAGGCGTGCAGATCAGGAGAGAGAGCGCAAAGGAAGCCTCTTCCTCCACCTCCCTCCACAGCAAATGAGGAACCTGTGTCCTTGCTTTGCTGACTACCGGATGGGTGTTAAGTGCATCCAAGCACCACAAGGTGAGAGCACATCCCGAGGCAAGGACCCTCCAGAGTCCTCCGGGGGGCTGGCAGATCCCTGCTCCCAGCTCAGCACATTCCTGATTTTCTTAGAGACCTGAGGGTCGCCAGAGCCCAGGACCACCAGCAGAGCCCCGGGGCGAGTGTCCTGGGCCCCCCTGGAGGAGGCCAGCTCCAACTGTGCCGGGAGGCCCAAGTGCACATGGTGCTGAGCCCTGGGCCCCTGCTGGCCAGGTCTTCAGGGAGACTAGGTAGGGTCCCCTCCAAAACCCTCCCAGCTGATGTTCCGTTTTCTGAAGCCCCTGCTTCCTGATTGTGGTGGAAAGAACGAGAGCGTGACTCCCTACACGTTCCTCCCCACATGATTCTTCACCACGGCTGAGGAGGGAGCACGGCGGCTCTGAGCGGAATAACCAACTCACCGGCCAAGGTCTCTCTTTAAAAATAACAACGCCTCTCACCCGCCGAGGTCCTGTTTTGTGCCCTTATAAAACTCCCTTCCCTTCCTCAGCCAGACCAAGAAGACTATAACATTATCACCCCCATTTACAGATGGGGAAACCAAGGCTGAAGAGGACGGTGAAGTCAGCATCCAGCTCGGACTTGAGAGTCTTAGTTCTCAAGCACCACCCTGTTAGAGAGATAGTATTTTACTTTTAAAACACATAAACCTGGGGCTGGGGATGTGGCTCAAGCGGTAGCGCGCTCGGCCTGGCATGTGTGAGGCCTGGGTTCGATCCTCAGCACCACATACAAACAAAGATGTTGTGTCCGCCGAAAACTAAAAAATAAATATTAAAATTCTCTCTCTCTCTTTTTGAAAAAAAAGAAAAAACAAAACAAAACACATAAACCTGGACTCAACTTCATCAGTAGTCAGGGAAATGCAAGTTCAAATATAGCGAGACACACTCAAAACGGCTAAAATGGAAAAGCCTGAGGATATGGGACAGGAAAACTCAACACTGCTTGGGGGAAAAAGGTAACTCAGCACAATCACCTGGAAAATAGTTCAGCATCACATGGAAAGCTGAAAAGACATACACTCTGAGACCTGGCAATCTCCCTGCACAGAAGCACCAGAAGAGAGGATGTCCACTGGACTTATAAATCATCAAAGTGTCCATCAAGAACAGAATCAATAATATGCAGTATGATCACCCATGGAATACTATGCAGCAACAAAAAGGGATGAACTAGGACTACATGCAAACATATAGATGAATCTTCAAACCCAGTGTTGTGCAAAAGAACCAAGATATACACACAACACACACATACCATACTGTATGTTCAAAATTAGAAAAGCCAGGACTGGGGTTGTAGTTCAGTGGTAGAGTGCTTGCCTCTCAGGTGTGAGGCACTGGGTTTGATCCTCAGCACCACATAAAAAATAAACAAAATAAAGATATAAAAGAAAATAAGAAAAGCCAAATAACATTATGTAAACATATGCATATACTATAGTTATACATTAAAAACTATAGAGAAAAAGAAAGTATATTAAAATCAAATTAACAGGCTGGGGAACTAGCTCAGTTGGTAGAGTGTTTGCCTCATATGCACAAAGCCCTGGGTTCAATCCTCAGGAACACACACACACACACAAAATCAAATTAGCAAGGCATGGTGATGCATGTCTGTAATCCCAGCAGCTCAGGAGGCTGAGGCAGGAGGATCTCAGCAATAGCAAGACACTATGCAACTCAGTGAGACCCTGTCTCTAAATAATAATACAAAATAGTGCTGAAGATGTGGCTCAGTGGGCGAATGCCCCTGAGTCCAATCCCTGGTACCCACTTACCCCAAAAAATCAAATTAGAGGATTACCCAGCAAGCCTGCCTCTGAACCATTTAACTCTGGGAATGAAACTTGACTACTATTTAGCCAAACTCTGAAGACTGACACTAACTTACTGAACACAAAATGCTAATTATTTTTTGGCTAACAGAAATGCAGAGAAATCTGCCTGTAGCCAAGATAACTTCAAAGTTTATGGTTTTATTGTCCTGTCGGACATTGACCAGGTGCAGCTTGCGATACACTCTCCAGCCCCTTGCCATCTGCCACCTGTGTTGTCCACCCAGAATCTCCAGCTAGTTAATATTTAACTAGGCTGAGGCAGATGCTTGCTACACTCTGGTCCTTAACACTCTAAAATTATTTGGGCAGGGGACTGGAAATGTAATGTTCTATTTCTTGGTTTGCATCATGAGAAAGCAGGTGTTTGGGGGCTGGAGTTATAGCTCAAGGGTAGGAGGCCTGCCTAGGACGCATGAGGCCCTGGGTTCAATTCTCAGCATCTGTGTGTGTGCGCGTGCAAGTGAACACACACACAAAGTATTTACTTACACCCACAGTAAGTATTTACTGTGTTACTATGCTGTTATAGTTTTAAAAAAGAGAAACTGAAAGTAACCAAAGTGTATACAGAGAATCAATATGTAAGTAAACACGTCAGTGAATAAAAGCAGAGGCTTCCATAAGGGGCTCCAGTAACAAGCTTCCAGGGTTTTAGGTGCAGCAAGCCTGTGGAGCTCAGGCCACTGCAATGCTCAGCCCACACCCAACAGCACTGGGCCAGCCCTCTTAACCCTCTAGATTCCTTTAATGAGGACATAATTACCACAGATGCATCACTTACTGGCATCTCTCCTGGTAACAGGGCTGAGGTTACAGCTCAATGGTAGAACTCTCACTTTGCATGCACAAGGCCCTGGGGTTCCATCCCCAGCACCACCAAAAAAAAAAAAACCTCATACCTTCTTAGCATTAGATAATGGCCAATTTCAGCCAAACTCTGCTCTACTTTCCTTCTTTAGTATAAAAAGCAGACAAGTCTGCCTTTGAAGTATTATTATCAACATTTGTCCTTGACATCTTCCTCACAATCAGCTTTCAAGGTAGGGCCAGTTATTCCAGCATTAACAGATGAGGAAACTGAGCAACCCGCCCAGTGGTGGAATGGCAAAAGCGGGATTCCAGCCCTTGGGTTCTCCCTCCCCAGTACCTTGCCTCTTTGTTTTTTTTTTGTTTTTTTTTTTTTTGTACGGGATTGAACTCAGGGGCACTCAACCACTGAGCCACATCCCCAGCCCTGTATTGTATTTTATTTAGAGACAGGGTCTCACTGAGTTGCTTAGCATCTCGCCATTGCTGAGGCTGGCTTTGAACTCATGATCCTCCTGTCTCAGCCTCCCCGAGCTGCTGGGATGACAGGCATGAGCCACCAAGCCTGGCACCTCTTTGTGGTTCTAAGGACAAATGCACACAGCCAAAGCAATAATTCCCCCAGACCAGACACTTGTTTCCACAATGCTCTGGCTTGGGACTGGGATGTAGCTCAGTGGTGGAGCACTTGCCTAGCAACAGCAAGGGGCCTGGGTTCCATTCCCAGCACTAAAAAAATCAAAAGAAAACAAAACCTCATGCTGGTAAAACCCGTAGCTGCAGAACATGACTCTAGTAGGACAAGTCTTCATCTCTTTGCAAGATGGCCTGACCTTCAGAAACAATAAGGTCATCTGGAGCTAATCGGGAAGGGACAGGTCAGAGACAGGAAAGCTATTTTGGAAACAAAAGGTGTGGCTCTGAATACCATCTTTCCCAAAATTCCTCTAGAGGTTGGCACAAGATAGCAGTGGTTCTGAGTGAAGTTTAAATTTCTCTTGAGGTTTTAGGCCAAGTCAGTTCTGGCATCCTCTGATTAGGGGGTGGTGAAACTTACTTTATCATTTTAAATGATAGCTCTCAATTTTAGCAGGCCATGTGCGGTGGCACACACCTGTTATCCCAGCAACTCAGGAGGCTGAGGCTGGAGGATCACAAGTTCAAAGCCAGCCTGAGTAATTTAGTGAGACTCTGACTCTAAACAAAAAATACAAAGGGATGGGATGTGGCTCAGAGGTAAAGCACCTGTGGGTTCAATCCCCAGTACCAAAACATAAAAATGAAACTTCAGAGAGCACCACTATAACCCAAGGAAACGTGTCTAAAAACTGATTCCTGGGATCCAGAGAAGAGGAGGCAGGGCAAGGAGGCCAAGAGTCTGCATTTTCACTAAATGCCCGGATGCTCATAGTTGAGACACACACTTGATAGTCTTTAATTGCATTCTCTAAAACCAAGAATCTTCACAGCCTTGTGGTTACACTTCAGAGATTCCAGCTAAAACTGCAAAAGCAACCACCAGGTCAGGTCACCTCCCCCACCTCAGAGCAGAGGACAATCAGCTAGTTGCAGCTTGGGTTGCGGATAAGATGGTTATCTCCTAGTGTGGATGTCTGGGCCACAGTGAGTTTTTGTTACTAGGACACCTCAGACATTAACACCTACAGTAATGGGGGCAGAAGAGCAGGTAGAATAGGCTGGGCGTGGAATATTCTGGAAGCCTTCCAGATAGGGTGGCAGGGACAAATGGGCCTGTTTGTCTCCTCTCCTCCAAAACGCACAGTGGGGCTGGGATTGCAGGCTGGGAACAAGCAACAGAGGTCTGGGGAGGAAGCTCAGCAGCAGAGTGTTTGCGGAGGCCCTGGTGTGATCCCCAGAACCATAAATACATAGATAAATTAAAATACACAAAATTAAACACAGGGTCCCTCACAATGAAAAGCCCCAGGAGACCAGCTCTGTGAACTGTCCAGGTCGTCCCATTACCCAAGGCCATGTCCACCTTCCCCACTTTGCACACTGAGGGCTCTGAGCTCTAAGACACAGAACCT
The DNA here is from genome assembly GCF_047511675.1 of Marmota flaviventris. Classification (NCBI taxonomy): domain Eukaryota; kingdom Metazoa; phylum Chordata; class Mammalia; order Rodentia; family Sciuridae; genus Marmota; species Marmota flaviventris. The sequence continues at coordinate 55,159,484 of NC_092514.1, read as the reverse complement.
TGTCACCCTTTGGGGGACCTAGGCCAGAAGGGAGGCTCCAGGGAAGGTGCCAGCACTAGCATAGAAAGGGGTACGTAATGGCCCACCTGTCTCCAACATGGCCATGTTCAGAGAGAGGCCCCTGGGAAGTACTGGATCATGAATGCTCCACCTCATGGATGGATCAATCTATTGATGGAGTCATAGGTAAATGGACTCCTGGGAGGTGACACTGCAGGAGGCGGGGCCTAACTAAAGGGAACAGGTCTTGAGGGCATGCTCTTGGGGACTACATCTTATTCTGGCCCCATTCTTCTCCTCTCTCTGCTTCACCACAAGCCAAGCAGTTCTGCTTCACCACACACTCCCCACCGTGATGTTCTGGCCCACCACAAGCCCACAGCGAGGGGCCAGGATCTCATCGGAAACCAAGAGTCAAAATAAATCCTTCTTCCTTTAAGTTGATTTTCTCAGGTATTTTGTCACAGTACCGGAAAGCTGACCTTAATACAGGGCAACTGTGGGAGCAGAGAAGGATGAGAGCCCTCTAAGCCGTGCCCTCTCTAGCCAAAGGGAAACACCCCATTTCCTCAGAACACCAATTTCAAACTGCAGGTCAATGATTTTGTTGTGAGACTCATTTAGTAAGTCTCCACTCAGCATCTTTACAAAATAAAGGAACAGAAAATATCTGAATGAGCCCTCCATATAGTAAAATACTCATTCATGAAAGTTTTTTCCTCTTTTGTTTTTTTCCTTTGCAGTACTGAGGATCGAACACAGGGTGTTCCACCACTGAGCTGTATCTCCAGCTTTTCTTATTTTGAGACAGAGTCTTGCTAAGTTGCTCAGGCTGGCCCCAAACTTGTGATCCTTCTACCTTCACGACATGAGGAACTACGAAAATTGCAGTGCTGGGGACCTAACCCAGGGCTTTGTGTATGCCAGGTAGGTGTTCTACCACTGCATCCCCCGACCCTGTTCATGGAAGTTTTGTTTTGTTTTTGGTACTAGGGATTGAACCCAGGGGCACTCAACCACTGAGCCACATCCCCAGCCCTTTTTTAAAATTTTTATTTAGAGACAAGGCCTCGGTAAATTGCTGAGGCTGGCTCTGAACTCATGATCCTCCTGCCTCAGCCTCCAGAGCTGCTCGGATTACAGGCGTGCACCACCACGCCCGGTTTCATGGAAGTTTTGATTATGTTTCCTTGCTAAAAAAAAAAAAAAAAAAAAAATGCATGTCTGGTTAGTGGATCCAGATGTAAAATATATTTCTTATCATATGTGGAACTCAAAGTTTGAAAGCCACTGTCTTGGGCGTGGCTGGCTTTGTTAGCTGTGCTGGAAATCCACTTGACCCTCGGCTGTAGCCCACTCTAAGTACTGCCCAGCCAACTTCCAGAAGGAGTGCCCTGCCAACGAGGCCCGATGGAAGGATGGGGAGGGCTGTGGAGCCCAGAGGGTGGGTGCTGGGTGGGCCATCTGAAACCGGGGCCCTTCCCCAGTCCCTCAGCCCACAGTCACACAGGCAACTGGTTGACAGAAGACAACGGCCAGCCCAATCCTTCATTTATAGAACCTTGGAGCCCGGGCTGGCTGGGCACGCCCCTCGGCTTGGGGTACTGCAGGGCCCTGTGCACGGGCTTCTGCTTCTGTAGTTGTGGTTTAGAGCAGCACCCGATTCTCCACAAGCCCCAAATAAGGTCCCCCACAAGCCCAGAGCCACACAGGCTGCTGCTGGTCTGTGGCTCTGTCAGGAAGGAAACTGAGGCCTATTCTCTGGTCCCAGGTGCTAGAAGGGCACACGATGTGGGGACCGTAGATCCACTGCCTGCTCTCCACACCCACCTGTGCTGCAGCCAGGCCCCAGTGACCAGCCCAAACCCAGGAGGGCCCAGGCTGGGGCTGCAAGACCAGTGGGCGAAGCTGGCTGGGGTTTTTACACAGGAAGGAAGAACAAGCCGAGGTGGGAGGAGGCGAGGGAGGGCGGAAATGACTGCAATGTCAGCACCCAGAGGCAGACAGGAGGAGGCCAGGCCTCCCTGCCCCCACCCCCAGTTTTGACCTTTGTGCTAAGACAAAGCATCAGGTCTTCACCCTGACACCCACCATACCCAGAAAAGAGAAGACAGCTCAGGGTGGGAGAGGACGCGTCCCCCATCAACGCTCCCACAAAAGGGCAGCCCCTTCGAGGAGGAAACGCTGTGTGGGCCTAGTGTGGCAACAGGGGGTCTGGGGCACATAGAGCAAAGGCACCTGGGAAGCCCAACCCTGCCCTGCCCTCTGCGCGGGCAGCCATCAGCCAGACCTGCTGGGGAGAAGCCATGCAGGAAGCTGGTCCCATTCATGTCAGCCAGGCTGGCCGGGAGGGGACAAGGAAGGGCAACAGGCAGCGTGGGCCGGAGGGCGGGGGGCAGGCTCACGTTGCTGATCTGGTCCTGGGTCTTCTTGATTCTCTGGAGTTCGGGTGTGTCTGCCACCACGCTGAAGCCTTTGCCCTTGTTCTTCTCAAACTCCTCCTTGTAGCGCACCTGGGGACCAGCGAGACAAAGAGAGACTAGGGTCAGACAGGGGAGCAGAGAGCGCCCAGCTGGAGGCCCCTATGAAACAGCACCATCAGGAGATGGAGACGGGGCCCAGAGAAGGATCCCAGCCAGAAATTCCTGGTGCTGAGCAGACGCCTTGGCTAGAAAGCGACAATAACCCACTAACATTTGCCCGGCACATTCTGAGATGTGCTAAGTGCCTCACATAAACTCTCTCATTTAAGTCCTAATCCCATATATACTATTAGCCCCATTTTACAGATAAGGAAACTAAGCCATCAAACGGCACCTCGGCAGCCATCTGTTCCCCTGCCTGAGGTCATACAGCTTAGCAGCAAAGATCTAGTCACCAGGCCTCACCTGCCTGCCTTCTGACCCTCTCTAGCAGCCCCTCCTACCCGAAGCTATAGAAAGTTTTTCGTTTTGTTTTTCATATTGGGATTAAACCCAGGGACACTTTACCACTCAGTTACATCCCCAGCTTTTTTTTTTTCAATTATGAAACAGGGTCTCACTAAGTTGTTTGGAGCTTAGCTAAATTGCTGAGGTTGGCCTTGAACTTACGATCCTCCTGCTTCAGCCTCCTGAGTCACTGGGCTGATAGGTGTTGCCACTGCGCCCAGCAGGAAGAAGGTTCTCGCATGCGCTCCTAGGACTGCCGACCCTAACCTAGCCAGGAGGTAGCCCTACCCACCAAGAGCCGGGGTAGTTTTGAAGTGACCAAGTGAGTGAGAGCTGTGCCAAAGGACAAAGCTGGTGCCTAGAAGGGAGGGTAGTGAGACAGCCAGAGGGGAGGCCTCATCGATGAAACTTTCTGGGGAAGAACCCAATCACCCTCTGTGGCCTTCCTTTTGTGAGAATTCTACTGAAAAGTCAAGTACTACAGGAATTCAAAACAGACTACAAAGGACTCCCAAGCTAGGCATGGTGCTATGTGCCTTTAGTCCCAGTTACTCAGGAGGCTGAGGCAGGAGGATCACTTGAGCCCAGGAGACCAAGACCTACCTGGGTTGTTACCCTGTATCGGAAAAAAAAAAAAAAAAGAAAAAGAAAAAGAAAAAAAAGCAAGAAAGCAAGCAGAACTTCTCTGAAACTAAAGAAATTGAAATATGAGGAACAGCTTGTCCTCCCTGGGGGCTTTGAAGAGCAAAACTGAGGCTGGGAAATACTCGTGGGACAGGGAATGTTCTCCTTGGCTTCCAGAGACTCCCTGTCCACCTCGGCAGCCATCTGTTCCAGACCCCGCCAGCTGCCTGGATTCCCTCCATGGGGGCCGCACTGTCCTGAGACAGGTCAGCCCAGGACATGAGGCCCAGGACTTTGGGAGTTTCCAGAATGACAAGCCCAAGCAGCTCCCAGGCTTGGAGTCACTGACTGCCATAGCAGCGAGCTGCTACTCGTGACATGTGACCAGTCCCCACCCTCCTCTTCATAGCTCCAGGAGCCAGAGGTCCTGGTTTGGGGTTCTTCTTCCTCCTTTGTTCTGAGGCGGATCAAAATGAAAGGCATAGCCAGGCATAGTGGCTCCACCTGGGAGGCTGAAGCAGGAGGATCCCAAGTTCAAGGCCAGCCTCAGCAATTTAGTGGGGCCCTAAGCAACACAGCAAGACCCTGTCTCTAAATAAACTACAAAAAAAGGCTGCGGATGTGGCTCAGTAACCCTGGGCTCAATCCCAGTACCAAGGAAAAAAAAGAAAGAAAGGCCAAGGGGTGGGACTTGGTTCCCATCAGACCAGAACTTATTGCAAGGAGCTATGGCCCCACCCCAACCTGTCCAACATCAGCTCTTCCGGGAGAACCTGGGTCTGCACAGTGGGGGACCCCTGAAGAAGGAGGACATCAGAGAACGGAAGGAACCTGAAGACAGAAAAATGTAGCTCTAGACGCAGAAGCCCTGAATCTAAGGCCTCCGATCTCAGTTCTCCCCTCATGTGTAAAAAGAGCCATTAGAGGAATGGGTTAAAACATGGGGTAGGGCCTTCCCATCACTAAACGGGACACAGAGCCAGACTGGGACACAGAGCCAGACTGCGCTGGTACTGACAGGCTCAGAATTCCTTCTGCTAAGTGATCTTGGGACAATGACTTAACCTCCCAAGCCTCGGTTTCCACATCTGTATAATGGTGACAATCGTTCCAGTCACTCGGACAGCGGCTCCACGGACCAGTGAGGGTGACTGTGAAAGTGCTTTGTCCACCCTGTCCTTCCTCTGTTTCCTGCCTTTGCAAGGGTCAGGCCCCTAATCCAGGGGAATAATCACCATGGTGACACTGCAATGACATCAGCTGGTTCCCAGGCTCAGAAATTGCTCCGCTCCTTACTGGGGAAGGATAATTCATGACTCTCCCAACACAGGAGGCCAGGCCGAGGGGGGCGGTCTGGGGGAGCAAGGCTGAGAAGGGGGGGTCTGGGCTCAGAGCCGCTTTGCTGCAGGTCCCTACTCAGGCTAATTCCCTTCTCTAGGCTTCCTGGATGGCTGGTCTCTAAAAGCCTCCCTCTCTGAAGTCTGTGACCATTTTTAAGCACCTTCAGGCCCCAACTAGAGAAAAGATGTGGGCAAGATTCTCTTGAGGGGCCTTTTGGTGATGGAGGGAGTGGCAGAGGTGGGGCCAGGAGCATGAGGAGGCCCGGGCTCCCTCCTGGCCCACTCAGGAGGCTTGCCCTGGGTCTGGAGTGACTCACCGGGATGTTAAGAGGTCCCTGGAGGGCAGAAAAGGGACCTGTCCCAAGATCACATGACCCTGCTGTCATGGGGTCAGAGTGCAACTCAACACTTTGGGCCAGATGACTCCATCCCTGGTTGATGACTGCGCCCTGACCTGGAAACTCCCATGGACGAGCTGGGACTGGTGCCCAAGCTCCTGGTGCCCACACACCACCACCTATGAAATCCTACCCTTTGGATGTAGGTTCTTAGTTATTCTCCTTGGATCTACCTTACACATCACTCAACCCAGCCAACAGCAGTACAAATCAGTGTTTGCTGAATGAATGATGAATGGATCGAACAGAGGCTTCATCTCTAAATAAACCAGCAACATTATTTGGCAAAACAAAAAAACAAAACTGCTTAATGATCCAGAATAAGAAGATCGTGGCTTTAAAAAGTGGGAACCCTGCCCCAGAGTACAGTGTGGGACTCTCACTGCACACTCCGCCCTCCTTGGTGGCATTCCCCATAACACCATGAAGGTGACAATGACAGGAAAAATGAAGAAACATTCTCTCCTCACCTTTCTCAGACCACAGGGATGCCTCCAGCCCAGCCCCACCCAACACCACTGCCTCCCTCAGCCCGAGGGTGCGGGGTCGGGGCCCACTGCCAGCTCCACAGGACCACTCAGAGGGTCACTTCTGGACAGTTCTGTGGTTACCTCCCCCGCTGGGGAGGCTATAGGTGTCCCAGACACCCAAAGTGCCACTTTCGGGACCAATATAGACAAAAATAAGTTGAAATAGCATGGGCAGCTTCCCAGAGACAGGGCTGAGGCACAGGGAGGCCGGCCCAGGAAGGGACCCTGGGAAGACACTGGCTAACACCCTGATGGGGTGGGGCAGAGCAGGCAGAGGAGGCTCCCACTTCCCTTCCTGCCAGCCACAGGCAGCTGTAGCCAGCCCTGCCCCCACTGACGCCACAGGACTGTCACCAACCCCGGCCTGGCTGGCTCAGCCCATCTAAGCCTCAGAGCAGCCTCAGAGCGTCAGGCCCAGCCCCTAGCTTCTAGGAAAACGGGTTTCTGTCCCCATTTTACTGGTGAGGGGGAGGAAAACACCTTTAGACCACAGTTTGTGGGTGGTGGGAGGGGAGAAGGTCCCTACCTCTCACACTGCCTACCCTACCCCTCAAGACCCCAACAAGCCCGCAGTGCAAAGCCCCAATCCCCTGCCTCACACCTGGGGCATAAATGGAGGGGGAGGCTCTGCTCAAGCCTGTTTCCCTCCTGCCCACCTGCCCCACTCCGAGCCTCCTAAGTGCCCCTGTAAGACCACCAGGAGGGCAAAGCTGCTTGGGCAGAGCCCAGGAATCTGCATTCCATCAAGCCCCCTACTACCCTTGCGGGCTGGCAACTGGGGCTACATGTCAGAGCAGTCAGTCCTGCGGAACTGTTAAGAACAAAGCACGCCCAGGCCAGACCAGCTTGGCTCAAAATCTGCCTGACACTGGACTCTGGGCAAGGAATACGGCCTCTCCACAGCTCGGGGTCTCCGCCTGGACAATGGGGCGAAGTGCCCCTCCTTTGTCCCATGGAATGAGGTCAAGTGCAAGAACGCACAGCCTGGCCCTCAGTGGACACCTAAGGGAAGAGTGGCCATTCTCCAGATTTCCCCAGCCTGCTGGGGACTCAGGAGGGGAGCCGCAGGGCAGGCCCTTGGAGCAGAGGGCATGCATGGAGCAGGAGGACTCCAACCCCTGTGCAGGGTGCTGGCCTCTCCTGCGAGGTGCAGAGCAGCCTTGACCACAGCAAGCTCTGCCCAGCTCCTCACCCCTCCTTGAGGACACCCTGTCCTACAGACCTGCCCCTCAGGGATCAACTTCCAGGGGCAAGAAGAGCGGCAACCCAGCCCTGGTGGGACTGAGGCTGAAGAGTTTGAATTTCCCCTCCTGAGAGTGGGGGATGTGTAGAGTGTGCCCCCTTTACCTCTGCCCCTATGCAAAGGCTCCCCCACCCCTGAATCTGCCTCTCCTCCCAGCACTGCCCTCTCTAGGCCCCTGTGACGCCCCTCTGCCTCTGGTCCAAGTGGCTTCCCAAGGGTTGGGGCGTCTGGGCAGGCATCAGGGCCTGGTGAGGGTCTGGCCCAGGCAGCAGTGTTTCTGCCCCCTGGCCCTCCTCAGCTGGCAGGGTACATCAGTCCCTGGCATTTATAGCTCTCCTGCCACAGCCGGGGTGGGATGGCAGATGGGAACTGCTGCTGAGGAACAAAGTAACTATCCCACTTGTTCCCCTCCACTGTGAGTCTCAGACTGACCAGGGCTGCACATGGTCAAGGGACTAGAACAAGGAGTAAAAAGACCAGATCCCAAATCCTGGAATCCTACTACTGTGTGTGTCAACAGGCAAAGCCCTGTGGCACTCAGCCTCCATACCTATCTGCAACATGGAGGTAACAGTACCCTCTCCTAAGACAGGCGAGGTAACTCAAAGCACCTGCTAAGCTACAAACGCTCTCAGCAGTGTCAGGGACTACTAAGATGGAGACAGCTCTCACAGAGTGCAGAGAAAACTGGAAAGACCAAACTGTGCTCAAAGCCACAGCCTCTATTTCCTCTTCCACACAGTGAGGTGCCCCTTTGACTGTGCAGGGCTGTTGTGAGCATTAAATGAGCTAATATGCTTTGGACACTGAGTGCTCAAGACTTTAGTGCTAATGCTGTTATTAGCACCCACTGTCTGCATGAGCTTAGCAAGTCTCTGAATGTCTTAAAGCCTCAGTCACCTCATCTATAGGTTGGGAAAAACAGCATTCTCCTCGCAGGGTTGCAGGGAGGAACTGGAGAGCAGGTAAGGAAAGCCCTATCAGGTGTGGTTCTCCCTGATGGAAGCCAAGGAGGTCACATGATGATCTGGCAGCAGGTCAAGCACGCTGGTGTGCGCCTGTAACCCCAGCTACTCGGGAGGCTAGGACAGAAGGATCCTAAGTTTGATGTGAGCCTGGATTGTGTCTTAAAATAAAAACTGGAAACTAGAAAGGGCAATGGGGATGGGTATCTTAGTGGTCAAGTGCTTGTCTAGCATGCACAAGGTCCTGGGTTCAACCCTGGGTACAGCCCACTCCTGAGGAGCCAGGAGCCAGCCTCCTCTGTGACCCAGGTGGGACTTCCCTGGGCACTCTGCATACTTGGTAAATCCCCTTACTTCTCCCTCCGTGTATTCTCTCATTTAATCCTTTAATCCTCACTGAAGCCCTGCCCTGCCTACCACAGGCCACCCTTGTTCCAGGCAGGGTCTCAGGGCTCCAATCCCCTTGCTTTTAGCTCCGTGTCCCCTGAAGAGGGCGTTCTCCCAGAGCCAGGAAGCGTCTACTTCCCCACAGGAGGGTGGGGGCCTCCCCACACAGCTCAGGCAAGTCAGGCCTAAGGGGACAAAAGAGGACAGGCCTCTTCACAGCTGCCCTCCAAGGAGACAAAGAAGGGATGTGACTGCAGGGGATAGACCACGTAGCCTCAGATTGGCACAGGCCTGGAGAGGCCAGTGCCCTTGTCTCCCCCAACCCTTCCTCTGTGGTGGGCACAAATGGAGACGGGACAAGGGGAACAGTTTCCCAGAGGGGGCGGGCTCCAGGGGCCCTGAAGCACAGTGGCAGAGGCCCACACCTCTCCAGCCACTCAGGTAGGAAGGCAGCTGCCCCTTCCTCTGATGAAACCAGGAAGCACCAGTAGCTGGCGGCCTGGGGGCAGGGAGTCTCAAGAGCTAGGATTTCAGCACCTTGTCCCTGCTGAGTAACCACAGGAACCCTTGCCAAACCAGGCTTATGACAGCTCTCCCCACCAGCTGCTGCTCAGGCCGGCCCCTCACCTGACTCTGGAGCTCGCTCTGTTGCTTGAGGCGGAGGTTTTCCGGAGTGTCAGCCACCATGGTGAAGGACTGCTTGGGGTAGTGTCTGCAGACAGAAAAAGCAGAGTCGGCATCACTCCAGGGAAGGATAGGAACCGGGAATGGAGGCTCCATCTGATTCCTGGGCAGTCCCTGCCCCAGCCCCAGCGGCAGTTCAACAGTGTCCCCTGCCATCACTGAGAGGCTGACTGCACTGAGAAGAAAGGGATCTCCAAAGAGGTGTCTGAAGGGCTAAGAAAGCCCAACTGAACTGGAGGATAGGTGAGAAGACCAGGAGGGGGCCACAAAGGAGGTCACAGCCACCCTGGGTGGCGAGTGCTGTCATTGTCCCCCTTTGACAGACTGGACAGCTCAGTCCAGAGAGGTTACACAATGTGGCCAAGGCTCATAGGAAGTGGTCAGATCCCTCAACGTCCTAAACTCCATTGTCCCATTTCCATACATGGGACAGATCATGGTCCTGGCTCCCAGAAAGAGCTGGTTTTGGAGTTGGTGGCAGGAGGCAGGGTGGCCCAGACACCCCCATCCCACACAGGAGGAAATAGCAAGCTGGCTCCAGACCCTTGCCATTCAGTGACCCCCATGGCCTTCATAAGGTCCTGGGTTATCAATCCTGGGTCCTGCCACTGGTGCACTAGGTGACCTTATTAATCAGTATTAACTTATTAATCACATGGCTAAATGGTCTTTCTCTGCTATTTCTCCACAAGGGGAGGGAATTTGGGGTCTCTTATTCATTGATTTATTCCAAGCTCCCAGAATCATAGTCGGAGCTCAATAAATGCTTGTGGAATAAACAAGTATCCTACCAGGCGTTGAAGCTCAGCCAGCACCAGAACTTGTCCTCCTGTATCCTCCTGGGTCACTGCAAGGTCCCCCAAGGTCATTGTGGTGGGTGTGTTGTATGTGCGCTGGTATGTGAAATAACTGGAGGTCCCAACCATTTCAGAAGCTAGTGAGTGGTTTCTCCAAGCAGGAACACAAGGTCTAGCCATTTTTAGCTGTGGATGACCACATTCACCAGAACTGTGACCACCACAGATCCCTGACTCACAGGCTGTCCCAAGGTAAGAAAAAGATGGCTTTGCAGGGTATGGTGGCACACTCCTATAATCCCAGTGACTTGGGAGGCCAAGGCAGGAGAATCTCAAGTTCAAGGCTAGCCCCAGCAACTTTGTAATACCCAACAACTTAGCAAGACCTCGTCTCAAATTAAAAAAAAAAATAAAAAGGTCTAGGAATATAGCTCAGTAGTAAAGTACACCTGGGTTCAATCTCTAGGACCAAAAAATAAAAAGGGGTGGGGGGGGGAGGGAGAGAGATGGATGGCCTCCAAGAATCGCCTCCCAGGCACATCCTTCCTGAACTAGCCGACATGCCCAAGAGCTAGCTATGAGCTGCCACCCGCCCACGCTCTCACCAAACCTGGCTTGTTCTCCAGCCACTCACACCACCCTGAGCCACCCAAGAGCTACTCAACACATGACCTCCCTCTTGTCCACCACCTGTGAAAGGCAGGATTTGGGGTAGAAAACTCAGTGAAGAAAGGAGCAACTAGAAAAGGCACAGCTCTGGGCTCTGGTCCTGCCACTGGTGCCCTGGGTGACTGTGGCAAGCCCTTTTCCCCCCTAGGCTACTCTCAGTGTCACAGGCCTAGGTGATACTATCTGTACTCTGCCCAGGTCCACCCAGCTCGAAGCTCCAGCATAGGGACGGAAGCAGGAGGAGAAAAGCAAACACAGGTGCCTGCAGCTGCCAACAGAGAAGGCCTGTGGGCGAACACAGGTCTGAGGCAGGCCCAACCCCCGGCTTGGCCCAGCTCCAGGCAGCCAGGCCACCCACAGCTCAGGAGCCCATTCAGAATTCCTGAGCAGTTCCAAGGCAGGGAGGATCAAGTGGGAGTCTATTCCTAGAGACTAGAGGGAAAGGAACAGAAGGGATGGAAGTAGTATCTCTGGAGGGCCTCAGCGATGACCCTCCCCCCACATGGGGGATGGGGGGACATTCTGAAGGTATCATGGGCTGGGGGCCGTGGTGAGGAGAGCACTTTTGATCTGAATAGAGGAGCCAGGAGATGAGGGGGATACCTCTAGGCAGCTCTGGCCCAGATGTGAAGGGTGCATTCTGAGAACAAGTAGCATTAATGGGGGCAGGAAGGAAGCAGGCTGGGGGTCTGTGGGAACCAATCTGAAAACCCTGGGGTTTCCCATTTGCCTGAACATATAGGGTGAAAGCAGAGGGCCAGCTCCAGTGGCACAAAGACAGCCAGACACATGCATCTGACGTGTCCCACCCTCTCCCCGATTCTGCAGCTCTGACACCCACTGGGTCCGCCTCCCACGCAGTGAACACACAGATGTGCCCTCTGCAGCAATGGCGTCTCCTGGACACCAAGGACACTAGTCCACGGTGGCAGCTGCCACCTCCTCTACCCACACTGCGTCCCTCCTCACCCTACACCCCACCAAAAGGTCTCAGGAGCCCCTCTCATACACAGCAAGGGCCTCAGATGGGTTGGTGGGTACCAGAGCTCAGGCCTCAGAGTCGGAATACTAATCCCATCAAAGACGCCTGGGAGGAGGGGGTCCGCCGGGGTTGACTCAGTTTGGCAGAGATGGGGAAGGATTTTAATCCTGCATCAGATTAACTAGACTCAAGAGGAGCTCCAGAGCCTTCAACCTCCTGCCCCAGCCCCAGGAGCCCAACCCCAGGCGGAGGAAGGGACAGGCCCTGGGAGGGCTGAGTCCGGCCCCCATCGTACCCGACCCTGGCTGGGTCACCCCGCTCCTCCCCGCAGCTCCCAGCCCTGGTGAGCCGACCCTGCCTTCCGCTTCCCCTGCTCACTGCGCTTCAGGTTCCCATGGCAACCTCATCCTCAGCTCCAGGCAGGAGGGGAGCGGAGACAGGTCTGCGAGCATGGGGGCAGGGGAAGAGGCAGACTGCAGGGTGTCCTCAACCCAGGAGAATTCCCGAGGGCAAAACCTGGAGACCGTGTGTACAGGGGATCCTTGCAGACATTTCAGGTGAGGAAGGGGGTGGCCCTGGTTTGTCTCTAGAGGGAGGGCTTAAAAACCACCAGCGCCATGCCCCTCCCCCACAGGACCAGCTCTGACCAGGGCTCAACTGCTTTGACCTCTTTCCATAAACAATTGCTGGGAATGCTACCTTCTCCCTCCCTGGCATCCTCAGGTAGAACTCCACCTCCCACTGCCCTCGGATCCCACTGGGAAGGGAGGTGTGTGGGTGGCAGTTCAGGTGGGTTCTAAGACAGAACTGGGCCGCCCATCCCAGCTGGAACCCAGCCCCACAACAGACTGGGCCATGGTGAGGAACGGAGGGGCAGGGTGAGGGGGGCCTTGGCACAGAGCTGAGGCCAGAGCACAGCTGTTCATTGTCCCTTTCTGAGCCAGCCTGGGCAGGTCCCTTTTTTTTTTTTTCTTTTTTGGTATTGGGGATTGAATCCAGGGGCACTCAACCACAATCTACCCCCCTATCCTTTGTTATTTTTTGAGACAGGGTCTCACTAAATTGCTCAAGCTCGCCTCATATTTGTGATCCTCCTGCCTCAGCCTCCTGAGTCACTGCGACCGCAGACATAAAGCCACCATACCCACTTGGGGGGGGCTTCTTAATCATTCCCAGCAGGGGCCCTCTGCTGATGCTTCTCCACACTCCTCTTGCTCTTAGCAGCTCTTGAGAAGGCAGCCTGATAGGACAAAAGGCTGAGGAACCCGGGAAGGGACCTGGCATCCATGAGGGCAAAACCAGGAAAAGCCTCTATTGGCGAGGAAGAAAAGAGGCAAGAGTTGGGCAGCTACGGACAGCTATGGGCTTCAAAGAATCCACAGGCACACGAAGCCGCTTTTCTATATGCTGTGTCTGTGCATTCTCTCCTGAAGCTGACCACAAAACTTTGGGCTAGAAAAGGTAGTTGACACTGTGCCCATTTTATGGATGGAAAAACAGAGACTCACTATCAAGAACCAGAGACTTGTCCACTGCATTCTCCCCAGTCCCACAGTGGCCCAGCCAACTAGGCAGGTCTGAAGCAAACTCTGCCCCAGACCCCTGAGGACCTGAGTCACCTTCCTGCTCCCAAGGAAGTGAGGGCAGGGAGAGTGCTGAGAAGCTGCAAGATTTACAGGCTTCCAGGGGACAGGAAGGTGGCAGCCTCTCACCAGCCCCACCATTAGCCATACTCCAGAGGTAGAACAAGGACAGACCAGAGATCCCAAGAGCCCAGCTCCCTCTTTCTTGTGAAACCTCCCTTCCAGGCTTGGACCCCTTCAAAACCCACAGCTTTGTGTTCAAGGAGGAACAAAGATACATCAACAAAGCAACAAGGAGCTTTTGGTTTTACCAAAAGAAGAAGAAGAAGAAGAAAAAAAAACAGCCCAACATCCTGCTTCTGGTTAGAGCTGCTGATTCCAAAAACCCCTGCTGGGAACACTGCCCACAGCCGGGCAGGGAGGGCTCTCACTAACCCAGTTTCTCTCCAGCCCCCCAAGCCTAAGTAGCCCAACTGGTGGGGATAGGAAGCAACAAGGAGTCATTGTTTGACCAGTGGGAAAAAATGAGCAGTCAAAAAGATCAAGGGTAGACTAGAAGAAGAACTTACCAGCCCTCCGGGATTACAGACAAAATGAATAAGAAGAAAACAAAGCCTGCACCTGCCACTGTTGGCTAAACTTAAAGAGAAATGATTGAAGTGAAAAAGACATGGAAATGATGGAGCTCAGTTTCTTCATCTGTAAAAATGGGGGTGTTGAAAGCAAAGTGACCCCCAAGCTTCCTTAAGGTCTGATATCAGAGTGCAGGGATTTGGGCATCGAGGTGAGGGAGCTGCCTGAAGGCTGTGTCTGGCCACCTTGGTTGCCCATTTGGACTCACCTTCTCCACCCCAACACACACCACACATGCCCCTCCCACGCCAGTGCTTCCTTTGGCTCCCTGAGACACCTGACCCAATTTTCCCAGCAAGGCAGAGAATTCTGGGGAGGCAGGAAAGCCTCAGGCCCCAGGCCTGGGTTTACCCAACACTGCTCACCCCTTAAAAGCTGCTGGGATTAGAGAGAATTTGCTAGAATTTAAACACTGACCTTGCCCTACTCCTGCCCAAGGCCTGAGGAAAGGGCAGCAGCATAGTCCCTGGTTTCCCAGAATCAGGGACATCTCCACCCGCCCCCAGCTCCTCACAACACAGATAAAACAAACTAAAGGATAAACCCCAGGGGTCTGCAGCCCATGAAGGGACAGGTGCAACTGAGTGCCCCTTGCCCTCCCCAGGCTATGCACAGCCCTTACTGGACACCCCAAATGCTGGTTCTCCAGACCAATAGCCCAGCCTCTGCTCTGCAGGTCCCCAAGGAAGAGGGAACAGGCAGTTTTTCTGCATCCACACCCCCCAGCCTGGTTTCAAAATCATTAGCATGGAGACAAAGAAGCAGGTTTGTATAGAGCCAGGGTATTGGAAAATCCAGTTTGCAAAACAGATAATCAAGGGTATAAATATTTCCCTAACCAAAAGAGCAGACTCGCCCCACCCATCTAGAAGACTCAAAAAAAGGGTTCCATTAACAATTCCTGGGCTACCATGCAAAAGCAGGAGTGTAGCCTCGACCTTGCCACAGAGATACCAGTGTGGCTGCTGCCCAGATGTGAGAAGCAGATGCAGCCTGCTCACTCAGCGCCCAGTGTGTGTGTGTCTGGGGGTGCCCCAAGCACCCAAGTTACCGGGTACCTGGGTAACTGCACATACATGGGAGCCACGGTACCAGGCAGCTGCCCAAGAGCTCTGGCCTGTGTCCATGCCCTTTCCTCTCCCCAAAACCAGCCTAACACAAGGAGGGAAAGAGAAGCAGCCTCTGTGCTGCTTACAGTCACTGTCCAGAACTTCAATCTTGTTTTTTTTTTTTTTTTTAAGAGAGAGAGAGAGAGAGAATTTTAATATTTTTATTTTTTAGTTCTCGGCGGACACAACATCTTTGTTTGTAGGTGGTACGGAGGATCAAACCTCGATCCTCCGTACCACATACCCTAACCCTAACCCTAACCCTAACTGGATCGAACCCGGGCCGCACGCATGCCAGACCAGCGCGCTACCGCTTGAGCCACATCCCCAGCCTCAATCTTGGTCTTGAGAGTCCTCACAGAAGGACAGACAAATGAGACAGCTCGCTTCTGTCTTGATGCCCTGCCCCCGCCCCCAGATCCTCACTGCCCCGGTGTACAGGGCGGTCAGGGACAGGCCCAATATTGAGACCTCCCTGTCAACCACACTCACACATTTGCCCAGCTACCTAGCAAAATGCCAAGAAACACCACCTGCCCTTTTGGGTCCTACAAGGGCTTAGCCCAGCAGGGCGTGGGGTGCTTCACAGAAGGAAGCTGAGCCAAGCTAAGCACTGAAGGATGGGGCCAAAGGCAGGCAGGCTTAGGGTCCAGCATCCCTGGGTAGGAATTTTAACTATGGAGAAACTGAGGCTCCCGGGTGCAGAGGATGGACTCCCACATAGGGCTTGCTGGCCCAGATGTGACTGAGGCTGAGGAACAGAGGGAGCATCTGAGTTTTGGGCAAGGTGCTACTACAGTTGGAGCAAGCACAGCTGGGTTACACATCTGCCACGCCTCCCCTCTCATCCAGGGTCCTTCCTAGCCAACACTTAACTGTTCCAGGGGTCAAAGGTTAACTGCATGCAAAGCTAGGACTGTAAAGGCTAGAGAGGGGAGGGGAGGGGAACAACCCCTCTTTGGCTGGTTGCCAGGAGAGAGAGAGGAGAACTTCTACCATTTAGGGAGGAAGGCTACATCTTCTGCCTCTCCCAACACCCCCAACCCCTGTAGGAACCCCCAACCCCACTTGCTGCTAGCCTCCCCAGAAGACTGGGAGAAAAGTAAACCAGACCTTTGACACTAAGCTAAGAAAATGCACAGAAAATAAGGTCAAGCCTCTGATTTCTTTCTCCAACTTCCAAAGCTCACTGAGCTTTAAGCTGCTGGAATCTAGGAGAGATGTGAAGCATCGGCACCTGCTACTGAACTTCTGCCCAGGAGTGGAGGCCTCGAAGCTGCCCCTCAAAAAGGCTCTGAGTCCAGCCGGAAGTGGTCCAGCAGCCAGCAGCCAAGGAGTTAAGTGCCCTGGCTTTTCTGAACCCCACCCCACTCCCCAAACGAGGGAGGAAGTGGCAGAGAATCAGGGCTTGTGTGAGCCCTTAAGAATTTGAAGAATGTCCCATTTCCCTTGGGGCTGGGAGGGGATGGTGGGGGTTAGAGGAACAGAAGTCAGAAGAGAGGGGCAGCTGCAGGAGGAGCCACCAGCATGGAGCTGTGGCCCTTCCTCTGCACCAGGGAAGCTGCCCAAGGCTCCTGCCCTTCAGGGAGAGCTGATGCTTAGATGCCCCTTGGGCTTGACATTTTTTCAGAAATTGGTTTCCCAGCATCTGGCCCAGGTTCTTACCTGACACAGAGAATCAGGTAAGAAAGAAATGTCCAATGAATGTGCAAAACCCCAAAGAGACAGGCAGTGGTATTAGGAGGGGACTGGGAATGTGCTACAAGGGAGACAGTCCCTCCAAGGGGTTTAAGCTCCCAATCAACCCTTTTTAGACAAGTCCCAAATTTCCCTTCCTGGGTGAACTTCAGCTGCAAAGAGCCTCCTGACTGAGAATTTAAAACCAGAAGTCTAAAACGCCCATGTATTTAGACATGTAATGAATTATGTGTGATTTTTTTTTCCTGCTTAAAAAAATTAAAAAAACAAAACTGGACTAAAATGAGATCTTACATTTATAGAATACTGATCTTTCCACCCACTTGCAGGCAATATGACCTTCTGAAGCTCCCATGTGCCATGGACCTGACATTGAGTTTGCACTTGCTACTTAAGAGGTCACCTTGACAATGGAGGGTTGGGGCACTGTGCAGCTGCTTGAGATGGACCAGGCAGTGTTCCTCCCAGGTGAGAGACAACTGCCTCTCAACGTCCACCTCTGCCTCCAACAGGCAAATGAATTACATTCAGAAAAGTAGTGTCCATGGGTCTACCTGGCTAGGCTGGGAAGAGATCTGCCTAGGCCAGGCCACACCCTGCTTCTCGTCCCCACTTCTCAGAAACAAACTCTAGGGCTGGGAGCCAGGGTCAACAGAGTATAAAAGGGACACCAGGGCTGGGGATATAGCTCAGTTGGTAGAGTGCTTGCCTCCAATGCACAAGGCCCTGAGTTCAATCTCCAGCACCATAAAAAAAAAAGGGAGGGGGGACACTGATGAAAGGAGCCCCCAAAAGCCTATTAAGTGCTCAGATGAGAGAAGAAGCCTGTCAATTACTGGGCAGGTCACTTAATCGCTGGATCCCTCGTTTTAAAAATAAAATTTTTATTTATTAATTTACTTACTTGTTAAGAGATAAGAGCTCACTATGTTGTTCAGGTGGCCTCAAACTCCCGGGTTCAAGTAATCTCCTGCCTTATCCACCAAGTGACTGGGAACCCAAGTGCTTGTCACCATGCCCAACTGGATCCCTATCTTGCAGCAGGGTACAATGGGAAAAGCATATTTGTTTTACTGCCCAGAACTGGATACGAACTAACCTCTAAGTAGCCTCTAAGGAACCTCTAAGTAGCACACTTGTCATCCTAGCTATTCAGGAGACTGAGGCAGGAGGATTGCCAAGTTCAAGGTTAGCCTCAACAACTTAGCAAGACCTCGTCTTAAAAATCTAAAAATAAAGGGCTAGGAGTGTAACTCAGTGGTAGAGCCCCCCTGTGTTAAAACCCCAGTACCACCAAAAAATAAAAATAAAAAAAATAAGAGGAAGAACCCTTGCCTCACCATCTGTTGCGAGGAGACAATGTGATCACAATGTATTGTGACAGGTATAAAAGGGCTGGCAATGTCGCCTGGTAGTTGTCAGAAGGGAAGAAAGAACCCAAGGGGGAGTGAAGTGCCCACCCAGTCCCTGCCCCCTGCAGGACTCACGCGTTGCAGTAGGGCTTCTTCTCATAGCCCTTGTAGTTCTTCATGTTCAGTGTCATCTTGCAGGTCTCGCAATGGAAGCATGCTTTATGCCAGAACTGGGGGGAGACAGAGGGAGGACACCCATCAGATACCAGGACTGTGGGCAGGGGGCTTGGAAGGCAGGGATATTCAGGGACTCTCCATCCCAGGGAATGTCCTAAGCCCACAGCTGTGGAGAACTTGGAATCACCCCTGGTGAGCTGGGGGCATCTCAGGTCACAGGTTCTGGTGGCTGATGACACTCCTTCTCCACCCCACCCTCTACCAGGCAGCCACTGGAGTTCTGCAGGAGGGCAAGCCTGAAGGTGAGGGTGGCAACAGCCCCCAGAAGCGTCAGAAGGTCAGTTCTACCTCCCAGACCACTCCTCCTGCTCTAGAGCTAGAAAGGCCTCATTGCTTATGCAAAGTGGCACTTGGGTTGCTAAGCAGCAGCTCTGAACAGGAAGGGGCAGCTCCTCTAGCTTCACAAGGCCTGGAGATAGGCCCACCCCCACCCCCAGGAGCCCATACACACAGGCCCAGGGCCCTGATACTCTTAGCTCCCATACACATGTGCACCCCCCCCGCCCCCCACAGACACCCTCCCTGTGATGCTCCAGCTCTGGTGTATCCCACTTCTGTGGGTCTCCTCCCCATGAGAAGAGCCCCAGGCTCTAGGGAGTACACCCACACCCTGTCTATCCTCCCTCATCCCTCTCCCACCCCAGCTGGAGAACAGGTAGGGGAGCACTCAGCAGCTAGTCTCCCACTGAAGCACTCAAGTCTTGGAGGTGAACTCCCCAAAGCAGACATCAAAGCTCCACCTGCAAGCTATATGACCTTGGGCAGTGCCCTGCACCTCAGAGTCATTTCTGTGTCTGTAGAATGCATATAAAAACACCTATGCATCCTGGTACTGTTAAGGTTTAATGAGAAATTATCTGCAAAGCCCTTAGCACAGCATTGAGTCCCCTCAGGACCCAATGTTGGATGCTGGGCACAGCAGGGATGAACCTCTTTGGAGGTTTGGGGACGCAGGCAGGCTACTACTGTGCCCAAACACAGCTCCAATGCATGTGTGTGCAAATGAGCGGAAAAAAAACCCAGAGACCTGGAACTCAGCCACCAGGACTAATTCAGGGTGGCTGATGGAGGAGACAGAGTAGAAAGCAATAAAGGAAGTGACCGCATCCCTGAGGAGTGGTGCTATACTGGCAAACCCATGCACCTTAACCCTGGCAGCCCAGGATGTGGCCCCAGGATCAGCACTAACCAGGGCTTCAGCTATTAAGACCCCAGAATCCAGGCTGTCTGGATGACCTGGCTGGCCTGTCCCTGCCCCAATTCCCAGCAGGCAAAGGAGACATTCCTGACCCTCAAAGGAGGAGTCCAGAAGCCAAGGGGGGGCCAGGGGACTTCAAAAGTGCCCTGTGCCCAGCCACAGAGCTGACAGAGCTCCCTGGCTGTCCATCAAGGGATTCCCCTGCAAGGCAAGCTTTTCAAAAGATGCTTTTAAGACACCGGGAGGAGGGGACAGAAGAAAGGAAAGCTGAGAAGCTGGGATTCAATCTCCCCTACCATGGCACACTTTAACCAGAGATAATTTCAGGGGGTAACCACCCTCTAATGGGGTGCTTTCCCTATCAAGAAGATCCAAAGGAAAAGTCTAATGATGGAATATTAAGCAAATGATAGGAGAACCACTCTTTGGGAAGAAGGCCAGTTGCATTCTGGAAGTAAAGGGATGACTGGCCTGAGCCCACCCCCAACCGCAATCTAAGCTTATCTCAGAACCCCTCTCCCAAGCCACCCCCCCTCCACCAATAGCATCTTCCATTCTCTCCAAAGTGCATACCCCAACACACACAGACCTCCAGAAAACTAAAACTGGGTGGTCTCTGCCTCCATAAGCCCCCAAAGTGAGAGCCCCACTGTCTTTCCCAATAACTGCAAGGCATTGGCAGAGTGCCCCAGCACTGTCACCACCCAGTCTGCTGGCCTCTGCCTGCTAGGCAGCACATGCCCCAGCCTGGGCCCCGGCCTCCCCCACCCCCACAGGGGCCTGCCAGGAAAAACATTCTCCAGAATCCAGACCATGACCCACTTTCACACACACATACACGCAGGAATACACACTGTCCTGAGGCTGGGGACCTCCAAGGCTGTCTCCTGAATGACGCAGGGGAGACAAGGGAAAAGAGACAGACACCCCTACTCTAGCAGATGGCGAAGCCCCCACCCTGAAGGCAAGCCCTGTTGGGAAGCAGGAGAGAGTAGAATACCAGGCTGGAGGTACAGGACCAATAACCCCCAATCCAGAGTTCCCCCAAATCCCTCCAGGCCATGATGGGGAGAAAGAGGGCTCCTGTACAAAAGACAGCTCATTCCCACCAGCAGTCCTGCCCACCCCATGCCCCTACTCCCACAAAAGACCTCTTGCTCTCCGCTAGATAATCAGAGGCTGGGGCAGGGGAGGGCCATCACCTGTCCCCTTATAGAGGGCTTAGAAGCCATAATGGAAACCAGAATGGACTGCATACCTGCAGGACAGTTACTGAGCTCTGTCCCCATATCTGCAAAGCGGAGCTGAAAATATTCTCCCTGAGGCACCATGGCAGGGAATGAGGTTTGCCAGGGTCCACTTCACGGGATGCCCAGTACCCTCGCTGCTGCATGTCACTCCCCTCCCTCTTCTTGGAAGAGGGCCATAAGATTCAAGAAAATCCAGCAGCTCCTGCCACTGTGTCCTCTTTGGAGAGCAGAAAATGGCCAGACACTCAACAACCCCTGGGAGCCAGGCCTGGGCTGAGCACGAAGATCCAAAGAGGAAAGAAACCCCATCCTGTCTCAATGGGGTCAGTGGCCCTATCTGCCCCCTGACTCTGCCCCAGGAGCCCTGTCCCAAAACAAGATCCCCTTGCTGGCTAAGACTTCAGGGAAGCAATCCTGGAACTCGGAGGAGCAAAGTTCACCTCAAGGCAGCTACTCTCATGCAGCCGACTGTGGCAAAGTCCACGGTGTCCCTGTTCACAGAAACCAGGCAGCCCCTGACCAAACCTCTGGCGCCAAGAAGCCACTCTGCCAGATCCCAGGCCACAGAGGAAGGTCACCTCAGCTCTCCCTTTCCCACCTGCAACCTCCTCTACAGAAACCCACTCTACAGAAAGGCAAACAGAGACTGGTGGACACAGAAGCCCTGCAAGGATCCCTCTCAGTTGGGCTACCTGGGCCAGCCCAGTCCTTCCAAGGCTCTGGAAGTGGGTGTGGAGAGCTCCAGGTCACTGCGCCTACACCTGGCACCTTGCCTTTTGAACTCCAGGCTGCCTGGGGTGGAATGACTCAGGGTTGGAGTATGAGATCTTCTCCTCCTTTCCTGTTGCCCAGAGTTATAGTTTTTCCTCTCCACCAGGGGCAGCATCAGCTCTACCCTGTCCAGGTTACCAACCCAGGCTAATGGCTTAAAGGTGTGGATCTTTCCTGAATCTCCACCAATATTATTATTATTCCTTATACCCCAGATGCCCCACCCCCATCCCACAAGATCCCAGATCTGTAAGTGGAAGTGGGGGATTAGGGAGGGCTATGACCCATCTTTGGCACTAATAAGAGTGCGTAAATAAAAAATACTTTTTGCATGGGCTGGGGTTGTGGCTAGGTGGTAGAATGCTTGCCTAGCATGTGTGAGGCACTGGGTTCAATTCTCAGTTCCACAGATAAATAAGCGAATAAAATAAAGGTCCATCAACATCTTTAAAAAAAATTTTTTTAAATAAATAATTTTTGCAAATACACCAGCAGAAAGAACTTTGGATGTGAATTCCAACTTTGGCTAAAAGCAAAGGGGCAAGCCACATCAACTATCTGAGCCTCTGTTTATAGATTCATTATTCCCGGGAACAATCACTGATGTTTGGTGAGGCAGCTACATATTCTGAGCCCAGAACACTACAGTAAGCAGGAGCTATTATAAATGAATGATTGCAAGGTGATCATGGGGTAACTAAGCTTTGGCTAGGAAACTGAAACAAGGACTTTTGCCTCTTCGAGGGTGGAGGGAGAGCTCTGATAACCAGCGGCAGGGAGCCCACCCTAAAGGGGGATTCCAGAGGAAGTGGCAGCAGATCAATTCTCTAACCTTCCTGAATGTCTCCACCTGTTTTCAGAAGCCAGGGGAAGCAAGCCAGTCTTGGGAGAGGGACATAGCAAGATACTTGACAATACAGATACCCAGATATAAAGTAGGTATACAAAGTAGGTGTTCAATAAATATTTGTTGAATGAATGAGCAAATGAGGTCACCCTATTTCTCCCCCAGTTCTAATCCCAGAAATCCTCTGGGGAAACAAATCCCGACCTCCTTCCTCAAACACTGTCATCAGCAATACATGTTTATCCAGCATTCAGAGCACCCTGGGTAATGCAGGTTGGGGGCAGGGTGGCCTTCAGAGGTGACAAAGCCCTTACCCACCTATGCCTTTGGCAGATAAGGCTCAAGGAGAAAAGACTTAACACCAAGGACACAGCTTGTGTTTTAGCCATTTGGTGTGCTACATGTCACCAGAGACTGTAGTGAACCAGGCCAATCTAAGTTGACTGACCATTATTGGGAAAGGGAAGCGTTGGGTAGTTGGTTAGTAACAATGCCTGTGGGACTGAACATTTCTCACTCCCAAGTCTCAGCAGCATTCTCCAGGTGCCTGAAGGAAGCTGGTTCTCCAGGTACCTTTTCTTACTGGAGGGGGTAGGGAAGAATAAGTCTGAATATTTCAGGCCTCTGACTCAGTGCAGGAGGAAAGGAGGACAAGGTCTTTCCAGAGCTACTTCCTTTAGGGACAGTTCTCAAAACAGGGAGGAATCACCCCATCCTAATTTCCACAGCAACCCCCTCCAGAACATCCTCTTCCAGCTGGGACTCAAGAACTACTAGGGAGGGTCCCTTGCAGTATCCCTGCCTCCTCCCCTGACACACAGCACTAAAGGACTTTTTATATTTCTGGTACTGGGGATTGAGCTCAGGAGTACTCTAACACTGAGAAATATCCCCAATCATTTTTATTTTTTATTTCGAGGCAGGGTCTTTCTAAGATGTCCAAACTGACCTTGAACTTGCAATCTCCTGCCTTAGTCTCCTGAGTAGTTGGGATTATAGGCATGTGTCACTGCAAGGGGCACTGATGGTCTTTATAAGGCAAGTGAGTGTAGGGCTAGACAGAAAAGGTAGGGAGGGGACTGTTATGGTGGCCAGCACTTGTAATCAGCCTATAATCCTAGCTATTTGCAAGGCTGAGACAGGAGGATCACAAATTCAAGGCCAGCCTTAGCAACTTAAGGAAACCCTGTCTCAAAATACAAAATAAAGGGGTTGGGGTTGTGGCTCAGTGGTAGAGCACTTGCCTTAGCATGTGTGAGGCCCTGGGTTAGATTCTCAGCACCACATATAAATAAATAAAGGTCCACCAACAACTAATAAAGTATTTTTTAAAAAATACAAAATAAAAAGGGCTGAGGATGTAGCTTCTACTTACTGCAGTGTTCTGGGATCACTGGCAAAGCATCCCTATGTTCAATTCCAGTATCATGTGGGGGGAAAACGCTCCTTCCAGAAACTAGTGAACTGCCCACCTCCAAGGTTACAACATAGTCATACTCACACACCCTATAAATGGGGAATACTGAGGCCCTGAGCCATTCATTAAGCTGGTGGGAGCAGACCTAGAACCAGGACCAAGTCTTCCAACTCCCAGGCTAGCAATCCTTTCATCCTATATTGCCTCTGAAGGTGAGCACTGTCTCCTCCCAATTCATCACTGTGGACAGGAAGAGGAGTCCAGAAAACTGCAGATGCAGGGGCCAAAATCCCTGCCATCAGGGAGGTCAAAATCCATGTGCAAGGTCAGATAAGTTGTCAAGGGAATGTTTCCTCATCTAGAAGCTCCAGGCTCATGTCCTGCCCTCCAGAGACTGACCCAATCATCCAGCAGATCAGCACCTTCTCTCTTGCCCACAATATCCTCTCCTCCTGCCAGTCAAGCACTGAAGGGGTAAGGAAACAGCAGCAGTCCTCTAAGTCCCTTCCCTACAAGAGCAAGTTCAAATGTGTTTCAGAATCTCTAACCCCACCGCTTCCTCCTGACTCAGGGGCCAAAGGTCACTGAGGAATGGCAACCCCAAGGGGGCAGGGAGAGACAAACTATCCAATGAACTAACCTGTCCCAAACAAAACCTGCACCTTTCTTGTATGTAGTTCCCCCCACCCCACTCCTGAAGGTTAGGATAGAAAAGAGGAACTATTTAGACTTGGAGCCACCTTGGGATGGTGGAGGAGGGGACTGAGGCCTTTCTTCCAGACCACGGAGGGGACTCAAGGAAGAGCAGGCTTACCTTAGGATCTTAAGAGCTTAACAAGAGGGCAGGATCCTACCCCAAACTGTGCTGGAAACACCCAGTTCTGCTCTCCACCCCCCTCTAAAAGTATAATGGCAACCAGATGAACGAGTCCAGCTTGGGCGGGGGGTGGGGGGGGGAGGGGGACGCCTAAGGGCCCCAGGGACGGCGAATTTCCAGAAGGCCACCCTCCCCTCCCCCCCAAACACCTCCCCCTTTTCTCGGCTTCCCCAGAACTCAACCAACCCCACCCTCCATTGGAGAAACCTGCTTTGAAAAGTTAGCTCTTTGTTCTACAAGCCGATCTTCAGACAGAGCACAATTTCAAGAGATCTCTGCGAAGAGTCCCCCACCCACCCAACCCTAGCACCCGACCCCGCCCGGTTCGGGCTGCACTGCCCAGCATCAGGAGTTGGCTTGTAATTCGAGGTGGGGGCTGGGAAGATGTGAAGGAGGACTGGCTGGTCCTTTAACCACAGAACCACCAAGGGGGGGGGGGGGGCTCCAGGTCGTTCCAAAAAGGGGTTCTCGAGGCAGGGCTCGGGTCCTCACCCGAAGCCCCCTTCCCAGAGGCGACCTTCGCCAGGCGATCGTCCGCGCTGGGGGCCTCCAGGCCAGGAAGCCGGGCCGGGGGTGGCCAGAGCAGCAGGTTTCGCCGGCCCCCGGCCGCCGCCCCGCCCCCGCCGCCCCCTCCCCCCAGTGCCCCGCGCTTCCGCGTACTTGGCGCTCGGCGCGGCGGGGAGAGGGAGCGGCCGTCTGCTCTCACTCTCCTGGCCCTGGGGGGCGGGACTGCACCTCTAACCTTCCCCGCACACACACACCCCGGGCCTGGCTTCCTTGTGTTGTCCCAGCCCCTGGTCACAGAGACCACCCTTCTCCAGCAGTGGCTGCCCGCCTCGTCGTGGATCTCCCAGCTCCCAGACCCCAAGGGGTCCGTCCCCACACCCAATGACACCGCCCACCCTCCTTCCCTTCCCCAGGGATCGCGGGGATGAGGCGGCAAGACCCAGCCCCTCTCTCCTCCCCCTCCTCCGAGCTCGGGGTTGCCTAGACGCGTCTCCGAGTCCCGGAACTCACCTTATCCAGACAGTTCACCTTCTCCGTGGGGTACACGATCTTGCCGCACCGGGCACAGTTGGGGTTCATGGCTCCGGAAAAGACTGGGGCGGGGATGCCCGAGCTCAAGCACGTTCTCTCCCCCGGCGGGCTGGCGGGAGGCGGCAGCGGCTGCACTATACTGGCGGCGGCGACGGCGGCTGGAGCTGGGGAACTGGCCTCCGCCTCCGCCCTCCTTCCCCTAATAAACACAGCGGGGAGGAGGGGCTGCACCGGGGCGGGGACGCGCCTCGGGCGCGGACAGGGGCGCGCGCGACGAGGCGCGCTCCCCGGGCGACGTGGGGCTGCGCGGGGGCGGGTTCCGGGGCGGGCTGTGGGACCCGGGTGCTAGAGCCCCAGCTCTCCCAGGCAGACGGTGCGCTTTGCCCAGGGCCTTTCCCGCGCTGGAGGCGGTGTCGAGCCGAGCTGGCAGCAAATCTGGAGTGCCCAGGCTCCGAGGGACTGGCGAACCCTTTTCACCCGTCGAGGGCGGGGTTGGAACACTCCTGAACGCCCAAGCAGATTCTCCAGATTCAGGGACTTTCCTTCCTACCAGTGGGTGAACCTGCAGCCTGAACCGGAACCCCGCTTCCCCGCCCCCGCAGTTAGCTCCCTTCCCGCCCACGTCCTTTCCCACGTTTGTGGGGCGGAACCTGTCCTTTGCCACTAGACTCAGAGCCTCGGGATCGAGGCTAGATCTTCGTCTCCGCGCTTCTGCGGTGCAGCTTTCCCCGGGGTTCCTCGGATTCAGGCACCTTCTGCTTTCAACTTGGTCCCTTTCCTCCTTAATCCGTTTCTCCTTATTCTTAGTTCGTACCTGCCTAGCAGCTGCAACACTGTTTTAGCACCCAAAAGAGCCACCTCCAACCGCAGGAGCGGCACGGGGGTATAGCTCAGTGGTAGAGCATTTGACTGCAGATCAAGAGGTCCCTGGTTCAAATCCGGGTGCCCCCTTGGTGTCTTTTTCTCCTCTATGTAATAAGCATAATTCCTTTTTTCATTCTCAGTTCACATTTTTACGTTGTATCCTAGGTTATAAGAAAACAAAAACAGGGGCGGGGTGAGTCCCTTCCTCGTTTTCCAACCTTAGCCGAAAGCTTTCTGTTTTGCTTTGTGTCCACCGGAAGGTGGTGGTGTGGGTTGAGTGCACTATCAGATACAAAAGATGCACGTCCCCATACTGGCGCCAGAGGTGGGATTTCTGCTGCCACCACCACAGGTGTATCAGGCACTTCAGGACGCTGGGTTCGGGGTACAGGATGACTACCCCAGGTTGTCGTTCGTATCCGATGGGGGCAGGGGTGGGTCAAAGAGGGAAATCCACAGGCACAGCCCTTTCCAACTTCAACTTTTTCCTTTTTTCTTCTTTATTTTATATTATTATTTTTATTGTTGTTTGTTTTGTTCGACTTCATTACCATTGGACATGGACATGTTGTGTTCACCCTTCCCTATTGCTCATGACAGAGAGAGACTGAAGACATTTCAGGAACAGTAAAATGACCAATACATGCCTATCCGTTTACTTTAATGTACGAAAATTAAGTTACCCCGTTGCAAACCATAGAAATGAATGCACGCAGCAAAATTATCCTGAGGGCTTGTTTCTGATTCTTAGAGCTGGAATGGGACCCAGAGAATTAGCTTTTCCAGTAATTTTCCAGGTGATGCTGGTGATACTGGTTCCCCGAACACACTTTGAGGAACAGTGGACTCATACTACCGGTTATCTAGTTTCAAATTCTAAAGATGTGAACAGATATCTGCTGGCTGTGTGACCATGTCATTGTGTGGTTGGAGAAAAGTGATAAGTTTGAGGGAGAATCAAGGGCATCCCTTCCACTAGGTTTTGCCCCAAAAAAGGAAAAAATAAGGGAGACAAGCAGAGGCATGTTGCTTGAGTCAGGGGGAAACTGTGATATTTTAAATCCGGAATCTGATTGTGTCATCCCTAGGGACCTAGGGAAATACTTGGGCACATTTTTCCCCCAGTTCCCATTACAACGAGCTGCTGGGCTGGACATGGAGATAAGTAAGAGCCATGGTGCAAAACCCAGGCTGCAGAAATAGCTAACCAGCATTTCTCCCCTTTCCCAGACACCAACCCCTGAACATGGCACCTGTAGATTATCAAGCCAAGGCCCTGCCTTTGTGCTAATATAAAGAAGGGAAGTTACTCACTTTCAACCTGTCATCTCTGTACTATGACCCCTTAAACTTGGCCAGAATATAAGCTTTCTGAACCTGGATTCATCCTTAGTCTTTTCAACCAGGGTATGAACTAGGCAAAATAATACTGCTCTGACCCTAACATGCCTTTTTTTTTATTTTTTAAAACCCCAAATCAAATTATAATTAACAATAATCAGTGGGTTAGTGAACAATTTCTAAGATGATAATAACTCATTGCCTTGCCTCTACCTATTGAGGGTGCAGGTGGGCTTTTTATCACATAGTCAGGGTCGAAGACTCAAACCTACTAAACCCACCTCTGTGTTGCTGCTAGTTCTTGGACACCAGGAACCAGGGGGGAAAATTATGCTAGTGGAAGAATCAAAGGACATTTTTCAGAAGTTTTGAATCCAGAAATCCCCTAGTGACTGGTTATCTGAGTCACCTGTGAAAAATAGTAAAGTACTAGCAAGGGGGCACCCGGATTTGAACCGGGGACCTCTTGATCTGCAGTCAAATGCTCTACCACTGAGCTATACCCCCTCTGCTGGTAAGTGCCTCTGAATTCTTTTTACTTGGACTATCAAGTTTTCATGCTGAAAGTCACTTATCTATCCAAAATTAAGACATTTTTGCTAAATGACATTGAATTTACCAATGAGAGAGGCATAAATGAAAAAAAAAAAAACATGTTTGAAAACATGTAAACGTAGTTTTTTTTCTGGGCTCAGTTCTTTGTTCATAACACCACTCATTTCTTTCCCCTCACAAGTCAGAGAATAACCTCTTGCAAAACTGGAGAGGGAAACTTTTCCCATGGTCTCTCTAAAAGGAATACAAATAATAACTAAAAAGACACCTCCACTGAGGCCTTCTGGGTGTACAAGCTGTTGGTTCCCCACTTTTTTTTTTCTTTTTTTTTTTTTTTATGGAGCACTCACTGTGCAGAACAAACTTTCAACAGAAAGATACGGAGTTTCTAACTCACTGAAGTTTACAATCTACTGGGGACAGACTGGAAATAAACACAAGTGAATAAACAAGGAAATAGAGCAGTGATAAAGGAAATTATTGAAATAAAGACCAAAATGTAATTAAGAAGGTACTGGGGTTATTTCAAGTTGGACAGCCATGGAAGGCTTTTTTCTCCCCTTTTCTTGAGGAGTGAACCCAGTGCCTTAGGCACACATGCTAGGGAAGGACTTTTACCAATAAACTACCTTCCTAGCTCCATGGAATCCCCCCCCCCTTTTTTTTAAATATATATATTTTTAGTTATACATGAATGCAATATCTTTATTTTGTTTATTTATTTTTAGATGGTGCTGAGGATCAAAACTAGTGCCTCACACATGTGAGCACTCTACCACTGAGCCACAACCCCAGCCCCACAGAAGGCCTTTTTGAGCAGATAAATTGGCAGTTCAAACCTGAATAACATGTAGAAAGCAGCCATTTGGCAATCTATGGGGGAAAGGTACTGAAGGTGAAGGAAATGGCTACTACAACATCCCTGAGACTTGAGGAAGTTGGACCACGGTAGAGCAATTTGAGAGAGCTCGAAAAATAGCCAGGGGTGAGTGACCCAGGTTTGTAATTCCAGCAACTCAGAAGACTGAGGCAAGAGGATCACAAGATCCTGGGCCAGCCCCAGAAATTTAGCAAGATCCTGTCTCAAAATAAGCACATCACGGAGGAACTGAGTGGTAGAGCAAATCTGATCACCTCACGGCGAGAAGCACAAGAGAGAGGAACAAGCTCGGGTCTCACAATCCCCCTTATGGGCACATCCCCAGTGACCCAAAGACATCCCAGTAGGTCTCACTACCTCTCAATAGTTCCACTCTGGGAAGAAACTGTTAACATATGGGCCTTTGGGGGGACTTTTAAGATCCATATTATAGCAATATCAATTATTTGGAAGCTAATTTTTAAATGTTGTCTTTTTCTGTTTTCACTGTTGGAGATCAACCAAACCTCTTGTTTCAGGTTCATGTGACTGTGAGGTTAAGAAAACATTGCAGAGTAGACTGACAGGATGGAGACCCAGGGAAGAGCTGCTGGGGATATACCTCTGTAATAAAGCATCCCTGGGTTCAATTCCTAGTACCAACAACAACAAAGAGAGAGAGAGAGAGAGAGAGAGACAGAGACAGAAACACCAAGTTTTTGTGGGCCTTGTTGGTCAATTAAGTTTGGATTTTATATGAAATGACAGTGTAGCTCAGTGGTGGAATGCTTGCTTAGCATGCACTGGAGACCCTGGATTCACTCCTTAGCATTGGGAGGAAAAAAAAGAGTAGATCTCATGTTAGGTGTTCTTACCACATTAAAAAAGAGATAGTGGGTAGACATTGAGAGACCAGTTAGGAATCTATTGCAATGATGTAGGTGAAAGATGGTGACAAGGTCTTAGACTTTGGTGTATGAGTTTCCTGTTGTTGCTGTAACAAATCACCACGATTTATTTGCTTAGCACAGCACAGATTTATTATCTTACAGTTCTGGAGGTCAAAATTTAAAAAATTAGGGTTGGGGATATAGTTCAGTGGTAGAGCATGTGGCTAGTATGCACAAGTCCCTGGCTTTGATTCCCACTACCACCAAAAATAAATAAATTCCAAAATCAATTTCACTGGGCTAAAAATCAGAACGTTATCATGTCTCCATTACTTCTGGAAGCTCTAAGTCCCTTGACACTTCCAGCTTCTAGAGGCTGCTACATTTGTTGGTTCATAGCCCATTCCTCAATGGCATCAACCAGCAGCATGGCATCCTCTCCCCCTGTGCCATCCTTACACCTCTCTGACTGACCTTTTTGCTTCCTCCTTATAAGGACCACTGTAATTACTTTGAGCTCACCTGGATAATCCAGGGTAATCTCCTCATCTCAAGATCTTTGATTTAATCACATCTGCAAGTCACACATTCACAAGTGGGTTCACAAGGTACTTGAGATAGGGACATATTTGGAGGGCTGTTATTTATTCTACCATAATTTGGAACAGCAGAGGTGGAAAAATATACAGGCATGCAGATTGCTCCTGGCAAGGCAGCCTTATCATTTACTGTAGTTGGATGGCTCATGAAGGATGAGAGAAAGAATCAAGAATGATCGGTATTTTTTTATCTTTTACTATCTAGGGTAGTCATGTGTTTTCCTCAAATTAAAAAATTTTTAAAGGGGGAAAAGTAGCCAGATGAATGAGAAGTTGTGGTCCATTTGTGTGCAATGTGTCAAAATGCATTCTACTGTTATTTATAACTAATTAGAACAAATTTTGAAATTTTTTAAAAAGAGGGAAAAGGATAAATGTAGGGAAAAAAAATCAAGAGTTTTTTTTGTTTGTTTGTTTGTTTTTTTAAGGTGAGGATGTAGCTCAGTGGTAGTGTCACCAGAGGAGGCCTCAGGAATTTCCAGAGTGGGGGAATCTCAACTCAGGATTAGTGGTGTTCTTGACATACATTATAGAACTAATTTTAATACTCTGTTTTGCTGGGCACGGTGGTACATGCCTGTAATCCCAGTGGCTGGGGAGGCTGAGGCAGGAGGATCGCGAGTTCAAAGGCCAGCATCAGCAATTTAGCAAAGCTCTAAGCAACTCAGTGAGACCCTGTCTCTAATTAAAAATAAATAAATTTTAAAAAAGGTTGGGGGTGTGGCACAGTGGTTAGGTGCCCCTGAATTCAATCCCCAGTACCAAAGAAAAACAAACAAAAAAGAATGTGTTGGGTCAGTCAGAGATGGACAGAGATTTATTTAGCAAAGCAGAGACACATTCAAGGAAGAATGCACTCTATCACAAGAGTGAGATGCAATTTGGGGGCTGAGACTCTTCTTTTAAAGGAAACTTGATACCAGGTATGGTGGCTGTAATTTCAGTTGCTCAGAATGCTGAGGCAAGAGTATTACAAGTTTGGGGTCAGCCTGGGACAACTTAGTAAGGACCTAAGTAACTTAGTGAGAACCTGTCTCAAAATAAAAAATAGCTTAGTGATAGAAAATCCCTGGGTTTGGGCTGGGGATGTGGCTTAGCGGTAGAACGCTCACTCGCCTAGCACATGCGAGGCCCTAGGTTCCATCCTCAGCACCACATAAAAATAAATAAATGAAGATATTGTATCCAACCAAAAAATAAATATTAAAAAAAGAAAAGAAAGAAAAAAAAAGAAGAAAGAAAATCTCTGGGTTCAAGCCCAAATACTACAAATAAATGAAAAAAGAAAACTTGGTTGGGTATGGGAAGGCATGTGGGAATATCAGTCTGGTGGTCTGTCCTCAAGATCTTTAGGTTGACATGGTCTCCATTATCTGCTGTAGATAATGTTGGAAAGATTTTTAAATATATTATGTCTGCTTTGCTTGATCTTTTTATTTTGTGGGCTAATTATCAGTACAGAAAGGTAATTTTCATAAGTGAGTGAATTTATGGGAACTCTAAGATTTACTGATTTCTCAGAAATTTGGGCATGACAGGCCTGGGAGAAGAATGAACTTGAGGAATGACAGGCATGGAAAGGTATGCACAATTTCAAGTCAAAATTGTATTTCCTGCAGGGCATGGTCATGCACGCCTGTAATCTCAGCAACTCAGGAGGCTGAGGCAGGAGGATCACAAATTCCAGGCTGGCCTCAGCAACTCTGCAAGGCCCTAAGCAATTTAGCAAGAATCTGTCTCAAAATAAAAATAATTTTTAAAGAGTCTGGGGATGGGCTGGGGATGTGGCTCAAGCGGTAGCGCGCTCGCCTGGCGTGTGTGCGGCCTGGGTTCGATCCTCAGCACCATATCCAAACAAAGATGTTGTGTCTGCCGAAAACTAAAAAATAAATACTAAAATTCTTTCTCTCTTTAAAAAAAAAAAAAAGAGTCTGGGGATGTAGCTCAGTGGCCCAGCTCCCCTGAGTTAAATACCTAGTACTAAAAAATACAAATAAAAAAATAGATAAAATTGCATTTTTTTGTTCTTCCTTTTGTCTCTTTTCTACTCCCCGCCCCCATCTTACCCCAGTAGTATGTGATGTCCTGGATTAAATCACCAGCACCAGAAAATCAGTTTGTTTTTAATGTTCTTGTACAGAAAGTAATAAAGTACAGCCCCTGATCTTTATAGATTCCACACGCTAGTATCACAGTTACCTTTATTTTCTTGCAGTGCTAGGGACTGAGCAGAGGACTTCCCACAAAGTGAGGCAAATATGCTACCATTGAGCTACACCTTTGGCCAAGGTACCCAGTAGACATTTAAGAGAAGAGGAATATGCAGCTGGAGCTCCAGTAACCAGTGTTTATGGGAAAGATTCAGGTTGGAAGTAGAAATTTGGGGGTTGTCAGTGGATTGATGATACTTGTGGAAAGAGGTAGTTATCTCAGATGTGTTGGAATTGGTTCAAACTAGCATGGGAAAAACCAGTGGCTAAAATTTCAGGATATTTTAAAAGTTTGATTTCAATTTGGTAACTTGAAATCAGCAGGGGTGTATATATGCACCACTGGAATTGGCAAACACTAAGACTCAGGTCCCCCAGAGTCAGTTGGTAGGCATTTATCAGCACACTACTGTTTCCTCCAAAAAGAGGCAAGCTGTTCAGCTGAATGAGAGAGGAGGAGAGAGAAAATGTGGGGAGTTTGTGACAGGAGAACGTTCATGAGATGATCATTTAGGAGCGTGAAAAAGTAAACATATTTGAGCAGTGGGTCAGAATGCTAAGCAGAGTCTGTTTGAGACTGGTGGAGTGACATAAACTTGTGTGCTTTTCTTCTACAAATGTCATCTGCTTGGGTAGGTGCAATATTGATGCAATCCCATGGTTGAATTTAATTAGGTTGTGGGTTGGTAGGGGAGTACAACCTGAGGCTTACAGTGAACCAGTCACAATGCCCAGTACTTTGGGGAATGCAAAAAAGAATGCAAAAAGATGCCTTCCTCAAGAGACACATTGTGTACCCAGCAACCCAGGAGGCTGAGGCAGGAGGATTACAAGTTCAAAGCCAGCCTCAGCAATGTAGCGAGACCCTGTCTCAAAATAAAAAAATTAAAAGGGCTAAAAGGGCTGAGGAAATATATGGCTCAGTGATTTAGTGCCCCTAGGTTCAATCTCTGGAATAATAATAATAATAGAAAGAAAAGAAAAGAAATACACCATTTGGTTGGAGAAATAAAGATACATATGCTAAGCAAACAAGCACCCAAGCCCATCATGGTGGCACATGCCTATAATCTTGGCAATTTGGGAGGCTGAGGCAGGGGGATGAAGGGTTCAAAGTCAGCTTCAGCAATTTATTGATGTCCTAAGTCCCTTAAAGGGCCAGGGATGTGACTCCAAGGTTAAACACTCCTGGATTCAATCCTTAGTACCAAAAGAAAAGAAAAGAAAATACCCAAAAGTAAAAAAAAAAAAAAAAAAAAAAAATGCAGAAAGCAGAACTTGGGCTTGGGTACTTGTTTGCTTGGCATATGTATCTTTATTTCTCCAACCAAACGGTGTATCCAAGTAGTTGATAATGAGAGAAATGAGAGTAGCTCAGTGGTAGAGTGCCTGCCTCCCTAGCCTGCTGGAGAAACTAAGTTGTAGACTTTCTTTTGCAGTACTAGGAATTGAAATCAGGGGTGCTGTACCACTGAGTTAAATCCCCAGTCCTCTTTTTATTTTATTTTATTTTATTTTGAGACAGTGTCTCTTTAAGCTGCTAGAGCTACCTTGAACTTGAAATCCTCCTGCCTCAGCCTCCTAAGTAGCTTGGGATCACAGGTGTGTACCACCATCAGGCCAAAGTCATAGACTTCTTAAAAACTGAAGTGAGAAAGAAGAAATGGGCAATCACCGTTGCAAAGAATTAAAAATTTTCCTATCTTGAATAAAATTTGATGTTTGAAGGAGCCAGCGGAGGGGGATTGATGAAAAATGCTGAAGAGAATGGAGAAAATGGGGACAAGTCTGCCTGGGAGCAGAGAGGGTCTAGGAAGGACAGGGAAACACTCCCTCTTGTGAGCACAGCTTTGGGCTGGGTATTCAATACAGTTGAGGCTGCAGGCAGGGAGGAGAGAAATTAGACTTGAAGAATCCTCAGAAGTCGGAGGTAGAAAAAGCAGTAGTGATGGAAGAGAGGCATCCTATGGCATGTACCCATGGGACTTTCAAACCTTCAAACCTGAATAGGATTCAACTTTCTCCTCTTTGGCTTGGGTCAGGCTTGCCTTTGCAAACTTCTCTTCGTTCTTTGGTATCACCCCAGAAAACCTAACAGAGTGTATCATAGATACTAAAATATCTCAATCGCTGGTTAGTAAACACTGCATTTAAGATATAAGCTCCTCCTTTGCAGCAGAGGGGGTATAGCTCAGGGGTAGAGCATTTGACTGCAGATCAAGAGGTCCCTGGTTCAAATCCAGGTACCCCCTAGTACCTTCACTTTTAAAATTGAAGGCGAGACCAAGAATATACTTCATATTCTAGTGGTGAGAAAAACATGGGGACATTAATTACATATGTGATAGCATTGGGAGGACCTTCCTCTGAATCAGTGGTTTGTGGATTATGCCATGGAGACCCTCAGATATCTGTGAGATACTTTCAGTGCAGAAAAAGTGGGTTATTCTCACATTAAGAGTAACATTACTTACCTGTTATTCTCTTTAGTCCATGAGAAAACAAAGTAACTTCCCAGAGGCTACATGGTATACATCACAATAGATTAGATGTTGAAATAAGGAAAAATAAAAACAACAACAAAAACCCTATTTTTCATTAAGCCAGATGTTAAAGGGATTTTAAAAAATAAATAAATAAATAAAACAAAGCCACTCTTGTTACTGTATCATTTGTCTTTGGGAAAATACAATTATTTTTCATTTTTAAAGTGTCTAAAGTGTTATTTAAAAGCAGGACAAGGTGGTATACAACTGTAATTCCAGCAATTTAGGAGGCTGAGGCAGGAGATTTGCAAAATCCTTTTCTCTGCACTGAAATCCACTTTTTTCTTCACTAAAAGGGTCTCACAGTCATCTGATGGTCTCCATATGGGAATTCACCAGCCATTGGTTCAGAGGATACTCTTCTCAATATTATCACATTGTAGCTAATTTTCTTGCCCGGTCTAGGTAATTTAGCAAGACCTTGTCTCAAAATAAATAAGAAGGGCTTGGGATATAGCTCAGTGGTGGAGCACTTGCCTAGCCTTCACTGAGGCCCTTGGTTATTATAATCCCCAGTACTGCAAACAAACAAACAAAAAACTTTTTCCTAAAAAAAGAAACTAAGTAGAATAGTTTGGGGGTATGGCTGAGTGGTAGAGTGCTTACTTATCATGTACAAGGCCCTGAGCCTAATCCATAGATTTAATATCCAGTAACAGGGCTGGAGTTATGGCTCAGTGGTAGAGTGCTTGCCTAGCATGTGTGAGGTACTGGGTTCAAACCTCACATAAAAATAAACAAACAAAATAAAGGCATTGTGTCCATGTGCAACAATTAAAAAAAATATATCTAGTAACAGACACACATATAAAGAGATTTTTTTTCTTTTCTTTCTTTTTTTTTTTTGTTTTGTTTTGGTAATGGGTATTGAACCCAGAGGCACTCAACCACTTTTTTTTGTTTGTTTGTTTTTTGAGACCTCACAATTTTTTAAATTTTGCCTCCCCACTTCCTGATCACTCAGTCTGCTCTTTTTTCAGGTCTCACTACGTTTCTTAGGACCTCACTAAATTGCTGAAGCTGGCCTTGATTTCACAATCCTCCTGTGCTGCTGGGAGTGTAGGCATGCACCACTATGCCCAACTCTTGAAAACATCTTGATTCTTTAACAGTCCATATTTTGTTGCCTTTGCATCCAAAACACATCCACAGTTAGACTACATTACATTGCCTCTACTGATACTATTGTAATCCAAGCCAACATCCCTTCTCTCCTGGGCCATAGCTCCCTAAGAGGTCTCCTATGTTCTGAGGTATAGTTAGATCCTGTCCCTCTTCTGCTTAAAATCAGGCAATAGTTTCCCATTTCACTCAGGAAGTGCCACAATTTGACACTGGTGTACAAAGCAGCACATGATTCGTTTCTAGATTATTTATTTATTTATTTATTTTATCAGAGATTGAACTCAGGGGTGCTTAACCACTGAGCCACATCCCCAGCCCTTTTTTAAATTTTATTTAGAGACAGTGTCTCACTGAGTTGCTTAAAGCCTCACTAAATTGCTGAGGTTGGCTTTGAACTCATGATCCTCCTGCCTTAGGCTACTGAGCCCTGCTCTAGGATTTTTGTTTTTCAAAAATGCTTTATTATTTTTAATTTATTTCATTACTGTTGACCTTTTCTTCTACTATTCTCCTGTCACTCACCTCCCCAGTCACACCAGGCTTCCCCATTGGTTTTCATAAGATTCTCATAAGATTCACTCCTGCCTTCTGGCTTTTCATTGGCCTTTGTTTCTGTTTGAACCTCCCTTCAGATAGGTAACTCTCCTTGCCTTCAAGTCTGCTCTAATGTCAACTTCAATGAAACCTGCTCTGACCTATATTTGATTTTTGTAATTTGCCTCCCTACCTCCTGATCACTCAGTCTGCTCTTTTTTCATAATACTTGTCTCCATCTAACACATATTACAAACAGAAATTTTAAAATGATTATTTATTGGGCTACAGTTAGGGTTTTGCGTCTAATATCTATTTGACTAGGGTTAGGATTTTCTGCCTCCATCTACACCCTGTCAGAATGAAATCTCTGTAAAGGCAAGAATGTTGGTCTAGAGAACATTGAATTTTTTAGAATTCCACATGAATCATGTGAAATAGGTCTTGACTTCCTCATTTCTAGATAAATCATTGCATTTAAGATTTTTAAAAAGCCCTTCAATAGTCAATAGATGAATTGATAAAAAAGAAAACGTGGCATATATACCCAATGGAATATTACTCAGCAATAAAAGAGAATAAAATCATGGCATTTGCAGGTAAATGGATGGAGTTAAAGAAGATAATGCTAAGTGAAGTTAGCCAATCTCAAAAAGCCAAATGCTGAATGTTTTCTTTGCTATAAGGATGCTGATTCATAGGGGATAGGGAGAGGGAGCATGGGAGGAATAGAGGAACTTTAAATAGGGCAGAGGGGTGGGAGGGAAAGCGAGAGGGCATGTGGTTAGAAATGATGGTGGAATGCGATGATCATTATTATCCAATGTACATGTATGAAGACACAAATTGGTGTGAAAATACTTTGTGTACAACCAGATATATGAAAAATTGTGCTCTATATGTGTAATAAAAAGTGTAATGCATTCCGCTGTCATATATAAATTTTAAAAAGCAAGAAAAAAAGAAAGAAAAGATTAAAGAAAAAAAGGAAGAAAAATTTTGGTCTACTATGTTCCCTAATTTGTAATCTGATGTATGCCCTGGCCTGAATCTGGCATAAATCAAGCGTTCAATAAACATCTGAATGAATGTATCCATGGAAGAAAAAAAAGTCAAAGAAAACTGGAGGTTGAAGTTGTGAAAAGATATAGTTAATAAAGCAATACATGTAAAAATAGTATGATACCAAATACACCAAGACCCAATGATCTTGTAGTGTGTTAGTACCACATCCCAGTGAAACCTTTTGGAGCTTGCTCTTGCCCCACCCTCAGCCCTCTCTGTTCCTGGGTTATCTCTACATGACACAAACTACTCTAATTTCTTCTTCTTCTTTTTTGGGTTACCGGGGATTGAACCTGGGGTGCTTAACCACCGAGCAACATCGCCAGCCCTTTTTAATATTTTATTTAGAGACAGAGTCTCGCTGAGTTGCTTTAAGGCCTAGGTTAAATTGCTGAGGCTGACTTTTGAACTTGCGATCCTCCAGCTTCAGCCTCCCGGAGCTGCTGGGATTGCAGGAGTGCACCACCACGCCCAGCGCTTTAATTACTTTTGAATCCTTACTGCCCAGAAAAGTTCTCGGTATATACGAAGTGCTCAAAAGCTGAGTAAGCTAACAAATCTACGTGGCCGTGTCCCCAGCTACTTTCGAACTCCTAGTCAGGATACCGGGTTTCACTGGCTCCTGCACACCTCAACCTCACCACCGCCCACTTGTCAGCTAAAGCTGTGGCACTGATTACGTAATCAGGCAGCGCCTGAGGGAAGAAGCTGGTTTAACTAGCCCTCACTTCCCAGGGCGGGGATGGGCGGGGCTTCGAGTTCATATCCCAGTATCCTTTGTGTCTACTTCCTTTCGGTCCTTTTCCGGCGTTCAAGATGTCGAAGCGAGGTGAGTTTTGGACTTCAAGACATCCTATTCCATCCGTCTCGAGGTGGCTGCTGGCCTTTCCGGGAGCGGCGGCCTTGGACAGCGAGGGCGCTTTGCTCTCCTCCCGGCCGGGGAGAAAGGTGGTGCGCCGCGAGAGCGCTGGAAGGGTCCTCTAAGTGGCCGGGTCGGGGAGCTGGATCGTTCAGCTGGCAGGATCCGGACATGATTCTAAACCGAACCCGGTGGACTCGCACCGCGAACTGAGCTGTAGTAGTGGGGTGACAGTTGACTCGGATTAGACCCGGGCTTAGGCGACCTGTGCAGTTCCTCGCCTGGCTGGAGGAACGGCGTGTTGAGAAAGGTGGAGCGAGGATTGGGTCGTCCAGGCCCCTTGGTCTCGACCTAAAGATGGTAATGGTGAGGAATCGGGCGTGTTCCGTGAGAACCGGGTAGCACGTGGGGAGGGCGTAAGTGGAAGGAATCCCAGGTGAGAGAAAGTGTCAAGGGAACTCCGAAACACGTCTAGACGGGGACCACTTTGTCCTGTTTCCCTTTTTATCCATAGGACGTGGTGGATCCTCCGGTGCGAAATTCCGGATTTCCTTGGGTCTTCCGGTAGGAGCCGTGATCAATTGCGCTGACAACACAGGTGAGGCCTTTGGCTGCGTCCCCGCTACAATCCCCCTTTTAAAAGCACTCACTGGGCCTTTTGATAATGACCCATTGAGCCGTCAAGAAGGGGCAGAATAAAACACCGCTTTTGGGTGAAGTGGCAGCGTGTTGTGTTGTTTTGCTTCAATCGGTGGTGTGACAAGGTATTCTCTTCCACTTTGGGGACTGACTGCTTTGGGAGCGTGCAGGGAGAATCTTTGGAAATGCTTGAATTTTATATGGGTGGTTGTGCCCTCAAAAAATATAAAAAAATTTTAGGCCCTCAAAAATTTGGCTTTTTGTTTATATCCTTTTATAGGAGCCAAAAATTTGTATATCATCTCTGTAAAGGGAATCAAGGGACGGCTGAACAGACTTCCTGCTGCTGGCGTGGGTGACATGGTGATGGCCACAGTCAAGAAGGGCAAACCAGAGCTCAGAAAGAAGGGTAAGTAGATGTGGAGACTTACCTCTTCGTGGATAGTTGAGGTTCTTCACTTAACTGGAAAATGGAACATTAGTTTTATATTTTATATTCCGAAGGTCTCTAAATGCGTACTTTCCTTTCAGATACAGTTCTTGTCACTTGCCTATTTAAGATGTTTAATTTTTATTTTTTTTAGTTGTAGACAGACACAATAAATATCTGTATTATGTCGTGCTGAGGCTCAAACCCAGGGCCTCACACATGCTAGGGGAGCACTCTACCACTGAGCCACAACCCCAGCCCCTAATGGGAATAATAGGACTGACATTTTTCCAGGTGGTTGTGAGTTGCTGAGCATCTGTTACTATTACCAACGCTAGGTGAAAACAAAATTTCAGCTATGCTTTACAGCCTGCTGCTTGAGTTGATTACTTGATCATGGCCTGCTCTCCAACGTCTTCCCACAAGGTGTAGGAATTAAAAGGACAGACCTCAGAGCACTTTCCACTTGTGTTGTCTGGCTGTAGAACTTCTGATGTTCAGTGCACTTTCTTTCAGTTGTGAACTTTCTTTCTGTGTCACCTTAAGTCTGTCTGTGTTCTGGATATCTTGCTCTTCCAGAGAAGTCCTAGCCATCCCTTGGTATCTGGTACAAATGTGCTGTGGTGGGTAATGGTAACATTTTATAGTTATTCTTGTGCACCTGCATCCATTCCTCCACAACCTCCAGTAGATCTGGGGGAGGATACTGGGGATTGAACTCAGGGGCTCTTTACCACTGAGTTATATTCCCGGCCCTTTTTATT
This sequence comes from Marmota flaviventris, assembly GCF_047511675.1. Lineage (NCBI taxonomy): Eukaryota > Metazoa > Chordata > Mammalia > Rodentia > Sciuridae > Marmota > Marmota flaviventris. The sequence continues at coordinate 55,118,645 of NC_092514.1, read as the reverse complement.
TTGAGTCAGGCTCTCACTGAGTTGCTGAGGCTGACCTTGAAGTTGGCAATCCTTGTGCCTTGGCCTACAAAGTTGCCTGGATTACAGGTGTGCACTGCCATGCCCAGCTAGATTTTGTGTGTGTGTGTTGCTGAGGATTGAACCCAGCACCTTATGCATGCAGGGCAAGCACTTTACCAACTGAGCTATATCCCTAGCCCTAGATTTTTTTTTTTTTTTTAGAACTGTGAATACCTCTTGGGCATGGTAGCACGCAGGTTGTGATTAAGTGTTGATTAATTTGGGGGGGACAAAGATGCATCTGCTAGGGCATTTTACTCTCCTCAGAACACTTCCTGGGTCTGATTGGTGGCCTGGGGAGCTGTCAGAGAAGAGCAGAGCATACAGCCCTTATTGGTTGGGTGAAAAGGCATCTCTATTCCTATTACTAGGTGGACACAGAATTTCAGCTATGCTCTAAATCTTGCTGCTTGAGTTGATTACTTGATCATGGCCTGCAGTAGGATATAATGTTGGTCTCAAATCAGTGAGGGGACAAACCAGAGATGAGCACTTAATGGTTTTTAACAATAATTGTGAATTTATAATTCTTTAATATCTTCTTTGATTATACACAATAGGTACAAAAATATAGAAATGGAGGGCTGGACTGGAAATCCAACTTCTTCAGTTTCTGGTCTTATTAAATGGTTTATAAGCAAAAGAGGCTCTTAGTAAATAAATATTAATTTATCTTTGGTACTTGGCCTCAAAATACAGAATCTGTGTCTCATATTTTCAGTGTTTGTTTCTGATTGATTGTGGTACTAGGGATTGAATTCAGGGCTTAATGCCTGCTAGGCAAGTGCTGTACCACTGATCTTCATCCCTAGTCCTAATTGTTCCTATTTTTTAAAAAATGAACTCTGGAATATTAAGTAATTTTAGGGACTGAACCCAGGACCTGATATATGCTAGGCCTTAGTGTGTGTAGATGGGTTTTGTTTTTGTACGGGGGATTGAATCCATGGTGCTTAACCACTGTGTAACATACCCCTTTTCTCTTTCTTTCTTTTTTTTTTAATCATTCTTTTTGAGATAGGGTTTCCCTACATTGTTGAGGCCTAGAACTTGAGAGTCTCCTGAGTCACAGTTTACAGGCATGTGGCAGCCTAAGTGCTGGGGATAGAGCTCATTGGTAGCGCACTTCCCTAGCATGTATGAGGCCCTAGGTTACATCCCTAGTACTGGGGGAAAAAAAACCACACACACACACACATATATATATATATATATATATATATAATCTCACATATATCACCTACAGTTGAATAGATAGAAGTCATAGGGTAGAGTTTAGTCAGGATTCTGGAATACTTAGTATGTTTAAGGAGTGTGTGCACATGCACACTGGCAGTTGTAGGTTTTCTTTGGGATTATTGGGACTTAAATGAGTTTATATTTGTAAAAGCTGACACATGGTAAGTATATCTTTATTGCTGGGCACATTAGTAAATGACTAATACCAGCAACTCAGGGGGCTGAAAATAAGCCAGGCAGGGTGGTACATGCCTGTAATCCCAATAACTCACAAAGCTAAGACAGGAGGGTGGCGAAATTGAGGCACTCTCAAATGAAAAGAACTTGGGATGTAGCTGAGTAGTCAAGTACAAGTACCCCTGTGTTCTATCCTTGAGTTGTTGGAAGCAATTAAATTTATTTTGGGGAGACACACACACACACTGAGTAGAATATTGCTTGATAAGGGTCCAATTGCTTGGACTTAAACTATATGTGTGTCCCTGATACTTTTGATTGGGATCTTAATAGTACCCACAGGTTAGGTAAAGTATAGATAGTGCTTAACAAGTTTGTTACTATTTTGTGCCCCCAAAAGAGTACAAATTTAATGTTTCAAGAAAATGCTGGCAGTTTAAAAGGGTGATGGTGTATGTACTGTCTCTTGCCCTTGCTTTTAGGAATTGGAAAGCTGATGATGGGTGGTACCTTCTGCCTTGAGACATACATGGCTTCTGTGCTGGCACTGGGATCTGACAGGTTAATGACTGCTGTTCTTTCTCTCCCTTAGTGCATCCAGCAGTGGTAATTCGACAACGAAAGTCATACCGGAGAAAAGACGGTGTATTTCTTTATTTTGAAGATAATGCAGGGGTCATAGTAAACAATAAAGGCGAGATGAAAGGTAGGAAAACACTCCATCTCATTCCATAGATACCTGAGGGTGGGATGCTGGGGGATTTAACACTGGTCTAGGCATACATGCAAGGGACCCTCTGTCTCACCTGTTTTGTCTTTTTTTTTTTTTTTTTTCCAATGCAGGTTCTGCCATTACGGGACCAGTTGCAAAGGAGTGTGCAGACTTGTGGCCCAGGATTGCTTCCAATGCTGGCAGCATTGCGTGATTCTCCAGTGTGTTTGTAAAAATAATAATACCCATTAAAAGTGCTTTCTCCCACTGCTTGCTTGCCTGTTTATTTCTTTGCTTTTCTTGTCACCTTGTAAGAAGAAATTGTTAAATTCAAACTCCTGGCATGTGTGAAGATACAGTCCTTGCTCTCTGTGTCCTTGTTGAACTTCTGGTACTTTTCCAGTTGCTGTATTTCCTATTTTGTTTTTGAACCCAGGGACACGACTATCACTGAGCTACATATCCCGCTCTTTTCAGTTTCTACTTTGAGACCAGATACCAAGTTGCCTAGGCTGTCCTTGAACTTGCTATCTTCTTGCCTCAGCCTCCCAAGTCATTTTAGATTATAGGCTGTTGGCATCACACTTGGCTTAATGTCTTTATGGACTACTTGATTGTAGTTGTCCCATGTATGGTTTTATTCAGTTTTTGAGGTGCTGGGGGTTCAAACCCAAGGCCTTAGCACACTAGGAGCCTGATTTGCTTCTGAGCTTCAATACTCCTAACCCACCATATATTCTGCCACCACTACAGATTGAATCCTGTGGTGTTTGTTCTGCAGAGCTAATTACCTGTCCTTTTCTAAGACAGGTCCTTGAGCCAGCCTCAGCAATTTAGTGAAGCCTTAAGCAACTTAGCAAGAGGACCCTCTCAAGGGTGGGATGGTGGCTTTAAGTTTTTGAGGCAGGATCTCCCTAAGTTCCTAAGGCTGGCTTTGAGTTTGACAATCCTCCTGCCTCAGCCTCCTGTGTTGCTGGATTGCAGGCAACACCTTGCCTGTACCACTCTTTCAAAGTGACCTTTTTCTGATGTGAAAAGGGTACAGTGATGCATGCCTGTGATCCCAGCAGTTAAGGAGGCTAAGGAAGTAGGATTGTAGGTTCAATGCCAGCCTCAGAAATGTAGCAGAGCCTTAAGCAATTACTAAGACCCGGTCTTGACAATTTAAAAAAGGCTGGGAATGTGGCTCTGGTTAAGCACCTTGGTACCAGAAACAAAACCCAGTAAATCCTTTTATATCCTATAAGGGGAAAAAAATATGTCAATGTGTCCACATTGTTTTGTCTTTGTATTCGGGATTGAACCCAGAGGGGTGCTTTACTACTGAGCTATACCCCCAAGCTTTTTATTTTTTGAGACTGTCTTCACTAAGTTTCTCAGAGCCTCACTGAATTGCTGAGACTGGATCCTTGGGATTACAGGCATGAACCACCGGCCTATTGCCATTTTAAGAGAATGAATAAGAATAATTGGGGCTGGATTGGGTGGCCCATGCCTATAATCTCAGCAATTCTGAAGGATGAGGCAGGAGGATTGCAAGTTTGAGGCCACCCTTTGCTATTTGGCAAGACCTTGTCTCAAAACAACTGGGGATAGAACCCAGCAGGGAAAAGCAACTCTGGATTAAATTCTCCCTACCAAAAAAAAGTAATTGGGGTGCCAAGTGGATTAGCCAGAGGTCAGGAGACAGGAATTGTGGTCTGGCTATGGATTTGGAAAAGCTTTCTTAGCTTCAATTTGTTCCTCTGTAAAAATGAGAGTTGTAAGTAGATAGCTTTCTGAACACTTCTGGTCAGTTATGGGTACAAGCTTTGCAAGGGACCTCAGCTAGGGAAATAATATGTTAATAAAGTTTGGGAGCAGAGAACCTACCCTACACTTAAAGCTTGGGGAGCTCCCAAATCCAAGCAATATTCTCCCCACTTAAGTGTCCATCTCTTGCATAATCCATCCTAGGGCTATGCAAGCAACTCTCCCCAGTGCTCAAGGACCTACACTGTCAACGCAGGGTGAGGGGGACAATAGGGTTTGTGTCGCAGGGGTAGTCCTTGACACCACGTAACAATGCGCAGGGCAACCCCCATCAAGGGCCCTCATCTCCACCAGAAAGACCCTCAAGAGTCCACGGAGGTTGGGATGGCACACTTTTACGAGTGTCCTCTGCGATTGGAGAAGGGCTTTATTTTGGATGGGGTAGCCGTGAGCACCGTGGCCCGTGCCTATGGCTACACTAGGCCCAAACTCTGGTCGGCTATTCCGCCCTACAACGCACAGCAGGACTACCACACCCGCCGGTACTTTCAGAGCCACGTGGTTCCGCCCATTTTGCGGAAAACTCAACAGGTACGAGGAGTTCTTGGAGGAGCCCTTGATTTCAGCCCGGGCGGCGCACTGACTTTCCAGATTAGCACCTCACCTCGGCAAATCAGGGCGTCTTACTGCAGCGCGCTTAGCCCAGAGGCGGCCTCCGCTTCCACCTCTGGGCCTGTGCTAGCCAACTAGTCCTAGAAGTGGACAAGGGGAAGGCAGGTACTGAGCGCGAGCTCGCTGAGCTCACAGGACCTTCTCCTTCCCCTGAGCCGCAGGATGGTCTCATTTCAGGTGTCTGTGACTAGGGGCTAGGCCTTTCAAAGTCTTCCTCTCCTCAGTGAGTCCATTTCACTCTTTTGTGACCCCACAGGCCCATCCTTTAGAGTGACCTCACGTTGCAAATCCTCCCAAACCGCAAAAAACCCTTGTGACTTGTGAGCAAGACAAAGGGAACAATCTTGACCGGTGGGCGAGGAGGGTGTGGTCCTGGGATCACAGTTGCAGGGGTGGGACTCACTCTCCTGACCTTTGCGCAGAAGGAGAGGAACACCTCACCCCCACCCTGTGCATTCTGAGGACTTGGTGCCTCCCCAAGTCTACCGAATCAGCAGTGATTTCCAGGGACAAAAGATTCTTAGGCAGGGGGGCTGATAGTTCCATTTTTTTTTTTTTCCCAACACTGTAATTTTGAGGTGGGTGGAGCGGGCTCCTCACTATGTTGCCTGCTGAGCATGTTTAATGTGTAAGGTATTCTTTAATCATCAAAACCACCATTCGTATCCTGGGTGTGGTGACACACACCTGTAATCCTAGTGGCTCTGGAGGCTGAAGCTGGAGGAGGATCACAAGTTCAAAACCAGCTTCAGCAACTGAGAGAGGTCTTAAGTAACTTAGTGAAATCCTGTCTCAAAGACTGAAAGGGCTGGGGATGTACCTTAGCGGTAAATTGCCCCTGGCTTAAATCCCCAGTACCCCAAAATAAGCTAAGAACCCCCACCATTTGTGGTTGGCATTATTTTTATTTAAAAGATAATATGTATCAAGTCTTGTTATGCCAGGCTATTTACTTTAACTAAATAACTTAAATTTCATAGCAACCCTCCTTTTAGTGATAAGAAAATTGAGGGTCCTAATGAAAAAGCTGCGTAATTGACCCAGGGTCACAGCTTGCTAGTGGCCAAGCTAGAGTTGGAATCCAGTGTATGGCAGCACACACTGAGCCCTGCAAGCTGTTGCCCGGCTTATTAACTATATTTAATCTGTCTCCAGTTACCTCTGGCTCTAACCTCTTCCCCAACAAGTCCCAGGGAGTTTGCACTGTGTACTTCTAGACATGGTTTCTGACAGTCTTCTATATTTTCTTCCCCATTTTCAGGATCATGGCGGTACAGGAAGGGATGGCTGGATAGTAGATTATTTCCACATTTTCGGGCAAGGACAGAGATATCTCAACAGAAGAAACTGGGCAGGGGCAGGCAAGTGCCATCTCACTGTCCAGTCTCGCATGATCCCACTAAGGAAGAATAGTATGCACCTCACAATTTAGAGAAAGAAACCAGGCTGCAGGGAGGCCCAGGAATTGCATCCTCCCAGGTTTTCTTCTCCTATGTGAGCACTTCCTCTATACCAGGTGCCTTTTTCCCTCATACTATCCCCAGGTTACTGCTGGGGAAACAGGTATGTTGCATGAAAATGATTTGCTGAGAAGGGCTGAGCTGGATTTGAACTTCCTCTCTGTCCACCCAAATGCCCAGGTTCCCCAGATGACTCCCTGAGCAGACTGTGTGTCATTTTACAGGCTTAATTTAGCAGCAATGGGAAGACTAAGAGATTTTTCTGGCAGTGTGCACCCTACCTCCACCCCTACTCCACCATCCTTTGGCCTCATGCTGTTCACGTGATCCTTTGCAACATTTGGCTAAATTGACCTCATTCATTTTTCTCCATATGGGTCAGAGGCAAGGATAAAAAATTCTCGCATCTCTGGGGGAGCAAGAGAAGTTCAGCTAAGCTGAGAAGTTTCTGGCATTTCCTGTCCCAATACTTGTAGTCATGATCTTCCTGTCAGTATTCCTGGTGTGGGGCTTGATTTCTGGAAAGCCGCTGTTACCTGGACTTCACCAGTCCTTGTCTTTTCAATCAAGAGGATCAGGACCCTTGAGAAGTGAGCATTTAGCTCCAGGCATGGGGAGTGTAGTGACTATGGGCACCCCTTTCAGCCTGTGGGAATGGGGAAAATGAGAGGGTGTTGCATGCTGGCTCAGCCTCTATCTCTGCCCGAAGGGCATTCCACCCAACAGGTGACCGGGCATGACCACTACAATGTCGATTTGAAGCCAGCCACGGGGTTCAACGGTAGGTTTGGCTACCGCCGTAACACCCCATCCCTCCGTCATCACACATCCGTGTTTGGGGAGATCACTCAATTCCCTCTCTTCTGACAACATTGCTTCCTTATTACAACCATTGGCCTGAATTTCTAAGAAAGGTGTTTATATGAATTCTCAATGATATTTTATATTAAAATTTATTTGTGTCTCCAAGTGTGTGGTTTCTCCCCTATTGTCAGGGACAAGTGAGCTTTTCTATCCTCAGTTTCTCTACCTCTGGAGAGAAGAGGAGCCAGGGCTTCTCAGGTCTACATCCTAGCACTCCATGCCAGTGAGGGGCCTCAGTTCTCATTTGTTCGCATGATCCGAAGGAACTACATTAGGTTTGTTTCGGAATAACCCAGGGGTCCTGCACATGCTAGACTAGTACTCTGCTACTGAGATACCCACCCCCATCCCTGGGAACTTCACTCTTAACCTTCAATGAAACACTTCCCCGGTATCAGTAGCACTCTGAAGTCAGAAACTGGGTACAATTTTTATGAAAAACAGAGTTGGCAATGAATCTAAAGGGATTGGACCTTGGTTGCCCTGAGAAGGATTTTCTGATATGTCAAATCATTACATTCCAGAAAACAGATTTTGCCAGGCATGGTGGTATATGCTAGTAATTCTAGCAACTTGGGAGGCTGAGGAAAGAGGATTGAAAATTCAGCAGTTTAGTAAAGCCCTAAACAACTTAGCCAGACCCTATCTCAAAGAATAAAAAGTGCTGGGGATATAGCTCAGAGGTTAGTGCCCCTGAGTTCAATCCCCAGTTACCAATATAAAACAAAACAACAACAACAAAAAAGCAAAACAAAGCCAGATCTCCTTTCTACTCTCAATTCATCTAAAGGCAGGGGCAAACAAGGGGAGAATACAGAGCTTTTTATTTATTTAGTACTGGGGATTGAATCCAGGTGCGTTTACCACTAAGCTACACCCCCGAGTCCTGTTTATTTTTATTTCGAGATGGGGTCTCACTGTTGAGGCTGACCTACAAACTTGACATCCTCCTGCCTCAGCCTCCTACTCAGCTTCTCGAATCACTGGAATTACAAGTGTGTACCACAGGGCCTGGCTGTTGTTCTTGGTTGATTTTTAACCCAAGGATTCTGACAGAGTATCCAGGATGCTTTGCTTATGCTCTGCACTTTCCTTTTCAGCTAGTTTGTAGGATGTCAGTTTTAAAGGTCTCCACCCAGTTTATTGGCATTCAGAAGTCAAAGCAGATGATGGATTCTAAGAAGGTGAGGCTTCAGAACACAAAGCTTGCCAGAGTTCTAGCATGGTGGAACCCCATTGTACTGAGTCACCATAAGTGGATAAGGAAAGACAATTATGGGGGCTGGGGATGTGGCTCAAGTGGTATGGCGCTCGCCTGGCATGCACTAGATGCTGGGTTCGATCCTCAGTACCACATAAAAATAAAATAAAGATGTATCCACCGAAAAAAACTAAAAAAAAAAAAAAGAATTATGGTAGGGTGTGGGGATATAGTTGAGGGGTAGAGCATTTGAGTGGAGATGAAGAGGTCCCTGATTCAAGTCCGGGTGCCCCCTTCCTTCTCTAGTATTTTATATCTATAAGTGAGACTAAGAGCCCATTTTTGTCCTGAGATATTTGTTCTTTCCATTTTCCAAGGGACTGCTAAGAGGAAGTCCTCAGAAACTCCCACCTTGGGCTTCAATTAAGATAAGGACTCCAAGGAAATTCTAAATCTCAGATTAGGGCTGACACTGCATGCAGGGGTGAATGCCTATAATCCTGACAGCTGTGGAGGCTGGAAGCAGGAGGAGTGAGTTCAAAGCCAGACTCAGCAGTTTAGTGAGCCCCTCTCACAAAACATGAAAAAGCTGGGGATGTGGCTCAGTTGTTGAGCACCCCTGGGTTCAATCCCAAGGCTGACAGCTGTGAACACAATTTGTCAATATGTGTGACAGATAAAAGGCAAAGATGTACGGATAACATATTTTTGAGAGTTTAGTGCATGCAAAGCTGCTGCAAATTAAAAGATGAAAGAAGGTTCCTGTTCTCAGGGAGCCTTCAGTCTAGCAGGAGCTGACTCATTCATCTCAGTCAGAGGATGAGTACTTGTTTATAGCTATAGAAAAATATATAAAATTGTTCTATTTCCCCTTCTTTGGTGTTAGGGATTGAACCCAAGGGATGCTTGACCACTGAGCTACATCTCCAGTTCCTTTTATTTTTTATTTCAAGATAAGGTATCTGTAATTTGCCCAGGCTGGTCTCGAACTTGTGATCTTCCTGCCTCAGCCTCTCAAGTAGCTGGGATGACAAGTGTGTGCCACTGCTTCTGGTTTCTGGTAGAAAATTTGAAGAAAAAAATATAATGGGAGGTAAAAAGTTTTGAGTCCTTGCATGTCTGAAAATACTCTGTTGCCTTTGAGCACATGAGAGACAGTTTGTCTTAGAACTGATTTATCATTGAAAAATGTTTAAGGACTTTACGAATTTCCATTGTCTTCTGGTTTCTGTTAATTAGACTTAATGTCATTCATATTCCCATGTGTGATCCATTTCTGTCTTAGGATTTTTGTTCTTTTTTAAAATATTTTTTCAGTTGTTGGCAGACCTTTATTTTATTTATTTATATGCGGTGCTGAGAATTGAACCCAGGGCTTCATACATGCCAGGCAAGCACTCTACCACTGAGCCACAACCCCACCCTGCAGGATGTTTGTTCCTGATGTTCTGAAAATTTTCAGAAATGTTCATGGTGATCCTTTCCAATATAGACATTAAAATTCTATTTTGAAAAGTTTTGGACTGAAGGTATAGCTCAGTGGTAGTGTGCTTGTCTAGCATGCATGAGGCCTTGAGATTAGTCCCTAGTATACCCTTTATGCAGAAAAGAAGTTTTCTTGTGTCTTTGATAATTATTTTTCCATTATTTGCTCATTTTGGGACTCACATTTTCTTTCCTGTTCACTTGTGTTTTTGCTGTACTTTATGTTTCATTACTGTCAACTTTCAATTTTTTCTTTTTTAAAAAATTTCTAGGGGTTGGGGATGTGGCTCAAGCGGTAGCGCGCTGGTCTGGCATGTGTGCGGCCCAGGTTCAATCCTCCTCCATACCACATACAAACAAAGATGTTGTGTCCGCCAAGAACTAAAAAATAAAAATATTTAAAAAAAAATAAATTAAAAAAAAATAAAAAATTTCTAAAAGATATTTGTTTATATTATAGACCTAAGAGGTTTTCTCACTTTTATTTTATTTATTTATATGTGGTGCAGAGGCTCGAGCCTAGGGCCCCACTTTGAGCCTAGGGCCCCACGTGAGCCTAGGGCCCCACATGAGCTAGGCGAGCCCTCTACCACTGAGCCCCTCTCCCAACTTTTTCATTGGTTCTTTTAGTTCTCTCATGTGTTGCAATTGTTCTTTTGCCTACCTGCCTTTCTTTCTTGTACTGGGAATTTAAGCCAGGGGTGTTCTATCACTGAGCTACACCCCTAACCCTTTTTTTAATATATATTTTGAAACAGGGTTCACTAAAATGCTGAGGCTGGCCTTGAATTTGCAATCCACCTACTGAGTAACTGGGATTACAGGCATATACACTACCATGTCCCAGTTGTTCCTGTTCTCACATTCTGTTTCATTCATTATATTCTTTTTATCTTATTTAATTAAAATTATGATTGCTGCTGGGTGTGGTGGTGCAAGTCTGTAATCCCTGTGACTAGAGAGGTTGAAGCAGGAGAATCGCCACGTTCAATATTAGTTTAGCAATTTAGTGAGGCCCGAAGCAACTTAGTGAGATCCTTTCTCAAAAAATAAAAAAGGCTGGGGATGTAGCTATTGGTAAAGCCCCTCTGGGTTCAACCCAGTAGCAAATAAATGAACAAACAAATGGCTAGGAACGTAGCTCATTGGTAGAGCTCTTGTCTAGTTTGTAGGAGACCCTGGCTTCAATCTCCAGTATAAATAAACAAACAAACAAACAAACTGCACTTCATGGTTAATTCTCCTGCCTCAGCCTCCTGAGTCATTGGGATTACAGGTGTGAGCCACTGTGCCCAGTCAGGGAGTTGTTTTAATTTCCCTTCCCTTCCCTCCCCTGCTATGGAGAAGGCACTTCCTTACAATATTCAGAAAGCCAGAACAGACAGATCATCAGTGAATCAAGGACTGGTGGGGCCGGGGTGGGGGTGTCTTAATTCTGTTTTGAAGCATTTCACTATAGGGCAGCTAGTCCCTGCACTAATTTTATGTTTCCTCCAGCAATCCCCCCCTCTATTTCTAATAGACTTCTTAAATCCAATTGACATCAATTTTAGGGCTTTATAGAAATTGGATTTGTGGGGTGAGGATAAAGATCAGTGGTAGAGTGCTTGCCTAACATGTGCAAGGCCCTGGGTTTCATCCCTATCACCACAAATGTTGGATTTCTGAAATGTCTTTATGTCCCTTCCTTTGCCACTTAATAAACATTGCTTTCATGGATGGGTCACAGGTACATTCCTGGGGGTACTGCAGCTTCACATCTTGTATGTCAGTTTGCCCCAAGTGTGGGGAATAGGTACTTAAGGAATTTGCAAGTTGACTATAGCTATCAAACAGGCCATGAAAAACTCTGAACCCGAAAGTGAAAAAATGTTTTCGTTTTTTAAATATTTATTTTTTAGTTGTAGTTAGACACAATACCTTTATTTATTGTTATGTGGTACTGAGAATCGAACCCAGGGCCTTGCATGTGCTAGGCGAGCGCTCTACCACTGAGCCACAACCCCAGCCCCAATGGTTTTGTTTTTCAAGTCTCTCTCATTCCTGAATATCTTAAGGAAAAGATTTTATTTGGTGCCAGTTCCTTAACATTTTAGAATCTCCCCTTTCTCAATCAAAGGAGCTTATGTAAATATCTAGCTAGTGTTTAATAATATTATATTTACTTTTACATTCTTTTTATGGCAAGTGATGTGACTTTTTTTTTGCTGGGAGGTACCAGGGATTGAACTCAGGGGCATTTGACCATCGAGCCACATCCCCAGTCCATTTTTTTTGTATTTTATTTAGAGACAGGGTCTCACTGAGTTGTTTAGTGCCTCACTTTTTGCTGAGGCTGGCTTTGAACTCGTGATCCTCCTTTCTCAGACTCCTGAGCCACTGGGATTATAGGCATGTGCCACCACGCCTGGCATGATGCCAATTTTAATACAGCCTTATTGATCTAATTCATGTATCATGTAATTGGCCCATCAAAAGTATAGATTTCAAGCCTCCGGGTATAGCTGAATGTAGAGCATTTGCCTAGCAAGGCCTTGGGTTCAATCTCCAGTCCCACAAACAAAAGTGTAGAAATCAGTGTTTTAAAAAGTATATTCAAAGTTGCACAACCATCTAAAACAATTTTAGAACATTTTAATCACCCCCAAACCAAACTCCATACTCATTAGCAGTAACTCCCCATTTCCTTCCAATGGACCCATCCGGCAACCAGTGTTCTTTATTGATTTGCCTATTCTGTTTATATTCAGACATTTCATATACATGGAATCATAAAACATGTCATCTTTTGTGGTTGGCTTTTTTCACTTACCATGCTGCTTATTTAATATTATTGTTATTATTTTTTGTGGTACTGGGGATTGCCACTGAGCTACATCCACAGCCCTCTTTATTCTTTATTTTGAGACTGATCTCACAAAGTTTCTGAGATTGGCTTTGAACTTGTGATCCTCCTGCCACATCTTCCTTAGTCACTGGGATTACAGGCGTGCTCCACCTCACCTTGCTCCAAACTGTTTTTAAGGCTCATCCATATTGTAGCATGTGGCAGGACTTTATTCCTTTTTATGGACAAATAAGAATCCATTGTGTAGATACATTACATTTTATTTATTCATTTATCAGCTGCTGCACATTTTTGGGCCATCATGAATAATACTGCTGTGAAATTAATGTACAAATTTTGTTACATATGTGCTAAATAAGTATAAAACAACTACAAGATCTAATAAATGAATTTCACAATGTTGTAAAATACAAGATTAATCTAAAAATTGAGTCTTATATGCCAGCAGGAAACAATTTATAAACTAAAAAATATTCCATTTAAAATAGCATCATAAAAATAAAATATTTAGGAAAAACTTAATGAAGTTGTGCAAAACTTCTATTCCAAAAGTTACAAAAAAAATGAAGAACATCTAAATAAATGGGATAATGTGTCATCTTCAAATTGTGAAGACTTATTAATGATAGAGAAGCCGACTCTCAAATTCATAGATTCAGCACAAAACCATGAAAATCTTAGCAGGCTTTTAAATTGGCAAGCTAACATTTACATGGAAATACAAGACAGACTATTCAAAATAATCTTAACAGGAAGAGACAAAATAGAAGGCCTTAATACTACCTGCTCTCCTTTAATTCTATAAAGCTAAACTAATAGGTGGGGAGAAAAAAGTCTTCAAAGAACTGAGCTGGAGCTGGAGGTGTGGTTCAGCGCTAGAGCACCCTGGGTTCAATCTCCCCAGCACCAAAAAGGAACGAAAAAGTCATGCGGGAATAATTGTGTTTGTATATGGGAAAAGTGAATCTTACCATACACAAAAGTTACTTTGAGAAAAAAGATTATAAACCATGAAGCTACTAAGAAGAAAACAAGAGATTATCTTTCGGAAGCTGGAAGTACACCAGTCCCAGCTGTTTTTTTTTTTTTTTTTTTTTGGGAAGGCCTTTTCTCCCCATTGAATTGTTTTGGTGGCTTTTTGAAAATCAAATGGTCACCTAAGTGTAGATCTGTTTCTAGGCCCTCTATTCTCCTCCACTGATCTGTCAATCCTTATGCCAGCACTATTTGTCTTGATTAGTATAGCTTTACAGAAAATATGGAAGGCAGGAAGTAAGTCCATAGAGGAGACACTAAAAGCAACAGGCATAAAGGAAAATATTGATAAATTATACTTCACCAAAATTTCAAATATATGCTTATTAAAAGACACCGTTAAGAAATTAATAAGCAAGCGACAGATTAGGAGAAACTATTTGCAAAATATGTTATCTGACGAAGAACTAGGGTTCAGAGTATGTAAAGACCTTATAATTCAAAAGTAAAAAGAACCCAATTAAGGAAATGGGGAAGCTGGCCGACTTTTTAAAGGTTTGGCTCAGGAAAGCTGATAGAACTTGATGGTTTCTATCGATCTCCGTAAGATAAACCTGGAGTGAGGAGCTTGGCCGGGAGTGAAGGTTTGAAGAGCGCGGGATCGACAGTCAGTCGACAGACTGGGGTCTGGGGCTGGACGCGGGGGAGGTAACTAGGCTGTTCCACACGGTCCAGCCTGGGGGATGCAGATTGGACCAGCCAGGACCCTGGCACACTACCATGGCCACAAGCCGTACGGAGGCCGGCCGCAAGCTGTAACTGCACTCAGAAGCGGTATCCGGACCTCAGGCGAAGTGCCGAGCCGAGGTAGCCAAAAGGAGACCACAGAAGGTATGACAATGGATCCTGAAACTTTGAGGAAACGGCACGAGAGGCCACCGTCACGTAGCGCGACAGCTAGGATTAAACGTCATGACTCTGCGACGTCGACGCTGCAATATGACGCCACTCCCGGAAGTGTCCTCGACCGGGCGATGAAAGTGGCCGCCAGTGCCGGTCAGGACCAGGTTCGGAGAGGTCGTCCCTGAACTCTTCCCCTAAGTTTCTTCTTGATCTTCCCTGAATTTTCCACATCCGCATAGCGAGAAGACGTCTCTGTCATCATGGGAGGCGGAGACCTGGTGAGTGGAGGGAGCCCGGAGCCCGACTGGCGCTGGGGACGGAAATTGGCAGGGAGTGGGGCGGGGGCGGAGTGGGTAACCGTGGTGACGAATCCTCGCTGTGGGGGAGGAGGGGGCGGTAACCCTGGAAAGGGGAGGCATCTTTAGGACCTTGGAGTGAAGAGTTCGAGGTGTGTCGCGAATGGGGCTGGTGATGTTTGTGTGCTCGTTGATGGGGGCTCTCTGGGCTGGAAATTCTGGGTAGACCGGGAAGGGGAGAGATGTTTAGGAAAGGAGGCAGATATTGAGGAATGGCACACAGATTTGTTTGTATATCTTGTCTTGGGACACATCTCCTCTTCTTACCTAGGCGTTCAGAGTCGTGCCCTGGGCTGTAGTGTGAGTAATTTGTGCCTGGTTCTCCCTGGCCCTTAGCCAGGCCTTTTGAAGAAGAGCCATTTTAAGCCTGAAGGAATCTTCATGTCCAACTTTCTTTCATGTCTCTGTCATTGCTCATTCTGATCTGTAGTTACAGAGCTTTGGTTGGATTCATAGCACTTATGTAAGTTAAGTGGCAGTTTCTCCTAAGTTGTGTCGTTGATTTGCAAGGGACTGAGGCCTTAAATAGGGCAAAGGTATCCAGAAGGGCTCAGTGCAAGATTAGGAAAGTACCAACCTCTTGAAAGTGGAGCTAATTGAATCAGCAAATAGGTCAACTTAGACACCTGTTCAGTAGCCCTAGTATTTTTCAGATGTTCTCAATTAGACTGAGTTCCAGGACTCCATCAAGCTTCCTGTGAAAATTTAGTGTATTCTTCAGGTAACTGAAGGAAAATTCTAAGCCAGTGTTTCTTAATCTCAGAGCTCTTGACAGTTTGGGCTAGATAATTCTTTGTAGATGGGGGAGCAGAGGGGACTTGGATTGCCCTGTGAATTGTAGGATGTTTAGTAGCATCTCTGACCTCTAGCTGCTAAATGCCAAAAGCACCGTCTATCCTTCATGTGACAACTAGAAATGTTACCAAACAATTCCACCCATCCCTTGAGGGTGGGGGGCACATATGGTTGAAGCAGGGAGGAAAGGGATAACTAGTAGGGTAAGTGGGGGAGATGAGGAAGGAAGGATGGATGGATGGATGGACTGAACAAAGGAAAGACTAAAGAAAGGAAGGAATGACCTGACACAGGGGAAAGGCACTTAAGGAATGAAAGAGAAAAGCAAAAAATAAGGGAGCTCTCATTGACTGCACATTTTTCTACCTGCCAGGTATTTTGTGTACATTTTATCTTTGTAACTGGTCTTCAGTCTTGGCCCTCTGTGGTCCACATTTCACATGATAGCGGGTTATGCCTCTTTCCTGCATATAATTAAGTGTTTCCTGCCATTAACAGGATAAACTCTAATCTCTTCACATGGCTTGTAAAGCCCTTAATCTTTTTTTTTTTTTTTTTTTAAGAACTGGAGATTGAACCCCAGGGGCATTTTACCACTGAGCCATATACCCAGCCTTTTGAGACAGGATCTCACTAAGTTGCTTAGGGCCTCTTTAAGTTGCTGAGGCTGACCTTGAACTTTGACAATTCTCCTTCCTCAGCCTCCCGAGTTGCTGGGATTACAGGTGTATACCACTGCACCCATTGATCTGCTTCTTAGTTGACTTCATCTTGTACCCCTTCTCCACCAATCAGTTTGCATTCCACCTCTAGCTACACTGAATTATTTGTGCTGTGTTCTTTCTCACCACTGGGGCTGTAGTTGCTGAGTGCTGTTTCCTCTGTTTGAAAACCTGCCCTCCTGCCAGGCACAGTGGCACATGCCTATAATCCCAGTGGTTAGGGAAGCTGAGGCAGGAGAATCACAAGTTCAAAGCCAGCCTCAGCAATTTAGTGAGGCTCTAAGCAAATTAGTGAGACCCTGTCTCAGAATATAAACTAAAAGGGGCTGGGGATATTGCTCAGTGGTTAAAACATCCCTGGGTTCAATCACCAGTACCAAAAAAACAAAAAACAAAACAAAACAACAAAAAAAATCTGCCCTCCTATTGCCTACTTCCCACTCCATCAGGCTAATTTAGAATTGTCCTTCGATGTTACATCCTTGGAGAAACTTCTGATGGGCAGTGTTAGCCAGGGGAATAGCTGATGGAGAGAAGAAAGAGAAGAAACATTCTTTGAGGATAAAGGATTTTAGTTTTGTTTTTTTTTTCTTTTTCGTGGTGCTGGGGATTGAACCCAGGGCCTTATGCATGCAAGGCAAGCACTCTACCAACTGAGCCATATCCCCGACCCCTCTTTGAGGGTAAAGGAGAAGATCAGAACCAAGGGGAGTTTCCTGGAAGGAACATTGAAGGAAGTCCTAGGTAGGTTATACAGTAAGTTTAGGGATTTGGGTTGTAAAAGAACTGAAGAAAAGGAATGTTGTATTCCTAAGAAGGAATGCTTAATGCCAGTGAGTTCTGTTGCCTTTCTAAATATATACCATCCTCCCTCCCTCCCTGCCCCATTCCTCCTGTCTTGCCATCACCAACTCCCATTTTAGGGATGGCCAGTGAAAGTACAAGATTAAAACTGTTTGAAGGGAACTCAGGAGGGGCCAGGTCCATCCTGCACAACTTTATGTACTGTTAGAAATATTGGGGTGTTACAAGAAATTTGATATGTGCTCAAAAGCTACTGGGCAGCTGGGAGTGGTGGCTCACATCAGTAATCCCAGCAGCTTAGGAGGCTGAGGCAGGAGGATGGTGAGTTCAAAGCCAGCCTCAGCAATTTCGAGGTGTTAAGCAACTCAGTGAGACCGTGTCTCCAAATAAAATGCAAAATAGGCCTGGGCATGTGGCTTAGTGGTCAAGTGCCCCTGAATTCAATCCCCGGTACTCCCCATCCCCCCAAAAAATGCTGCTGGGCAAAGCAAACTTTACTTTACAGGGGTTACAGTCTGTGTGATTGACTAATTTAAAATTGGGAAGTGCAAGGGGAAGAGATATAGTTATGTTTGGATTACCTACTCAACTACCTACAGGCATTATGATTGGAAGACTGAGGACAAAGGGAGATATATTGGGGGGGGGATCCAAATGGCTACATTGCAACCTCATAGTTTTGTGACTTAAAAAGAGCTCCACCTAACTACACACTATGCAATTTAAGTTTTAAATTACAGCAAACACATTTTTGTTAACTCAGACTATAGGTTTAACTTTGTTTTTTTTTTTTTTTGTTTATTTGTTTTTTGAAATACATATTTTTTAAAATGTTTATTTATTTTTTTTTTTTAGTTTTTTTAGGTGGACACAATATCTCTATTTTATTTTTATGTGGTGCTGAGGATCGAACCCAGTGCCTCACGCATGCCAGGTGAGCACGCTAACACCTGAGCCACATCCCGAGCCGTTTGTTTGTTTTTTGATACTGAGGATTGAACCCAGGGGCACTCAACCACTGAGTCACATCCCCAGCCCTATTTTTTTTTTGTATTTTATTTAGACACAGGGTCTCACTGAGTTGCTAAATACCTCACTTTTGCTGAGGCTGGCTTTGAACTCACGATCCTCCTGCCTCGGCCTCTCAATCCACTGGGATTATATAGGTTTAACTTTGACAGAAAAGAGAACATTAATCTTACAGTACTTAAACACCCTCTCCATATGAGAAATTATTGGATATAAATCTTGTCATTGCAAAAGATATCTTCTTCCCCACTGTTTTTTTTTTGGGGGGGGGGGGTGTTGGGGATGGAACCCAGGACCTCATGTATGTAGGCAAGTACTCTACTATAAAACCATTGAGCTATAACCCCCAGCTGAATTGTTTTCTCCCTACTTCCATTCACCACAGAATTTGAAGAAAAGCTGGCACCCACAGACCCTTCGCAATGTGGAGAAAGTGTGGAAGGCCGAGCAGAAGCATGAGGCAGAGCGGAAGAAGATTGAGGAACTGCAGCGGGAACTGCGAGAGGAGAGGGCCCGGGAAGAGATGCAGCGCTATGCCGAGGATGTTGGGGCTGTCAAGTAAGTGAGGAGTTGGGTGTCCTGATGTACAGAAAATTGGAGGACTGACTGCAGATGCCTAATCCAGATGTTGCATGATGGCTTAATGATTAAGTGCATGGGTTTTGGAGTGGGACTGACCTGGATTCTAAGGTTGGCTGTGCCTTGCTGTGAAACCAGGAGCCTTGGTTACTTTAGTAGAACCAGTTCTTAAGGCTTATTGAAGATCAAATGAGATTACATATTTAGGACTTAGTGTAGGCCACATTCCTGGTAGACTGTTGACAAATAAGCATGGCTGAGGATGGTTGTCTTTTCCTTGTTTCTTTTCTTTTTTTTTTTTTTAAGAGAGAATTTTTTTTTTTTTTAATATTTATTTTTTAGTTTTTTGGCGGACACAACATCTTTGTTTGTACATGGTGCTGAGGATCGAACCCGGGCCGCACGCATGCCAGGCGAGCGCGCTACCGCTTGAGCCACATCCCCAGCCCTCCTTGTTTCTTGATATGTGTCCACATCTCAGTCCTGCCTTTGTGTGCGAGCTCTTTTTATTGGGGCAGTGAGTCCCATGGGAGGAGGTAGATGGTGTGTCTGTCAACCAAACCTGTGTGGTTGTGGACAGTCCTACTGGATCAGTCAGTCAGTTTCTTATGTAATACATGCTAGGAATAACAGATATCATAAAAGGAAATGGGAGTAAATTTATGTTTTGAGACAGTAAAAAGCATAAAACCTGCTATTCATTCCTAAATCAGGATGACATTAAAAATATCGCTAGAATAAAGTTGAGTAATCTGTAGTGACATTCCCCTTGTTCATGTCTTCGTGGACAAAGTTTTCAGGGTAGTCGGTGGCTCACTTCTGTTATTGGATATGTGGGCTTTTCCTTAATAATCATGATAGAGGTTTGTGACATTGATGATTGTATGCATATGGTACCAGGTGCAGTGGTGCATACCAGGGGCTTGGGTGGCTGAGACAGGAGGATTACAAATTCAGGGCCAGCCTTAGCAATTTAGTGAGGCCGTAAGCAACTTAGTGAGATCCTGTCTTGAAATAAAAATTAAAAAAGGCTGAGATGTGGCTCAGTGGTAAAGTGGCTCTGGGTTCAATCCCCAATACTAAAAACAATAACAATAACAAAAAACAAAATAACATTGATTATAAGTTTCATATGCATATGAAACTTAGTTTCAGTTTATGGAAATGCTGTGATGGAACTGTAGCAGGAAAATAGATTGGGGAAAAGGCTGTTCTGATTTTTTTTTTTTTTTTTGGTTGGTTTTATTTTATTTGGAATTGAACCCAGAGGTGCCACTGTGCTCATCTTGCCCAGCTCCTGATATTTTTTGATCCCTTCCCCTTGTGTCCTCCAACATTATAAAAACAAAGGTCAGCATGTGGGTCCCTTCCCTCTTTTTTTGGTCTTTAATGAAGATATATTTAGATAATCTTCTTATCCATTTGGCTGATTTGTATAGTTCTTGCACAGTTTCATGCTTTTAATGTAGCCAGTAAAACATCTTTTCTATTTAACGATTCACTTCTGTGGTTCAGGTAATCTTTTCCATGTATGAAATGCATCTCAGAATGAAGAAAACCTTTAATACTTAATGTGGATCTCAAAATTCCTCTCTAAAATAGAATGTTTCTTTAATATTTACTGATAATATTGGAAAATTTCATTTCCTAAACAATGGTCTATACTGGTGTTTCTCAACCCTTGCACTTTAGAATGGGCTTGGAAGATTATTCTAAATAAAGATGGGATGAGGGGCTGGGGTTGTGGCTCATTGGTAGAGCACTTGCCTTGCACGTGTGAGGCACTGGGTTCAATCCTCAGCGCCACGTAAAATAAATAAAATAAAGGTATTGTATCCCTCTACACACACACACACACACACACACACACACACACATATATATATATATATAAGAATGATAGGTTTGTGACATTGATGATTGTATGCTAAGTCTTTTCCCTTGGAATATAGGGGTTGTGTGAGGTAGGGCAACTATGTGTTTTAAAAGGCCCCCTGGCACAGTACACTGGCACATGTCTATAATCTCAGCAATTTGGGAGGCTGAGACAGGAGGATCATGAGTTAAAGGCCAGCCTTTGCAACTTAGCAAGATACTGTCTGAAAATAAAAATATGAAAAAGGGCTGGGGATGTAGCTCAGTGGTAAAGTGCCCCTGGATTTAATCCCCAGTATCAAAAGTAAATAAATAAATAGTCCCCTATTGTTGTACAGCTTTGATTGAGAATTGGATCTGTGTCCTTAATGATAGCAACAACAGCAGAAACTTTGTTTTCACATGCTTTGACCCCCAAATCTTTCCTTATTTAAAAACTCATAATAATAGTTTGACAACAGTAACTGACTACATTTTAGAGATGAGGATATAAGTTATCCAGCTGATTTCTGGTAGAACCAGATGCCAAGCTCTGTGCCCCTGGATTCCAACTCTACATGTTTTCTTCCTAGGGCCTGAGTAAGGCTGATATGAATTGAGTCCTTTTGAGATTAGGTGGAGCCAGGCAGTTACTACTACTTTATATAAGTATCTGCCTTCATTTTTCATATCCTTTCTTCTGTATTTGGCCCAGTTGCCTTTCCCCTAGAAGCTCTTGAATTTTATCTGTAGTCTCCTCTTCTTCTTCTTCTTCTTTTTTTTTGAGTACTGGGGATTGAACCCAGGGGCGTTTAACCACTGAGCTACATCCCCAGCCCTTTTTTATGTTTTATTTAGAGACAGGGTCTCACTGAGTTGCTTAGGGCCTCGCTAAGTAGCTGAGGTTGGCTTTGAATTTGCAATCCTCCTGCCTCAGCCTCCCAAGCCTCTGGGATTACAGGTATGCGCCACTGCACCCAGCACCTCTTACCTTTCTTTCTTTCTTTTTTTAATATCTTTACTTTTTAGTTGTAGATGGGCAATACCTTTATTTATTTATTTTTATGTGGTGCTGAGGCTCGAACCCAGTGCCTCACACATGCTAGGTGAGTGCTCTACCACTGAGCCACAGTCCCAGCCTTCCTCTTACCTCCCCCCTCTTACCTTTCTTTTCTTTTCTTTCTTTTTTTTTATAAAGATAGAGTGAGAGAGGGAGGGAGGGAGAGAGAGAGAGAGAGAGAGAGAGAATTTTTAATATTTATTTTTTAGTTTTTTTCGGCGGACACAACATCTTTGTTTGTATGTGGTGCTGAGGATCGAACCCGGGCCGCAGGCATGCCAGGCGAGCGCGCTACCGCTTGAGCCACATCCCCAGCCATTTTCTTTTCTTTTTTTAAGAGAGAGAGAGAGAGAGAGAGTGAGAGAGAATTTTTTTTAATATTTATTTTTTAGTTTTTGGCGAACACAACATCTTTGTTTGTATGTGGTGCTGAGGATTGAACCCGGGCCGCACGCATGCCAGGCGAGTTCGCTACCGCTTGAGCCGCATCCCCAGCCCCCCTCGTACCTTTCTTAATGTCCCTTCTCCTTTCTTCCCTTACGTAGCTCCTTGCTCTCACCCTGTACTGCCCATGCTCCCTGATTCCCTCTATCTGAGCTCTTTTGTTCCTCTAGCACCAATATTTGCTTCATGCTGATGACCCTTAAACTTATCCCACATAGACTCTGTGTCATTGTATATTCAGCTGCCTAACAGGTAGTTCTACTTTTTGACCCAGAAGTTCAAGAGTCACCTCAACAAACACTTAGCTTTCATCAGCCCCATTTGGTGATTTGTAGACCTATGGGCCTTACCAGTAGCCAGTGAATCTACTTCATCCTTCTGACCTTTTTATCTTTCTGACACACAGGAGATATTTTTACAGATTAATAAATGAGTCTTTATTCCCAACTCCTCCTCCTGTTAGTGTCAGGTACACACAGGCAAACTTCTGATTATCTTTGACATGTATTTTAATTGCTCCCTCATCCCCTCCACTGGCTATGGTGGTTTGTGGTTGTCCTGGCTTCTCAGGAGGCTGAGAGGAGGAGGATTCCTTGAGCCCAGGAGTTTAGGGTCAACCTTGGCAACATATCAGGACACTGTTTTTTGAGGACATTTAAATTTTTTTTTTTTTTTTAATACCAGGGATTGAGTCCATAGGTGCTTTACTACTGAGCCACATCCCCTGCCCTTTTTATTTTTATTTTGAGACAAGGACTAATTTGCTTAGAACCTTGCTCAATTGCCTTGAACATGGGGATCCTTCTTCCTCAGCCTCCCAAGTTGCTGTGATTACAGGTGAGTGCCACCACACCTGGCTTTCTTTCTTTCTTTTTTTTTTTTTAAGTATTTTTTTAGTTGTCAATGGACCTTTATTTTATTTATTTGTATGTGGTGCTAAGTCTCAAACATAGGGCCTCACATATGGAAAGCAAGCGCTCTACCACTGAGACACAACCCCAGCCCCCTGGCTTTCTTTCTTTCTTGAGCCCAGGGGTGCTTTACCACTGAGCTATATTCCCAGCTCTTTTTATTTATTTATTTAGTTTTAGTTGGACACAATACCTTTATTTTATTTATTTATTTTTATGTGGTGCTGAGGATCAAACCCAGCACTTTGCATGTGCTAGGTGAGCGCTCTAGCGCTGAGCCACAACCCCAGCCCATTTATGTTTTATTTTAAGGCAGGGGCTTCTAAGTTGCTGAGGGCCTTGCTAAGTTGGCTGAGGCTGGTCTTGAACTTGGGATCTCCTGTCTTAACCTCCTGAGTTGCTGGGATTACAGGCATGTACCACCCTGCCGGGTTTCACTATGTCCTTAATTTCTGTCAAAAAGTACTTCCTAGCTCAAGGTTCATTGACTATGACATTGTCAGACGTTGAACCCATGATTGTTGGGCACCTGTCTAGGAGACACAGCCATAGTCCCAGCCATTTAGGGGTTTAAAACTTGATGGGAGAGAGAAACACATACATAAGTAACACAAAGAACAACAAGCATTTATTGATACTTACTTTGTGCCATGACTCTGCTGAATTACTTAAAAATCCATTAACTGGGCAAGGGATGTAGTTCAGTGGTAGAGTACTTGGCTAGCATACACAGTGCCCTGGGTTCAATTCTCAGTACCATTAAAAACAACAACAACAAAAAATCTAAAAATCCATTGACTGACTTAATTCCCAGCAACCCTGTGAGGTAGATAGTATTATATCCCCATTTGATAGGTGAAGACACCAAGGCTCAGAGGACTTACTTGGCTATAGAGCCAGGATTCAGGCCCGTGTTGCTTGACTCCAGAACTTATCCTCTTTTTATTTATTTATTTTTTCTGAGACAGGGTCTCACTACGTTGCCCAGTGGTCTTGAACTCCAGGACTTAAGCCATCCTCCTACTTTGGCCTTCCTAGTAGGTGGGATTATAGAACTTGTACTCATAATTGTTATGCTATATTCCCTATCAGGAAATGAGCCTCTGAGAATATTCTAGTTACCACTGACCTTCCTGCTCAGACCTCCTTATGATGTGATATGGTCTGCCCTATACAATCAGTTCTTTTCTTCTCAGACCTAGGAGTTTTCTATTGTTTGGATTACAGAATACATAAAACTAGGCAGGAGCTTGGAGTTGTGACTCAGCGATAGAGAGCTCGCCTCTCATATGCGATGCTCTGGGTTTGATCCTCAGCACCACATAAAAATAAATAAATAAAATAGAGGTTATTGTGCAACTGCAGCTAACAATAAATAAATATTAAAAAAAAAAAAAACTACACAGGAAAATTCCCAAGTAAATGATGTTCATGTTTCATTGCTATTAGCCTTTTGGCCTTTTATCTTCTAAGTATTTATGGTATTTTCTTGTAATTTTATTAAACATTTATTTTGATCACAACTGCAATAAAAAATATAAATAAATAAATGTATTATCTTCAAATACATCCCACTTCCCATGCTGTTTTAAATTAAAAAAATTGTTTAATGTTTCTTTATAGATTACTTGATCATAGTTGTCCAGCCTATAATTTTATTTATTTATTATTTTTTTGAGGTGCTGGGGATCAAACCCAGGACTTTGCACATGTTAAGTGCTCTGCCCCTGAGCTACTGGTGCCCCTAGCTCACCAGTATGTTCCCCTGCTCCAGTACTGGGTATTGGATCCAGTGGTGCTTTAATATTACTACTTCCTAACTGCCCCTGTCTTCCCCAGACAAGGTCTTGCTAAGTTGCCCAGGTTGACCTCAGATTTACAGTCCTCCTGCTTCAGCCTTCCTAGTATCTGTGTTACCTCACCCAGTGCCATATACAATTTAAAAACAGACTATAACTTGTTCTAAAATTCTTCTTGAACTGGCATCTGGTCCATTTTGTATTGCCAGTTTGGCTCTTGTAAGACACCACTTGTGATGAAGTTCCATGGATCTTCTTTCCCTCTAACTTAGAACATGACTTCCCAAACTGCAAAGCTCCCTCCTTCCCAGGAGCCATGATATTCCCAGGGCCTTGTATATGCAGGGCAAGCACTCTACCAACTGAGCTGTATCCCCAGCCCTCTGGAGCCCTGGTTTTAATAGTTGTCAGCCTCCTTCCTGGTCTCCGATTTATTTACATGAGAGATTTAGGAAACCCTTTGTTTACATGAAAGACACCACTACCTGTGGTATTCCTTTTTTTTTTTTTTTTTTAATTTTTTATTGTTGGTTGTTCAAAACATTACAAATTTCTTGACATATCATATTCCTCACTTTGATTCAAGTGGGTTATGAACTCCCACCTTCACCCCATACACAGATTGCAGAATCACATCAGTTACACATCCATTGATTTACATATTGCCATACTAGTGTCTGTTGTGCTCCGCTGCCTTTCCCATCCTCCACCATCCCCCCTCCCCACCTCTCCCCTCCCCTCCCCTCCTCTCTCTCTACCCCCTCCACTGTATAACCCTGAGGGTCTCCTTCCATTTCCATGCAATTTCCCTTTTCTCTCCCTTTCCCTCCCACCTCTCATCTCTGTTAAATGTTAATCTTCTTCTCCTGCTCTTCGTCCCTACTCTGATCTTAGTTACTCTCCTTATATCAAAGAAGACATTTGGCATTTGTTTTTTAGGGATTGGCTAGCTTCACTTAGCATAATCTGCTCTAATGCCATCCATTTCCCTGCAAATTCTATGATTTTGTCATTTTTTAATGCAGAGTAATACTCCATTGTGTATAAATGCCACATTTTTTTTATCCATTCGTCTATTGAAGGGCATCTAGGTTGGTTCCACAGTCTTGCTATTGTGAATTGTGCTGCTATGAACATCGATGTAGCAGTGTCCCTGTAGCATGCTCTTTTTAGGTCTTTGGGGAATAGACCAAGAAGGGGAATAGCTGGGTCAAATGGTGGCTCCATTCCCAGCTTTCCAAGAAATCTCCATACTGCTTTCCAAATTGGCTGCACCAATTTGCAGTCCCACCAGCAATGTACAAGTGTACCCTTTTCCCCACATCCTCGCCAGCACTTGTTGTTGTTTGACTTCATAATGGCTGCCAATCTTACTGGAGTGAGATGGTATCTTAGGGTGGTTTTGATTTGCATTTCTCTGACAGCTAGAGATGGTGAGCATTTTTTCATGTACTTGTTGATTGACTGTATGTCCTCCTCTGAGAAGTGTCTGTTCAGGTCCTTGGCCCATTTGTTGATTGGGTTGTTTGTTCTCTTATTGTCTAATTTTTTGAGTTCTTTGTATACTCTGGATATTAGGGCTCTATCTGAAGTGTGAGGAGTAAAGATTTGTTCCCAGGGTGTAGGCTCCCTATTTACCTCTCTTATTGTTTCTTTTGCTGAGAAAAAACTTTTTAGTTTGAGTAAGTCCCATTTGTTGATTCTAGTTATTAACTTTTGTGCTATGGGTGTCCTATTGAGGAATTTGGAGCCCGACCCCACCGAATGTAGATCGTAGCCAACTTTTTCTTCTATCAGACGGCGTGTCTCTGATTTCATATCAAGCTCCTTGATCCATTTTGAATTCACTTTTGTGCATGGCGAGAGAAAGGGATTCAGTTACATTTTGTTGCATATGGATTTCCAGTTTTCCCAGCACCATTTGTTGAAGATGCTATCCTTCCTCCATTGCATGCTTTTAGCCCCTTTATCAAATACAAGATAGTTGTAGTTTTGTGGATTGGTTTCTGTGTCCTCTATTCTGTACCATTGGTCCACCCGCCTGTTTTGGTACCAGTACCATGCTGTTTTTGTTACTATTGCTCTGTAGTATAGTTTGAAGTCTGGTATCGCTATACCACCTGATTCACACTTCCTGCTTAGCATTGTTTTTGCTATTCTGGGTCTTTTATTTTTCCATATGAATTTCATGATTGCTTTCTCTATTTCTACAAGAAATGCCGTTGGGATTTTGATTGGCATTGCATTAAACCTATAGAGAACTTTTGGTAATATTGCCATTTTGATGATGTTAGTTCTGCCTATCCATGAACAGGGTATATTTTTCCATCTTCTAAGATCTTCTTCTATTTCTCTCTTTAGGGTTCTGTAGTTTTCATTGTATAAGTCTTTCACCTCTTTTGTTAGGTTGATTCCCAAGTATTTTATTTTTTTTGAAGATATTGTGAATGGAGTGGTTGTCCTCATTTCCATTTCAGAGGATTTGTCAAAAAATATGGAACGCTTCACGAATTTGCGTGTCATCCTTGCGCAGGGGCCATGCTAATCTTCTCTGTATCGTTCCAATTTTAGTATATGTGCTGCCGAAGCGAGCACTGTGGTATTCCTTTTAAAGTCCCACTACAGTCTTCCGTTATCCACCAGGGTGCAGCTCTCCCTTGTGCTCCTAACTCCAGTGGTGTGAGCAATGCCAGGCAAACCGCATGGAACCTGACCCATGACCACAGTCATTTCTTAATTATAGACTATAATGTTTCTCCAACCAGTGCTTTTATTTTTTTACTAAATTTTTTTTGTAGTTGTAGATGGAGAGCATGCCTTTACTTTATTTATTTATTTTTATGTGGTGCTGAGGATTGAACCCAGTGCCTCACGTATGCTAGGCAAGCGCTCTACCACTGAACCCCACCCCCAGCCCCATCAAACCAATGCTTTTAATAGGAAAACATTTTTCTAAAGTGTTGTGTTGGTTTATTCTTATTAAAAATGTCCGTGGGAGTGGCAGGGAAAGAGTGGCAGAGCACGTGCCTAGTGTGGGCAAGGCCCTGGGTTTGATCCTTGGCGCTGAAAAAAAAAAGTCCAAACATGCAAGTAAGAAGATATCCTCCCAGTTATTATGTAACCTCAAAACAAACAAATACACAAATTGAAGTCATATTCAAAGCACTTTGAGCATTTTGAGTTTAATGCTACAAATAATACTGTTTGGATGAAATGAATTAGCTATAAGCTGGCGTTGGCTGCTTCTATACACCTTTACTATTTGTGATATGAGGGTCCATTTTCTCACCATGTTTCTCCCTAGAATCACAGGGAAATATTTGCTTGACATGATACTATGACATCATTTGTGCCCTGTGCCATGCTCTACCTTTGGCTTAAAAACATCATTTATGTATTAGGTTATTTTTGATCTTATTATCTCCTCAAACGTGTAGTGTTATTACTGGTTCTAATGTGTCAGGCACCAAAACAAAATAAATACGAGTGATTATGTGATCACTGACATTATTTTTGGTGATAAGACAATGATGTAGAATGAGCCTATTAATTGTTTTAGATTATCTTTTGAAATTATGCTTTAAGTATATGAAAATGATTTCTCCTCTTAATTGTAAGCTCCACAAGGGCAGGCACCATTTCACCATGCTTGCCATGTGGTAAGCACCTATAGATTGAGTCCTGCTTTCATTGGGTTTTCTGTGCAGGTTTGCCGGAATCTACATTTCCTTTGAATTGTATATATTGTTTTCTTCAACCAGGAAAAAAGAAGAAAAGTTGGACTGGATGTACCAGGGTCCTGGTGGGATGGTGAATCGTGATGAGTACCTGCTGGGGCGCCCCATTGACAAATATGTTTTTGAGAAGATGGAGGAGAAGGAGGGAGGATGTTCTTCTGAGACAGGACTCCTTCCGGGCTCTATTTTTGCTCCATCTGGTGCCAATTCCCTGCTTGACATGGCCAGCAAGATCCGGGAGGACCCACTCTTCATCATCAGGTGCTGCTGAGGGTCTGGGAAGGGGGTTTGTTACAGGATGCTTGGAGACCCTGCAAAGGCAGTGGGTTGCTGGCTTTGCAGTTGGTTTTCCCTTGACTTTTATCTGTCAAGTAAAAGGATTTGTCTCCATTTGCTCTTCCTGATGTTGGGAAGGAGGCTCCATTAACACTGTCAGTTCTTAGCTGTACGGGAAGGTATTGGCAAATGTACCAAACCAGACCAGATTTATTCATTTGTCCCTTAAACAAAAATAGGAGGTTGAAGCAAGGTGACAAAGATTGGCAACTTCTTGGAAAACTGGGGATCTGTGTGAAGTTGGCTAAGTGGGTGAACAGACCTTCTTATCTTCCACTTCTTTTTTGTGAGGTGGGCAGCAGAACCCTTTAAAAAGAAACTTCAGAATTTTGAAACCCCAATGTGTGACAGATAAAAGTAGAGCTATTTTTTGGGTGTTAAATGAGACCATACTATACATATTTATTTTGGTTTAGTTTGCATTATTTTCTTTCAAGTGTGTAAGAATAAACATTGAAAAATATTTATTTTTATTTAAAAGTTTTTCTTTTGCAAATTTTCTTTAAAGTTATTTTTCTATTAAAAATGTTGTATATGTTACAAATGTTTTGTCCCATATTGTTAGCTTCCTATTTATTATAGTAAAATATAGGTAATAATTTACCTTTTTAGCCACTTTTAAAAAAAAATTATTTTTTAGGTGTAGATGGACACAACACAATGCCTTTATTTTTATGTGGTGCTGAGGATCGAACCCGGGTCCCACCTGTGCTAGGCGAGCGCTCTACCGCTGAGCCACAATCCCAGCCCCTGTTTTGTTTGTTTTTATTGGTGTATTTATATTATCATTTTTAATGTCTCTGTTGAATGGTTATGCCATGACTTATCTTGTTAATATTCTATCATGGAATCCCTAACTTGTTTCCAAATTTTCATTGTTATAAAATGAAAACTTCATAGCGACCTTCCCTGATTTTTCCTTATAGTAACAAATTCTTTCTCCCTCTCTTTTTTTGTACCAAGGATTGAACCCCGGGGTGCTTAACCACTGAGCGACATACCCAGTGCTTTTTTGTATTTTATTTAGAGATAGGGTCTCATTGAGTTGCTTAGAATCTTGCTAAGTTACTGAAGCTGGCTTTAAACTTGCAGTCCTCCTGCTTCAGCCTCCTGAGCCACTGGGAGTACAGGTGTGCATCACTGGGTCCAGCTAGTAGCAAATTCTTGAATTTGAAAATACAATTCTAGAATTTCTGAGATGAAAGAGTATGAGCTGACCAGGCATGGTGGTGCACAACTGTAATCCCAGCTACTAGGGATGTCAAAGCAAGAGGATCACAAGTTTGAGGCTATCCTGGGCAATTTAGTGAGATCTGTCTGAAAATAATAAGAAGGGTTAGGGATATAGCTCAGTGGTAGAGCATTGGGTTCAATACTCAGTACTACAAAAAAAAAAAAAAAAAAGTTTGTGTTGGTTGTGATAAGTATTGTCAAATAATCTTTCAGGAAGGTTGATCAGTTTACCTTCCTATTGAGAGTATATGAGAGTAAAATTTCTTAAAAGAAGAATCAGGGTGGGCATGGTGGCACACGCCTGTATCCCAGTGGCTTGGGAGTCAGAGACAGGAGGATTGTGAGTTCAAAGCCAGCCTCAGCAACAGCAAGGCGCTAAGCAACTCAGTGAGACCCTGTCTCAGAGGTTGAGTGCCCCTGAGTTCAAGCCCCAGTACCCCCGCTACCAAAAAAAGAGGAATCAGTGCATTGACTTTATTTTCCAGGTGATTATTATGATAAAAGATGGAGGTAGTTTTTGAAATTTTGCAACCAATCAATATATAAGATGACACCCATTTACTTGACCAGGTGGGAAGCCTTGAGTATGATGCCCAATGAGAAAAAATTTTAACTCACTGTCTTGCATGGCAGTGTCCCATAGTAGACTTTCCCCACAATATACAGTCTCTTATGCAGATTTGGGGGAGATTTTTGGCTTCCATGCCATCCTGTAGATTTCTTTTTTTTTTTTTTTAAAGAGAGAGTGAGAATTTTAATATTTATTTTTTAGTCTTTGGCGGACACAACATCTTTGTTTGTATGTGGTGCTGAGGATCGAACCCGGCCGCACGCATGCCAGGCAAGCATGCTACCTCTTGAGCCACATCCCCAGCCCCATCCTGTAGATTTCAACAAAGCATTTCTTACAATGGTGGTTATATAGAATTTGGAGAGGAGAATGATTTAATCTTCCTTCTAAGAGAAATATTAATGATTTTTATAATGTCTTCCATTTAGGAAGAAAGAGGAGGAGAAAAAAAGAGAGGTATTGAACAATCCTGTGAAAATGAAGAAAATCAAAGAATTGGTAAGTCATGCATCAAATAAGCATAAAGCCTTTATGTACTTTTTTGTTTTGTTTTGGTATGGGGGATTGAACCCAGGGGATTGAACCACTGAACTACATCCCAACCCTTTTTTAAAATTTTATTTTGAGACAGGGTCTTGCTACGTTTCTGAGGCTGGCTTTGAACTTGTGATCCTCCTGCCTCAGCCTCCCAAGTTGTTGGTGTTATGGGAATGTACCACCAGATCCAGCTGTCTTTTAGCTACTTAATATAAGATCTTCCCTCTGTTTCTTCCTACCAGGGAAAACAGAATGATGTTTAAGACTTTTCTTTTAGACACCATCTCTCGGTGATATTTATGCAATCTTAATAAGTTTAAGTAAGCTCAATTTCCTCTTTTGTCTTCTGGTTGGAAAAAGCACCCCTGTGTACTTACATATTTTCAGGAAAAGAGGGGTGTAGGCCATGCCTATGGAATCATGTATGCAGTATGCACAGGGGATTGGAGTGTCCTCTGTTACGGCTCACCATTCACATAACGTATGGTTACTCTTTGAGCAGTTGGTAATTTTTGCAGTCTCTGATTACTTCCAAAGGAGTTAGAATTTCTTTCAGTGGAAAGAATGGAAACTCCTAAGGAGTGGTTCTGGGGATTGTTTAAAACACAGATTCCTAGCTCACTCACCAGAGGTTCTGTTTGGGAATCTAGGGTCCATTGTGTACAACCAGGTTTATTGACAGGGAGCTCCTGAGAATGCCCTGGACCCCTGTAGAGGCATGGCATCAGTTTGTACATGAGCCAGTCCCCTCAGAAGGGACTGACAAAGGTTTCAATAACCTTGAAAGTTTATGTTCTGGACACTTTTTAGTTGCAAATGAGTTTGGAAAAAAAGGAGAAGAAGAAAAAGAAGGAGAAGAAAAAGAAGCACAAGAAACACAAGCACAGAAGCTCGAGTAGTGATCGCTCCAGCATGGACGACGAGCCCAGCCGGGGGAGGTGAGCGAGTCAGGCAGCCTCCAGCACTGACTCACTTGCTCATTCATTCTTTCATTCCACAACAGGAACTGGAAACTGCCCCGCAATGGGGTTTCAGTGGTGAACACTTGGACGTAGGCTTTGTGCCAGTTTGTTTTCTAGCATTAGAATTCCCTGGAGATGCTATATGTGGGTGGGTCTCCGGGTGTGCTACTGGAGAGACACCCCTAAGAGAACTGGTCACAGATCTTAGGTCGACTTCCTGGCATGACTGTTTCATCTTAGCTGAGTCCTCAGGACTGCCATGGGATTCACATAGGGTTTTTTTTTTTTTTTTTTAATGGATGAATGGGCCTATGACTGCCCCTTCTGTGTCTTTCCATCTTCCCTGTGGGAATAGTCAGCTCTGCTCCTGCTGACTCACCATGGGTCTCTGGAATAGAAACATGAGGTGAGAGGAGAATGTGTTTAGGCATTGGGGCTGAGAAGCTCGGCCCACGACTTTTCACAGGAAAATCTTAACTGTGCTGATGCATCTTCCAGCAAAGATAGTCCAAATAGAGAAACACACTGCCAAGTAATAGCTGGGAAGTGGGGAAGGTCACACTGGAACCAGGACGCATGTTTCAGCATGAGAGATTTGAAGTGGACCTGTATGCATTTTCTTCTTCAATGAATGTGTGTTTTTTAATCTCTTAGATCTCAAAAGAAGATGGCAAATTCTTTTCCTGTTTTGTCTAAAGTCCCTGGATATGGCTTACAGGTAGGGATGTGGGCTTCTTAAAGGGAGTGATGGTGGGACTGTGACATGTGCCACCTTGACAATTGCAGATAGCAGGGAAATTGGACAGTGGAGGCTGGGGTTGCTGGGGAACAGGCCCACTTCTTATCCCTGAGCTTCTTACATGCCTGAGCATTCTCTAAGCAAACAGAATCACTTTAGGTATTCTGCCTATCTCTCTGCAGTCAACATGAAATATATGCATTTTAAGTGTAGAGGTTAATGGCTTTTTACCTGTGGACATCCCTTCGTGATTTTAACTTTTGATGCTGCCCTCTCTGCTGTCTCTTACTCTTCCTTAGGCTCTAGTGAAGACCTAAGCCAATTTAAGTGGTGGGGTGGGTACTTTCTCTTAGGAGATTTTTTTTTGGTGGGGGGTGGCGGTACTGGGGATTGAACCTAGGGATGCTCTGTCACTGAACTACATCCCCAGCCCTTTTTATTTTGAGACCAGGGCATGCTAAGTTGCCGAGGCTGACCTCAAACTTAAAATCTTTCTGCTTCAGCCTCTTGAGTTGCCAGGATTACAGGCATGTGCCACCATACCTGGCTGTTTTAGGGGATCCTGAGATAACTGTTCAAATTTTTTATGCTTTTCTGTAATTATTGTGAATTCCTTACAAAATTGATTATTTCATTTTTAATATTTTTTGGTCCCGGGGATTAAACCAAGGGGGTGTTTAGGCATTTAACCACTAAGTGACATTTGCAGCCCTTATATTTTATTTTGAGACAGGGTCTCACTAAGTTGCTCAGAGCCTTGCTAAATTGCCTAGGTTAGCTTTGCGCTTGCGATCCTCTTGCTTCAGCCTCCTAAGTTGCTGGGATTACAGGCATGTGCCATTGCGCCCAGCTGATTTTATTCTTTTCCTTGTTTTATTGCATTGCCTTTTGAACTACTGGATTTTCCTATGAATAGCTTTTTTTCACACCCCCCCCCCCCTCCTTCTCTTTATGATACAGGTCAGGGACTCTGACCGTAACCAGGGACAACAGGGTACTCTGATGGCTGGGCAGAAGGGAGCGTATGGGATGAAGAACCGTTCCCGGTCTAGAAGCTCCTCGAACTCACCTCTTAGAAACACCAGCAGGAAGAGCAATAGGGAAGCAGGGTCCCGGGACAAGAGGTCTCGATCCCTAGGCAGAAGGTCACGGTCCCCAAGGCCTAGCAAACTGTGAGTGTGGAAATTCATTGTGGTATAAACTGTGACTGCAGGGGCCTGGTCACAGTGGTATTTTCTTTTGGTGATGTTCACCCATCAGCTTTCCTAAAGTCTTTGCTTTATTACTTCTTTCATATTATTTTTTAAACTTTAATGTAAGCTTTCAGCCCCTACAACCACATATTTATAGGAATATACTACACTGGTACAATATCCTCTCTCTCATCTTTCTTATGGACTAGTTTTAAGATGGCTAGCTCTTTTTTCATTATTTGAAGAATAATCTCTGGAAAATAATCTCTGTGTCCATTATAGGCACAACTCTAAGGCAAACAGGAGAGAGAGGGACCAGACTAAGAGCCCATCACCTAAAAAGGAGGTCTATCAGAGGCGGCATGCTTCTGGATATACCAGGTAAGTTATGAGGGCAGTAGATTAACTTCATATTCTGCAGACCCTAACCTAGAAGTGGCCCACAGCAGGGCAAGTGGGTAATTTATATGACCTGTTTGCCACACCAACTCTTATTTATCTGGTCAACTTTTAATAGTCTTCCCCCACTCTCATACCTTGTTAGACACATTGAAAGGACAAAGTCAATAGTGTTGATCTAATAAAAACTTTAAGTGAGAATCTTTCATCATATATTGGTCTGGCAGTACTCATAGAGGTTTTCACCCAGAAGTCTATTTTTTAGTTGTCAATGGATCTTTTATTATTTATTTATTTATATGCGGCTCTGAGGATTGAACCCAGGGTCTCACGCATGCCAGGCAAGCACTGTACCATTGAGCCACAACTCCAGCCCTCACCTAGAAGCCTTTTTAAATATTTTGGCTTTTTTACTTTTCTTTTCTTCCTTTTTTTTTAATAACACGTTTATTTTATTTATTTTTTATGTGGTGCTGAATATCGAACCTACAGCCTCGTGCGTGCTAGATGTGCACTCTATCGCTGAGCCACAACCCCAGCCCAGCTTTTTTACTTTTCATACTGGGGATTAAATCCAGGGCATTTTACCACTGAGTATCTTCCCAGTCCTTTTTTTTTTTTCTTTTTTTTTTTTTTTTTTTTTGGTACTAGGGATTGAACTCAGGGGCACTCAAACACTGAGCCACATCCCCAGCCCTATTTTGTATTTTATTTAGAGACAGGGTCTCACTGAGTTGTTTAGCACCTCACTTTTGCTGAGGCTGGCTTTGAACTTGTGAGTGGAATTACAGGCGTGCACCACCGTGCCTGGCTTTTTGAGGCAGGGTCTTGTTAAGTTGCCAAGGCTGGCCTTGAGCTTGCAAGAGGTCTTTATGTTATTTGATTGTTCCTTGTTTCTCTTTTTTACTTTGAAGTGTTGGGCATATAACCCAGAACCTTGTGCATGCTAGACAAGAGCTCTACCACCCACCTCTGATTGTCTCATTTTAAAAACCTCCTAGCCTCACTATAATGCTGTAATATATTTTAACTGAGTTAACTGAGTGAGATTTTATTTTATTTTATTTTATTGTTTTTGCAGTACTTGAATTGAACTCAGGGCCTCACTCAGGCTAGGCAAGTGCTTTACCACTGAGCTATATCCCCAGCTCGAGTGAGATTTTAATTATTTGATTTTTGGGGGTATTGGGGATTGAACTTGGGGACACTCAACCATGGAGCGACATCCCCTGCCCTATATTGTATTTTTTAAATTTAGAGACAGAGTCTCACCGAGTTGCTTAGCATCTCACTTTTGCTGAGGCTGGCTTTGAACTCTCAATCTTTCTGCCTCAGCCTCCCAAGCTACTGGGATTACAGGCATGTGCCACCACACCTGGCTTTGAGTGAGATTTTTAAAAGTTTTGTTTTGTGCTTTGTCTTTTCCTAATTTCCCTTTTCTGTTTGTTTTGGTGTCTGTCATTCATTTTTTTGAGGCTTTCCTGAACTGTCTGGTGATATTTCACTTTGCATTCATATTTAAGAGTGAGGTATAAAAAAGCTGAAACACTGTACCCACAGGGTTTGTCTATTGGTAGGTGATTGGGTAGAGTTGAACTGTTTTTTTAGCTGGGACTCTCAGCTGTCAGTAACTTTGATTCTTTTGTTAGGGACTGGTAAAATTTCTTCAGGAAAAAAAAAAATCCTCTAGTTGCCTGATGCTGGCTGCTGGCATTCTGAGAGAGGCACAGATCCCATCAGGGACTGTGAGTCTCAGTGTGGAGCATGTGGGCTTCACTTCATCCTCTTTGCAGTATGGTGGCCTTGCCAACTTTCTGTGCTGTGCCTGATGCTTCTGAATCTTCTTTTCTCCTGTATGGTTCAGTTTCTCCAGAGGGTAAACCACAGGGTCTCCTATAGATGTTTGGCAGAGTAATCTCCAGCTTCAAGTTTTGCTTGGGAATCCAGGGATATCTCAGTTGCCTCTGGCAAGCCTTTTTTGCAGGGGGTTGGGGTACCAGGGATTGAACCTGGGGGTGCTTTACCACTGAGCTATATCCCCAACCATTTTATTTATTTATTTATTTTGAGACAGGGTCTCGATAGGTTGTTTATAGCCTCGCTAAATTGCTGAGGCTGGCTTGAACTTTCAATCCTCCTGCCTCAGTCTCCCGAGCTGCTGAGATTATAAGTGTGCGCCACCATGCCCAACTGCCAAGATTGTGAGATTCTAAAAGTGTTTAAAATTTGGGTGAAAACACCTGACCAAAATGTTAAGAGGAGCCAATGCTTGCCTGTAATCTCAGTGACTTGGGACAATCCTAAATTCAAGGCCAGACTTGGCAACTTAGACCCAGTCAAAAAATAATAAAGGGCTAAAGTTGTAGCTCAGTGGTAGAGCACCTTAGAGTTCAATCCCTAGTACCTCTGCACCACACTATGTTAGTAGGCGGGAAACTCATGCTGGACATGGCACTGCTCTGGCCATTTCCTTGGAGAAAGCCATGGGCTGGAGAGCTTGGGTCCTGCCTGACCTTTATCTCCCTGTGCTGCTTCTGGGATTTTTGCTAGGAGTCAGGTAGAATTGATGGGATGTTTTTTGTGTTCAACAGAAAACTCTCAGCAGAGGAACTGGAACGAAAACGGCAGGAGATGATGGAAAATGCTAAGTGGAGGGAAGAGGAGAGGCTGAACATCCTCAAAAGGCACGCTAGGGAGGACGAACGGGAACGGAGGCTGGAGAAGCTAGACTCCCGGGATGGGAAGTTCATCCAGTGAGTACATTTCTTCCTGCCTGGGGCTCCGTAGGCATGGTCTCAAGGAGAGAGTCTAACAGTGGGTTCAATGTGTTCCAGGTGTCGCTGTGTCTGCAGGGAGAATATGGAGCTCAGCTTTAGGACCACCTTTTTTACCATTCGTAGCTTCTGGCCAGATAGTGGGAGGTTTTTGA
The DNA here is from genome assembly GCF_047511675.1 of Marmota flaviventris. NCBI lineage: Eukaryota > Metazoa > Chordata > Mammalia > Rodentia > Sciuridae > Marmota > Marmota flaviventris. The sequence goes on along the minus strand of NC_092514.1, from coordinate 55,081,308 downwards.
TTTTTTAAGAGGGAGACGTGAATTAGTATTTTCTCTAAATCTCTGAAATTCTTTGGCATTTCTTATTTATTTATTTATTTTAGTTGTTGAAGGACCTTTTATTTTATTAATTTATTTATATGTGGTGCTGAGAATCAAACCCAGTGCCTCACACATGCTAGGCAAGCGCTCTACTGCTGAGCCATGACCCTGACCCTGCATTTCTTTTAAATAAGAATTAATGGCTCAGAAAGTCTTTTTTTCCAATGAGACTTTGACTTATTTTCAAAAGCAGATGAATTTTCTCTTATGGACATTTAAAAAATTTGGTTCCAGATGGAATCACTTGAAAATTTTCTATGTGGGCTTAAAAGAGCTTGTTTCTACAGTTGCTTTAAGGTTAGCAACCTGTTTCTTCTAATTCTGCCAGACCTGACCAATTGACAAATGTTTTTTATTTCCTAGCCGCATGAAGCTAGAGAGTGCATCTACTTCCTCCCTGGAGGATCGGGTGAAACGGAATATCCACTCTCTACAGAGAACCTCAGTGGCTCTGGAGAAGAACTTTATGAAAAGATGAAAACCATTCTTTTTCTTATTGGTTTTCCTGAACTTTTCAGGGAGGCTGCTAACCCCTAAAAAATTCTCTTTATAAGAGTTCAGTGACTTCTTCCACAGATTTCAAACCACCACTGTTCAAAGTGACCCTCGTCCATCAATTCCTGAAATACTTTGCTTCCTTTGTGAATCAGTGTGACCTGGTTATGAGATCCTAAGTAGCTTTTGCAGTATGCAGAGTGGGTTTTGACTCTGTTTTAATGGGCAGGCACTGAGCCATGCCATTGGGAATATTCATCTTGCTCTGGAAGGTGGCCTGCTGGGTTTGTGATGCTCATGACACCTCTTTCCTCACACTTGTGTGAATAGACCTATTTCACTGCCTCAGGATAGATCATACCATTCTGAGCTCTCTCCAGAGCCACTTGGATAGATTGTGCTAACTGGGATACATGAATTTATTTGATCTAGTAAATAATATAACAGAATGATGTCAGATTAGGGAACAGCCAAGAGAGTGACAAAGGATCTGGAAGAGAATACAAAAAGGTCTAAGTGAACTGTTAACTATTTGGTTTGTAAAAGTATAATGTGTATATGTACAAATGTATATTTTTTTACATGCTTTTAAAAAAAAGTTTAGCTTTGTGAGAGTATCTTGTTTGCTAAGTGATTTTATTATGTAATATAGTACAGCCACACTGAACCTTGTGAGTGGCACAGTAAGGTAGGTCAGCTTATTTTTCTCTGAATAGGGCACATTTAGGAGAAGCCTGGGTTTATCGATAGAATCTAGGCTATCTATCTGATCTCCCTGCTCCGAGTTTCCCATGTGTGATCAGTGCAGCAGTGTAGGCAAGTTTTTAGGAGTCAGGACCACATTGCTACTATGTTCCCTGGCTCCTAAAAGAAAATAAAATGGAAGCTGTTTATTACATGGCTTCTTTTTTTATCATGTACAATGCTAGATTTTCAGGGGTTGTTTCCTACTATTTTGTAGCTATTAAAAAAAAAAAAAAAGTTCCCCCAAACAAAAATAAACTCAAGTGGCCACTTCCCTGTTTTAACTGCTTTTCCCTTTATTCCTTCACCAGAAGCCCTCATTTGACAGGGATTTCCTAGGCAATTTTTTGTTAAATTTTTTTTGTTTGTTTTTATTTGTAAGTGAACACGATATCTTTATTTCATTTTTATGTGATGGATCGAACCCAGTGCCTCACAAGTGCTAGGAAAGCGTTCTCTACCACTGAGCTACAACCCGCAGTCCCTCCTAGGCACTTCTGAGTCACAAGTTAGCTGAGCTATTTCTTTGTTCTTCTAACTTCTAATTCTGGTTAAAATGTATTTGGATTTTTATTTTTGAGCACTTTTGATGCCAGACACTAATGCTTTAAAAAAGTTTTGCCCAGAGAGAATTTAACATACTTTTGTTATTCATTAATCACTTCATTCTACTGCCCTATGCTACAGTTAATTATGGTTTTTATTACTTGGTAATAAAGGTTACATTTATTTTTGTAACTGTCAAGAGTAGCCACGTGGATCACCGAGTTTTCTTACTCCTGTTATAGAAAGAATGTTGACCCATGGTTTGTGTCGAATATATAGAGATCCTTGTCTTATGTAACAGAACGTGGGCCGTTTACTTAGATTTCACTAACTAAGCCAGAAAATAAGACGATTATTAAGGTATGTGTCTGAAGGTGCCCACAGGTTCTTAACTTGACCCTTGGGGCGCAGGAGAACTGGAGGCAGGTGGGTGGGCGCGGGGGCCCATTCATAAACCCAGGGTTCTCAGCTGCCCCTCTCATTGGCCCTGGGGGAAAGGGGCGTGCCCCACGGGTGGAGTGCACCCTGGGCCTTGGGGAGTGGGAAAACCCACGCTTGGGTGGAGCGAGGGGGCGTTCCTTGGTTTTCCAGGCTGGACTTCCTTTTCCCCTTGCTGTGTTCCTCCTCGCTCCCCCGGGGTGGGGATGGTACGTCCCACCCTCCTCGCATTCCCGCTCCTCCTCCTTTCCCGAAGCAGTGTCGTTGCCGCCATCTTGGCACCTCAGATTGAGGGAACGAGCCAAGCCCGGGCTTTTGAAGGGGGGTGTTAGGACAGGGAGTTCCTCCCGCGGTACACAGTGAGACCTGCCCATCCCTCCTCCTCTCCCTGCTCCGGCTCGGGCTTCTGAGGCTTGCGGAGGCCGGCCGGATTCCTGTCAGGCCCGGGGAGGAGGGGCGAGAGGGGCGGCCGCTGCCTCCCCGGGACGGGCGGTACCACCCGGGTGGGAAGGAGAGGGCCTGGTGACGACGGGGCGGTGCACCGCCTGGGGGCGGGGTGCGGGAGCGGCCGGCTCCCTGGGGCGGGGCGGGGCGGGGCGGACGGGGAGGGCGGGGCGTGGGGCGGACGGAACCAACGGGGTGGGGTGGGGAGGTAACGGGACGGGCGCGACCATGGCGCGGTGAGGCAGCGGGGGTGGGGATCGGTCTGGGGGAGGCCTGGGGCCGCTGGCTTGTGCGCTGTCTTCGCCGCCCCCCCTTTCGCCGCCGCCGCCGCCTCGGGCATGTCGTCCAACTGCACTAGCACCACGGCGGTGGCGGTGGCGCCGCTCAGCGCCAGCAAGACCAAGACCAAGAAGAAGCATTTCGTGTGCCAGAAAGTGAAGCTATTCCGGGCCAGCGAGCCGATCCTCAGCGTCCTGATGTGGGGGGTGAACCACACGGTAACCAGCTCCCCCGCTTGTCCCCTTGCCCCTGGCCCTCGCCCCGCAGGCCCTGAGGGTGACGCCTGCAGCCCCTGGCCAAGCCACTTGCACGCACCCCCGCCCACCCTTGCTTACCGTCCGGCCGCGGTGCACTCCCCGAACGCCACGCGAGGCCTGGTGTCTCCGTGGTGTGCGGTCGCGGTCTTCCCTCCAGCCCCTCTGGCTTCCTGCGTCCGTGTGCTGGTTTCGGGCTACCCCTGGAGCTCACAGGGAAGGCCTGGCTGCAGCGGAATCCCTTTGGTCCCCTCTGACTCGCTTCTCATCTCACCCTGTTGGTTACATGTGTATTCCTCCTTGCCCCTTGTAGCTGGCTGCCGGATCATTGTCCCGTTGACAGGGCAAGTGGCACTGGCCTGCGTGAATATTCCTCTGTGTATAGTCGTTTGGTTGGGGTGGCTGCTCAAAGTTTCCCATCCTCCAGGCCTCCTTACCCCTACTATGGAAATCTCCCTGGATTTGGTTTTTTTCTTGAACGAGATGTATCGACTGGAGAAGCACAGGTTCCTTTGAAGTACAAACACGGTACTAGGGTCCTTCTGGAAGAGGGAGGAGAGTAAATGTAACAGTCTTGAGATTAGTAGAGGCCTGATTATAAGGACTATTCATAATTTAAATAATGTGTCTTCCCTATTCTGTGGTGTTCATTTCAAAGACTGACTTTTCTACTTTATGGTTCTCAAGGATGTGCTAATGGTGACTGTTGTTCATCAGCTCTGGATCTTGGGGTGCTTTGAGATTGTCCATCAGCTCTGCCAGGAAGTTGGATCTGGATACAGAATTTGAGCTGGGTGACTTTTTTAGAACTGTTTGTTTAGGGTCTGTCTGCTCTTCTGGACACTTGCTCTTTGCCTTCTGACCATTTCTTTGGGAGTAAAAAGACCTGAAGCACCACCTTTGCCAGCTGTAAGTTTGGAATGAGGAAAATGAAGCTTTGGGTTTTCTGTGGACTTCAACTCTTTAGATTCCCTGGTTTTTCTGAACTCTTGAAATTAGACTAAATGATGACCAGGGATCCAAGACTTTGCTTTGCTTTGGTAGAGGAGCTAGATATGGCTTTGGCTGGAGGTTGATGAACCATGATGAGCCATGGTTTTATGTGATACATCTGATATAGAAAAGCACATGTTATATGTGAGGTCTTAGTTGGTCATGAGTAGATTGCCTTTCATTGTCATTACTGGGATTAGTGAGGGTCCTGGCAGGGTAGTGAGTACACTGGTTTAATGTTCAGACCTCTAGGAGCTGCTTTGGGCCAACAATCCAGCAGAATTTGCTCCTCCTGCTTCCTGCCGCCACCAGGGTCATCTGGCAACATTTTGTGGGAAACTGGGTCATCAAAATGTGAACCCTGTGTCCCTTTCTGGAAGTCATTCCTTGATTTTATTCTCTATCCTGCATCTCACTAGAAAGCGTTATGTCTCTGTAGAGAACTGGGAGAAGCCTAAGTCTGGAATAGCTGGAAGGAACTTGGGTCCTGTGTGAAAGAGTAGCTTGCCTGTGATTACAGCAAGAGATGGAGTTCATTGTCCAGCACCACAGGGCTCTGTTTTCTTTGCCTCCTGTTCCTTTTCCTCACATCCCAGGATAGATGGGAGCTATAGTCTTGCTAGAAAATCTGAATATGTGCTCTGGGGTGTGTGCTTGTGCATGCCGTTTCCTGAGAGTGGTGCTTTGTTTGCTACTAGATAGGCAGTAAGTCTGCCCAGGCAATGAGATGAAAGCCTTTGAATGGCAGATGGACACGGTATTCACCTTCTTCTTTGCCAACTTTAAAACAGTTTGATGCTGGATGTAGTGGCACATGCTTGTGATCCCAGCAATTCAGAAGGCTGAGACAGGAGGATAGCAAGTTGGAGGCCAGCCTGGGCAACTAAGCGAGACCCTGTCTCAAAAATTAAAAAATAAAGGGTTGGAAGTGTAACTCAATGATAAAAGTGCAGTTAAAGTTTGAGGAGCTAGCTGGAAAGGCATTGACTTTTAAGCAAGAGCCATGCATCTAAATATGAATGAGTACCTGGGTGGGATGGATATAGAGCACCACTGCCCTGGGCAGGTAAGCTTTAGAGGTGAGTTAGTCTCTTGTTTTATTGCTTCATTCTGATCTACAAGAAGGTGTAGTAATTTAGTGTCCCCATCTGGGAAGTGGAGACACACATGCCCAGAAGAATATAAAATCTTGCAATTCTCTTGGGGATCAGGGCCACTGGTTTTGGTGGATCAAGCCTTTCTTGGAGGTTCCCTTCCTTCAGAAGCCTGATGTCACAACTTTTTTCCATCTGAGTTTTCAGATATCCTCTCTTCTTTGATTCCTTACCATTTAAGCATCTAGGTATACTGGTCTACAGTAAATCAAATATGAAGGATGGATGTCATTTCTTTTGCTTTTTTTTTTGTGGTGCTGGGGATTTAACTCAGAGATACTTCTACTGAACCACAGCCCCAGCCCTTTTTATTTTGAGACAGGGTCTTGTCAAGTTCCTTAAGTCTTCACTATATTTCTGAGTCTGTCTGTAAATTTGCGATCCTCCTACCTCAGCCTCCTGAGTTGCTAGGATTATAGGTGTGTGGCACTGTACCTGACTGATTATGTCTTTATTTAAAGCAAAAGCCAGTTATCCTCTCATGAGACAGTTGGTTTAATTCTAGGTGGAAAAAGAAGGTCTTTGAACTCAGTGTTTTGTTTTTTTTTATTGTTTTTAATATTTATTTTTTAGTTTTTGGTGGACACAGCATCTTTATTTTATGTGGTGCTGAGGATCGAACCCAGCGCCCCGCGCATACCAGGCAAGCGCGTTACCACTTGAGCCACATCCCCAGCCCTGAACTCAGTGTTTTTAAAGGAGCTCTTCTCATGGATAAGAGATGCAGCCCCTGGACTTTGTGTAGGAAGAGTGTAGTGAAAACAAGGTGAAAATTCAGAAGACTTTGGACCTGTCGGGGGAGAACTAGTAAAAAGAGAACCCAGTTTTAGTGGATGAAATAACGGTTCAGAGGGTCTGGAATTAGGGAAGAAATATCTGGGAAGAAGTATGGAGACCAGGAAGGCTGATGTGATCTGATGCTTTTGGGCTTTTTAGGAACCAGGTATGGGTGTAACTTTACCAATATGATCAGAGGAGTAGGAGCCGTTGATGGTACCCATTTGAGAAACTGCAAGATTTTTCTCCAGAGCAGCTACACCAGTATATATTTCTACCAATAGTATATGAGGGTTCTAATTCCTCCACATCCTTGTCAGCACTTGTTATTGTCTTTTTTTAGTATAGGCATTTTGGTGAGTGTGAAACTATCTCATTGTGATTTTAATTTGCATTTCCCTGATAACAATGATGTTAAGCATCTTGTATGCTTCTTTGGAGAATGTCTATTAAATCCTTTGCCCATTAAAAAGATTTTTTTTGTATAAATTCTTAAATTGGGTTGTCACATTTTATTGAGTTGTGAGAGTATGTATTCTAGATATAAATCCTTTATCAGATGAATGATTTACAAATTTTTCTCCCATTCACTCTGGGTTTTTTAATTTTCTTCATGGTATCCTTTGAAGCTTATGTTTTAACTTTGATAAAGTCTAGTTTATATATTTTTCTTTTGTTGCCTATACTTTTAGTATCATGTCTTCGGCTTTGTCTAACCCAAAGTTGTAAAGACTACTCCTGTATTTCCTTCTAAAAGTTTTATAGTTTTAGCTCTGTTTTAAAAAAAAAATTTACCGTGATCAAAACATTTAACATGAAACCTACTCTCTTAACAGTTTTTTTAAAATATTTTTTTAATTGTAGGTGGACACAATACCTTTTATTTTATTTATTTATGTGGTGCTGAGGATTGAACCCAGGGCCTCACACATGCAAGACGAGTGCTCTACCGCTGAGCCCCATGCCCATCCCCACTCTTAACAGTTTTTAAGGGTATAATATATTATTTTTTATCATAGGTACAATGTTGTACAACAGATCTCTAGAGTTTATTCATCTTGCTTGATTGAAACTTTTTTTTTTTTTTGTGGTGCTGAGGATTGACTCTAGGGACATGTGCATGTGAGGCAAGTACTCTCCCAGCTGAGCTATATCCCCTATTAATTACCCAATTCTCCTTCCTCCCAACCCCTGGCAATCACCATTCCACTCTTTGTTTTTATAAATTTGATGATTTTAAATAACTTATTAAGGGAAATTATACAGTGTTTGTCTTTCTGAGACTGTTTTCATTTAATATAACGTCCTCAAAATTATCCATGTTGTTGCATATTGCAGAATTCCCTTTTTCAAGGCTAAATAGTATTCCATTTTATGTATTTCCCACATTTTCTTATTCATCTACCCATGAATTTAGGTCATTCCTCATCCTGCTTCTTTTTTTTAAAGACAGAGAGAGAGAGAATTTTATTATTTATTTTTTAGTTTTCGGCAGACACAACATCTTTGTTTGTATGTGGTGCTGAGGATCGAACCCGGGTCGCACGCATGCCAGGCAAGTGCGCTACTGCTTGAGCCACATCCCCAGCCCTCATCCTGGTTCTTATGAATAGTGCTGTTTCTTTGTGTGTGTGAGTGTGTGTGTGTGTGTGTGTGTGTGTGTGTGTATGTGTACACATACACTAGGGGTTTTTGGTGGTTGTTTTTGTCTTTTTTTGGTGGGTTTTTTTGTTTGGTTTAGTTTGGCTTTTAGTTCTGGGAATTTACCATTGAACTACATCCCCAGCCCCCCTTTTTATTTTTATTTTTTTGGGGGATACTGGGGATTGAACTCAGGGGCACTCGACCACTGAGTCACATCCCCAGTCCTATTTTGTATTTTATTTAGAGACAGGGTCTCACTGAGTTGCTTAGTGCCTCGCAGTTGCTGAGGCTGGCTTTGAACTCATGATCCTCCTGCCTCAGCCTCCTGAGCAGCAGGGATTACAGAAATATGCCATGAGCCGGGCCTTTATTTTTTATTTTAAGACAGGGTCTCACTAAGTTGCATAGGACCTTGCTAAGTTGCCCCAGCTAATCTTGAATTTGCCATCCTTTTGTCTGAGCCTCCCAAGTCACTGGGATTACAGGCATATGCCACTTGGCTGGCTAGTTTTAGCTTTTAAATTTAGATCGTAATGCATTTGGTGTTCATTTTTATTATTGTGTATGGAACAGAGTCATTCTTAATATCTGCTCAATTTTTCTCCTACATCCCATAACCATTCTGTCCACACTTTTTCTCTGCTTAATGCAGACCCAGAACCTTCTTTCCTTACTTTTTTCTCTTTTCCTGCTGCTTTAGAGATCTTCAGTAAATATTCTTGCTCTGGTCAGGCCTTTGGGTAAATTTGCCCTTCAGCAGGTGTTCCCTTCTTGCAGAGAATAGGGGCACTCGAACAGGAGAAGAAAAACCAAGATGTAAAAAGGAATAAACCCAGGGGTGGAGTTATTGGCTCCCTGAGCTTTCTGTTCTTTTTCTTTTCTTCCGTGGAGTTCCAGATCTTGCTTGGACCTCCTTGGTCCTAGGAGTGTGTTAGCTAGCACATCATGTTTTCTATGGTGGCAGGTAACAGATAAGCCATTGGTGGCCAGCCTATTGCTGAACTGCTGTCAAAGCCCTGGGACATGTCAGGAAGCCAATGTGGCTAACCCATCCCTCCTAGGTAACAATTCCTATGAAGGTCATACACAGGGAAGTGGGGGCTTCTGGAGTCAGAAATTCACTGGATTAGAAGTTATGACTGGATTTTTTTTTTTTTTTTTTTTTTTTTTGTACCAGGGATTAAACCCAGAGGTGCTTTACCACTGAGCTACGTCCTCTTTTTATTTTGAGACAAGGTCTCGCTAGGTTGCTGAGTCTGGCTTTGAACTTGTGATCTTCCTGCCTCAGTCTCCCCAACATGCCTAGCTGGTGACTGAATTTTTATCTCCAGTAGGATCAGCAGAGTGAATGCTCTGTTTCTAAGTTCTTTCTTTTTTCTTTTTTTTAGTTGTAGATGGACAGAATACCTTTATTTTATTTGTTTATTTTTATGTGGTGCTGAGGATTGAACCCAGTGCCTCATGCATGCTAGGCAAGCGCTCTGCCTCTGAGCTACAGCCCCAGCCCTCTCAAGTTCTTTCTTATTCAGTTTGTTTAGCTTTCTCATTATTTATTCTGAGAGTTTATGGACTTGATCATGTGGATAATCCAAAAACTACTTATGTGACATGACATACAACAGACTTACCTTCCTAATGTGTTGTACTGAGCCTGAATCTTGAATGAGTTTGCATTCCACAATGTACCCCTGCTGCTGCTGAAGGTGAACAAGATTGGCCTAGGAATGTGCAGAAATAGTAAAGCAAAGCCACATCCTCCTAACATGTTGCATTAGGCAGGACCTTCTATGCTTCAAAACTTGTAGTTGCTCCCTTTGTCAACTAATTTTTTTCTTCTCTCCCTGGCATTTGAAACTTCACAGTCTCTGGGACTGGGGTTGTGGCTCAGTGGTAGAGCACTTGATTAGCACGTGCGGGGCCCTGGGTTTGATCCTCAGCACCACATATAAATCAATAAAATAAAAATATTGTATCGAACTACAACTAAAAAATAAATATTAAAAAAGAAAGAAAGAAAGAAACCTTACAGTCTGGTCATAGCTTCAGTAGCTGATGTTAACCTTCTTTCCTGTCCTCCAGACTGTGAGTCTCTGGCATAGACACTCTAGCCTTGCTGTCTCTGTTCTCCATTTATCCTAGTGCTAGCCATTCTTCAGTCCCCACCTCCCTCCTTCTCTTCTGTCCATCCATTCTTCTACTTAATAACTACTATGTACTAGTCATTTTCTATAGACATAAACATGCATAAGATAGCGTCTTGCTGGACACAGCGGCTCAGGCCCATAATCCCAGTGGCTCAGGAGTCTGAGTCAGGAGGATTGCAAGTTCAAAGCCAGCCTCTGACTAAGCCCCTAAGCAACTTAGCAAGACCCTGTCTCTAAATAAGATATATTTAAAAAGGGCTTGGGAATGTGGTTCAGTTTTTAAGTGCCCCTGGGTTCAATCCCTGGTACCCCTCCCCCCAAAAAAAGTCTCTTCTAGGGACTCACAGCCTAGTAGAGAAATCAAACGTATAAAACAAAATAATTACCTAAGTGATTGTGATATTTAGGACGTAAAGAAAACACAGAGGAATGAGTAATTAATTCAACCTGGGGGAGACAGGGAACCTCTCAGACAGGAACTGTCATTGAGCTAGATCTTAGCTGATTCTGTTGACTTTTATCCTTTCTATTCTTAGGTCTGCAGTCTATCATCTGAACAATTGTATTAAATAAATGGTCTGTAAATGGTCTTACTGCTTCTTTGCCTTTTGCAGTTCTTGGTTTTCATTCCTTTCTGTGTTGCCCAACTTGCGAATCCTCAGACATAACTTGAGAGGGCTTCCCATTGCTGCATAATCAAGTCTAAATCTACCACGTAGTAGGCAAGCCTAAGTTCAAATCTAGGCTCTGCCAGTTATTAGTGGTATGCTTTGGAGCAGTCATATTTTTCTTTTCTTTTTGCTAGCTTCATTTTTATTTCCTATAAAGTGGGCATAATGCTTTTTCCTTGAGACAAGGAATGGAAAACACAGCCTTAGGCAAGGTGGCCATCTGTAAGCAGGATTGCACAGCATGGTATAAAGAGCCCAGACAGACAGACCTGGCATCAGACAGATCTGGGATCAAATCCTGTTTCTTCACATAGTGTTTGATCTTCTTTTGCAAAATCAGATTAATAATATGTGGCTACTAGTGTTAGAAATCATAGCACAGAATAGAGAAAAAAAAATATATATATATATGTATAAATTTTTTTTTGTGGTGCAGGAGATTGAACCCAGGGTGTTGTGCATGCGAGGCAAGCACACTACCAACTGAGCTGTATCTCCAGCCCTAGAATATATATTGTGTATGTGTGATTAATAATGATAGAAAGCACCAACCTCTCATAGGCATTTGACCAATGGAAACAGCTATCATTTATTAATATTTGTAATGTGCTAGATGGAAACGGTTATCCCCCTGCTCTTCTTACTACCTCTGACCTGTGTTGCTGCCCTCTGTTTATCCAAATGCCCCTGCATAATGTACTCGCCGTTCTTAAAATGGCAGTATATTTCATAACTCTAAGGCTTGGTTTTCACTGTTCCAATGGCCTAGGATTCCTTTCCTGTCTTTTTTTTTGGGGGGGTGGGGGGGAACTATAATATTAGGACTTTCTCAAATTTATTTCTCCATAGTTTCCATTAGCAATCAGTTCCCTCATTCCTACTCCTGGGCAGAAGCAATCCTTTCTCTTTTTCTTTTATTTTACTTCTCTGTCTTTTCCTTGCAGTGCTGGGGATCAATCCCAGGGCTCTCACATGTTGCAGTTATATAGCTACACCCCTACCCCAGAATCAATCATTTCTTAATCTATTTTTTCCATCTCCTAGGCAGTTATAGCACACGTCAGATTGTATTAGTTACTGTTGTCTGTCTTCACAGCCAAACAGAGGACATCTTTTGTTTTTTGTCTCTCCAGTTTCTAAGACAGTGCTTGGATGTCATAAATTGAGTAGAAGTTTGACATCGTCTAAGCCAGATCAGAGAAGGTGTTGAATGCCAGGTTAAAACTTTACACTGAGGTTGATGAGGAGCCATGGAAGATTTTTAAGCAGGCGTATAACATGATCTTATAGATTTTTCCAGTTTTGAGTGCTCTTGGCAATACCGGGAAAGACTTAGGTGCCTGTTTGTAGCCTGATGTGTGAGGGCCAGGGGGTCTGATCCTCTGATCATATTAACCTTATCCTCCTCTGTGTCCCGTGTTCTTCTTAAGATTGTTTACTGCTTTGACTCATTTCCTTGATTAGAGCATAAGCCTCATAGTTCTTTAATGTACATAACCCTTTCTCCTTGGCACCCCTCCTCACACACACATATCATCCACAGAATGAAGCATATAGTAGCTTTTTCAATAACTCCTGTCCATATGAAATTGAATTGAACTCTGAGGATATAAAATTTAACACAACTAAGAAATGAAAAGTGAAAAATATACAGTGATTTGGGAGGCAGGAGCAACTTAGGGAGGATTTAAGCAATTTAGCCAGACCCTTTCTCAAATAAAAAATAATAATTTTCAAAAAGGTCTGGGGATGTAGTTTAGTGGTTTAATGTCCCTGGTTTTAATCCCTGGTACAAGAATAAAAGTATAACTAATATCTAGAGTGAATAATCTACATGTGGCCCTTTGGAAAAAAAGGGGTGAGTCTATATAGTTGAGGTTCATGGGTTGTCCACCAATATATTATTTGAATTTAAAAATTCCTATTATTAGACTTATAATCAAAAGTAAAAATGAGCTGGGTATAGTGGCACATGATTGTAATCCCAGCAACTCCCAAGGCTGAGGCAAAAGGATTACAAGTTCATGGCCAGCCTGGGTAACTCAGCAAGACCCTGGCTCAAAATAATAAGTAAAAAGAGCTGAGGCTGTAGCTCAATGGTGAAGTGCCTCTGGGTTCAATCTCCAGTACTGCCCCCCCCAAAAAGAAAAAAAGTTTACACAGAGAAATAATGAATAGAGAGATAATAAATAATTAATAGGTCCTGTGAGACTAATTCACCCTGGCTAAGGAACAGTTGACCTCTCTCAAGTAAGTGTTTTAATCATTTCTGGTTCTCCTAGTATCAATCCCTGACTTTGGTACTAAATTTGGATCTTGGACTAACCAGAATCAATTCGTAGCGGATTCTGTAATGTTTTGGTGTGAAGCCATACTGTGATCCAGTGGGACAAGCTAGAAAAGGTGAATTGCTTAAGAACCTGGAATCTCTTTTTCTCTTTTTCCCCTTTAACTCTCAGAGTCAGGCTTGATATACCAGGAAAAAGGAAGTGGTACCACCATCATGAATTGTTTCTGTTGGCAGAAAAATAAGGAAGTGGAATGGTTTTCTCTGTAGGCACAGATTTGACAGTCAAGCTCTCTCATGATCACCTCTGGAATGAGCTGGCATGGTTGTTTTATTTGACTGTTGGGAGGGCTTAATGATAAAGGTCATTACAGATTGGGATGTTGGAAATTTTTTTTTTTTTTAAAGAGAGAGTGAGAGAGAGAGAAAGGGAGAGAGAGAGAATTTTTAAAATATTTATTCTTTAGATTTCGGTGGACACAACATCTTTGTTTGTATGTGATGCTGAGGATCGAACCCGGGCCGCACGCATGCCAGGCGAGCGTGCCACCGCTTGAGCCACATCCCCAGCCCTTGGAAAAATTTTTTAATATTTATTTTTTAGTTGTAGTTGGAAATAATACCTTTATTTTATTTACTTTTATGCGGTGCTGAGGATCGAACCCAGGGCCTTGCACGTGCCAGGCCAGTGCTCTACTCCTGAGCCACAGCCACAGCCCACATGGATCTTTTCTATCACCTTATACTTCTCATGTCCTTTTACACTTGACAACCTCCAACCTACCCAGACAGCCTCTTAGGTGATTTTTTCCTGTAGTTTCCTGTTCTGGAGTTTCATGTAAATGGGATCACACTCATTGTCTGTGTCAGTCAAATTTGCCAGCAGTTTGTTGTCTCCACCACACCCTTAACTTATATTTCTATCCACTGTCCCTTCTTTGTATACATATACTCCTCCACCTTCCTCAACTTCCCGATGAGTGAACTGGCTTTTTTTAAACCAACTCTGAGAAGATATGGTTCCCCAGACTGCATTAACTTGAACTTTCTATATCCTCTGGTATTTCTAAATAAAAAAAAGTTTGAAACATAAAAAGGGCAGCAAATTAAATGCCATTTTCCCCATTTATGCTCCTGGAGGAGTCCTAATGACTGTAGGTTATTCCCTCCCTGCCACATCATTGAGATAATAGGATTTGCAAGAAAGGTATCTGGGAGACACAAGGCTCTGCCCCCCAACCCCCAATCCATTAAGTCAGGACTAAGGTTTCCTCTATAAATTCTGAATGCATTAATGGCAACTGGGTTGAGAGTCAAATGTCAAATACTCTTTAGTGATGGAAGAGGACATCTGTGGCTAATTAGACCACTAATAGGCTAAATGGGATGGGGAAGAGCAGGATCTGCCCACTCGGCTCTGTACCAATGGGAAGCCAACTCTCTGAAGGGGGATGAAAGACACTGAGAAGGTTTGTATACAGTAGGGGCAAGGGATCCTAATCCGTCTTCGCCAGTTCAGCATAAGCAAGCTATTACATAGGGAACTGGCCCTGCTTTTGCTAGAGGGCCAGAGTGAACCAGGGGTGAGATGTCTACCTCTTTTGTTCCCTTTAAGTTTAACCCTTTACTTTGGAGATACAAAGTTACACACCTATACAAACCCACCCATGTTTTTTCCTGCTTTGAATAGCCCACAATTTGCATGAGGATGTTCAAAGGCTTTAATTAATATGCACCTAGATTGGAGGACATTTATTCATTGATCCATGTATTGCATTTGACAAATACTGAGTAACTGCCATGTTTTAATTTGTGGTGCCAAGGACTGCATAGCCCCCAAAGATCAATAACAGTATTGCTTAGCTGAAATCTAACAGGCCCATGAAGTTTATTAATTACATTAACTACAATATGTAATGTCTGTGAGATGGCCAAAGGAAGGATATATACAATGCTTCAGGAATTCCAAGTAGGGAAAGAGTATTTATTTATGGTCTGGAGTACTGTGGAAAGCTTCATGAAGGAGGTACCTTTTGAGCTGTACCTTATTAGAGGGAGAATTTCAACAGGTGGACATAAGGTTGGGAACTTGAGAAGGGCAGAAATAAAGACAAGGAAGGAATCTGTAGACGGATGGTGGCATTCCACATGATAGCATATTATCTCAAGGACCTCCCTCTTCTTTTGCTTTACAGATCAATGAGCTGAGCAATGTCCCTGTCCCTGTCATGCTAATGCCAGATGACTTCAAAGCCTACAGCAAGATCAAGGTGGATAATCATCTCTTCAATAAGTAAGTTGCTTACTGAGTGGGCTCAAGTTTTATGAGCATTTTTTTCCTTCAAACCTCTGTAGCCTCATGCATGGTGGGCCACGCCAGCACCTGGCAGAGTATAATAGTGCATCTGTCTCAGAGTTGTTAAGCTGGCTGGGAAAATGCATTTGTAATGACATTCTCTCTCCATGGCATTCTCTGGTCAATGCATTTCTTTATCTGACACCTCCAGTTTCTCTTGGGATGTGTGGCTAGGTCCTGGGTGATTCATGGAGGGCTAGCTCTGGAGAGATGAGCGATTTGGGAGCTGGGGTATCTAGTATGTGGCTTCAGTAGTGGCCCTATCTTGATCTTGGTCTGAGGCAGGAATCATCCAGGCATTTTCCTGGCCTGCAGTGAGCCAAGATCTTTTCTCCCTGACTGGTGTGTAAACAACAGGCTAAGCATAGTGCTCAAGGGCACTACCCAAAGTAACGCTTCCTATTTTTGTCCCTTGTAGCTTCTTGGAATATCACCAGTGTCTGAAGGTTGTCTCAGACATTGTTGGAGACCCTTCAGTAGCCATCTCACCTGGTACAGTTGGGAGCCTGCTCTAAGCCCTATTGAGGCCTTGTTTTTTTGTCCTACTGTTTCCCCAGGGACCCTTTGCTATTTACTATGTTCCTTTCTTTATGTCCATCCTGGTTCTATTCTCCTTTGTCCTAAAGCCTTTACCACCTTACCAGGTAGGCTGTCACCCCACTAGTCCCAGACTGTTAGCTCAGAGGAAAAGCTTGATTTCAGAATATCCCTTAGTGGCCTCTCTCTCTTTGCCATCGTTAATAATAATATCTTGTTCTAGAAGCCATCTGTCTTCATAGCTGCCACCTGCTAAGTGGCCACCTAAGGAAGGAGAAGCAGATCTCCACTCAGGTAGAAAAAGAGGTGATTCTGATCTAGAAGCCCAGGGCTCCAGAGGTGGCAGTGTACCACCAGCCATTTCAGGATCCAGTCCTCTGATCAGTCTAAGGAGTGGAAAGGGTATAGATTGGTGCCAGAAGTCAGCAAACATGGCTTTAAAAGATGGGATCCCAGTTAACTGAGCGGGCATCTCTTCATACCTCACTTTTTCCTACATCCCAGTAGAAGCCCAGGGCAGGATGTCTTGAATACCCATTCAGGATGTTTCAGTAGGAACATCCCCAGAGGAGAGAGGCCTTTGGTGAGAGGAGTCTTTCCCTCTAGACTGATATTGCCTCACAGCAGAAGTTCACATGCTGTGACCTGCGGTAGCACTTACAGTGCCTGTGAGGTACGCCCTACACACAGTCTCACTTCACAGGGCTAGTTTTTTTTTTCTCCTTTAAATTTTATTGAAGGACACATACAGAAAAGTACACAAGCCATAAGTATATGACTATATTAATATTTACAAAGTGAATAGAGACGTAACTTTTTTTTGTTGTTTTGAGACAGGGTTTTGCAAAGTTTGCTTCAAACTATTCATCCTCCTGCCTCAGCTTCCGAAGTAGCTGGGGTTATAGGTGTGTACCACTGGGCCTGGCTTAGGTGTAAAAATTTTAAGTTTATACATGCTTAGAATCACCAGCAGTGTTTATTAAAAATGCAGATTTCCAGACTTACCTCCAGAGTTCCTAGGACCTAGAAATCAGCATTTAAGCATGAAAGATTGTTCAGGTTGGGGCAGTCTGTGGGCCACAATTTGAGGAGTTCTGATGTCAGAATGAAGCTGAGTGATGCTCTACTTTCCCTAGGGAGAACCTCCCCAGCCGCTTTAAGTTTAAGGAGTACTGCCCGATGGTGTTCCGAAATCTCCGTGAGAGGTTTGGGATTGATGATCAGGATTACCAGGTACGGGCTGTCTAGTAAAACCTGGAAGGTTTGGGAATGGAGTGGGGTCAGGAAGCCACAGGACAAATAGAGGAAAAAGCATCAGCCGTCCATGTGTCCCCCCTGTCACATCTTATTCTAGTTCATGCAGTCTTTCCCAGGACTGCTGGGCTCTTGGAGGGACAGGGGCTTTAGATGTGCTTCTGAGGATGCCTCAGCTCACGTTCCTGTCCCTGGGAGGGTGAATAGTGGGAGGGAGAGGGATGTGTGGAAGCTGCTTCATTTCAGTCTGACATTCCCAGTCTAGGCTGAAGAACCCTCTCCTCGTAGTTTGACTTAAGAGAGAGAATTGTTGCCAGCGAGAGATGAGGCCTCTTAAAGCAGATAAGACAGATTAGAAAAGGAAGACTTCAAGGGTAGTGTAACCTCTTCCCAGGTATGAGTGTCACCTCTTAAACTTGTCCCCTATCCTGGTGGTGGGAGTGGGGTAGGCATATCAGGGCAACTGCCCTTTTCAGGGGCGATACTGTCTTAGAAGCCTGTTGAGAGGAATCAGTCCCAAAATCAGAACATGATAGTCTGACTCAGAGTCCATTCAGTCTGGCTTCAGTCCCTTCTATACCTTGCCCTTCTCTTTGGACCTTCTTCCCCTAGCAGATAGCCTAGAGGTAAAGGTGGGAGAATTTTTCACTTCACCTTATAGTTTTCAAAACATAGCTGACTTTCAATCATTTGTGGTGGAAAAAGGGGAGTGTACACGCACAGTGAAATCTAAAACGGATGCCTACTCAATCCTAGTAAGCCACTCAATCCCAGTAAGCCTTTCACAAAGTTCACAGGAGCAGAGTGGGCCTCAGGCACAAATGTCCCTCCCTGCCTTCACTCTGAGGGCCTGCTATAGACACGATATCCTGACTAGGAGGCTGAGGGTATGTGAAAGGAGGAGGAGATCTCAGGGCTTTGAGCACCCAGGAATGTCCACATCTAAGAAGTACTGTGAGGTCCCTCCATCCGCCTCTGCTAGGATCAGACCCTGAAGTAAATCATGACCTGTCTGGAGCCTGAGGTTTTCTAAAAACTTCTTGCCATTGTTGGAACCCCAAATTGCTGGGACGCCTTCTTTCTCCTTTGGTTCCTTCCTCGTCCCTGGACTATCTCACCACATCATCCCATGTCTGCATTTTTCCTCTAAAAGCCTGATGGGCACATGACTGTTCAAGACTGAAATGAGGGCAGCAGGGCTGACATTCTGGGCAGGGCCTCTGCTCATGGGCTACCAGTGATTTAGTGGGAAGAAGCTGCCTGGACCTAAGGCAGGCAGAACTGCACCTCCACCTGGGCTCACAGCTGCAAGTCTTAATTGGCAGAGGCACAGGCATGGAGAGAGGTCACTCATTCATGCAGCCTGCTCAGCATTTCTTGGTTGGGGATGTCCTATTTCTGGGGAGCTCCTTTAATTTAGCATCTTTTCCAAGGAACATAGAGAGCCCATCAACCCTTCAGACTTAGTTTCTTCCATGAAGATGGCGCTTATCCCCCCCCCCATGTTTTTTTAATGTTTTTTTATAGTAGATGGACACAATACCTTTATTTTATTTTTATGTGGTGTTAAGGATCAAACCCACACATGCTAGGCAAGTGCTCTACCAACTGAGCTATAATCCCAGCCCCCCATATGGTTTTTTGAGGAGTCATTGGGTGACAGTAGAAAGTAGAATCCTCAGTAAGAGATAAGGCAGGGATCTGGAAAGGAGGCACTTCTATGAGTGGATCTCCATGTTCTTGGGAACAACTGGGGTCTCCCCTCAGCCTTGTCTCCCAGGGGTCTACTGTGTGAACACATGGCTTTTGGTCAACTCACATAGTCCCCCATCTCTCCTGCTCTCTGATCCTAGTGGGGACTTGAGATTGAGTAGGGGCAGAGCCAGAAAGTCTACCAGAACTGCCTTCCAGTCATTCACAGAAGAGCAGGAAGCTGAGATGAGGGGGCAGGTTGATGACCAAAAGTTGAGGATCAGCCTCCCATTTTGGGAAGGGTTTTTGAGCCTCAGGGTTAATACAGGGAAAAGAGGTGACTGTGTCCATTGTGTCCTTATGCTAGGCCCGTTGCGTTTTTCCTAAGCTTGGTCTTTGTCACTCAAGAGATTGGAGAAATCCACTCGATCTGCCTCCTAGTGTTTCAGTTGAGGAAACTCAGGGTGAAGTATGGCTCACCTAAGGTAATATGGTTTATAGGGTCAGGATTAGAATCAGCCCCCTCAAATCTGAGGCTGTTTTAGTTTGTAGGCTAGCTCTCTAGGATCAAGATGAAATGACACTTCATAGTCCTCTTTCTATTCTAGTCTAAGATCAGGGGCAGATTGTAAGGGTCAATTTATCATTGTAGAGGAAGATTCTAGGAAGGGTTATGAATACCTCAAGAACAAAGAGGTGGATAAGGTCCCATCTGGGAACGCTCTGTTGTAATATTTTTGACATTTGAACAGTCCAGCCCATCAGAGAAGATTCAGAATCAAAGTCAGAATCCTAGGACTATAGTGTAGCTTGCCTAGCATGTGAAAGGCTCTGGGTTCATCTCCAGTACTGCAGAAAGAAAGAAGAAGAAGAAAAGAATCTTTATGCCTTTTTCCAAAACCAGCTGCTTTTGTCTTGGGCTCTCAGAACTCAGTGACACGCAGTGCACCCATCAACAGTGACAGCCAGGGCCGGTGTGGTACGCGTTTCCTTACCACCTATGACCGACGCTTTGTCATCAAGACTGTGTCAAGTGAGGATGTGGCTGAGATGCACAACATCTTAAAGAAATACCACCAGGTATGGTGAGTCCCAAGCCTGGGCAGTGGAGAATGGGTTAGAAGAAGGAGAGGGGACCCCTGGTGGGCTTCTCAGGGACCCGGGCCATGTCCTCTCTAGTAGTGGCAAATGCTTCCTGATAACCAAGCAGTAGCTTCTCCCTGTTTCTGTGAGGTGAAATGCCAATTTTATTTTTTATGGTGCTGGGAATTGAACTCAGGGCCTCGCGCATGCCAGGCAAAGGCTTTAACCACTGAGCCACAGCCCCAGCCCATGAAAAGGAGCCACAAAGGCATGTTGCTGACTCAGTCCCAGTTGAACAGCTTTTTGTTGTCTGAGTTGGAGAGTTTTCATCCTCTGGCATCTGCCTTGCTTCTTCTGAAAGAGGTGGGGCAGCAGGGTTGATTCCTTCCCATTCCATCTTTCCACTCCTCTGGAACCTGCCCAGGGAGAAAGCAGGGAGTACTGTGGTGCCATGTGGGTGCCTGTCCTAAGCCTGCCTGGGCCTTCTCTCTGTGACACCAGAAGAGTGGTGAAGGGAACTCTGGTCTTTGGGGGGTTTCAGCAATGAGAGCTTTGGGTGGGACCACTCTGTTCTCCCAGACGCTGGGTCCCATCCCTACCTCTGCAGCTCCTCTCTGCCCTTTGGCCTTCCTACGTTAGGCTGACAGAGGAGAGCAAGTCCTGGATCCATGATTGTCCTACTGTGTAATCCTATTGCAAACAAAATCTTAGGTGGCGGGCTGGGGATATAGCAAAGTTGGTAGAGAGAATGCTTGCCTTGCGTGCAAAAGGCCCTGGCTTCGATCCCCAACACCACAAAAAAAAATCTTAGGTGGTCTCCTGGAGGGACTCTGCACTGCCTGCTCAACTAACCTCACTCTGCCATGCCAGGTGGATGTGGGGTGGCTGTCGCCTGTTGTAAGTCTGAGCAACCCCTATTATTTCACAGAACTCACTTGAAAAAACCACTAGTCTAGAAGTAGAATCCAGGGAGCTGGGGAACATTTTAGCCTGGTAGAGCCCCATCCATGCTCGGCACCTTCATGTTCCTTAACCTTCCCTGTCTTCCTGCTTCCCATTCTAGTTCATAGTGGAGTGTCATGGTAACACCCTTCTGCCACAGTTCCTGGGCATGTACCGCCTGACTGTGGACGGCGTGGAAACATACATGGTGGTCACGAGGAATGTGTTTAGCCATCGTCTCACTGTACACCGCAAGTATGACCTCAAGGTAAAGGGCTCTGTGTTTCCCAGCAGTGTGGTCACCTTATGTCTGAGGCTGTGAGAGGCCATTGCTCTGACTTCTGCCTAGTTGGGAAAGCTAGAGCACATGCACTGGCATGACAAGTGACTTGGGAGTTGATGTGCCTGCTTCTTACAGACCATTCTTACTTGAGGTCCAGATGACAGTGACAAATGTACCATATGTACATAACAATAGATACTCTTCAACTCCTGTCTGTGAATTGTGCACACCCAGGGTAGCAGAGCAGGGACAGGCCATGCTGATGCTCATACTCTGACATCTGTACAGGCCCTGTGGAGTGACAGTGCAAGTCCATTTCTAAGCTTTGAGAAGGATGCACTTGGGGCTGTGAACCAGGGTGCTCCACTGTTCTTGAACCAGGCTTCCTGACTTCTGTCACCTCATACTGCTGTCCCCTCCCTCTGCTGCAGCCACACTGATTTTCTTTGCATCCCTGCAGTGCCTATGCTCCTTCCCATTCCAGGATTCTACATATACTGCCTGAATAGGTTCCCTCTCAGCAGCCCTGCCCTTCCCCCACATTAGGGCTGCCTAAACTTAGCTTCAATTCACATGCTGCTGCTTCCAGCAAGTAGGCCCTGGCCACTGCTCCTCCCCATTCCAGGAGCATCCCCTGCATTACATGCTCTCATAGTGTCAGAGTGTCTCCTCCCCATACCACTTAGCACCATTATAATGAATTGATGAATTGTGTACTCACTGTTTAATGTCCATGTCCCCTGTTAGACTGAAAGTTCTGTAACTGTAGTCAGAGCTCTGTAAGTGGGCTATGCTGAGTGAGTGGACAAGTTGCTGCCTCCTGGCCCCTCTAGGGTACTAACCAGCCTACTTCCATTCACCTGCCAGCTCTCCCCAAACTCTAGTGCATGTTTGTCTGCTCAAAGGAGTTTGCCTCTGCTGAACTTCTCCTGATGGCTCTTATCCTTTCAGGGTTCTACTGTTGCCAGAGAAGCAAGTGACAAAGAGAAGGTATGCTGGCGCTGAGCAAATGTGGAAGGGTTGCTTGGAATCAGAAACACCTTCTGTTGGCCATCTTGTCCCTCCCACATGCAGCTGTTCACCAGTACATTTCTGTTACTAAGCACCTGCTTGACCTTGGTATAGGCCTCAGTCTCCAGCCTTTTACTTCTGCTCTCTCTGGGTTCTTTATGGTCTTGCCGGGATGGAGACGGTTTACATGTTATAGTTCAGCAAGAGTCATTCTGAGCTCTGGCATAGTCCAGGTTCAGCATGAAAGGATCCTTTGGTCAGTCCTCATTGTCTGACATATGCCACATATTTGCCATTCCTGCCTATCCAAAGCCTGGGCCTGTAGGCTCCTGTGCTGCTAATGAGCAAACTGTGCATCTTGTGTTAAAAAGAAACCCCTTCCCTTTGCACACACTGCTCTCAGCAGAACAGCTCGTTCTCCCTGGGGCAAGTGAGTGAGCCCACCTAACCTAATGCTGCTGTTGCTCTCCAGGCCAAGGACTTGCCAACATTCAAAGATAATGACTTCCTCAATGAAGGACAGAAGCTGCATGTGGGAGAAGAGAGTAAAAAGAACTTCCTGGAGAAACTGAAGCGGGATGTTGAGGTACTTCCTAAGCCTTGTCTTCACCATGACTAGACAGGGTCCCTCGTTTACTCAGAATAGGAGCCTGTTCAGCCCTCAGAAAAATAGAATTCACCCCTTTCCAGGAGCACAGACAAAAGAAAGGTGGTGATGTGAGCAGTGTAGGCAAATGTTTGCACCTAAAGGTTGTGCCTGTGGACAATTATTGGAAACCTACCATTTGTGCTGTGAAATGTTGGGAATGCTTTTCCCTGTCTCTCTCTGTCCCCATCTTCAAACTCACCTTCTGGTGGTGTCCCCATAGTAGAAAGGGCATCTAGCATTAGAACAGTGGAAACCAGCTGTTAAGATACACCACCATCAGGGTTGTGGCTCAGCAGTAGAGCACTCGCCTAGCACACATGAGGCACTGGGTTTGATCCTCATCACCACATGAAAAAAAAAAAAAAATCTGTTTCATAAACAACTGAAAAAAAAAAAATGATCCATCAACCAGATCTAAGAGTAGTGTAGTGGTGCACACCTATAATCCCAGTGACTCAGGAGGCTGAGGCAGCAGGAGGATCACAAGTTCAAGGGCAACCTTGGCAATTAAGTGAGACTCTATTTGTTGTTATAGCTCAGTACTAGAGCATCTCTGGGTTCAGTCCCCCTAGTCCTACCCCCCACTCCCCAACACACACACACAAAGAGGCTGTCTCTGGTTCTGATTCCCTACCTCCCCAGCTACTCCTAATTTTAACAGGACTTCCAGTGGAGGAATTCCTCCAGTGGAGCCACGTGCTCAAAACTGATTCTGTTGTCTGGACCACAATAACACATAGTGCCTCCTCTGTGGATTTTTTTGTTTTGTTGTTGTTGTTGTTTTTGTGGAGCTGGGGATCAGACCCAGGGCCTTGAACATGCTAAGCAAGTGCTTTACCACTGAGCTATATTCCCGTCTTTTGGTGGATGCTTGCTGTAATAGAGTCTTCCAGATAATTTCCCTTTTATTGCTTTTTTTTTTCCTTTTTTTAAGAGAGAGAGAGAGAGAGAATTTTTTATTATTTATTCTTTAGTTTTCGGTGGGCACAACATCTTTATTTGTATGTGGTGCTGAGGATCGAACCCAGGCCGCACGCATACCAGGCGAGCGCGCTACCACTTGAGCCACATCTCCAGCCCTTATTGCTTTATTTTGAGATAGGGTCTCACTAAGTTTGTTGCTATAAACTTTATTTTATTTTGTTTTATTTTTTTGTACTGGGGATTGAATCCAGGGTTGCTTAACCACTGGGCCACCTCCTCAGTCCCTTTTTTATTTTATTTAGAGACAGGGTCTTGCTAAGTTGCTGAGGCTAGCCTTGAACTTGCGATTCTCCTGCCTCAGCCTCTCGAGCTGATGGGATTACGGGTGTGTGCCACTGCACCTGGCTGGTTGTTATAAACTTTGTAAAAGTTAAAGGTGCATACTTGTCATCCTAGTGATATGGGAGGCTTGGGCAGAAGGATCATAAGTTCAAGGCCAAACTCAGCATGTAGTGATAATCTGCCTCACAATTAAAAACAACAACAACAAAAATGTCTGAAGATGTCACCTAGTGGTAGAACACCCCTGAATTCAATCCCCAGTACCACCAAAACAAAACAAAAACAAACAAACCAACCTTTTTTTATTGTCATAAAACACTCATAGGGGCTGGGGTTGTGGCTCAGTGGTAGACTGTAGTATGCATGAGGCACTGGATTCAATCCTCAGCACCACATAAATATAAAGATATTGTGTCAACCTAAAACTAAAAAATAAATATTTAAAAAAAAAAAACACTTATAGATAGTCCCTTGCTTATGGTGGTTTTCGTATTGGTGCAAAAGTGAAATGCACTCAGGAGAAACCATGTTTTGATGTTTGGCCTTTGCTCTTTTCCTGGGCTAGCAGCGTGCAATAGGTTACTCTCTTGTTTTGTTGGGCAGCAATAGTGAGCTCAGATTCCCACACAGTCATGCAGTATGAGCATAAACAGCTGATAGTTTGTAGTGTATGATATAGTATTTAATAAATTACATGAGCTCTTCTGACACTTAATATGACCTTTGTATTAAATGATTAAGTCACACTTAATTGCTAATGTAAGTGTTCTGGGCATGTTTGAGGTAGGTGAGGCTAAGATATAATGTCTAGTAGGTTAGCTGTATTAAATGTACTTTTGACTTAGATATTTTTAACCTGTGATGGGTTTCCTGGATTATTCCATTGTAATTAAGGAGCATCTGTATAATAATATTCATCATCTTAATTGTTTTTAAGTGTATAGCTTATTGGCATCAAGCATACTGACGTTGCTCTGCAAACATTTCCACCATTCCATCTGAGGATTTTTTCATCTTCCCCAGCTGAAACTGTGTCCCCATTAAACACTGACTCCCAATTCTCTCCTTCCTCAAGCCACTGGGAAACAGCATTCTCCTTTCTGTCTCTATGAAATCGATTACTTAAGAACTTCATATAAGTAGAATCATACAATATTTGTCCTTTCGTGACTGCTTTATTTCATTTAGCATAATGTCTTCAAGGTTCATCCATGTTGTAGCATGTATCTGAACTTCTTTTTTAAGGCTAAATAATATTCAACTGTGTTATATACCACATTTTGTTTATCCATTCATCTGTTGGTGGACACTGGTGTGTTAGGGTCTTCCAGAGAAGCAATCAGTAAGATTTATTATAGATCTCTTTATAAAAAGAGATTTATTATGAGGAATAGGCGCATGTGATGATGGCAACTGACAAGATTTATAGTTGGCAAGCTGATTATAGCCAGGAGATGGGTGAAAATGGTGGTTAGCTCTGTCATTCTTACGTGGTGTTCCCTTTTCTTTCTCTCCATTTTTACCTTGAGTTCAAAAGCCAGGAGGAAGTCAGGCAGGGGTTCCCTCTTGCTCATGGGAAGAGTCTGTCAGCCTTTTTATTCTATTCAGACCTTTACCTGATTGGATGAAGTGTGAAAGTCTACACTGGATAGAGCAATCTGCTTTATGCAGTTTACTGGTCCAAATGTTAATGTCATCCAGAAACATGCTCACAGACTCTCCAAAATTAATGCTTTGACCAAATGTCCAGTCCAGGTCACTGGGTACACAAGTTGACACAAAACTGCCCATCATGCTGGGCATGTTGGCACATGCCTGTAATTCCAGCAGCTTGGTAGGCTGAGACTAGAAGATCTTAAATTCAAGACCAGCCTCAGTAGTTTATTGAGAACTTGTCTCAATATTTAAAAAGGGCTGGCGATATAGCTCAGTAAATTGCCCCTGAGTTGAATCTCCAGTACCTGTCCCCCAAAAGAAAACTGGCCATCATACTTAGATTGGTTCAACCTTGTAGCTATTGTGAATAATGCTACTGTGAATATGGGTTTAATAACCTTTTTGCTAGGAAGCTTTTCCTTACCCTCATATGTTTGTTCCTTCATTCTGTCTTTTATGCTCTGATAACTCAGTTTGTTCTGAGTCTTTTTTCAACTCTTTCCTGGTTCTAATATGAATTTAAGGCAGTTTACTCAGCTAATTTGTTTTCAGTGCATGTTGCTCAGTGCCTGTTGCTCTGTGATTATTCTTTGGTGGTTGGGGGTGGTGTTCATGGATTCTGTCCTTCTTGGAACCCTTGCTCCTCCTTTCCCTAGTCTTGAGAAGACCTTGTCCAGGGGTGCTGTGGTCATGCCACCTATTGATCTTATACTAAGGAGATTCTGCTGATCTCCCAGCCTTGGGGCTTCTTGTGCTTTGGGTTGTGTTCCAGACTGTGCTTGGAGCCATTCTAGTTCTCTGAAGGTGCTCCTCCTAGACCCCTAGCACAGTGGTTGGTCTGACAGTTTCCTGGTGCTGCAGGCTGTTTGCAACCATGGCACAGTACCTGGCACATGTCTGATGGTGACTAGACTCTCATTCTTGGCTGATTTGGAATGCCGGCTGGCCAGTTCCATCCGGTGTTATTCCCACAAGCTTTGTTATTCTCAAGCTATGAAAACCTAAACGAAGAACTGAAGACACCATCCTGCTCACAGCACTCATTGTGCACATGAGGAAACTGAGATATGGCAAGGGGAGGCCTATGGTACCAGGGGCGGGTCCAGGATTCTCCCCCAGCTCCACACAGCCGGGCCTGCCTGCAGGAAATGGGTGAGAATGGTGGTTGGCTCTGTCATTCTTATGTGGTGTTCCTTTTTCTTTCTCTCCATTTTTACCTTGACTGGTAAAGAAGCCAAATTGTATAGTTTTTCAAACTTTGCCTGTTACCCCCCGTTAGAAGTACCTTTTATTGTAGCCAACAAAGTACACACACATACAACTGGAGCACCAGCTGCTCTTTTTTTTTCCTCTTTCTGTATTTTTTTATTGGTTCTTTATAGTTGAGCATAATGATGGAATTTGTTGTTATATATTCATACGTGGACACACTATAACAACATAATTTGGCCAGTGTCACTTTCTAGCACTTCCCTGCTCCCTCCCTTCCTTCTACTTCCTGGTCCCTTTCCTCTACTGATCTCCCTTTGATTTTCATGAGATTCCCACCCCCATCTCCACCCCCACCCCCGCATTTCCTTTTCCTCTCTAACTTCCATAAGAGAAAACATACAATCCTTGACTTTTGAGGAGTTTGGCTTATTTGGCTTAACATATGGTCTCTGGTTCTATCTATTTTCCTGCAAATAACATAAATTTCATTTTTCTTTACAACTGAATGAAACTCCATTGTGTATATATACCACATTTTCTTTATCCATTCACCCATTAATGGACAAATACACTGGTTCCAGAGTTTGGCTATTGAGAATTGAGTTGCTCTAAACATGGGTATGTATCGAGCACTACAGTATGAAGACTTTGATCCCTTAGGATACATTCCAAGGAGTAGTATAGCCGAGTCGTATGGTGGTCCCATGCCTAGTCTTGAGGAACCTCCCTACTTTTCCGTAGTGGTTGTACTAATTTATGATACCACCAACAGTGGAAAAGTATTCCTTTTTCTCCACATCATCTCTAGCATTTATTATTGTTTGTATTCTTATGACTGTCACTCTAACTGGTGTGAAATGAAATCTACTGTAGTTTTGATTTGCATTTCTCTGATTGCTAATTATGTTAAATATTTTTTCATATATTTGTTGCCATATGTATTTCCTCTTTTAAAAGTGTTTGTTTAATTTATTTTTCCTTTTATTAGTTAGGTTATTTGGGTTTTGGTGTTAAATTTTTCACTTTTTTATATGTTCTAGATATTACTCCTCTGACATAAGAGTAGCTAGCAAAATTTTTCTTCAATTTTCTCTACTTCTTTCATTCCTCTCTTTACAGTCCTAATTATTTGCTGTGCAGAAGCTTTTTAATTTGATGCCATCCCATTTGTTAACTTGTTAACTATTGGTGTTATTTCCTGATCTTTGTGGTCCCACTGTCTCTCTATTTTTTTTTTTGGTACCGGGGATTGAACCCAGAAGCACTTAACCTCTGAGCCACATCCCCAGCCCTTTATTATATTCTATTTAGAGACAAGGTCTCACTGAGTTGCTTAGGGCCTCACTAAGCTGCTGAGGCTGGCTTTGAACTCGTGATCCTCCTGCCTCAGCCTTCCAAGCTGCTGGGATTACAGGCATGTGTCACTGTGCCCCACACTATCTACTCTTATTTCATGTTATGCAGGCTGATACACACACACACACACACACACACATATTTAGTTGTAGATGGTTACAATACCTTTGTTTTATTTATTTATTTTATGTGGTGTCGAGGATCGAACCCTGTGCCTCACACCAAGTGTACTACTACTGACCCACAACTGCAGCTGCATGCTGATATTTTTTATTCTGTTTTATCTTATTTAATAATTTTTGGTGGGATACTGGGGATTGAACCCAGGGGCACTTGACCACTGAGCCACATCCCCAGCCCTATTTTGTATTTTATTTAGAGACAGGGTCTTACTGCCTTGCTTTTGCTGAGGCTGGCTTTGAACTCATAATCCTCGTGCCTCAGCCTCCCAAGCCACTGGGATTACAGGTGTGTGCCACTGCACCTGGCTTATTTCATAATTTTTTTAAAAAAATATTTTCTTAGTTGTCAATGGACCTTTATTTTATTTATTATTATGTGGTGCTGAGAATCGAACTCAGTGCCTCATACATGCTAGGCAAGCGCTCTACCACTGAGCCCCAACCCCAGCCCCTTATTTTATAATTTTTAAAAAGTCCTAGTTCCAGCCCACTACATTGGGTTCATAATGGGTCGAGACTCGTAATGAGAGCTGCACTTGAAAGACTCTGCTGTGTTTCATCTGCCTCTCTAGCCTCTTTCATAGTGTAGCACACTATGAAAGTAGTAGTGTAGCACACATTTTTTTCAACTCATGGCCTCAGTGGGTCCCAAATCATCTGGACTACTACTTCATTCTGCAGCCTTAGTGCCTTTCCTCAAGGAAGCCTTCTAGCCCTTGCTGTCAGTTTCCACACCTCTTTGCCCCCGTGGGATAGCCATCCCTGTTAAACATGAGCTCACCAGGGCAGAGTCAGTGTCTATTTCATAACCGTGTGTAGAATTGAGTTGAAAGAAACCCTTTTTCCCCCTTTCCAGATGCCATTGGGATGGCCTGTGTAACACCTTCCATCTTTCTGTCCCTCCCTAGTTCCTGGCCCAGCTAAAGATCATGGACTACAGCCTGCTGGTAGGCATCCATGATGTGGACCGGGCTGAGCAGGAGGAGATGGAAGTGGAGGAGCGGGCAGAGGACGAGGAATGTGAGAACGACGGGGCGGGCAGCAACCTGCTCTGCTCCTATGGCACACCTCCGGATAGCCCTGGCAACCTCCTCAGCTTTCCCCGGTTCTTTGGTCCTGGGGAGTTCGACCCCTCTGTTGATGTCTATGCCATGAAAAGCCACGAAAGTAAGTAGGAGCCTATGCTGGCCTGCCCGCTTTCCCCTCTAGGGCAAGACGTCTGGGCAGTGGTGGTGGATATCCACCTTCACCTCATTAACTTGAGGCCGACTTTGGCCTCTTTCTGCTTGAAGACTTCTTTAGCGGTCACCCACAGGAATTTGGGTCTTAGGGTTCTATTTGTCAGGCCTGCCTTCCCCTCTGCACTGGTCCTGAGTGACCGAGGCATGCCCTGCTCTGGCCATAGGATGGACAGACCTTAAGCATACTGAGTAGAGCCAGGACATGAGACATGTGAACTGCTTCCTGAGGTGGCCTGCCCAGTCTGGGGGGCTGGTATTCATCTCTGATGCTAAGTAAGAGGTCCCTATGGGGTGGCTGTGAGGATCAAATAAGATTAGAATGTGAAAGCTTCTGAGAAGGACCCATTGGTCTCTTCGTCAAAGTGATAGGGATAATGTGAACCTCAATTGAAGGATCATGGGTGTGCCCCAGAGGCTCTTGGCTCTTCTCCCTACCACTTCTTCCTCCTTTCCTGCTTCTACTCACATTTCAGGTGCCCCCAAAAAGGAGGTCTATTTCATGGCCATCATTGACATCCTCACACCATATGATGCTAAGAAGAAAGCTGCACACGCTGCCAAAACAGTGAAGCATGGGGTGAGCGCTCTCTTTCTTCCTCCAGGGCCAGCCCAGTGGGATACATCTGTACTCACCCTTGGACCCCCAGGAGGAGACCTTGGGCCTTCTGCTCTAGAAAGTGCTCTTCCACCCCATTCCTTCCCAGCACAGAGCTCCCTTGCCTTGTGTCCCCTGCCCATCCATACCCCACCCCCACCTGCCAGTCTGGGTAATAAACACAACTTGTTTTTTCTCCAGTTCTCTGGCCCTCTGGGCCCTGAGCCCGCCAGCTTCTTTCCCTGGGGGCTGCCGGGCATGTTGTGCATCTTGTTGAATGGCCAGGAATAGCTTTGTTTACATGCCCACACTGCTCCCCATTGGCCTGTTTCCCCACAGCTTGAGCTACTGTTCTCCACACAGGGCCCCCCACAGAGAACCAGGCCTTCTCTGCCACCTCCCCAGTGCCTTTTTTCTACTTCACTGCAGACCTGAGTGTGTAAATTAGAGGAGTGGAGCCAGGGACGTGACACTTTGAACTGCTTCCTGAGGTGGCCTGCCCGGTCTGAAGACCTGGCTCCTCCCAGATGCAGCCTCCTGGTTAAGGATAAGGAACTGACCTGAATGGGCCTCTTGTGTGTTACAGGCAGGGGCCGAGATCTCGACTGTGAACCCTGAGCAGTACTCCAAACGCTTCAACGAGTTCATGTCCAACATCCTGACGTAGTTTTCTTCTGCCTTCAGCCAGAGCCAGAGAGCTGGATATGGGATCGGGGATTGGAGAGGGAGAGGATATTTTGGGGCTAGATGGGAGGATAGGGAACAGAGTGGGGGGCCTGGAAGGCTTTAGTATTGAGACTGTAGCCTGTGACACTGAGAGCAGCTTTAGCTAGGGAAGAGGGGGATGTGCTGTGTATGCACATGCTCACAGGACATAACCTCACCTTCTGCTTACCCTTGATTTTTTTTCCCCATTTGACCCAGGTTACAAAGGTGTTCCCTTTGGTATCTTGTGACTTGGTGGGTTTATTTGGGCTTTGTTTCTGAAATTTCATTGCTCACCTTAGCCACCTTCCCATCCCTGCCCGGCTCTCAGTTTCCTTCAATTAAAGAGGCACCTGGTAGGCCCAGCACAGAGGTCTGCTCCGAGCAGGGTGCACTGACACCAGCAAGGAGAAGAGGTCAGACACCTCGCCCTGCTGCATTTGATCTTACTTGGATTAACTTTTTAATTTTATAGAGTATTGTGCATAATTTCTTCTACCTTTCTACCTTGGATCCAAGTGAAATGTTACGTTTTTACTCCTCCATTCTATCCTCCAGTGCTGTCCTCCCAAAGGAGCACTGCAGGCCAATGCCTGACATCTTGGATCAGAGTTGGAGACCTCCAAGGGGAACAGGTCCATCCTCATGGGATGGTAATGGGTGAGGGAGCTGCTGGGCTCTTGGACAGCTGGTTCTCAGAGAACCCTGTGGTCATCATCCAAGTCCCAGGCTCGCTTGGTCCCTGGAGTTGAGATATTCTGTCAAGCCTGCTTCATTGGCTCAAGAGGACCTAGAAAGCACCTTTGGATATAACAGAACTCTCGTGTTTAAATGGGAACTTCCTTTGGGAAGACCCCCCAAACTGATGTATGTCAAATAAGGTCTTGTGAGCCTCATCTGTTCCTTCCTACTGACCTCCAGGCGCTCTCACCTGTGGTTGGCTTGTCACCGAGGACAGAACTCCGAGAACCTGGGTGCTCTTTGCAGAGACACCTCTTTAAGCCTCAGGCCCACCATGTAGATGTCTGGCTCTCTGTACTCATGGTTTTTCACCTGGACGGTTATAGCAAGCAAGGTGCCCACAACAAGGAGTGTGGCATCCGAAACTGAGGTTGCTTCTGAGTCACTTGAGGATGTGACTCAGGAAATCCAACTTGAAAACCTGAGTGGGGTTTGACCCAGCTCCAGCATTGGGGCTGTTTTTCTTTTATTGCCTCTCTCTAAACCTGTGGCTCACAAGACTCTGGAAGAAGTGGCATCCTGCAGCTTCCTTCAGGATTTCCATCCAGTCTCACAGCCTGCCTCCCAGGCTCTCAGAAGTGAGCCACACCTGTTTTGTTACCATCAGTAGCTGGTCGCCAGGAGGGAAATGGCTCCATTGTTCCATGTTGGAGGTGGTACATTCCTATATCATCCCACCCCCTCACCAATAATTGGGAACTTGGGATGAAAGATGGTAAAATTTGTAGATAACCCCAAAGATGTGAAGTTGGTTTGTGAATCATTTTAAATGAATAGGTGGTTTCCTGTGGCTTCCTCCAAAATGGCTAAGCTCGGCTTCTGGAGCAGAAACCAATGCTGTGTGTGTCTTGCCCACAGCATTCAGGTCAGGAAGGAATGGAGGCAGCATTCTTAGGCCTCGTTGGGGCCGCCCTCTTCTGGAAGGGCAGAGCTAGCTTTGAACAATTAGAGCAGAGCCATGAAGTGACTCGGGAAACACTTGGAACCATGTGGCTCTGGGAGAAAACAATTTTGACTTAGGAAAGGGATTATGTAGGAATAATGTTTGGACTTGATTTCCCCACCTCATAATCAAGAGTGAAATTTTGGATCTGTTCCCAGTTAGGCCCAGCATCTCCACAGCTTGGAAAGCTGTCTTTCAGCAGCCTCCATAGCCTTGGGCCCCGCCAGCTTTTCTGCACTGGGTCTGCTGATCATGTTGCCATAATGTGTATCAAAAAGTGTCACACAATCTTATCAGTTAAAGCAACTACCAGGTATCTAACTTGTTTAACATTGAGTTTTTGTGGGTTTTTTTTAAAAAAATTATATATATATATACACACACACACACACACACACACACACACATATATATATATATATATATATATTGTTTACATTTTGAGAGGTAGCATTCTGTTTCAAATGCTTTTTGTTTTCCTGACAGTATTGTTGATTGGGTCGAAACATTTGAGCTGTGGTTTGGTGGATTTTAGATTTTTTTTTTAAAGGTCATTCTCTGTGCTATCTTCAAAACCTTGGGTTTGGCCCTCTAATTCCTTTGGCATTCAGATGTTTAAAACCTATTTATCTTGGTTTATACAAGTTTTCTTTCTCTTCTTTTGTAATGATAAAGATGTTGTTTGGCTTGCAGTCTGAAAATGAATTGATCCCCGCGTTCACCTGCTCCCTCTTCTTTCCCAAGTCCTACCATTCCCTTTGTGGGCAGTAGGAGGCGTCTCAGGGGAAGGGACTATTCCCAACCTACCTCCCCCAGGCCATGCAGAGAAGCTGAACAGTCTTATGGCACCCCAGAATAATTTGGGGTCTCCTGGAAACAAAGGTATAGGAATAAGGACTAGGCTGAATGGTGAGGCCTGGGTGAGATAGGGCAGGGTTCCTTTCCATTCCCTCATTCTCCCCTTTACTGGGTAACATCTACTCAACTTCTCTGTCTCTGTCCCTGTCCCTCTTCTGAAATGTCACAGCTGAGCAATCATCTCCCAGTCATCACCAACAACAGCATGGTGGGGGGTACTTGGAAAGATGTGAGGGGTGCTTAGAAAATCACACTGGCAGACCCCTAGACGAAAGCCTGGCCTTGTGTCCTTGTTCATTAACCACGGGGTCTTTCCTCCAGGACACTTGCCTTCTCTGAGGCTGGTGGGGTTGCAGGGCATCCGGGAAGCCAGCAGTTCTAGGAGCAGAGTTCCAGAAGCAGTGCTCCGTCCTCATCTAGCTCAGGGGTCACTGGTCTGTGGCTTACCCATGAGTGGCCCCTGTGGCTGTTCTCAGTGGCACTCAAGTTTCCACTACAGGCAGCTTTTCCTCCTTCCCCCATTCCCTCCTTCACTCCTCTCCTGTGCTCTAGGCCTGAGCACCTCTTGGTAATGCTCAGGGTGTGAGACAGAGACTTGAGACTCCTGCCCCAGAGATGTTCCCCCTTCACAGTCTGCCCCGCCAATTCTGGGGCTTTCTTCATAGCCAGTCCCACCCCCTATTATCTTTTTTACCAAATCAAGTCTGGAGAGAAAAACATTAGCACTCTCTAGCATTTGAATGTTGAAGGCTAGAAGGACAGTGTGTTAACCCTCACAGCTCTGGCCTTAGACCTGTGGTCCCCTCACGTCTAGAGACCTCACTTAAAGGCAGTAATGTAGGAAGGGGGGGTCCTCAAAGGGAAGCACATTCAAACAGCTACCCCCAAATCGACCTGCCGTCTGCAAGGGGCAGTGATATGACTCTAGGCCTCCTTTGATAAATGCCACTTATGAAGAGTAGCCCTTATGGAAAAGGGAAAGGAGACTCAGCTGTTCCTTAGCAGGTCATGCTGAGATCCCAGGAAAGAGACTGGGGAAGAAATTTTTAGAACACTTGGACTTACAGCCATTTTGTGACGAGGTAGGGGCGGCAGGCCTGGGGAAAGCCCTATGCTGCTCAGCACACCACAACATCAGGTCAGATCATTGTAAACAAAAAATATGAAGTTTGGAGTCACCTTTTAGGGAAGCAGGATAAACTACCACCCCACCATGGGTGGGGCTTTTCAGCTTCCCACTGCAAGTTCATTTTTTTAAATAGGAATTTTCCACCCCCTGTGCTTGTCTAATGTCCACTCGAAACAGTTCGAGACCCCGTTACTGTTTTAAAATGCATGCATGTTAAGATGAATCTCCAACCCAAGGAAAAAATAAAACTCAAAAAGCTTTGTGTACATCTGGTACGTGTGAATCCTTTGGGAATGTCTTCCGACACATATACTCCCCCCCCCAGAATTAAAAGTTTTGGTCCCAGTTTTAGGGGCTGCTTGGGCAAAATCAGTGTATGGCTTGAGTCTGAAGAAAGAATGTGGTCAGTGTCATTCCACTTATAGATACAACTAATAAGCAATGTTAATTAAGCAGAGTCTGGTGGTGCACACCTGTAATCCCAACAACTCTGGAGGCAGAGGCAAGAGGATTGCAAATTTGAGGCCAACCTTTGCAACTGTGAAAGCATATTTGTGTACAAACATAAAAATACTTGTTAACTAGTTTGATAAGTAATATATAAAAGTATGTAGCAGAAACATTCATCATCTCTGTGAAAGATCAATTTTATGTTTCAGATTACACCAAACAAAGCTTTAGTTTTTTTCACATCCCTTAACCAGAAATACTTGTAAAGGAAGGAGGATTCCACCCTTAGCATGGCTGTGAAAGGACTTAAATTAAGAAAACAAGTATACATTGACAAGCCTAAGTCCAGAATGAGTTCAAATATTTGGCCACATAGAATACTATCATCTTCAAGAACAGTAGTAATAGCTGGGTGCTGTGGCGCACGCCTATGATCCCAGTGGCTCCAGAGGCTGAGACAGGAAGATCGTGAGTTCAAAGCCAGCCTCAGCAAAAGCAAGGTGCTAAACAACTCAGTGAGACCCTGTCTCTAAATAAAATACAAAATGGGGCTGGGGATGTGTGGCCCAGTGGTCAAGTGCCCCCGAGTTCAATCCCCAGTACAAAAATAAATAACAGCCTTGGTAAGCAATTTTTAATACAAAAGGCATTTTGGTATTTTAGCCACTGGAAAACAAAAACTGTAGCACCAAGAAAGTTCTGAGATAGCTCACTTTTGTAGATTCCATTTAGTGTATTTAAGGTTAATTAGAGTTGACATCAACATTTTTAAAGACAGGCAAAAATTCACATTAAAACAAACAAACCCTCCCTATGCTTCTATTTAGAGTAGGTAATATGATTCCAAGAGTTAAAAATTATTTCACAACCTATGACTTCAGCTTGGCAAACAGATTCCAAACTGATTCATCCCTATTAAAATGTAAGCTCTTAAAAAAAAAAAAAAGAATGTATCCTTGAATAGGTAGACATGTATTTTAAAAGAATCAGACAATCTTTGAAGCAGCCTTGGGTTTCCTTTAAATTGGTCTGGAAAGAACCATTATATTAGCTTCATAGAAAGGATTAACTGGCTTCTTGGTCTAAGGTTAACACGGTGATCATCTGTTTAAGGATAGAAAGGTGGGCTGGGGATGTGGCTCAAGCTGTAGCGCGCGCGCCTGGCATGTGCGCAGCACTGGGTTCGATCCTCAGCACCACATATAAATAAAGATGTTGTGTCCGCTGAAAACTAAAAAATAAATATTAAAAAATTATCTCTTAAAAAAAAAAAAAGGTACCAACATTATGTAAACCTGTAAGGAAAGAAGGAGGAGATGAGGGCTTCCCCTGGCAGTTGGGAGCTAAAACTCAAGGGATTCTTGATGGCAGCAGTTCTTGTTTCTTCTTTCTGAGTTATTTCTAGTGAGGGAAGGCATTATTTTCTTTCTTTTTTGGTACTGGGGATTGAATTCAACCCCTGAGCCACATCCCCAGCCCTTTATCTATCTATCTATCGATATATTTACATTTAGTTGTAGATGGGCATAACACCTTTATTGTATTTTTTATTTTTATGTGGTGCTGGGGATCAAACCCACTGCCTCATGCATGCTAGGCAAGCGCTCTACCACTGAGCCACAACCCAAGCCCCTCTTGGCCCTATTTTTTTTTTTTTATCTTAGAGATAGGGTCTCACTGAGTCGCTTAGCGCCTCATGGTTGCTGAGGCTGGCTTTGAATCTGTGATTCTCCTGTCTCAGCCTCCCCAGCTACTGGGATTACAGCATGCACCACTGCATCCAGCAGGGAAGACATTCTTGCTCTTGAAATTTCCTTATACCCTGGACAACTTCATGGAAATCTTGATATACATTCATCCTAATCTTTGCTGATGTTCCATTTTTGTTATTTTAGTGGCCATGCTACTTGCTGTCCTTCAGTGTTACTTGTCTTTGATGATCTAGGTCAGCTTTATTACCAATTAAAAATCACTGGATCCCTGCGTGGTGGTGCTGGCCTGTAATTCCAGCCACTTGGGAGGCTGAGGCAAGAGGATTGCAGATTCGAAGCCAGCCTCAGCAATTTTGTGAGGCCCTATGCAACTTGGTGAAACATGTCTCAAAAGAAAAAATAAAAATACTCAGTGGTAAAGCACCCAGGGTTCAATATCCAGTACCAAAAGAAAAAAAAATCATTGGAAATGCATGATCCTTTACTGAGATTTCTTCAAAACTGTCTCTGGCTGGGTGCAATGGCACATGCCTATAGTCCCAGGGGCTTAGGAGGGAGGAGAATCGTGAGTTCAAAACCAGCCTTAGCAAAAGTGAGGCACTAAGCAACTCAGACCCTGTCTCTAAATAAAATACAAAATAGGGCTGTTGGGGTGGGGTACTGGTGATATAGCTCAGTTGGTAGAGTGCTTGCCTTGCATGCACAAGGCCCTGGGTTCAACCCCAAAGGATGTGGCTCAGTGGTCGACTGCCCTGAGTTCCATCCCCAGTACAAAAACAAGACAAAAACCCCCTGCCTCTATCTATGACTGAAAAGACCTGCAGGAAGCCCTCAAGAGCCCTTGTGTACTGTTTTCCCATGGCTCCACTCTCCTTGTCCAGCTGTGTCCAAAATCTCTAGCAGGGATTTTGCTGCCAGTGATGTGTGTCGCAGTGCCCGTGGGAGGCATTCTGGGGTGGCTGTTTGGGATCCACTGTGCTAAACAAATGTCCCTTTGTTTTCTAAGGCATCTACTACAGCTTGCAAGCTGGGCTCAGGGTATCTTAGAAGACAGATAATTGACCCTAAAAAGTCAATTAAGTCAACACCTCAAGGGATGAGATCCAGTGTGTTTTGTGAACTCCCCAGGTTGATTCTAAAACTGACGCAGAAAACCTCTTGTGGGGGCTGGAGTTGTGGCTCAGTGGTAGGGTGCTCGCCTTGCACGTGCGAGACCCTGGGTTCGATCCTCAGCACCACATACAAAAATAAACAAGTGAAATAAAGGTGTTGTGCCCAACTACAACTAAAAAATAAATATTAAAAAAAAAAAAAAAAAAAAAAAGGGCTGGGGATGTGGCTCAAGCAGTAGCGCACTTGCCTGGTGTCCGTGCAGCCCAGGTTAGATCCTCAGCACCACATACAAACAAAGATGTTGTGTTCGCCGAAAACTAAAAAAAATAAAAAAGAAACAAAAAAAAAAAACCTCTTGTGGGTACTTGGCCGAATTTCTATCTTAAACATTTTTTATAAAAGATTGAGGATCACAGTTGGAGGCTGGCCTCAGCAACTTAATGAGACCATGTCTCAAAAAATAAGAGTACTTGGCAATGTGTAGAGCACCCTGGGTTCCATCCTCGGTACCTTAAAAAATATAAATAAATAAAGTAGCCTTGGACAAGTTCTCTATCTGCCCTTTAATCACAACTGCTCTGGCTCATTATGATGATTAAATTCTAGAAGGTGAAAGCAATTTATTCAAGGCCAAGCCCAGAGCAAGCATTCCACAGTGACTTGTAGATTATTCTCCCTGATGGATCAGTGGAGCAGCACACATATCAAAAGGAAAACCTGAGCCCAGTAGGAGCACCTGCTTAGCATGTACAAGGAACTGGGTTCCACCCCACCACACCCATCCCTAAGAAAAAGAAAGAAAAATCTGAGGACCAAGCTAAACCTTAGTAGCTCTTTGTACCTGCCTAGTTGGGGCCAAAGAGTTGTGGGGAAGCACCAAAGACAAGCAGTAATGAAAGAAAGGCTATTTTATTTTTTTAAAAAAAGGAAAGAAAAGAGAAAAACTGGAGTCTGTGAACGGGGTCAGTCCATTCGGGCCTTCAGTGTCCTGGTGGTGATCTTATCCTTCTCACTGTAGA
Source organism: Marmota flaviventris (assembly GCF_047511675.1). Classification (NCBI taxonomy): domain Eukaryota; kingdom Metazoa; phylum Chordata; class Mammalia; order Rodentia; family Sciuridae; genus Marmota; species Marmota flaviventris. The sequence goes on along the minus strand of NC_092514.1, from coordinate 55,042,372 downwards.
GGGAGAAAATGACAAGAAAACATGTATACCCACCTAACTGGTAGCTACGCCTCCTGCCCCAGCCTTAACACCGGGCTCTGGGCAAGGAGAGCTGAGGGCCACCTACTGCCCCCAGGAACTGTCCAGCAAGCCTCAGCTGGTGTCAGCCTGTGGTGAGAAGCAGGAGGATGAGAGGGAGAACTGGGAAGACTCCACAGGAGAATCACCTAGGGGAGCTTCTCCCAGAAAATGGTGGACTGAGATGCCCTCCAAAGAACAAAAGGCACTCCGGAGCTGGGTGCAGCGGCGCACACTGTAATCCCAGCTATCTGGGAGGCTGAAGCAGGAGGATCTCGGGTTTAGGGCCACCCTCAGCAACTTAGAGAGGCCCTATCTCAAAATAAAATTTTAAAAAGGAGCTGGGGTAGGGCACTTGTCTAGCATATGCAAGGCCCTGGATTTACTCCACACTATAGAGGGGGAAAAAAAGAAAAAAAAAAAAAGGTTCCTCAGGCCTAGAGATCCCCTTGATCTCATCCCAGTGAACACAAGAGAACCTTAGGGTGGTAAATTCTGTACTCGCAGGAAGCTAGCAGGCTACCCCAAGAGGAAAAGGGTCTGAACACTGACTGGACTGCAGAAAGCAGCTGGAAGAACACTTTCTACTTTAGACAATTAGGTCTGGTCACAGTCCCAAAGAGGGGTGTGTGTGTGGCAGTTAGAGAGCTGGAAAATGGTTCCCCAGAGCTCAGCACATCACATGGTTCTGGGTTCTGGACTTGTGGGGGTCAGGAGAAAGAATGGGGAGCTGCCCAGATGTTCAATTTGCAGTAGCTTTGCTGTGGCTCCTGCCCACATAGCTCCCTGAGATCTTAGGGTCACCATTAGGGAAGAATATGAGCAGAGGAGGCAGCTCAGGGTCATGGAGCCCCACCTGGCAGAGGCTGGGGGGGTGGCATGGAAGCACTGACTTCTGCTCAGTGCCTGCCACAAGCCCAGGCTTTTTTCTCCTCATGCCTGCCCAGCTGGCTGGGAAGATGGAGTGCTCGTGGGGCAGCAGAGAGACAGGTATCTGCAAAGTGTCCAGACTTCTCCCAACATGTACTCACATGATGTGGACAATGACTCCCATGCCTGACACTGCGTCCCGGTCCACAGCGTTCAGCATGGCTTGGGAGATGGTTTCAAACAGGTGTTCTGGATCCTGTGGCAGAGCAGAGCCCTTTCAGACTCCTGACTTAGTCTGGCTCCTTTACTTTCTTTTTTTCTAGCCTCAAGGTCCCAGTTCTGGCTTCTGCCATGCTTGAAGTGAGGCTATTCCCTGGATGTGGGAAGCCTCAACTCCTTCCTTGGCAGGGAGCAGCACTATGTAAAGATGTCACACTCTGAATTTCCTCCAGGAGCCAGCAGCGTGACCTGAGCAAGTAACGTGTCCCTTCACTGAACCTTAACTCCTCTTCTATAAAATGCGGAAAACAATCTCCACTTGGCTCTGATGTGCTTTCTCGGCTGCTGGATGAACTCTCCCCCTGGATGTCCCATAGGCACCTCAGAATTCAACCTGTCCAACCATGTCCACCCTCCCCACCCCAAACCAGCTCCTCCTCCCACACTCAGCCTGGCTAAGCTAGGGGGAGACTCAGCCTCTTCAGCATCTGCCTCCTCCCCTGCTTCCTTCCCAGAAGTCCCCCGGACTGGCTGCCCTTCTGCCCCCACTGCCACCGTCTTTGCTCAGGACTTCAGTGCCTCCTGTAGATGACAATAGCCTGTCACATCCAGTTCCTTACAGTGGGGGGAAAGTGTTTTAAATTCCTTTGTGTGGTTTGAGGCCCTTAGAAGTCTCATTCCAATCTCCTCCTCCCACCCCATCTCAACCCGCATTCCGCCCCCATGGCCACCCTGAGCTCTAGTCATGCACGGAACACACCGAGCTCTGCCTGTACCTTGCCCAGGCCCGTCCTCCTGCCACCAGGTCCTTTCCTTCCTCCTCTTCCCAGCACACTGCATTTTAACAGGTATCTGGGTGTCTGTCAAGCTTTGGTAGATGTCAGTAAGCCCCTCAAGTCACACTGTATCCAGGTCCAAGCCTAGAGGGCTGGCACGCAATGACAATAGCTACCCCTCCCAAGAGGCAGTATCCTGAGCTCTCTTCATGAGCTTTCCTAAAACCACACCTAAGTCAGTCTCTGTCAGTACCCTCTTTCCCAGCTGAGGTGACGGAGGTAAAATAACAGAATCAAGAACAATAACCAGGGGCTGGGAGTGTAGCTCAGGGGTCGCACACTTGTCTACCATGTGTGAGGCACCGGGTTCAATTCTTAGCACCGCACATAAACAGTGAATTAAAATAAAGGTCCATCAACAACTAAAAATACATTAAAAGCAAAATAAAACAATAGCTAAATGGTAGATGGACCCAGGTTTCCAACCCAGACAGCCTGGGTCCAAACCCATTCTGTCAGCTGCCATTAATGCTGCACTGTGTTAAATATTCGTTTGATAATGGAAATGAGAACCCAGTAAATCCAACTCGAGGCTGTGGTAAACAGCTGACCTGGGCCTCCTAACAGGGGTGCTCTCCTCCAGAGTCTGCTGGCCCCGGGGGACGATGCTCCTGGAAACCCTCCCAAGGAGCAATAGCTGTAGTCTACCCTCCGGCACTCCATTCTCCCCACGACTTGCCACACAACCACATTTTGTTCCTGATGGCCATGGGTAGCTACCCCAGAGCCCAGCTCCCCTCTCTGCCACCAACTCACCATATTGGGTTCCCAGAGGGACTCGCACATCCCGTACATTTGTTCAGCGCAGGTGCCACTAACTACAAAGTCGTCAGTCACCATGGGGCAGCCAATGAGGTCTAGAGAGCAAATGAAGGGCTTAAAGGTCTTCGGGTCCAACCCAGCGATAACTGGCTCTGTGTAGTAGGGGCCAAACCTGTAGGACCAGGACCAGAGAGAGAAACCAGGGCTCAAGAGTACTCACTTTCATATGCAGGCCTATTCCGACAGACAAGGCTCTGGTCCGACCCTGGGAGGAAAACTCAAGACCTGCTTGGGAAGATCTTCTCCCCGTGGTCTGCTCTGCCTAAGCCTCTCCTAGTAGCTGGCAATGCTTGTAGACCTCATCCTCACCACCATCAACTCGTGATCCTCCTATTCCAGCCTCCCAAGTTGCTGGGATGGCTACAGTGCCTGGCTTCATCTTCTTTTCTCTGACACTTCCCTTCACATCCATCTTACCCTGGCCCTCACTTCTTCCCTTCTTTGGGAAATCAGCCTCCTTCCCTATCCTAATCCAAAGTTCTATCATTATTCAATTCTCTAAACATCAATACCTCTATGCCTTTAGAAAAAGAATTTGGGGCTGTTTATTGAAAAAATAAAACAAATCAAGTACAAGTCATTCAGACTGAACATAGTATTGTTCTGAGCCACCTGGCAAGGCAAGGCAAAGAGGGAGACTCAGTGAGCTGGGTTATTTCTCAATGCCTACAAAAGGAAATGGCAGCTTATTGGAAATTTTTTCTAGATCTCGAACTCTGAGCATAATCAATTTGTTGGGCATAGTTGTACATGACTATAATCCTAGCAACTCTGGAGGCTGAAGTAGAAGGACCCAAGTATATAGCCTCAGCAACCTAGCGAGACCCTCAGCAACTTAGCAAGACCCTCATATTAAAAAATAAAAAGGAATAGGGATGTGGAACAATGGTAAAGCATCCCTAGGTTTAATTATCCCCAGTACAAAACAAACAACAACAACAAAAAATTGAGAAAAAAATCAGTCTTACTTTTTTTTTTGGGGGGGTAGTGGATGAGTGGGGGGCCTCATTAAATTGCCTCAAACTAGTGAGCCTCTGGCTTCAGCCTCCCAAGTACCTGGGATTACAGGTGTGTACCACCAGGCCCAGCAAATCTTAGGGATATATATTTTTAAACTCAGGGGCCCTCTACCATGGTTCCTCATCCCCAGCCCTTTCCATGGTTTGAAACAGTGTCTCACTAATTGCTGAGGCTGACCTCAAACTTGGGGTCCTCCTGCCTCAGCTTCCTTAGTCACTGGGATTACAGGTGTATGCTAACACACATGGTGTCTAATTTTTTTTTTTTTCAGGACTTACATTTTTCTAAGTTTTACTCTATATTTAATTGATACATAATAATCGTACATATTTATGGGGTACAGTGTGATGGTTTAGATACATATATACATTGTGTAATAATAAATTCATTGTGTTTAACATCTCTATCACTTCAAAGATTTGTCATTTCTTTTGGTGAGAACATTCAGAATCCTCTCTGCTAGTTCTTTGGAAATCTACACTACACTGCCGTTAACTATCATGGTGTCTAACTTTTATTTTTCCCTTTGCAGTGCTGGATGGAACCCAGAGCCTTAATCTTAGGGATCTTTACATATAAAATACTTTTTAACTAATGGACAATATTCTCAATAGAAACAGTAAGTACAAAAGTATTATCCATGTGTCTCATTGACTTGTAGTAATTTCTAAGAGCATGACCTTCAGGAATGGCTCTATGAAAAATACTTTAGGGCTGGGGGTAGAGCTCAGTGGTAAAGCACTTACCTAGCATGTGGGAGGCCCTGGATTCAATCCCCAGCACAGAAAAATAATAATTAAAATTGTTAAGGCAGAAAAAACAAAGGGGTGTGTGTGTGTGTATGTAACATGCTTTAATCCAGTTTCTCAAAAAGACCCCCCTGGGTAACAATTTCTGTAAAAAGTTGAAATTTTTATATTTTCCTCTCAATAAACAAAAAAAAAAAAAAAATCCCGGAGTATCTGGATAATGAACTTAAAACCAAGGACAGTCATGGAGCTCAGGGCTTATGTTTGGGGTCAGGATCATGCTTTGCCAAAGCATCAGCTGTAGGTCAATTTTAACTTTTACTGCAGTCTTTTCACAGAGGGGCCTGGGCTCATGAAAAGTGTTTTTCTTTAGGAGGCCCAGTACATGCTACAGCATGCAGATCACTGTCTCCACCTATTCTGATAAAAAAAAAAAAAAAAAAAAAAAAAAAAAAATTTCACTTGGGCTGGGGAATGAAGCTCTGAGCTATAGCAACTAAGAATTCAGAATTTTTCATGTGAGTCTCACCGTATTTTTATTCTTTTTAAGAAGCACAAGCCATTAAATATTCAGCTAGATGTAAGTGAATTTTTATAATTTTATAAGACTTGCCCCCTTCCCCATATAAGTCAATCTAAAAATTTTTCTGTTGCTAGATGTGGTGGTACATGTCTGTAATTCCAGCTACATGGGAGGCTGAGGCAAGAGGACTGTTCCAGTTCAAGGCCAGCCTCAGCTATTCGGCAAGATCTTGTTTCAAAATAAAAAAGAAAGACTGGAGATATATATAGCTCAGCGGTAGAGCACTTGCCTAGCATGCATGAGGCCCAGGGTTTCAATCCCTAGCACTGAAATAAAATAAACAAAACAACAACAGAAACAAAAACAACTTAGGGTTTTATTTTTGTTTTTTTTTGTTTGTTTGTTATTGTTTTGGTATTTTGGATCCCACTGAGCCACATCCCCAGCCTTTTTTATAAAAATTTTCTATTTTGGAGACAGGATCTCACTAATTTGCTCAGGGCCTTGCTAAGTTATTGAGACTGACCTCAAATATGGGATCCTCCTGCTTCAGCCTCCTGAGTCACTAGAATTATAGGTGTGATCACCACACCTGGTTTCTGTAATGAGTTTTCCTCACAAAAACTAATACTAATAATGAGAAATGGGAGGACAAGGAGGACTGCCTGTCCCTCCATTCAACATGCCTACTTGGCCAATCAAGGGCTGTTCTTCCACTCACCGTTTCTCATATAAGAGGTTAGCCACCATGCTCATGAGGGTATAAGGCTTAATCTGCCGACCTTCCTTCAACTCATACAGGTTCAGTCGGAACTTGAGGCGTTGAGCACTACAGTGGGAGGAGAAAAAAGTGAGTGAGTCATTGCTGGATGTCCCCTTGAGTCTACCCTGTGGTAGTCAGGAGGAACTCAAGGAGATATACAACCTCTTTCCTGACCAAGGGATGCTGCAAAGTCTTAAATGTACTCAGAAGCAACAGCTTTGTGCTGATGGACAGGAAGGTATCCAAGAAAGAAGGCCACACTTCCCCTAGGGCCATCTCAGAGCCCACCAATGCCATGCCTGGTTTCTGTAATGAGTTGGAGGCACAGCAATGCTTCCAACAAAGACTTAGAGACAACTTTAGTTCCATCTTACAGGTGAGGAAACTGAGGCCTAGTGAAGTAACTGTTGCCCACAAACAAGCAAAGTCAGTGAGAAAATCTCCCAAAGAAAAGGAAGCAGTGTGAGGAGAGAGCAAGGCTGCTGGGAGCCTGCACGCTGACAGGAACCTGAGCTGTGGTTCTCTGACTCCAGCAGGGGAAAAGGGTGAGCTGGGTTAGAGCTCAGGTGAAATTCTATGTTCTTGAGACATAGGGGGCTTTAAGGGAAATGAGAGAGAATATTTTCTGACAAGCGTCCACCCTATCCATGAACGAGTCTTTCAGCCTTTTAGGACCGAAGTCCAGAGCTGCTGCTCCTTAGGCCACCAGTTTCCTGCAGCCCCTGCCACTTGTGACCTCATATTCCCGCATGGAATACTTTCCCAGTGCTTTTCCTCTTTTCTTCTCTGACATCTCTTCCTCCGCCACTGCTAAAATAAGATTCAGTTCTCAAATTGCAGCCTATTCTTTTCCCCTCCTGCTTTGTCTCTCCAGAATCTTCTCCCATGGATTTAACACATCACCAGGGCCTCTCCTGCACTGAGCTGGTAACTTTAAAACCCTAATTGCTTGCAAGATATTTCTGAATGGCTTGCCTTCTCCTTAAAATTGGTGTCAAACTCAAAGTCATCATCTTTTCCCCAAAATTAGTCTTCTCAGCTCCTATATTTTAGTTAACATGCTCAAAATAAGAATCATTTTTGGATCTTAACTGTGTTGCTTACGTGCCGGATACTAATCTAGATTTTAGTACAGTTGTCCCTTGATATCCATTAGGGACTGGTTCCAGGAAACCCCCTCCCCCCATACCAAAATATGGTGGTGTAACAGGTGTCATGGCACTCACCTGTGATCTCAGCAACTCAGGAGGCTGAAGCAGAAGGATTGAAAGGTCAAGACCAGCTTCAGCAACTTATTGAGACCATGTCTCAAAATAAAAATAAAAAGGACTGGGGATATGGCTCAGTGGTAAAGCACCTCTGGGTTCCATTCCCAGTAACAGAAAAGGCAAAGCCCCAGATCCTTCCATTGTTTTTTTACACCACTTTCTTAGGACCATAATCTTCACACTTGGACCATCACAAAATTGACTTGGCTTCTCTTCCAAACTCTCCCTTTTCATACAAATAACCACTATCAACTAGCTAACTTACAGGTGAGGAAATATGCACCAACCCATCATGAGTTGACTATCTCTGTATACCTGCTTTGTTTACCAACTAGACATGAAGTTCTTTAGGAACTGGGCAGACACCACTCTGGCCTTAAAGAGATCTGCACTGGACTGGGGCTGGTGGTGCACACCTATAATCCCAGACTCAGGCTGAGGCAGGGGTTTGCAAGCCAGCCTCAACAACTAAGTAAGACCCTGTCTCAATAAATAAATAAATAAATAGAGCTGGGTATGTAGTTCAGTGGTAAAGCTCCTAACTTCAACCCCCTATTGCCCCCCATCCCCGGCACAAAGAGACCTGCACCGGGATCCTGGCTGATACCCATTAACTTGCATATTGGACAAGACACTCTGAGATTCTCGGATTGTTCATCTGCAAAGTGGGACAGCAACCTGGTAATATCTGAGATTAAATGAGTCCATGAACAGTAAGGTGCCTTCCAGAGCCCAACAGAGTAAATGCTGGTCTAGGTTGTTCAGACATCTGTACCGCTGGGGTATGGGAAAAGCCTCAGACTCACTGAAGGTGTTTGGCAGACCGACCAACATCCAGGTTGGTCCAAGAAAGTTCTGGGTGTGGGCAGAGACCCCTGACACTTACACCGTCTGGACATCTGTGGCGAGCCCCGCCAGGCCAATGTATAGCCGGTCACCCATAGGAAAGATCTTCTGGAAGTCCGTGGTCACCATCTGCGCTTGGATCCCGAAGCGCCTGTCTGCAGCGATGGCCACACAGTTCTTCCCCTTCATGGCCATGACGGCCCCTCCGTTATAGGACATAATAGACTGGGGAAGACAAAGTGGAGGGCCTCAGCGCGAGGAGCCAAAGGCTGCCATAGCCCCCAGCCCAGCCCCCGATCTGAATGCTCCTGTGCTCCCTGTCCTCCAGACTGGAGGCTCCTGGACGCCCAGAACTCCAGCTCTTTAGATGGGCCCTGTGCGACAGCTAAAAGCCCCACTCAACCCATAGGTCCTCCCCGCGGGGTCCGCTTCCTTCGAATTGAACCTGCTTCTTTCCATCAACCCAGAGATACCCTCTCCGCTCCTAAGCCTGACCTTACCCCTCCCGGCTTCTCAATTCCTACCCCATGTCCTTTGTCCTCACCCCCTTTCTCACCATGATTGCGGTATACTAGGACCCCCGATCGCCGCTGCAATTCCAGTAAACCGGGCCTGGCTTTCTCTACGCCAACAATCTTGCTGTTTCCTTTCCATTGGTTGATAGACCAAGTCCTCCTGGCAACTTGGGATTTCTATTGGCTGTTCCATCCGTCAATCATCTTCACAGGTTTGGTTGAGAGGCCAAAACCGGGGCGGGGAAAGCGGAAAGTGAAAAGTCACTGTGAGTACGGAAGAGCCCTGCGTCGGGGTGCATGCTGGGATATCGGCGGACCCAAATTCAGCCTTAGGGACTAGAGAAGGGGCGGGGCCGGCACGCACGTGGGCTGGAAAAGTAGTGCTGGAGAGCTGCACCCCGAGCTGCAGGGCTTTCATGGAGCACGCTGTATAAGTCACTTGTCCTCACTTTATTTCTCTGTCCCAGAAATCCTTACAGCTACTTGTACCTGGGCACTTTGCGAGCTTCCTATATTCTCTGGCTTTGAACAGTGCGTGGTGTCTGGAAGGCTCCCATTAAGTCCTAGTTGTAAAAATGCGAGAGGGAGGGGAGCAGGTCGCGGGTATTCTGCGGCTACAGGGGTTCAGCTTCAAAGGGAGTTTTGGAGAGCAGAGGTGGGTCTACTTTTTGGGACCTCTCCGACGGGTCGTCAGTGTAGCCCTAAGTCTCAGGTCACCCTAAAAAGGGACAGTTCGGACCTCTCCACATGTAAGTACAACTCAAGATTGGTCAGTGCCGATCTCTAGCAGACAGACCTCTAGCAATCGAGGAGAAGCGACCACGTTTTGCGTCTTCCCCAACCAAGCCCTATCGCCCTCCCTCACGGACAGGACCTTTTCTTTTCTCCCAGGATCTGCTTTCCTTCGCTGGATTTCAGAGCTCTTGTTACGGTTCCTGTGCCATCCAGGCTCCTTCCCATTGACTCGGCTCTCTGCTACCCCAACAGTTATCGCAGTCTCTGTGGCGCAATCGGTTAGCGCGTTCGGCTGTTAACCGAAAGGTTGGTGGTTCGAGCCCACCCAGGGACGTAGCCTTTTTTTCCCTGATGGGATTCTTTTTCTTTTTTAAAAAATCACACCTTCCTAAAAGCCAAATTTTGTATTGAAATGAAGAGGCAATGTTTGTTTCTGCGACTAATCAGAGGACTGAAAAATTTGTTGTAAAGGACGGAATAATTTCTCTCGCTCTTCTCATCATTGCCTTCCCACCGCTATGCTCAAACTGGATTGCAGGAAAACAGACAGAGGCTTTTGTATCACGAAAACGAAAAGGCGATTTGTTTTATGGTGAATTTTTTCCATAGGATTAAGAATGAATATGCAATGGAGACAGTTTTCCATTGTCTCCATCAGTGGATGGTACGAACCCTAAATACTATGTCTGGAAGGGAGGACTGTGAAGATAGAGAAGGAAGGGCAGAGACAAGCTGAGGGATGAGGAGAAAGGCTCCAGAAGGGGAACATAGTTAGGGTTAACAGAGAGACAGAAAGAAGGGACATGACAGAGACATAGGGTGAGTGGGGAAGCCCCCAAGAAAATGGAGAGAGGGAAAAGAGAATCGTTTAATATGAGATTTTGAGAAGCACAGAAAAAAAGAAGAGGAAAAGAAAGAAAAAAACAAGATGCTAGAGATACAGAAGTGGGGAGGAAAATGGGGAAATATAAGTAGAGACTGGCAAAGAACATTATTTCTTGGGAAAGAAAAGGTGTGAAGGACACATATACTCATGAAAGATCTAGAGGAAGTGCTCTCTCCTATCTTTGGCATTTATTTTTATTTTTGGGGGGGTACCAGGGATTGAATTCAGGGACACTCAACCACTGAGCAACATCCGCAGCCCAATCTTGTATTTTATTACAGACAGGGTCTCACTGAGTTGCTTAGTGCCTTTCCATAGCTGAGGCTGGCTTTGAACTTGCAATCCTGCTGTCTCAGTTTCCCAAACTGCTGGGATTACAAGTCTGCCCACTGCACCCAGCCTATCATCAGCATTTTAAAAGGGATCTTATTCTGGAACTAGCTCTTAGCATATGCTGAAAATAATCACCTAAATTTCTTGGGTTCCTGCCCTTTGGGAGCTGCTAGTCTGTGAGTGACACAGTGACTCTTGTTCTGAATTATCAACTAGAGGACCACATGAGATACAAACAAAATTGAGGGGATGCATAAGGCTTTTTATGTCTGCAGAAGTGCATTCCAGTGACCAGGTCGGGGAGCCTTGGTCTACATGGAAAATAGCAAGGGAATCTTTCAATCAGTTCTCTTGAGACTTCTGGCTCACAGGAGGCTTCTTTTGGACATCCTCTCCCTCTCCATTGTTTATCAACCCTTAGATGTTCACACATTCACAGGGACAAGCCTGAATAGACACCTGGTGCTGAAGGAGCTAATGGGACAGGCTGTGTCCCTCCTAGTTTGCCCTCATCTGCCCTGTAAGTGCATGGCATGCCACAGCCCATCTCATCTGCCAATGCCTAAGTGCAGTACTTGACCTTGACACGTGACAGGTGCTTCCTTGTCAGTTAATAGAACAAAGAGTGGAAAACCAGAGAACTTAAAGATGTGGCCCAGGGGTTGGGCCAGAAGTTCACCTGATAAGTCAGAAAAGGCCAGGGTGTGCATGGAAACAATTGAATTGGAGTTTAGTGGAGACTTTAACAATGTTCCTCTCCAGCAGTTTACTCTGACTTGCACTTAATAACTGAGGAATGAGTGAATGAAACCCCCCCCTCCCGCCAAAACACACACACTCCTTGGGGGCAGCCCTGTGGAATTCATGGGCCGCATTGGAAACGTGGAGGAACATCAGTCGCCTTTCCAATTTAGCTGCTACTCCCTCGAGGAGCAGCTCCTGGGTGCTGGTGTGGATCGCGGGTGGGACCAAGATCTCTGCGAAGCCCCTGTATTTCTCTTGCTTCTAGCAAAGAATGGAGAACTGGGAGTCCCTGCTGCGCACCTCTCCGTGCAGAGGGAGTGGATGCCATCGCTGGAGAGTTCAGGAGGCAGACGCCATACTTGACCCCCGGACAGCCGGTGAACCCACGGGTCTTCTCGTGCAGGATCTGGGAGCAGCAGATACCGGATCCTCCTGGGGCCTCTCCCGCGACTTCTAGGAACACGGACTCTAGGCGGAAATTCCTCCCGCCCTTCCTCCTCACTCCCATTTGTCCAATGTGGGCTGAAGACGGAGGCTCGGTTCATTCGGCGGCCAGTGTCCGCAGGGTTCCTGGTTGCCAATCTGGATGAAAGCGTTCAGGTTGGAGTGGGGGGTGCCCAGCTTCGGGATTGCTTTGGCTGCAAGTACGGAAGGAAGGAGCTGGAGGCAAGAGCTCTGAAGCTCAGCCAAGATACGGCTTCTGACTCCAGCCAACCCACTGTCAGGACGCTTAATGACGTTTTTGGCCGGATAATCGAGCTCTTTGGACGGACAGTCATGGTGGCCATCTCTAATAAATCGTGAATGACGAATAAGCCAATAGACCGTTCTCTAATGAGGCCCACGGTCGTCGCCATAACGCAGAATCGATTCGCTTCCTTGGCGCCAGCTCCCCGTTCTCCCGGCTTTTCCAAGCCTCCTTCCCTGAGCCGGAGCCACTGGGGACCCGATAGCGAGCGCTGGCCGGAGCCGAGAGCTACGGTCGGAGCGGGCTGGCACTGATCTCCTACGCGCTGGTGGCTCCTGCCGTGGCGACAGGGGAGGCCCTCGCACAGCCACGCCAAGCGCAGAGCGCAAGGAGAAAAATGCGGGAATCAGCGCAAGGCAGGGAAAAAGCGCGGGCCCACTTTCAAGCCCTGGCGCCTGGTTTTCTAGTCCGTTCTGACTCTCGAATTCGGCCGATTATTGTGTCCCAGGCCGGACGCCTGAGTTCCAGTCTGAGCTGGTCTCCTCCCTCGGTTGTTTTATTCTTCACGACCGCTGCGCCCTCCTGGGCCACAGCAACCGAGCCCCCGCAGTGAGACCTGCCTGCAGGTTGCCCCTGAGCCCAGCACCCAGTACGGGGATCCCTGTGAAGCACACCGGCTGGGGCCGGGTGACCTGTCGCCCAGAGGGGCATCGGGAGTGGGGAAGACACGCTCGCTCACGGAGACGCAGTTAGTAATTTTAAGGGAGTGTCAGCTGGAGTGAATGGAAACCATTAGGACGTATGCCTGGAAGCGCCGCGCCCCCCGCCAGAGCGCCCTTTGGTGGAAGCACGCTGGGGCTGCGAGCCACATTTCCGCCGGGTCCTCATTTTACCATTTTCCCGGCGCCCCAGCTAGGTGGGGATCGCAGGGCCAGTGGGGGGAGCACGAATTTGGGGGACGAAGGGATTAACTACAGAGTAACAAAACAGGGTTTATCCTCTAGGTTCAGGGGGCTGTTTGGGAAAGAGGGGTCCCGCCTGGGTTTGGGGGGCCGGGCACCGCCCGAGGAGCAGCCGCGCAAGCCTCTCCCGCTCCTCTTCCCTGCTCGGCAAACACCCTGAAGGAATGAGGTCACGTGGGTGAGTGGTGGGCGGGACCTACTCTTGTCTGGAGGAAAAAAGCCATTTTGTCTCCCCCCCAACTCCGGTCCCTCCCCTCCCCCTCTGTCCCCTCCCCTCCCCTCTCTCCCTCCCACCCCAAGCTGCTCTCACAAACTCCTTTCTTAGCGTAGGTTTCTCCCCTCCCGCCGCCCGAGCGAGCGACACGGCTGCTGCCCCCCTCCCCTCCCTCCCTTCCCTTCCCTCCCATCCCCCCCTCCCCGAGACCCACCGGACCCCGAACCCAGGTAAGCGGACGCGGACTCCGGCTTCCTTCCCTTCTCCTGCCCTATAACCGTCTGGGGATGGGAATAGGTGCCGGTCCATCCTTCCCCGCAAGCCCCACGGGAGAGGGAGCCACGAACCCGGCCTGCTGGTGTCCCCCCTCCCGCCCCGCCAGCCCCTGTCCAAGCTCGCTCCGTCCGCCTTTCTTTCTCCCTTTTTTCTGTCCCCTTTTCCCTTTCCTCCTTTCCAAGATGGCCGAAGTAGATTCCCCCTCTAACGATCTGGCATCTCCCTCGACCACCACCTCTTTGTGCAGCAGCCCCCTGGTAGACCTGCTCCAGGGGTAGCGAGGGGGAGGGTCCCGGACAGCTAGGAGGGCTTTGGGGGGTACGCGCTGGGATGGATCTTGGTCCTCCTGGTCTCCCCCGGAACCAGAGCCTTTCCTGGTTTTAGCCAGTCTACTCGTTTGGGTCTGGGCAGGGGTCGCCTCTCCAGAGGGCAGTGGGGCATCATGGACGCGTGAGGATTTCAGGCCGGGAGGAAGGGGACACGGTTTTCGGATCGGATCGCTGTGAGGCCGGGGGAGGGCGCCCTTCTCTGCCGGGGTCCTGGTCCTCTCGGGCACCTCCTACCCGGGTCCCTTCCCGGGTCCCAGTGCAGGGCGCCCCGCCCCCTCTCTGAACCACCTCAGCAGAGCTTTCCACTAACACCTCTTCTGGGCTCCCGACTAAAGTTTGACCCTAGGGAAGGAGGAAGAGGTCGCTCAGTCCCTGGGGTCCCTGATCCTTTGACCCCGGCTCCTGGGGAAGCCCGCGCAGAGCGACTAGAATGAAAATGGGGGGACATTTATCACGCTTATTTCCCTTTGCCAACTGGAGCATGAAGGATTTGGAAAACTGGCCCCTCTTGCACTGGAGAAGCCACGGTCCTTTCCTCCCCAGACCCTCCTCCTACTGCTAACTCGGAGGGACTGGGACCCTGAGCTTGTAGACACCCGGTGCCTCTTGCCTCCACGGTGTGCCTCGGCATTCCATCCCTTCCTCTCCCTCCTGCACTCCGTCCATCTGCCCAGAATTGTTCCGATTGGCTTGAGGGGGAAGGAGGCATGGAGTTGGGAGCGAATTTGCCTCTAAATATTGTAGAAGTATTCCCCCTTACTTTCTGGGGGGTGTTTTGCCCCTCAGAGCCCCATCTCCCCCATACTGCCTCAGTCTCTCCAGCGCTCACGTCGCTGGGGGAGGGGCGTCCTGGTTACTCCCACAGTCTGTTGCCTCCTGCTGTGGGCCTCTAGCAGTTTGTGCTGTTCCTGAAACTCTGATTTGTCTCCTCCCATCCCCTTCACTCTGCTCCAAGGTGTTATTACTTGGAGAAGGAGTATAAAGCCAGCTCTGTTGTAGCCTTTCAGTGGGGAGGTTTTCCCAGGGGTTTCCTGGTTTGATGTTGGGGCTTAAAGCCTTAGAACTGTATTTGGAATTAGGCAGGAAACAGACTTCAGGATCCAGACCTTGTGTAATTGTGTAGAGCTTAAGTTGAAGTCTTAGGAGATGTGCAGGAAAGGGACTTTGCTGCCCCTGGCCTCCCCTGAGAGATCTTGGTTGATGGAACAGTTGCCATGGGAATGGAGAGAGCCTGAACAGGAAGAGGTTACATCTTTGTGCAGGTCAGATGCCCGCAGCAGCTCTCCAGCCTCTGGCCCTGGAGCTGGGTTGGGAGCTGAATTGCCTTTGTTGCTAGAACACTTATAATTTACACTGGCAGGATAAGGGATGCACAAAAGGTTAGTGTGTGTTTGCAGCTTTGGTTTCAGGCAGGGACGTCAGGGTAGTGGGCTTCTGGATGGGAAGGGATTGATGGGGATGACTTGTATATCTGGCAAGTGTAGGCCAGGTTGAGTCTGGCTGTATGTGTGGTGGGGTGTGTCTGGCCTGGTGGGTCTGGCCAAGTGTCTGTCTAGAGTGTGTGTGTGTGTGTGGGGGGGGGTTTCCAGCCTATCTAACCTTGTGTGTTGTAAGTGTAAGAGATGGAGGGGGTGTGTCTGGCTCTCTGTGTATATATCTGACAATGTGTTGCTTTGTGCGTATATTTTGGGTTTTTGTCTTTGTTTGATCTTAGGGAACTCAAAGGTGGTAAAGGAAGGGAGAGAGGGAGGGTATGGAGGTCTTTTTCCAAGGTAGTGGGGTGCAGCAGGGAGATAAAGGAGCAGAGCTCTGTGCTATTGCCAAGGGTCAGGGAAAGTTGAGAAAGTCAGTGTCCCTCCAGAACCCCAGGGCCCCAAACAAATACACGGGATTTACACAGTTGGGCCCACGAGGCTGGGAGAGGAATGGAGTCTGAAGATTGAGGGTGTATGTCTTATTGGCTTGCTGTGCTTCCATGGAGCTTGGTTTCCCTATCTGTACTGTGGAGGGGGATAGGCTCTGCTCCCTCTTCCTCCTTAAAGACTAGAATGGTGCTGACGGTCTTGCTGTGAGCCGGCTTTGACTTCCTCCCAGAAGGCCTGTTGGGTGGTTCTCCTGCCTTTCCTTAAGCCCAGATGGGGTTAAGCAGGCTTCTTTAGATGAGCAGGGAGCCCCACTGAGTGCCAGTGTGTACAGAGTACTGGCTCAGGAGGCAGGCAGATTTCTTGTCCAGGACTGCTACTGGTTTGCTGTGTGACCTTAGACAAGTCACTTCACTCTGAGTTTCTTCATCTGTAAAATGAGAGGATTAGACAAGATGCTTTCTAAGATACCTTCCATCTTTGCTAGTCACATCTGGATGTGACCTTGAATGACTTTTCCCAAGACCAGGAGACAATAGTGAAGTAATCAGGCTGATCTCATTTAGAGGAGAGGAAGGGCAAAGAGTACTGCAGCTGCCGTCCCAGGAGCAGCAGGGACCTCTGGGTTATCAGAAGCCAGCTTCTTCTGCAGAAGGGACATGAAGAAACTGGCAGGGAGAGGACTGATTGTGGGCCGGCTTCCACAGTGGAGTGTGAAAATGGAGAGGTGTAGGGTCTGTTAGGAGGCTTTGAGGAAAGATACTTGCCAGGCTTGAATGGCAAGGGTTCGGATTGGGTGCTGTGTGCCCATTAGTCGCCTCCAGGACAAGGAACTGGGGCCTCTTAAGGAGCACACCCTTGCTAAGACAGTGGGGTTGAGGACAGAAGTTAACAAAGGACCTCGACTCTGGCTAGGGGAAGGGGGTGTTGGGGTGTCAGTGTGCAGGTCCATTGGGGGAACATAGTTGGGATTGGCTGTTAAAGCCCCCCCACAGCTCCATTTCCTAATATCTCTGTTCCCCTTCTTCTGTCTCCCACTTTCATCTTCAGGCTCTTCCCCTACAGTGATGACAGCTGGACATCACCCTCTTCCCTCACTCTGCTGCCCATAGAACACCACCATTTGTATCTGGGGAGGAACTGGGTGTCAGGAACGTGGGGCCCAGTCCTGGGGCGGGGGTGATGGGAAGGGGATTCTCTATGGAAACAGAGCTCCTGTTTACATTTGCTCTTGGCACTTGCTGGCAGGGCCCTGCAGGTAACCATGGCAATCAGGTGAGGAGCCAATCAGTGCTTCTCCCCACCCCCAGCCCCAGAGGTGGCATTCTGAGGCCCTGGGGATGGGGGGTGGCAAGAGGAGCATTTCACTCTGTAAGCACCTCAGTTCTTTCTCTCACTTTTCTCTTGGTCCAGAAAGGGGCCTGGAGGACAGTCTTGGTCTGAATTCTCACTGACCACTGGATGGAGATGGTGAGGGGTGTGGCTGTTTGTAGCGTATGGCTTTTGTTTTTTTCTTGCAGATTTTTGTCTTGTTTCTTTTTGAGACAGGATCTCACTTAACTGCGTAGGGCCTGGCTAAGTTGCTGAGGCTGTCCTTGAACTTGCAGTCCTCCTGCATCAGCCTCTTGAGCTGCTGGGACTACAGGCATGCACCACTGTGCCTGGCTACTCCTAGAGTTCTTAAGAGCAAGTGTCTGTTTCAGAAACACAGCAAGTGTGTGAATGAGGGGCTAAAGCAGTGTGTAGAGCCTGCCTGTTTGTAGGTGTATGCAGGTGTGGGTGAGAGAGAGAAAGATGGGAGCAGGATTACCTCAGGCTGTCTGGACCCCCAGCATTGAGTCCTACTGTGTTTAGTTTCTGGCTGTGCATGCACACATATGTTGATACATCTGGACACCGACATACACAGGACAAGCAGTCCACCAAGTACCATTGGAGGCCCAGATGGCACGTACACATAGGATAGATGTTACACATGCTCAGAGAGACAGCCACTCGGAGTTTGTTCTCTCCTCTGGATGGTTGTAATAATATTTGGGCATCTTGCCAGGTACAGGGTTACTATGGAAACAGCTAAACAGTGGAGTAGCCAGCAGCCTTCTGCGTAATTGTGAAGGGGACCCATGTAGGGAGGGCTGGCTGAGGCCACCCTATGTGGAGTGGAAACCCCTTTCCTTCCTCAGGCTGGGTCTGTAGGCCCCAGGGTCCTTTGGGCCAGCTCTGAGGCCAGCTTGTTCCTTTCTGGCTGCTCTGTACCTTGGTGTCTGTCCCCTGACATGTGGCCTTTGTGTCCTTCCATCTCTTTTGGTCTCTGGCCAGGTGCCCTGGGCCTCTGGTGGCTGTTTGGGTCCTGGCCAGACTCATCGTAGGGTCTCTATAGAAACTGCTGATCCTGGCTGTGAATGTCTTGTCCTAGAAAACTCAGTGTGGTGGCTTTAAAAGAACTCTTTCTGGAAAAGAGAAATGGGTGTGAGCCTATTGTAAAGGAGCTGCTGGGGCTTGGCCACCCTCCCACGCCCCACTCCTGGGCTTTCACTCTGGGAAAGAGGAGGACGGGAAGGGGCCCAGCCCTTCTAGGAGCAGGTTTGGTTTATGAACTGAGAAAGTATGGCAGCCAGTCCAGAGCCAGCCCCGGACTGACCTCCAGGCCCCGCCAGGGAGCTAAGGGCAGATAACTTTCTGCCCAGCTTTGACAGGCATCTAGGAGAACCTACCTGTAGGTCTGATGCTGGACAGCCTGTGGACAGGCAGCAGAGATGTCTCCAGGGTGGGAGACAGTGGAGTGGCAGTGGCCACATGGGGAAATTCCTGCGTGTGCATGAAAGGGTGGATCTAGAATACGAATGTATCCACGTGTACAGTGGCTTATTGGTTGGGTCCAGTGGGAGGGATTCCTGTGCTGGGGACAGTAGCAATCTTGCCCAGGCTCTTTGACTGCTGTCACCTGTAGAGTCCAGGGTTGGACCTGGGGTTAGGCTGGACCTCTTTCCCAACTTGGGGCATGGAGGGACTATCTTCAGTGTTCCCTGTCTGAGTACCAGGCCTGGAAGCCAAATGGTCAGCGTAGAGGGAATTTCCAGGGAGCTGCCTATATCAGGTGACTTTGGGCAGGGGGTGCTCTGGGGCCTAATTTAGCCACACAGCCAGGACCAGTGATAGGTGCCACTACCAAATAGGGCAGCCTATGCTGTGGTGTTTCCAGGGCAGGCTTCCTGGAGAGGAGCAGAGAGGCCTTGCAGTGGGTGGAGGGATAGAGAGATGGGAATAATTTATTCTTCCCTTCTTACATTCCTTGAAGTTCAGGGAAATGGCTTATTTACCTGAGTTTCCTCATAGCTCCTAGTACTCTGTATGTTTGACCACTTGAGTGGATATGGATCAGAATCAGGAAGATTTTTTTAATTATTTTTTGCAGTGCTGGGGATTAAACCCAGGGGTACTTTACCACTGAGCCACATCCCCCAGCTCCCCTCCCCTCCTTTTTTTTAAAGACAGCATCTCTAAATTGCCCAGGCTGACCTCAGACTTATGATCCTCCTGCCTCAGCCATTGGGATTACAGGTGTGTGCCACTGCACCTGGCAGGATTGGAGAGATTTTTAAAACCCCTGCTCAGGCTGGGGGTGTAGGTCAGTGGTAGAGCTGTTAACTAGCATGTGCAATGCCCTAACTTCAATCCCTAGCACTGCAAAATTAAAAATGAAGAATAAGGGCTGGGGATGTGGCTCAAGCGGTAGCGCGCTCGCCTGGCATGTGTGCGGCCCAGGTTCGATCCTCAGCACCACATACAAACAAAGATGCTGTGTCCGCCAATAACTAAAAAATAAATATTAAAGTTCTCTCTCTCTCTCTCCTTAAAAAATAAATAAATAAATAAATAAATAAAATAAAATAAAAATGAAGAATAAAAGTAAAAACCCTGCTGTCTTCCATTTTCCTGACTCCACACATCCTCTGAGGAGTTGAGTAGTACTTCTTATGATTTAACTTTAATCTTTCCTGCTGCTTCTAAGATGAAGCATGACCTTGTTGCTCAAGGTCACATGAATCTCCTGAGCCCCTAGGTACCCAGTGAACACTCAGAGGACAAGAGAGAACCAGCCACTTGAACACACCCCATCCTACCTTGAAGGCAAAGAGGAGCTTGGGCTCCGGGAGAGCTGTTAGAGGGGGGTGTTGGATCTCGGGTTTCTGATTCATTTTCCATTTTCCAGAGTGAAGCTCCCAAGCCCCCCCAGTCCCCCCAGCCCCAGACCTGGCATCATGCATCGGACCACACGGATCAAAATCACGGAGCTGAACCCTCACCTCATGTGTGCCCTCTGTGGGGGATACTTCATTGATGCAACCACTATTGTGGAGTGCTTGCATTCCTGTGAGTTGGGTGCAGGGTGGGCAGCCTCTGGGCCCAGGTTGGGGGGCGCTGCAGGGAAGATGGACAATAAGCTCCTGCCCTGGAGAGCTGACGCCCATGTGCCTACTGGGAAGCCCTAGGTCATGGACAAGCCTGGGAGGGATAACTTGGGGCAGGGATTGTCTCTTCCCAGAAGTTCATTTCAGGAACTGGCATCTGGAATCTCAGATCTCTTGAATCTGTGTGGCTGAAATTTCATACTCTCAAGGTTCAGGTGTCCCTCATTTGCACATAGTCTTGGTTGCAAGAGGTCAAATACCTAGGAGGGCTCTTAACAGGCTGACTCTTGTTTTGTACTCCATCAGGGGGCCTGGAACTGGAAGCTCACTTTTAAATATTTATTTATTTATTTAGTTGTAGTTGAACACAACATCTTTATTTATTTATGTTTTTGTGGTGCTGAGCCTCGCATGTTTGAGGTGAGCGCTCTACCGCTGAGCCACAACCCCAGCCCCCATTGAAGCTCACTTTATATGTTGTGTAGGACACCAACCTGTCTCATACACAAAACACACAAGACCCATCCTTTCCCAAGGATGGACAAGGGAAAGTACAGAACATGTATTACCATGCCCGGCCTCTGAACAGCCCTGAACTGCTGGGACAAGGTGGAGAAGAGAAGATGCCTGAATCTGAGCAGAGGGAATGGGGACTGGTCCTGGGGTAGGAAAGGGGCGCTGACTGTCCTCTCTCTGTCCATACCCCCCAAGTCTGCAAAACTTGCATCGTGCGTTACCTGGAGACCAACAAATACTGCCCCATGTGTGATGTGCAGGTCCATAAAACCCGACCGCTGCTGAGTATCAGGTGGGCCTGGCATTGCTCCCCCTGCCACTACCCAGCTGCTAGGTCAGCCTACCTCTGTCCCCTCATCCTCTTTGCCTCCTGCAGCCAGGGCAGCTGGTCAGGAGAAGTAGGGCCTGGACTCTGTCCCTCCCCTCCCTCTTGGTTACTCCTAGCTTATAGGCTAAGAAATACTAGGAAGTCCGAGGCCTGGGCACCGGGTGTAGGGAAGGGTTGGAAGAGGGTCCCAGGCTGGGGATAGTAGGATGATGTGACTATTGATAGTCCCTGAACTTTTTTCCCAGATCTGACAAAACCCTCCAAGACATAGTCTACAAATTGGTCCCTGGGCTTTTCAAAGGTATTTGTGTCCCCTTCTCCCCTCCCCCCTCTCCTGTCCTCTCCTAGTCTCCTGCACTCTTACCCTGCTTCTTCCTTCTTCCAGATGAGATGAAACGGCGACGAGATTTCTACGCAGCGTACCCCCTGACAGAGGGTGAGTGTGCGCATGCCTATTCCTGGGCCTGTGCCAGGAGGTAGGGTTGCCTAACCCCATGCATCCTCCCACAGGGCACCCCACTCCCCTGCTGAGAGGGTGGCCGGGCTCACCTGACTGAGCTTTGTGACCCTCTGTCCCTGGTGAGCCTCCTCCCCCCTACCTCCCACTCACCCCCCAAGCTCTTTCTGCAGTCCCTAATGGCTCCAATGAGGACCGCGGTGAGGTCTTGGAGCAGGAGAAGGGGGCGCTGAGTGATGACGAGATTGTCAGCCTCTCCATCGAGTTCTACGAAGGTGTCAGGCAAGTCCAGTCCAGGCCTGGGCTGGCCCCATCTGCTGGGAGCCCTCAGTGTGTGTGCGGTGAGGGGTCCTGCCTGCTCCAGGGTCGCTCTAGCTTTCTTCTTTCTCCTTCTCCAGGGACCGGGAGGAGAAGAAGGGCCCCCTGGAGAATGGGGATGGGGACAAGGAGAAGGTGAATGCTGGGGCCTGCCCAGGAGTGGGCTGTGGGCTGTGAGGTAGTGCCTGGGGGGCCCCTCACAGGCATCTCTCCCCAGCAGACAGGGGTGCGCTTCCTGCGATGCCCAGCAGCCATGACCGTCATGCACCTTGCCAAGTTCCTTCGCAACAAGATGGATGTACCCAGCAAGTACAAGGTGAGTCCTGGGCCTTCTCAAAACAGGAGCGTCTTTGTGAGAGGGTCTGACAGTCTGCACCCCAACTATTGCTCAGGGCTGGCTAGGCGTCATCGGGGGCTGGTGTGACTGTGTTACAGCCTATAGAGAAGGGTGGTTGAACCCAGGATTAGGGTGGCATAGTCTGTGTCTGTTGAAGTCATTGTGCAGAGGTGCTTGGGGTGAGGGTGTATGTGCACTCACACTTACACACTCAGAATTGTGGAAGAGGTGTACAGGTGAAAATATAGGGCCAGCTGGCTGTGGGAGGGCCAGCTCTAGGACAGGGCTTCCCAGACTTGAATGTGTACATGATGGCCAGGAGATCTTGTTGAAAGGCAGGTTCTGGTGCATTCAGTTCTACATTTCTAGTGAGCTTCTAAGTGCTGCCAATGTGGAAGGTAAACGGACCACCAGGACTGCGCTTTGAGTAGCAAGGCTCAGATAGTGAATCCTAAACTCTGCTGTACCTAGTCCTGTGTCTATAGTGAGCCACCTCCGGATTCACCTGTTAGGTCAGCGTCTCTGGGGCTGGGATACAGGCTTTGATGGTTTTTTTAAGCTCCCCTGGCCAGTCCATTGTGCATCCAAGGGTGACAGCCAGTGGCCAGGAGTTCCTTCCAGCCTTGTTAGGTCTTCAGGGACGCCTGCCGGAGAGGAGGGGACTGACAGCTATGTGGATGGCTGGGGCTGAGCAGCAACTTTTCTGGATTCCATCCCACCTGTGGTCAGATGTTACGTGGGGACAGCTCTGATGGGGAAGTCAAATCCACATGACAGCCCTCAGTAGCGAAGGCCACCTGTAATCCACCCTCCACGTTGCCCCACCTCCCAGTCCTGCACCTGGCCAGGCTCACAGTATCCACCCCTTCCCTCCCCAGGTGGAGGTTCTTTATGAGGACGAGCCCCTAAAGGAATACTACACCCTCATGGATATCGCCTACATCTACCCCTGGCGACGGGTGAGCTGGGCAGGGTGCAGGGTGGAGGCAGGCATTAGTTTGTGACCACAGTGACCACTCGGGCTATCCTCTTCAATCCTCCCTTGTGTCCATCCCTTGTCTTGGGAGCTGGATGTGTCTGGGATTGTCTGTCATACCAGGTCAGCCTCTGGCCCTCTCTTGCTGATTAAACTCCCACACTCAGGAGAAAGGGCTCTTCTGGCCCATTCTGTGCTAATTTGGGGTCAGAAATAGGTGGCTGCCAGGAGCAAATATTGCTTTCTATATTCTATTTCCTGTCTCCTCTTTTTCTT
Organism: Marmota flaviventris; assembly: GCF_047511675.1. Classification (NCBI taxonomy): domain Eukaryota; kingdom Metazoa; phylum Chordata; class Mammalia; order Rodentia; family Sciuridae; genus Marmota; species Marmota flaviventris. The sequence goes on along the minus strand of NC_092514.1, from coordinate 55,019,235 downwards.
TCCAAGCCCCCGTCTCTCTGGGTCTTTGTGTGTCCCCCTCTGTCTCTGCCTCTTGCTTTGTTCGCCTCCTTTGCTCTGCTGGTCTCCCCTCTGAAAGGCCCATATCTTCTCTTTGTTCTTGTGTGGGCACTTTGGGGTGGGGCTGGTGGCTCCCTGGTTAGCCTTTCTCCTGATACCCTCTGTCCCTGCCTTTCTCCATCTCCCTCTCACCACAGAATGGCCCTCTCCCTCTAAAGTACCGTGTTCAGCCAGCCTGCAAGCGACTCACCTTGCCCACAGTGCCCACTCCTTCAGAGGGCACCAACACCAGCGGGGCATCCGAGTGTGAGTCAGTCAGCGACAAGGCTCCTAGCCCTGCCACCCTGCCGGCCACTTCCTCCTCCCTACCCAGCCCTGCCACTCCCTCCCATGGCTCTCCCAGCTCCCACGGCCCCCCAGCCACCCACCCTACCTCCCCCACTCCCCCTTCGACAGCCAGTGGGGCCACCACAGCTGCCAACGGGGGTGCCTCGAACTGCCTGCAGACACCATCCTCCACCAGCAGGGGGCGGAAGATGACTGTCAACGGAGCTCCTGTGCCCCCTTTAACTTGAGGAAAGGGGTCCTTTCCCTCCTTTGCAGCCACCTCTCCCTCCTTTCACTTTTTCTGGGCCTTTTTTCCACCTCTTCTACTTTACCCAGCTCCTCCCACCGTAGAAGTGGGAGGTGGGTTTTATAAATAAATCTATATATATATATGTACATAGGAAAGACCAAATATACATACTTATTTTCTATGGACCAACCAGATTAATTTAAATGCCACGGGGCGGTGGGGAGAACTGTGTGTGTGTGTGTGTGTGTGTTTCATTTTTAGGGGGTCTTGTGTAGTTTGCTCTGCTCTTTGGGGGTTGCCTGGAGGTGAACTCAAGGGGCCACTGGAAGTTGGGTAAAGCCCTACTCCATTTCTCCCTGTTTCCCAAGGCAGATGGGATGTTGAGGGACCCCACCAGCCCCCAAAGCTTTAGACACAGCTCTATCTGGCCCGGTACGGGGTCCACCATGTTTCTCTACCCATCTTGGCTGCTGTCCTGCCCCTGCCCAGCCCCCCATTGCTGAATGTCCAGAGATTTTTGAAGACAGTGCCTTTTACAAGTGCAGTTTGTCCCCTGGATCTGAGGAGCAAGTGGGCAGCGAGAAGGCATCTCCCTCACCTCCTCATGCAGTGGAAATCTTGTGCAAAGACTAGATAGTTCGGCCCTTTTCCCCTGTGTGTGTGGCCTTTGCATCATTTATCTTGTGGAAGAGAAGATTCAGGCATGGGGGATCCCAGCCCTGGAAAGTCCATGTGTGGCTTTAGCAACATGAACTGCTTCGCCCCTTCCTGCCCCTACCCTGGCCCAGGACCCTTACTTTCAAGACTGGTGGTGAAGCCTCACTTGGAGACCCAGAACGGAGGGGCAGGGATGAGGTTAACCTCAGACAAGCACAGACCCCAGGTTCTGCCAAAGGCAAATAGTCCTCCAGCCCCCCTCCTCACCCCCAGCTGAGGCCGAGTCAGGACAGTGACAGAGGCATCTAGAAGCACAACTCTGAGAGGTCAAAAGAACGCCCCCTCAGGGGCAGGCCCCAGCAGACCCCTGCCCACCTGGTTTTCCTCCAATGTACATAGATCTGGGAGGAGGCCAGACTGTCACAAGGAGGTGTGTGGGGTTGGGAGCCCCCATGGCTTTGTCTGTACCTTGTCCTGTTTGAGGTCCTGTGACTGTACCCTCCTCTTGCACTGGGACATTTGTATTTCTTGGCTTTGTAATAAATGCTGCATCCTCCCTGGAGCCTGTAGTTCTTTGGGGAAGGGGACATGGGATAGGATGGGTGGCTCCCCTGACCTTACCATGCTTACGTGGAATTAATCTGAGGTGCCCCCCTGTAGCCTGCCAGGCAGCCTCAGCTCCCACACAGGTTAAAATGTGATACAGGAACGTACCTGTCCTCACCTCAGTGACCACAGAACACCACTCCAGGGAGTCATGCTTGTTTAATGCCACCTTCTCCACTAGCAGACCCTGAACCAGGGACCCCCTCCCAATTGCTGTGACTGGAGACCTTGGGTTGTGGGGAACGATTTCTAAACAAGCCAGCTGTGGGTACTGGGGCCCCGGGATGGTTCCTTCTTGGGCTTGGCACTCAGTTTCTTTCCCCACAAAGGGGGTGCCTGTCAGAGTCCTGGAATCAAGTAGCCACCCCCTCAGAGTGGGGAGCCTACTTCTGCCTTCTGCACCTGCTCGCTCCTGTGGGTGCCATCACAGTATGGGGGCCTCTGGGTGGCCTTGCAGGTACAGAGGGCCACCGTTCGGGTCTCCTGGGCCTTGAACTTGAGTGGGGATAAGCCAGTTCGTTGAAAGAAGTGGGAGCCATCACAGAAAGGCTGGTGGAGGGGAAAAAAAGAGTCATAAGACCTGAGCCCCCCTGCGGAGGCCAGGCAGAGCTAGCCCAGTAGTTAGGGTTCAGGCTCCAGAACAGCTTCACTGATAAGAGTAGGTCTGTCATGAGGAAATAAAAACAAATGGTCATTATGTCCTTTGCCCATAGTAAGTTCAGTATTTACAGCATGCTGGGTGTGGTAGCCAGCCTCAGCAACTTAGTGAGACCCTGTCTCGAAATTAAACAAACAAACAAAAAAATCGGGGTAGGGGGATGCTGGGGATGTAACACACGGTACAGTGTCCTGGTTTTCAATCCCCCATATTGGAAAAAAATAAGTATTTACAACTGTTAGTCTGCAGGGAAGTGGGGAACCCAGAGGACCAGGACCCAAGAGTTAAGATCAAAGGAAACCTCAGGTATTTACAATGTTGTACTAAGGTTTTGTTAGGCTCTGCTGAGCCTGTTTCTTCATGAAATTCATTTCCTTTCCCATGTTCCCAGGCTAAAAACTTCTCTATATTGGAGAAGCGCTTCACAGTGCTTTAATACAGCAGGAGCAGTTCGTTTGGCTCCAGTAAATAATCAGGCATGTTAGGGAGGAAGGGATGCCCCAGGGTACCTGCCTGCCTGGTGCAGAAATAGGAATATCCCAGAACCCCTCTGAGCAGACTGAGTAATGGAAACTGAGGCCCAAAGAGGGGACTCACTTTGTTAGACCAGAACTGGAGCCAAGGCCTCTTGACCTTGGGACTAGGGTAGGATAAGAGCAAAGAAAGAAGTGAGAGAATAAAAATCAGCAACCTGACTCAAAGGGCATGGGCAGAGGCACATGTGCCAATCCACCCACACAGGCCACATTCCTCTGGCTGGCATGCCCTTGGCATTGTTCCACCTCACAAATACCTGCTTAAAGTCCACAGCATATCAGTGGTAAAGTGGTTCTCAGGACCCTGGATTGCTGACATTACCAACATGGCTTTGAGGAACAGTTATAAGTTCTGTACCAGAGGAAGGAAAGGGACTGAGGTCAAGAATATGGGTCAGATTCCTCCAGGAATGAAAGGCTCCTGGGCAGGAGAAGAGAGGATGCAAACAGGCCACAGGCTAAGAAGAAGGCAGGCTGTGGCAAGCAACTAGGAAAGTCACAGCTGCAGCAAAAGGGGAGGGTGTTCTGAAAAAGAGGAGCAGGAGTCAGGGGAAGGCTGGGTTTAAGGCAGAAAAGACAGGGCAGAATCTTCCCATGTGGGGATCCAAAGCTTGGGAAACTTTGCCCAGGAAGGAGAGGGGGGAAGTAGAGCTGGAGTCCAGATATATGCCCAGAGGAAGGACACAGGATTGGGACACTTGGACTCCAGTGCTCTGGCTGTGTGCTAAGCTGTTGTTGACAGCTTCATTTCAAGGGGAGCATGCAGACCAGCCAGCTCCAGGCCACTCGTTGGTAGTACTGCACTGGGAGCTACTGTTGCCCCTCAATCCCCCTGTTCTTCAGGTATATGCAGGAAGAGGAGGAGCAGGTGAGAGCTTTCAGAAGACACTGTATTATCCCCTGCTAGAGATGGCATGTGCATGGGAAGGGTGGCAGGAGTCTCACCTGTTTCTTGCTGCGGCCACATACACACCACCTGTAGGTTTTTCCAGCCACCAGATTCACCTTGATAGGTGTCTTTAGGGCCACCACAGACTTGGCTGGGGCTTTAGGGAACCATCGGTCCTGTGTCCAGGGAAGAAGATGGGGGGTGGGGGTGGGGATCAGCTCAAGCCCTGGAAGCACAGTGTCCAATTTCCTGCTTGCCCTGGTGTATGGCAGGCTTCTGGGAGGCTGATGTATCAGCTACCACCTGGCAAGAGCATTCCCCCCAGGATGTGCTAAGGTCCATAACTTCCAGAGAGAAGGGATTTCAATGCCATGCATGCATTCCAGTTTTACCTCAAATCCTGGCTCCCACTTAAGTGCTGGCCCCAGGGCCAGGATCTTGCCAGCCTTTGGCAGGGCCACCTACACCTACAGCTTGGTTTGTCAGTGGGGCGCTTGGTTCCCACCCTGTGCTATCCGATCCACCCCACCTCTTCTAGAGCCAGTGGGCAACAGGAAAAAAGTGCTGGAAGATGGGAGCAGGGCCGTCCCTTCCTGGTTCCATTCCCTGGTCTCTGCCCTGAAGGTCTCTGGAACTAGGGAGGAGGACGACGCTAGGGATACTCACCAGCCAGGAGGAGATGTCCCGCCTCTGGTACAGGCAGAAGAGATGTGGAAACAAAAATAAAAATCAGTGGAGAGGGCAGGTCGAGGGAAGCCGTATGGGCGTGAAGACCGGATAGGCCAAAGGGGCATGGGAGAAACAAGAGGGAAAGAAAAAGGGGTCACAGGAGAAGGAGCCTTGCGGGGCAGGTCCCGCATTTCGGCACTCTTTTGGGTGGACTGCGGAGGAAGGCGCTCAATGAAGGGCTGCAAAGCACAAGGCGGCCTGGGGACTCGGGACCCTTCGCTGAGAAGCGGGGCTTGGGAAAGGGCAGGGCCTGGCCTGGGCTCCGAGGACAGTGGGCCCGGAGAGGCAGGGCCTGGCGGCCCGAGGTCTAGGCGGAAGCGAGCGCGGAGCGAGGGCTGCTCACCCAGGTGCGGAGCGCCACCGGCCGCAACATCCCTCCCACGTCGCGTAAGGCTGCCGCTCAGGCCGCGCTGACTCCGCCCCGTCCGGGTCACCTTCCTTCTCCGCTCCGCCCCCGGCCTGCCCAGCAACGCTGCAGCCCGGAAGACACCACCCCGCTGCGTGCGGGTGGAGTTGGGCCCCGCGGCCCGAAGTTCGGCAGGTGCCCGCCCGCAGTCCCCGGCGGCTGCTCTGGGGTGCGCCCCGACCTCCCCCGCACTCCTGGGGTAGGGCGCATCTGCGGATGCGGTGCGCAGAGAGCGCCCCAGACGAGCCAGACTTCGCCCCAGACGGGGCCGAAGACTCTAAGGCAGTTTCCAAAAGCATAGTGTGAGGACACCACATCACCCAGCCAGCTTGTTAAACACAGTCCCGCTGCCGGGCCCTGTAGGTTACATGGGCTGTTATCTGCATTTGTGTATACACCGGGCATCCAAATTCTGAAAGTGTCACAGACCATACCCCTGCCCTCCTCCCTGCAGGCCCCCACAAATGGCACCCCACTCCCCTTTCCCTTCTATAAAGCCAGAAGCGGGGTCTCTGAAGAATTTTTTTTTTTTTTTTTGTAAAACATTCTTTTATTAAAAGAACAAGTGCTGTTTACGAACTGCCCTTCGTACAAATAACATCCGTTATACAAAGATACAAGATCCGGGTTATGCACAATTCCAGGCTTGGAGGTGGCACGGGGAGCATTGCCTTTAGGCTGAGGATACAAAGGAGGTTTTAGAAAGAATGAAAAAGGAGCCCCTGGGTTTGCAATTTGTGGCTTCCCCTCCCTGCTCCCCTAGGAAGGGTCAGCTACATGGAAACAGGCTGGGATGGAAGGGGTGGGGGAGCCAGGGTTTGGATCTCCAGTCCCACTACCCAAGTCCCAAGTTGGTCTGGAGAAAGTGAACAAAGGAGAGTGAGGGCACCCTTTAGCCCCTTTTAGTAGATCAAGACCAACTGGTCTGAGGGAGCTGGACATGCTTTTAATCTGAGTAGATGTGGCTGGGAGGGAGCCAGGGCAGTTCATCCCCATCTTCCTCCAAATTCCCAGTTAAGTTACCTCCATCCCTCTAGGCACCTCTCCCCAGGAAAATAAATTGGGATAAAGGAGAACTGGGAACAAGCTACCTACCCCTCACTCTGGCCCACTCCACACCAAGGAAGTCCTGGAAGCTGGCAGGAGCCTGTGTTTGAAAACCTGTCAGCATTTCCAGTTTGGGAAAGGGAAGTGTGAAGGTTACTCCTTGGAAGCTGTCCCACCCGAGGCTCTCCTCATTTGTCTAGGCCTTTCCCATTAGTCCTGGAGTTAGAACTTCTCCAGGTCTCAGCATAAGAGAGGGCAAGGCTCCTTGATCAGCCTCAAGGTCAGGGCACTTGGAGGAAGCAGTGGACCCAGGAGCCTGAGGGAAAAACCTCACAAACAGGAAAAAAATTTTTTTTTTTTTTGTTTAAAGGCAACCCTTAAAGTGTCATTGTCTATGGAAAGAATCCATCAGCTCTGAACTAGGACTGTCAGTGCTATACAGATACCTTCCCACCCTGGGCACAGCCCTGCACTCACACCATATAGGGACACTGAGCCGGAGAGGCCATGCAGTGGGGCAGGGAAGCTCAGGACAAGGAGGCCAGGTCCTGAAGCTAGTCCTGGCTCTACACTGAACACCTGCCCCTCCTAGACTTGGAACTATCACCTGTGAAGCCAGGAGTCAACTCCAATGATCCCCAAAGACAGGTCCCTTCCAGCTCCAACATCCACCAGCTGTGACCCCTTGGCTGGCACTGGCTCAGCATGCACACCCACTCATGTCTCTTTGCTGAGGGTGGCAACACACAAAGCTCCACTCATGCATTTTCAAACTCCACTTCTGCTCTACAAACCACATCCTTCCTAACCCCTAGACTGAGAGCTCCACAAATCTGCATCTCCTCCCACGTCCATCCATTCTCAAAGAATAGACTGAGGCTGGAAGAGGGCGAGGTCATCGTGGCCATCCTCTCTTGCACTGGTATGCTGCTCCCCATGAGGCTCTTCAGAGCTTCCTATCATGCCTGGTCAGAAGGAAGTGCTGCCACCAATCTCATGCCCCCTGGGGCGGGGGTGTGGAGGTGGACAGCAGCACCAGTCCATGACCAGGGAAGCCCTTCTTCAAATCTAACCCAACTACCTGTTGCAACATTCCAGCCTGGGGAATATGAACTTGGGAAAACTGGAGAACAGATTTGTGGAGGTGAAGGAAGTGGGGCTGGGGAGGGCAGAGTGTTGTGCAGGAAGTGGTCTCGGTTCCAGTGCACTAAGTCATTTGGACCTCACTTCCATACGGTGATCTTGGTGTGGATGTCCTTCCCTTCCATCAGAATAGAAATAGACTTCAGCTCTGATAGCCAGCCTTCAGCCAGGGCATGGATGTGAATGGGTGACTCTCCTAAGAATCTCTTAAGGTTACTTTGTTTTTTAGTGGCTTGGGGCAGGGAGTTAAAGAGCTTAATAGATTAAGATGAATAAAATGCTGAATTCTATCATGTCTTTCTAACTGATATTTAGCATTAATAAAAAGTGAGTATTTCTGAGGTCATCACAACTGCCCCCGTCCCCCCCCACCCCCAAGCCCTTGCAAGTGCCTAAGAAATTGCCTCTGAAGAATTCCCACCCACCCCATCATTATCTCCCTAACATCTTACAAAGTCTTATCAACAGGAATATTAATATTATTTTCCATATCAGAAAAAAAAAACAGTTGAGCAGCACAGGCAAAAATATATCTGCACTACGTTTCTGTCATTGCCAAAAATATACACATCTTCTTTTCTTTATTTAAAAAAACCAACAAAAAAATCCCAACAACAACAAAAACCCAAACAGAAACACACACACAAAAATGCACACATGCAAAGAGACCAACAGGACTTGAGCTTCAGGGAAAGCTGGAAATGCCAAAGGACCAACAGCTCCACCCCAGTGCAAGTGAGACAGGGACACGGGTCTCCAGTCTTCCAGTGGCCCACTCAGCCTTTGCTGCCAAAGGCCCTGGGCAGATGGGGACTGCTTTACAGTGAGAACTGCCCACAACACCCCAGGGAAATAGCTGGTGGGTGAGGAGACAGCTGTTAGGTCAGCTTCAGTGGCTCCCCTAGTTGGTGGGGGTGGGGTGGAGTGCGCGAGGGCAGGCTGGCTAATTCTGGGAGGGAGACTTTTACTGAAAGAAGCGGCACTTCACCTCCCTTGTTCCCTCTCCCAATCCCTGGGGTCCCCCTTGTGTTAGGGAAAATGGACCAAACTACCAGTAGGGGAAGGGGGCCCAGGGGGCCCTGAGACCAAGTGGGGTCTGGAGGAGGGAAGGCAGGATATTACCCTGATTCAAAACCCCTAGCCCCCAGTTACTCTCCAAAACTGGAGTACTTTTCTGGTTTTTTGTTAACCATTCATGCCCCTGAAAGGGGCCAGAGTTGGTGAGGGGGGAGGGTACAAACAAGAGCTGGGAGCTTCCCCCTCTGGTGCTAACCACTGCGCCTGCTTCTGCCCTTGCGGCCCCAGGTCCAGGGGAAGACAGACAAACAGACAGAAACACACACACACACACATACACATACACATGCACACACAGACACACTCACACTGTTGAGTCAGCCAGCTCCGTCTCCCCACCCTCCGCACTCCTCAAGCCAATAGTGCAAACAAGGGGCAGGGCACCAAGGACGGTGAGGGCCTCCCTATGCCCCACTAGTGGGGTCACAAGAGGTGCAGGAGGCCTGGCCTGGGTTTGATGCTGTCTTGCCCTTCCTCACTCCCCCTACATCTGTGGGCTTTTACAAGCTCAGCTTGTGACCCTTGGTGAGGGAGAGGGACAGTGAGAAACAGTCAAAGGGATCCCTTCTGCCATTTGCCCAGATTGGGAAGAAACTGCAGGTCAAGTGGGGCCAGCCCTTCTTCCATGAAGACTTCCATGCAGGGATAAGCCTAGGTCTACCCTCCACTGCTCCCCTTTCAAGTGCTGATCTGTTTTATGTGGTGGGTCCAACCAATCCCACACTTATGTCATGGCCCACTTTGCTCTCTGGGGGACCTCAAAACATTTGCTGAGGGTGGGGGCTCCTAGGCAGGCTTAGAGCCTGTCCTCCCTCTGAGCTTCTCACAAAGCAGACAGTGCAGACAGGGGGTGGGGATGCAGATGGAAGGGGCTCCCCTCCCAATCTCAGTCCTTGCACCAGGAGCCCCCAACACTCCCTGGGCCTCAGCACAGGCTCTGGGTCGGGGTTCTTCCAGTGTCTGGGCCCAGATGCCTGCTCCAGGATAGGACCCCTTAAGCCAGGATCTGTCCCCTCCATTTAGGGGTCAGGAGGGGTACAGGTAGATTTAGCCTTTTTCCTGGTTGGCTGAGGCTCCTTTGTCAGCGGTCTGGAAAGAGAGGAAGGGAGGCTGGGGATTTTGGAGTTGTGTGGCCTTAAAGCCTACCTACGACCATCTTCCTGGGACAAGAAAGCTGCCCCAAGTGCTGAAAGGGAGGCGGTCAGAAGGGTCCTGCCTAGGCTCTGGCAGGTGCAGGGGTGGGGGAGTTGTGAGCACATATGCCAGCAAGACTGGCTTCCTGGGCTCGGGTTGTGTCCCCTCAGAAGGAGAAGAGCCTCTTTTTCAATGGCCCTCCTAGAGGGGCACCTTCCTCTAACTGGTCACTCAGAAAGGAAATGGCACTTCCTAATTGGTCTTCCAGAGGAAGGCCGCTTTCTAACTGATCCTTTTACTATTAGCCCTAGCTCAGAGTGGACCCTTCTTGGCTCTGCAGGAGGGCACCCATGTGGAGCAGAGGCCCTGGATCTGGAGCAGGGCACCTGTCTAACCTGGGGGTTGCTGACATTCCCCTGCTGATGCATATGGTGATGTATATTCTGATGGTCCATCTCTGCCCATCCCTCAGAAGGGAGACAGGAAGGTTTGGACCCCTTACTCACCCCTCCTTTGGGGCAACTGCCACTGTTGTCCGTCGCCGACAAGCTGAGGAAGGGGTTGGTCTGGGCAGTGAGGACTGGAGGTCCGCCTGCAGCTGCGACTGCTGCAGCTGCAGCTGCTGCCGCCATAAGACTGGTGTTGTTGCTGAGTGAGGGGGCCACAAGGGCTCCAGCGGGCAGCAGAGGCGGGGCAGATGCCGCAGGCAGCAGGCCAGGGGTGCCCGCTGACAGCAGTGGGGTGGAGCTTCCTGCCAACAGGCTGGCCATGGGAAGTTGGGAGCCCCCAGCCATCTGCAGCCTCTGCAGCTCCCGCTTCTGCTGGATCTGTTGGATCATCTGGTAGACAACCGTCTGGTGCTCCTGCAAGGAGGCCAGGCTGCTTATGGCCAAGGTCCCCGCTGTCTCTCCTTGCTGCCTGCCTGGGTCCTGGGCTCTATCCGTTATCACCAGAACCATGAGGCAGGAGACAGGGGAGATGGTCAAGGTTCTGTCTCTAACTTCCTACTCTGGGCCTAACTCTTCCTATTTGGATAAGAAAATGGTTGCACAGCCTCAGTGCCCATAAGCCAGACACTGTGGACCAAGTGCAGAACAAATATCTCTGGACCAGCCCTCTCAATCAGTTCCTCAGTTACTATGACAACCACAAATGCTCCCAGGAGTGGTATCACCCCAAGGCAAGAAACAATAAATGAGCTCAACAGTTTTCAACTCCTCTTTTTTGTTTTAAAAAATTGATTGTTTTTGTTTTGAATAGGCAAAGCATTCTTAGTGTTCCAAAACCAAAATAATTATATAAAAATTTACATTAAGAAATGTTGCTTCTGGGCGGGGGCTGTAGTTCAGTGGCAGAGTGTCTGCTTAGCACATGAGGCACCGGGTTTGATCTTTAACTTCACATTAAAAAAACCCAAAAAAACAAAGGCATGCTGTCTATCTACAACACCAAAAACACAAGTAAAATAAATAAAAAGAAATGTTGCTTTAAAGAATTAAAAAAAAAATCTTATCCTATTCCCTCTATCTTTCCAACGTTTCTTTATATGAAAATATTTATTTTTCCCATTTTCTCAACTCCAGCATTCTTACTGTGATTTATTTAGGTACTTTGATGCTGGGAGGGAACCCAAGGCCTCGGTGCTAAGCATGTGCTCTACCACTGGGCCACATCCCCAGCCCAACTTCCTCATTTTTAAAAGTGAAACTCCTTCCTCCAAAGCAAACCTTAGCGGAACCCAACCTGAAATACACCCAAAAGAACCTGCCCTGGCTGACAGTGTCCCCTGCTCAGTCACCTTTCCACTAAGACCCTGTAATTCCCTCTCCCTAAAGATCCTTGGGGCTGGGATCAGAAGGCTATTGTTACTCAACCTGCCACCCTATACACCCTTTACTGGGACATGATCTGGGGCCATGGCAGCATCCCTTTCCCAATGCCTGGTGACCTTGAGAATATTCTTGTCCCCTTGCCCCTCACCAGCCCCACAGGCTCAATATCCACTCAGCCTGAAGACCCCCCCTCCACTGCTGCCCTCCCTGGGTTGATCCAGGTCCTCTGAGATCTGGGAAAAGGGAAAGCACAGGGCTGCTGAGGAGCCAGGGAAGGGAGGAACATTACCGGGGTGAGCTGTGGGGAGGCGAGGAGCTGCTGGAGCTGCTGGAGCTGCTGCTCTTGCTGCTGAAGGAGGTGTCTTTGCTGCTCGGTCAGGCTGAAGCAGGGGACACAGGGACCATGGGGAAGGTGCAAGGAAGCATTCCTCCCCACCCCTACAAGCTCCCAGACTCCCTCAGACCCAGGTGAGGAGAGGCAGGGAGGTGCAGGTTTAGAGAACTAAGTTCAGAGGGTGAGGGGAGAGGGACACTGTAAGACTGAAGGACTGCCCCAGAGGGAAGACCTAGAGTGGCTGATGGGTGAGAATGATTCTTGGTCCTGGGCCACTTACACCCAGAGGCACTCAGAGATGACAGTGTAAGGAGTCCCTAGAGACCAAGAGATGACAAAGACTATATACCCTTTGGGGGATTTGGGTGTTATGGGGGAATCCCTCCCAGAGCCAGCCTCCCCACTCCCTTCCCCAGGGCTGAACTCTCCCTCACCTGTTGAGACAACCTGGCAGCTGCAGCGTGGGGGCCCCACCAGCCTGGCTCAAGCCTGTAGGGTTGGGAGCGGCAGCCCCATTCAACCCCCCCAGGAGCCCATTGAGGGGCAGGCCCCCACTGCCTGCGAGCCCCCCCAACAGTCCTTCAGCCATGGGCATGGCCCCCAGCCCTGCTGCCCCAGATGCCCGGCCCAACCCATTCTGTGGCTGTGGCGGGAGTGGGGCAGGGGCCCCAGGCAAGGCCAAGGGCAGAGTGGCAGGGCTCTGCTGGAGCAGGGGCAGCGGTGGGGGCGTGCTGTGGAAGGACAGCGACGAGCTGCTGCGGCTTGGGCAGCCTGAGTGTGGGTCCTGGGGAGGGAGGGGGAAGGCAGTGGTCAGAGGGCAGAGGGCCAGCATGAACCTTCTGGCCCCCAGCCCAGCATTCTCACAGAGTACAGCCACCCCACCTCACCCCAAGAACCCTGGCCCAAGATACAAGGCCCAGGGATGAAAGCTATGAATCCAGTCTTCATAATTCATGTTTACTGACCATTTCCTGGGGGCCTGGCACCCCGTATCATGCTTGCTGAATAATGAACCATAGTAATGATAGTGACCTTCCAGCAAACCATATCTAAAAGCTAGTGCTTGATCTTTGCTACCTTGCTATTCTCACTATATGAATGAAGCCACTGACTGTTAGGTTAAGTAATTCTGCAGGAGAGTGCTACAGCTGGACAAAGAGGCTCAGGTTCAAATCTATGTCTGAAATGCAATGGCTTGGGTGGCCTTGGGTTCAACTTTAGTTTACTTACTTATTACCTGCAGATAACAGTAGCACTGACTCCATAGGACTATTATGAAGACTAAATAAACCAATGCTTTAAAATTTTCAAGGCATGACAGAGGTTAAGTATACAATTAATGTTGGTTATTTTTATGACTATGACTGCCCAAGTCACACAGTCAGTAAGTGGCAGAGAGAGAATAAGAACCCAGTTTGTTGATTTCAATAATAACCACAATATAACAATAGCAACTGCTATTCCAACCACCACCAATTATGTAGGGATTATTTTGTGTGAGGCACTATAATAAACCCTTCAAACACTTCTCAAAGGCCTTCCCTAACCACTTTATATCCAAGAATCCCTCCCCTATTCTTTCTTACACCCCTCAATTTACTTCCATCTTAGCACTTCTCCTGGTTTGTAATTATTTATTGTTTTCTTGGATTTGTCCTATCTTCAGGATGATTGTGTAGGTTTTGCTCATTGATTGCTAAGCAAGTGCCTGGCACTAAGTAGGCGCCTCATAAATATTACTTGTTAAAGGAATGAATGAACCAATCGATTAACTGCTCAGCAAATCACTTCACAGCCCAGCCTCCAATAGCGGCAGGGTAGAGATGTGACCGGGAGGACACTGAGTCTCCACCAGCTCCACTCCTCCCTGACCCCTCCTCATGGTACCCACCTCGGAGGATGTGGACAGCGAGTTGTCCAAGCCAAGACTGTTCTTCCCTGGAGGGCTCTTGCTGGTGCTCAAGGAGTCGCTGCTGCCGGCTGAAGGAGGAAGGGCGGTCAGGGATTGAAATGGGGTCGCCCCACTTGGAACCACCAGGCAAGGACCTCCACTCCCGGGTTGGGCTGGACGCCCTTACCTTGGGGAGGCAGGCCATAGGGTCCAGGGACAGGGCCGTTGGCGGCAGGCAAGGCTGCAGGCAGGGCGGGGAAGGGCACAGAGAGCTGCACGTTGAGAATCTGCAGCCGCTCCTTCTTGGCCGTCAGGCTCAGGATCTGCTCCTGCAGCCGCTGGTTTTCCTTCTGCAGCGCGTGCAGCGCCTTCAGCATCTCCACGACTGCGGAGAGGGCGAGGGAGCCTGAGGCCCGGCGCTGGGTGGGCGGGGGCGAGGCGGAGCCTGGGGCGGGGCTGGGGCGGGGCCAGAAACCTCCAGGAGGCTGCGCCAGCCTAGCGAGCAACACAGGTGAGCTCGGAGGAGAGACTGGGGACCAGAGCTGTGAGCGCCATGGCGGGTCCTGATACCCACAAGACTGGACGAGGAGCTAGAGGAAGTTGGAGTTTGGGAAGGTCTGGGCCAAGAGGCCGCGAGGGTCAAAGGCCGCACGCAAAGGAGGCGGGGCCGGGACTGACCAGGGTTACAGGTGAGGCCTGGGGTTGGCCTTAAGTCAAGGCGGGGCGGGGCCTAGAGGTGGAACCCTAAAGAGGTTGGGGCCCTCGGAGAGAAAGATGAGGCCGGAGCCCTCGGGCAGGTCTCTCAGCCCCGCGCCGCCCCTCCTCACTGTTGACGCCGGCCTCCCCGTCGCCCTGCTTCTCCAGCAGCTGCTCCATATTAGTCGTTCCCGGGGCTGCAGGGTCTAGCTGGACGCCCCCGCAAGGTGCGGACGCAGTTTGATCGAAGAGTGCAGGGAGGCTGCTGATGGGGGACCTGGGGTCGTAAGAGAAACTGGGTTCAGGCTTACCTCGTGCCCCTACTTCAGGCTCTCCCTCCCCCCTCAGGACTTCCACTTGGCCCTTCGGTTCCCGCCCCCTCCCCTGTCAGTCCCTCCGCCCTCCCTCCAGCGCCCCTCCTGCCCCGCTCCCATCCGCCTCCTCCCAAGCCGCCGCCCCCTCCCTCACATGGAAGACAGACTCTCCTGCGGGGAGGTCCCCCGACACCGGAAGCTGCAGTCCTCCAGGTCTGGCTCTTGGAAGGAGAAGGGAGGGGAGGAATCAGCGAAGAAGGGGAGCCGTCAGCCTCTGGGTCCCCGCCCAGGAAAGTGGGTGCAGGATTTGGAACGTCATTTAAGACCCCTTTCCCCAGGATCCCCAATCCCAGACTGGCAGTTCAAGTTGCTAAGACGCTGAGAGTCCTGGCTTGGAAACCCTGTCTTGTAGGAGGTTCTCTTCCCCTTTCTCTAGGGCTCCTGCTGCCTACTTCCAGATCCACCTCCCAATTTCTTTCCAGTGAGCTTTGGAGTTACAGTCATTTGCAACCTAGGTTGAATTTGAACCCAACACTATTTTTTGGGTAGCCTTGGGCTCCTAACTAACCTCTTTGAAGTGATTGTTAATTAGGATTAAAATAAGAAATGTGAAAAAAAAAAAAAAAAAAAAGAAGTGTTTGGCTGGAGTGGTTTAGCTGGCATTATTATAATTAGCCTTGTATGACATCCCCAAACACATAGACCCCATCCCATGACAGGAATCATCAGACCCAGGGCCATGTGCACATTAGGTAAGTGTTCTATCACTGAACACAATCCCTAGCCCTTGGGGTTTTTTGTTGTTGTTTTTTTGTTTTTTGGTACTGAGAATTGAACCCAGAGGTGCTCTACCATTAAGTTACATCCTGTCCTTTTTATTTTTATTTTTTTTTTTTGAGATAGGATGTCTGCCAAGTTGCCTAGGCTGGCCTTGCAATCCTTCTGCCTCAGTCTACAGAGTTGCAGGGAGTACAAGCATCCACCACCATGCCTGGCTTGGATGACTTACTATGAACTCTGAAGTTAAAAGGCAAAACTTTGTTGCATCACAGAATCCTGCTTTGGGTCTTGGAAATAATAATCACTCTACTCTGTTGGGTCTACAAAAATGTATCAACTTTGGCCCCTTTAAGGATTACCTTAACAGGCCACCTAGAGATAAGCCCCATCCCCTAGGCTGACAGGTGGTGTCTCTGCACCAATCATCTTTCTGGGGCTGGGCTGACTCTCCAGGGAGCCCTGGGAGCTTGCAGCTGGGCCCCTTAACTCCTCAAAGCTGGGAGAGCAGGGAGCCCAGCTGTTGGGGCCTCCTAACCGCCAATCCCAAGCAGCACTAAGAAGCAGGAAAGAACAAGGCCTCAGTGTAAGAGCACTGAGCTTGGAGTCTGGAGCTCCGTCTTTGCACTCTGGCTCTGTCATTCCCTATCCTCCCCACCTTGAGCATCATTTCTCTCTGCCTTTTTCTTTTGTGAGATGGAATGGTAATTCTGCCTTGCCTTGCCCCTTCACTGGAAAAGTGTCCCTCGGTTTGTCTGTGTGAAGTTTTTTGTTTTGTTTTCTGCAGAGTGAGCAGTGGCAGAGGGAGGGGGCAGCCAGCAAGCCTTCACATCCTTTTTGGGTTCACATTCCCTCAGGCCTTTGGGAAGAAAAGGGAACAGTTTGAGACTCATTTACCTGTATGGCTGCTCTCAGCTGGGGTGAGAAGGGGGTTAACAGCGCCCATAGAGGTTCCAAAGATGTGGGCAGAAGGGAGGCTGAAGGTAGAGCCAGCCAGAGAAAACACCTGAGGGAAGGAGGGAGAATCCAGCCTGGTGGTTATTTTTGGATCTAGGGCACAATTGTGTGCTGGGGTGGTGGGGGGATGAGGCATACTGGGAGGAAAGAAGATCAGAGAGAGGGGAAGTTCTGGTGGCAATCAAGCCCACCTTCTTGAATTCCCACATAGGGCTGGGTCCTGGCAGTCTGTCCCCCACCTACCCAGGGAAGGAGCCAGGAGTAAGGCCTCACCTGAGTGGTGGAGATGGAAGCAGAGGAGGAGGTGAGGGTGCTGGTGAATGGGGAGCGGCTGAGGCGGGGCAGGGCTGAGGTCCCTGGGGGCCCCAGCAAGCTGGAGGAGAGGGGTGTACTGCAGACAGCCCGCAGCATCCCACCACCATGGGAGATGGGGTCCTTATTACTGGTGTAGATGCCTAAAGAGACACAAAGGAAAGGCTACAGTTACCTTCCACCCCAGACTGCTCTTCAGTCAAGTGGCTGGAAGAGGTCTCTCTAGACAGTACATTCCCAGGATTTGGCCACACACTCCAGTCTAACCCTCCTGTGTGGTGCTTGCTATGACACCTTACCAGGCTGCCCTGCCCAGGTCTGGACAATGCTAAGCCTTCTAATTCCCTCCCAAAATATGAGCCCTACTGGGGCAATCTACCCCAATCTCTCCCACTATAACCATAGAGAAGACTGGTATAGTGGTATAGGGGAGTGTCTTAGAGGTGACTATCATCTCCCTTTTATCTCTGTTCTTTGGAGCAGTTTTTATCATATTTCCTTCTAATTACATCTTTATGCCTCTGTCCCCTCACAAGACTGGCTCAGCCCTGAGATACTCTTTGTCGCCAGGGGTCACACTAACCTGCCCCCAGCAGTGGGGACTCGAGGCTCAGGCTGGGCAAACTCCCGGAAGGCCCAAAAGTGCGGGAGGCCAGACCCCCCAGGCCAGAGCTGACCAGGGAGCCTCCGGAGAAGGGTGAGGCAGCAGTGGCGGTAAAGCCAGCCAGCTGGGCACCAGGTAAGGAGGGGGTAGCCAGGCCCCCAGCACCCTCCTTGTTCCGGCTGCCCTTGGGACGGCCTGGCCCGTGTCGGCTCCTCTTGCTGGCTTTGTGCTTCTTCTCCTTCAGGCCTGTCTCAGGGGTTTCCTCAGCAGGTGCAGGGGTAGCGTTCAATGTGGGCATCCGCTTGTGGGTGCCTGCTGAGGTCCCGGACCCCGAAATGTGGGGAGATTTATAGTCCCCAGGGGAGGGGGCCCGGGCTCGGCCTGAGCTGGAGGTGGTGGTGGAGAAGCGCATGATGGGCCCAAAGCCAGAGAAGACCACCTTCTGCTCAAAGAGGTCAGCCTTGGGGGGTTCAGGAGCTGAAGGTGAGGGAGGGGCTGACGGGGTAGGGGCTGTGGGTTTGGAGTACTTGTCATCCTCTGACTGCTCCAGTTTGGGGAATGTGGAGAAGTCAGGGGAGCTCTGCAGGGATGAACCTGTGAGCAGAGGGAAAGGGAGTTATGGCTGCATTGCAGCTCCCCTCTCCCTCCCGCTCCACATGCACCTCACACTGTGAGGAGAGCTCTGACTGGGGAATGGGGAAAGCCTGGCTACTTGGCAGAGCTCGGCCCATCTCTGTGTTCTGAGATGAGCGTCCCCACCCTCCAGCCTTCCCCTTGACAGCACAATGGGAGGGGAGGAACTCCCACCCCAATGACCTCACTGGATACCCGCAGTTTTTAGGAAATAACACGAATATTGGTGCTTTAAAAAATGGCCCCTTGCAGCACAAGTGTGGGGGATAGTGAGTATTGTGGGGTTGGAGGGCAGCCTTCCCCTGAGGAAGGGAAGGAGAGCTCTATTTCTATAGGGAAGGTGAGAGGGATGGATGGCTGGGCGAGGAGTCACTGGGTAGGGGTCCCCTACCACCAGTTTCTAAAACTATACCAGTACAAAGGCCCTCGCTAGAAAAGTGTGGGGCAAGAAGCTGTCCCCACTCCTAGCCTGCTCCAGGACACCACACTCACCTGCAGGCTGGAAGGGCCCCCCAGAGGAGGAAGAGGAGGAGGAGGAAGAGGAGGTGGAGGTAAAACTGCTCACACCCTTCCCACTGCTCAGCTTCTTCCCCTTATGACTCAGACTATGGCTGGAAGACTTTTTCCCCTTTGAGTCCCTGCTGCTCTCGGAGGTCTCCTGCGTGCTGGCCTCATGGTGGGAAGAGGAAGCTGAGGAAGAAACCTGAGGGAGGGGAGGAGAGAGGAAGACTCAATGCCACTTCAGGCAGGAAGACGGGGCAAAGGAGAGAACCGATTTGTGGTTACACTGGCCAGCTCAACTGGAGGTTCACTCATGCAAATACTTTGGGGCCTGAGAGGACTTGCCCAGGCTTGGAAGTGGCATAGGCAGGGAAGAGGTCAAGGAGATTAGGCTTCTCTGGACCCAGCCTTAGGTGCTCCAGTTGCTATTATTCCTTCCCTGTCCCCCACAAGTCAGTCACCTGGTTTTTGCCCCATTCTCTTGACAATTTCATGTTCTTACAAGACAACTTGAGCTTGCAGACAGAACCCTCTCCCTGAGAGCCTTATCCTCACTCTTCACAGGAAACTGCTCTTCCTTCAAACTCCAGCTCAGAAGCTCCTACTTCTATAAAATCTCCCTAACACACAGGTGGAACAAGTCACTCTGCTTCCTTATTTCCAGGGCACTGTGTGCCCACATTCACATGTCAACAGTTGCCATTTTGCACTGAAATGGCTATCCAATGTCTGAGGCTCCAGTAACCTCAGAGGGCAGCAGGATGGCAACCGGAGGAGCGTGGGCCCCAGAGTAGGGGAGGGGTGAGCCTGGCAGGCTCTGCCCTTTACTGCCATGTTATGTCATTCAGTCTCTCAACCTCGCTGAGCTGTAGTGCCCTCACAGGGTAAATTATGTATACTTGGAGAGTTATGAGGGACTCCATGCCAGAGACATGATGGGGGTCAATAAATGGCCGTGGCAGCTGCTATTAATATCCAGCACAGAGAGTGCTATGTGGTGGGTAAGAGCATGGGCCTCCACACCAGACTTCCTGGGTTCAAAACCTGACTCTGACACTTACTCACTGTGTGTTTTTAGGCAAATTACCTACTTCTTTGGACTATTTGAGGATTAAATTAAATGAAGCACTCCCATGTATCCCTTCCATCTCCCAGTTCTAGAAGAGTACCTGGCATGTCTGAGTTCATGTTCTGTATTATTGCTGGGGAAGGCACTTTTCCTCCCAGACAGAGACCAGGTACACTCAGTAAACAGTGCTAAATAAACAAATGCTAGAGGGAGAATTGATGGGAAAATGAGAGCCGCCCTGCACTGCCCCTCCCTGGGTGGAGCCCTGGTCTCTGTCTTCTTTGTTCTTTTCAGCAGCTGGAGTTCTGAAGGGAGCCAGATGTGGTTCTGAGAGTAAGGGAAGAAAGGGGCTGGGGGGAAGGGGAAATGAAATGTTGGGGCGGGTAGAGGGGGATGGGCAAAAATCTCTGGCATGTCCAAGGGACACCCAGTTACTGGAGGAACTCCCCAGATCTTTCCACCTGCCTGTGGGCCCCTGGAAAGGTCAGAGGGTATGAATGACAAGCTTTTCCAGGTGAGCACTGGGAAGCAGGAGGGGAGAGGGTTACTGGGGCAGTTACTACAGCAACATCACCCTGGAAACCTGATACCTGAGCCTCCTGCTAAGATGCCCAGAGCTCTGCCAACCATCTGAGGTAGGGTGGAGATGACTGGCAATAATGGGACAGGAGGAAGCAGTTTCTCCAGACCCCCAGGGTTCTCCTTTCATGGGAAGGGCAGGTTGGAGGGAGAGCCAGGAGGGCTGTTCTGGCTTGGATTAGCAACTCCCTGGCTTAGAGTAGGATCTGCCTGTTGCTTATCCAGATGTTGTCCATTTCTGGAGACAGGCCTGAATACCACGCCCCTGCTGGGAAGGGTGGGATGAATGAGGATCTCAGGGTGCTCTCCTGGGGCCTGCCCTCCTTGTCCCCACAGTCGGCGCTTTCAGCCCTTCTAACCTTCATGGAGTGGGATCTGGGTGAAGCAAAAGGTTTTGGGTGCTCTTCCAATGGTAGAGGGGCCCTCTGCCTATCTCTGGAGGGGTGGGTCCCAGAACTTGTAGAATGGACCTGAGTGTTGTACACTGATTCTCTGTATATAAGAGCCCAGGGCTGAGGCCCTCTTTCTGGACTGAAGCAGACATGAACCCAACCTCACCCTCATGGGTGGTCAGTGCTTGGGGAGCAGGAGTTCAGGTCCCTTCTAGTCCAGAAAAGGGAGTGGAGGGATGGGATTTTAGGGAGGGGAATGATGTTAACCAGAAGTTAGAAGGTACCCAGGCAGGTCCCTGGCTCACCCTGAGTCCTCACACTTGCCCTCCCACTCACTGCCATCCAAGAGAAGCACGCCATCCCTGCTGAATGTGGGCAGCAGTACCTTGTCAGCAGTGGGGACCACAGGCGGGGCAAGGATGCTGGGAGGGGACTCAGGCCGCTTCTTGTGCTTCTGTTTAAGGCGTTCTTTGTCCTTTCGACTCTGGGGAGGGAAAAGTAACCAGATATTGATGCTGGGGAATCACCTGGGGGAGGATAAACATGACTTGTGTGTGTGGGGCACAGATCTCGTCTCAAGGATGGGACTTATTGGGAGTCAACTCCCCCTGTGGAAGAATAGGGCATTCTGGATGGACAGGAGTGACTTGAGCAAGGTCCTCTAAGTGCTTGGAGCCCCTCCCCCTCAAGCTCCCTGCCTGCTAAAAATAGCTTGTCCCATTATCACGCCAGTGACACAGAGCACCATGTACATATAAAAGCATGCTCATGCAAGGGTGTCTACCAGGGACACAGAGCTGTGCAGAGGGATGGGTGCCCTGTAATATGTGGCATGAGGGGACACAGGCATGTGTACTTACTAACTGGGCTAGCACATGGCTAGACTGTGGAAATGTGCAAATGTGCAGGGCCACATGCCTGGGGCTTTGGGGTCACAGTCATGTCATGGGAAGGACAAGGAAGAATCATACAAACACAAAAAGCACAAGGAAGCCAGGTCCCATCTCGCTCTCTCTGGCCCTCACGTTTTACTTCCTCAGCCCCCTCAGTGGCCTCAGAGGAAGGAAGGGAGCAGGATCCAAGAGCTGGGGACACCTGTGGTAGCTTCTGGAAAGAGGCATGTGTTTGTGAATGTGTGTGGTAAAACAGTGGAGGGGAAGACTTCACCTTCTTCTGGCCCCTCTCATGGTGAGCAGGGTGCTTCTCCTGCTGGGTGGATGGTGATGCTGACCGGCTTCTCCTGCCAGAGATGAAGCCACTGCTGCCTCCCCCTGTGCCACCTCCACTGCCACCACCACCGCTGCCACCTCCTGCTCCTCCTCCTCCTCCTGCTCCTCCTCCTCCTCCTGCTCCTGCTCCTGTTCCTGCTCCTGCTCCTGCTCCTCCTCCTCCACCACTGATGTGCCTGGATGTCTTCTGGGGGAGAAAATTGAGAATAACTGTCAAACTCTCCTCTTACTAGCTTAGGAAAAGTTCTTGGAGGTCACATGATCCAGGGCCAGTCCCATCTGCTCTGTCATCACTAAGAGGACCTAGTGTCCTCCTTGCTGCTCTGCTCAGTCTGGAAATCCTAGAACTTTCCCGGCTGGCTCATCCAACATATAGATTCAACAATTGAGATTCCAAAAAGGCAGGGATTCCCTGGCTGGGCCTGGTGGAGGTGGCCTGGGGCCCAGAACATAGGACCTCATGCTTTCTACCCAGCTCCTTCCTGGCACCCTCTCATCCTGTCTTGGACAAACTGAGCCCCAGGCCATTTCTATTTTCCCCTGAGTAGAAGCTGTGCAGGGACCCTTGTGGGAAATCTCTGCTCCCCTGCACTCCACATCCCATCCTCCCCTCCTCATACTTCATTCCAGCCATCGCCTCTCCTCCCTTGCTCCTAGCCCTTCCCCTCCACCAAACACAGGGTTTGCTCCTGTGCAAGGGATATGCTGCTTTAATCTGTAAAATATCAACAGCAAAACCCAAACTAGCTGGAGTGGTGGCGCAGGAGGATCATGAGTTCAAAGCCAGTCTCAGTAAAAGCAAGGCATTAAGCAACTCAATGAGACCCTGTCTTTAAGTAAAATACAAAATAGGGCTGGGGATGTGGCTCAGTGGTTGAGTGCCCCTGAGTTCAATTCCAGGTATGCAGTCCCCCAAAATAACAAAACCCAAACAACATTCATGTTGCCTCTCCTTACAGCCAGGGGTGCCTTTCCCTCCCTTCCCTACTAATGCACTCTCATTTGCCTGGTCCCAGGCTTGAAGCTGCTCCCTCTAAAGTCACGAATTACCTCCCAATGGCCAAATCCTAGGGCTAACTTCAGGACTCACCAGTCCTGCTCGATGCTCCCCAGCACTAGGCATGGATCCTATCCTGCCAAACTCTGTACCCTCCCGTGTGGCTCCCTTCACACCTTGGTCTACTCTTCCCATGGATAACCTGGAAATTCTAGCCCCAGCCTTATAAACCCAGGCTGTCTCTACTATCTTGCTGGGGGTCTGACAGCCAGCAAACCTGAATGTCTCCACTTAACACCTCTGCAAACCAAACCAACCTACCTTGTCCTAAGTCATCATTAAACTTTGAAAACAAGGTGACCATATAATTTATGTCCCAAATAAGGACATTTCTAGAAATGAACAAGGGTAGCTACTAATCATTATACTAGAACACAGGCATAAACCAAATCTGGCTGGAGCAAACCAGGACACACACTCACCCTACAAAGGCCAGATGAATCCTATCTTCAAGGTACCCCCAGGTGCCTCTAGCTACTGAATGTCTAGAGCCTGGATCCTGTGTCAACCTTACTTCCTGCTTCTCAGCCACCCCCACATTTAGGGGAGTCTACCTAGAATGGCTCTAGCTTCCAGGTTCATCCCTCCATCCCCCCTCCTCGCAGCTGTCTCCCTGCCTCCAGCTTTGGCCCTTCCAATCCAGCTTCATGGTAGCTGCCAGGGTAATCTTCCTAAAAAACAAATCTGATCATGTTACTCTCCACTTACAAGCCTTCTAAGCCTGTGGCCTGGGAGGAGGAGGGGCCCAAGCAGCAGCCTGGCTCTGCAGACACCTCACAGCTTCTGGAACATGCAAATCTCTCCATAGACATGCAATAATACCCGTCCAGCCTGGGGCAGAAGCAGACTCAGCTCTCATCTCCTGCTCTGGTCCCATCCAGCACTCTGTTCTGCTGCTCATGCATGCTCTGTCTCATCTCAGACCTCTGTCCACACCAGGCCTTCTGCCTGGGCCTCATTTCTTCCTGTGTTTGTTTGACAGGTTCTCGAGGAGTTTTTAGATCAGACTACCTGTTCTGAAATCTATCCACCAGCTATGAGGTAAGTTACATGACTTTGGGGAGCCTTGTTTATGCATCTGTGAAATAGGGACAATACAGCATGCCTAGTACTTAGAGATGTTGGGAGGACCACAAAAAATATCCCATGTGGAGAACTTGGTACAGAGGCTCAGGCACAGTAGATATTCACTCCCACACAATCGGTGGCTCTTATTTTTATTTCTAGCTCCACTCAGCTTAAAGGCTCCCTTGTCTTTGAAGCCACCCAGGCGGATAGGCAAGGTTTGAGCTCTGTCTTCTAGGATGGACTACTTGGTTCAGCTCTGGTTCATACCCCTTCAACTGTAAATTATTCCCCATCAAAAGAGGAGCTCCTCAAAGGCAGAGACTGGGTTCTTTCCACCTCCCAGCACCAGGCAGGGGCCTGACCCAGAGCCCACACCCTCTAAACCTCCACTGACAGACCAACTGTGCTGGCAGACCAGATGGGACTCACCATCTTGCTGAAGTGATATTTGCAGTAGCCACAGTATTTGACATTGTCGACCTCCAGCACTTCTTCCTCACACAGCAGGCCTGCCATTTGGGCACTAACCAAGGGAGGTCAGGTGAGAAGGGAGTGGCCACAGACCTGAGCAGCCACCTCCTCTTCCCTTCCTAGACCCCTACTTAAGTGAAGCCAAGACTACCCGAGGAAGCCACTGCCACCATCACCCAAGAAACAGAAGCTAGGATGAGCCCACTCGGCAGCCACCCAGGTAAACCTCAGAGAAGGGGTTGGGAACAGGGATCTTACCAGGTGACATGGAATGCTTGTCGACATCCATGACGATTACAGGTCATACAGGCTCCTGAGGCTGCCTTGCTCTCCCGGCCCTGCTCCTCGCAGATGTAACACGTCTGTAGGACACAGCACACTCGTCCTGTCTTCCACAGAGCCCCTATCCTGCAAGCTGAGGGATCCTTTGGCCTCCCTTTAATTCCAATCTCTCCTCACCATCCCATATTAATGCTAACATCTTTCTGCAGTGATGCAGATCTTCTATAACCTAGACTGTCCAAGAGAGTAGCCTGCAGTCACATGGAATACTTAAAGTATGGCTAGTGTGACTAAGAACTTGAATCCTAAATCCTATATAATTTTAATTTTGCAAAGCCACATGTAGCTAGTGGTTATATTGTAAAGGACTGTCCTTGGTGAGCTCCGAAAGGCTGCTGACTATCTATCTTGCTCCCTGGTGAGCCTATTCCCACCTCTGAGCCTCTGCACATGCAATCTGTACCTGGAACCTAAGACCCTAACATTCTCAAAGCTGACTGTCTCATGCTTTGGTTTCCACCTAAATGTCTTCTTCATTGACCACATTATCTAAAGTAAGCACCCACTAGGTACTCTTTATTTAAATTCCTTTTTTATTTTCTTCACAGCACTTATCACAAATTACATTTACTTTATTTGCCTGTTTATTGATTTCTACAGTCTTCCCACACAAGAGCATGAACTCCATTGGCAGACAGCACATCTGTCTTGATCAACACAGAATACTGTATGTCCGGTACCTTACATCAGTCATAGTAGGCAGTCAATAAAATGTGTCCCAGTAATGAATGAATGAACTACTAGCTAAAAACTCCCCTCTGACAGTGCTACTTCACTGAGTTCCAGAGCATGAGTGTGTGTCTAACAGTGGTAGGTACCTACCCACCTTCAAGTTCCCTGAAAGTGTTCATTGGACAGAATCAAGCTACACCAGAATAAGAAAGCATTGTAGGGACACAAGTATGGGTGGCCAGGGAAGGGACAGTATGGGGCACAGTAGGACTGCTGACCTTATTGAAGCGATCATGAGGCACATACTGCAGCACGATGGGCTCCATGGTGAGCACATTGGCAAACTGCACCTCGGGGATGTAGAGGGCACATACCACGTGGGCCCAGCCTGGGAGAGTGTAGGGGCCAGCCTCAGGGGGGTGGTGAGCCTGACACCCCATCCCTCCCATCCCCAGGCTGCAGACTGTCCCCTTTTTCACAGCCTTCCCATCTGATTCCAGTGCCAGCCAGGGAAAGGAAACCCAGCCTCCACCCCACCCACTCTTGCCTTCCCAGACCTGTTCTGGGGGACTTGCTGACCTCAGGGGCTCAGGGCCCCCCTCACCTCCATTGTCAGTCCTCTTCAATGCCCCGTCTTTGTGTGGGCACAGCTCACACCTCTGCCAATGCAAGGGGCACAGGGAGTTGGGGGATCTGCTGAGCCAGGCCCTCCCTGAACACATTCAAAGGGCCCCAAGATGAAATGATAAGATCCATTGTGGGGTAGTGTAGAGGAAAGAAGTTTGGCCACTAGCTGATAATTGTTGAAGACGGAGTGATGACGGGGACCTGGGGTCTATTATTGAATTCTCCCAACTTTTGCAGCCTTGGAAACTTTTCATAATAAAAAGTTCAAACAAACAAAGTCTCCATGCTTGAGGTGGGGCACAGTGAGGGATGAGCTGAGGGAGAGATGGGGTTGGTGATAGGTATGCAGGAAACAGGAAGTCCTGCATGACAGAACTAAGTCCCACCCTAGCCTCAGCCTCAGAGTCCCTAAACTCAACCAGAGGAGATGCTCAGGTGTGTGCAAAGGGGGAGGGGAGCCAGGAGGAGGAGGCTGGAACTCACCACCCTGGCTGCTCGCTCCTGAGATTCACATTTTCGGCAGAACCAGGGTCCAGTTGGCACCTGGACGATGCCATAGCAAGCTAGAGGTGGGGGAGGAGTCATTGAGGAAAGCTGTCAGCCAGCGGCTTTTCCCCAGGGTAACAGGGGGAAGGGAGTGTGACTCTGAAGAACCAGAGCTAGTTCCAGCAGGGGGGGCTGCTCCCCCAGGCTGGGGGTCACTCTCTAAACAGCAGAACCACAAGGAATGCCCAACAGCACAGGCCAGCCTTTGATCACACAACCAAGCACTACAAACAGGGGCGGGAAGTCTTGAGTCCTTGACCTTAAACTTCTGAAAGATCCTCCCCACCCCACGCCCTTTCTGGACTCATTTCCCAGCTCCAGTCCCGGACTAGTCCCCTGGCATCAGAAACAACAGTCGCGATAGTCAAACACGTTTTGTTGTTATGGGGGGGGGGGACTTCTTAAAGGGCCAGTAAGGGACCAAGCAGGGAAGTCGGGGGTCCAGGAACCTCATCTTCAGCTTCTAACTATCACTGGTACAGGTCAAAAGTCAAGGCTAAGGGCAGGTGCAGTGCAGGTAAAGGAGAGGAGAGTGGCGGGAACTGCCGGCAGCCACAGTACTAAGGGTTGTCCCAGGAAGTGGGGGCCCAGCTGGCTGTGCCAGACAGGCGGGAGATGCCAGCCTGCGCCCTCGGCAAGATTCCTCAAGGAGTTAACTCCCGAACCATGTGCTGCTGGGGGAAACTCCAAACCTCCCTTCTCCATTCCGGCCCCCTGCACAACCGCTCTCCTATCTTCAGCTCTTCCCCGGAGGATTTTAGGAGTCCCTTCTCCCCTGGGACCCTTCTCGTCCCTTCCCGATTCCGCTCCTCCCAGTATCCGGAAGCGAGGGGGGATGACCCCCCCTTGACCTCTTCCTCTCGGAGCCCCGGACCAAAATAACAGGGCGGGAGGGGACACCTCGCAGGTAAACATTCCCCCGGCAGCCCCGACAAGGGCGGCGCGGGGCGCAGGGAGTTCACTCGTCGCTCTCTGGACTCTCCCCAAACTCCCTCAACTTGGGGTGGGGGGCGCGGGACTGGAACAATAGGCAAGAAAACAATGCCTGACCCGGTCCTGGAGGACCGGGCGGGGGGAGTCCCCACGCCTCCCTTCCCTTCAGGTGGGGTGGGGGAGGGGCGCGCGAGCCCCGGGAGGGCTCCGGAGGGCGCGGCCGGGGGCGCCCCGAGCGCGCCGCCCCCGGGGTCCCGCCGCCCCCCCGCGGGCTACCCCCGTACCTTGGTGGACGGCCACGCTGCACGCGTGCCCATCGCAGTAGACCAGCGGGTTCTCGGCCCAGCCCCTCTCGTCCGAACATACGCAGCAGCCTCCTACCATCTCCTTCATACTCCCATGAGCTCCCTCCGGGGCTGGGGCGGGGGGCCGGCCGGCGGGGGTCGGGGGTCAGGGGGGGAGGGAGGGAGCGGGGGGCCGCGCGCCTCCTCGCCCCCTCCTCCGCCGCCGCCGCTTCTTTTCTTTGCCTCCTCCTTCCTCCTCCTCGGCGTCCTCCTCCTCCTCCTCGCTCGCTCTGTCTGGCCGCCCCCCCCGCCGTGCTCTCGCCCTCATGCCCCGACGGCCCCCCCCCAACAATGAGACTCGCGCGCCGGGCTCGACCCCTCCGCGCCGCTCGCCCGGCTACCACGGCTGCCCGGCCGCCGCGCAGCCAGGGCCCGGCGGGGGAGGCGCCGAGTGGCACATCGCGGGTGCCCGCCCGCCCCGCGCCGCCCGCTCACGCGCCGCCCCCCCGGCCCCCCTGCCCCGCCGCGGCAGCCATGGCCGCGCGCCTCCGCTCACTCGCTCGCTCGCTCCCGGCCCGCCCGCCGCCCGCCGCCGGGTAAAGTCTTAGGTTCAGGAAACAAAGCCTGGCTTGGTAGGGAGCTTTTCGCTCCTTCGCTCCGTGGTTCTTTTCCTTCTTTTTTTTTCGTTTTTTGGCTCTCGGTTGTCGCTCCCGAGCCCTCCCTCTGCCTGCCTCCCATCTCGTGCGGGGGTGTCCGATTCCCAACCCGCTACGCCCGGGTCTCAGTCTCTGCGTCACTTCTTCAACCTCAGAGAAATTTGGAGGTGAAGACCAGGGACGCGGAAAGGAATAGGAGCGACGCGGGCTGCTCGCTTCTAAGTGTTTGGGGGTC
This sequence comes from Marmota flaviventris, assembly GCF_047511675.1. Classification (NCBI taxonomy): domain Eukaryota; kingdom Metazoa; phylum Chordata; class Mammalia; order Rodentia; family Sciuridae; genus Marmota; species Marmota flaviventris. The sequence continues at coordinate 54,990,747 of NC_092514.1, read as the reverse complement.
TCTTTGGACGGTAGCGCACGGGCCCTTTCCTCCGAGGCCACTCTGGAGGGTAGACATTCTTGCACGTGCAGTCACTTATTCATTAAACAAATATTTATTGAACGCTTAGTATGTGCCAGCCGCCAGGAGAGTAGCGAACAAAATAGATATCCCTGCCCTCGAGGAGCTTTTCGTTGTCACGGACACACGCGCACACACTGGGACCCAGATCTCCAAGGCGCACAGAGGCACGCGCAGCTTCATCCAGGCACACCACCTGACCCTCCTGGAGACCCAAGCCCAGCTCCAGTTCCGCTGGCGCGCCGGAGAGACCCACGCGCGCTAGAGACCGCAACCACGGAGGTGGTCACGAACAAGTTACCCTTGACCGCTAAGCACGCACACAAACACAATGGCACGCACACAGCTCCCTCCAAAGGGCTAAAGTCCCCAACACTGAGTCTCGGGTCAGAAGTGAGGGGACATTAGCCCGAAGATTTCTTCCCCAAGACTAGTGTGGGGAAAGGGGACGAGATCTGACTCCCACACATTTCCTAAAGGGGGGTCGGCGCCCGTGGGGACTAAAGGTCACCCTCCCCCACAGCGGGAGGTGGGGTGGTGGAGGGGAGGAGGCAGCCCTGGGGGCTTCAGCGACACTTCAAAGACTTCGCGGCCGGGAATGCTTCCTGAGGGGGAGGGGTCGAGAGAGGGAAGAGGGGAAGGCCGGCCAGGGGATTGGGGATGGAGTAGGCCGCCCCCCTTCAGCGCACTGCCCCCCTGGCAGACTCTTCCGCCGGGTCCGCCTCCTTTTCACCAGCACCTGTTCAACCGGAACATCAAGGGGCCGGGGCCGCCGCTCCCCCCTCCGCGTCTCTTTAGTACCTTTCATCCGGGCCAAGGGGGGAGCGAATCCCCGCCCAGGAGGGGAGGGTTTGCCGGGGGAGAACTTGTCCTTGACCTGGTCGGTGGCGTCAGGGATTTACTCCCTTAATCCTGGCCAGGCGGGAGTTTGGGGAGATCCGGGAAGCTGAGTTCCAGGCTGCAACCCCCAACCCTGCTCGCTCCAGCGTGGATACGGGGAATCCCGGAGGGCTGCCGGGACGAAGAGCCGTCTATCTTTTCGGCGGCTTCCGTGCCTGAGGGAAGGAGCCGAGAGCCCGGGTATTATCCAACGCCTGTCCGAGGGCCGGGATCCCAGCCAGGACGTTTGCACTCCAGTTTCTTGGTCAGTTTTGTGAACTTCGCTCATACGAAAAGTCAAACAAGACGCAGAGGAGAAACCTTATTTAGGAGTTTCTAACGAATTATCTTTACTAGCAAGAATAAAATTGCAAGAAAAACGCGAAAATGCCAGTGTTAACCATGCGCCAGTTTCAGAATATTTGAATATTTGCTTTCGGGATTCACCACTGCCATGGTAGTCACATTCGGGTTTCGCCAAACTGGAGTCATTTGAAGACTCATTGGTCCCTGCGCCCAGGGGACAGGGGCCGGGAGGCTTTTTTGTCCTGGATCAGCTCGGTGCCCGGTGTGCCCCTGAAGCCTGTGGGATGCACGGCTGACGACACTTACACGTTTAGTATTTTAGGAATATTGTTTCGTTTAATCCTTTAGGATGGGCTTTAATGGCTCCACTTTGTGGACGGAGCAACTGAGGTCTCCACGTTTTAAAATGACTTGCTCAACAACACACAGCCTGAAAGCAGCCGAGCAGCCAGGATTCGAACCCACTCTGTCCTCGGCTAGGGCTGGGGCTCCAACACTGTGCCTGTGCAGAGCGGGGGGTGCCCAATTCTCCTCTATGTGCGCATCCACCACCGTTTCCCTCCGAGGTCCGGGGCAGGCCGGCGCCCCCCGGGCGGGCTACATTCGCCGCAGGTACTCGAGGCTGAGCTGTCAAGCTCATTCTTCAGTTGCCAACATTTATTTTCCTGAGTACCCACTATGCGCCGACTCACGAATATGGGGCAAGAGCAAGACTAGGAAAAGTGGTTTCTAGTTCATTGTGCTATTTGGGGTGTGAGCGATCACGATTTGAGGTGTTACGCAGATCCTCGCTGTGCGGTTTTCGGCGAGTGACTTCACCTCTCCTAGTCTCAGCCTGTCTCTCCGAAAGTGGAGTATTGATAACCTCTGGCAAGGGCTGTAGGGAAAACTGAACGAAAATCCTCTGCAAAGCGCTAGGACACACAGTAGGTGCTCAGTTCCTGAAGATCTCCGCCCCGCCCCGCGGAGCTAAGCTGGCCAGAGCAGCGCGTTCGCGTTCCCGCTTCCCGCCCCGCGCGTCCCGCGGCAAAGGGACTGGGGCAGAGACGACCAAACAGAAAATTATTTCCGCCCGCTCGGCCCGCCCCGCCCCGCCCCGCCCGTCCCCGGAGCCAGAAGGGGATTGTGGGGCCGCCGCGGCCGCCGCCGGAGCCGAGCGGGGCGGAAGCGCGCGTAGCGCTGCTGCTCGGGCCCGACCGCGCCGGCCCCCGCACCTCCCGGCCGGGGCTGCCGGCTGAGGTCGGGGCGGTCCTGGGGCGGAGGCGCCTGCTGCCGGGCGCGTTTCCGCGAAGTCTGGCTCGCTGGTTCCCGGAACCGAGCGGGGAAGGCCGGAGTGTGTTGCGGTTTCGCTTCTTCTAGCCAGCCTGGCGTTTGGTTTCGCCGGTCCCGGGGGCCGGGGGTGCGACCTCTCCTCTGGGCCATTAGACAGCCCCAGGCTCGAAGAAGAGACTGCGCCGGCGCCCGCGGGTTTGCGTTTCCTTTGCATATCGTTTTCTGCCCTCAAAGTGAAGCTTCTGACCTTGGGGGCGTTGGGAGAGGTTAAGTTCCTTTCCCTAGGTAATCCATCCATTGAGAGGCTTCAGGTGGTTGGGTGGGAACGCCTGGCGTGACCTGGAGGGTCGCTCTACTATCAGACAGACCTAGGTTCCAGTCCTAGCCCTGTCACTTACTGATTATGACCTACCCTAATGCCTTATCAAGGATCCTCAGTTTCCCCATCTGAGGCTATTAGTACCAATCAGCGATGACATGGCCACCTTGACTGTCACGTGCGGGGCCCAGGGAAAGGTGATTTCCCCTTAAAGGTTATGACTGGTGACGGTCCAGTCCATCTAGTAGGCCTGGTCTGCTTGCATGGGTGACGTAGAGGTTTTTTCCTAAGTTAAACCCCCCAGTTCATGGTAGATAAAGGCTGATCTAAAGAGGAACTAGTGGGAGTGAGGGGATTCCCCAGGCATTAGGAGGTCCATAGTCATGATTACTGTAGTGACTCTGCACATGTGGGGTTTCTGGCTTTTCACAGATTCCTCAACAGGAAGAATACCATACTTAGTTTCAAATCCTGCCTCTGCCATTAGCTAGCAGTCTTGGTTTGCCAAACTGTAAAATGGGGGCCATTGGATACCTTCCTCCAATCTGTAGGACTATGGCAACTCCTGCCAGGGTCCCAGCAGGTGCTTTAATAGCTTCCAGTGAGGCCCAGTAGTTCCCTTGATCTTGTTAAAGCATCAGAGACTTCCAGGGAGTTAGGTTGGGCAGGAGAGGAAGAAGGGCAAGAGAGGAGATAGCCATCTACCTAAACTTCAAAGCTCCCAGCAATATGATCTTGAGAAAAGCAATTACCCTCTCTGATATTTGATTGGGTGACAAAAATCTCGAAAGCCCTCTTGGAGTTAACATTCTGTAGGTTGATGACTATGCTCCTGGGGAAGTTTGGGGGAGGGGGGCAGGGGACAGATGACTAGTATGCATTTGCCTTGCGGTGTTCCTCTTTTTCTACCAGTTCTTCCTGACATCTAATCTTCTTTCCTCTTGTTATAATTAACCATCAGGACAGAAGTTGAAAAAGTTATATTACTCTGTCTTTTAGTAATTACTTCACTGGACTGACCATGCAAGATACACAGATAACACCCAGGCTAGTGGGGGTATCAGACATAGAGAAATAACTAAGATGGTAAGGGCTATGAATAGTGCCCACACGGTCAGGGAGTGGAGTAACTGTGTTTGTGGGATCAGGAAAGGCTTGAGCTAGGACCCAGTGGGTGACAAGGGTTTACTGGCAGATGTGGGGAAGAAGAACATCCGGTGGAGGAGAACAGCATAGTCAAAGGCACAGGAGCAGGAACCATAAAGTTAGTGTGCTAGAGTTTTGTATTGTGGCAACCACATGGCAGTCTGTGTGGCAGGAGAAGGATGGGGGAATGGCAGGAAGGTGACAGTGAGGAGCCTTGGATGTCTTGCCAAGGAGTTTGGGCTTAATCCTTAGGGAAATGGGGAGCTGTGGGACTTTTAAGTAAAGGGTGCATGGTCCTACTAACACTAACACATGGGTTGTCAAATGAGGGATTGGATAGGGTTGGGAGATGATAGGACAGCAATTCTCTAACCTTTCAAGTCCTTGGCGGTCTGGTTCACATGCAGATTCTAATCCAGTAGGTCTGGGGTGGGGTCTGAGAACCATTATTTTTAAAAAGCCCCCACATGAGGCTGTGTGGCTGATCCAAAGAGGGCATGGGGTTAGCTTCTTAGGGTTCATGTGCGAGATGAGGCTTCAACTCTGGTGGCAGCAGGTGAAAGAAAGTTTGGGTGTGAGGATATTAAGAAGGTGGCATATAGCTGGTGCATGGCGTACTGTGTAATCCCAGCAGCTCAGGAGGCTGAGGTAGGAGGATCACGAGTTCAAAGCCAGCCTCAGCAAATAGGGCTAGGGATGTTGCTCAGTGGTCAAGTGCCCCTGAGTTTAAAACCCGGTACCCCCCCCAAAAAAAAAAAAAGGTAGGGGGCTGCAGATATAGCCCAGTTGGTAGAGTGCTTGCCTTGCATGCACAAGGCCCTGGATTCAATCCCCAGCACCAAAAAAAAAAAAAAAGAGGAAGAAGAAGAAGGTGGGATGTGCCCACCACTAAGGTGGCATGTACCTATAATCCCATAGACTCTGGAGGCTGAGGCAGGAGAATTGCAAATTCAAGGCTAGCCTTAGAGATTTAGCGAGGCCCTAAGCAATTTAAGGAGACCCTATCTCATAATAAAAAGGCTGAGGATGTGGCTCAGTGATAAACGTTTCCTGGGTTCAAACCCCAGAAGCAAGAGAGAGGAGAAAAGAGGGATGTTGTCTCCCCCACTCCCCCAGTGCTGGGCCTCATGCATGCCAGGCAAGCACTCACTCAACCCTTGAGCCACATCCTCAGCCCAAGAAGGTGGGATGTTAGGAATGGGACTGGGGCTGCTTGGCAAGGCAACACCAAGAGAATGAGTGACTCCTAGGGGTGCAGTCAAGGGGATTTGATGATTGGTTCTCATCTGTGCACTCAGTGGTAGAACCTAGGGTTGTGGGGGGAGCTAGTTATGGAACCACTTTGGATATGCTGACATTGGCCACGTGTGGCAGCTGAGGTGGTAATGCTCTGGAGACAGTGACTTTCTGGCTCAGCAGACAGTGTAGGCTCCAAACCAAGAGTGAGGGCTAGCAGGTTGTTCTGGGAAGCAGGGATGTGGTCATGGAAATCAAGAGAGGGGCATTAGGAAGGAGGCAGCCAGGTGCCTTGGAGCCCGCCTATAATCCCAGTGCTCTGAAGGCTGAAGCAGGAGGATCACATGGTCAAAGCAGCCTTAGCAACTCAGCTAGGCCCTCAGCAATTTAGCAAGACCCAGTCTCAAAGTCAAAAAAAAAAAAAAAAAGGTAGGGGGTGGGGCTGGGATTGTGGCTCAGTGGTTAAGCACCTCTGGTTTAAAAAAAAGGAAGTAGCAGCAGGGTCACATGCCATCAAGAGGTCAAGGGGAGGGAAGTGTTCTACAAAGGAGGAAGCCTAGTGACCTCAGCCTGGAAAGTTTCTGGCACTGGGAGTGGATCCTGACAAATTAGGAGGTGAGAAAGAAAGAAACGGTGGGAAGCAGCCCTAGGGCAATGAGAGAACCGAGAGGCAAGGATGAACACCAGGGATAAGAGCAAGTGTGGGGGACAGCAGAGTCCTTGCCTGCTGCAAGGCACACCATGCTGTGAGGTGTGTTCCATTCTATGGGCATGGAAGGTCCAGAGGGAGCCCTGAGGAAGGAACTCTAGACTCTGCCTGGAACATTAGGTAAGGCTTTTGGGAGGAGGCAGTGTCAGCTGTGACATTAAGGTGACCAGAATTTGCTGGATAACTGGTGGAGAGAGAGTCTAGCAGGCTGAGACCAGGACATGAGGCCAGCATGAGAGCCCCACCATGCTCAGGGGGTGCACATGCCCAGTGTGAGGAAGGGGAGGTGAGAACAGACAGGAGGAAAGGGATCAGGGCATCTCACACCTGGCCCAGACTTGACCCAAGGAAGATGAGGTCCCTTGGAAGATACTGAGCAGATGCTTATGTTGTGAGGTGCACCATGGCTGCCCAGAGTTGGTGCCCAGGGGGGTTAAGGCAAAAGACAGAGTGACTTGAAATTATGCTTTGTATAAATTAGTGCTAGAATGTAAGTTCCATAGGGTAGTAGTTTTATGTGTTGTATTCAAGCACCTGGGTCAGCATCTGGCACATAGTAGGTATTCAGATAATTCTTGTCAGGTAAATGGGTGATTGATTGAATATCTCTGAGAGTGAGGAAGAAGCTCTGTACTTCTGGGAGTGTTGATAGGGATGGAGAGAGAATCCATAGTGAGTAAAGTCAAGAGAAGAGGATAATTGATGGTAGTGAGAGAGTTGGAGGTTCTTTTTGTGTGTGTGTGTGGTTCTGGGGATTGAACCCAGGACTTTGTGCATGCAAGGCAAGTACTCTACCAACTGAGCCCTAGAGTTGGAGGTTGAGTCCTGGGTGTGGATCTTAACTGGAATCCTGAAGCAGCCATTGGCAGAGAGTTGATTAATTCAGGTTGGGGCTAACTGAGTTTGTGCTGTAGTGGATTGACCTCGAAGAGGACCCTGTGTGTGTGTATGTGTGTGTGTGTGTGGCATTAGAAATTGTAAAATGACTTTGAGGTGTGTGTAATATTCTATCTCTTCTCACATATCCTTGATACTCTGAAAAAAATAGCTGAGGATATCTTTGAACACTGTCAGCAATAGATGGTAAATGAAGCCCTGAGATGGATGAGATCATGCTGAGAGGCTCGGCAGGTGCAGGGAACACAAGGCCAAGGCCAGTGGCCCAGGGATCCTGGCACTGAAGAGGGGAAGAGGGAGAGAAGCCAAGCAAGGAGCATGAAGAAGGAGCATCGAGAGATGGAGGAAGAACCCAGAGAGACTAAGGTCCTGGGAACCCCAGAGGAAAGGAAAGAAGGAGGGAGTGGCCCCACAGAGCAGGCGGCTCAGCAGACAGATGCAGCTGCATCGTGGTGGTGGCGGGGTGCACAGTCCATCCCAGAGGGGACAGCGGGTGGGGGGTGGGTGGCAGGGAGGTCAAAGGAAGCATGGCATGCATTTTTAATGGGAACAGTCTCAGGCTGTGGAACACAGGGGACAGCCTGCTTCCCCAGAGGGAAGGATGGATGCAGAATGTGTGTGTGTGTGTGTCTTTTCTGCTTGATGGTCTATATTTTCTCTTTTTAAAAAACCACTTCTCTAAGCCAGGTGCAGTGGCACACTCCTTGTTTTATCAGCTTATTCACTGCTGTGACCAAAATACCTGACAAGAACAGTTAGAGGATGAAAAGTTAATTTGGGGACTCATGGTTTCAGAGGTCTTAGACCATAGATGGCTGACTCCATTATTTGGGGCTTGAGGTGAGGCAGAAGATCATGGTAGAAGAATGTGGCAGAGGAAAGCAGTTCAGGACATGGCCACCGGGAAGCAGAGAGAGATTCTACTTGCCAGATACAAAATATATATCCCAAAGGCATGTCCCCAGTGACCTACCTCCAGCCACATCCCACCTACCTGCAGTCTCCACCCAGTTAATCCCTACCAGGGGATTAATTCACTGGTTAGATTAAACCTGTCATAACCCAATCATTTCACCTTTCATTGTCTTACATCTGAGCTTTTGGGGAACACCTCATATCTAAACCATAACACACTTGTAATCCCAGCAATTCTGGAGGCTAAGGCAGGAAGACTAAGAGTTCAAGGTCAGCCTCAGCAATTTAGTGAGATTCTGTCTCAAAATAAAAAATAAAAAGGACTGATGATGTGGCTGAATGGTAAAGGGCCCCTACATTCAATTCCCAGTACCAAAAAAAAAACAAAACAAAACTGTTTTTTATTTTATTTTGGTACTGGGGATTGAACTCAAGGGCTCTCTACCACTGAGCCACATCCCCAACCCTTATTATTTTTTATTTTGAGATAAGGTCTTGCTAAGTTACTGAGGCTGGCCACATTCTTGTGATCCTCCTGCCTCGGTCTCTCAAGTTGCTGAAGTGAGAGGTGTGAGTCACCACACCTGGCTAATTCTCTGTTGTTTTTTTTGTTTGTTTGTTTTGTTGGTTTTTTTTTAAATAATTTTAATATTTATTTTTTAGTTTTCGGTGGGCACAACATCTTTGTTTGTATGTGGTGCTGAGGATCGAACCCTGGCCGCGCGCATGCCAGGCAAGCGTGCTACCGCTTGAGCCACATCCCCAGCCCTAATTCTCTGTTTTTTAATATTGACTTTATTATGGTATAATTTATACACAGTAAAATACACTTTATTTTATATTTGTGTGTGTGTGTGTGTGTGTGTGTGTGTGTTGCTGGCAATGAACCCAGGGCCTCTCCCATGCTAGGTAAATGTTCTAGCACCGAGCTATACCACCCCCTCCTTGAAATGCACACATTTTAAGCATATAGGTAGTAACTTTTAACAAATTATACAGCCATGTAACCACCACCCTGATAGAAATATAGAGCACTTCCATCTGTCTGGAAAATTCCTTTATATCCCATTGCAACTAGTTACTCAGCCCCAGATGGTATTGATCTGATTTCTCTTACTGCACAATAGGTGAGATTTCTGGTCCTAGAACTTCATAAGAATATATGATATATGCTATTCTGTGTTTGTCATTTCTTGCTCAGCCATGTAATTTCTCTTTAAAACAGGAAACAAAACCATGGCTGAGATGGGGACTCCATAGGAGGGCAGTGGAGGGAACCCCACAGGGTTGTGGGATAAGAGGGACCAGACAGGACAGAGACAGCAAATGAACAGTGACCTTGATTTTGGCCTTTAGCAGAAGCAGAATACAGCCATGTGGATTTGGGATCAAGGATAAGGCTGAGCTCAAAGGGCTGAGGATCCCAAGATACAGCAAGCCTTGGTCATGGCAAGGCCAGCTGGGCCCTGTACCCCTCCGTGCTGTGGAGATAAGGAGGCCAGGACCCAGAGGTGGACAAGGAGAGTCTTCAGGATGAAGATCGGAGTTGGGATTCAAAATCCTCCCACACTGCAGTCATTGTTGGCTGTCTCCTCTGGTGGAATGTCTCTGGAAACTTCCCTGTGTTCTCTGACTCTGGCCCAGGCCTTCAGTGCCTTGATCCCGACCCTCTGCTTTTCTAGCCAAGCCTCAGCTGGGATCCATCTCCTCTCCCTCTCATGGAGCCTGTGGTCCTGATATGCAGCCTCTTTTCTTGCTCTTCCCCTCAGCCTGCAGATAGACTCAGGCCACCATCCCCCTTGGTCTGGTCCCCCAGACCTCATCTGTCCCATCCCTTTCCTGCTTTTTTAACCACATGCACAGTTCAGCCTCCAACTCCACCTCACTTCTGTGAAATTGTTCCAGAAGTCACCAGTAACCCCCTGTCAGGGACATGTTCTAGAGGATGTGGCTGTCCAGTGGCCCCTGTCATATTTTAGGAGAATGCACCATTGGATGGTGTAACCTAGATCTCTCCTTTTTTTCTGTGATACGGAGATTGAATCCAGGAGTGCTCCACCACTGACCTACATCCCCAACTCTTTTGAACTTTTCTAATATTTTGAGACGGTGTCTCACTAAGTTGCTGAGGCTGGTCTTAAACTTGTCATCCTCTTATCTCAGCCTCCTTGGTAGCTGGGATTATAGGTGTGAACCACCATGCCTGCTGCCCTAGATCTCCATCTACTCATTCTTCCCCCTTTCACCCCACACCAGCTGCTTCACAGCCTTCTCCATCTCACTTGATGGAAACTTGATCTTACCAGTTGATCTGACTGAAAACCTTGGATTCATTGTTGCTTCCCCTCCCAAATTCACTCAAGTCAGTGTATCCTGTCAACTCTGCCTTCAAGATATGTACAGATTAGATGGCTCCCACCATCTCTACCTTTGTTTTTGCTGCTGGACTACTGTGATAGCCTCCTAGCTGCCCTCCCTGCCTCTGTCCATTAATCCCCACACCATGGCTACTCTGATCCTCTTCCACTGTGAGATGATCAGGTCCCCCATGTCCACCGAGGTTCAAAGTCCTCCAGGGGTTCCACTACATTCACAGGGAAGCCCAAGTCCTTACAGGGCCTACATGGTCCTGCTTCAAACCAGGGCTCCTCCATTCCCCATCCACGAGGCTGCAGACACCTGGCTTCCTGGCAGTTCCCCACCATATACCTGCCTTCTTGATTAGGCTTTCTTGGTCCAGCCTATTTAAAAGTGCACCCTGCCCCCACTCCCACGTGTTCCATCTTCCTTATACTTTTTCTTTGTCGTTAATTTTCCACAGTATTCATGTATGTATGTCTTTTTATTATTCTTACCTGGCACCTGTAACCGCCATGAAGTCAGGGATCTTTATGGATTTTATTGCTGTTCAAGGGCCTAGGACTGTGCCTGGCACATAGTAGGTTCTCAATAAATGTTTACAGAAAGGACTTAAGGAATTCTGAGCCCCTGAACACATGCCCAAAAGGTGTGCATGTGACACAAGCTGGGCTCATCTAATGCCTCTGTGCTCTGCTGTCTTGATGGGGCAGGGGAGCATATTCTTTTTTTTTTTTTTTTCTTCATTTTTTTGGTACTGGGGATTGAACCCAGGGGTGCCTTACCACTGGGCCACATCCCTTGCTCACATCTTATTTTGAGACATGGTCTCACTAAGTTGCTGAGGTTGGCCTTGAACTTGTGATCCTCCTGCCTCAGCCTTCCAAATTGCTGGGATTATAGACATGGGCTTGTGCGCAGCCTGGCTGGGAGTCACTCTTTTTTTTTTTTTTTTTTAATTATTTATTTATGGGCTGGGGATGTGGCTCAAGCGGTAGCACGCTCGCCTGGCATGCGTGCGGCCCAGGTTCGATCCTCAGCACCACATACAAATAAAGATGTTGTGTCTGCCGAAAACTACAAAATAAATATTAAAATTCTCTCTCTCTCTCTCTCTCTCTTAAAAAAAAAATATTTATTTATTTTAGTTTTCGGTGGACACACATCTTTGTTTGTATGTGGTGCTGAGATCGAACCCGGGCCTCAGGCATGCCAGGCGAGCGTGCTACCACTTGAGCCACATCCCCAGCCCCTGGGAGTCACTCTTGATGGCTTTGCTGATAGCACCCCATGAGTGACTTGTCCTGTGCCTATTCCTGTCCTTTTTGCTTCTTGGCCCCCCCGGGCTGCAGGTCTAGATGATTTCTCTCATATCTCTGCTTTTGCTACGAATCCAGGTCTTCTGAGTCTCAGAACCACTCAGGCTGGTCACTCCTCAATCACTGTCCGCCCTGGGCTCTCCATGGCCCTTGTCCCCAGGATGCTTGTTTCCCCTGCAGACTTGCTCCCCTTCCCTGACAGCCTTCCTTGCTCACATTTCTCCTCTGCCCTGTGAGGGTCCTCTCTCCCTGCCCGTCCCTCAGGGGCCTCTTCTGGCTCTACATAGCTTTCCCTGGAAGAGTTTCTCCATACCTGACCCCTTGGCTTTGACCTGGATGCCTGTGACCTGGTCCTGACTGCTCTTCAGTTCCAGACCCCCTTTCCTGGGTCTCTACAGGCCACATCCCTGAGTCCACCACTGACTGTGTACCTCCCTCCTCCCCTTCCTCTTGTTGGTCCCACCTGTCTTCATGGCCTCCGAAGACAAAAACCACGGTGTCCTTCCCAACTTTTCTTCTCACTCCTAACTAGCCACTAAGCCCCACAGAATCTCCCTTGTCCCTGCTTCAATCTGAAAGTGGCCCTGCTTTCCCTAAGCACAACCCTCATTCAGCCCAATCATTATTGTCACAGACCTCTGCAGCTGTCTCCCATTGTCCTTGTCACCGCCTCCTCCAAGCAGCAATTTAAACTGACCTCTGGATCACATTTCCTTTGAGCATTGAATGTGCAGGCCCCAGGACCCCCTCCTCAGGCAGCTCAGAGAATTCACGGGCCCCTGATTTAAATGTCTGGCCCACTTCAGCCAGAGAGAGAGAAGTACAGTCCAGGTTCACACTTACCCTTTCACACTCACAGAACGCAGGCCTCCTCAGAATGAATGGGAGAGTGTCCTTGCTTTGAATGAAACGCCAATGAGGGACAACTTAAGCTAATTATCAAGTCATGCCGGAAGCCAAATTATAGACATTGTCAGGTTATAAACACCATTTCTCCAGAGAGCCGCTTGAAGACATCTGGGCAGCTGGGAGGTAGCCGAGCTCATTATCTTCCCCTCCAACTGGCTCTGTCTTCTTGTCCCACCCAACATGTGGGGGAAACTTTGGCCTGAGCCAGGAGTCTGCTCCCCCACCCCCTGCCCAAAGCTAACAGGCTACAGGTATAACGATTCTCCCTCAAATACCTATCCAATTCTTGGCCAGTACCTGCCATGTGAAGACTTTAACATATGTGGCTGCAGCCTTGGGTGAGTGACTGAACAAGTCAGAGCCTCTGTTTTATGGAAAAACTGGATTCTTCTTTTTTGGGGGGCGTGATGGTACTGGGGATTGAATTCAGGGGCACTTGACTACAGAGCCACATCCCCAGTACTACCTTGTATTTTATTTAGAGACAGTGGAGATTTAGCTGAGATGGAGTGTGCCAAATAAGCCTAGTGAGGAGTTCAAACTAGCAAGTGCTGGTCCCCATCCCCTTCTCACTCCCTCTCCTTAATTTCTCCCATTGCCAAGTCTGATCCAACCACTTCCATGGCTTCAAAATGGTCCGTAACTCTCCATCCTACAAGACAAAGTCCAAATTTCTTATCAAAGCCTTCTGCCAGGCTGGGGCTATGACAGAGCACTTGCCTAGCATGTGTGAGGCACTGGATTCGATCCTCGGCACCACATAGAAATAAACAAATAAGGGCTGGGGACGTGGCTCAGTGGTAGAGCACTTGCCTGGCATGTATAAGGCACAGGATTCGATTCTCAGCACCACATAGAAATAAATAAAGATCCATTGACAACTAAAAAAAAATTTTAAAAAAGAAATAAATAATATAAAGGCATGCTGTCCATCTACAACTACAAAAAAAAGTTAAAAAAAAAAAAAAGCCATCTGCCTTTTGAGTTCTAGTTCCTGCCCGTCCTCCTTCTTGTGGTTCAGCTACACTAGCCTCCTTTATACATTTCTTTAAAGCACAGTCATGCCAAAGACTGTGAAGGAAGAAAGTGCAACGTCCTGATGGAGGGATTGGCTGTCACCCATAAGACTCAGGCATTGAAGACATCCTGAGGTCATCATAGTGCAAGATGCAGTGGGAGCATTACCTATGAAGTGTTTGCAGTGTTCTTGTCCATAGTGAACCTCAATCTAATGACGCTCGAAGTTTCAGTTTACAGGATAAACAACATCCCACAGAAGCAATCAGAGAAATCTGGAAGGTGGGACATGATGTCTATAATTCCTTAGCAATTGGGGCTGGGGTTGTGTCTCAGTGGCTAGTGCTCTCCTAGCACGTGTGAGGCCCTGGGTTCAATCCTCAGCACCACATAATAATAAATAAATAAAGGAATAAAAATTTTTAAAAAATCTTCAGCAGTTGAACAAATCAATGGCATGGGTCAGTGAAGATTATCCTAGATTTCAATGAGACTTCAGAGACATAACACAATGCAGTGTAAGATCTTATTTAAATCCTGGATGGAACTAACCAAATGGAATAAAAAAAGCATATTCTGGAGCTATAGCTCATATTACAGGGACAAGTAGTTAAATTTGAGTATGCAGGGTATTAGATGATACTAAGGAAGAATTGTTAACATTGTGAGTTAGGATTATAATATTGTAGTGAGCAAATTATCTGCAGTATTTATGGGTGAACTGCCTTGCAAACTCTAAATTACTTGAAAATATCTCTTCAAAAATGAAAAGTATACTAAAATGTTAATTAGTAAATCTAGGTAATGAGCATATGGGGGAATTCATTTTGCTATAGGGTACTTTTGTGTGAATATTGGTAGTGGGGACTGAAACCAAGGGTTCTCCTATACCACTGAGCCAGCCCTTTTGATTTTTTAAGTCGGGGTTTCACTAAGTTGCTTAGGGCCTTGCTCAGTTGCTGAGACTGGCTTTGAATTTGCAATCCTTCTGCCTCAGCCTCCTGAGCTGCCAGCATGCAGGCATGAGCCAGTATACCTGATTTGGCTATTTCTTTTTAGGTTTAAAAATGTGCATAGTAAAAGTGAGATGGTTTTGGGTTTTTTTTGTTTGTTTGTTTGTTTGTTTGTTTTTTGTTTTTTGGTACTGGGGATTGAGCTCAGGGGCACTTGACCACTGAGACACATCCCCAGTCCTATTTTGTATTTTATTTAGAGACAGGTTCTCACTGAGTTGCTTACCACCTTGTTAAATTGCGGAGGCTGGCTTTGAACTCTCTATCCTCCTGCCTCAGCCTCCTGAGCCGCTGGGATTACAGGTGTGCACCACTGTGCCAGACTTGTATAAATGATTTTTTTTTTTTTTAGTTGTAGTTGGACACAATACCTTTATTTTATTTATTTGTTTTTATGTGGTGCTAAGGATAGAACCCAGTGCCTTGCACGTGCTAGGTGAGCGCTCTACCGCTGAGCCACAACCTCAGTCCTGTAAAAATGATTTTTTAAAAAATATTTTTAGTTGTAGATGGACATAATGCCCTTATTTTATTTATTTATTTTTATAAGTTGCTGAGAATCAAATCCAGTACCTCACACTTGCTAGGCAAGAGCTCTAACACTGAGCCACAACCCCAGCCCATAAAAAAAGATTTTTAAAAAAGTATTTGAGTACCAACTCTGTGCCAATCACAGAGCTAAGGCAACATTGAATATGGTCTCTGTCTCCATGAAACAGAGTGGTGGGAGGGAAGGGAATCAGGTGAAAATGCTTTGAAGGGAATGTACACAGTTCTCAGAGGATGGGACATGGCTGAAACTGACCAGAACTGGGGGGGGAGGGTGGGGAAAACTTTTCTTCAAGGAAGGGATGACTCAGCGATGCTCTGGGTAGGAGCAGACACTGGCCAGAGAAAGGGAGAAGAAGGGAGAGCCGGTGTGGAGGGAGGAGAGGAGGAAGCCTGTTGCTTTAGACACTAAAGAAGGACCAAGTGGTTGAAGGGAAAGAGAACATCTCAGGAGAGAAGGTCAGTGGAGGAACCCCTCTCCCTCCCAGGAAGGAACTGTGTATAAGGTTGTCATTAGGGTAACCATACTTGGCTGAGTGAGATGGGGAACCATTAGATTTTTTGAAAAATTATTACGAACAATCTTATTTTAACAAATAAGAAAATTTAGGTGACAGTTAAATGATTTTTCAGAGCTGGGGCTGTAGCTCAGTGGTTGAGCACTTGCCTAGCACATGCAAGGCCCTGGGAGGTGACTCCAGTACCGTAAAAAATAAATGAAAATAAATTTTAAGAAGAAAGATTTTTTTTTTTTTTTAAGAAAGAGAGAGAGACAGAGAGAGAGAGAATTTTAATATTTATTTTTTTAGTTTCGGCGTACACAACATCTTTGTTTGTATGTGGTGCTGAGGATCGAACCCAGGCCGCATGCACACCAGGCAAGCGCGCTACCGCTTGAGCCACATCCCCAGCCCCTGAAGAAAGATTTTTGAGAAGAGGTATAACACACACCAGTCTGTGGCTTTGAGAAGATACCTGGGGTGTTAACAATGTTGTGACTTCCTGAGGTACTGACTCAGGTGTCAGGACAGTGACTGGTTTCTGGCTGTGGAGGTGAATGGGTAGGGAACCATACATTGAGACAGCTGTCCCTAGGGGTGCAACTCATGGCAGTGGCAGGATGGTGGTCACTAATGGTTTGGGACAGGTTTAGTCTGAAGGCTTTGGAAATGCCCAGGGTAGCTGAGTGGGCAGTGGGGTGTATAGGAACTGAGGACAGCGTGAGCCCTGGTGGACCGATGGTGATTGCAAAGTGGTCATGGAAGAGGATCGAGAGAGAGAAGAGAGTTCTGGGATGAGCCTTGAGGACCCTTGATATTGTGGGCTGAGGAGAGGAGAATCAACCTGCACTGAAAACCAAGAGACAGCAGCCAGTGAGGCAGGACAGCAGGGCCGTGGAAGCCTAGAAGGCCAGTGATTGGAATTTTCTAGAAAGAGGAAGAGGCGGACACTGCAGACTGCTGCCGAGAGGTCAAGAGGAGGGACAAGAGCCTGCTGGTTTCGATGAGATGGAGGCCACTGGGATTTCGGCAAGATCTATTTTGGTGGCAGGTGGGGGAGGAAGCAGATGGAAGTGGTTGAGGAGTAAGTGGGAAGTGAGAAAAGGAAGACCACGTGTGTAGACAGCTCTTGAGGGAAGTTTGGCTATGAAGAGGAAAGAGGGATGGGGCTAAGCCTCTGGGGTCAAGGGAAGATTTGGCTCTTTTGTGTACGTGTGTGTGTGTGTGTGTGTGTGTGTGTGTGTTAGGGCTTGAATCCAGGCCCTTGGGCATGATAAGCATGTGCTGTACCACCAAGTTACTCCCCAGCCCAGATTTGGTCTTTGAATGCTCATGGGGAGAGTGGTTGGCTCTGCAAGAGAAATCAGAGATGATTCTTCAAGGGTGACTGGGAAGGGCCAAAGCCCGCGCACCCTTCTACATAACAAGAGGCCAAGATGTTCGTGGTTGGGAGCTGTGGGCGCTCAGGACAGGGGCTTGCTTGCCTCTGTTTCTTGCTCACACTGTTTCCTGGGTTGAAATTCTTCCTTTGTGTACTCCTACTCATCCTTCAGAACCCAGATGGATAATTACCTTCTTGAAAAAGACATCCTTCCTCTAGGGACCCTTGCTCTAAGGTTCCCAGGACCACAGTCAGATCTCTAATGCTGCTTCTCAGATTATCCTGTACTGTCCATCTCCCTATTAGACTGCATCCATCACCCCCGAGTCCCCAGGACCTGCCTGAGCCTTGCTCTGCGGTGGGCATTTAGGAGCTGTTGGGTGAATAGATGAATGAACTATTTCAGACTAATGGAGGAGTATAGAGGAGAACAAGCTGGGAATAATTTCTGAGGAATGTGGGAAGAGAGGAGAATCCCAGGAAAAGGGGAAAGGGGTCCTAAGCTACTGCCAAGACACTGTATCAAGGGCCTCTGTGGACCAGGGGCTTCCATATCCCCAGAAGGATACTCCTGGTCCTCTTGTGTATGACCTGGATCCCCAATTTTACCAGAATGTGAGCTCTCTGAGGTGAGGTTATCTGTCTTGCTCACTTCTGTGCTTCCAATTCTAAAATAGCACTGGCATGAAGGGTTGCCAGACAAAAGGCAATTGAGTTTGAATTACAAGCCAGTTGAGTTTGAATTACAGAAAACAATAAACAAGTTGTCTAATATAAGTGTGTTTTGTTAAGAGACTATTATTATTATTATTATTATTATTATTATTATTATTATTTTGGTGGTGCTGGGATTAAACCAAGGGCTTTGTGCATGTGAGGAGAGCACTTTACCAATTCAGCTATATCCCCAACCCTGAGAGACCTTTATTTTATTCATTTATTTATAAGCAGAGAATCGAACCCAGTACCACATACATGCAAGGCAAGCACTCTGCCACTGAGCCACACCCCCAGCCCTAGTATAGGTATGTTTTGCATTCTTTGTGCTACTCTTGACAGTCCTATACATAGTAGGTACTTAATAAATAGTGTGGAATAAACATTGCTTGATTAAAAGATGCCAAGGAGATGCAATCAGTAAATTCAAGACGGAAATGGAGGAGACAATCTAATATCTTCAATGAATAAGTTAAAAGGAGAAGATTTTAAAAAAAGATAAAAGAGGGTTGGTTTGTTTGTTTTTCAGTGATGGGGATCCAACTCTTGTATGCTGGGCAAATCCCCTACCACTGAGCCATATCCCATCCCATAAAGGAAAAAATTTATAGACTAAAAGAGACTTAAGAGACATACTAACCATTTGAATTCTTTTTTTGGATTCTAATTCAAATAAACTGAATAAATTGTAAAGAAAAACTATTATGAGATAATTAGAAGTATGTACACTGGCTGGCTTCTTAGTGATGTTAAAAGACTTTCCTTAGGTTTAGTAATAAGCTTGGGGTTATGTTTACTTTTAGAGTTCTCATCCAAGGGTGGCACACACCTGTAATTCCAGTAGCTCTGAAGACTGAGGCAGAAGGATTGCTAGTTCAAGGCCAGCCTCAGCAACTTAATGAGACCCTGTCTCAAAATAATAATAATAATAATAATAAATAAATAAATAAATGGGCTGGGGATGTGGCTCAGTGGTAAAGTGACCTTGGGCAATCCCTAATAACCAAATACCAAAAAAAATAAAAATAAAATAAGAGTCCTCATCTTGCAGAAATATATATTGAAGAATTTGGGAATGTAATTATATGATGTCTGGGATTTGCTTCAAAACAGTGCAGGGTCATGTGTACCTAAAAAGAACAAATAGGGCTGGGGTTGTGGCTCAGTGGTAGAGCACTTGCCTAGCACGTGTGAGACACTGGGTTCGATCCTCAGCACCACTTAAAAATAAATAAAGAGGGCTGGGGATGTGGCTGGGCTGGGGATGTGGCTCAAGCGGTAGCCTGCTCGCCTGGCATGCATGCGACCCGGGTTCGATCCTCAGCACCACATACAAACAAAGATGTTGTGTCCGCCGAAAACTAAAAAATAAATATTAAAATTCTCTCTCTTTCTCTCTTTAAAAATAAAGAATAAATAAAGATATTATGTTCATCTATGACTAAAAAAATATGGGGTAAGTGCTCTGCCTTAATTGAGGGGTGCATTCCTTTATCAAAACTACTCAAAATTCTAGGAGTGTAGCTCAGCATACAGTGCTTGTGCAAGACCCTGGGTTCCATCCCCAGCACTGCAAACAAACAAAAAGTATTCAAACTGTACACCTGAAATGTGCAATCTAGCTGGGCACAGTTATGCCTGTAATTCCAGTGTCTGTGGAGGTAGGAGGATTGTAAGTTCATAGCCAGGCTCGGCAATTTAGCAAGGCCCTAAGCAACTTGGCAAGGCCCTGTCTCAAAATAAAAAATATGGCCAGGGACACCTGTAATCCCAGTGGCTCAAGAAGTTGAGGCAGGAGGATCGTGAGTTCAAAGCCAGCCTTAGCAATTTAGTGAGGTGCTAAACAAGTCAGTGAGACCCTGTCTCTAAATAGAATATAAAATAGGACTGGGGATGTGGCTCAGTGTCAAGTGCCCCTGAGTTCAATCCTCAGTACCCCAAAATAAAAAATAAATACAAAATAAAAAGGGCTTTGGATGTGCCTCAGTGGTTAAGTGCCCCTGGGTTCAACACCTAATACCAATAATAATAATAATAATAATAATAATAATAAGAAGAAGAAGAAGAAGAAGAAGAAGAAGAAGGAAGAAGAAGAAGAAGAATTTTATTGAATATACACCATATCTCAATGAAGTTGCTGGGGACTATCTCTCCCTCTGGGGATGGCTTGCATTTTCCCTTGAGTGTGAATTCCTTGCTTTACCCCAAAGGCATCTCTCTTTAGAGACTGCCCCCCATCCCTTTCTCTCTTGAGTATGTATCTACTTTCCTAAACAAACCTCTGTCTGTGCCTTTAAGAAGTAATGAAAATGTGCTGTCAGGAATCAAACCCAAAGGACTCCTACAAATAAGTTTCGCTAAGCTATACCCCCAGCCTGAAGTTTGATTTTTATTTTATTTTTTTACAATGGGACAGGGGAGGAGCTGGTTGGGGTAGGAATGAAAAAACATTGGCCATGAATTGGTAAGAATTGAAGCTGGGTGTTGGGTATGTGGTGGTTTATTATGCTCTATTGTTTGGTTTTGTGTGGGTTTGAAATTTTCCATAATAAAACACATTTTTAATTGCATGAAGGAAGATGCTATTTCTGTTTTACAGATGAGGAAACTAAAACTTCCAGAGGTTAAGTAACTTGGTCTGAAATCACACAGCTGGTAAAGTGATGAGTCTGGAATGTGAACAACCCAGAGTCCAGAACTTAAGCTATTAACCATGGGGCCAGTTTCCCAGGGGAAGAGAGCAGTGTGTGGGCTTGTGCTAGGGGGCAAAGCAGCCCTGCTGGGCCTGAGCAGAGTCTGTCAGAGAATTCTGGAAGCAAGAATAGGTAACAAGGTGGTGGCCAGGGTGTGATGGAGTTAAGAAATGTCTTCTTTGTTAGATTCCTCCTTGCAGGTTAACTAGTGGCTACCAGCGTGGACTTAGCACCTGACTGTCCTGGTTTGAGTACTGGCTCTTCCACTTGGTAGCAGCATGACTCAGGCAGGTCAATTCTCTCCCTTAGTGTCCTTATTTAGAACCCAGATAAGCTGGGAGTGGGGGGATGCATGCCTGTAATCCCAATGGTTTGGGAGGCTAAGGCAGGAGGATAGTGAGTTCAAAGACAGCCTCAGCAATTTAGTGAGGTCCTAAGCAACTCAGTGAAATACTGTCTCTAAATAAAATATTAAAAAGGGATAGGGTGGTTAAGCACCCCTGGGTTCAATTCCTGGTACCAAAAATAAAATAAAAAGGGGGGCTGCAGTTGTGGCTCAGTAGTAAAGTGTTTGCCTAGCATGAGTGAGGCACTGGGTTAAATTCTCAGCACAGCATATAAGTAAATGAATAAAATAAAAGTCCGGGCTGGGGATGTGGCTCAAGCGGTAGCGCGCTCGCCTGGCATGCGTGCAGCCTGGATTCGATCCTCAGCACCACATACAAACAAAGATGTTGTGTCCACTGAAAAAACTAAAAAAAAAAATTAAAATTAAAAAAAGTCTATCAACATCTTTAAAAATAGTTTAAAAAATAAAATAAAAATAAAAAGGGATGGGGATGTAGCTCGGTGGTAAAATACCCCTGGGTTCAATCCCCAGTACTGAAAATAAAAACGAACACACAAAAATATCCCCTATGTCCCTGCAAAGACTTGGTGTTTTCGGGCATTTCTGTGGTACTGGGGATTTAACCCAGGCCTTCAGACAGGCTAGGCAACTACTTTACCACTGAGCTACACTCCCAGCCCCACACAAAGAATGGTATTGCAAAATTCATAATAGTAGCCAGGCACAGTGGCGCACACCTGTAATCCTAGCAGCTCAATAGGCTGAGACAGGAGGATCACAAGTTCAAAGCCAGCCTCAGCAACTGGAAGTGCTAAGCAACTCAGTGAGACCCTGTCTCTAAATAAAATACGAAAGAGGGCCAGGGATGTGGCTCAGTGGTCAAGTGTCCCTGAATTCAATCCCCACTACCCACCCCAAAAAATGTTCATAATAGCATTATTCATAATAACCAAAAGTGAAAACAATTCAAGTGTGACTGAATAAACAAGTTGTGGTGGGGCTGGGGATGTGGCTCAAGTGGTAGCGCGCTCGCCTGGCATGCGTGCGGCCCGGGTTCGATCCTCAGCACCACATACAAACAAAGATGTTATGTCTGCTGATAACTAAAAATAAATAAATATTAAAAATTATCTCTCTCTCTCACTCTCTCTTTAGAAAAAAAAATTGTGGTATATCCATACAATATGATATTATTGAGCAATAAAAAGAAACAAACTATTAATCCATATTAGAACACAAATAAACCTCAAAAATGTTATGCTTGTGTGAAAGAAGTGCAAAAGACTACATATTGCATGATTTCATTTATATGAAATGTGCAGAAAAGGGATCTCTATACAGACAGAAAGTAGATTAGTCTCAGGGGGTGGGATTGGGAACACAAGTTGACTGCAAATGGAGATGAGGAATCTCATAAGAAAAGTTCTAAAGGTGAGTTATTAAGATGGTTGCAAAAGTCTAAATCTACTTAAAATTGCTGAATTGGACAGTGGGTTAAGTATGGTATGTCCATTTAAAAAACAGCATCTTATAGGATTAGTATGGGGGTTAAATATCAGAGGTTTTAGAACAGAGACTGGCATGCAGAAAGTGCCGCAAATGTTATTATTATAGAACTGACATCTGCAGCAGTTCCCTGAGGTGCCTTCTATGGGAAAAGTGCAGTTAGGCAGGTCCTCTGCTTCCAAATCCTTGAACACCATCATTATTGCCTAGATGGACCAAAGAAGGGGAAGGGCTGGCATCCAGGTTCCCAGGGTCCCTTTCTGCCCCTATTCTGGAGGTTTCATAGGGGACCCAGCAAAAAGCTGTGTCTGTCATTTTTTTGGTGAGTGTGAGAAGGTGGTAGCCCTCCTCATCTCATAGGCCGAGAACGGGGTAGAGTGTCCTCTACTGTAGGCAGTGGGAATTGCATCGGGTGAGCTGGACCGCCTGGGTAATGGTGACCACTCACTTCGTGTTTCAGCCCTTCTAACAACATTGTGAGGACGCCGCAGTTGTCCCTTTCCCTGGGAGGGATGCTGCAATTCAGAGTGTCTACATGATCTGCCCAGTAGTACACAGCTGGTCCCCAGTTCAAGGCTTCTGCAAAAGGTGGCTTGATGACCCCAGGCCATTGCAGCTAGAGAAACTCACTCTGACTACTGCTTCAGTAATCTCGGACTGTATGCTGGGGTGCCTGGTTAAAGGAAGGGGACGAAGGGAAAGTAGAAGCAGAGGGGATTCATCCTCTATGGAAGGACTCTCAATAGCACTGGTCCCTTGTTAAAAGCCAAAGCTGCTAACTTCAGATTTGGGGAGCTGGAAGCTTTTGGAGTGGGAGAAGGAAGATCTTCACTGTTATGTAATATTCACTATTTATTCATACAGAAGATTTTCTTGGGTGTTCTTGCCTGTGTCAACATTGTGTTAGGTGCGGGAATGCAAATATGAAAGACTCCTGGGGACAGGGGGGCTCTGGAGTCCAGGGGCCTATATGGGCCCAAGCTTCTTCTGGCATCTCAGCCAGAGAATAGAGAAGAGCTGGATCAAAGCAGGTGCCCTTTGCCCCACAAGCAAAAGAAATCTGGCACTGCTGTCTGTCTCTGCTCTGCTCCCCCCCCCCAAGCTGTGAATATCATCATCTTTCCTTCCAGAACTTTCCTCAAGTAGTGGTGTGTGTGTATGTGTGTGTGTGTGTGTGTGTGTGTGTGTGTTTGGGTCATGGTTCTTGAGGTAGTCAGGAATCCTGGAGACTAGATCAAATTTAGCCAAGTGACCTGGCAGGACCCATGGATTTCCCTCATGACAGCTGCCCTGGAGATGTCTTCTGCAGAGGACTTAGAGGATGACTGTTTTGAGCAATAAAACACCACACCGCCTCATCCCTCTAACCCTGGCCTCCCTTTCACCTCTAGATCCTGACAAAGGGAGGTGGGGGAATTAGACCCATCTTATCCCTTTCTTCTCAGATGTTATTTGATGTCATGTAGGAAAATTATGCCCCCATGGTCACTGCTGGGAAGGCCAGGATGCATCATTTGACAGAAACTCTTCCTTGTCCTGGCTCCAGAATGGGATATTTCTCCTTAAGTCCCCCCTTCCCCCAGCATCCTCCCACCCTCTTCCTCCAACCCATCACACACCAATTTCTCTTTTCTGCAGATGGGAACAGCCATATGCAAACAACCTGATTTTTATCAAGAGAGAGAGATTCCATTCACTCATTTATTCATTCACGAATATTCATTGAGTTCCTCTTACATCTGCGCACAGATCTAGGCAGTGGGGATATAGAGTGATCAAGACAAAGTGTTTCCCTCACATGTGGGCTCTTCTGGGCAGCCAGGGCATCAGCTCAGTTCCAGACTAATGGGAGAGACACACCAAGGAACAAACACATTCACAGACTTTCCTATAATAGTAAGCTGTGCAGACACTAAAGAAGGGTAAAAGGATGGAATGTGCTGAGGTTTGTGTGCTGAATGATCAAAGTATTTAGTGGGAATTCACTTTTTCCTTGTTTTACACTCTTTGAGGGAGCTGAGAGTGAGGGTCTGTGTGTCCCTTCAGCCACCTCTTCAATTCATTTTGGCAATTCAGGACTCAAAGTATGACTTTAGGGGTGGCTACAGAGCAAGCCCTTTGTAATTCTGTTAAGAGGTGGGGTATACTTAAGATACTGCATTAGAGAAATGGAAACAGGTACTGAGAAAACCTATTTATCATCTTCCACGAGTGTAATAACACCCCACAAATTAATTTTTTTCCTTTATGCATCTTGCTTATGCATACTGAATTCATTCTACAAACATTTTTTCCAGTATTGTGACTGAACTCAGTGTTGCTTTACCACTGAGCTACACCCACTGCTATTTTAATGTTTTGAGACAGTCTCGCCAATCTACCAAGATTGGCCTCGAACTTGGGATCCTCTTGCCTCACTCAGCCTCCCCAGTAGCTGGGATAACAGATAACGTCTGGCCTCAACGAACACTTTTTGAGTCCACTGTGTGCCAGGCACTGTCCTTGAGGCTGGAAATTCTCTGCCTATAGGAATTCTTGCTGATCAGTTTATAAACCACCATCGCCTCATTTATCTCTTCCCTTAACACTGTATGTGAGTTTCATATCTGTTGATTCACATAGCTCTCCATCAGTCATATCAGGCAGATATGAACGTTCCCATTTTGCAGATGCGAAAAGTATGACTGCTAAGGGAAAAAACCGAGTTGCTTTGCGATGACTAAATGCCAGGACTCCACTGGGCCACGTGCAGCAGCGCATCTGGCCCCTCGCGATCCCACCCGCGCACGCTTGCTCTTTTCCTCCCTGCCGCCGCCGCGCCGGGTCCACGTGTGTGTGTCTGTGTGCGGAATGGGGACGGGGGCGGTGCCGCCGGAGGGGTGGGGTCGAGGCTAACGTCACGGACAGTGCTACCCAATCAGCGGCGGGCTCGCGGCCCCGGCGCTGGTATTGGGGCAGCGAGGGGGCAGTTCTCTATAACGCGGTCTCCGGGAGCCAGCGGGGAAGAAAGAAGCCGAGCGGGCGGAAGGCGCCCTCCCCGCCGCCTGGGCCCGGGCACCGGGTGCCGGGCCCGGGTCCTTCCCGCCTCCGGCGACCGTCGGCCGCTTTGTTTTCCCCGCCTCAGCGCTTCGGGCGACTTGGGAGGGCTCTCGCCCGGGCTGCGCAGAGAACGCTGCGGCAGGAAGGGCGGCTGACCGCGCCGGGACTCGCATGGACCCAGGAGTCCGGCCGCCGGGAGGGCCGCGTGACGAGATCGAGGAGGGAGCCAGAGCGCCGCGGGCCGGGGTAGCGGGCTCCGGGCGCCCGTGAGCACAGACCTCCCCGTCGAGGGGGGGGCGATGTTCCCCTCGCCCGTGGGCTCTTCGGGCAGCCAGGGCATCCCGCCACTGGGACCAGGGCCCCCTCAGTGGGCACCCCCTCAGGCTGCTCCATGGAGACTCTGTGTCCCCCTCCCCGCCTGGCAGTGCCGGCGTCCCCGCGAGGGTCGCCCTGCTCCCCTACACCCCGGAAGCCGCGTCGGGGGACACAGGAGTTCTCTCCGCTGTGCTTGCGTGCCCTTGCCTTCTGCGCCCTTGCCAAACCCCGGGCGTCCTCTCTGGGCCTGGGGCCTGGGGAGCTGGCGCCACGGGCCCCGGTGCTGCGGGGCCCTCGAGCCTCCCTGTGCACCGGCGGCTGGGCCCCGGATGGTCTGAAGTACCTCGGGGCACAGGCCGGGCAGTTCAGCGATCCAAAATACCCTGCGGGCGAGGATGCCGGTGTCGCGGTGTGCCCGGGCGGCGGAGAGGAGGAAGAGGGAGGAGGCAGCTTCCCGCACTTCGGCGCTCGCTCCGACGCACCTCCGGGCCGCTGCCCGGAGCCCCGGCGTCCTCGGGAATCTTCGACCAGCTCCGCCTCGGCTCCGCCTGGGCCAGACCAGGGTCTCGAGTCCCAGCCTGATCCAGCCGCCTGCCCGCCTCAGGATCCTGGCTCCCGGCCTCCGCCGCCACCTGCGGGCCTCTCCACCGAGCCCGCATGTCCCGGGGCGGCTCCCGAGCCATCCCTGCAAGGCCAGGAGGCTGCAGTGGATGGAAACCTCCCGCTGGCGGCCCCCGAGGCATCAGCCGTTAGTTCCTCGACGGCCAGCGCAGCTCCGGCCGTGCCGGGCGATCTCCGCCAGGAACATTTCGATCGTCTGATCCGCCGGTCGAAACTTTGGTGTTATGCGAAGGGCTTCGCCCTGGACACTCCGAGTTTGCGCCGGGGTCCCGAGCGGCCGCCAGCGAAAGGGTCGGCCCGGGGAGCAGCCAAGAAACGCCGGCGGCCACCTCCGCCCCAGCGGAGCGCGCAGCCCCGCCGCCCTGCACCGACACTCCCCACCAACAGCACCTTCAGCCTTCTGGACGCCTTTCCCTGCCCTCCGGCCCTGGTGGTGGGGGAGGACGGAGACTTAGGGCCTGCATCTTCGCTTCGCCTACAAGGAGACGCTAAGCCCCCTCCTGCCCACCCCCTATGGAGGTGGCAGATAGGGGGACCCGCCGTTCCTGAGCCCCCTAGCCTCAAATTCTGGGGGGTCAACCTGGAAGAACTCTAAGCGTGGGATTTGTTCTGCCAAGTTTGGGAAATTGGGGCTACTGCCAAACCGCGGGCTTGAGGAGACCGCCTCATTTCCCACATTTGCCTGTTCCCTTCCTTTAGGTGTTTTGGGCTGTGGGCAGAGAGACCTCAAATGACAGTGAGCTTTAAGCACCTAAGAGGTCGGAGTGAGGTTCCCTCCAACTCATCTTTGCCGAGGAACCGAGGGCTGGAGTCGGGAGAAGGCTTGACCCCTTAAGGCTGAATGACACAGATTCCAATCCCTCCTCCACCTCGGTCTCTGGGGCCGGGCCTTCACACCCCAGGGGGGAGAGAAGGAGGCTGGCTCTGGACTGGGGAAAAAAAGGGGGGTGGTGGGGGAGACCTTGGTGATGGACAAACCGGTTGTTTCTGCGTTGGAGGGCTAGCCTGGGGGTGTGGGGGCTGTGGTACGGGTGGGAAGGTGATTGGCAGCGCCCCGGGGGCATCCCCACCCCCATCGCCCAGGCCTTTAACCCTTCACTCCCTACCGGCCTTCCCAAGCCTTCTTAGCACCACCAGATCTGTGATAGGGAAAGGGGGGCAAATCACCTCCTTCCTGTTTCCTTCCTAGGGTCCCCTAAGTTGGAGTGACCCCTTAATTGGTGAAATCTTCAATATCAGCCACCAGCCTCTTTCCCTTTTGTCCAGTTTTGGAGTTTCTTCAGATTTCTCTTTGCTTTTTGTTCATAAACTGATGGTGAAAGAGCACCCCCCACCTTGGTAAATTGGCCTTCTCCCCAAGTTGCTCTTCATAGGAAGAGGGGCAGTGCTGAGGGACCCCGCCCCATTGAGGAGTTTGCCTGGGGAAGGGGCTGGGGACTGTCCCAGGGAAAGTAATGGAAGGTGGAAGAAATCAATAAAGTCAGACCAAACAAGTTGCCTTTCGAGGTCCACTCCACAAACTCATGGATGGGAGGGGGGTTGAAGTAGAGGGCTGGCCTGATTCCGTTCTTTGAACACCCAAACAGCCCCCTAAAGGGTGGAGACAAAACAAGCAGTTTTTTACAGAGTGCTAAATGAAAGAGCTCTTGGCCTAACCCCTGGGGTCTCCTGGGGTTCGAAAGGGGAAAGTTTGGGTTTGGATGGGACCTGGGCTGAGGTACTTTCTTCCTCCTCAAGCCTCAGGCATTTCGGGAGTTGTCAGGGATCTGATGGATCCGAAGGGGGCAGGGCCAGGGGATTAGGTTTGAGGTCAGAGGTTCTGTTTTCCAGGCGGAGGGGAGAGATAGGCCTGGGCCACGCCCCAGCCCAGAGGGTTCCCTGGAGTCGTAGAGGGACGGAATGAACGCTTTCCTCCACCTTTCCAGGTGAGGTCAGAGGAGGCCAGGTCTCAGGGTGATTCCTGGCTGAGGTGAGGGGCAGTTGTGGAACCCTTCTGCCCATATTGCGCTGGTGAATAGCGCTCCCTCTTCCCCCAAAACCAGGGTGAAGGGGGAATAATTCCCACATACAACACTGGGGAAGGACTTGTCTCCTTTTCTGTGAAAATGCTTTGTAAAAAGTTGTTATTGTTTGCATAGAGCAGATTCTTGAGAAAAAGTGTTTTGGACCACAAAATTGTGTGTGTTTTCAAAGCTGTCTCCTTTCATTTTTCTTTCCCTGGGGGTCAGGGTGGGGGTGGGCGTGTGGTGGGCACTGCTCTTTTAACATCTGGCCTTTATGAACCCTGCTGACCTCCCCTCCCCCCTCCAGCTGTGTCATTGGAAGGAGGAAGGAGGGTGGGAGAGTGCCTTCCATTCCTTCGTGTTTCAGAGGTATCCATCTTGACCCCCAAGAATAAAGGAGAAGAGGAAGGGAGGCACTGGGTCTGAAGGGATGATGTTTGTGGGAGGAATTGGGAAAGGCAGGCTCCCTGATTTTAAAAAGCTCCTTGCTTTTAGTGATATGGTCTGGGTTAGCTTTGGCCTTTTGGACCTGCCTGTAACTGGGGATGGAGTGGCTTAGCTTTGGGCAAAGAAGAAAGGGATGCTGGGCAGGAGGTTCCCTTCTTACACCCCCTCTAAGGGGCAGGAGGTGACAAGTTTGGCTGCCCCCACCCCCATGAAAGGATTTATCCTTGACCTGGAAGGAGGCAGTGGTGAGTTAAAAAACATACCTTTTGGTCGAATCTAGAATTCCCCTTCTTGCTGAATGAAGTTCAGTTTGGAGACTCTCAGGACTCCTAGTGACTTCACAGAATGGGGAACTGAATTAGTTTCCTCAGGTTGTCATAACAAGTTTCCACAGACTTGATGGTTTAAAGCACAGAAGTGTACCCTCCTACATTCGTGGATGCCAGAAGCCCAAAACTATGGTATTTGCAGGGCTGGGCTCCCCAGAAGGCTCTAGGGGGAAGTACCTTCCTTGCCTCTTCAGCTTCTAGTGAACCCAGGCATTCCTCTACCTCAGCTGCACATCACCCCTCCTCTCTGTCTCTTATAAGGCCACTTGCCAATGGCTTCACAGTCCACCCAGTAATCGGGGTTGATCTCGTCCAGACATCCTTAATTACATTTTCAAGACCCCCTTTCTAAGTGAGGCCATATTCACAGGTTCTGGAGGGCTCGGGGTTAAGACATGGACATACCTTTTTAGATTCCATCATTCAACCCACTACAGAAACTAAGTTCCAGAAAAAAGAACTTTGCTTAGACCTGGGGGGAAGGAGGCATGTAATAGAGTGAGTACCGGGTTTTGGTGTGGGTCATGGCTTCTTCTTGAGCTGGGGCCACAGTCCCTTACAGGAGTAGCTGGGAAAAGGGGAACATCTGACCCCTTGCTTTCCCCAAGCAAGGATCCTGGGACTCCCCTCCCCCACCAGTATACACCAGAGCCTCCAGGAGGGGTGGGGGAAGCTGCCTGTGGTTCCAAGAGCTTCCCAGACAGTAGGTGCCCAGAGCCCCAGCTGCCTCTCCCCCGCTTCTGGCATTTGGGGACTTGGAAGTCACTGGTCTTATTTCTGTTTGGGTTTCTAAGTTCTATTCCTGAGTCATCTCCTTTCCTTTAAGTCCTCTCGGTGGGCCTCCAGGTTCCTGCCCCTCCTCCTCAGGCTGTTGGCAGCAGCACAGAGTGACACTCACTTGCTGACCCCAACTGCCCTCCTTCAGCCTCCTCCCTCCTCCTGGCAGCCTCACTGCCCCCATGCGATCAAGCGGCCTGACTTCTGCCCCCTAAAACTGCTTTTTGCCCTAGTCACCATGACAGCCTCACCCACAAATCCAGTGGTCACTTCCCTTCCCGAAATTCTTCATTACCTGTGACACTGCTAGTTGCTCAAAAGGCTCCCCTTCTCCTTGGTCTCCCAAGGTTCCTTATCTGTTTCCTTCCTTCTGTCCTCAGGAAGTTTTAAAATGAGGGGACCCTGAGATGTCCAGGTGGCCCCCTGTCCATCTCCCCACAGGATTCCTTTTTCTTCCTCTCTAGTCTTCAGATTGCACCTGCATAGTGACTCCAGACAACTGTCCCTTTCTCTCCTCCCTCCAGCCTGAGCTTTGGCGCTTAAACTGGCAGCTCATTCTCTCCCTAATCCCCCTGGTCAAGTCCCTATTCCCATTAGTCCCATTTTCTCCATGTGACCTCCCCAAAACTCAGCACCTTCAATTCCCAGTGGGGTCCTCCCATTGGAGCCCTGGCTACCCATTTCCACCCCATCCCCTGCTTCTCAACTCCCCAGGATCTCTGGCACCTATCACCTCCATTCCAACATGGCTCAGTGTCCACAACTCTAACCTGGATTTTTACAGTAGCCACTAACTAGTAAATGGGCATTTGATTTTTCTCTGATTTCCTCATATATGGTTTCTTCTTAATGGGTTTCCTGATTAAGGAATGCATTCTGCTGTCATATATAACAAATTAGAATAAAATTTAAAAAAAAAAAGTGAAGCAAGAGGTACAAGATCATTGTAGAGGGGAGCAAGAAAAAAATGACAAATAATTATAACCATGTAGTTGATACCCTAGCTTCTGGGGTATCAGCCTGTCATTTGGGGTCCTGTGTGATTTGACTTCTTGTGCAACTTTATCCCCTTTTACTACACTGGAAGTCTCTTCCTTCCCCAGCTGTCCTCCCCTCTCTCCCTCTATTCTTTCCTTTTTTTTTTTTTTGTATCAGGAATTGTACTCAGGGGCCCTTAACCACTGAGCCACATCCCCAGCCCTTTTTTGAATTTTATTTAGAGACAGGGTCTTGCTGAGTTGCTGAGGGTCTTGCTAAGTTGCTGAGGCTGACTTTGAACTCACAATTCTCCTGCTTCAGCAACCCCACCCCCCAGCTGCTGGGATTACAGGAATGTGTCACCATGCCCAGAACCAAAGACCATTTAAGATGCCATCTCTTCCATAGAGACTTCTTTGATATCCCTATTGGATGTGTGATCCATTGGATGTATGATCCATGTCACTTTTTTTTTTTTTAAGAGAGAGAGAGAGAGAGAATTTTTTTTAATATTTATTTTTTAGTATTCGGCGGACACAACATCTTTGTTTGTATGTGGTGCTAAGGATCGAACCCCCGGGCCGCACACATGCCAAGGGAGCGCGCTACCACTTGAGTCACATCCCCAGCCCCCCCATGTCACTTCTTGATCCTCTTCACTCTTTTGTTTCTGGTGGGAGGAACAGTGGAGTGTGGAGGGAGATTATGGGCTTTGGGGTCAAACACTCCCATTTCCTCTCCCTACCGAGAAGTTGGGTCAGTGAA
The DNA here is from genome assembly GCF_047511675.1 of Marmota flaviventris. Lineage (NCBI taxonomy): Eukaryota > Metazoa > Chordata > Mammalia > Rodentia > Sciuridae > Marmota > Marmota flaviventris. The sequence goes on along the minus strand of NC_092514.1, from coordinate 54,959,423 downwards.
CTCTTGGGAGAACCTTCTGACCTAAGCTTTCATTTCATGACCTTGTCTTTGGTCATAACTGAAAGTCACTGGTATGTAACAGCACTTCTGAATCCCTCCTGAAATTGTAAAAGTTTCCTGAAAATCAGCCAGGATTGCAAGTTTGAGGCCAACCTCAGCAACTTAGTGAGGCCCTGTCTCAAAATTAAACAATAAAATGGGCTGAGGATGAAATTCAGTGGTAGAGCACTTGCTTAGCATGCATGAGGCCCTGGGTTCCATTCCACGAACCACAAAACAAAACAAAACAAAAACCTTCCCAGGAAGACTTGTCTAATGTGCCAACTCTCACTACATGGTGTTTCCATTTTCCTTAACTTAAGATGAAAAGCTAGGGTATCGACTACATGGTTATAATAATTATTTTTTTTTCTCGCTCCCCTCTACAGTGATCTTGTACCTCTTGCTTCACTTAAAAAAAAAAAATTTATGGGGCTGGGGATGTGGCTCAAGCGGTAGCGCGCTCGCCTGGCATGCGTGCGGCCCGGGTTTAATCCTCAGCACCACATACAAACAAAAGATGTGGTGTCCGCCGAAAACTAAAAAATAAATATTAAAATTCTCTCTCTTTCTCTCTCTCTAAAAAAAAATTTATTCTAATTTGTTATATATGACAGCAGAATGCATTATAATTCATATTACACATATAAAGGATCTTTTTCATATCTGTATACAAAGTATATTTACACCATTCGTGTCTTCATACATGTACTTTAGATAATTATGTCCATCTCATTCCACCATCATTTCTAACCCCATGCCCCCTCTCTTCCCCTCCTACCCCTTTGTCCTGTCTAGAATTTATCTATTCCTCCCATGCTCTCCCTCCCTACCCCACTATGAGTCAGCCTCCTTATATCAGAGAAAACATTCGGCATTTGTTTTTTAGGGTTTGGCTAACTTCACTTAGCATTATCTTCTCCAATTCCATCCATTTAGCTGCAGATGCCATTTTATTCTCTTTTATTGCTGAGTAATATTCCATTGTGTATGTATATACCACATTTTTTTTTACCCATTCATCTACTGAAGGGCATCTAGGTTGGTTCCACAATTTAGCTATTGTGAATTGTGCTGCTATAAATATTGATGTAGCTGTGTGCCTGTAGTATGCTGTTTTTAAGTCCATTGGTATAGACCGAGGAGAGGGATAGCTGGGTCAAATGGTGGTTCCATCCCTGGTTTTCCAAGGATTCTCCATCCTGCTTTTCATATTGGCTACACCAATTTGCAGGTCCCACCAGGCAGCCATGAGTGTGCCTTTTCCCCATATCCTTCCCAACACTTATTGTTGTATTCTCAATAGCTACCATTCTGACTGGAGTGAGATGAAATCTTAGAGTAGTTTTGATTTGCATTTCTCTAATTGCTAGAGATGATGAACATTTTTCATTTGTTGATTGTATATCTTCTTCTGAGAAGTGTCTGTTCAGGTCCTTGGCCCATTTATTGACTGGGTTATTTGTTTCTTGCTTCACTTTTCCTAGGTCCTGAATTAGTGCCCTGTACACAGCAGGCAGTTAATTAATGCTTGCCCAATGCAGAATGCTTCTTTATTTAAATACTGTAACTGTGAACTCAAGGGCACTTTACAACTGAGCCACATCCTCAGCCCTTTTTTACTTTTTAATTTTGAGACAAGGTCTCACTAATTTTCCAAGGATGGCCTTGAACTGGCTGTCTTTCTTCCTCAGCCTCCTGAGTCGTTGGGATTACTGGCAGGCCCCACAGCCAGAGTGCATATTTTAAAAGGTTTATTTAAAGGACTACACCTGGCTTGGGAGTGGCACTTGGCCAGAATGCAGTTCCAGAGATTTTCCACTAGATGCCGCTCTCTGCCAGCACCAGAAAGAGCACTACGTGCTTCAGAACAGTGGGTGAAGAGATTAATTCTCCTAAGCAACTGAGTACCTTCCAGCCTGGGTCTCTGGGCTAGGGCCTGAGCAGCAGTGATGACATGGTTCTTTCACACCAGGAACTTAAATCAGATGTCAGGTGTTTTGTATGCATTATTTTACTTTCATAGCGATAAAGAAGTATTCATATCTGTTTAACAGATGAAGAAATGGGACTCAGAGGCTAATTGAGTTCCCCTAATAGTTTTTCTCATAGCAAAAATTTTTTCTCATAGCAAAAATTCTCAAACAACACTACGAGATAGATACTACTACTACTACTATTATTATTATTTACCAGGGATTGAACCCACAGATGCTTAACCACTGAGTCACATCCCCAGCCCTTTTTGTATCTTAGAGATGGGGTCTCACAGAGTTTCTTAGGTCCTTGCTAAGTTGCTGAGGCTGGCTTTGAACTTGCAATCCCCGTCTCAGCCTCCCAAGCCACTGGGATTACAGGCATGCGCCACGGGGCCCAATGAGGTAGATACCATTATTATCTCCATTTTTCAAATGAGGAAACTGAGCTTCACAGAGGCTAAACCTATAAAGCTACAGAAATGTCCCCTTTGAGTTTGTGCTCTTAAGGACCATGATGCTCCCATGGGTCACCACCAAGCCAACCAGTTATGAGACGGGGTAGCCTCCACCAACATAGAGAGATCACATCTCTGTGCCAGAGACACCAACAAAGAACCCATCCCAGAGTCGCCTGTAGGGGCATGGGAGAAGCAGGACACGTGGCCCTCCTTAGAGTGCAGGCTTTCTGCAGAGGAGATGGGCAGCTCTAGCTGCATAGTTTGTCCTCTCTGGGCCTCAGCATCACCACCTGAAAGAGGAAATCTTGTAACTGTGACTCTCAGACATAGGAGGCTTGTTCTGCATAATGCTTTATTACAAATTCAGAGGACTTTTAAAAACTATAGGTGACTGGGGTGTATCTCAGGGACAGAGCGCTTGCCTAGCATGTGAAAAGTCTTGGGTTTGATCTAGTGCAAAAAAAAAGAAAAGAAAAAAGAAGAAAGAAATTTAGTTATACAATTTTATGACATCTAGGTTGACAAACTTTTTTTTTTTTTTTTTTTTTTTAGTGCCAGGGATCAAACCTGGGGTCACAGACATGCTAGGCAAACATTCTACCATTGAGCTACACCCACAGCCCTTTGACAAACATTTACATATGTCCACACCTGTGTGGTCACCACCTAGACCTAAATACACAACATTTCCAGCCTCTGGGAGGCCCTGTCAGGCCTACGCCCTGTTGATCTCCCTACCCAGGGGGGATGCTGGAGCCTATTGTCACAGATTAATTTGGCTTCTTTTTTTTTTTTTTTTAACCTTTATTTTGTTTATTTATTTTTATGTGGTGCTGAAGATGGAACCCAGTGCCTCACACACGCTAGGCAATTGCTGTACCACCGAGCTACCACCCCAGCTCTAATTTGGCTTGTTTTTGACCTTCGTAGAAAGGGAAAGTCGTTTTGGTGAGACTCTCTGTGCTGCTGTGTGGAGCAGTGGTTAACCCTCTCCTCTGCCACTCAGTGTTTTATTGTATGAATGGTCTGCCTCTTTTATGTTCTCCTGCTGATCGATGTCTGAGTCGTCTTCAGTTTTGGGCTTTCTGTATGAAGCTGTGGGTGCAGTTTTAAAGGAATTGGAAAAAACAGTGAAGAGAAGTTCAGGGAGCCAATGCTTCTTAAGCGTTAACTATCTGTGGCAATGGGCTAAGGGCTGGAGGTGACAAATGACTAAGCCCTCCTATTTCTCTTGCAGGTCACCGCCTAGTCAGGAAGGAAGCAAGGGAGCCAAGGGTCCTGGTGCAGCCTGACAAGTGTGAACATGGAGATGGCTGAGGATTGGGGGGACAGTGGAGCACATGGGAAGAACATGGGGGTGGGGTTCAGGGAGAGCTTCCTGGAAGAGAGATCTGAGTTCAGTCTTGGGGGTTATGTTGGAATTCATGGAGGGAAGAAAGTCCAGGAGGTGCTGAAGACAGAGCACGAAGCTGGCAGAGCATGTGCAAAGTCCCTGAGGCTTTCTGTAGTGAGTGAGACTTTAGAACTGGAGGACAGGGTGCCTATGACAAGAGATGAAGTAGACAGGGATTGGATCACAAAAGGTCTTGTGTATCAGGGTAAGGAGATGAGCACCTCAGGGATGACCTGATCAGACTCTATTTATTCTTTGTTCAATAAGCATTAATTGATTTCCTACTATGTACTGAACATCACACCAAGCACTGGGAGAACATGGGGAGCAAAAGAGGAAGGAGAAAAATATGAGAGGCTAGGTAGGGGCTGTGCCAGAAGGATTTTCCCTAGTGAAGGACCGCAGGACATTTCTCTAGGGAAAAGAGATGCTTGACATGAGCTTAGAAGGATGTCTAGGAGTTTACAGCAAGGAGAAGAGAGAGAAGAATGTTCCAGGCAGAGGGAACGGGAAGGGTATGGCCGTGAACATGGGACCTGAGGGATGTCAGTATAGCTGGAGCCTGTCATCATGAGGAGGGCTGGGCGGGGGTAGGAGCAGAGCTGGCAGGACTTGCAGGCCAAGGCCAGAATTGGGGCTTGTTCTGAGAGCCCTGGGATGCAGGGCTGTGACAATCAGGTTCTTGGAAGGGATCCTTGTGGCATCAGCATGACTATGGGGACAAAAGCTGATGTGAGGAGATAGACTAGCAAGCCACCATCATGGTCCAGGCAAGAGTTAGTTGTGGCCTGTGCTAGGGGGACCAGAGCAGGTGTGAAGCAGGGTGGACACAGGTACAATTGTTCAGGTATGGGGAGGATGACATCTGGGGGAGAGGGCAGGAGAGAGGACAGGAGTCAGAGTCTTAGGCTCTGGCTTTAATTCCGGAGTTGACAATGATAGACAGGAAATGGGGGTTCATCCTAAACTCAAGATTTGGGTGTATAGAATCTGAGGTGCCTTTGAGGCATCCAAGTGAAAAATGTCAAGTCAATATTTGGGTCTGGTGCTCAGAGAAGAGGTAAGGGCTGGAGGTATTCTTGTGGGGTCTCCTGGGTGTGTGTGGGAGTGAACGCTGGGGTATTATGTGTGGTGGTCCAGGGAAAGGCTGAGAAGGAGCCAGGCTCAGTGACACACGCGTGTAATCCCAGCTCCTCGGGAAGCTGAGGCAGGAGGATCACAGATTCAAGGGCAACCTGGGCAAGTTTGTGAGACCTTGTCTCCAAGTGAAAAATAAAAAGGGCTGCGGATGGAGCTCAGCGGTAGGCACCTCTGGGTTCAATCCCCGGTACTAAAATGAAAAAGAAAAAAAAAAGATGTGGGTGGGGAGAAGGAAAAAAAGAAAAACTGAGAAGGGAAAAGAGAAGGCTCAGGAGGGGCCTGGTGAGCAGCTGTGTGTCAGTGTCGCAACCAATGGGGTACCAGGAAGGGGTGGGGCAGGAAGACTGGTTTGGAGGCGGTGAGGATCCACAAAGGGGAAGCAGGGGAAGCAGAGGGCAGTCTCCCTGGAGAGTGGTTCTGAAGCAGAATCACAGGCTCCCCAAAATGGAGCATCCATGTTCATCTCTTCCCAAGTTCAAGCGTCAAATTGACCACAACCCAATAATTCTGGGTGACTTTAACACACATCTTTCACCACTGGATAGACCTTCCAAAGAAAAGCTGAACAAAGAAACTATAAAACTCAATAATATAATCAATAACTTAGTTTTAACACATATATGTAGAATATTTAATCCTTCAACAGGTGAATACACTTTCTTCTCAGGAGCACATGGATCCTTCTGTAAAATAGACCATATATCATGCCACAAACCAACTCTTAACAAATACAAAAAAGTAGAGATACTACCCTGCATTCTATCAGATCACAATGGAATGAAATTAGAAGTTAATGATAAAATAAAAAATAAAAACTACTCCAATACCTGGAGGCAGATTAGTAGGTTGGATACTGACTGGAATCTCAGATCCTGGCCCTAGTGCTGGGTGGGTCTGCTGCTCTCGAGGGATTGGACAAGAATGACCAGGAAAGGAAAGAGCTGCTGCCTCGTGGGGGAGGCCTGGGTTCCATCCCCAGCATTTTTAAAAGAAAGAAAGGGGGAAACAAAAGCCTAGGGAAGGGTGTAGAGTGAGAAGGTCAAGCGCAGTCCCTTGCGGGATATTAATGAAGGCGAGAGGATTGGCCCGGGAGGTAGGGGAGATGCCGTGGAAGCTCAGGTGACCACTGCTGGTTGTCCATCTACATCTGTGTTCCCACCTGGCCGCCAGGTAGACTCATTTTCCAGCTTCCCGCCTGTCAGGTATGACCACGGGACTTCATTCTCACCATAGGAGCTCTGGCTTGGAGACCCTGGACATGACCTCTCTATTTGCTCTTTTCCTTTCCCACTGCCAGGACCACCGCAGGGCAGACACCCAGCTTTGGTCGTGAGACCAGGGCAGTGCCTGGGAGGCAGCACAGCTGCAGCACGGAAGGACTTGGGTCTTGGAATGACTGCGAAGCAGAGTTAGTTCCCTGGCACCGGAGAAAGAAAGAAACCTTATATTCTTTAAGCCACTGTTGTGGTTTTTTTTTTTTTTTAATTTCTTAGTTATGGGATTTCAACCCAACAAACCCAACTTAGCCTAACTAAGCTGATTCAGTTTGGTGGAACCCAACTAGACAGCTAATTAGTCTAACAAATAAAAAAATGACTAGTGGAGCTGGAGAGGCAGTTCAGTGGCAGAGCATGTGCTTAGCATGAGTGAGGCCCTGAGTTTAAGAGCACTTGCCTAGCATGTGGGAGGCCCTGGGTTCGATTCTCAGCACTGCATATAGATAAATGAATAAAATAAAGGTCCATCAACATCTAAAATAATAATAATAATAAAAAGAATAGAAATTAGCCTAATACAATGAACTCATCCAAGAGCCAGGAAGGGACTGGAGGTGTACGTAGCTCAGTGGTAGAGGGCTGGCAGAGCATTGGTGCCAGTTTCCATCCCCGGCAACCCTGCCCCCCCAAAAAAGGAGCCAAGGAAGGGGTGGATTAAAAAGGAGAAACTGGGGGACAGTGTTGAATGTTGTGCAAAGATCAGCTAAAATGGGGAGGAGGATGGTCCACTGACCTTGGCAAGTAGGAGGTGACTGGGGAGCCCTAGTGAGCCCCTCCAGGGGAGTGGGGAGATGAGACAGGAGGGAAAGAAGTGGGCCCAGCAAATTCAGGCATCTCTTTTATGGGACTTGGAGGAGGAGGAAGGGCAATGATGAGGAAGAATCTAGAAGGGGGCTTAGAATCCAGAGTGAATGTAGAGAGTTAGTAGAGGGTGAGAGAATGAGGCATCTGGAAAGAGGGGGAACCAGGGGGCTGAGACCTGGAGCTCCAGGGGACAGGGAGGGACAGAAGCATGCTCCCAGGCGCGCGCGTGTGCGCACGCACACACACACACACACAGAGCACACGCACAGCACAAGCACACAAGCTCATGAGAGAAGCTCCGTGAGCCTGGAAACAGGCTAGCTGGCAGCTGTGGCTGGGGGAGGGGAGGCCCTCCTAGACAGTTTCTATTTTCTCTGGGAAGTGGGAGACTAGGTTGGGGGGTGCTATGAGGGGGAAAGGGCCTTTGGAGCTTGGAGAGAGGGGATCTAGAACAATACTGAGATGTCTAGAAGCAGGGAATTGGAGGCACCAAACTTTCTAGCTGGGGTGCGAGTGGTTTTTTTCCAGGGGGCCCAGCTGCCATCCAGGAGTGCGCAGGCCATTAGCCCAGGCGGCCAGTTCTTCCCAGCTCCGGCACAGAAGGTCAAGGACCCTGAGGGAGAGGGAGGATGGTGAAGTGCTGGATGGATCAGGGTTGGAAAGGGAAGGAAGCAGAAGCCTGGGCTGGGGGATTGGTGGGTGGGGCCAGGAGTTCAGTGGGAGAGAGTGTGGAGGGTGTGGAGGGTGTGGAGGTGAGCTGGAGGGCAGGGAGCCCCCAAGCATCGAGGGAGAAGGGGGCAGAGGCCTGGGAAGGGGTAAGGTTGGTCCGAGGAGGCTGCCTACCTTGTGGATTTTGTGGGGACCCGAGGCTGACAGGCTGATGGCAGAACTTAAAGAGGTGTTCTGGGAGTCAAGAGCCAGAGTCTTTGAGATCTGAAGAAGAAAGTGAGGACCACCCTGGAAAGAGCAGGTCCGGGGGTGTCTGCGCCTCCTGGGTGGGTCAGCCCCTCCCTCTGTCCCAGGTCTCTGTTTACCCCTAGGCTCAGTGACTTCCTACTAACAGGTCAGAGGTGGGAGAGTCACCTTGTGGACTTGAAAAGGGAGAATAAATAAGGTTCTCTTACATTTATGGCAGAAAGCTCCGCCATATACAAAGGGCTTCCAATTCCCTACCTGTGAAATCAAGTAGGTATTTGTTGTAGTGGAGGAAGAGCAAGAGAGATTAAGCAGTATCTTCAAGGTCCCTCAGCATCCCTTACCTCACCTCCTGTGATCTCCATAGGACCTTAAATTTGCTGCTACGAAACAGAAGGATCCCTTACCCTTGGTCTCATGTTTCCCGTCACCAGGAAACAAAGTCCCTGCAGTTCTAAAAGGAAACAATGTGAAAGGAGGGGGGAAGTCAGGGGTTCACTCCCGGGTTGGGAGGATCCCTGATTCCATGATCATGGCAGCATGGCCATAAGGCCTCCTTTGGTGATTTGGTGGCCTGGAGGATGGTGATCCAGGAGCAGGAGTTGGAGAGATGTGGAGAGACCCTGTGGAAATCATGTCTATGGCTTCTGAGACCCTGAATATCTGTCCACATGTGTCTAGAAGGTCCTGTGGACAGGGGGCCCTGCATGTGTCCCTGGGCATGTTCGTGGGCTGTGAAGGTGTCTCTGGATGCACGTATGTGAGTCTGAGAGTGTTTAGGAAAGTGTGCGGCCACTTCTTAACGTCCATCTATCCGTGTGCACTTAGTGTGTGTCTCTTGGCTATGCACAGCTCTGTATCTTGGCATGTGTAAGGATATGTCCCCTCTTCAGCATTGAGAGAGAAAGTAGGTCAGCTTGGAGACGGGCAGGTGCCAATGGAGCTAGGAATCGATCGATCCCCCAGCAGTAACCAGCTAGATGGAGGAAGACGGTAGAGGTGGGAAGAGGAGGGGCAGGTAACGTACCCTTGGACCTGGGAGTCCCCAGCCTCTTCCTGACACCTGCCCTTGGTGGAGATGGATCAAATAAGGAGGTCAGAGTAGGGGGGGGGGCCTTATTACACAGGGCCCAGGACTGCAGGGTGGGGGAGGCAGGCAGAGAAAGACACTGGTGTCCTGGCATGGGGCCGGGGGTTGGGGGACCAGCTACTGCATGAAGCAGCTGTCTGAGGCTTTGGTCACACACACAGCAAAAAACCCCTCTCTTTTTTAGAAAAAAAGGCTATGGTGCCTCCTGACCTGTTGGAGAAAAACTCCATAGCTATATCCCTCCTCTACCTGCGCCTGGGCATAGGGAGGAGCTGCAGGTAGACCCTGAGTGGGGACAAGGACTGAGGGTCCTCTGACCAGATGGGCAAGGAGACAAGATTTAGTTAAGAAAATGACATGGGCACCTTTCTTCAGCTGCTGGGAAGTGTGGGTTTTGCTAGGGACCAAGGCAACCGGTACTATTCTATTCTTTCCCCTGAGGAGGGACACATAGAGCCAGGGCAAGCTGCCTTGGGGCCTGGCAGTAGGGAAAAGGCCTCCTACCCCTCAAAATGAGCCATCCAGCCCGGGAGGTGCTTGTAAGTCTGTTCCCTCAATGCTGGACTCTGGGGTCCATGTCCCCTGCCTATAATTGGCAAAGGGAGTCTGTATGCCAAGCCCTCGGTGGGGCAGTGGTCCTCTCCACTGCCAAGCCTCCCTGGGGGAGTGCGTTCCTGAGCCAGGGCCCAGTGCCACCTGCCTCCAGCTTCCCACTTCCTCCTCCATCTGAGCTGCCTGCCGCAGTGGCAGCAGCACCTTCTCTCTCAGCACCTTCCAACCCAGGGCCCAGCCAAGTAGCACCCAGCCCACGGCAGCCGGCTGGCTCACAGCAGCCAGAGCTGGCACAGTCCTCAACGCCCGCTCCTCCCCTCTCCCGCCTCCTCCCTCTCCTCCTTTCCTGCTTCTGAGTTCTGGGACTTCCATGGAGAGCACCCCTTCCCAGCCATGTCTGGCCCACCCACACCATAGGCCTTCTTTCTCTCAGGGGCTCTGTTTCAGTTGCCTTGTCAATTCGAGCCCTGATGAGCTCTGTGTCACTCTGGGACAAGGTGAGTATCACCTTAGTCATTCTTTTCTGGGTTCTGATCAGTTCAGACCCACAGGGTGATCACTGCAGGCCCAACTCCCTCCAAGACAAAGTGGTCTCCTCTTCAATCTCCCTGTGGTCTCCATGTCACTGTGGGCCCTGTGAACTCTGTCTTGGTGTGGGCCACTGTCAACTATCTGACACTCTGGACTGAAGCTTTCAGACCGGTTTGGGCCTACACAGGTGCCCTAGTGTTCTCAATCCTTCATGCTGGATTCCGAGGGTGGATACCACCCTCATCAGCACTCTGGGGCCCTCTCCTTAGGATGGGCCCCTTTGGGTCTCAAGTCATTCTGGAACTCCTGTGGGTTCTATGCCTGCCTGTGCCAAAGGGAGACCCATGTGGCTCTGGTTCCTTGCAGACCCTTGTGCCTTGGCTGGGATCGACACTGGCACTGACACCACTTCAGGTGCACTGGGAACACAGACTCAGGCCCCTCTGGGGCTTCTGGTTCAAAGGTCCCTGGGGATTCCTGCTCATATTCAAGTTTAAGAAGCATCATTTTGATCAAGGTGGGAACCCTATTGACCCAACTCATTTCAATGCATTTTTTTTTTTTTTTTGTACCAAGGCTTGAACCCAGAGGCCCTTAATGGCCCTCTTTATTTTTACTTTTGAGACAACTTATTTTTAATTAAAAATAACAAGATTATTTTTAATCTTGCTAAATTGCCCAGGCTGGCCTTGAACTCAAAATCCTCCTGCCTCAGTCTCCCAAGTTGCTGGCATTACCAGTATGAGCCACTGCGCCAGCTGTCTCGGTGCCCTATTCTCGAGGCCCCTAGGCCCTGCATGGTGAGTGGTGCTCCTTGTGACCCCAGGTCTCTGCCTCTTCTCTCTCCCCTCTGTTTTTCCATGCCTCTAACTAACTTCCTTTCCAAAACCATGTGCCCATTCCCTGGCCTCCTCCATGCAGGATGCAAGCACAAAGGGCTTTTGTCATGCCCCACTCTGAGACGGCTTTGGGGCTCCTCCTGACCCCCTCCCCTGTCCCTGCCTCCTGCCTGCCGACCTCAGGCCACCCCAGCTGGAGGCTGCTGCGGTAGTTTTCCATCCGGCTGTTCTCTCCCTTACATGTTGCACAGATAGATTCAAAGTCTCTGTCTATATATACCTCTCCCCCACCCCCGGTGGCGTGCGTCTCCTCTGCCAGGCTGTGGTCGTGCAGTCTGTCGCTCGTTGAGGCACTGTCTCAGATTTGCATGTTTAATATTTTATCCAGGAAGCGCTTCTGGCTGGAGCTCTGGGAGGTGGTGTGAAGCCGGCAGAATGTCAGGCCTGGGAATTGTTGCTCACGGGTGCTGGCGGTGGGACGAACAGTGACGCCAGTTCCTGGCTACTTATCTGGGCTTCAGTATTGGGGTGGGGTGGCAGGGGTAGCATAGGGGAGGACAGAGAGGAGATCAGCTCCCTCAGGCTGCACCCAGAGTGTCCCTTCCTTGGGACACACCGCAATTGGCAGGATGAGCCCTGATTTGTAATTGCTTTTGGGTTCCCATGACTCCACCCCATCTTCATTTTCTGAGGAATTTCTGGTGGGAAGGAGCCCTTGGTTCCATGGGGAAACGGTGAGAAACTCGTCCTTTTACTGAGTTACCCCTTTCTTGGGTCATACCATGGAGGAGAACAGAGTGGGCAGAAGAACAGCAGGCCTGGCTGGGTGTGACCTTGGGGTGTCATTGTGGGTGACAAGGGAAGACCTGTGGGTTCCTGTGGGCGACAAGGGAGGACTATCAGCATCTCACCTCCCTCTTTGGAATGTTGGAGATGGGAGTCAGTGGCTGGCCCCTGAGAATTGAAGAGAACTGTAGGTGATCCCTTCTGTTCCCAGATCTTTGAAAAGGACTTGGGGGCGGGTGGGGGGTGGGAGATGAGGCCTGGGCCCCGGGGCAGATGGAAAAATCTGAAGATGGAAGGGGGGTTAGGGAGCAGACAGACACAGCCCTTTCATTCTGACCCTTGCAAGGCATGAAATGCCTGATTGTGCCCGTGTCCAGAAGGTTCAGTGGTCAGAGGGAGAAGGGAGAGTCTGCTCCATCCCCCAGGCCCCTGGGGAACAAGATCCCCACACATTCTGCTGCTGGCTGGCAAGTTGCACATAGAAAGGGTTCTCAGATTCAGTTGGGTGAGGCATGGCCCTGGGTCCTGATCCCCGCCATCCCTTGTGAATTTCAGGATCTGGAGGTTTATCTGTGCAGGATTTCTGGATTCAGCCCTGGTGAGGGGAGAGGAGAGAGGAAGGAGTATAGGAGGAGGGTAGATGTCATTCAGCCTGCAACTGGAACACCCTCCTTCCCCAGACAGTTCTACATCTGCTTCCAACTGCTCCTCTCCCATGTCCCAAATTGGGAACTTCTAGCCTCATCTTTCAGTGATATCTTGACACTTCAGTGTGATGACTCGCTGTCCTGCTATGGGGAGGTGATTGGGTAGGAACCCTCATGTCCTGGGCATGGCGGTCTGATGTGGAGGGCTGGAGGTCTGGTCTCCCATCCGTTCCCTGTGCACACAGAGTGCATGGTTTCAATGTACCGTGAGACCCTCTTGTTGGCATTCTCAGCATTTATCAGTGACAAGAAGCTGAGAAGTCCTCCAAACAGCCACCACAGAGCCACCAAGCTGTGCACCCAAGCACAAACACTTCACATGTGGGGACTCCCCTGCTCATGACTTTCCCATCTAGATCAGAGGTTTGCAACCACCCTTTGGGACTTTTTGACCACTTGGGACTTTTTACCCTAAAAATGACATGCAGAAGCCCAGAGAAACAGAACCAACCCGTGAAACAGCATGGCTCCTTGAAGTTCAATCTATAGTTTGCTGAGTATGTTGATTTACCCAAAGGGCTCAGAGCCTTGGATTTTTGAGCAGGGTTTTTTTCTTTTTTGGCGGGGGGTACCGGGGATTGAACTCAGGGGCATTCAACCACTGAGCCATATTCCCAGCACTACTTTGTATTTTAGAGACAGGGTCTCACTGAGTTGCTAAGTGCCTTGCTTTTGCTGAGGCAGGCTTTGAACTTGAAATCCTTCTGTCTCAGCCTCCAGAGCTACTGGGTTGAAAGGATATGCGCTACTGCGCCTGGCTTGAAGAGTGTGTTGGTTTTTGTTTTTTTTTTTTAAAGAGAGAGAGAGAGAGAATATTTTAATATTTATTTTTCAGTTTTCGGCCGACACAACATCTTTGTTTGTATGTGGTGCTGAGGATCGAACCCGGGCCGCACACATGCCAGGAGAGCGTGCTACTGTTTGAGCCACATCCCCAGCCCCTGAAGAGTGGTTTTTAACTGGGGTGATTTTGTGCCTTCTTCCTGATTTGGCACATTTTTTGGTGCTGCAGATGGAACCCAGGGCCTCAATGCTAGGCAAGTGCTCTACCTCTGAGCTGCACCCCAGCCCCTGGGGACATTTTGTTGTTGTTGTTGCTTGTTTGTCACATGTCAGGGCTTGCTCCTGACATCTGTCTAATAGGTGGAGCCCATTAGACAGGGATATTGCTAAACATCCTACAAAGCACAGGAAAAACCCTACAAAGAATTGCCATGCAAAATAGCCCTAGTGCTGAGGTTGAGAAAGCCTGGCCCAGATTCTAGATGGTACTGGAATCTTTACTGTACCTATTCATTTCCCCCACTAGAGGGTATGCTCCTAGAAACTAGAAATAATGAGTCTCCTACTTGTCCGCTGCATCTACCTCAGCCTCTCACACTGAATAGGTGCTTTATAGGCATTTGCCAGATGAATGTGTGAACAAATGACTTATTTCAACATGGTGGGCAGCACTTCCCTTCCTATCCAGAGTCGGGCTGGCCTTAGGGGAGGCCCATGTGCTTCTCCTGTTAACAGGCCTTGCAAGGGGTCTTGACCCAGCAACCCTGCAAGAAAGCTAGGGAGGGCTCACCCAACGTGCCTGAGCTGTTGACTCAAATATAACAGATGCTCATCCCCAAGGTAATTTGCATCTCATTTGCATGCTGCTTTTAATATAATTTGCATGCTGCTCCTTTAAAGTCAAAAGATGTCGATTTCCTGGGCCATATCTTGCTTTTCCCACTTCTTCACAGACCTCTATCTGCCCCTACCCCTATTTCTTTGCTCACCTTCTGGGGAACCCTTGCCCGTTGGTCCCATATTTGCTTAGGATCCCTAGGGTCTGACACAAAAAGTTTAGGAAACCCACTGGAGATGAGACACAACAGAACTTCACCTGCCCCTCGTGGTGGAGATCATGGCCTTTGGTGTCAACCCAGCCTCAGCCACTCTTCATGCTGTGTGATCCTGGGTAAAGACCCCTCCATTGTGAAGTGGGGACAATGATATTTACTTCATGGAGTTACTGTGATGATTCAACAAGAGAATTAAAGTGCCAGGCATTTGATAAAGACTCAAGGAACAGGAACTATTGCTCTTATTATTAGCCCTGGTGTTTTGGAAGTCACCGTCACCGCAGAGGAATTGCTCCTCTGAACTCCCTGCTAGGCTGCCAGCGCCCAGGGGATCTCTCTCTCCTCCTCCATCACTCCCCTCCTCACTTTGAGCCACTGAGGACTGGTTCATGCCTCCCACCTGTGCTGCTACCCCTTCTCCTTGGTCTTACCTCTCAACATTGCAGGGCCCCAGGGTCCCTCATCTTTTCTCCTTGGGTGTTCAACATGAGACACAGGCCTGGGACTACCAAATATTTCTCCAGCCTGGAGAATTATAGCTAACAGCTCTCTGACATCTCTTCTTGGATGTCTAAAGGACACTGCAAAATCAACCAGGCCATCACAGTATCAAGAATCTTTTCTAGTCTTTTCTTGTGCTAGGCGTTCCTGCTTCAGTAAATGTTGAAGTCATTTACCTAGTTGCTCAAGCCCAAAACGCCAGGACAAGTCTCCCTTTATTTCTTGTGTTCGTTATTTAATGCTGTGTAACATATTATCCCCCAAAATTTAGTGGTTTCAAATAATCAGTATTGGACTGGGGCTGCACCTCAGTGACCGAGGGCTTGGGTAGCATGTGCAAAGCCCTGGATTCCATCCCCAACACCACTAAACAAATGAACATTTATTATCTCACTTAATAGTTGTCTGGATCTAGAAGCATCTTCCCTGGGTTCATGGTCCCTTTGAAGGCTATCATCAGAATGTCAGCTGGGGTGCAATCATTTAATAGCTTGACCAGCTGGAGGACCTGCTTCCCAGGGGGGCCACTCACAGGCCTGTTGGTCTGATGATTGGTGGAAGCCTCAATTAATTCTTTGCTGTGTGGACATCTCCACAGAGCTGTTTGAGGGTCCTTATAACATGGCAGCTGGCTTCCTGCTGCGTGAGAAAGTGAGAGAAGGAGCGGAGCCATAAAGCCTTTTCTGATCTTGTCTTGGAAGCCACACATGTCCCTTTTACCACTTCCTAGTATATTGTATTCTTTTTGGTACCAGGGATTGAACCCAGGGTGCTTGACCACTGAGCCACATCCCCAGCCTTTTTATTTTTGATTCTGAGACAGGGTTTTGTTAAGTTGCCGAGGCTGGCATTGAACTTGCCATCCTCCTGCCTCAGCATGCTTGTATATTGCATTCTTTATATACTTTATATTCTATATATATAAAGTATGTATATTGCATTCTTTAGAAAAGAGTCATTAAATTGGTCACAGTTGGTACATCCCTGTAATCCTAGTGACTTGGGGGTTGAGGCAGGAGGATGGTAAGTTTGTGGCCAGCTTCAGCAACTCAGCAAGACACTGTCTCAAAATGAAAAATGAAAAAGGACCGGATGTCACTCAGTGGTACAGTGCCCCTGGGTTCAATCCCCAGTACCAAAAAAAAAAAAAAAAAAAAAAAAGCCAGGGCTGGTGGTGCATGCCTATAATCCGAGCAACTCAGGAGGCTGAGGCAGGAGGATTGCAAGTTCAAGGCAAGCTTCAGCAACTTAGTGAGGCCCTAAGCAATTTAGTGAGACCCTGTTAAAAAAAAAAAAAAAAAAAAAAACCAGAAATGGCTGGGGATGTGGCTCAGTGGTTAAGTGGCCCCAGGTTCAATCCCTGGTACCAAAAAAAGAAAAGAAGAAAAAGAAAGAAAGAAAGGAAGAGAGGACTAAGTCCAGCCCACATTCAAGAGGAGAATTAAGCTCCATTTCCTAACTGGAGGAATATCAAAGAATTTGTGGACATTTAAAAAAAATTTTTTAGATGTGTATGGAACTTTATTTTATTCATTTATTTATATGTGGTACTGAGAATCGAACCCAGTGCTTCACACATGCTAGGCAAGTGCTCTGCCATTGAGCCACAACCCCAGCCCTTGTGGACATTTTTTAAAATATTTTTTGTTAGTTGTAGATGGACACAATATATTTATTTTATTTGTTTATTTTTTTATATGTGGTGCTGATAATTGAACTCAGGGCCTCACATGCAAAGCAAGGGCTCTACCACTGAGCCACAACCCCAGTCCCTGTGGACGTGTTTTAAATCACCCCTCTCCCTGCAACCCATCAGCAAGTGTTGTGGGCTCTACTGCCTAATGATGACTGGAACTGCTTCTCCAGGTCTCCACTGCTGCTGTACCCATCCTAGTCACCCTAATCACTTGCCCCTGCTCTGGCGGTGGCCTCCTGACTGGCTTTCTTGTTTGTGCTCTTGTCTGTTTATAATCTGTTCTACACATAGCAGCAGAATGGCCTTTGGACAATGTGACTGACTAGGGTCTTCTGCCTAATGATGATGAATTGCACGGGCCTTTATCCTGTTCCCTTTTAAGATCCCACTAAAATGGTAGTCAAAAAAAGGCAGGCACAATCAACAGATATATGAAAAATTCTCATTATCTCTAGCAATCAGAGAAATGCAAATCAAAACTACTCTAAGATATCATCTCACTGCAGTCAGAAAGGCAACTATTATGAAGACAAACAACAATAAGTGTTGGTGAGGATGTGGGGGGAAAGGCACACTCATACATTGCTGGTGGGACTGCAAATTGGTGTAGCCAATATGGAAAGCAGTATGGAGATTCCTTGGAAAACTGGGAATGGAGCCACCATTTGACCCAGCTATCCCTCTCCTCAGTCTATACCCAAAGGACTTAAAAACAGTATATTACAGGGACATAGCCACATCAATGTTTATAGCAGCACAATTCATAATAGCTAAACTGTGGAGCCAACCTAGATGCCCTTTGGTGGATGAATGGATAAAAAAAATATGGCATACATATACAATGGAATTTTACTCAGCAATAAAAGAGAATAAAATCATGACATTTGCAGGTAAATGGATGGCGTTGGAGAAGATAATGCTAAGTGAAGTCAGTCAATCCCCAAAAAACAAATGCCGAATATTTTCTCTGATATAAGGAGGCTGACTCATAGTAGAGTAGGGATCTGGAGCATGGGAGGAACAGATGAACTCTAGATAGGGCAGAGGGGTGGGAGGGAAAAGGAGGGGCAGGAGATTAGCAAGGATGGTGGAATGTGATGGATATCCTTATCCAAAGTACATGTATGAAGACATGAATTGGGTGTCAACATACTTTATATACAACCAGAGATATGAAAAATTGTGGTATATATGTGTAAAAAGAATTGTAATGCAAAAATAAAGACAAAGTACATGTATAAAGACATGAATTGGCATGAATTTATATTCAAAGATATGAAAAATTGTGCTCTATATGTGTAATAAGAATTGTAATGCATTCTGCTGTTGTGTATTTTAAAAAATAAAATCAATTAAATAAAAAAAAGAAGAAGGCAGGCATAAATCCACAAAGAAATGATATCGCAGCAGATAAAAGATTTCAGCTGTGTTCTGGGAGGGTGGAAGTGGATCAAGAAGAGTCATAGACCTAGCGACCAGGAGAGAGGAAGTCAGAGGATAAAGAGGAGAAAGGGATTTGGCAACCACATGGCTTCGGGGCCAAGGTGAGGTACAGGGAGGAAGAGCAGGTGACCCCTCCACCACTGACCTGCACAGAGAAGGCAGAAAGAAGTTTCCTGTCTCCAGGCAAAAGACCAGAGGCTTCTTACCTGGAGAAACTGAAAGGCTTCAAAGAAAAATTCCATAAGCTAACATTTGGAAAGTTCCCAGTGAAGCAGTTGGCTCTTTGCCCAGTCACTAAAGAGCAAAATCTCCTGGTAAAATGTCTCATTGTACCTACCCAACTTCCTGTTTGCTTGTTAATATTTTTCCCTTAAATACAAATGGTCAGGCTGGGGATATAGCTCAGTTGGTAGAGTGCTTGCTTCGCATGCACAAGGCCCTGGGTTCAATCCCCAAACCGCCCCCCCCAAAAAAAAAAGGTCAACCAAAGATCACCTCATAGATGAAGAAAACTACCTGTGCTAGTTGGGGTCCTGTGGTGGTATAGTTTGGATGGGTGGCTGCCGCGTCCGGCTAACGGAGCCGAGTCCGGCGAGGGACGTCGGGGTTAAAAATACACAGGACACCAAGGTTCTTCATCCAGGAGGGAGCGTGTGCGCGCGCGCTTTATTGCCAAATTTGTTCCCCTTATATATCTTTTTAACAGCTGCGGGAAATTACTCAAAAGTGAGGAGGGGAGAGTAATAACTGCGTCCTTGGGTTACCGTCACGTCACGGTCCCCTATCAGGAGGCTCGAACAGGTCAAGATGTTCCCGAGACACATATGTGCGAGGCAGATAAACAGGGAACCGCAAGCCTGCGTCATGGCCTTGTGAGCTGGCCACATTGACATGCATAACAAAGAACTGGGGGTTGAGTCCCCAGGGGCCAGGGCGGGCCTACTATCAGCAGGTGGCCCCCAAAGGCCCACCTATTAAAGGCTTAGTCGCTCAGCCCATGGCACGATTGGAAGGCGATAGACCCTTTAAAAGGTGCAGCCTTATGGACAGGAATTAAGTCATTGAGGAGTGTCCTTGAAGGAGATATAAGGACCCTGGCCCTTCCTCTCTCTACCTGTGCCTCCTGGTGACCATAAAGTGAATAGCCCTCCTCCGTCTGCCATGTGCTCTGGCCATGATGTGCTAGGTGACAGCATCTCGCAACTGGACTAAAACTGCTTAGATCCAGGATGACATGTAGAAAGGAGAGGGGGAGGAAGGAGGGCTGGGGAGGAGGAGCCCCAGGCGGAGGTGAAGCTCTGAGAATCCCAGTTGGCGCCTGGGCACAGAGCTCACCCACTGCAGAGAACCTTGCTGGGCACAAGTGCCCCCATGGTGCTCAGCAATTGGCTGGAGCTGCCTGGGGAAAGTGTGTCCTCCATTCAAACACTGCAGTTGATCCAGAAAGTGCTGCAGTTGGAGGTTGCTGGTATTGGCACTCTATGGGGCAAATGCTATCTTGAAGTCAGATCTGGGTGGTACATTTCCAGGGCTGCCACACTTCCAGTATGAGAAAGACAAAACTGAAAAAGGAAGCTGGACATAATGGTGCACCCCTGTAAATCCCACCAGCTCGGGAGGCTGAGGCAGGAGGATAACAAGTTCAGAGGCAGCCTCACTAACAGTGAGGCACTAAAGCAACTTAGTGAGACCTTGTCTCGAAATAAAAGACAAAATAGGACTGGGGATATGGCTCAGTGGTCGGGTGCCCCTGAGTTCAATCCCCAGTATCCACCCACCCTGCCTCCCCCAAAAAAAGAAACTAAAAAAAAAAAAAAAAAAAAGAAAGAAAGAAAAGGAAAAAATAAACAAAAAATTTAAAATAAATGACCCAGAGGCAGTGGCACCTTCTGTTAGCCCAGAAACTCAGGAAGCTGAGGCAGGAGGATTGCAAGTTCAAGGCCAGCCTCAGAAATTTAGTGAGGCCCCAAGCAACTTAGTGAGACCCTGTCTCAAAGTAAAAAACAAAAATGGCCGGGGATGTGGCTCAGTGGTAAAACATCTCTGGGTTTTATCCCCAGTAAACAACTCCCCCCCAACAAAATTGCTCAAAACCCATGAGAAATAAGAAAATCTTGAAAGCAACATAGAAACAGAATATGGGGAGGTAAGAGGTTGCAGACTTCTCAGTGGACGTAGTGCAAGCCAGAAACGAGCAGAATGCCATCTTTAAAGTATTAAAAGAATAGGAACTGCTGGGTACTGTGACACACACCTGTAATCCCAGTGCTCAGTAGGCTGAGGCAGGAGAGTCACAGGTTTGAGGCCAGCTTCAGAAACTTAATAAGGTCCTAAGCAAATTAGAGAGACCCTATCTCAAAGTTAAAAATAAAAAAGGCTGGGGAGGTGGCTCAGTGGTAAAATGCCTCTGGGTTTTTTCCCCAGTACCCAAAAAAAAAAAAAAAAAGAACTATGCATTTATATACAGCAAAAATCCTACAAGAATAAAGGCAAAATCGTGTCAAGACTGCAAAACAGGGAAAGGAAAGTTTTCTTTGACAAGTGGTATTAGGAAAAGTGGATACTCACCATGCAAAAGAATGAAGTTGAATCCTTAACCTCATACCATTTATGAAAAATAGCTCAAGAGAAAATGAAGACTTCAATATAAGATCTGAAAGTAGGGGCTGGGGATGTGGCTCAAGCGGTAGTGCGCTCACCTGGCATGCGTGCGGACCGGGTTCGATCCTCAGCACCACATACAAACGAAGATGTTGTGTCCACCGAAAACTAAAATGTAAATAAAATATTTTAAAAAAAAAGATCTGAAAGTAAAAAATTCCTGAAAGGAAACAGGAGAGAAAATCTTCCTGACACTGAATTTGGCAGTGATTTCTTGGACCTGGCAACAAAAACAAACTTTCTATATTTTCATTTTTCTAATGAGACTACAGCCAACTGAAAAACTTCATGGCCGCAAAGGAAATTATTAAGATTGAAAAGGCCATCTGTGGGCTGGGATTGTGGCTTAGTGGTAGAGCGCTTGCCTCGGGCGGGACCCAGGTTCGATCCTCAGCACCACATAAAAAAAAAAATAAATAAAGGCATTGTGTTGTGTCCATCTACACCTAAAAAATAAAAATAAAATAAAATACATTAAAAAAAAAAAAGAAAAAGAAAAGGCCATCTGTGGAATGGGAAACCACATATCTGATAAGAGGTTATTATTCAGAATATCTGAAGAACTTCTACAACTTAACAACAAAACTACAACATGACATTTTCTCATACTTGTCAGAATGGCAACTGTCAAAACAAACAAGCAAATAAAAACAAACAAACAAACAAAAAACCCAAAACAGAAAATACTAAATGATGGCGAGGATATGGAGAAATTATGCACCGTCAGTGGGAATGGGTAAGGGTATAGCAGTTAAGAGTTAAGGAGGAGCTTCCAAAAATTAGAGAGAATTACCGTATGCTGTAGAAGCTCCACTTCTTGGTATATATCCAAAAGGATTGAAAGCAGGACCTCAAAGAGATATTTGCCCATCTATGTTCATGGAGACATTATTCACCAAAGCCAAGAGATAAAACAAACCAAAAATCCATCAATGATTGCAGAAAATGTGGCACATATACACAGTAGAATATTATTTAGCTTTAAAAAGAAATCCTGTCATACACTCAACATGGATAAGCCTTGAGGATTTTATGCTAAGTTGTTGCTTGTGGTACAGTTTCAGTTTTGCAGGATGAAGAAGTTCTAGAGATCTAGAGCACAATGCTATGGACAGTTAACACTTCTGTACCTTACACCTAAAAATGGTTAAGATGGTAAATCTTCTTATTTCTTTTCAGTGCTGGAAATCAAATCTTGAATATGTTATGCAAACACTCTACTACGGAGTTACAGTGATAAATATGAAATTCTGGATTGGACAAGGACACAGAAAAAGGACATTAGGGAGAAAACAGTTACAATTAGGATAAGGTCTTTAATTTTGTTAATAGTATTGTGCCAACACTAATTGGTTTGATCATTGTACTATGATTATGTAAATTGTTGGCATTAGGGGACGCTGGGTAAAGGAGATACATGAACTATCTGTACTATTTTTGCAAGTTTTATGTAAACCTAAAATTATTTCAGAATAAAAATTTGATCTAAAAGAAGGCAGAAAAGGGAGAATAAAAACCAGATGGAACAAAGGAAAACAAATAGCAAGACAGTAGATGTTCAAAAAACAATTCAATGATAATTAGTAGATTCATTTAGTTGTTCAACCAAGATGGCAGACTTAACCTCAACTATATTGATAACTAATTATAATCAGTAAGTATGATCTGTTCAACCCAATTAAAAAGTTGATGACAGAGCAAGACCCATCTACATGCTGTGTATAAGAAACCCACTTTAAAAATAAAAACACAGTTAGACTGGGGTTGTGGCTCAGTAGTAGAGAGCTTGCCTTGTACTTGTGAGGCCCTGGGTTTGATCATCAGCACCACATGTAAATAAACAGATAAAATAAAGCTATTATACCCATCTACAACTAACAAATTAAAAATAAAAATAAAAACACAGGGCTGGGGATGTGGCTCAAGCGGTAGCGCGCTCGCCTGGCATGCGTGCGGCCCGGGTTCGATCCTCAGCACCACATACAAACAAAGATGTTGTGTCCGCCGATAACTAAAAAATAAATATTAAAAAATTCTCTCTCTCTCTCTCTCTCTCTCTCTCTCTCTCTCTCTCTCTCTCTGTCTCTCTCTCTAAAAAATAAATAAAAAAAACCACAAGCTTGGCATGGTGGTGCACACCTGTAATCCTAGCAACGTGGGAGGCTGAGGCAGGAGGATTGCAAATTTGAAGCCTCAGCAATTTAGCAAGACTCTCAGTAACTTAGAGAGATCCTGTCTCAAAATAAAAAAATATGGCTCACTGGTAAAGCATCCCTGGATCCAATTCTCAATGCAAAAAAAAAAAAAAAAAAAAAACACCAGTAGCAGCAACCTGGAAGGCAGGAGTAGGTGGATCTCAAGTTCAAGGTCAACCTGGGCAATCTAGTGAGATCCTGTCTCAAAGTAAAATAAAATGGGCTGAGGCTGTAGCTCAGTAGTAGACTGCTTGCCTAGCATGTGTGAGGCCCTGAGTTCAATCCCCAGCACCACTAAATAAATAAAGACACAAAAAGGTCAAATAAAAGGAGGTACCATGCTAACACTAATCTAAAAACTGCTGGAGTGGTTATATTAATATAGGGTATGCCAGGCTAGTGCTAATCATAAGGACTATATTACTATCAGACTGAATAGATTTCAGAGCAAAGGATAAGGATGGCCATTTCAGTATAATTAAAGGGTCACTTCAACAAAAGCACATAATTCTATCTATCAGGAGGCTGAGGCAGGAGGATCTCAAGTTCAAAGCCAGCCTCAGCCTTGGCGGGGGGGGCACTAAGCAACTCAGTGAGACCCTGTCTCTAAATAAAATACGAAATAGGGATGGGGAAGTGGCTCAGTGGTTGAGCGCCCCAGAGTTCAATCCCTGGTACCTCCCCCCAAAAAAGCACATAATTCTAAATATTTATTTACCAAATAACAAAGCATCAAAATACATAAGGCAAAAACTGATAGAACTGCAAGGAGAAATAGACAAACTAACAAAGTTGGAAATTTTAAAAATTCATTTCTGCTCTTTTTTTTATAGTTAAAGATTTTAACACCCTTCTTTCAATATTTGATAAAATGAGTAGATGAAAAATCAGTAGAAATGTTTATTTTTGAACTGTTTGAACAATACTATTAATTTGAGCTATTTGTAATATATTTACACGATATGTTTGTATTGCACA
The DNA here is from genome assembly GCF_047511675.1 of Marmota flaviventris. Lineage (NCBI taxonomy): Eukaryota > Metazoa > Chordata > Mammalia > Rodentia > Sciuridae > Marmota > Marmota flaviventris. The sequence goes on along the minus strand of NC_092514.1, from coordinate 54,935,601 downwards.
GTTTTATTCTGTGTGAATAATGATTTGTTTTTCCTTTTTCATTCTTATATTTGCTGTGAAATTTTCATGTTTTACTACATTGACAAGAATGTCTAGAACGAGGATAAGTACTGATGACAGAAACTCTTGTTTTTCTCTCAGAGGAAAGGTTTTTATGTTTTGGCATTAATCAGATTAAGGAAATTGTCTCCATTTCCTATTTTTCTGAGTTTTCTTTCTCATTCATTCATTCTTTTTTTTTTTTTTTCCCAGTGCTAGGGATAGAACACAAGGCCTTGAGCATGCCAGACAAGTGCTCTACCACCGAGCCCATCCTGAGCCCAAGACATTTTTTTTTAAATCATGAATAGTATTGAATTTCATAGAGTTCTTCTGAATCTATGAAGAAAATCACACGATTATGTGCTTCATTCTACCACAGAAATGAATTATGTTGGTGGATTTTCTACAGTTAGACCAACTATACTCTTCTAGAATAATGCCAATTTGGCAGTTACATATTATTCTTTTATATATTTTTATATTGAACCCAGGGCCTTGTGCATGATAAAAATGCACTCTACCACTAAGTTCTGCCCCAGTCTCTCTTTTATATATTAATTTGTTGATTTAAAAAAATTTATAGTTGTAAATGGACAGCATGCCTTTATTTTATTTGTTTATTTCTGTGTGGTGCTGAGGATTGAACCCAGTGCTTCACGCATGCTAGGCAAGCGCTCTGCCACTGAGCTACAGCCCCAGACCCATTTGTTGATATTTTATTCAGATTTTTTCATTTCTATTTATGAAATAAACTGATTTGTAATCTCTTTTATTTGAAATATCGTTGCCATGTTTCAATATCAAGGTTATCATGGCCTCAAAATGAATGAAGAAGAGCTTCTTCTCTTTCTAATCTGGAGAAGAGTTTGTTGTATAAGTTTGATATCTCTTCCTTAAATATTTGGAAGAATTTACTAGTGAAGCCATCTGGGCCTGGATTTTTCTTTGTGACTAGGCTTTTAATTGCTGATTCAATTTCTTTAATGTATATGAGAGTAGTCAGACTTTTTTCTTTTTCTTTATTTTATTTAGTTTCTTCTTGATAGTGCTGGTGATCCAAACTAGTCGATTTTCTATTTATTCTTATGTCAGTTTTGGTAAATTTTGTGTGTGTGTGTGTGTGTTTTTTTAATTAATCAATTAATTTTTTGAGACACGGTCTCACTAAGTTGCTGATCCTCCTTCTTCAGCCTCTGGAGTTACATCATCTGCTGCTGCTTTTAATTGGAAGGCCCTTATTCTAGTCTAGTTTTTTTTTTTTTTTTTGTACCAGAATTAAACCCGGGAACACTTAACCACTGAGCCACATCCCCAATCCCTTTTACTTTGGATTTTCAGACAGGATCTTGCTAAATTAGTGAGGTTGGATTTGAATTTATGATCCTCCTGCTTCAGCCTCCTGAGCCACTGGGATTACACGCAGGCGCCACCACACCCAGCCAGGTTCTGTTTCTTATTTGTTTTGCTGGACCTTGATTTCTTGGATTTTCTGCATATACAATTATGTCATCTTCAAATAATTATAGCTTCACTTTTTCAGTTCCAGGCTTCATATTCTTTTCTTGCCAATAGCACTGGTTAAAACCAATGCAATGTTGAACTGAAAGTGATGAAAGTGACTTTCTTGCCTCATTCCCAAATTCAGAGAGGAACATTCAGGCTTTCATCATTAAGTATGAGACAATGTATTTTTTCTTTAACAAACAACTGTTTCAAGTTCTTTTTTAAAAATATTTTTAGCTGTAAATGGATACTTTGTTTTCATGTGGTGCTGGGGATCAATCCCAGGTAGCCTTGTGCATGCAAAGCAGGCACTCTACCAACTGAGCTATATCCCTAGCCCCTGTTTCAAGTTCTTTAAAAATCCTGTTACATATCATTCTTCATTTAAATATGCATCATTACTTTTTTATTGATGTTTAATGTACATATAATAAAATGCACAGATTTTCAAGCTTTTTTTTTTTTGGTACTGGAGTTTGAGCCTCAGGGTATTTTGCCACTGAACAATATCCCTAGTTTTTTTTTGTGTGTGTGTGTGTGTGTTTTTTTTTTTTTTAATTTTTTATTTTGAGAGAGGGTCTCACTCAGGTGCCGAGGCTGGCCTCCAACTTTCGATCCTCCTGCCTCTGCTTCCTAAGTCCCTGGGATTACAGGTGTGAGCCACTGCATCATTTCATCAGTATTGACTCTTTAGATCCATGAATTTGGTATATCTCCCCATTTAGTCAAATCATCTTTAATTTCTCCAAGCAATGTTTTGCAGCCTCTGCTCTATAAATCCCATATGTCCTTTGTTGAATTTATCTTTAAGTAGTATTTCATATTTTTGATGCCGTTATACAATCTATTATTTTAAATTTAAATGTCTAGTTGTTCTTCTGCTGTATTATGTAGAAACATAATTGATTTTTAAATATTGCTCTTTTTTTTTTAATCTTTATTTATTTATTTATTTTTATGTGGTGCTGAGGATCGAACCCAGGGCCTCGCACATACTAGGCGAGTGCTCTACCGCTGAGCCACACACCCAGGCCCAAATATTGCTCTTATGGATTATAATCTTGCTAAACTCACCTTTTAGTTCTCATAGCTATTGTTCCGATTTTCCATGGATTTTCCAGAATCCATGCACCTATGAATAAAGACAGTTCTACTTCTTTCTTTCAAATCTGACTTTTTCCCCCCTCACTTGTTTGCACTGGCTTAACCTCCAGGATGGTGTTGAGTGGGTATGATAAGCGTGGCTTACCACAACACGAGACTGAGTCAGTCAGGGTCACTCCAGGTGAGTTGGGTTGGCCCTGAATAATCACACAGACACAGACAGTACCTTTTTCTTGGGGTCCAGAGACAGCTCCTCTGCCCCAGCTCCCACAAGGGAAGCAAGAGAGGCAGACAAAAAGAGGGAGAGCGCCTGAAGCCTTACTTATTGGGGGTAAGACCCTCAAGAATGTTCCACCCAAATGAGGCAAGAGGTTGGGTTTCAGGGGGGTGACGCTCACTCCAGGAGCTGTAATTCCTTCCCAGCGAAGCTGAGGTCCACCTGTGGTGAGCGGAAGCCAGGTCCACAGCTCCATGCTCAAGGCTAAGGGTCGTGCTCAGCTCCTGTTCATGGTGGCCCCCGACAGTGGCTGTCTCTGCCTTTTACCTGTACTTAGGAGGGAACCCAGAGTTATTTGGGAAAATTCACACTTTGAGTGAAACACTCTGCTGTGTCATGGTTGCCTCATCTCTGTTAGGTTTTGCCACCGGTGTCCTTTAATCCGCTTTAAAACTCCAGTGTTCTTCTTTTGATCCCCTGCAGGGATTTGGGGCGATGGAGCAATGAACTCTGTGCCAAGGTAGCCATCCCGAGTCAGAAGTCCAGCGTTAAGAATCTGCCAGGCAAGTGGAACCGCCACAGACAGAGGGCAGGGGGTGACCATGGCCTGATAAACCGGGGACTCTGGGCTGACAAGGGAAGAGGGGGAAGGCCATGGGGAGTTGGTGAATGGGGAAAACGCCTCAGGTCCTGTGGACAGGGCTTGAAGAACAGCTCTGTGAGGGATGGCTGGATAAAAGAGGCAGAGGATGTGGTCAGAGAAGAATCCAGGAGCCTTTTACATTTGTCGGGAACAGGCTGTGGGTAGAGGAGAAAGAGATTGGCCTGTGAAGGCTGTCCAACTGAGAGCCTGGGACTTGGCAGTTTTCTAGGATTTGCTAGGATGGGGGGGCGTCAAATGAGGGGCATGCTGGGAGGCCAGGGGACACACTAACAAGAGAGGGGGAGGGTGCTACAGGGGACAGAAGAAGTGACAGAGTCATGTCTGGTAGCAGCATTAGGTAGCAAGGAAGGACCCAACCCCACCTCCAGACTCTGTCCCTATTTTCTGACTATGAGATTGGGGTGAGGTGGATCAGGCCACCGCTCCTAGAAGGGATGAGGGGCAGTAATGACCAAGGAGAAGTGCAAGGCTCATTCTCTCTCCCTGGTCCTATGGTGCCAGTTATTGCCTCTGGTTACACTTGGGGGCTGGGGTATAGCTGTGACTTGGACGTTGGGCACACAGCCTGGGAACAGTAACCTGGAGGTTGAGACCAGCAGGGGCTTGGGATTCCGTGAGAAAGTCACTTGGCTTTTAGGAGCCTCAGTTTTATCAACTCTAAGATGAAATTTTATAGACAGAGAGGATTAAATTAGCTAAAACAGTATCCTTAGTGCTTAAGAAGGGATCCGACTGTGATTATTTCATGTTCCTAGGGCTGGTCTCGGACTGCCTTGCCTTTCTCTGAGGAGCTCCTTGATTTTGACCTGAGCTCCACCCCACCTTCACCCAGGCTGAATCTGCTCCACCCCTGGAAACTGAAGAGCCGGGGGCCCTACTGCTCAGGGACAAAGGTGTCCCCTGAACACCAGGCTCCTGCAGCCTCCATGAGGATGCATCAGGTTCAAAGCCAGACCTGGATGGAAGCTGGGGGGCTGTTAGTCTGCAACAGGACAAGACAGAGGCTGTGGTTCCTGGGAAGAGAGGGGGCCAGAAACAAAGTGTGAACAGTAATTACCAGACCGGGTCCCTGCTGCTGGCAGAAGAGCTTCACTGGTCACCAGGGCTGGAGCAGAGCTGCTCAGCAGGGAGGCTGGCAGAGGCAAGCTACGCTGTGGGCAGCACCTCCCCTCTGTGTTCCCGCTTTCCAGATCCAGAAGTGACTTGCCAGAGTGACTTGCCCAAGCTCCCACAGCCAGTAAGCGGGACTTAGTGTGAGCGTTTACTGAGTACTTCCTCTGCTCCTTTGGCCATCCTCTCAATCCTCATCTTAGTGTCCAATTGAGGAGAGCAAGGACTGAGTTTTGTTTCCAGATGCATCTCAACATCTGGGAAATGGTCCTGCTCCTAGTAGCTGCTTAATAAATATTTGTTGAATGGTGAGCGAATGTTCAGCACTATGCCAAGTGGCTTCTATCTGGGTACTCCCTCACTCATGCCCCCAGGACCATTTTCTAGATGAAGAAACTGAGGAACAGCAAAGTGCTTAGGGAGGAAGAAGGCCCAGTGTTTAAGTGCAAGAAGAGATCTGAATCCTGCCTCTGCCACAAAAGTGCAATTTCTTTTTTCCTTTTTCAGTACTGGGGATTAAGCCCAGGTGCACTCTACCCCTGAGCCACATCCCCAGCCCTGTTTATTTTATTTTGAGACAGGGTCTTGGTAAATTGCTAAGGACGGCCTCAAACTTTCAACCTTCCTGCCTCAGCCTCTGGAGGGCTGGGATCACAGGTGTGCCTAGCTGAGGCTTGGTTTCTTTATCTGAGTGTAGCTACCTCAGGGTGTCGCTATGGGGCCCTGGAGGCCAGATCCAGGTGGAAACTGCCAGGGTTCATCCTGGCTGTTCAGGATGCTCCTTTGGGAAGGGAGTTTTGGTTCTTATCTGGGAGATGGTGAGTGTCTCTAGGGACACCTATGGGGTCTAGGGCTCTAGATCTCTATTCTTTTTTTTTTTGGTATCAGGATTGACCCCAGGCACAGTTAACCACTGTCACATCCCCAGCTTGTTTTTTGTTTTGTTTTGTTTGTTTGTTTGTTTTTAAATATTTTATTTAAAGGGAGAGTCTTGCTAAGTAGCTTAGGGCCTGGCTAAGTAGCTGAGGCTAGCTTTGAACTTGCAATCCTCCTGCCTCAGCCTCCTTAGCCACTGCACCCAGCTCATTTCTGCTCTTTCTGGAGTGACCCCCTCCCCACCACCAAATAAATCATGTCATTTAGTAAGCCTCTATGGGCACCTGCAGGTGCACTCCAGGCTCCCCAGCTGGACAGTGTGCATTCACAGCTCCTCCAAGATTTGTCACCCCTGGCTGGCTCTCTCGCTGCCACTCCCCAGGCAGCCCTCCACTCTGGCCCTGGCTCCAACAGCACCCAGGAGGCTCCGGCTTCTCCAATATTCTCCTTTGCAGGGGCACCCTCCTCCTCTTCTTCACTTAGCAAAACCCCACTCCCCTTTCAAGGCCCAACTCAAGTATGGGTCACCTCTTCCACGAAGTTCTTCCAGATCCCTGAGGACTGATGACTCCTTCCTCAGTATCCTACACCCAGGCTACTGGGACACATTCTCACAGGGGCAGTGGAATGGCACCCCAGGCCCCAGCTGTTCTGCTCTCACTCCTCTGGGAGGAGGACACACATGCCTGGTCTCCTGTCCCTCTCTGTTCAGGCTGCTGGGTGTTTGCTCAGTACCCTTGGAGGTCCCTGGTGCCTCTCCCAGCCTCCATCTGGGCTCTGAGCCCCCTAGGTAGCAGGTGTATCCCGCATCCGGCAAGAAGCCTCTGGCTCCACCCTGCTTGGCTGCATGTGCAGCTCTGGTACAGATGGGGATGTCGAAAATATCTGTGACATATTCCAAACTGGCCTACTTTCCTATCACGAGAGAGTCTGAGACAGAGACGGCAAGGACAAGTGAGATGGGAGTTTGGGACCTGTTCCCACCTCCTTCCTCCCTCAGTTCAGTTGTTAGACAGGAACTGGACTTGAAGCCTCTGCTGCAATCCCTGCCCTATTCTAGGGGCGTGTGGTTGGGGTGTTGGGAGAGGGTGGCACTGGGGAGCAGGGTACAGAGGGCCTTGGGAGGCTGATGGAAGAATCAAGGAGGGAGCTCTGGGTCCTGTCTGGGAAGCTTCCAGTCCAGGCAGGGCAGTAGCAGGCATCTCATTGGACATGGGACAAAAGGGCTGGGCTCGGGCTGGGGATGTGGCTCAAGCGGTAGCGCGCTCGCCTGCCATGCGTGCGGCCCGGGTTCGATCCTCAGCACCACATACAAACAAAGATGTTGTGTCCGCCGAGAACTGAAAAATAAATATTAAAAAAAAAATTCTCTCTCTCTCTCTCTCTCTCTCTCTCTCTCTCTCTCTCTCTCTCTCTCTCTCTTTCTCTCTCTCTCCTCTTTCTTTAAAAAAAAAAAAAAAGGGCTGGGCTCAAGTCCTGCTTCACTGGTGAGGCCTCGGACATGTTCCTAAACCTCTCTTGGCTTCGGTTTTCTCATCTGCAAAATGGGTTCAATTATGGAGTTGCTTGAACATGGTGCAGTCCTGGACTCTCCTTACGAATCCAGCTCTCAGCCTCTTCCCCTCAGCGAGGCTGAGCCCTCGCATGGCAGCTGGACTGGTCACCTGCTCCAGTCCTCTGCCTCCCAGCAGGCCTGGCTAGGCCTCCACCCTGAAGCTTGGCTTAATGACCCTGAGTAGGGAGTCACCCAGGATCCTTCCCCCTAATTCAGGCTCTTCATCCTCCCTCCTGCACCATCAGGAAGTTCACACTCTGAGCTAATTTCAGTTTCTCTTGCTGACTTGGAGCCCCTTGGGTGTTCTCTGGTTTGCTTCCTCATGCACACACAAGGTGATCGTTGTTTTAGTTTCTCCCTTTTCAGGCTAGACATGCCCTCCTGCCCTCTGGGTCTCCAGGTGGGCAGGATCCTAGAGGCATTTTTAAAACTTTCGCGAGACTAGGCTTCTTCCTGCTTCAGGCCTTCCTTCAGTTTGGATAAGCGTCCCCTAGAGGTCCCTGTGTTAAAGGTTCCATCCCCAGGGTGGCACTATTGGCAGGTGATGGAAACTTTGGGATGCAGGGCCTAGAGGGAGGACCTTAGGCCTCAGGGGTGTGCCTTGAAGGGGAAGGGCTCCAGCCCCTTCCTCCCTCTCCACTGCCTCTGGCTCATGATGTGAGAGTTCTGCTCCACTATATGCTCCTGCCATGATGTGCTGCCTCGCCACAGGCCCAAAGCGACAGAGCCAACTGCTCATGTACTATAGCCTCACAGCTGTGAGCCAAGATCAATATATTCGCTTCATAATTTGATAGTGTCAACAATTTGTGTTAGAGACGGACAGCTAACACAGACCTTTTGTCCAACTTTGAGTTCCACAGAGGCCCTTCTCTGTCTCAGTTTCCCCAAATGGCATGCAATTAGAAGATCAAATGACCAGCCAGGCAGGATGGCACACGCCTGTAATTCCCGTGACTCAGGAGGGTGAGGCAGGAGGATCATAAGTTTAAGGCCAGCTTCAGCAACTTAGCAAGACCCTGTCTCAAAATACAAAATAAGGACTGGGAATGGAGCTTGTGGTAGAGGACCCCTGTGTTCAGTGCCCAGTAAAACAAAAGCAAAGCAAAGCAAACAATAAATGAATGAATAAAAAGAATTAGAGGATGTAATTCAATGGTGGAGCACTTGTCTAGCATGAGCGAGACCCTGGGTTCAATCCCCAGTACCCCCCAAAACAAACAAAACCATAAAATGACCAAATTGGGAAACTTGAATTGGAGGAGCAGCTCAGTGGCCCAGCGCTTGCCTAGCACGCAGGAGTCCCTGGGTTCTGCTCCCTGCGCTGCAAAAAACAAAATATGCTTGTTATGAATGTACCCTTTATCTAGCTATTCCACTTTAGGAATTGCCTGTCCCCCAGCTAAGCTCACACTGTGAAGCCAGGTAACTACCAGGATCCTCCTACACAGGAAACAGCCTAGCACCCATCCTTACAGAGTAAGAGCCCCAGAGCAAGCTCCAGTTCATACTGTCCGTGTGTGTCCTGGGCAGCTGCCCTCTGGGTAAGGGAACACAGTGGCAGTGCCTGCAGACACACAGAGGAGCCCTATGAAGTTGAAGAGGCTGGGAGTGGTGGTTACTTCTGGGGTGGCATCTAGGCATGGGGGACAGAAGCAGTGGCAGGCAAACTGAATTTCCATCACGCCTCTTGAATTTTGTATCTCCTATTGCCTGTACATAGGATTCCCTTTGCAAACAATAAGTAAAAATCATATTTATAGGGGCTGGGGTTGTGGCTCAGCGGTAGAGCGCTCGCCTAGCACGTGCAAGGTCCTGGGTTCGGTCCTCAACACCACATAAAAATAAACAAATAAAATAAAAAAGGTATTGTGTTCAACTACAACTAATAAATAAATTATATATATATAAATTATATATATATATATATATAAATTATATATATATATATATATAAATTATATATATATATTATATACTTATAGTCGTTAATATTTTGTATGTCACTAGTTTTTGATCCCAGTCATATACAAACAATTACTGTTGAGAAACAGAGCCCCAGGAATGGAGGGTGACATCAGGACTGGGGCAAAGAACAATCTGCAGCCTTTGCTAAAAGAAGCTCCAAAGGGACAGTGTGCCAGATGGGTGGACACGGAGAGGCCCAGAGAGGATTCAATCGGGACAGCAGAGTGGCCAGAACCCAAGTGGCACAGGGCTGGAAGCTCCAGAGTGTATAGAAGCCAGAGGGGACCAAGAGGAGCAAAGCTTTGCCCCATGTAGGCAGGAACAGATGCCGGTACAGGGCTAGCAGGTGTGGTGAAGCCCTGGGGAGAGGAATTTCAGCTCTGGTGCACCAGCCCCATGCTCCTGGGCATAGGGAGGCTGGGTGGCGCTTGGGGAGGGCTTTATAAGGAAATGGAATCTGAGCTGGACTTGAAGCAGGAGTCAGGTGTCAGCAGGTGCAGAGGAAGGACAGGAAACCCCCAGGTGGGAAAGAGTATGGGCAACAGCCTGGAGAGTGAAGGAAAGATGCAAGGTGTGTGTGTGTGTGTGTGTGTGTGTGTGTGAGAGAGAGAGAGAGAGAGAGAGAGAGAGAGTTTTCATGCATGTAGTGTTGAAGGAGGGCAGCACCAGAACTGATAGTTGAGGGCCCAGTTCCCGACACCTCCCCCTCCCACTTCACATGCCGGTCACACACTCCAGGTCATTCTACCTGCGCCTTCCCTCTAGCCAGGTATAAACCAGCATTCCCTCACCCCACTCCCTGGGTCTGGCCAATGTGCGTGAGTGCCTCGCAGAACTCAGGGAATCACTTCAGTTCGCCAGTTTTATTACAAAGGTTGTTACACAGGATCCAGATGAATACGTGCACAGGAAGAGGTATCGGGGAGGGGCACATACCCTCTCGGGTGGCACCACCTTCCAGAAACTTGTTCCACGTGTTCAGCTATCTGAGAAGCCCTAAACCCTGCCCTTGAGTTTTTGTTTTGCAGTAGTAGGGACTGAACCTCGTGGCGCTCTGCCACTGAGTTACATCACTAGTTCTTTTTATTTTCTTTAAAATTTGAGACAGAGTCCCCTTAAGTTGCTGAGGCTGGACTTGAACTTGCTGTTCTCCTGCCTCAGCTGGGATTGTGGGCATGAGCCACCATGCCTGGCTCTGTTTGGGTTTTTATGCAAACTTTATTCATTGCACAGGTACAATTGCCAATAGGCTGGTTGCAGAGACCCAGCAAGACCTGTCTGCTCAGATTCTTCACCATTTCTTTCTCCCAAGTTTGGGGCAGGACCTTCTAGAATGAGGAGGGTCCTTATGATCTGCTATTGGACAAGTGTATGTCGGAGAATTTCCTTATGGCCAATTAGAGGTGGGGGAAGGTTCAAGTTTCTATGACCCACCTCGAGGAAGAGAAATTCTAGTTTCCATGGTCTGCCTCTGGGAAGAGGTTATGAGGCAGGAACAAAAATCAAAATATATATTCCATCATATCCCAGTACTACCTCTCCAACTCATGTCAATGAAGGACATTTAATTTTTTCTTCCAAGTGATTATACGCCCATGTTTTTGAAAAGACACATTCAGTCACACCCCTGGCTGTTGTCAAATGGTTATAAAGTTTTCTCAGGCTTACTCTCTATTTCTCATGAACCAGCAGCCAGGCTGGCCCTGGTCCAAGGACCACACTTTGAGTAGCTGTGCCCTAGAGGTCTTTGGATGGGCTGCAGAGATCAGGAAAATCAGGACATTTGTTGTACATGAGTACAATTGCTCGTCTTTCTAGGAGGGGTGCAAAACTTTTGTTAGGACTTCAAAGGGTTCAGGGTCCTATAATCTCCTGCTGTAGGGAGTGGGGAGTCAATAGGGACCTTTGAATGGAAAGGTCTATCTAGAGCTTTCGAGGGGGGGAGCAGTGCACACAGCAGATTTATCCTGGAATGTCTCCCCACCCCACGTGCACTCTAAGCAGCCGCCCAAGGCCTGGCACACAGGTAAGGGACTGGGGATAGGGAGAACTGTGAGATTCCAGAAAACAGAAGGTCTACTTAGAGCGATTAAAATACTATGAGGTAAAGAACACCAGAAGGCTTTGTAAAACTATGTTTGGAGAAAGAAGATGAGGGAGCGGTGGGTCTGTGTGGAGCAGGTGGCAGATGTTAGCTGAAGATGTGAACCAGCTTCTCAGCACTGATTGTCACCTGCCGCATGCTCAGAAAAGAAGCAGGACCTGAAAGGAAGGCTCCTTTGGAGTGAGAGATGGGCAGAGGAGGAGACTTTGGGGAGGTGCCTGGGTCCAGAAAACAGCATCCTGGGGTCCTTCAAGCATCTTCTGAGAGTCTTTGGAATGGGTGTCGGTGCTCCAGAGTGTGGGGAAAGGCTGTGACATGTGGGCTGGGTCAACTCAGTGACCTCCCTGGCCAACTTCTAGTTCTATTACCTCCTTTTTTTTAAAATTAAGGTGAAATTCACATAACAAAATTAACCATTATAAAGTGACCAACTTATGGGCTGGGGTTGTGGCTCCACATACTTGCCTAGCACGTGTGAGTCATTGAGTTCCATCCTTAGCACCACATAAAAAAATAAATAAAATAGAGACATGCTGTACATCTACAACTATAAAAATTTTTTTTTTTAAAAATGAAGTGAGGAGCTGGGGATGTGGCTCAAGTGTAGCGTGCTCGCCTGGCATGCATGAGGCACTGGGTTCGATACTCAGCACCACATAAAAATAAAATAAAAATATTTTGTCCACCTAAAACTCAAAACATAAATATAAAAAAATGAAGTGAACAACTTAGTGACATCTAGTGCCTTCACAATACTATGCAACTACCACCTCTACCTAGCTCCCAAAGGTTTCTGTCACCCCAAAAGAAAGCCCCATACTCATTAAGCAGTTGCTCCTCATCTCTCCCCTCCCCAGGCAAGTATGTGGATTTAACTATGCTCAATATATAAATGGAATCATACACCGGGCACAGTGGCACAGGCCTATAATCCCAACAGCTAAGGAGGCTAAGGCAGGAGGATCATAAACTCAAAGCCAGCCTCAGCAATTTAGAGAGGCCCTAAACAACTTAGTGAGACCCTGTCTCAAAATTTAAAAAGAAGGCTGGGGGTGCTGAGGATGTAACTCATTGATTGAGTGCCCCTGGGTTCAATCTCTGGGTATCCTCCAAAATAAGTAAATTGGCTGGACATGGAGGCACACGCTGGTAATCCCAGTGGCTCCGAATGCTGAGGCAGGAGGATCATGAGTTCAAAGCCACTTTCAGCAAAAGCAAGGCGCTAATCAATTCAGTGAGACCCTGTCTCTAAATAAAATACAAAATAGGGCTGGGATGTGGCTCAGTGGTTGAGTGCCCCTGAGTTCAATCCCTGGTGCCAAAAATAAGTAAGTAAGTAAATAAATAAATAAATGCCATTTTACAACTTTGATTTTTGCTGACGGCTACTCTCACTTAGGTGCAGCCATATCGAAGCAGGTATTAGGATTTTCTCTCTTTTCCTGGAGGAATAGTATTCCACAGTTTAGATGCAGAACAACTTGCTTATCCATCCACCCACAGAAGGACATTTGGGCTGTCACATCAGACGGTAATTCTGTGGTTAGGAACCACTAAACTGTCTTCCATAATTGCTAAGCCACTTACATTCTTACCAGCAACATCCAAGGGTTTCACCGATTTTCATTAGTAAAGGGGTGATTGCTGTGACCTTGGAGGTCAAGGAGATGGTTACCAGGTGCTAGCATGGGTAAACTAGATCAAGATGGCACCTGCTCCATTCTCCACACCCACCACAGGCTTGTCAGGCTCTTGGGCAGGGCAGGCCTGGGAAGTCACTGACTGGATCAGGGAGGAGTGTCCTTCTCTTTCTTATCAAGACAAGGGGATCAGATGATGAAATCTAGAGACTCACAGCCAAACTGGGTATGATTTGTAGAAGTTGGGCTTGTGGTCCACCTGGGCCCCAGGAGTTCATAATCTATGTCCTCTTAAGGATACACAGCAACAGCTCTCCTTCTCCTGCCCCTTGCCCTAGTTTCCTCTCTTCACCTTTCTTTTCTCCCCGCTCTCCGCCCCCCCCCCCCCCCCCCCCGTTCTTCCCCTCCTTCTTTTCTCTCTCCTCCCTTTCCTCTCCTGCTTCCCCTCATCTCTCCTTTTCTCCTCTCACCTGCTGTCCATCCTACTTCTGTCTCTCCCTTCCGCTTCCATTTCTTCATTCCTGCCTGATCTCTCTGTCCCCAACCCCTGCCCCTAGAGCAGGGAGGTTGCAGTCCACTTGCCTTGCATAGGCAATTAATTTTTTTAAATCCACTTTTTTAGATGGTATCTAGCTATGTTGCCCAAGCTAGCCTTTAACTCCTGGGCTCAAGTGATCCTCCTGCCTCAGGCTTCTTAGTGCTGGGACTACAGGCCCATGCCACCCCACCTGGCTCAAGGCAATTTTTTTTTCTTTTGTACTGGGGGTTGAACCCAGGGTGCTTTGCCACTGAGCTACATTCCCCAGCCCTTTTTATTTTTAGACGGGGTCTCACTAAATTGCTGAGGCTAGCCTCCAACTTTCCATCTTCCTGCCTCAGCCTCCCAAGTAGATGGGATCACAGGTGTGCACCACCATGCCTGGCTTCCAGGCAATTCTTATGCTCAGGGGACAGAGTGGGAGGAAAAGACAGGGCGAGCCGCATGCATATTCACAGACCCCAGATATAAGCCTTTCCCCACCTGGGCCCCAGAAGGTCACCCCAGAGTGAGGTGGGGTGTTCATAGTTGTCTCCTGCACCGTTATTCTCTTCTCATCTGGGGAGATGACACCCACTGACAGCAGCGAGAAGCATGCACCTGCACACAGCGGGGGACCAGGAGGCTCTGGTCATCCCTGTTCCTCAGCATGGAAGGTCCAGATCCAGGGAGGAAGGAGTGGCCAGGGATGCTCATGGCGGCATGAACCAGCCTTGGTCAGGATGGGAAGGACAGGAGAGGGAGACGCATCATTCAAGCCACAAAGCTCTCTTAGACATTCCCTGTGTGCCAGGCCCTGCCCAGACTTATTTCAGTGTCACCTTTGTTGGCAAAGTCCAAAGCTATGAAATAAGGAGACTGTTCCCACTGGTTCTCCAAGTGTGGTACCCATTCGGCAGCAGCAGTTCTTGGGAACTTGCTAGAAATGCAAGTTCCCAGGCCCTCCTCAAACATTGAACAGGAATTTAGTGGGTCAGTCCCTCTTCTCCCAAAAGCCCTCCAAGGGGTTCTGCTTTTCCATTTAGTTTGAGATCTACCACCCTAGGGTAAGGGGGAGCTCTAGTTTAATCAGGGCAGCACAGGGCCTGCCTCAAGGAGCTCCCAGTGTGACAGGAAGACAGGTAGGACCCTTGTCATCTAACAGGAAAGAGTCCTGGGCCCAGAAAACTCCCACACAGTGGGGGACACCTGAAATCCCACCAGCAAGCCCCTCACCAACTCTATGGTCCCTCCCTATAGAAGCACCAGGCTAAGGTTCTTTGGAGGGGGCTGGACCCAGAGAAACCCCTCCACTTTGTCTCTCCATTCTGCAGAGAGCAGTTTGATGTGCTAATGAGGGTATCAATTATTGAGCACTATTTGCATTCATTACAATAACAAGCAAGGGAGGAGGGACTGCAGGGGACAGAGTAAAATTTCTTTTGAAATTTACTGCCTGCCACTTGTTCCTCTCCTGTGGAGTGGGAGTGGGAACTGAGAACAAGGAATGTGAGAGGAGAGGTTTAGGGGCTCTTGGACAGTAGGCTGTGGTCAAGAAACTCCAGGTAGAGCCTGGCTTCTGTCCCAAAGTCCAACACGCTCCCCAGAACAGGACCAGGCCCCAGGCCACCTTCAGTATAGTGTGGATGGCTCCATGGGTCTCATGGAATGCCCTGGCCAAAGAAATAGTATTTGTAGCCTGGAGGGACTTTCTAGGGGGATCCTGTGGGGAATAGTTCAAGGTGTCAGAGTGGGCAGTCTAGGGGCGCATCACCTTTCTCCCTGCGGCTTCTCCTAGAGAGTCCTGGGAATTTTTATTTATTTTTTATTTTTTTGGTACCAGGGATTGAACCCAGGGGTGCTTAGCCACTGAGCCACATCTCCAGCTCTTTTTTATTTTGAGACAGGGTCTCATTAAGTTGCTTGACACATTGCTAAGTTGCTGAGGCTGGCTTTGAACTTGTGATCCTTCTGCCTCAGCCTCCCAAGTTGCTGGGATTTCCGGCATGTGCCATTGCACCCGCTTCCCTTGGGAATCTTTCTGCCCACCCAAATTCCCTCTTCTTGTTCAGGTGCTATCCCTGCTTCTACTGTGTCTTGGGAGGAAAAAAAAAGGTGAGAATTCTCCCCTCTAGAGTGCTTCCCAATACATCCCTCCTGCAGGCTCCCAGATATAAGCAAGGGGACTAGAGAGTTTGAGAAGGGCAAGGTAGTGGTTAAGATCCCCAGACATGCCAGCTGTTGCCTTCGGAGGAGAACTGCCAGAGTCACAGGGGAGGAGGACCAGAGGGAAGTTACCTGTTGGGGAATGAGAAGGGGGAGGTGCAGCACCTGAAGCGTCTCAGGTGGAGGCAGCTGGCATGCTGACTGGCATGGGCACTGTGCCAGCTTCCAGGAGCCACCCTGGAAGATTCATTCTCGGCTGGAGATTCATTCCTAGTTCACTGTCACTTTGGTCAGGAGGTGGCATCTTCAGCCTTCTCCCTACACTAAGAGCCTTTCCAAGTTCTGAGGTCTCATTCATGGGAGGGGGAGGTGCACCTATCTTCCCCCTCCTCTGGAGCAGAGCAGGGGACCAGGTGGGGTCCATGAAGGATGAAGTTGCCAGGCCATCCCCACTCTGGCTCAACTGGAGACCTTGACATCTTTGCTCCTGTTCAGAAGCCACATTCCCTCTCACTTCTCCATGGGACATGTGGGGCCAGCAGTCCTAGGTGTTTGTGTGTCCCATAAGACATCTTTGGAGAGTTGGGGAGAAGGTCAAATGAGCTCATAGCTATGAGATGACCAGAAATGTGAAGGATTCGTCATTAAAAACTGAGCCTCACAAGAAATACTGAATCGGATTTAAGCCCCTCCAGGGGGACACCCAGGGGACCCTCTGAAGGAGCGCTTCTTAGGGAATGGGAAAATGAGTGCTTTGTCCTGCTGACACCTTTGGAACTGTTCCAATCCCTGGGGGCTGATTCACGGACTTGTCCCACTCAGTCCTGTCTATTGACTTCTTGGCATCTAGTGTAAGGGTGGAAAAATCTCCATGTCATACATTTTCCATTGTCATCTGGGAGAGAATGCCCAGGTCCTCATTATTGATAAAGTACCTATTTTAACTCTTAGATGCATTCCTGATCCCAGCTCTTTGCCACCAACCATATGGTTATGAGACTTGGTGTGTCTGGCTGGTCCCTGCTTCTACCCATGGGGCTAGGAGATGTCTGTGTAGGAGGCAAGGTGATTGGCTATCCTTCTCTGAGCCTCAATTCCTTTACTGTGATATGGGAATGAAAGTTGCCACTTCTATAGGGTTGGTGAAAGAGCTAAATTAGACATCACAGGTAAAGCACCTGCAGATTCTCTTCTCCTTAGGTGGGCAAAAATTGGGAACAGGAAGAAATTGTGTCCCTGGGGGTTAGAAATCTGAGTTGGGGGAGGCAAAAGGCAGAGGAGTCCTGTGCAGCAGCTAAATGGGGAGCCTGAATGGAACAGCATTATGTGCCCACACTCTGAGCTCTAGGAGGCTTGGGAGGTAGTGTCTTGCCGCTGAGAGGAAGCTACTCTACCAGTCTGACCCTCCTCTGCACAGGGCCTGCTGCCTCCCGTGCCCATCCTGGGCAGACAGCCAGGGAGGGAGCTGGACAGGTGCCCACGGCACTCTCAGAGGCCAAAAGATGGGCACCATCCAGTTGGCAGAGGGAGAGGCAGCTGGCCCAGGAGGGGAGAAGTCAGGGTGCCCAACTGCTGGGGTCGTGTGCCCAGACCATGTGTCAGTGTCACAGCTCTTGGCTGCCCTCCTGAATTGTCTGGCAGGAGTTGGGAAAGGCCCCCTCCTCCTCCAGCCCTAGCCCTGCCACCTGGGTTACTGCAACTGGACATTGATCTCTGAGGGGTATTTGGGACCTTGCCCCTAGCCGGGCATGTGGTTTGCTCAGAGGTAGGCCTGGGGGCGGGCAGGAAAGTGGGAGAGCCCAGATTAAGGCTGTGACTGGGTAGACCAGGAAGTGGGGAAACCGGTTTGTCATTCGGGCTACTTGGGGTGGGGTCTTCTCTCCTGGGTTCTCTGCCTGCCTGCCAGTTGGCCTGGTGTCCTACAGCGAAGAGATGCAGCGTGTCCCTTTCTTTATCATCTGAGCTGGCTTAAGGAATGCCAGGAATAAATAAAAGGGGCAAGGGTCTCAGCCCATTTTCCCTTTCCCAAGAGAGGCTTAGGAGAGAAGGGTTTAACCCGAGAATCGGATGCAGTGAGAGAGGAGCAATCAGAGCACGAGGAAGGGTCAGTACGGGTTTGGTTCGGAGCTGAAGTTCGCTGAGCCAACAGGTAAGCCAACTACAGTGGGTCAGGGCCGGATGGGGCGGAGCAGGCTGTCTGCAGGTTGCATTGGAGGTGGCAATGGCGCCTCTAAGCGAGGCGTGAGAAGGTGGAGTAGTTGTAGCGTCCTTCTCTAGGGTCCCATGTAGAGGAGAAATAATAGATTCCCCTTACTCTCAGCACGCACCGCTGCAGTTCCCGCACGCACCTGCAGGAGGCGCCGCAACCTTTAGTGTGTGGGGGGGGCTAGGAGGCAGTCCAGCAGGGGGCGCCAGGGAGCCAGGTCCCTCTGGAGGAGCACTGTCTAAGGCTAGGGGGAAGGGCCAAGGGGTGGAGGAGGGCGCCTTGGAGCCAGAGCGGGGTCCCCACTTTTCCTGCATAGGGCGGCTGCCGCGTTCTGAGGTCACCTTGGCTGAAGAGTGGCCCCCAGTCTCGTTGCCTCTCCTCGCCTTCCTGCCCCGCCCCGCCCCGACCCAAGTGCTTTTCTATCCCAGGAGTCTCGTACCCCTGAAAAGTCCCCCTTCCCCAGGTGCCTCCTCCAAGGCCAGTCCCCGGTCAATGTATTTGTCCCTGTCGTGTCGCGAGGACTGCTTAGGTTGGGGGAAGCAGGTGGAGTGGGGAGGGGAGCAGGAGCGCGCCCCGTACCCTACTCCGGTCGCGCGCTGCGGGATCCCGCGGTGCTGCTGGAGGGCGCGAGAAAGCGCAATGCCCCCTCCCCTCCCCCGCTCCCCGCCGCCCCCGGCGGCCCTTTGTACCATGCGGCCACACGCGCGTGCCCGCGCCGCGCGCGCTCCCGTCCGCAGTGACACACCCGCGCCGGCCGCACGCGCGCGATCTCACACACACACACACACACACACACACACACACACACACTCGCTCTCGCACACTCGGTGACACGCCCGCGCGCGCGCGCACCCACACGCCCGGCCGCCGGCGCCCTCCCAGCTGGTCCACCCCGGCGGGGCCCGCGCCCCCGGCCCGCCCGCCTGGCACCGCGCCCCGGGGCTGGGGCCGAGCGAGGAGCCCGTGAGGCGGCGAGAGGGCGAGCGCCAGGCAGGCCGGCCCGGGGCCCCCGCCCCCCGCGCCCCCGCCCGATGGGGAACGCTCCGTCCCAAGGCATGTCCCTGTCTCTCTCCTCCCTAATGTGCCTCCATGCTTAAGTGGAAGGTATTTCTGTTTTCTTTGTGTGTTTTCCCCTCGGCCGGGGGCGGGGGCGGCGGCCGGGCCCGGGAGGCGGCGGCCCGCGGGGCGAGGGATGCTCGGGACGCAGGTGTGTGTTGGGGGGCTGGGGACCGCCGCACGCCGGCCTTGGGAGAAGGACCCGGGCGCGAGAGTGCTGGGACCAGAGATGGGGTTAGGGATTGGGAAGACTGGAGACGGGGCGGGAGGGCCTCGCGGTACCCGGGGGAGGGGGCCTGAGGGGGTTGAAATGTAAAGGAGTATGTGTGGAGGGGGAGGGGTGGGAGAAGAAGAAGGGGGATGGATGGCGAGGAGAGTGGGGGGAGGGGAGTGGTCCATCGGAGGTGGAGGCAGAGGAGGCTACAGGGGGAGGGGATGGGGATGGAGAAGTGAGGAGCATCAAAGGCCTTCCCCTGCCCCAGCTCCCAGAATGGGGTACAGGCTGGGGCTGGTGGTAATGGGCCCTTCACGTCAGCCCCCCAGGGAAGAAAGGGGCTAAGTGCGTTCTGGGGTTGGCTGTGTTGCCAGGATACAAGCCCAGATTCCACCCCCACCCCCCTGCACCTCGAGGCCCTAGCCCTGGAGACCTCTGAGCCTCAGCAGCAGTTGCAGAAACTGGGGACCTGCTCCCTGCTCGACTGGCGGGTTGGGAGGGCCCACGAGAGGGAGGGGCTGGGGGAGGGGCTATTTGATCTTAAGCCCTCCCCCTGCAGAGGCCAGAGGGCAGGGGAGGGCGCCCCCAGCTGGGGAGGGCATCCAGGGTGAATGAAGAGATAGGGACTGGGGTGGGCCCAGGAACAGAGGGCGGGGCTGGGGCTAAGACGCGCAGTGGCCCCCCCTTCCCTCCCACGCACCCCCCTGCTACGTCAGAAGCTCCCGGGCCAGCTCCTAGTCCTGTCGGTGGGGGCAGCAGGATGCTGGTGGCAGCAGAGGGGGCCGGCCGGGTGCCTCCGCAGCTAGGCTGGCAGGGCCCGGCGGGGCGTGTGCGGCTGCTGGTACGCGCCCCCAGCCCCACGCCTCCCCATGCAGCCCTGGCAGTGCCTCCGGCGCTTTGCCCTGGCCTGGTGGGAGAGGACCGCGGAGGGCAGTGCCCGCGCTCCCAGGGAGGAGGCTGGACCAAGGGACGCTGGGGGCCGAGGGGAGCCAGGTGAGCCGGATTAGGGCTGTGGGCAAGGAGGGGGTCCTGGACCGTCTTTTCCAGCCTCTCTCCTCAAATTCTGCAGGACCAGGAGGTCCTGCAGCCCCCAACTTTGAGGGAAGTGAGGTCCTCGAGCTGGAGATTTCTGTCTGAAGCTCTTCAAAGGAGCTATAGGAGCTTCTGTCTGTTTTGGGGGAAAAGGAAACAGATGAGGGTGGGGAGTGAAGGAAGCTGACCCGACTTGAGATTTGTGGGTCTGAATGTTCCTTTGGGTGGGGGTTGAGCACTCTAGGGGGGTTAGAATACCTTCTGGACTCTGGGAATCTTGGTGTGGGTGACCTTGAACCAACTGCTTTGCTGTCTAACTCTGTGCCTCAGTTTCTCTCATTCCCTTTGCTCCCCGTCTGGCTGGTCTTAAAAAATTGATGATGCATTTGACAGAGACTGTCACTGTGAAATGTAAGGCTCTGTCATCACAGGTGGCAGGGGGGCTGGCTGTGTTTTCTGGTGAGGTTGTGCATGTGTGTGTATGTGGGGTCAGTTATGATGTACGTGTTTAGGGTTTGGCTGGCTATGGTTGATGTTGGGGCCACTCTGGGCAAGCATCACAGGAAGGAGAGTTTCAGGCAAGTAAGAGTTGCTGGGGCAGAGACCTAGCTAGTGGTCTGGTGTAGAAGCAAGGAATGGGGGTGAGGACTCTGGGATAAGGGGAGGGGGCTCCAAGAATAATATCCCCCCAGCTCCCCACCCAGACTGCCTGGCACCCAGGCACCATTGGCAGCAAGTGCAAAGGCTTTGCCCTGGCTTCCTGCCACCCTGCCTAGGGACAAGAGGGTCTTTGTCCAGTGCACCCCCCAAGTCTTGCTCCTTCCGCCTTTTCTGCCGCGGCTGATTCTCTGCGATGACCCTCAGGGCTCCAATGGAGATGCTGTGGGTCCCCCTTCTGGTTCCTGCTATCTGTGCTCTGGAGATCTTTCTGAAAGAAGCAACTGTGGTGTCAGGCAGGGAAAGGAAAGGGGAGGGGTCCCTAGAATACGCCTTTTGGAGGCTTACCCCAATCCCAGAGGTTCACCCCAGCGCTCTACTTGCCTTCTTGCCTAATGCAGGGGCCTGGGGTCTTCATGGCCTGATTTCTGCAGAGCTTCAGGCTTCTCAAAGATGTCTAAGGTATTTTTCAGGATGCAGGGCCTCTCTGGTGTTCTCTCTTCTCTCTTTCCCTGGCCAGGGACCCACCCTGGAAAGAGGGTTTAATTAGAACCATTGATTCCTTCTTTGGCTGCGGGCATTGATCTCAATGGTGTGGTCAGAGATGGGGGCGGGGGTGGCACCACTGCTGTCTACCCAGTGCCAACCTTGCTATTCTCTGCCAAAACCCCTGCCAGCGCTGGAAGCGCTGAGGGGGAAGGGGCTGGGTTCTTTGATGTACCTGGTCTGCGTAGCGCCCCCACTTCACCCCACCTGGATTAGAAAGAAGGAAGACAGGGTTGAAGATCTGAATTGCTGGAACTGTGTTTAGGGTTAGAGAAAAGAAAGGTCATAGTGTCTTTCCTTCTGAATAGTGGGCCTGGGGCACAGGCAGAGGCAGCTGTGTTGGGAGGGAGTCTTTCCAAGAGGGGTCGGGGCAGTGGAGGAAGCCTGTGGGTGCTGGGCAAGTACCAGGAGAAGGCTCCAGGGCTTGCCATAAAAGCTTCTCTTTCGAGGAATCCTAAGCACTTATCTCCTCCAAGCCCTGGCAAGGAGATCTGTTTTCTTCCTTTATTTGTGTCCGAAAGGCCCAGAGAGGGACAGAAACTGCCTTAGATGCCCAGCTGGCCCGGGTCTGGCCACTGAGCCTGGCTTTCTGACCTGGGCACAAGGTGCAGAGCGTGAGGCTGCTGGCAGCCTATGATCTGGTTCCTAGCACTGGTGGGGGGTGGGGACAGGTTGTGCCCCCCAAACCCCAGCAGCCTGCCGTGGGTGGGCTGATGCAGGTGCCGGCTTCAATGAGGCACTCAGACGCTCTTTGAAGAATCCCTAGTTGGCTTCCCAGGGCCCATTCGAGCAAAGATAATAAAAATCTGGCCGTCAGCGGGTTTGAGGGCTGCACTCACTCGCTTCCCCTTCTTTCATTCCAGGCTCTGAAAAGAGGAGATGAAGGCTTTGGATTTGGCTGCGAAGGCCCCCGGGGAGGGAAGGAGGGAGGGAGGTGGAGAGGAGGGAGGACTGATTTCCTGGCAGCCAAGGGAGTAGCTGGGGAGGTGGGCAGAGGGGCAGGGGCCTGGTCCCCAAATTCTGCCAGATAGCCTAGGCGCTCACTGCCAGGGCTCCTGGTCCCCATACCTGGGCTCTAGCATTGTCCTTCAGGTCCCTGGGCACCCTTCTCTGATCTGCTGCCCCCCCTCTACTCTCTGCCCCACCCCCATCTTTCCCCACCCCTCCGCTCTCCTCCCTGCCACCCAGACTCCCCATGTTCTGCCTGGTCTCCCCTCCCTGCCCCTCGGTTTCTCCTGCTCTGTCCTTCATGCGCTCCCTTTCTCCCAGTTCTCAAGTCCCCCCTTCCTCCCTCTGGCTGCTCCCTCTCCCTCTACCTGTCTTCCCTCCCTCTCCCTCCTGCTTTCTAGGACTGTCTGGAAGGTTGTGAAGCCAAGGGGGTGGTGTGCAAAGCAGCCACAGCGCAGCCTCCGAAGGGATGGCCTAGCTGGTCTGTCAGGTGCTATTGTTATCAGTGTCCAGGCAGAAGGGGGCCGCTGTGCGCTTAGGGATGAGAGTGTGTGTGTGTGTGTGTGTGTGTGTGTACACGCAGCAAGGGCACATCCCCTCCCCTCAGCACAGCGGGCACCTTGCCCTGACATTGGGCTCTTCCTCCCCTGCCTCAGATACTTCAGTCACCCTGAGGCTTCCCTCTCCAGAGCCCCAGCCCCTGGTTTCTGACCCTCTGGTCCCCCAGGGATCCTGCTGTCCTTGTACACTGTTCCCCACACACCCACCAGTCTGCCTCCAGGCTCAGAGGTGGGGAGGAGGGGCCCAAGAGGCCTCTCCACTCAGTCCCCCATAGGGGTCTCCGCTAAGCCTGCCTGAGTCCTCTCCAGGCCCTGGGTCCCCTTCGACCTATTGGCCAATCCCGGAAAGAGCCCTAGACTAGATCGAAAAATCTAATTCTGATCCGTCCTTGGTACCCAAGTGTCTGTGTGACCTTGAGCAAGTCCCTTCCCACCGGGGACTCTTTCCTCACCTGTGAAATGAGGGGGCGTGGGCTGGATGATCTCCAAGGTCTCTTCTGACATTCCGGGCGATGTTGTGTCTCTCTTCTGGGTTATTTGCATATGCTTTGCATATATTAATAGTGCCTGCTTGAAGAAGGAGGGCACCACCCACACCGGCCTGGAGTCCCACCCACCATTCTGACTCCCCTTGCCCATTGGTCCAGGCTTCTTCGGCTCCAGTTTCCTAGAGGGTGGAAGCTGAGGCTGAGCATTCCCTGGGGAGAGGGGCCCCTGCCCCTGCATCCCAGCTTTGCTAGAGCTAAGGCCAAGGTATGGCTTTGGTGGAGGGAATCCCTGTCCTGCCCTAAAAAGTCCAAACAGGGAAGCATGGTCATATGCCTTTGGCTTTCCAGATGCCAGAAGCTTCCGTAGGTGCAAGAACTCCCACTCTGCTCCATCTCCCATCCACAGTCCCTGATGAGACTGACCAGGTTGTGCCTCTGCCCAGGTCCCTGGGCTCCAGGAATGTGGGCTGAACATGGGCCTTAGAGATGGTCATTAAGAAAGATTAGGTTAGGGCTGTAGCTCAGTGGTAGAGTGCTTGCCTTGCAGGTGTGAGACCCTGGGTTCCATCTTCAGCACCACATAAAAATAAATAAATAAAATGAAGGTATTGTGTTCATCTACAACTAAAAAAAAAAAATTCAGACAAAGAAAAATAAGAAAGAAAGAAAGACTAGGCCATTCACAGCCTCTCTGGGCCCTTCCTAGTTACCGTACCAAAGGCAGGTTCCAGGCCCTTCTGAGGGCTGCAGGCATCAACCAGGGCAGGACAGCCTGCTAGCTCCAGGTTGGCTCCCACGTGTCAGCCCAGCCTGATCTTGTGGGGACTTTCCCCAGGGCTTCCTCTGCGGCTACCTGGTTTGTGCTCAATATCTGGCATTGGGCAGTGCCCTGGATCCCAGCCTTCAATCCTGGCCTTGGTCCCTTTCACCCACATATCACCTGTCACATGGGACAAGGCTGGAGTAAAGGTTGGCAGCCTGGAAAAGATAATGTGGAGCCACCCGAATAATGATGAGACTCTCTGAAGACAGGAACAAAATGCCCTCCACCACCAAAGAGGACAACCAGTGGAAATGCAGCAAGAAAGATCAAAGTTAGTCTTAGGAAAGGACTGTCCCAGGAGACAAATTAGTTTCATAGAATTTTGTGAAGGGTAAATGAAATAACATAAAAACACCCATTGCAGTGCCTGACGTAATAAATACTCAATAAATGATGTGTTCATGAACCCAGAGAAACCCCCTCGTTAAGTCTGAGTCTTCGGGTTTGACAGAGGCTGAGGAGGTGGAGGAATAATTCCTAGAAGATCTGTTTCTCCCCTACTTGGACTGCTGCTCCCCCTACCCCCCTTCAGGCCCCACACATGCACTAGGCTCACGGCCAGCCCCCTGGGACACCCTGCCCTCATCCTCTCTGCTGGGAGTGGGCAAACAGAAGGGTTTGGAGGCTGGAAATCTGCTCTTCTCTCCCTCCCCCTGTCTCTGCACAGGACAGCTTGAGAGGAAATAGGCCTTTGCTGCAGCAGGAAGAATCGGGGTTAGATAGGAAGAAAAACTTCCCGTCTAGTTTCCATAAAGGGAGGCCCCTTTCAGGTGGGGAGCTCAGTGGTATTTTCATTTCACTGGTAGATCTATGCGCTCAGGTAGGCTGGTGTTGTGTCTAGGGCCAGAAGACTGATTAGCATGACTTTCCAGATAACCTTTGGCCATCCAGAGGGGTGTTACTATTGTGACTGGCAGAATATAGGGGCCTTGATGGAGAGGGGTCCTGAGTTGCTGGAGAAGAGGATGCAGAGGTGAAGAACTAGCTAGCATTGGCCCGGTGTCTGAGCTGCCTGTCTACCCTGCTGCTGGGTGACACTGGTGACTTCATTGCCCACCTCTGGTCTCCAGTGTCCTTGGTATAAGTAGAAAGGGTAGACCAGAAGGACTTGAAGCTCCTTCCAGTCGTCACAGAGTCTATCCACCTCCTCTCTCCTGAGATAATACATGACTTGCCACACGAAGTGTGGGAAGAACCTTTCCCCAGCTTTAGCTAAGCCAGGAGAAATGGAGATTTGGGCCAAGAGAATATGGGGGAGCCTGTGTGCGCATGCGCACAACTTGGGTCTTATAACAGCCCCTTCTGTTCTGAAGACTCACCTTGCCTAATCTGTCCTTCAGTCTAGTGGATGGGTAAGGGAGTGGCCAGAGGGTTCAACTCTCCCCTGAAGCATAACCCCACAGTCTTCCTCCTCCTATATGAACTGGCTTTGCCCACTCCATTCCATCTAGAGTCTATAATCCAGTCCACATTTTCCTTCTCTAGGTTGGTCCAGCTGGTGGCTCAGCTCCCCAACAACCTAACCCAGGTTCTCCGTATAGTCAGACAGCCGGCTTGGTTGCCTGCATGTCCCGGCATGGAGTTTCTTAAAACTGGAAAGGAGTTGGATTTTTTCCCCATGTTGCTACTCTCACCTCTGCAAACATCCTCATCTCTGAACACTGGCTTCTTTCCATCCCAGCCACAGAGCATGATGAAATCCCAGACCCAGGAACATAGCAGGGACCTCAGACTCCATCTACCAAGAGGCCTCTGGCCCAGAGACCCCTTAGAAAGGCCCCAGCTAGAGGTGTTTGTGCTGAGGGCGGGGACAGGGGCCAGGGAGACAGGGACTTGCCCTGTGCCCCCTCCATGCCCCTGGGTGCCTGATCATTGCAGATGCAGCTGGTATCCTTGGCGGTGCCCCAGATACCTGCCTGAGGGAGAATGGCACTCCCAACTGGCTGGTTGTGACCATGCCGACACATCCCTGTAGATGCATTCTGGGCCTGTCTGCCACCTCTCCTTGGCCCTCCATACTCTGTCCCCAGCCGGTGGACATGTTGGCCTGAGGAGTCCCTAATTGTTGTCCCTAGTGGCATTATAAGTTGAAAGCTGGGGCTAAGAGGAAAAGTGAGCACTGTTAGGACTGATACAGACACTTGCTCTGTAGACCCCCAGGTATTCTGGCTTCTCCAGCCTGGGTGCTCTAGGATTTCTGGTTGGCAGAACAAGAAGGGGCCTTTGAGGGGCTTTCCACTGCTGCCTCTGTGATGGAGGAGGGAAGGGCAGGGCAGAAAAGGGTTTCTGGACAGACTGAAGTCAACTGAAGATGAATGAAGCTCAGGAAGTCCTGGGCCCACCTCTGTGACCCTGACAGCTCATCATTCCCTTGGCCCATCTGGCCACCCCAGTTAGAATCATCTGCCTCCCTTTCTTAGAATAAGGTAAAAAGAGACTGAAGAAAATCTCCTCTTCCACCTAATTGCCCTTAGGAGATAGTTCATGCTGAAGCATGCAATGGAAAGAGAATAGACTTTGGGTAGAACTTCCCAAAGGGCACTGAATGAGAGCCAAAGATGAGGAGGATGGATGGGAGGCAGGTTAGCTCTAGGCCATGAGCTCAGACTCTGGAGTCAGATAGATGAAGGCTGGGATTCCCAGCACCAGTACTCCTTTGCTATGTGGTTTGGGGCAAGTTGCTTCACCTGTGTGAGGTTCAGTTTCCTCATCTGTAACTCGAGGTTATTCCCAGTGCTGCATCCCAGAATTCAAAGAGGTATTATAGGCAGAGTTGCTGGCCCATTATAAACATTCAGTAAATAGTAATTTCCTGGTGTTCCTCCTCCTCATCACTGTGAATGACTGAATGGGGGACCACCCTCCACAGAGGAAGGGGCGTGTGTGAGGAAACCTCTTGAGCTTGGCCCACCTGGGTCTGGACCTCTGGGGCTGCCACTCAGGCTGGTGAGAGGAAGGAAGGAAGAAGGGGCTCTGCAGTCTCCACTGGTCTTCTGTGCCCCTGTGTCTGTCTGCTTCTCTCCCCTCCCAGCCTGGACCCCATCCCCACCCAGGAAGCCCTCTGGGGCTGGAGACATCAGTGAGCATTCTTGATTTCTTCCCCAGTCAATGTCCCAACATCTGGGTATGACAGCTGTTTCTCCCTGGGATGTCCGCATGTTGGGTAATCGGTGGGAAAATTGGAACCATGAGATTGGCAGGGGGCTCTGGGAATGCTTGCAGCCAGACGTGATGTGCGTATGGATAGGTCTGAGCCAGCCAAGTGAGGGCTGTGAGGAGTGGGTCCCCAGGCCACAGTGTCCCCAGGCAGGAAGGTCTTAGTGCTGCCTGCCCTGGGTGAAGGCAGTAGAGAGGTGTTGCAGCCCCATGGAGACAGAGCAGATTTAGAGAGGACTTCCTGCAGGGTGAGGGAAAGGCAGGATGGACAACTGGGGGGACTCTCCAACCTGATGGTTGGAGGTTGGGCGTGGGGCAGGAGCTAGGGGGCGGCTTCAGGCGGGTCTGGGCCAGGTGTGTTTTTCTGCCCAGCCCATCGAAGTGTGAGTGTGTGAGCGTCTGTCAGCGTGTGATGCCTGCCTCCTCCATGTGTGCTGAGGAGGACTTCCTCAGGGTTAGGGGTGAGTGGAGCAGATGGGGACCTCTGGGGCTGGAGAGAGGGTGGGCAATAGGGCCACCATGACAGGCTCTTCCAAAGCCAGAACTCACTGGCTTTCCAGGATGGGGTGACCTTCGATGGGCCTTCCAAGGTGCTATCACTTGGGATCTTGCATGGGCACCCCAGAAAGGTCTGCCCTGTTTCTGGGAGAAGAACCAGGCCTGGCTCATTGACTGTCTGTCCTGGGGACTCCATTCTGGGGACCCCATGTCTTCCGTGTTGTCTTGCTGTCTGTCCTCCTGTCTGTCTTCCACTGATATCTCTGCCCCTCAGTCCCTGCTCTTCTTCCAAGACCCAGTCTCTATCCTGCTGCCCCCAAGACCCTGGTGACCCCAAAGGGACAGCTCCTAAGGCTCTGCCTTGCTTTGTCCCTGGTCCCTCCAGGGCCTCTAGCCCTGCCCTACCACTTTGAGAGCCCTGCCCCTGCCCCTGCTCTCCCCAGCTGCTCGAGGGGCCTGTCTGGGCGCTCATTCACGACTCTCCTCCTTTCCTGTCCCTCACCCAGGGCTCCAGCGAGCGGCGGGAGGGAAGCCTCCAGGACTGTGTTCCCTCTGTTTAAAGTCTCCAGGTTAGTAAGCAGGAGGGAGCCCCGCGTCCTTAGTCAGACCCCTCCCCAGCCTGGAGGGCCCGCGACGGGGGAGGGGCTGTCCCTGGTGGGCCAAGGCCTTTGCCAGGGGAGGGGACAGCAGATACCCAGCTCTGGGGAGGGCGCCTTGCCTGGCAGAAATTGTGTCTATGTGTGCATGTGAGTGTGCGCGCGCCAGCACGTGGGCGTGTACATGTGTGTGCGGGCGGCACAGCCTCCTTGTAATGCGGGCTGGGAACGGGCTAGAGGCACTGGCTGATCCTCCCAGGAGGGGCGGACACCTGGGGAGAGGGATCCAGGCAAGAGGCCTCCGCGGAGATGGAGGTGGGCGCCCTCCGACCTTGACAGGGGCTAGCCAGGCTCTAGCCGACCTGGGCTCGCCTTTCACCGGCCGGATCGCTGGCTCCTTGCTCACGCGGCAAATCGCGAACCACCTTCTCTGTGCAGCGCGGGCCAGGCTCAGAGGCCACTGGTGATCAAGACAGAGACGGTCCCCATACCTTGCTTCCCCGGTGAGCACAGGTGATGCAGGGCTCAGCTGAGCAGCTGCTGTGGCCCGGCCAGCTGACTACAGGGCACCTGTCACCTCCTGAGGGAGGTGACCGTATGTCCACTGTTGCCATATTGGTGCCTGCTCCTCCTGCTGGCAGCTCCTTTGTTTATGTCCCTGTAGAGTATCCCCCAACCTGTCCCTCTGGTTGTGACTCCGCCAAGCAAGCAGTGACTCCAAGTGGCTCCAAGTGCCTGGCGACCCTGGCATTTACAGGCAGCACTGTTAGGCTACTGCGGAGGCTGCTTTCGAGGGCATCTAGCACCTAGGCTGGGGAGGGATATGGGGAGAGAGCCCCCCACTGCCCGTGTGGGATCAACAGCACAGAGCAGAGTGAATCAGTGATATTCACATCCCCACTGAAGCCATCTCCCAGCTGTGTGGCCTGGGACCAGCCGCTTTCCCTCTCTGAGCCTCATTGTTCTTGCCTGTGGAACAGGGGGATTGTTGAGAAGAGTAAAGGAAAGCAGTGCTGGGCACCCGGCCTGCTGCAGGGCTGCCTGATGCTGGCTCCCTTCCTGACCCCACCCTGCTCAGGTGGCCAGTCGGTGTCCTGGGCACTATCTGGGAGCTGCCTGCCCCCTCCTGCCTGGAGCGTCCTCAGGCCCCAGCTTCCAGCCCTCTGCCGCTCTGAGCTGAGGTTCAGCCCCAACCCGGGCGGACAGCCTGGGGAGGCCGCCCTCCTTGCCACTGTGGCTGCCGCCGCCTTGATAGCTTTTTAATAACTTTGCTCTGAGACAATCTGCAGAGCGCTCGCTCGTTTGTCTGCCTCTTAATTAAAATTACCGTTTTCCTAAAAGAGCAAGGACGCCGCTCCCTCCCCGGTCCTGGACGCCGCTGGAGAGGGAGAGGGCGGAGCCGTCCTCCCCGCCCCTCCGGGTCTCAGGGCCACCTGCCTTCCCTACACCAAGGCTCCGCCTACGGGGTGGGCTGCGGGCAGGGAGCTGGGAGGAGGCCGGGCCTCCAGCAGAGGCCCACTCCCGTTCTCCTTCTCCCCGCTCCTCTGGAATACCTCGAGGACAGGGGGCCCAGGACCCTCCAGGCTGGTTCTACATCTATAAGAAGGTGGAGCAATGCCAGCCTGGCTTTGCACCCAGAGTGGAACGAGATCTGGATGCATTCTGGAACCGTCCGGGGGAGGATTGTTAGAGAGCCCAGTGGGGGTGCGAGTGGTCTGGGGCAGAGGCCGCCACCGCGCTGGGCAGACAGTGGGCTCAGCCCCTCGCTGACCTGCAGTGTTGACCTGCATTCAGAAGAGACCCGAGCTTCCTCCGTGGGCTGTGGGTGCTCCTTTAGTCATCTGGAGTTTTGGAAGAGTCACTGATCATCAGGAAAATGCTAACGCCCAGGCCCAGCCGAGTGGAGCGCCGCCTGGGGCCCTGGGCTGGATTCTCCATCACAGCTGAACCATGGGCTCCAGGCTGTAGACTCTTTCACTGGGGAGGAGGCAGAGGTGCCCACGCAGAGGGCTAAGTAATAGTCTAAGGCCAGACAGATACTGCCAGGCTCCAGGGCAGCTTATGCCCTATGCCCTCTCCTTCCATCCTGCCTTCCTCCCGAAGTCTTTCTTAGGTCTAGCCCCAGTCCCTCATGCTGCATACAAGATGCCTTTGCCTCACTTCTTCCTGCAAGTGAGGTTCCTCTGTGATCACTGCCACTAAGAGCTGGCTCAGGTTCAGGCCCACCTTCTCCTCCCAACCCTGCTCCTTCTGAGATGTCTTTACTGGACCAGGTCGGGCTTCAGCAGCTTCATTAGCCTTGGCCCTGTGGCTCCTCTTCCAGGACTATGCCCAGCCCACGTATTGCTCACATAGTCATTCAGCAAACAATTAGTCCACACCTACTGCCTACTGTGTGCCTGGCCATGTGGGAATCTGAGATCATGAAGCAGAGTTTAGCAGGGGGCACTGTGCTGCCTCCTTTATCCCCTCCTGTTTCTGCCCCGCCCTCAGCCACCTTCCCCCATCACCTCTGGTCTCCCCACTCTGAGCCCCCAGAGCCCTGTCTAATCTCTTCCTGTGATCTGCCTTGAACAGTCGGTTCTATATATATCCAGCCTGCTAGTTTACCTTTTTTTTTGTATGGGGGATTGAACCCAGGGTGCTAACCACTGAGCCACATCCCCAGCCCCCCCCCCTTTTTTAGTTGCAATTGGACACAATACCTTTATTTATTTATTTTTATATGGTGCCGAGGATGAACCCAGGGCCTCGCACATGCTAGGCGAGCGCTCTACCGCTGAGCCCCAGCTCCAGCCCCCCCCAGCCCTTTTATTTTTTTATTTAGAGACAAAAATCTCACTGAGTTGCTGAGGTTGGCCTCGAACCTGCAATCCTCCTGCCTCAGCCTCTCCAGCTGCCTACTGGTTTGCTTTTGCTCTTGGAGGCAGCAAACACACTGCCTTGGAGGGCAGGACATGAGCAAGACAGTGGATGAGGACCACAGGGAACAGTGGGGACTGTGGCAAGGAGAGGTGCACGTGTGCTTCTTGTAGACACTAAAACCCAAAGAAACAACAACAATAACAAAACACCACCCAAACCAACAAGATGCCTGAGCCCCAAGGTGGCCACAGTGTGGCCATCGACCTTGTCCCCGCCACTGCCTGGCACATGGTGAATGTGTTCTGATTGTTAAATGACAACGTGACTGTAATGGCCAGGCACTGGGCTAGGAGATACCTGATCGACCTTATTTCCTGTGCATTATTTCCCCGTTTTGCCACTGAGGAAACAGATCAAATGACTTGTTCAAGGTCACACATGGGAGGTGGCAGACTTCGACTTGAGCCTCGGCTTGCTTTGTCCTTCTGCCTGCTGTTTGGTCATGGGTGTGTGTCCATGTGACACATGACATCTGTGTCTGCCCTAAGTGACAGGGAGCCCTTGGGTGGCCAGGGCCACTCAGCTGATGTGCATTGCTTGCGCACGAGGTGGGAAGGTTGGGAGGTGAGGGCCAGGAGGCAGGAAGGGAGCAGGGGCCCCTCGCCTGAGTCCACCCCTCCTCCTCAGCCTCTGGTCCTGTACCAACAGCCTGGGGACAGCGTGGTGACAGGTGCCGAGCTGCAGAGATGACAGCGCTGCTGATTCCCCCATAATTACTGTCTGATGAGATGCCAGAATTAGCCACTGCGCAAGCATGGGGTGCAGACAGGGGGCACAGTGCAGGCAAGCAGCTGGGGGAGGGGAGCTTCTCCTTCCAAGCCTGGGGCCTTCTGTCAGTAGGGTAGCAGTGGGGAGAAGGAAGTAGGTTAGCAAGGAGGAAGTACTGTGTGGTTAATATGCATCAGTTCTTATGTGGTTGTGGCTTCTCTATCCTCATGGTGGCAGGGCCTGTCCCTGAGGTGGCTGGCTGTTGGACAGGTCATCCAGGGCCTCAGGCCACTGGCCAGAGAATTATAGACAAAGCAGCTACTCACTCAGACTTCCAGACTCACCCTTTGGTGTCTGGATATTGGTTCTGCCTTGCTGGGCTGTGAGGGGCATAGGGGACGAGAGTCGGTCCCTCTAGTCACATGAGCAAGCCCAGGTGCCGGGGCGGGGGTGGCAGATGGAAAAGCCTACAAGGAGCTCTAAGTTTTAGCTGCTGTGGTGGGGAAAGGCGTCCGTCTCCGGCAGGAGAATCAAGCTGGACACTGAGGTCCAAGGCTGGGGAGGCCTGAGGCAGGAGCAGAGGCCGGGAAGGCTGGTCTGGGAGCCGCGGAGCAGCTGCTCATGCCCTGGACGTGTTCCTGGCCACTGTGTGGGAGCAGAGGGGTCTGGGAAAGGCAGCTTACTAGAAAAAGCAGGAAGGAGTCATCTGCTGGGCTCCTGAGACCTTGTCAGGCCCATAGAGCGGCTCTGAAGGCCACCCAAAGAGAGGGGTGGTGACAACATGGGACTTGCCAATCAAGGCCAGGTAGAAGGTCGAGGCTCTGGAGGCCAGGACACAGGAGGGAGCTGACTGCTGGGTGCCTGCCCTCCCCCAGCATTGAGCCTCATCTCCCTAAAGAGGTTGGGTAGGGGCTGTGTGTTGCTGGGACAGGATGGTCCCTTCCCAGGGCCTGGGACCGACAGTGACATGAGAAGTTCTGTCCTTATAGCTAAGACAGACTCAAGGGCAGAACCGGCATCTTCCTTGGGGCCGCGGGGTGTCGGGGAAGAAGACCATGGTTGAAGTCAGGCTCACTCACCCACTCCAGCTTCAGACAAGCTGCCCTTCCTGAGCCTCAGTCTTCTCTTCTGTGCGATGGGAGGGCAGCCTCACCTGGCAGCCGAGAGCCCCGCGACTCCTGGCTGTCCTGGGCTTGTGGAGAGGTGTCGGTTCCCTGCTGGCATCCAGTTAACCCCTGGGCAGGTTAGGACCTTTCCTCAAGGTGGCTGAGTCTGAGAGCACTGGGGGTCTCCAGTCTTCAGCAGAGGGCAGAGCACACCGTTTAGTCCCTGCCTTCCAGCCTGCGCTCCACCTTCCATTCTGCCACTACGGTGGGGGGTGTTCAGGTTAGATAACAGAGGGAACTTCCCCTGGTTTCTGATCTGGCCCAAATTCCCAGGTCTGCCTGGACCCAGTGGCCAGGTGGGAGACTTGCCTCCTCCTTCTCCTGCCTTCTGGGAACTTGGGGCTCTCCTCCTCCCGTCCTCCAGCGCCTCTCAGGATGCTAACCTTGGCGTCCCGAGGGACAGCACATAATGGGCTGCAGACTTGGCTGCTGGCCCTCAGCTGCTGGCAGGACAGGGGAGTGATGGACACGGGGGCAGCCCTGTCCTCAGCCTCAGCCTCAGCTGGAAGCTATAGAGGAGGAACCAGGGCGGGGGCACCCAGACCCAGAGGAGAATTTTGGCTTTGGCGTTGCTTAAGCAGCCGTCAGAAGCGGGATGTCCTTGAAGTCCCCGGGCCCATCCTGGGACCATCCTGTGTTTCAGGACAGAATGGAAACACTTCAGCAAGGAAGCCCCGAACTTGGCCAAGTAGGCGAGGGCCCCAGGAAAGTGCCTCCGTGACATCCCCACTGTCCTCCACCCAAGCTGGACACACGAGGGAGCCCCAGCTGGGCCGCAACCTCTCTGGAGGACTTGGGTGCACTTGGTGTGTGTGCCTGGATAAGGTGCCCTGTTGGCCCAGGTGACTCCTGTCACCTGAAGTCTAAGATGGCCTCAGAGTGGTGGGGGAGGGCGATGACCCCCGTCCTGGCTGGGCCCTGGTGTGTCCCTCTGCGTGTTGATGGAGGATGCAGGGGAGGCATCCTGGTTGGTGGGCGAGTGCTGTGGGCACGGGTCTGACAGCAGCTGAGCAGCAGACGAGCTGCCTGGGCCACTGCGCCCAGAAGCCCCAGGCATCTGTGGCTCAGGCGGCTGAGGGAGCTCTCCAGGGGTCCCAGGACAGGGACAGGGCTTTCCAGGGAGGGCTGAGCCCCATGGAGGATGGGGTCTCTTTGAGGTGGACTTTGAGGGGTCTGCAAGACTTGGTCCTCTGCCCGATATTTATGAGGCCCTTGAACACAGCGTGGACCCCACCCCACCCCAGATGGAGTGACAGATGTGGCTTCTCCCCCTGGAGACGTGCTTCTCCCGGCCCTGCACTCTGCCCCGTAGCTCTCAAGGTGTAAGTGAGGCTCTTTGGCTCACACCTGCTCTTCCAGGTGCAGCCCCTGGGGCCAGAGAGCCCCTTGGGGGAGAGGGCATTGTGGTGTCCTCTGCGTCCATGCAAGCCGGGAGGACAGGCCCCTCCCTCCCTCCCGCTGCCTCTCCAAGATGCGGAGCTGACAGGACACCTTCCCTCTGCGGTGAGCAGTGGAGACGCCAGGCAGAAGTTAGCTTGTTAACACAGCACCGTGTGGGCACTGCCAGGGCTGTTCCCAGCTTTTCCAACTCAGGCTTCAGACTGAGGGTGACATGCTCCTTTCCGCATCTCCACCCCCTCTTTTTCCAAGGAAGCCAATTAGCCAAATCTTCATTAGACGCTAAAATGCAAAAGCCCACAGTCCTAGTATGATACAACTCTGACAGCAGAGTGAAAGCAAATGAAGCTCAGGGGGAGATCAGGAAGGAACCGGCCTCCCCTCATTTCCTTGGTCGGATGCCCTGTGCAATGTGCAACCTGCATACCTGTCCATGATGGATATTTTTTTTTTTAACAAATGGGAGGATTGAGGCTCAGAGAGGTTCCTGACCTCCTCAAGGTCACATAACTAGTTAGTGGCAGAGCTGGGTTTGAGCAGAGCTTTCTCACCCTCAGATTCAGTGATTTTTGGTAATGCCACAGTTTTGCCTGCTGTGTGTGGGAGGGAGGAGCATAAAGAAGGGGGGCGTTTGTAGCTCTGAAATTCTGACTTGTTGGCCCTTTTAGAAAGAGGGGGGTCTTGTCTGAGTGTGTGGTCGGGTTGTTACGTGGAGACCCTGGCATCTGTGTGCTCAGCATACTGCCTCCCCGGGGCTGAGTACCCAGGGCCTTACTGGGCATGGCCCTCCAGCATGTGTCTCTGGGCTCGGGTGCTGCAGTGTGCTTGGTGACTCCGAGCTTGTTAGTCTGTGTCCTCCTGGGGCCTGGGGCCTGGAGAGGGGCTCCCCTGGCAGTTGCTTTCTGGGAAGTGGCATAGTGGAATGGAAAAGTCCTTGTTCCCAAGAGCCAGGACACCTGGGTCCCCTCTCTGGCTCTGCCTGCAGCTCCTGTGTAACCAGGCCCGTTTTGCTGCCTGGGTCTCGATTTAGCTACTGGGAAAGGCTTTGGGGGGCCATAGAGCACAACCTGGCATCGTTGACTGTTCCCTCTCCCCACCCCCCTCCAGAGGTGGTTTCTGGGTCTCCCCCTCTTGTTCTGATCTTCAGGACCACCCAATCTGTGTAGAATGCCATCTCTACCATCAGGGAGAGCCCTCGGCTGAGGGAGGAGGCACAGGCCTAGACTTGAGGAGCCCCCAATCCAGTGAAGTAAAGGAGGGCTCTGAGCTGGCCGTAGGAGGGCCCTGCCTGAGCGAGGAGGCAGGCTTTGCCCAGGGTGAGGCTCAAGTCTGATGGGGGCAGACGTGGGTCTGCACCAGGGTGTGCTCAGCCTGGGGAACTGCACTCCCTGTCCTGTGACTGCTCCCAGTCTGAGAGAGTGGACGGAGCGAGCAGGACAGTCCTGGGGTGGGGAGACTGGCAGGGGGAGCAGTGGCTGCAGCCATGCCCCCCACCCAGGGAGCCTCAAATGCTCCTCCCTGTGGAAGGCTCCAGAAGCTCTGCTGGGAGCAGAGAGGCCCAGGCTCCACCCTGACAGCCTCTCCTAGGCAGGTGAGCTCTCCTTCCTCAGCCCTGATGAGGTCCTTTAATTAGATTCCAACTCGTTTACCAACTAAGTGGCCTTCGGTGGGCTTTAAATCTGTGCAAATTGGTTTGTGTTTTTCTGTCCGCGTGAAGCTGTGGCTGGCGGCCTCCTGCCCTCCCCACCCCCTCCATATCTCCTCTGCTCCTGGCTCCCTCCAGGGTTCCCTCGTCCCCCTTCCTGTTCCACCTGTCCAGATGCCCAGCTCCCTGGAACTGGGGCAGCAGGGTCCCTGGGCCTGGGATGGAAGAGAGCGCAGGAACACAGGCTGCCACCGGGCAGAGAGTCCATGCGGTGACTCAGGTTAAAAGGCTCAGCCTCCCTGGCCTTAGGTGCCCTAGCTGGACATGCCTGCCCTAGCTCTTCCCCATGGTGACTCTGTAGCTCCATGCTGATGATGGGGACAGGGCCCAGGGATGTCACCAGCCAAGGACCCTCTATACCCTCCTGCCTTGCTCACCTTCTCTCCCCACTGCGGTGCCCACACAGTGGGCAGGGCCCATCTTGGGAGAACAGGCTCTGCTTGGCCTCTTCCTTCCTCTCCGTCTTCCCTCTCATACCTGGGGGGAGGGGCACTGTCATCATTCCATGGGGACGCAATGATGACAGCTTGCCTGGCCTTGCCTTCCCCTGACTCCTGTCACCTGGAGTCACCTTTATCATCTAACCTCCCCTATGCTTTCAGCTCCGTTACTTAGAGGCCCTCCCCAAAGACCCCATCCCAAGACCCCTCGTCATTCCTCTGTCCTCCCCCCCACACCAGACAGGCTCTCTTGAGGTGGCCTGATATTGGGGGGTGGGGTGGGGGAGTGGTTTATTGGGTTGGCAGGGAACAGGGAGGTCCTGGGTACAGGTCTGGGGGTCCCTGGCTGGAGCCAAGCTGAGCCCCTGTTTC
Source organism: Marmota flaviventris (assembly GCF_047511675.1). Taxonomy (NCBI): domain Eukaryota; kingdom Metazoa; phylum Chordata; class Mammalia; order Rodentia; family Sciuridae; genus Marmota; species Marmota flaviventris. The sequence goes on along the minus strand of NC_092514.1, from coordinate 54,898,641 downwards.
TGATACCCAGTCCAGTGGCCTCCCTCCCTCCAACGTCCTCCCCCCAGCCCTGCCCAGGCCTCTGTGGCTCTGGCTGGAGTGACAGGGAGACTCAACAGGGCGCTGGGCATTAGCAATTTGGGGGGATATTACACAGGAATGTTTACAGGAAGGCAATTGCCCGGAAAATGACTTTGGTTGCTGTGGTATGGGGCGGAAAAGCTGGTTTTAGAAAACAGACACAGATGGGCTTCTGCTCCAAAGACCCACAGACAGACAGTGGGGTGTGGGGCACGGGCACAGAGGGAAAACAGCCGGGCACCCAAAGACAGAGGCCAGGTTTTTTGCTAGGTGGGCAGGGGCAGGCTTCCCAGGGCCTCGGCCAGGCTGGAGACAGATCCATCCCTGGCTGACCTTTGTCCTCTGGCCTCTCACCTCCAGGCACAGTGTGCTTCCTGCTGCATTAGGTGTCAGCAGGATGGAGTCATCAGGTAGAATTGATGGTGGCAGCGCCTCGGGCCTCCTCCAGGGCACCTTGGGCTCCTCTTGCTTTGGCTGCAGAGGGGGGACTGAGGGAACCTCGTGCTGCAAGTGTTTGCCCGTGTGTGTGGCAAGGTGCTCAGGGTCAGAGGCAGGCCCTGTATGCTTCTACCAATTTCTGTGAGCACTTCCCCTCGCCCTGCCTAGTTCTGGAGGCCCTGGGGGCCCTGGAGGCTCCCGAGCAGGTGTCACCAGAGAGCTTTTTGCCCTTCCTCTTGCCAGGCCTGCAGCCTGCCTCTGACCAGGCAATGGATCCAAGGCACACATGTGACAGCCTTGCCTGGCCTCTTGATCTATCCAGGGAGAGGGAGACAGGGTCCTGAGCTGGGGGCCTGGTGAGGCCTGCCCCAATGGCCCCCAGAGTCCTTTGCGCTCTCTCTGCCGAGGCTTAGGGTTTTGCTTTTCCCTCTAATTTCCCCCCTTTGTCTCCCTTCCGCCTTCTCCCCCACCCTCCTCTCTCCCCATTCTCTTCCTCTGATGATGATGTCATGTGTGAATGCTGCCCAGCAGCAGCCAGAGGACAGACTAGACGGTGACATTCAGGGTGAAGACGCCAGGTGGGGATGGGTCCAATGGCTTATGAGATGGTGTCACTAAGATGTTGCGATCTTAATTTTTATAATGAGTTACAGTGATCTCATGTAAAAGAAAGCTGTGGAGGATAAAAATAAGTCAGGCCCATAAATAAACGTGGAATTTGGAATTGTCGGAACAAATAACTGTCGCTCTCTTCTCCAGCACCTGCGCCTTTATTTTCAGCTGGCCACTGGGGGGAGCCCACTGCTTCCTGGTCACCCCGGCCTCCCCCATTTTCACCTTCCTTGATTTACCAGGCTGAGCAGAGCAGGACAGAGTTCCCCCTCCCCACCTTCTGCTTTCCCTCATTGTAATGTTCAGTTTCGCCAGTCCCTAGCATCTTCCCTTGACTCTGATTCAAGATTCAATAATTAAGCTAGGCATGATGGCATAAACCTGTAATCCCTGCAATAAGGAGGCTGAGGCAGGAGGATTGCAAGTTCAAAGCCAGCTTCAGCAATTTGGTGAGGCTCTAATCACCTTAGCGAGACCTGTCTCAAAATAGAACATGAAAAGGACTGAGGATGTGGCTCAGTGGTTAAGTACCCCTGGGTTCAATCCCTCGTACAAAAAAAAAAAAAGAATTAGAGTAGGCCTTGACTGTGAAGGGCCCTTGGAGAGAAGGGAGACCTGCAGCCTCCATACCTCCCTGGCTCCCCTAATCTGCATTAATCTGCATCCCTTGGTGGGGGGCTTCATTCCCATACCAACTCCCCCAGCACACCCCAGTTCTGCTTCCCTCACCCTAGAGTTCCCTGGCTCAGGGTCCTTCAGCCCCCATATCCCTCCCAGTAGAACCTGCCCTGGTCCCCCAGCAGGGCCCCACCACTGAACAGAAAGTATCGATTGGCCCAGGGCCGCCAGCCTGCAGCCTGCTGCTTGCTATATTGGAATCGATCTCCCTGGCGTTTCCTGGGCTGCTCAGTCTCGGGAGGGTTAGGGCTGCTTGAGAACTTGTGGTGGCTGGAACAGGCTCAGGGGTAATCGGGAGGTCATCCTGCCAGGACCCATACACCACAGGTCAGGAATATCTTTCATTGACAACAATGTCCTTGCTTCTCCATTCTCTTCCACTGAACTTCCCACTCAGTGTGTGGGACAGGATTTGGAGTTAACATCCCCATTTTACAGATTAAGATCTGGGGCTCCCTAGGGGAGATTTGCTGACTGAATGGATAACTAAATGAGTGGCTAGCCTGGGGTGGCTGGAGGACGGAGGTGACTAAACCCAGGTGCCTCTCTGGCAGGGCTTTTTTCTCCCAGTGCTCTGACTTGAGGTGCTTGGGAGGCCCCAGGAGATGAAGTCATGTCTGAGTTTTCAGGGTTGCCTGGAGGCCAGCAGTGGAACCTCTCTCCTAAGGGCATCCAGATGGCTGCCCCACCAGGAGCCCCGCTGGTCCTCCCAGCTCCACTGGGCCCTGCAGAAAGAAGTTGAGTGTGTATGGGGTGGGGAGCCAGGACAACTGAGGTACTCAGATGCTCCAGCTTCTTTTTGTTAAATAAAGCCAAGAATCTCGAAAGTTCTTAAATTGATTCTAAAGCATTTCAAACCAAAGTCCCTCCTTGCTGCTGCCCCTTGGAGTTAGCAGGTTGTCTCTCCAGCTCCCTCCCCATCTCCCACCCCCCAAAGTCTGCACTGTCCCCTCAATGCCAGGGGCGGGCGAGCCCTGGCCTCTAGAGGTGGTGAGACTCATCCTGCTCCTGTCTCAGTTCAGGCCTGCTCAGCGTATCCCTCCCCACTACCTAGCCCTTCCCCAGAAAGATGAGATTGTGGTCACAAAGCACAGCCTGGGGCTCCCACTCTGCCCCCTCTCTGCCTGCTCTGGGATCACTCTGCCATCATCTGCCTGGAAGAGCCAGATGAGTCTTGGGGGTCCCCCACAGTCACTGCCCGTCTCAGACAGATACTCTGCTTGCCCACTCCAGACGTGTCCCCCAAGATCCCCCCAGGAGGTAGAGAAGGAAGGGCATGAAGGAGGACAGGGAGGAGATAAAGGTCTCTTCTGGGGCCAGGAGGCTAGCAGCTAGAAGAGGGAATTTAGAAACCTGTAGCCGCAGCTATGTATGTTCAGAACCCAAGGAAGGCAGAGGAACAAGGCTGGCTGTCACAAGGGGAGGTGTCTTGGCTTGGGCAGGGCTAGGGCTGAACTCCAGAACGGGTTCCAGGATCTCTTCCATATCAGGGAGCCGTTGGCATTGTATTAACTCAATATAGTTTTTATTAACTCACTTTAAACTTAAATGCTTTTACTTAGAGGAAACCTTATCTCACTGCGATCACAAAGGAACAGTATCTATGAAACCAGTAGTTGGACCTTCTCATTGGGATTTTTTTCCCTAATCCTTATAAAAATAAAGGTACAATTATTACAGTATAAAGCAATGTTCCTCTCAAAGTCATCTCTGTACCTGGACCTCACTAGGGGAGCACAGCAGGGGACAGTGATTGTGGTGTGACGGATGAAGGATCCCTTAGGAAGGGAGGGGGTGACCCTGATGCCTAGCATCTGGGAGACTGGTAGATAAGCAAGGAAGCCCACCCTGCTCTGGGCCATGCACCCTCAATACAACTGTCATCTGCAAAGGGAAGTGTGGCGTGCCAACCTAAGACACTGGTATCAAATTTGGCCTCTACCACTCACTGCAGCTTTGGGCTTGTCACCAGACCTCTGAGTCTCTATAGCCATCTCTGAAACGACCACAGTAACACCCATCTAACGAGGGAGATAGGGGCTCTTGGGCCATGATAATGGTGGGGAGGCCCTGGTAGGCTGCGGATCTCCGTGCCGGCAGGAGATGCTCTTCCCATGGTTTTGGTGGGAGTTTCTGGATCCTCTCAGGCTGTGAGCTCCAGATGTACATTCCTTAGCCACGGCCAGGGGAGGAGTGTGTGTGTGTCTGACTCAGTGGCCTCGGTGGCTTTTCTTAAAATGCGGCTAAATTCCCCTTTTCCTCCTGTGGTTGGCAGAGGGTAACCGAGGCTTGGCCGCAGGCCTGATGAACACTGGATGCATGGAGGGAGGCGGGGCACTGGTGAATCTGGCCGAGTCCCAGAATTCCCAGCCTCAGCCCTTTTTGCCCTAGTTGGCACTTAGAGAAGCCCCCCTACCCCAATCAGGCAGTGTGGGGACAATCAGGCCTGCAGGGCCTGAGTCCCTAGTCCTAGGCTACACTTGGAAGGGGTGCTGCTTTAGGGTGGTGGGTTGCGGGGATGGGTGGGTGCTGGGGAGGTTGCTTATTTCCCAATGGGGATGATTTCTGGGAGAGAGAAAGGGCAGAACTCTGTTGTATGCCCAGGAATATGGTTGAGCGTGGGGTGAGGACAACTTCTGGAACCTCTAGCCATGGGTCATGTGAGCTCAAGGGTAGGGAACAGCAGGGCAGGAGAGGCCAGGAGCTCAGGTCTGGTGGGCATCTGGGAAGGGATTCAGAGTTCTGCGTGGGGACCTCAACCCCCGGCCTTCTCTTTGTTTCTTGCTTCTGTACTGTCCTTTGTCCCCTGTGCGTCTCTTATGGGTCTTGAGATTGTGTGTGTGTTGGGAGGAGAGACTGAAAAAGTGGTGGGGTAGGGGACTGAGCTGTTCTGTCTGCTTTCTTTTTTCTTTAAGTTTGTCCCAAATCCATCTCTCGCTGTTCTCTCTGTGCCAGCCTCTCCTGTCTGTCTATCTGTTTGTCTCTGGGAAGGGAGGGAAATGGGGGTCCCTCTGCCCCAGACCTTGGGCCTCCATCCCCTTGGGAAGCCCTCACTCCCCAATGTATCCCAGTCCTGGCCATTTTTACAGGCAGCCCCCAACCTTGAGGATACTCTGACCTGGATATGCAGGTCTGAAGGAGAAGGCTAGAGCCTCCAGCCTCTCCTTAGAGGACGCTCTAGAAAGGTGCACCGCGCAGGCTCCGTTTTACATCTTTCAGGAGCATAGAAAAGCCACCTCCTCCTTTTCCTGCTCCTGTGTACACCAGCTTTAGAAAGGGGAAGGGGTGTGTGACCAGAAAGGTGTCCCACCTTTTGCCCCACTCCTCATGCTTTGGTCTCAAGGACAGCACCTCCCACTGTCATTATCGCCCCAGCCTCAGGAGGAGGAACACGAAGTTGCTTCCTGGCCTTGCTCCCCACCCACACCTCGCTAAGTGAATTTTCCACCTGGTCTACCCTCCCTTAGTACCCCACGGGGGGACCGGCAACTCTGAACGCACCCCAGAAGCCTTTCTGTCCCTAAGCTTAGGCCGGCTGCGACCCGCCCCGCAGGGACCCCCGGTGGGGGTGGCAGCCCCAGGCCAGGCACGCCGTGACCCCGCTGCGCCCCTCTCCCCTCTCGCAGATCCGGAGCGGAGCAGCCCCCCCATGCTGTCTGCGGACGATGCCGAGTACCCGCGGGAGTACCGGACCCTGGGGGGAGGGGGCGGCGGGGGCGGCGGGGGCCGGCGCTTCTCCAACGTGGGGCTGGTGCACACGTCGGAGCGGCGGCACACGGTGATCGCCGCCCAGAGCCTGGAGGCTCTCAGCGGGCTCCAGAAGGCGGACGCCGATCGCAAGCGTGATGCCTTCATGGACCACCTGAAGAGCAAGTACCCCCAGCACGCCCTGGCCCTCCGAGGCCAGCAGGACAGGATGCGCGAGCAGGTGAGTGGGAGCCCTGCTGCGGGCTGGGGCGGCGGGCGGGGAGGGAGGCTGACCGGTGCTCCCGTGCCCCAGGCTCAATCCAAATGAGAGGCGTCTGGGGCAGATGGGAGGCGGGAGGGCAGAGCTGGGGAACTGTCTCCCCAGGGCAGTGGCCCTGGCTGGCCTTTTCTGGAGCCTGGGGAAGCGGATTGGGGGCTCAGCTGTGGTGGCATTTGGAGCACGGATTGAGTAGAGAGAACCCAGCCTTTTCACCTCAGGCTGTTTGGGCAGAAGGGCAGGAAGGTGTGCCTTGGAGGCCGAGCAGTGGCTGGGAGGAAGGGAAGGGACAGCCATGGGGACTGAGGCTTCTGAGCCCAAGGGTCTGCCCAGTGGTGGAGTTGGAATGTTTGGCTTTGGCACCCCCAGTGGGCCCTAAGAGGTGGGGTCTGTGAATTCTCAGCAGGGTGGATCTGATGTGTCCACACTCCCTTCAAGAATAGAGCCCCAACTGGGGTCTTTTACCTCTTCCTCCCTGATTCATCCCAAGACTCACTGAGTGATTCTGAGCTAGAGGTCTCTCTCTGTGTTGCTTTGTTTGTTTCCTGCTTACAGAGGGAGTTGGGGCCTTTGCCTCTGCCTCTGGACTGGACGTTTTCCTTCCATTTGGGGTGGGGCGCATGCATGCTAGGCCAGGGCTCCATCACCAAGCTACGCCCCAGGCCCAACGCTTCCCTTTTCAACCTTCCCCCAATCCTTGGGTTCCCGACTGCACCCCTCCACCAAGCATGAGCTTCTGATCTGTAAGAAAGTTCTTTCTTGGGACTAGTATTCTGCTTTCTGTTCTGAATTTGTGGGGTGCCTTAATGATTGCTGCACATTAGCTGCTGAGACTCAGGTATTGTCCCCTCTGGGAGAAGAGACTAAGGGATGGTGACACATCAAATTAGCATCCTTTCAGTCAATACTTGGGGAGTGTCACTCTGTCTTGCTCTGTCTCCCTTATCCAGGTAGTACTGGGTGTAGCTGGGGAGAAGCATCCCTGTCCCTACCCTCACTGCAGGGAACAGGGACACATTGGCACATTTCTGGTACCCTGTTTGCCCCCCCTGAGGTCACCTCTAGTTCTGTCTGGCTTTTGCCTTCCCCCAGCTCCAGAGTCCTCCTGGGAGCAGGGTCAGGTTGGGATAAAGAAGAGCTACAGATGAGCATCTGGCCCTCCGTGGTTGCCCTGTGTGCTCTGGCTTGGTGGGAACAGGGGCATTTGATGACAAATGGGGGGAAAGGGGAGGAAGGATGGTTAAACTTTGTATGAGGGACACAGTTCGAATGGAGAGGGTTCAGAGGAGGGGATATCAGGTGGGCAGACCTGATCAGGGAAGGCTTCCAGAAGGAAAAGCTGCTTGGAAGGAGGAAAGGGTTTGAGGAGAGGAAGAGAATGCTGTCCTTGGAGGTGCGGGGGTGGGGGGCAGTGGCATGAGCATATACCAGAGTTGGTTTGGGGAGTGGCGCAGATTTCCCCTTGGCTGGTGCCAGAGGCTCAGGGGGTTGGGGAGCTGCGGGATATACATACAAGGGAAGGCTGGAAATTGGGACCAGAGAGCGTGGTGTCATGCTTGTTTTGGAATGGTGACTAGGAGGGCCCCTAGGGGGCTGGAGGCAAGGAAAGGAGAAGAGGAAGAGTATACCTGGAAGGATGAAAAGAAGGGGTGGCGATGGGAGGGGTGACTAAGCGTAAGTTGTTTGCTGCCTGGATCTAGGAGGCAATGACTGGAAAAAATGGGGTGACAGAGAGATGTTGGTGCCTTGGAGAGATCAGGAGGGTGGGGAGGAAATGTCTGGGGGGGAGGAATATAAGAGGAGTTGAGGAGTGGGTGGGGCCTTCAGGGGGGATGCCTCCAACTTCAGAGCAACCACAGCTTCAGGAGGAGACTTGTGAAGTAGGTCCTGGGACATAAGAGGGCCATCAAGGCAGAGAGAAGAGAGCCTGTGATAGTCAGGGAAGGGTACCAGGAAACTTCTGCATCTATGAGGAAGAAAAGGAAGGCCCTAGGGAGCAGCTGCTGGAAGAGGACCTGTTCTTCCGAAGTCCAGATGAGTGAGTGGGGAGCAGCCAGGAGTTATGGGCCCGGAGAGGGCTAAGGACTCATTTCTCTTGGCATAGTGACGTAATGGCCAATTTCAGGGATTAAGGAGATGGGAGATGGTGAGGAACCAGAGCCCTGACCACAGACCTTCTGGGAAGGTTTAGCTGGAAAAAGATGAAGCTATCCTGGTGGTAGCTTCAAGGGGTGGCAGGCCTGGGAGACAGGATGTGGCCATGTTTAGGGGCCTCATAGGCAGCTGGCATGTTCACTGGCATGAGCAAATACCCAGGGAGTGAATCCAAGCATAACCACTCTCTGAGCGTCCATTCCCTCCCTCAGAGTCTAAGTGGCCAATTCACATGTCACAGGGTGCTGGGGGCCTAAGCATGACACTGGCTCAGTGGCCCTCAGGGGAAGGGAGGTATGAAGCTGAAGATGCTGAAGCCCAGAGGGTTGTGAGGACGGGTCCCCGAGGAATCAGGTCTGGTGGCCTTGGGGTAGGAGAGGAAGTCACTTCCACTGAGTTAACAGGGAAAGGAGATGTGCTGTTGGGGCAGAGACAAGTGGGGTGAAGTTGTTCCTACTCAGTGTTCCCATGTCTGTGAGGCCTGAGGTGGCATCCTCAGGAGGAGGGAGAAGGCCAGGAGCAGCTCCCTGTGTAATATGTGGCAGGCAGGCAGGCACTGGGAGGAAGTCAGGAAGGACACAGGGATTTAGTTCAGGAATATCTGGTAGGGAAGCCCCTGCTCTGGGCTCAGGGAACCCTCCTCCCGACAGGAGAGACAAACATCCAGAAATCGCCCTGGTACTAGTTAGAGATGCAGCCAATGTAAGAGACCCTCCATCCCTCTGTGGTGTGACCTCTGTGCCCCAAGGCTTGCCCCAGCCATGCCCTTCCCTGCCCTGTCACAGCCCCAGCGGCTCCTGCCCGCTCCCCCTAATGGGGTGTCCCCCGCTTCACACACACAGGTTGGCGGCTGGACCGTGGACCCTGTGTGCCTCCTCAGCTCCCTCTGCTCCCACCTCCATGGCGATTCCGCCCCCTCCGGGGCTGGCCAGCCTGCCCAGGTGAGTCACCCACCTCCACCACCCCCAAACCCATGGCAGAGCTTGGCTTTGGGGAGGAATTTTTTCTTTTGGAGGGGGGATATCCAGAATTTTAATTTTGCAATCCTTTCTCTTTTATGTAGGACCCCCCCATTTTGGGGAGACATCTATGGCCTGTACCTGCAACTCCCCTGGTTATCTAATTTCCTACAATGACCTCCCCAAACTAGCTGGTTTGGAGGAAGGAGCTTTTTGAGGGACCATGCTCAGGACTAACACACACACACACACACACACACACACACACACTTCTACATTCTTTCTCCTTTAAAAAGGAGAATCCCATATCCCATCTTGCTCCTTGCATTTCCAGAGGTCTCTTCTTCTCCACCCCCCTCAGGAGATCATCTTATTCCCTTATCCACACCCTACTCTTCCATTTCTGAGCACCACCAACCTTCCTCTGATGCTCTACCATCAGGAAGTGCTACAGGATGTCTCTCTCCCACCCTTCTTTCTATGCTCAAGGCTTATCTCAAGTTTTTAAGAACATTTGGGCATCTTGCCATTGGTTCTGTCCTTGTTCCCAGGTTTCTCATCAAGTCTCAGTTTCCCTGATGGGACACACTTAGGACACTAGGGCTGGGCTCCAGCTCAAGCCTGGACACTGACATGGGAGATATCTGAGGCCCAAGGGGGGATGAGGGACCAGGGAGTCCGTTGCAATAGGGAGGGGACTGCCCAGGAGGGGCTGGGCTTGAGGATGTTCAGCTTAGGAAGCTGAGGAGGGATAGTGGCCAGATCCAGTGGAGGGAAGGGGTGCCAGTTCCTCACACAGCCATGCCTCATGGAGAAGAGCAACGGGGCTTGAAAATTAAATGAAAGAAAATTGTGACCACATAGGACACAAGCCTCCAGAGCATGGCCGTCTGAGCTGAGCTAACTCCATCTAGCAACAGATTGCTGCTGGCATCACTCAGGGCACTCTGCCCACTTCCTTTCGGGTTCTCCGTCCCATCTTGGCTGAACTTTGGGGAACAGGGATGTGTCTGCTCCCAACGCTAGACAGCAAGTGAGAGACTTGTCCTGAGTGACTAAGTGTGTGGTGGAGGCCAAAGTGGGGCTTAGAAGACATGGTGATGGGGCAGAGGACAGGTGTGACGTGCACAGGCAGGTTCTGGGTGTCTATCCCCCTCCCCAAGAGGTCCCCTGATGGAGCATCTTGGGCTGTGATAAGGTTAGGGTGACCGACAGGAGTGAGGCTGGACTTGGTAAGCTCAGTTGTCTCAGGTGGTGGAGTTCTAGTATGTCCACATCTGGAATCTGCTCTTGTGGAGAAAGGAGAGCTTGAGGGGACCTTTGCCCCAGGGCTTTGTAATTACCTGAGAAAGTGGCTGTGCACAAGATCTTGCAATCACTTGATACTTAGAATTCATCACACCCCTTATCCCCCAGAACTGAGTCTGAGGTTTTTTGTTTTTGTTTTTTCTAAAGTGCAGGAACAGAGACATTCAGCAGAGGACCAGAGTCACACAGCAGGGCAAGATCCATCAGAGGCCAACAAGGAAATTTAGGCGTCATAGGCCTTCCAGACTGGCTAGGGATTAAATCATAGGAGAATTAAAAGGACAAAGTGCACAGCTGAGACCCTGGCGAGGGGAGGCTGTGGGCTGGAAGGCGGCGGTAGGTCAGACCTTTAGGGGTGGGCACAGTGAAGAGGACCGCGGGAAGCGACTAGAGGTTAGACCAAGCCATAGCCCCTCCCCCCGCTTCCACTAGGCTGTCTAACCTCCCTTCCTCTTGCTGCAACCCGAGTCCCGGGCGGCGGACCGGCGTATCGGGTGACCGCGGCGACGCAGCCACCAGCCTCCGCCGCTCCGCGGCGGGGCTGCGCCGGCGGGGCCGCGCCAGGGGAGGGGGCCGAGAGAGGGGATGTGCACGGCGGCGCGCCGCGCCGCGCCAGGTGGAGTCGCGGTTACCGGGGCGACCAGGGCCCGGGCCGGCTCGGCGGCGGCGGCGGCTCTCGCATTGCAGCAAAGGGCACCGGCGGCGGCGGCAGCTGCGGAGGCGGCCGGGGGAGGGGAGAGCCCAGGCGGGTGGGTGTAGGGGGCGGCCCTCCCTCCCCCGCCCTAGGCGGGATCCGGGGCTGGGGCCCCGCGCATACACCTGTAGCCACAGGTAAGGGGGAGCGGCTGTGGGGCCGGGGTCGCAGCCTTGGGTTCGTCAGGGGGCGGGGACACGGAGATGGGGGTCCCGCTCTGCGGCACTCAGGGATGATCCCGGGCTGGGGAGCGCGCAGCCGTTGCGGGTTCCCAGTCTCTGAGAAACGCCCCCTCCCTTCCCCCACGGCATTAGGTGCCCTCCGCGCGGGACGGCCCCCACCCCTAAATGCGGCAGGCACCCCCTCCCCCAACCTTGGAAAGTCATGACCTTCGCGGGGTGCGCCCTCGCCCCCGGCGGTGCGGCGGATCCCGCAGCAACCCCCTCCACGCATGCACTCCCCGTCGGGCCGGGGTAGGTGTGGGCGGCGATCCGCACACCTGGGGGCAGGGTGCCTGCGCGTGGCGGGGGGAGCTGGCGCCCGCTGGGGCGCGTTGCGTAGCCCCAGGCTGGGGGCGGGTGTTTACGTGGACTTGGGTTCAAGGGAGTTGAGAGGTGGGTGTGTGCGTCGTGCACGCCGAGTCAGGGGATTAAGGGGCTGGGGGTGCGCACCGTTGACTGGCCTTCCTGTGGGAGGCTGCGTAGTAGCGGCTTGAGGTCAAGGAGGTTCATGCACTCACCTAACCTACAGGAGACTTGGGCCCAAGGGATGGTGGGGGATTTCAGCTGGCTGAGCTAAGCCTCCCAAGAGGCTTGACCCGCCCCTGCCACAGGGCCTGGGTTGGGGAGAGGGAATGGCCAGCTCCCCTCTACCAGCCGCTAAGGAGTGGGAGTGGGAGAGGGAGGGGCTTTAACCCTCAGCACCAGGCAAAAGCTGTTTTCTCTGCTCACCAAAGAGTTGGTTTGCTCCCCTAGGTCTCTGGAGAGCCCCTTTCCCTATTTCTGAAAGCCTTGTCCCAAGGGATGCTGGGTTTCCATCTTAACCTTTTAGAATCCCTCTTATTTTGCCCCAACTCCTGCAAGATCCTTCCTGCCAGTGGTTGCCCCTGGCTGGGTCTCTCCTTCACAGCCCTTTCTTCATTTGCCTTCTCACTGCCTTCTGGGAAGTCCAGACCCCTCCTGGAGAGTGTGGAGGGAGGTCATTCTGCCTTAGTATTAAGGTTTGTGCTAGGGGTGGGGAGCTGGACCTCTGGGCCTTTCCTGTCCTCTGCCCTCTTTCCCAGGGGGCTTTCTGGTCCTGGGAAATTCCCAGGGAATAGGCCCAGAAGGCTGAGCAGCTGGGTGCCAGGAGATGGAGGGAGTGGGGCCTGACCAAAGTATTCGAAGCCACTCCTCCTCGTGGGCTGGTCCTATTTTGTTGGCTTTTGTGGGCCTGCTACAAGCTGGGCACTTGTTGGCACAGCAGGAGGGAATAGACAACAGGGGAAAGGGGGCTGGAGTTGGGTGGAGAGTGACTGACTGGGAGTGTGCCCCTTGGAAAAAAGGGAAGGAGCCTCTGCTCACCCCAGGCTGCCCCTGGGTCAACACCCTGGAGGAGACAGAGGATGGGCTGTCTCCTCAGGCCTCTTCCCACTGCAGTTTCCCCCTCAGAACACAGTGAATTACCAGGAAACCAGAGGCCTCAGGCCTGGCAGCTCAATATGGAAGAGGATCATTCTTCCTTACTTTTCAGAGGGTGAAGAAGCAGGATTCACTTCAAAGAGGCTCTAACAGCTCAGATCCAGAAGCCCCAGGATTCTGATCATAGCATCACTCAGATACCCAAGTTGTTCCCTAGGCACAAATGTGGCTCCTCTTCCGTGTGTACCCTTTCCTGGGGACTGGCTGACCTTTCCTGTGGCACTGATGCCACCACCCTATGCTTTGGGCCTTTGGGCCATGCTTATGATCCATTCCTTCCAGAAGACTGCCCCATGAATGTGCCAGTCTTGGGACCCTGGGGCAGGCCCACATTGAGGGCATAGCCAGTGTGGCTGTAGCCAGGCCCTGCCCCATCTCCCTCTCAGGGATACAAAGTGGGTCCCAGTCATCTTCATAAGGTACCCTGAGTCCAATGCTCAGACATTGGTGGCGGGGTGGGGGTGGGGCTCCTTTTGCCTCTCTTAATTCAAGAGATCACTGCCTTGACATGCCATGTTTGGGACATCATAGGCATGGGAGAGTGGCTAAGGTTGTCAGAGGCACCTGGATCCAGCCAGTAAAGCAAAAGAGAGTAATGACTCTTTCTCTAAGGCCATGTGTGTGTACTGTGTGTTCAATGATTTGTGTTTCTGGAGAGAGAGAGAGAGAGAGTGTGAGGAGAATGGGTGTCCACGTGTCATGTGTGATGGGGACTCTGCGTATACTGAGGGTGGTATGAATGGTGTCAGTGCTTCTGTCTTCTATGCCTGTGAGATCCTGCATGTGAGCAGGTTGGGGTCCTGGGCGTGTGTGTGTGTGTGTGTGTGTGTGTGAGTGGGGATGGCCCCATATGTACAGGTCTGAGTTTCTGTTTATTTCTGGGGCTATTTCTGATAGCTTCTAAGTGCTTGTGTGCCTCGGTGGGTGTATTTTGTTGCTCTGGGTGTGTTGGTGATGTCCTTATCTAAGGATGTAAAAGTCTGTGTGAGGCTGTGTGGGAGCGTGTGTGTTGTGGGGAGCTGTGGGTGGCCCCTGTACACACTGTCTGTGCCTGGGTTGGGGAGTGAGGGACACAGGCCTTCTCTGCAGAGCCGTCCATCACAGCCAGTCTGCAAACCTGACTCTCATAAACCTTCCAGTGCCCTCTGCTTGGCTCTGCCTGCCCCCTAGGGTTCCACTCCCTCTCCCTCCCCTCCTCTTTCAAGGCCACAGCAGCTGTGGGTAGAGCCTGTTACTCAGCCTGTCCCCTCTCTGCTTGTGAGCATCCCCTAGCACCAGTGGGGGACAGGGCCGGGGGGAGGCGTGTCCATAGATTATCCCAGGCATTGGCTGGGGTACAGACTTTGCCTTCTTCTGCCTGGTATGTGACTAGTTTTTCATCTTTTGGAGCCAGTGTTACAGGGAGAGATGGCCATCAGGGATCTGGTGGGGGCAGTCCTGGCAAATGAACCTCTTCATCCCAGTCCCTGCTAGCCTCGTCCCCACGGTAAAGGGCTGCCTTAGTATAGCCTGTCAGTCAGGGCACCCTTCCACTCAGCCCCTTTCCAACTCCTCCCAGCCATGACGGCCTTTGGGTGGTACAGGATACTCAAGCCTGGTGTCCTTCCCCATCAGGAACCTCCAATGCCCCTTTTCTCTGCCATGGCTCTGAGGCCGGGGACTCTTGCCTGTTTGTGCCAGGCACCCCAGGGCCAGGCCATCTGCTGCCTCTATCTTCCTGCTGAGGCTGGCACCGGTCAGCAGGGTGCCCTCAGCCTTGCCAAGAACCAGCCCGGCCTCAGGGTGGCTCTTTCCTTGTTCCCAGCCATCTGGAAGGGCCTTCTGGTCTCTAGGGAAGGCAGGGTGACCCGAGTTACTGTGAATGAGGGGAGCCTTAATCCCCCCATTCTAGGGATGTGAGGAACCCTGTATCTCTACCCAGCCCCAGGGTATTGCCCAGTCCCCAGTCTCCCCAGCTCCTTTGCTGCCCACAGCTCCCTATTCATTGCCCAGTGCTGGGAGTCACTGGCATCTGTCCACTCTCCTCCATGGTCAAGGCCCATCCTGTCACACAGGCCTCCCTGCCCTGTCCTGGGACCCAGCTGCCCTCTTCCACCCCCAGCTCTGTGCCCTGCTGGGGTCCAATTCTGATCCTGCTCTGCTCCATTAATGTGCCTTTTGCTTGCCTCCCTCCCACCCCTGAGACTTGAGTCTACATACTCAGCATTGAAGGTCACTTGGTGTCTGGCCTCAGCCCCCTTTGCAGCCCAATCTGCGGCCCCAGCAGCCTGGACTGTGGACTCTTCTCCCACACTCTTTCTTGCCTGCTCCTGGTGCCCACCCATTCTCTTCTCCACCCAACACACCTTTCCTTCCAATCTCCAGCTGCTCATTTTTCAAGACCCAGCTCAAATGCCATCTTTTCTGGGAAAATTTCCCTGGCCTGCTACAACCCATCCCCGTGCCATCTCTCTGACCCTATGGCCCAGATTTATCTTTTTAGATTCTCTCCTGGGTACCTATATCATGGTCGTCTGTGCCTTTTCCTACATGTATCTTTCTGAGGGCTGTTACTTTAGAGTTGTGCCTAGTAAATATCTGGAATGCTCTCTCCTGCCTCCACCAGCAAACCTGAAGCCTTCCCATCCTGGGTGCACCAAGGTGTTCAGGTCTCAGAAGAGAATGGGATGTAATGGGCATTACTTCCTTCCTGCTCCTGAGGGGGTGGAGGGCCCATGTCCCAGGGCTGAATGTTGAGCTCCAAGGGTCTCTAACCTGCCCCCTGCTGCCCTTTTCCTCCCTGCCCCCTCATAACCATCTCTTCTCTTATTTCCATCAGCAGCCAAACTACTGGAGTTTCAAGGTCAGTGTGTGATGCTTCCGCTCCCATGACAACTGCATGTGCTGTCTCTCCCCTGCCCCGTCCCTCCCTCGCACATGCTTTGCACCGGGGTGTGAGTCTGCAGGGCCCCCTCTGGTGTGGGTGCGTGGGCTTTGGGGCTGCAGGCTGTGGCTGCTGCAGGCTGTGGCTGCTGCTTTGGGAAAGACTGGGTTCACCTGCCAGGGGCTTGTGGATTGATTGGGAGTTTGGGCCACCTCTGCTGGAGATCTGGGCTGGAGGTGCTCTGTCCCTAGACTTTCCCAGTCCACAAGGGGCATTTTGGAATGAGAAGGTCTCCCCAGCCCAGAGAATCTGCTGGCTCTGAGTCAGGGCCCTGAACCCATGATCTTGTTGAGGCCTCGTTCCTCGAACTCAGATTGCACCTCCTGGGGAGGTCCTGTGACTCCCTTTCTTACTCCCCGGCTGTGGAGGAGCTAGTGACTGTCAAGCAAGACACTGTCCTGTACCCCTAAAACCTGTTTTCTAAGTGGAGGGCTAGGCTCGGGGGTGGTGCCTTCTGGCCTCCTTTGGAGAGCTTGGAGTTATCCAAAGCTAGGGAGCTGTCTACCCTCCCCAGGACATCCTGCTGACCCCTATGGGAGCACCCTCATCCATCTTCCCTGGTGCCCAGGCCCAGAGCCGAGCGGAACCAGTTAGACTACTACTTGCTTGCTGGAGTCTAGGCCCTCTCTCAGGCATCATGATGGGATGGGAGGCCACCATCCCGAATCCCAGGTCTTGTTTGCATGCATTCTCCCAGAGCACCGCCAGGAGTCCTTGAATCAGGGAGTCCCAGGATCTTAGTATCCTGGTGTTAAGCATAGGCTCTTTGAAGGAGGCAGGAGAGTGTAGTGGTTAGATGCATGAGCCTGAGAGCCAGATTACTTGGTAGTGAATTCCAGTCTGCCACTAACTAGCTTAGTGACCCAGAGCAATGTACATTCCAGTCTTCTGGGCCTTAGCTTCTCCTTTGTAAAGCGGAAGGATGTCTGCATCATTAAATTGTTATAAAGATATAATAAGAAAATGCCAGTCTAGGCAGTGTCTGGCTCACAGCAAGATTTATATGGTGGCCAACCTCAAAGGCTGTCAGAATCCTTGTTGATTCCAAAATCTGATTGTGAGGTCCGAGAAAGAGGTTTGTAAACGCTTCCCAGTGCTTCTGCCCCAGGCTGTAGGCAGCCTTGGGGAAGCTCCGATCCTGCTTTGACCACCCGACCCCTGATGCCCTCTGCCTGGCCTCTGACCAGAAGTCATGATCTTCCCCGAAGGTGCTCCAGGGATAGTGCTCACTGCCTTCCACAGCAACCCCTTTCCCGTCTTTGGAGAGCTCTGCTGCAATCACTATTTTGTTCTCTTGCCATCTCCTTAGTGGTTGGAAAGTCCTTCTAGATGTCTCACTTTCCTCTGCCCTGTTGTCTCAGCTCAGGGATGAAGAAAAGTGTGATGGGCTTTCCTTCTTTGGGGCAGGGTTACCTATAAAGTCTGTGAGAATGGAAAGGCGTTCCTGGGGTCACAACAGAGACATGAACATGTGAAACAGGGAATGTGGCAATTATTTTTTCTCCCAGGGTTCCTGTTTCTGCATTCAGCCACCCCCAGGAATGCTGCCCCCTTCATGCTGCCCCGTTCCATTCTCTTTCTGGCATCTCACTTGTGTCCCCCACCATAGCCCTGTGGACCCCCTACTTTTATGTTTACCAGTTGCCTCATTCTGCCTGCATTGGTGACCCCTTCACCCTTACAAGCCTGGCAACCCCAAGACTGCCAGCCCAGCCCTACTCCTGACATTGTGCTTGCCCCTCAGAGTTCCCAAATCTGACCTCCCAAGTCCACTAGCCCTTAAGGCCACCTTGGGGACAGCTGGGCACGTTGCCCATCAGAGGAAGATGCTCTCTCATCAAGAGTGCTAATCTGATTAGAACATTAAATTGAGTTAATGGAAAGATGGAAATTAATTAGGGGTTAATCAGAATTTTGGGAAAGAGGGAGCTAACGTGGGGAATAAATTATTTCTTTTCAGAGATACTATTATTGTTGTCTCTTTAAAATATAAAAGTAAGATATTCTAATTGTATAAAATTCACTTAATTTTAAAGAAGTGTGTATAAAACTAAAAATAATAGTTCTCTTTCAACACTGAGATAGCTTGTATTACTGATTTTGAGTGATCTATTGTTAAAAATATCAATTTATTTTATAGAAAAATACAATCAGAGAACATGACTTTTATACAACAAATGCATACATAATATATACGTAATAATGTACATAATATGGAATGATCTAGATCTGATTCATTTTCTTACTTCCTTAAATAAATGAGCTTTTGTACAGCAACCTGGTTTGAGGGGAAGAATTGGGGCAGAATGGCAGGGGTGGTGGCCCTGGATGACAACCCCAGGCTTCAGCTAATAGTAAGCTCTTCAAGTACAATTGAAATCATAGTGTGACACCCCCACCCCCAAGGAGAGAGCAATCCAGCTGTCTGTGACGTCCTTCCCTACCCCCAGCCATTATCCAGAACTATAGCTTCAGGGAAGGGACTGTCATTCTGGGGATTGGGACAAGGCCAGCCAGGCTGTCTGGCCACATGGCAGCTTGTACCTCACAGAGAGGGGCCGAGGCTTGACACACACACCCTGTGGTCATGTGTATCACACTGGACTTCACATGTGTAGTGGGTACTAAGCATGTAGTTTGTTTGAATCTGGGTTCTAACTGGCACTGAGGGGTTTGGGATAGTTTTCTTGTCACCTTAAATCAAGGACATTCTCCATGCCCAGCTCTGTGAGAGCCCATACCTCCCAACACTGGGATTCTGGGTCCCTTGCTGTTGCTTTCTCCCTGGGCCCTACTTCCCATTACCACCACCCCCAGCTCTCTGAACTCCAGGAAGAATAAATTCGCCGCTCACAAACCCGCCGCTTAATTAATGTCTGGAACTAATGCCCCAATTTGCTCAACGATTCTGCTGTTCACCTCGGTGACAAATTTGTGTTGTTGTTGTTCTTTGGAAGCTTAAAATAGCAGGCGTGCCCGTGGCTCCAGCTCAGATGGCTTCTTGTCTGGCTTCCCAAGTTGCCTGAGTCCTTTGCCCACTGCTTACCTGTTGGGTGTCCCAGGGAGGTCAAGGCCCCAAGAGGTGGGGGGACCTTCCTGCAGCCATACAATGGGTCTGGAATCCAGGAGACCCTCCTGTGATTGTGTACGCCTGTCGCTGGCTGGCTGGTGGGAGCTCCCTGGGCCTGGACTGAGGCAGTGGCAAGGCAACGGGATCATGCTTGATTCTTCTTGCCCTGCCCTGTCCCTGCAGACCCGCAGCTCGCGTCACACTCAGGGAGCTCAGCCGGGGCTGGCAGACCAGGCAGCCAAGCTGTCCTACGCCTCAGCTGAGTCGCTGGAGACCATGTCGGAGGCTGAGCTGCCCCTGGGCTTTAGCAGGATGAACCGCTTCCGACAGAGCCTGCCCCTCTCTCGCTCAGCCAGTCAGACCAAACTGCGATCTCCAGGTACGGACCAGGCAGGCTCCTCCCTCTGCTCGTCTCCTCCAGCCCTCCTCATCCCCTACACCACTACATCCCTCCTGAGCTCAAATCCCTCTTTCCCAGCGACCACCCCTGTCAGGGCCCCTCTGCTCTCTTTCTCCACCCCTCCTTCTGCCTCATCATCCCCTGCCCCTTCCTTCCCTTCTCTCCTCTCCCGCCCTCCCTCCTCTCTACCCCAGCCCTCTCTTTTCCTACTAGGCTTTTTAGCCCTTTCTCTTATAGAGCAGTCCCTCTTTCCTTCATCCCTCCCTTTTTACCTCTCTTCCCTCTCTCTCTCTCCTTCAGCACCTCTCTACCCTTCCCTAACCCCTTCCCAGTTTTTGCCCTACCTTCTCCTGCCCGCAACCCCGTTTCCCGATCCTGCTGCCTGGGATCCTGGTGCTCTGGGAGGCAAGCCCTGGCAGCATGAGGAGTGCCTGGGTGCACCTGCACTCGGGGGCCGCATCCAGCCTCAGACCCTGCCTCTGTGGGACCGGCTCAGCTCCCGAAGGCTCCCCTTGCTCTCCGGGCGGTTGGTCTGGCAGCGGGGGCAATAACAACGAAGGTGGCATCTCCTTCGCAGGGGTGCTGTTCCTGCAGTTTGGGGAGGAGACGCGGCGCGTGCACATCACGCACGAGGTCAGCAGCCTGGACACGCTGCATGCACTCATCGCGCACATGTTCCCGCAGAAGCTCACCATGGGCATGCTCAAGTCGCCAAACACCGCCATCCTCATCAAAGACGAGGCGCGCAACGTCTTCTACGAGCTGGAGGACGTTCGGTGGGCGCGGCCCCAGGGGAATGGGTGGGCTTCCCTATACTCCACCCCAGGAGATTACCCCCAAGGCCCTTCCCCAGCTCCTTCTAGACCTTCCCTCTGCCCTTCCCCTCTCTTCCGGGGCCTGATCGTCTGGTCCCCTCACCCCCTCCCTTCTAAATCTCCCATCCCTGCGGGTTGAGAGACACGACCTGACTTAACCTGGAAATGGCTTCACAAGCTGAGGAAGTGGTCCTGGTGGAGGCTGTGGTGTGTGTGTGTTGGTGGCAGACAGCCCAAGACACCAAGATCCACTGAGCAAAGGACTTAGGAAGGGGTTGGGGTCCTGGTCCCCTTGCCACCTCTCTTTTTTTCTGTGAGCAGTAGCTGCCTCTCCTTACTGCATGCCTGAGAGATGCATGGTGACCCTCTGCACCCTTCCCCCAGGGATATCCAGGACCGAAGTATTATCAAGATCTATAGGAAGGAACCACTGTATGCTGCTTTCCCTGGCTCACACCTCACCAACGGGGACCTTCGGGTATGAATGGGGATACCCAGGGCGGGGACCTTAGGGTATGAATGGGGATGCTCACGGAATTGGAGAGGCTGACAGAAAGTGGCCCAGGCAGGTAAAATGTGGGCAAATGTCAAGGAAACCAGGGAAGACTAGGAGAATTAAGGGGGCTGACCCCTTAATTATGGAATTAATGGAGGAGCCCTCTCCTCTCACCGCCACTTCATCCTTGCTCCAGTCCTGTGCACTCAGGACTTCTCTAACAGACTTCTAGGTATTCTAAGGCCTCTCTCCTGAGCCACTTATTCTCCTTGACTTCCCCACCCCCACAATGGGGCGGGCTGAGGGGTGCCCCTCTGTTGCTTCTCCATCTACAACTTTGCCACACACCCTCACACACCTGTGCTGGGAGCCCTGATGGGTAAGGTGCCCAAAATACACTGCAGGAGAGAGGAAAGGCAGAGAACAGGGACTTGCTGGGCTTCAGGGGACTTGATGCTGGCTTCTCAAGCAAGGGCAAAAGGGTTCCCTTTGTGACTAGCCCTGTGGGGTTACGGAGCTGTCTTCTGCGCAGAGAGAGATGGTGTATGCTTCGCGGGAGTCATCGCCCACTCGGCGACTCAATAACCTGTCGCCGGCACCGCACCTGGCATCTGGTTCGCCGCCTCCCGGGCTACCATCTGGGCTGCCGTCGGGGCTGCCGTCGGGTTCGCCATCGCGCTCGCGTCTCTCCTACGCTGGGGGGCGCCCGCCCTCCTACGCTGGCAGCCCCGTGCACCACGCGGCAGAGAGACTGGGAGGTGCCCCTGCCACCCAGGGCGTTAGCCCCAGTCCAAGCGCCATCCTGGAGCGTCGCGACGTCAAACCGGACGAGGACCTGGCGGGCAAAGCGGGTGGTATGGTGCTGGTGAAGGGCGAGGGCCTCTACGCCGATCCCTATGGGCTGCTGCACGAGGGTCGCCTGAGCCTGGCCGCGGCCGCCGGCGACCCGTTCGCCTACCCCGGCGCAGGCGGCTTGTACAAACGCGGCTCGGTGCGCTCGTTGAGCACCTATTCGGCCGCTGCGCTGCAGTCGGACCTGGAGGATTCGCTGTACAAGGCGGCCGGCGGCGGCGGCCCGATCTACGGCGACAGCTATGGTTTCCGCTTGCCGCCCTCCTCACCACAGAAACTGGCCGACGTGGCAGCGCCCCCCGGAGGGCCCCCGCCGCCTCACAGCCCCTACTCAGGGCCACCTAGCCGGGGCTCGCCTGTGCGTCAGTCTTTCCGAAAAGATTCCGGCTCTTCCTCTGTCTTCGCTGAGAGTCCCGGAGGCAAGACCCGCAGCACCGCGGGCTCCTCGACAGCCGGAGCCCCTCCTTCCGAGCTCTTCCCTGGGCCTGGGGAGCGCTCGCTCGTCGGATTCGGGCCACCAGTACCAGCCAAGGACACGGAGACCAGGTGAGAGACACTTGCAAGGCCTTAGGACTATGGGAGTGGGGTGGGATGGGAAGAGGAGGCACCCCGCAGAGGCCCTGTCAGGTGTGTTTGCTGAACTCAAGAGATCCCAGAGTCCTTGAGATCTACAGTGATCTTAAGTGAGTGGCCAGAGAGCATTTTGGATATGGCAGGGAGGGCACTGAAGAGATGGGCATGCCATCTCTTTTGTGTGCAAATCTTGAAGCAGTGGGTGAGAGGGCCCCAAATATGGACTCTGGAGATGTGAGTTTGCATGTGTTCCTTGAGCCTCAGTTTCTGCAACTGTAAAATTCAAGGGCTGAGCCAGCCCCTTTTTTTTTTTTTTTTAAGTCAAATTCTAGCTGGAACACAGAATTTGTAACCATGAGAGCTGTCCAGCATAGGGTCAGCTGAATTTCACTGGGGAGTGGGGTACTGGTAAGAAATAGGGAGGGGAGAGAAACACATTTTTTTACCTAGCCTTCAGGCCCGGAAGTCCTGAACCACCACTCAGTGCCCTCTTAAGGGTGCAGGGCTGAAGGAGGTAGCCAGGGTGAGAAATAACCTCTGCCCTCAAGCTGCGCTGCTGACTGGTGAGAAGCCACCTGTCTTCACACAGCAACCTTGTGGCCTTTGTGACAGGCACTGTACCATTTCCTGATGCCAAGTTGGGCAAACCCAGTTCCTGCTTGGTCTAGTGGGGAGACACACTAAAACATCCTTGCATTGCCCTTGAGTGGTCTGGGGAAGAGCCACGGGAAAGAAGTTCCTTAAGGCCACTGGAACTTTGGGATGGCCTCAGAGAGGAGGTAGGGAGAAAAGCATAGAGGGGCATAAGCAAAGCATGGAGTGGTTAGGACAGATCGCTTAGGGAGGTGAGAAATGCAGTAGGGGGTGGGCTTGTTCTTTAGGCATTTGGTCTCTTTGTGTGCCTGAACTGCAGCTGGGGATAGAATGTTATTTCTCCTGGTGATCATTCTTAGAAATGAGAGGCTGGGCAGGAGTCATGCTTAGAGCAGGGATTGCTCAGAACCACCTTCCTCCCCAGGGAGCGAATGGAGGCCATGGAGAAGCAGATTGCCAGCCTCACAGGCCTGGTGCAGAGCGCCCTACTTCGAGGCTCAGAGCCTGAGACACCCAGGTACGGTCCCTCTCCCAACACCACTGCCAGGGGCAGGAAGAAGGGGCAATGGGCATTAGAAGCCCTGAGCTTGACTTTGCCAATGTCTCGCTGTGTAACCCTGGGCAAGTCCCTTCCCTTTTCTGCTGTTCCATTCCATGATCAGGGAGCTGAAAGAGATGACATCTAAGGTCCCACTCAGCTTTGATGGTCTGGGGCTGGCCTGGACCTCTGATGACCATCTTCTTTTCCCTGTGCTACAGTGAGAAGATTGAAGGCTCCAATGGAGCAGCCACCCCATCAGCACGTGAGTGACCCTTCCCTTCTTTTCTCACAGGGCCTTTCCCTCTGAGTCAGTTTCCTAATATGTAAACTAGGGATCAAACAATAGCTACATCACTGGACTTTCGATGGATACATGAGTGTTCACCTTAACCCAAGATGTCACTGCACTGGTGCTTTGCTCCTCATTGTTAGAACTGATTATCACTTAGAGCAGGAAGCAAAGTCATGTGTCTCTGGCTACTGTGTGGGGTCAAAAGTGGGGAGGATCTTGCACCAGTGCCTCTCAGGCTCACTTTTTATTCCCTTTCTCCCATCCTCATGGTCCCTCCCTGTAGCATGCGGGTCAGGCAGCAGAAGCAGTGGGGCAACCCCTGTGTCTGGCCCTCCCCCTCCCTCAGCCAGCAGCACCCCTGCAGGGCAGCCCACAGCTATCAGCCGGCTGCAGATGCAGCTGCACTTGCGTGGCCTGCAGAACAGCACCAGTGACCTGCGTGGCCAACTTCAGCAGCTGCGAAAGCTCCAGGTAATGCTCCCCTCAAGCGCCACCAACTAGCCCAAACTCCTTCCACAAGTACTGTCCCACCCCCCAGTGCCCCGCCCTTCCCCATGGAGCTCTGGGGAATCCCTTGTTGCTCATACGTCCCTACCACCTGAACCCTTTCTCCCCCTCTTCTTGAGCTCCTGCTTCTCATTGAACCTCCACCTTTGGCTCATGCCCCCCCTACTAGCCCTCCTTCTTTCCCGTGGCTCTTCTAGAGCCCCAGGCCAACCCTCACCATAGATATCATTGCGGGTGGGGGGCAACTCCAGTTCCTTCTGGCCCCGCATACCTCTTCCCCACGTCCCCTCAGCTCTCCCTTCCTGAGCCCGGACAGTCTGCTCCGTCCTTCCTGGCAGATGGTCCCACCAGTCAGGAGCCTGGCATCGCTGTGCCGGCTACTCTAGAGGGCCCCAGGACCCGTCAGGCGAGAATAATGCGCAGAGACAGGATGGGGAGGGGGCAGAGAGTTGCCATCTGGGCCAAGGGTAAGGTCTCGCCCACCCCCCTCCAGTCAGGCTTGGAACTGGGTTTGACCGTTAACTTAGCATTAACTTGGTCCTCCCGTCCCAGTCACGGAAACTATCAACCCCAGCGCTTGAATCCTTCATGCCAGGCCCGTCTTCATTCAGGGCTGCTCAAGGCCACAGCCACGCAGCTGCACTCTAGGCAGGGCCCAGCGTAGGACCCCCGTCCCGCGCCACATTTTCTCATCCTGTTCTTCTGCCCCTACACTTTTCCCAGAACTTCCCCTGCGCCACTCACCGCCCCAACCCTTTGCTGCTGCTCATGGCCACAGCACCTTCTGCACTGCCCAGCATAGCACCGCCCAGTACAGCACGGCTCCCTCCACTGTCCACTGCCCATTCTCCTGCCTCCGTTTTCCCCCAAATTTAGCCCTCGGCCCCTACCCGCACGGTCCGTGGCGGCTCGTGGCCACAGCTAAGCAGCCGCATCTTCTGAAGAGCTGGAGCCGCATAGGGCTGCCCTCTGCACTCCCTCGCCCCGCGCGCCCCCTATCCCTCCCACCCAGGTCCACGCGCCCATCCTTGCATCCCGCAGCTCCAGAACCAGGAGTCGGTGCGCGCGCTGCTGAAGCGCACAGAGGCGGAGCTGAGCATGCGCGTGTCTGAGGCGGCGCGGCGGCAGGAGGACCCGCTGCAGCGGCAGCGCACCCTGGTGGAGGAGGAGAGGCTGCGCTACCTCAACGACGAAGAGCTCATCACCCAGCAGCTCAAGTGAGGCTGGGCCCGGCCGCGGAGGGAGGGTGGGGGGCGCGGCCGAGGCCAAGGCAGCCTGTTTTCCCTGGGAGGCACAGCTCCCTTCCTTCGGAATCACAGGTGACGTTGGTTTGTTCTGGGGCCTGATTTCATCCTCCTCTGTGGCCTGATTTCTCTATGACCCACAAACCTTTGACCATCTGGCATAATTCCCGATTTCTTTTTTCTGGCTTGGTGCCTGCTTTTGCTGTGGTCTTGCTTCCTCATCATTTAGTCTGGCAACTTCACTCACATGTGGCTGGGGCCTGATTTCTCTCTGACCTCTGCCTGCTTTTGTTCTGGCCCGTGACCCATGTAAATTGACCCTAGGGCAGAGCATGCAGGTGGAGTGTTCAGGGGCCACCCCCACTCCAGCTTGGTGATGACTAGCCACCATTGTCACCACTCCTGTCCACTGATCTCTGACACCAGATATAGCCAAGAAAAACCCTCCTTGCTTGGTATAACTGGAACTGAGCTGGAGTGTTCTGGAAAGAAGAAAGAATATCGAACACCCCACCCCAAATGATTGGACACTGAAGGGTTAACAGAAGACCGTCTCCATCCAAATTTAGCAAATGGCTGTCTGGCCACAATTCCATTGTCTGGCACCTTTGAAAGGAGAAGCTGCCTTTTGCTGTCCATTCAGGAGGGAGCACCCCCACCCCACTGCAGCTTTCCCTTATCAATTACTGAGTCTGAGGCAAAGACTTCTGCTTCTTCCCTATGTCCCTCCCTCTTGGTGACACAGGGCATTAGGGGACTTGGGGTCTGGCTCCAGCATCAAGGGGCTATGTGTTCAGGGCAGTTCTTGCCTCAGTGCCCTCATCTGTGTCCAGTATTAAGATTTTTGCATTATCTGGAGAGGGGTTGGGTTGTACTCAGGAGTGCCCAGGAGCCAGGAGAGCTGCTCACAGAAGCTCAACTTCCTCCCTAAGTCATATGTGGAGCCTTTACAAAGGCTCCTGCTCTATCAACCTGGGGTCCACGCAGCCTGGTGACACATGCCTTAAAGAGGCAGGAGGCAAAGATTCATATAACATCATATGGCCAACATGAAGTAAGGGGTCACCCCATGTGGAAATAAGCCAGCAGCCGCTGCCTGTCACTCAGGTGCAATGGCTTAGTGAAAGCTCCAGTCAGATTTCCATTAGACGAGCAGCTGCCATCCCCCTCTCCTAGGGAAATCTCTTTACTGGACTTTCCTGTCCTTTCCTTGTTCCTTTCCATTTGGCACAGCAGAGCTGGGTTGGAATTTTCAAAAGAACTTTACTGAGACATTAAAGAAAATATAAAAGCACAGAGGTGGAAGAGATGAAAGGATGGATTTATTCTCTGGTCATTAATGAGTGTCTGGTCCTTGTCTTCCTGGGGGCCTCTGTTCTCCAGGAACATGCAGGCTCCTCATCCCTGCCCTTTGTGGGACCCATTGCTCAGACTGCTCTCAAATGACCTGAAAAAACTGCTTCTGTCAGGATTCTCCATCCTTCTGGAATGGGCCTCCTGCCTATTTTGAGTGAGACAGGGGCTAACTGTGTGCCAGCCCTGTTGTGGCTCTGGCCCAGCCTTGAAGGCCCTCCCTGCACTCCTTCCATAGCCTTCCGAGGCATTAGCCCTGCAGCCCTTCCCCACCCCCTACTCTGCTGCACATGCGCTTGTCTTGCCTCATTTTGCTGTGACCCTTCCTCTTTCCTGGCATCTTGCTAGCAGTTAGGCTGGTTCTGTTTCATCAACTTGGCTCACTCATGTGTCTGTCTAGCCAAGCTCTGCCGGGACTCTGCCCTGCTGACTGAGGCCTGTTGACTCCTGGACTCAGCCTCTGCGTAACCCACCTTTGGAGATGAACAGTTATGCAGGGCCCTCGCTCACACAGGCCCCTTGCTGAGTGTAATGCTCTGCCATCACCCTCCTGAAAGTCTTAAGTTTTGAACTAGGAACTGATCTCTCATTTTGCAGTGGGCCCTGCAAATTATTTAGTTGGTTCTGTACTGGCCTTCCCCTCTGGACCCTTCTAGGACTAAACACCCAGTCACTTTTTTTCCCCCTTCTTAAGGTACTGGGGATGGAACCCAGGTCCTTGAATATGCTAGACAAGCACTCTACCACTGAGCTGCACCCCAGCCCTCAGCCATTATTGTTGTTGTTATTATTATTATTATTATTATTATTTTGGATACCAGGGATTGAACCCAGGGGCCCTTAACTACTGAGCCACATCCCAGCTCTTTTTATTTTTTATTATGAGAGAGGGCCTCGCTAAGTTGCTGAGGCTGGCTTTGATCTCATGATCCTCCTGCCTCAGCCTCCCAGGCTGCTGAGATTAGAGGTGTGTACCATCATGCCAGGTTTTTAGCCACTTTTTAATGCACTAGTCTAGACAAACTGATCTGGAACTCATTTGCAGAACCTGACCAAGTTAGGGGCTTCAAAACTTTGGAGAATCGAGTGACAAGAGAGAGCCTAGGGGGTCTTGTCCTCCCTCTGCCTGAGAATTGTGGTGTCCTTTCCTCCTGAAGGCTTCCCTGCTTTAAATGAGGGTGTCTTCTCTGATTGATGTTTGGAAGTGACTATTTTATAAAACTGGCCCAGCCTAAACCAGTCAGGTGTCACACACATAGAGGGGAAAGTTTTGCTTTCCCAGGTAGCAGAGTCAGGCCTAGGATCTGGTCCCTGGGATCTGCTCTCCCTCCAGTCAGGACAATGTGACTTAAGCCCACTGTGACAACAGAACCAATGGCTGAAGTAAGACGAGTATCTACTGAAGGCTAGGTGTGACCCCTGGCATGCAGTAAGCATTTAATACAAGATAGCTCCTTAACCAGCAGTGCTGAGCCATAGGATTTTGCCCCTGGCTCCAGCCTGGTCCATCTTTTCATCTGCTAGTCATGCTGATAAGATTTCGGACGACACAGAGCTTTAAGGGTGAGCAAATCTGTGGGATGATGTAACCGGGATTCAAAAGTTGTTTGCACCTGGATTATTGAGCTAAAATCCAACAGATGGGATTTGACAGGAATGTATGTAAAGTCCCACATGTAGCTTTACATGTGGGATGTCAGTGACTCAAGTATAGAATTGAGATGACCTACTTGTAGCAATTCTTTCTTTCACTTAGTCTGCCTGGGGTTAGTGGTCCAGAAGGTTGTACAACCCAGCAAACAGGAGCTTCAAGAGTTTGTGGGGCAGGAAGCAAAATCCTGACCTCAAGTGGAGGGCCTGGGAGAGTTTTCCACTGAGTCCTGAAGACAAGGGGAGATTAACGTGTGTGTGTGTGTGTGTGTGTGTGTGTGTGTGTAAGTGAATGGAATGTTCTAGGCAGAGACCATGGCATTTTAAAGGATCAGAAAGGGCTGCACATACAAGGACCTTAGAGAAGTTTCGAACGGCCTAAACAAAAGTAAGCTGGATGGGGTGGGGAACGCAGCTGGAGGGAGAGCAGATCCCAGGGACCAGCCCATTCACATTAGCTTAGTTCATCCTTGTCATGGCCCATGTGGGAGGAACTCTTGCTGGATACCCTCATTTCTTGCATGAGAAGATCAAGGCCCAGATATATTAGGTAACTTGCTCAAGAGCTGGGAAGGCTGAGCTGGGATTGGATCTCAATCTTGCTGACTCTAGAGTCAAGTTTCCAACCACCACTTGTCTGCTTTGGGAAATTTGGATTTTAGTCTCAAGATCCATTTAGGGATCTTGAGGCAAGAAGTGGTGACTTGTTCTGAGTTTCATCTTAGAAAAGTGTGGGGCATTAGATGACATGAGCTCAATATAAAACAGCTGAAAACTTAAAGCAGTTTTGGCCTCAAAGAAAGAGGCTGAGTGGCTTGATCAGTTAACTAAAGGTAGATGGGCATGGTGGTGTCTCCTCAGACAGGGGACTCCTCAGGGGTACATGCTGCTGCCTCCAGTTCTCTGAAAATTGGCCAGATTCTCTACTGCTTCTTTGACAGAATAAAAATCAGAGGCTGCAAGTTACAGCAAGGGAGATTTGGGCTGATGTTGCTAAAAGATCAGAGCTTGCAAGGTGGGCCTAGGTCGGCTTTGTGGGAGCTCTTTGGAAGTGTTCCCCACTTCTGAGATTTGGCATTTCTGGTTTTACTTGGGCATGTGGCCTGGTGAATAACTTCTAATTTTGATCTTAATAGTGGCCTGATTTCTTTCCAGCTGCTCAATTTCAGGGGGCTTGGCTGGGGCCAGAGGGGCTAAGAGGGTATCTCTGTGGCTGCAGTGACTTGGAGAAGTCGGTGGAGAAGATCCAGAGGGATGTGTCCCACAATCACCGGCTGGTACCCGGCCCTGAGCTGGAGGAGAAGGCGCTCGTGCTGAAGCAGCTTGGGGAGACACTCACAGAGCTCAAGGGTGAGTCTGTGCCAGGCGGTGTGGCCCGTGCTCCCACCACTACGCTGTCCTCCCGGTCCTCAGTGCTCTCTCCCTCCCAGCTCACTCCTTCCTGTCCCCTCAGCTCACTTCCCCGGCCTGCAGAGCAAGATGCGGGTGGTGCTGCGCGTGGAGGTGGAGGCAGTGAAGTTCTTGAAGGAGGAGCCACAGCGCCTGGATGGGCTCCTCAAGCGCTGCCGTGGGGTCACAGACACGCTGGCCCAGATCCGCAGGTCACTCTCTCCCTGACCTGATTGCCCACAGGGTCACACACTGGGCCTAGATCCATAGGAATGCCCAGCCCTATCCTGACTCCCCCAGAGTTTCCCAGAGTGCTGACTGCATGTGCACTTCGCCTCTGACCTGTGAACCCTCCCGCGCTGCAGCCTCAGTTTTCCCTGATGCCCTGTGCAGTCACTCCTCCCCAGATCCTCCCATCTCTCCTGAAAATCTCAGAGCCCTCCTTGCGCCCCACCTCCCTTAGGCACATTCCCTGGGGCCACCCCCACCCTGCCTCACAGCTGCTCCTAACTCTCCTAACCCAGGCAAGTGGATGAGGGTGTGTGGCCACCCCCCAACAACCTCCTCAGTCAGTCCCCCAAGAAGGTGACAGCTGAGACTGACTTCAACAAGGGGCTGGACTTTGAGATGCCACCCCCCAGTCCTCCACTGAACCTCCATGAGCTGAGCGGGCCGGCCGAGGGAGCCCCTCTCACCCCCAAGGGCAGCAACCCCACCAAAGGCCTGGATACTTCTGGCAAAAGAAGTGTGGACAAGGCTGTGTCTGTTGAGGTGCGGAGGCCTGGGCGGGTGAGGGGCACAAGCTGCATCTGCGAGTGCTTGCACCATCCTGGAGTAGGAAGCTCTAAGCAAGTGGGTCCTTTGTCTCGGGGGAGGAGAGTAAGTCCTCTAATGGAAATCTGAGAAGCATAATGAGGGTAACATTCATCCTTCTAGACAGAAAGTATATTATAAAACTATAATCATCAAAGCAATATGGTGTTAGCCTAAGAATAGGCTGTGTGGTCAATGGAATAGAATACAATGTCCAAAAACATGATATCATATGACAAGGTAGTAACAGGATGTAATATAATGAAGCCACCTTTGTGACCCACACGGATGGCATGTAATTCTCAAGGAGAAGGGTGAGGTCTCCTGGGGGCTGGATCAATGGAAGGCTTCCTTTCTATCCCTTGCATGTGTGGATTGAGAAGGGACTGAGCCCTGGAGGTCCTGGGACAGGGCAGCCGTTCCTGGAGGGTCTAGCATTGGACTGACACTGACCCTCCACCCCAAGGCTGCAGAGCGGGACTGGGAAGAGAAGCGGGCAGCCCTGACCCAGTACAGCGCCAAGGACATCAATCGGCTGCTGGAGGAGACGCAGGCAGAGCTACTCAAGGCCATCCCGGACCTGGACTGTGCCAGCAAGGCCCACCCGGGCCCAGCCCCCACCCCGGACCACAAGCCCCCCAAGGCACCCCATGGCCAGAAGACAGCCCCACGAACAGAGCCCAGCGGGAGGAGGGGCTCAGGTATGGAGGTGGAGGGGCTGGTGAGGAGCCCAGAGTTGGGGAACCCAATTTTCAGGGCTCTCGGTTGACAGAGGTGGTACTGGGGAGTGAGCACTACGGTGCTTGGGCTGCCAGAGAAGGGGGTGCTGGCCATCAGTGGCCAGGCCTCAGATCACTGAAGGGAGAGGGAAACCCAGAGGGCAGGGTAAGCTGGACTCCATTTTGGCCCTTCCCACTGCCCCGAGGGCTGCTGAGAGGCAGGGAGGACCCTGCATGCAGGCAGAATGATCCTCCTGCCCCGCTTGGCTGAGCTGAGCACCTGCTGTGAGCCAGGCTGGGCTGAGAGTAGGGTGCAGAGGTAGATACTCACAGGGATCCTGTGCTCCCCGGCTCTGAGAAATGGGGGAGAGGCAGAAATTTGAAGGGGAAATGGCAGTCAGTCATCCTTCCTTCATTCCTGCAATGCATATTATTATTATTTTTTTAATTGTTTTTAGTTGTAGTTGGACACAGTACCTTTATTTTATTTATTTATTTATTTTTATGTGGTGCTGAGGATTGAACCTAGGGCCTCACATGTGCTAGGCGAGCGCTCTACTGCTGAGCCACAACTCCAGCCCCGTTGCAGCGCATATTATTAAGCACCTCCTGTGTGCTGGGTGCTGGGGAGATGGAAATCAGTGGGTGCTTAATTTCTAGAAGTTCAGAATTTATCAGGGGAATAATACTAACATTCATGTTTATCAGGCAGTTACTATGTAGTAAGAACTGTTCCAGCTGCTTTCTGTGTTTGACATTTTTATAATTTCACAACAGTCCTAGGGGGCAGATGTAGTAACTATTCCCACTTTACTGACGAGGACCCTAAAACTCAAAATGGTTAAGTAATTGGCCCTAGGCCTTACCCAGCATGTAAACCTGCAGGGGCTAAGTGCAGCCAGTGGAGGGGACCCGTGCAGAGCCTGAGCTGTGCAGACCTAGAGGAGGCCCTGGGCGGCCAGGGCAGCTTCCCAGAGGAGGGGAGTTTTTACTGTCTGAAAATGATTAGTCACTTCCTGGCCAGTGAGAGGCCATGCCAGGGAGAGGGGAGCAGCATGTACCCGTGCCAGCAGATGCGCTCTTGCTGTTGCTGTTGCCTGACGGGGTCCACCCAGGGTCCACCCAGGGCCCACACCGGGAGTAACAAGCAGAGCAGAGAATGAAAGATTGGCAGGTGCAGAGGGTGCTGGACTAAGGAGCTTGGACTAGTTTGGGGTAATGGGAGCCTCTGAAGATCAGAGGCAGGAGAGTGTCATGATTTGAGTGACCTTCCGACATGTTGTCCTGGTAACAGGCTGGAGGAAGAATTGGGGGGAAGGGAGAAAACTGGTGAGTGGGGCCAGGCTGGGGGTTGAGGGGCTTGTGCTTAGAACCTGTGGCAGGGACTGGGGAGAAGGAGACTAGAGTGGTGCTGCTTCTTTGGTACTGGGGATTGAACCATGGCACTTCACCAATGAGCTACATTCCCAGTGCTTTTAATTTTTTATCTTGAGACAGGTCTTGCTAAATTGCTGAGGCTGACCTTGAACTTGAGATCTTCCTGCCTCAGCCTCCCGAGGCGCTGGGATTATAGGCACGTGCCACTGTGCCTGACTAGAGTAATGCTTCTTAAACTTGAATGTGACTGTCCTTCTTGCTTAACCCAGGATTCTAAGCAGCTCAGGGCCGGGTCCTGAACTGTGGTTCCCAGCTCCCAGGTGCTGCCAATGCTGCTGGCCCAGGACATACTTTAAGTAGCAAGGGGTCAGAGTGCTGTTAGAGGAAGAATGACAGGGCTTGGGGCTGGATGGCATGGGGGAGTAAACAGAGGAGGGGCCCTGTGTCCTTCCTCCCCGCCCCCTAGTTTTCCTCTCTCCTCCTGGAGAAGGAAGCAAGGTTATCCAACACTTGTGGTCAGATGCAGTGTGCTGACCACAGGGCTGCAGCCCTGACCCCAGCCCATTGGCTGCCTGCAGATGAGCTGACAGTGCCCCGATACCGTACGGAGAAGCCCTCCAAGTCACCCCCGCCACCCCCTCCCCGCCGGAGCTTCCCTTCCTCCCATGGCCTGACCACCACACGCACTGGAGAGGTGGTGGTCACCAGCAAGAAAGATTCAGCCTTCATCAAGGTACCACTTCCCCTTGGGCAGAAGCCCAGAGACTGAATTAGGGGGAAGCCTGAGATGACCTCTGGGCACCCTCTGGAGTGGGAGGGAGCCCTTTCTCAGAGGCAGTGGGTGGGAAGACCACTGGACAGTGGGACTCTGGACTTCTAGTGGGATCCTGGTTACGAGTATTTGCCCTAATTCCACCCAGGCCTCTGCCTGTGGTGGGGCTTCCTGGCAGGAGACAAAGGAAGTTACAGATTCGGAGCCAGGAGAGGTGGGAGGTGATCTAGAACCAGTGACACCTGGGAGGTGAGCTGGTGCTGGAGGGGACAGACTCTGGTCTTAATGGGGCCCTGGGCCTTTCAGAAGGCCGAGTCTGAGGAGCTGGAGGTGCAGAAGCCCCAAGTGAAGCTGCGGCGGGCTGTGTCTGAGGTGGCCCGCCCTGCCTCCACGCCACCCATCATGGCCTCTGCCATCAAGGATGAGGACGATGAGGACCGCATCATCGCTGAGCTGGAGGTGGGTCAGGGGCATGTGTGGCCTCTGAGGCCTCTTCCAGTCCTGGTCCCCTGCCAGGTTGTCCCTAGGGTGAGGTGTCAGGACCAGGGCGAGCCCCAGGACCCCATCCTTCTTGCCTCCCGCTTCTTCACCACTATAAAATGGGGAGTCTATTAAAGCCCCTTCCTGCAGGTTTGAGTTTTTATTGTGGTTTCTGAGACCCACTCAATTACTCCCCAAACCCACCATACTCTGAAGGCCCTGTGCCGGCATATTCTGAGTTCCCTCAGTGCTGAGACCCCCATCCCAAGTGTCCCAAGGACCGTAAGCCCTGAGGCTCTCCTGGTGCTGGAAGCCACCCATACTCAAGGGTCCTCAGCCCTTCACCCCATCCCTCCCACCCCAGTGCCTGGAACCCTGGACCACCAGGGGTCCCTGGAAGAGGAGACACGACGGAGGGCAGAGCCGGCCAGGGGCCACGGTGAGGGGCCAAGGGATGAGGCTGGCTGGGGACTCATGCCACCCCAGGCCATCCTCCCCATGGGCGCCTGCATCACTGGCCAGCAGCACCCCCATCCTTCCTGATGCCCCCTCCTCCAAACCTGCCCCCACCTTCTGCTCCTCAGGTGTTTGAGAGAAGCTCAGTGTCTTCCCTACCCCCCACGCCCCGTCGCCAGCCGATCCCCACCTTGCTGTCCCCCCAGGACCTGGGGCCCCCCGGGGGCACAGCCCTGGGCCCCACATGGAAGGTAACGGGCTGCCCCACCTCTCACAGCTCTCTCTGCCTGTGCCTCCACAGCCCCCCACCTCTCACGCTAACCTGCTAAAACGCGCACGTCCCTGCCACTGCCCAGCTTCTCACACCTCACCTGCCCCGCCCTCACAAGGACCGCACAAAACTCAGCCTTTCCTCTGGCCTCCTGGGTGGGATTTCCCTGGAGACCCCAGCAGCCTGGGTATCTGGTGGCCCCCCAAGTCTGCGTTCCCTCACAGGCTGCGTCCCGAGGCTGGTGCTGGCAGCCCGGGGAATTTTGTTCCAGTTTGCGGCCTGACTTTTGGTGTGGCCCAAAGCCCAGGTGTTGCCTTAGGCTGAGATTGGAGTTTGGATCTTCTCACAAGATGACTTAAGGGTCCAGCTCAAAATCTGACTGTCCTGAGCCTTTGCTTAGATGCCTTCCCTATGCCCTGCTCTGCCGCTTGTGCCAGGGAGAAGCTGCTTTTCCCACTAGAATCTATGCCTTGCACTGGGACCAAGACACTCCCGGGGGTTGGCTCACCTACAGCCTCCCCTGACTCAGGTCCTATCTTGCCCCCTGGTCAAGAAGCTTAGAATGTAAGAAACCTATGCCTTTCCTTGGCTGCTGGTTCTGTCTTTCAGCACTGAGAAGTTCTTCCTTCTCTCTAATTTCAGTCCTTGCTGCTGTGCTGCTGCACTGATTTCCCCTTTATTCTTTCTTGGGACTTTGAGGTGGATCTGCTGTCTGCATTCCTTGGTCTGCCTGGGGAGGTGGGTGGGAGAGGGTCTGGGGATCCCTCTGCCCGGCCACACTGGGGCCAGTGGGCCTCTGTTCTGGGGAGGGCCAGCCCTTCTGTGCACACACTCTCACCTCCCGTTCTTGGTTCTTCGTGGATTGTAGTGGGCTCCGAGATGATTGCCCCTGACTTCTGGGTTGGCTGAGGTCTAATGGCACTGTGGTCTGGCAGTGGGAGCAGACAGGCTGTCTGCTGGGCAGGGGATGGCTTGGATCAGTCTGAGGGGCCATCAGGGGATGAGCAGCATGGAAGGGGTGCCTCTGGGGCTGGCTGTGCCCCTGGCACCAGCTCCTGTTCCTTTCTGGCTTTGGAGACCTGTTTTGAGGGGTCCAGCGGGCAGGGCCACTTCCCTGGCCGCCTAGGCCTGGCTGACCCTCTGCGTCCTGAGGTGCCGTCGGGCAATGGAGCTGGGCGAGCATGGGTCACCTGTTTGCCTTCCCAGGCTGCACCCCACTCCCAGGTAAGCAGGTGGCAGGGCTGGATGGTTGCCTTGGGAGGGGGTGGTTGGGGTCTCTGCTGCCCCCACACATCTGCACACAGCTGCTTTTTCTTTTTGGTACCAGGGATTGAACTCAGGAGCACTTAACCACTAAGCCACATCCCCAACCGTTTTTTATACTTTATTTAGAGACAGAGTCTCACTAAATTGCTTAAGGCCTTGCTAGGTTGCGGAGGCTGGCTTTGAACTTGCCATCCTCCTGCCTCAGCCTCCAGAGCCACTGGGTCTACAGGCATGGAGCCACCGAGTCTGGCTCCCCATGGCTTTTTAGTGGAAAGAGCACTAGACTGGAGTGAGACCATCTAGGTTCAAATCCCGGCTCTGCTATTAACCAGCTGTGGGTCAGTGACAGTGGGGATCATACACTGTTCCTTGCCCACAGTTTCTCATCTGTACCGAGGGGACTGAGAGTGGCAGTCCATTTCATAGGTTACAGTAAGCATTAAAGATGGGGACATATGACAGCATCTGGCACAGACTGGTGCTCAGAATTAAACCAGGATTTGCTCAGGTTGGAGGGTGACTGGGGCCTCTCTGCATCCCTGCTGGACACTCACACAGAAGCAGATGCCAGAGGGAGCTTGTCCTGCGTGTGTGTGTGGCAGAGGACCCGGCCAGCCCCTCCCCCTGGAAATCCTTGGAGAGCACTCACAAAGTCGGGGGTGGGGGGTGGGGCAATAACCAGAAGCATCTGGCTAGAGATGAGGATCATGGCCCCACCCTCAGAGGCCAAGGGACATCTGCTCTCTGCCTGAGCAGGTCTGAAGGTCTCTGTCGGTCAGTTAAGTTTGTATTCTAGAGCGCTCACAACGTGCCAGGCTCTGTGCTAAGGAGCACCTGTCCACATGAACTCTCTGTCTTTCCTCCCCTCTGTTATTGTTTTCCCATTGCATGGTGGGTAGACTCTCTGAGGCTGGCTCCCAGGCTTGGCATGGGTAGTAAGACACGAACATGTACCTGTGCCTCTGTGTAAGCGGGCATCTTTACCAGAAGGTAGCAAACCATCATGTGGGGTGTAGGGCTTTGCCTCTCTCAGTCAGGAACACCCCCCCACCCTGGCCTCAGTTTCCCCATCTGTGAGAGGAAGGGGCCAAACTCACCTGTGTCTAACCCCCATCCGAGCTCGGGATTTGCTTTGCCAGGATCACATTCTTCCTCACGTTCCTTCTCCCCACCAGGCTGCCCCGGGTCTCAGGGCCTTCTGCATCCCACGGATCATCTTGACAGAGTGCACCCCCAACCCTCCCTCCCCGCCAGAGGCCAGGCTGGAGGAACCAGGTCCCGGGACAGCCCCCACTCCAAGACCGAGGACCCTGGCTGGCAATGGGAGGACCTGGGACGGCCCGCTCAGAGCAGAGACTGCCTGGCCCAAGGGCAGCTCGATGCCCGAGAAGGAAGGGACAGCTTGGAAGAGCCCGAGCATGGGAAGCCTTAGCCCAGAGGATGGAAGAGCCAGAGTCCCCTGTCCTTGGGGACCAACCCCAAATGAGACTCAGGAGCCCTCAGCTGCCGAGGCCCACTCAGAGGAGACTTCCAAGGACTCTGGACGTGCCGCTCAAACCTGCAGTGGGGGGCAGGCTGCAGCTGGCCAAGGCTGCAGAGTGCCATGTGTCGCCCCCCAGCGGACGGACAGCCTGGAAGAGACACTCCGGGAACTAGAAGCCACCCTGAGCGAGATGGGCACAGCCCCTGCCGTGGGACCCCCTGGCAGCCCCTCACCCCAGCCTCGCAGCCCCCAGGTGGCTGCCACCCCCACCCACCCCTGCTGCCTTCCCACTCTAGTCTCTGGGCCTGCGGAGGGCAGGGAGTGGGGGCCGCGAGAGCCAGCCCCTCCTCCCGCTCTCCTTTTCTCAGCTCACCACCCTCTTGGGAGCCTGCCACCAGGCGGGGGCTCTCAGGCTGAGCCTGGGGAGGCTGGGAAGCCGGCCCACCCAGGACTCGGCCCTCCCAGCCTTGGCAAGATCCAGAGGCCCCTCCCTCTCTGCTCTGTATCTGTAAACCAAGAAATAAAGTTCTCTCCCCCTTTTCCATTCCAGGCTTCCCCCACTCCTGTCTCAGACTCAGATCTCTGTCTCTGTCATTTCTCTGTCCGTGCCTCTGTTCTCTACCCGGAACCTCCTGGGTAGGCCTGGTAGCTAAAGAGCTTAGGGAGCCAGACTTGCCCATCTCTGGAGAGACTTCAGCAGGAAGGTGTGGGCTGGGACCATCAGTCCTGCTCTGTCTGTCACTAGAGAACCCGACCCTAACCCCCAAACTCCAGGCCCAGGGTGGTGCCCCTTTTGCTTGGGAGTGGGTGTGGTGCTGGGGACTTGCACTTTAGAAGTGACCTCCCCAAGAGGGCGCAGCTGCCACTGGGCCACCAACCACCCAGAGTTCTCATTCAGGAACTGTTGGGATCCAGGCTGGGGTTCTGTCCCTCTCCGGCAGGGAGGCCTTAGACCTAGGCTCAGAAAGTAGTCCGAGTTCTGGCCTGGGATGTAGAGCCAGGGAGAGGTCTCCAGGTTCCCAAGGGCCTGTGTGAGGAGACCCCGCCTAGTGCTTAGGGTTCCACTAGGACCCTCCAACCCCAACCCTATTTCTCTTTCTGCAGAGTGGTGGTGGCAGCGTGCCTCCCATGAAGGTGGTGACTCCAGGAGCCTCTCGGCTGAAGGCGACCCAGGGCCAAGCAAGCAGCCCTGACAAAGGAAAGCACGGCAAGCAGAGGGCTGAGTACATGAGGATCCAGGCCCAGCAGCAGGTGAGGGCAGGGTAGCGGGCGCCCCCTCCAGGGCCCCTGGGTTTGGGCACGGAGCATCCGCTATGTGCCGCTATTCCCATGACCAGTGAGGTCGTCCCTGCTAGCACTACCCCTCCTGCACTCAGTCCCAGTGCTCTGGATCTGGATCCCCTCCCCTTTAGGAGTCCCCTCAGGGACAGAGAAGACCTGCTCCCCATCTGCATATTGTCCTTTGTCCCTGGTAAGGCCCAGCCCTCTTGGGGGCCACTGCACCTCCTGCCCTTCTCTGCTCATCTTCAGCCTCCTCCTCCCTGTGCTCAGCTCCCCGATGCTCATCCCAGCCTTCCTGTTAACTCTCAGGCCACCCTCAGCTGAGGGACAAGCCAGTCTTGCACCTGCCATTCAGCCTTGGGTCCCGGTCTGTTGGTTCACTGCTGATCTGTATAAGGTGGGGGATGGGGGAGAAGGGGAGGAGGTTGGGCCCCATTAGATGGGGTGTGACAGGAGTTGCAGGGCCTCTGCAGCCTCTGGATTTCTCGTCAGGCTTGGAGTTAGCAGCTAACGTTAGCAGCCTGTTCGCTAATTCCTGGGCAGCTCCTGTAGGCCAGGCCCATTCTGGATGACAGGGTGGGCCTTGCTCTGTCTAGATGCTGACTTCCAGAAAGTTCTAGGCTCAAAAGCAGGAGGTTAGAGATGGGTGAGTCCAGCCGCCTTTTTTACAGAAGAGGGGAGAGCTCAGAGCAGGAAAGGGAGTTCCCGAAGATGCACAGCAATGGCATCAGAGCCAGGACTGGACCCAGATTTCCCAAAGTCCTTCCCACACATGGCACTGAGATAGCCCTGGCACCTAGCCCTCCCCCAGTCTCTCCTTACCTTCTTCCTCTTGGTCCCCAGACACACCTTCTAAGGCCCACTCCCAGCTCTTTCTCCTGCCATCACCAAAGATGGGTGCCCCATCTGTCCAGAATGGTCCCTCCTTTGTGCCAAGAGGAGTAGCTGATGTTAATGGCACACTCACTTGTGTCGGTCACATCCATGGTCTCCTTTCACACCTGCCGCTCTGAGGAAGGGCCTTGTTATGCCCACTGGACAGGTGGAGAGACCGAGGCTGGGGAGCAGGATGCAAACCCACATTATCTGACAGGCCTCCCCCACACACACGTGTGCTTTAGCCTCTTCAGCAGCAGTCCCCTGCTGTCACACCCACTGTCCCCTGCTCCTGACTCCCGCTGTCCCCTGCTCCTGACTCCCCAGAGCCCAGCCCTCTGCCTGTTGCTCTGCGTTCCGGGGACTCTGGGCCAGCTGCACACCCTACTCCCCACCCTCGCTGGCTCCTCAGCCCCTCAGGCCTTCCTGCCTCAGGGCTTGATAAGGTCTCCAGCAACCAGCAAGCTCTCTCCTCCCTCTTCTCTCACCTCTCTTTGGGTGTGGCCTTGTAGACCTGCACGCTCACCCGTAGGGCTGGGTAAACCATTCCTTGGCATCCGCCCTCTTCCTCTGTCTTCACAGGAACCTGGCTCTTTCATGGACCTTTCTCCTCTGCCCGCCCTACACTTTTGTCACCTCTGACCTATTTTCTAAGACCTGCAGGGACTTTGTAAAATGCAGATTTAATGATCTCTCTCTCACACACACCAGTTCAAACCTGTGTCTTCTGGCCCAAACAGAATCCCCTGCAGTGTGGCCCAGCCAGGGCTCTTCATGACAGCTCTGTCCTCTGGGCCATTACTCCCCTTACCCTTATTAATACCCTTGATGTGCTCCGGCTGCCTAGACCACTAGGGCCGGCACATGGTCCCCACCGCCCAGTCTGTGGCCTTGACCCAAACCCTCTTCTATACAGTGGGAAGGAAAACAGGCAACAGGGCCGTCCCCCTGGGTTGGAGTGTGCACTTGTCAGGGATGACACTGAGCCTTGGAGCTCGCCTGCCTTGGGACGATGAGCTGGAGGGAGTAGTAGTGCCGAGAACAGAGGCAAGGAAATGGGGTGGGGGTCTCCAAGAGGGCGGTGCATTGGAACAGCGCTTTACTGCAGAGAAGCCCCAGGAAATGACTGGGAAAGTGCCCATGAGTGCTGGGCTCAGGATCCAAGAGGAGATGGGATCTGGATTCCCAGGGGTGCAAGGATCAAGAAGTGGTGCCGACCTGAAGCCATGAACACGCCCTCTTCTATTAGGACTATAGAATCCCCTGAAGACCACCTATTCTCTCTTCTCCAGTGGCTCAAGTCAAGAGACCTTGTTGGACCGTCCCCCTAGAGACTCCAGGGAATGACAGGATGTTGAGGCCTCCAGGAGGAGCTGGCAAGAGCAGAACCTAGGACCTCCCAGAGGGGAAGAGCAGGGGGCCTCTCTGGCTCTTGCTGCTCCCTGTGTGGCCCTGGAATGACAGAGACAAGACAGACCCTGGCTCAGGATGATCTGCTTCTGTAGGAAATTCTGCCTTGGAGCTGAGGGCTGGGCAGTGTGCTAGAATCAGACCAGGCAGGGGGGCAGGCCTCTGCCCAGAGAGTTCCAAGCCTCCCCAGTGGAAAGCCGGACACCTATGAGGTTTCTGCTTTGCCACAAAAGTGACAAAGTTCTGCTTCTCTGGACAAAATCAGGACCCACAGGGGAAGACTAGCTGGTGAAATGGAAGGATAGACCCCTTCAGAGACAGCAGCTGTGACACTGGAGAACTCTGAGCAACACAGGATGGCACAGTCGGACCTGCTACCTCTGCTTCAGTACAACAGTTCAGTTGGGGCTGAAGCCAGATGGCCCTCAAGGAAGTCACAAAACAAATGCTTATAGAGCCACTGCAAGTCGTCTCCGTGAAGAGGAGCCCAGTTAACCAGTGAACGCAACATGTCTAAAGGCCTTGCACTGGCTGTGGCGGGGGTGGGGTGGGGTAGTGGGGAGAAGGGCACAGTGCTTGGGTGAGGACAGGTCACCCGGGAGGCGGCACGCTCCCGGAAGGCGGTGTGCCAAAGACCAAAGCTTGCAAAGACCGAGGCCCTTGAAAATGCTGAAGGGAAGGAACAGAAAGCACTTTTAACTAGAAAGACCAGAGTTCAGAACAAAGCCAACAGCCAGGAGGGGACCAGCACCTTGCTTGGGGACATGAGGAGATGTGAAGAGACTCCAGGGAGGGAGTGGAGAAGCTCTCTCCCCTCCCTGCTTTGCAAGAAAGAAATTTAATGGGGAAGGCTAGAGCAGGGGCGGGGGCCGAGCCCAAGGTAAGTGATAGATGGTAAGAGAGCTCCTGGTCGCCTTTAGATGAGTGTCTTTGAGACCAGATTCTGGAGCCTGGTGAGGGCCAGCTTGTCTCATGGCAGTGGGCAAAGGATGCACGAATCCAGCGACCCTGTGGCTGCTGCCCTGGAACCTTTGAGGAATGGAAGAGCAACCACAGTGAAGAGGAGGAGGGCCAGAAAACCCACACTGTAGCCTCAGCTTTCATAAAGAGGAAATGCAGGCTGCAAACTGCAGTGTAATAAAGCCCGGATGAATTGCTGGCCAGGGCCGTTTCTGTGCTCGTGGAAGAACAAATGGTGATCACCAGCCACAGGGTGGTTCCCTGGGAGCCAGGAAGACCAGGCCTCCTGTGTCCCTGCTGCCTGCAGGAGGCAGGACTTGCTTGAGACCTGCAAGGCTCCTGGGAGAGCCTACCCGACAGCTGGGGACAACATAGGTCCTTGGGAAATGGAGTGACCATGCCCAGATATAAATTCAGGAAGGTCTCCGGTGATAAGCCACAGGACTTTGTCTTCAGTCTTATCTTTTCAGTCACGTTCTTAAAATATCAAAGCTGTTAGTAGCTAAGTGAGTCCAGAAGTTGCAGGGAGAAAGCCTGGTCGGTGTGGTCCTCACAGAGGATTCCAAAATTAAATACCCGGGCACCTGCTTAAAATGCACATTCCCAAACCCACATCAGAAACATTCTGGAGGGGGACCCAGGAATCTGCATTTGTGACACATGTCCTAGAGATAATGCAGATGGTTCTTGAACCACCCTATGGAGACCACAATTTCGGAGGACAAGCCTCCAGGACCAGTAGAGATGCAGTCTCTGGGAGGTGGGAAGAGGGTGAGCAGCTGGTTCTGCCCGTCAGTGCTGGCCAGTGAAAGCAGGACACTTCTTGACCGAGTGGCCTCTCCACTTGCGGGGGGGGTGGGGGGGTGGGGTGTCTTCCAGTGCTGAGAGGGAGGCTGGGTGCTGGGTGCTGGGTGCCTTCTTTCCCAGAGTCCCAGGCAGGAGTTCTTTGGGGAAGTGTTCCCCAAGAGAACAAGCTCATTCCTGTTTCCACCAGGATCCTTCTGCTTGGTACCTATCACCTGCTGAGGTGCAAGAGGGTCCCTGAATGCTGGGCTGGGCTGCTGGCCCCCTCTGCCTCCCACTCTGGAGGGCTTGCACCCCTGTCGCAGCTAACGGTTCACTTCTTCTCCCTCCCCTCCCCACCCCTCTCCTACCCTCTTATCCCCTCGCCTACCCCGGGCTCTCTTGTGCTCCTCTGGTGTCTCTCTCCTGCCTTCTCTCTTTCCTATCAGTAACCACGACGGACCCCACTCTGGTTTCTGGGCCCTTTGTTCCAACCCCTGTCCCTCCCCCCACCTTTCTGCCCCTGCAGAGCCCTCCCCCTGCCACTCAATTCAGGCAACTGCCGTCTCCAGATGCCCCTCTGGTTTCTTGCTTTTGCAGTTCATTTTCTCTTGGATTTGTGGAGGTTTTCCATTTTTTTTTTCAAAACTTCAGCTGGGGGCCAGCATGAAGGCTCTCCTTTGCTCTCTCTGACCCCTGACCCCTGTTTTTGTTCCAGGCCACTAAACCATCTAAAGAGATGAGCGGGTCGAATGAGACCTCAAGCCCAGTCTCAGAAAAGCCCTCGGCTTCCAGAACCTCCATCCCTGTATTGACTTCCTTTGGGGCAAGGAATTCTTCCATCTCCTTCTAGAAGCCCCTCACGCCTCCACCCCAGCCTGTCTTCTCCCTCGCTCCCGTCATCTCTCCCTACTCTGCTTTCCTCCATTCCCCCCACCCTGTTCTCCAGACCTGGGAAGGGTTGTCAGGGTGTGGCCCTCCTCAGCTCCCCGTCCTCCTCCCTCAATTGGTGTTTTTGGTTTTTTAAATGATTCACTTTTAATTATCTTTTTTTAAAAAACAAAACATTCAATTAAAAACCAAACACACCACCTTCCTTTGACTTCCTGTTCCCAGATGGCCTTCTCCCGGCCCACTTCCTGTCATCTTCTCTCCCTCTTCTCTTTCGCCACTCGTCCTCCCGAGTCCATCCTGAGTTCCTGCTCCCTGCCTCCTTCCCCACCTTCCCCCCAACTTCCCAAGAACACTCCAAACAAACTCTGAGCCACGGAGACTTGGAGCGGCGAGAGGTCCCTCTCCCCTTCCTCCGAACCTTCCTGGAGGAACCTGTGGACATTGGACCAACCCCGGCATCAGGCTGGAAGATGGGACGAGGGAGGTCCTGGCCCTGGAGATGCCCCACTCCCTGTCCAGCCTCCATGAGACTGAACACTGCTGCTACTCTGCTCCCTTCCTCTCGCCCCCAATGGGCCTGGAGGCAAGACGGACAGGACCAGCCAGAGAGGAGGCCCAAGTCTGAGGCAGGTTGTGAGGCCAGGCAGCCAAGGCCACATAGCATCCTGCTTGGGTAGGGGCTGGCCTGTGCTAATGGAGGAAGGAAGCCCTCAGACTGCTGGTGTGGAGGCTGGGTGGAGGGAGGCCTGCCACTGGGGCCCTACCTTGGGAGAGGGCAGCCCTGGGAGGGGCATTTGGTACTTTTAGTTTCCTAATTTAGCACTTTAAATGCCATTAACTTATTTAATGGGGGTGGGGAGGGCAAGATTAAAGGGCCTAGAAAATTAAGTCTGAAGGCCTGGAGGGTGGGAAGGGTCTGGTTGTGAGGGAAATGGGGAGAATAGACAAGGGATTGATTGGTGGGGGGCAGTGAGGACAGCTCTGACCCCACAGGTGGGGTGATCTGCCCTTCCACCATCCTCATTGTGATTTGAGGGTTTTCAGGGAGAGGATGAGATGTGCTTTCTCCATGGGGATCTGGTGACCACTGGTGAGATGTTTGAGGGTCCCCAAGTCCTGAGCAGCCAGCCAGTGTCCCGGCCTGTGACAGCCCTGACCCGCAGAGGCCTTGGGCAGTGAAGACTGGCTTTTGGTCAGGCCCTGGAGACTGGAGGAGAGGCTGATGATTTGGGTTCTCAGTCCTGGCCCCCCAGGGGGCACAGAAAAGGGCTGGCAGGGAGACTGGGGAGGGTAGGGAGGAGGGAGGCAGCTCCTGGGGCACAGGGTTCGGATCTGGAGCACAAAGTGCAGTAAGCACAGGGAGGGGGCGTTGGGATTCGTCCCCAGTAAGCACAGAAAGAAGGAGCCACTGAAGGACACAGACCCCAAGACCCTGGGGCCTGGCAGGGCAAGGTCAGCGCTGGGGGGGGGGTGCCGGGGGGAGCTTCTGAGGGAGGGGAACTGGGTTGTGTTTCTTCATTGTTTTTGTTTTTGTTGGTTCATCCTTGTTTTTTAGCTTTGGATCATTTTTGTACCAAGGCAAGCAAGCCTTTTTGAAAAATAACAAAGAAGAGGAAAAAAAAAATATCCCTCCTGGAAAAAAAAAAAAAAAAAAAACCTAGAAAATAGGGGAAAAAAAGGACCTCATAAATGATGCAATTACTTTTAATTGCAGGCAACTCTTTACATTTAAGTGAAGTGTCTTAACATTTTATATTGTTTTAAAAATATATTTACATATTATATATATATATAATATACGTAATATAAATATATATAAATATTTAAAAAAAGAAAAAAAAAGAAAACCACGGCCCTCTCTCCCTGGCCGCTGTTTGGT
Organism: Marmota flaviventris; assembly: GCF_047511675.1. NCBI lineage: Eukaryota > Metazoa > Chordata > Mammalia > Rodentia > Sciuridae > Marmota > Marmota flaviventris. The sequence goes on along the minus strand of NC_092514.1, from coordinate 54,853,676 downwards.
GGGGGAGGGGGGTGGGGTGGGCACATTGGCCTGGCTTCTGTGGTCCAGTGACGCGGTTGGGTTTGATTTGGCTGTACAGAGACCCCCTGACTTGGGAGGGGAGGGGGGAGTGGTGCCCCCTCCTCCCTCCACTCCATTACTCTTTGCTTGCTATTCTTTGCTTGTCCCCACACCCACCTCAGCCTGTGACCTGAGTGTGTGCCCCACCGTCATTGTCCGGAGTTGAATGTCCCTTTGTGGGGGAGGGGGAGATGGGGGAAGTGTCCATCCATGCAGGGGCAGATGGAGGGAGCCATGTCCCGCCCCACCCGTTCCAGTAAAACCCAGTGGGATTTTCACCTTTCTTCACTTTAGTTCCTGTGCATTTATGGGCTGGGAAGCATTTGTGTGGGATTGTGTGCAGCCTCCGTGTTTGTGTGTGCGTGTGCGTGTGCGCACTAGCACAAACTGACTTACCCATGTGTGTAGATGCATGGGATGTGCATGCACAGGAATGGCCTATTGTGTGCACGGGGAGGTGTGTACACGTAGGTGCAGGTAACCTGTTTGGGCATCAGCACACGCCTGTCTGCACATTAGTGTGAGAGGAGCTTTGCATGTGGGCACATGTGTAGTGTGTGTGCGGACATGCCTGGCTGCAAGAGACCTGTCTGGGGCCACATATGGACAGAGGTGTGTACATGGAGGTGCATGTGACCTGTGCCTGTGGGTGCATATGTATGCATGTGTGTGCTGGTGCAGACCCAGGAGTGTGGGAGTAGCTGTGTGTGTGTGTGAGACATGTGTGTGTCCCCTCATCCCTGCACCACTCTCCCTGGCTCCCTTCCAGAGCCCTCCGTCCCCACTGGCCCCTCAATGCCCGCCGCACGTCACCCCCCCAGCTGCATGCGCCTTGCTTCTCTGTCCATCAGTGTGTGCTTGACCAAGAGAAACTAAGCTGTCTGGGGGACCCCTGTACCAGGTCCCCACCCCTGCCCACTGTGCTGTGTTACTCGCATGGGGGGGTTTCTCTCCTGCCCTTTCCACAATATGCTGTTTCCCCAAGAGCCTCAGGGCTCTGAGCGGGGTCCCAGGTGGGGCCCCCCGGGGCCAGCCCCAGCTCCGCACCTGCCCCATTCCCCCGTAGGGCCCGTGTTGGTGTAGCAGTGATGGCTTCTGTGGATATTCTGTGACCTCTGTTGGTGTAACTTGACAATTTTTAAATGGAAAAGGGTTGCTGTGTTTTCTGTCTCTTTTTTAATGTCCTTTTTTCTTCTCCCCACCTCCCTGCTCTTCTTTTTTGGTTTTTCTAGCCAAGTGTTTGGGGCTTTAATAAAACTTGTTTTTTTCCTCTCCTGGATCTCTGCCCATTGGCTGCTGTCTCGTTATTTCTCATCCTCACCCTTAGGGTTTAGAAGGAGCTGGGATAACGGGCAGAGGGTAGGAATCCTGGGCAGCCAGAGCCCTCACAGTTGGCAGGTGGGTAAGTAAGGAGGAGTGGCCGTGGGGCTGGCACTGCCCCAAGGGCCGTGGGAATGAATACACCCCAGATACTGAAGAGGGACCCTATGAACCTAGGGGCCAGTTCCTGGCTCAGCAATCCAGGAGGTGCCCCCCAAATCCTATCAACCATCAGTGAAGTAGCTCTGAGTGCTCCTTACATTCCAGTGACAAAGCCAGCACTCAGAGCTGTTGGGCATTTCGCCCCGCGTCACACAATAGGAAAACATAGGCTCAGAATTGAAATCCAGCTCTGCCTGTTCCCAAACCCAATGCTTTCTCCAAAAAACCAAGTAGGATTGAATTACCCCTGGGTGGGTTTCAGCTTCCTGTCCTCTGGTGGGATGACCCTTCATGGGGTTCCCCCATCTTTTCCAGAGCAGCAGCTTTCAGACTTCTGTACTTGTTACATGAACACTGCGCCTTGCATCTCCACCTCCATGCTGCGGGTGTGTGCATGTGTGAGCAAACACTGTCAACTACCTGGATGTTCTACTTGGGGTTGTTGGGTTTTTTTGTTTTTTGTTTTTTGTTTTTTGGGGGGCTATGCCTGGGATTCCAGAGGTTGCACCAATATTCTAAGTGTCCTGGAGACTGCCCTTCTAGGTGTTGTCCCACTTGGCTGCAGCCTGGCGTTATTGGATCTCTTCTACCTGCCAATTCCCACAAAAAAAAAAAAAAAAAAAATGCACACACACACAAAAAAAAAAAAAAAAAAAACATGACTTGGGGCTGGGGTGGTGGCTCCGTGGAGGAGCAATTCCTTACTTGTGTGAGGCACTAGGTTCGATTCTCAGTGCCACGTATAAATAAATGAATAAATAAAGGTCCATCACCAACCAAAAAAAAATATTAAAAAACACAAAAAACCCCAAGACTTGTCTCATAAGGTAATGACAGTGTCCTGCAATCCTGAGCTCCCTAAAGCCCCAGTGTCTTTTCTTTTTGCTAAAGTCCCCTTTGGAGCCAAGGGTTGGGAATCTGCTGTCTGCTGGGAATGCCCACTGCGTGAGACCCCTCCTGTCAAGGCCCCCAGCAGCTCTACAGACCTCTTCCTACCCCAGCTCATCCCTTTTGTTGTTGTTGGTACTGGGGATTGAACTCAGGGGCACTCGACCACTGAGCCACATCTATTTTGTATTTTATTTAGAGACAGGGTCTCACTGAGTTGCTTAGTGCCTTGCTTTTGCTGAGGCTGGCTTTGAACTCGCGATTCTCCTGTCTCAGCCTCCTGAGCCACTGGAATTACAGGTGTGCGCCACCACGCCCGGCTCATCCCTGCGTTCTTTAGCATGTCAGCAGACCCTGTCTTCCTTTTCTATCCTATTCCCAGAAAATTGGGACAGTAGCCAATGCCTCCCTCCTTTATCTCCCCAAATCATCACGCCAAGCATGGACAGTTCAAGATCACAGAACAAATGGAACCCTCAGCCGCAGGCCAGGGATTATGCCAGACACTTCACTCAGCCTTCAGATGCCCTTGCAGGTGAATTCCTGCTCCCTGGAACCACGGGGTCTCTGCAGGGAGCCAGCCAGAAAGCAGGAACACACTTAGCCAATTGTGGCAGGTGGCAAGCAGTGGCCTGTAAGGAACAGGCCTGTGACAATTGTGGCAGTGAGTGGTGGCGATGTCCTCAGGATGACCAGGCCGAGGTCACATCTGAGTGGAGACCTTAAGAATGAGGCGTGACTTTGTAGGAGCTGGTGGCTGAGGGTCTGTCCAAGGCTGAAGGCCCCAGGGTGGAGACGAATGGGTTCTAAGAAAATGAACAAAAAAGCCAACAGGAAGGTCAGGTGGTGAGTCGAAGCCCCACCAGGTTCGGGTGTGGGCTGGGGTAAGGCAGGTGGATCTCATCTCAAGAGCCTTGGGAAGCGATCGGAGGGTTTTCCGTAAGAAAGTGTTCTATCTGACCAAGTATTTCAGAAGTTCCCTCTGGCTACAGCGATGGAGAGCAGGAGCAGGTAAAAGCAGGAAGCCACCATGCAGCTGACAACCCTGGGGCTGAGGAAGGGCAAAGGGAGGGTCAGTTGTAGATCTAAAGCAACGGAGCCAGAATGCAACCCAGGACGCATCCTCCCCACAGCTGGACTTCATTAATAATACTGTATATTACTAATCGCGGCCCTCTATGGAGTGCTCATTTAATCTAATGACTTGGGCAGGAGATAGTGTTATCTCCATTTTACTAGTGGAGAAGGCCGAGCAAAGCAAGGGTTGGAGCGAGATCAGATAGGCCTCAGAGCTCCAGTTCTAATGGGCTGGGCAAAAATAGGAGCCTGGGGAGGCCCTCATCTTGGGTACATCTCCCCTGGGACCCACCCTCAGCATTTTCTTCCTGTTTTTATTATTATTATTATTATTATTATTATTATTATTAATACCAGGGGTTGAACTCAGGGCACTCAACCACTGAGCCACATCCCCAGCCCTGTTTTGAATTCTACTTAGAGACAGGGTCTCACTGAGTTGCTTAGCCTCTTGCTTTTGCTGAGGCTGGGATTACAGGCATGTGCCACTTTATTATTATTTTTAAGACACAAAGTTTTACTATGTTACCCAGGCTGGCCTCCAACTCCTTTGGGCTCAAGCAACCCTCCTTCCTTAGCCTCATGAGCAGCTGGGACTACAGGTGTGGTTACCACACCCAGGCTAGTCTCTCCCTTTTTGATATTTGAGTGGCATAAGCAATCCCTGAACTCAGAGTGAGCTCTATCCACAGGGTTAAAGCCTTGGGCCTGTGGCTTCTATGCCACTTAACAGGTAACAGGTTCCTTGAAGGTCACTGATGTTGACAGATTGACACCACAATGGCACACCTGGCAGGAGGCCCCATCCCACAACCCTGGTCACCACCCCAGAAATCTCAAAATGCCCCCACCTTGCTTTAGCTCAGGCTGATAGTTAGGGTTCCTCTATAAGTTTCTGCCAGAAGGTCAGGAGAACACCTTAGTCCTTTACTTCAACTCTAGTAGGTTTGGAATTTCCTCCCCCACAAAAAAAACTCTTCCCCTGAAGCATCAAACCTCGATGGACAGGCAGAGCTGCTTTTAAAGCACAATCTGTTGTTTGTCTTTTGCGGCTTTATTGAGATATAGTTTACGCACCATAAAATTCACCCATTTAAAACCTACAGTTCAGTGGTTTTTAGTATGTTCTCAGATATGTGCAGCCATCACTATGATCTAATTCTAGAACAGTTTCAACGTTCCCAAAAGAAACTCTGACCCTTAACAATCATTCCTCATTCCAGCTCCTTCCTCTCTGCCCCCTCCTGGTCCCCACCCCCAGCCCTCCATAACTGCTCATCTACTTTGACTCTCTGGAGTTGCACATTCCAGACACTTCCACAAACAGAGTTATACAACATATAGTCTTTTGTGATTCGCTTCTTTCTTTTTTGGTACTGGGGGTGCTTTACTCCTGAGCCACATCCCTAGCCCTTTTTCATTTTTTATTTTGAGACAGGTCTCTAAGTTGCCCAGGCTGGCTTTCAATTTGCAATCCTGCTTCAGCCTCCCAAGTTGCAGGATTTCAGACAGGCACCATCGTGCCTGGCTCCTGAGACTGGCTTCTTTCTGGCATGTTTTCAAATGTCATAGCATGAATCAATACTTCATTCCTTATTTATTTACTTACTTAGTTATTTCTAGTACCAGGGACTGAATCCAGGGGTGCTCAACCACTGAATCATGCCCCCAGTCCTTTTTTATTTTTTATTTTGAGAGAGGGTCTCACTAAGTTGCTTAGGCACTTGCTCAGTTGTTGAGGCTGTCCTTAAACTTTTGATCCTCCTGTCTCAGCCTCCTGAGTTGCTGGGGTTACAGGGGTGTGCTGCTATGCCCGACTTATACTTCATTTCTTTTGCAGCTAAATATGTTCCATTGTATGGATTTCCATTTTAAGTTGCTTTTCTTTTATGTTCATCAGTTGATGGACATTTAGGTTGCTAGTATGTGAATGTTCAAGTACAAGGTGTTTTTGTGTGTGTGTGTGTTTGTGTGTGTGTGTGGACATGTTTCAGTTCTCTTGGGTCTATATCTAGAAGGAGAATTATTGGTTTATAGTAGCTCTTAGTTCACATTTTGAGGAACTGCCAAACTGTTTTCCAAAGCAGCTGCTACTTTGTGGTCTGACCACCTATGTACGTGGGTTCTAATTTCTCCACATCCTTGTCAAAACTTGTTATTGTCTGTCTTTTCCACTTCAGCCATCTTTAGTGTGTGACCTCATAGCTCATTGTGGCTTTGATTGGCATTTCCTTTTTAAGGAATGATGTTGGGCATCTTTTCATGTGTTTATTGTGTGTATCTTCTCTGAAGAAGTATCTTTATCATTTGCTCATATTTATTTTTACTTTTAAGTTTATATTTATTTATCTATTTATTTTATTTATTTATTGGTATTAGGGATTGAACTCAGGGATGCTTTACCACCTAGCAACATCCCCAGCCTTTTTAATATTTTATTTAGAGACAGGGTCTAGGGGCTGGGGATGTGGCTCAAGCAGTAGCGCGCTCGCCTGGCATGCGTGCGGCCCGGGGGTTCGATCCTCAGCACCACATACAAACAAAAATGTTGTGTCCGCCAAAAACTGAAAAAGAAATATTAAAAATTCTCTCTCTCTCTCTCTCTCTCTCTCTCTCTCTCTCTCTCTCTCTCTCACTCTCTCTCTTAAAAAAAAAATAGAGACAGGGTCTAAGTTGCTTAGAGCCTCACTGAATTGCTGAAGCTGGCTTTGAACTCAAGGACCCTCCTGCCTCAGCCTCCAAAGTCGCTGGGATTAGAGATGTGTGCCATCACACCTGGCCCTAAAATAGATATTTTCTAATGTATTTTTTAAATTCCCTTTTTGTTTCATTCACAATGTTTTCTTAGTTATTTTCTTAGTAGGTGCCCTGGGGATCCCAATTAGCATCATAGTTTCTAGTTAAACTCTAAAACAATCTAGCTTGGATTAGTAGTAAATTTAATTTTAATAGTTTATAAAAACTTTGCTCCTTTGGCTGCACTCTGTCCCCACTCCTTCATACTGTCATTACAAACTACACCATTACATGACAGCACAGTTTTATAACTATTGCTTTATGCAATAGTTGAACACAGAATTACAACAAAAATATACTATCTTTCATAATATATATGAAGTTATCCTTGTTTTATTTTAATTTTTTTTAAGTTATTGATGGACTTTTATATTTTTTTTATTCATTTATATGTGGTGCTGAGAATTGAACTCAGTGCCTCATGCAGGCTAGGAAGCGCTCTATCACTGAACCACAACCCCAGCCCCCCCTTACTGTTATTTTTTTTTTCTTTTCTTTTCTTTTTTAATTTCTTCATGTGGATTCAAGTTACTCTCTGGTAGCTCCATTTTAGCTCAAAGATTCACTCACCATGTTTATATGGCAGACCTGCCAGCAATAATTCTTATGAGATGTCTTCATTTCTCCTTTATTTTCAAAAGACAGAGAACAAGGGTTTGAACTATTTTCATTCAAAGCCTACCACAGTCTGCAGAAGCTGACCCAGTGGGAGGTAACAGCACCCCTGTGTCTTTAGCTTGGATTTAAGACTTAACCACCCACTTCCTTGAAGAATGAGTGACCTTGGGCACGCTAAGTCACTGCTCTGAGCCTCAGTTTCCTCACCTGTAAAACGGAGATAACAATGGTGTTGAGCTCAAGAGTGTTGGGTGATTGGTTTCACCATTAAAGCCCTGGGGTGTTGGGGGAGGGCAGGGGATTCAGTGACTGAGCTTCCCCCAGTCTACATTCCCTCTCCTGCTCTTCCTCTCTTAGAGGACACCAGGCTTCTCAGAGGCAGCCTGGAAATAAATGGCAGGGCAACTAGAGAGCCACGACAGAAGAAAGCCACCCATGTTATAAGCTTATACATGTGATTTGGACAATCGGCAAGCCCCACACAGTCCTTTCACAATATAATCCAGGCCCGGGGTGCCCACGACAGCTGGACCAAACCTCCTGTCTGCTGGGCAGCACCTGAGACCATTTTGAAGTTCCAGGCCAGCCTGAGAAATAATCTACAGAAAAAAAGAGCAGATGCTCGAGGCAGCAGTGAGGGAAACTGCTGCCCCTCCAACTGGTGTCTGTGCCTATGTCACTGCTCATACTAGTCTCCCTGGACACTTGCAAAAGCCATCAGGAGAAATAGGTTTGCCTCCACCTGGTCCAGCCCATTCCCTCCTTTCTTGGGCCTGGTACCTCACCTGTCCCCCATCGCAAGCCCTGCTCTGTCCCACTCCTCCCTCCAAAACAAGTGACACTGATGACTTGTGCCTCAAGGAAGGTCATTTATTTCCAAGATATAGACTGTACTTTTAAGACAGGACTTTTCAGAAGCAGGAAATCTTAGTTGTTGCTTAGAGAAGTGTGTCAAGGACACAGTGAAAGGACCCATGCGGAGGTGGGGGGAGGGCTTTATCCAACACTGTTACAACACTTTTTTAAATGAGCAAAACATCTTTAAAAATCCTTATAAATTCTTTATAATATGTTACACATTTAGAGACAATATTTACAATAAAAGGCTGGGAGAGGGAGGAGACAGAAATCTACTTTACAGCAAATTTTTGCATAAAACAAGAGGACTGACCGAGGTGGCTGCGGGGTTCACAACCCCACCTGGGCTTCCCTGGAATGAGAGAGGGTGTGGGGGCCTGGTGATCTGAGGTTTATTTACAATGTGAAGGGGCTAGTGAGGGCTGATCCCGCCCATCCTGCAGGAACAGCTCAGTTCAGAACCCAAAAATCAGTGATAGACACCAGGGGTGTTCTTGAATATTCCCCTCCTTAAGAGAAAGTGGGGGTCTGTGCCTGAGCAGTGGAAGGAACAGGCACAGCTGGAAGAACAAAAAGGAGGGAGGTACCAGCAGGGGCCCGAAGACCCTCCCCAAACTGGGCAACAAGGAGTTCCCCGTGGTAAAAGAGCTTGTGGGGGTGACTTAAGAGGTTGGCAAGAGTGTGTAGGGGATGTGACCCCTGGTGAGGGTTTACAGTCCCGTCTTTGCAGAACGGCCCCAATCCCTTCTCTGGCTCTGAGAAGCAGGGGCAGGATCCCTGTGGGCACCAAAGGCAGGGACCCTGGGGGCACGTGGGAGGACAGGTGGGAGTGAGGGCAGAAGTTGCTACTGGAAACACCTTTGGACAGTGACTACACACACACACACCACACACACACAGACGCCCATTTCCCCCCAGGGGCACCCCTCTCCTCTCCCCAGACATACATACATATACCCCACTCCCTTAGTTAGCTACGAGCTATTGGCGGGAGGGGCAGAGGAAAGAAGCAAAAAGCCAGTGTCACCCCGCGACCTTTCCTTTAATCTGAAACTTGGGGGTTTCGGACTAAATCCACACCCCATGGTCAACAAGGGTCTCTAAGTGAAGCCATAGCAAGCCCAGAAGGGCACACTCAAGTCACATGTTCAGGGCACACGGACCTCAGCAGCCCCTTCCCTCTCCTCACCGCCGGCTCGGGCCAGTGGTCCAGCTGGGGTCTCTCCCCTGCTCACCGCTCCTCAACTCCAGCACACAAACCAGAGACGCCTGTAGCCCGGGGCGGCGCCCAGGGGCTACAGGAGTGTGAGTGCAAGCCATGGAGACCCCAGTTCCCCAAGGGGCTCTGGGGAGGACTGGAGTCCGAGGGGCGTGCGAAAGGGAAAAGGGTGTCACAGACACTGATGGAGGCGGGAGGCGGTCGAGCGGCGTGGGGGCTGGCTCTGCAGGGCCGCCAGGTCTCCTGGTGGCAGCGAGGCGGCGGACGATGAGGCCCGCGCCTTGGTGGACTCTAGGCTGCTGAGGCCGGAGTCCTTGTTGTCACTGTGTGCCCGCGCACCCGTGGGCTCCGGCCCCCCACCTCCACCCAGCTCCTTCCATTCGTTGAAGTTGAGGTCGGTCAGAGGGCTCTGCACCACCACCGTGTGGCGGCGCCAGCTGCTCCGGCGCCGCCGCGTCTCAGGCGACAGTGGCCGCCGCAGCCGCACCGCCAGCATGTCGTCGGCCGTACCGCGAAGGCGCAGCCGCAGCGCCTCCATGCGCGAGGGCCGCGAGCCCAGCGCCGCCGCGGCCGCCGGGGGGCGCAGCGACTCCTGGCTGCTGGAAGAGGCCGAGCCCGGCAGCTCCGGGGCGCGGGCGACTCCTCGGCCCACGCCCGCGCCCTCGGCGTCCGGGCGGCTGCGGGACAGGCGGCGCCGCGCCAGAGTGTCGCAGGGTATTAGGTGGTGCGAGCTGAAGGAGGGCCGGCGCACCAGGCGACCCCCCGGGCCCGCGCCACCTTCCGTGTCCGTCTCCACGTGGCTCAGCTCGCTGCGCTCGTCGTCCGCCTCGTCCCCCGCCCCCGCCCGCCGGCCCCCGGCGCCCGAGCACACGCTGCGGTCCATGGTGGACAGGGTGGAGTAGCCCGAGACGATGGAGCGCGTGTCTGCGGCCGGCCGCTCCTCGGGTGCTGCCGGGGGGCTGAGGCGCCCGGGGGCCTCGGGGGCAGTGGCGCTAGGCAGCTGCCCCTCTGGCCGCTCCGGGGGTCCCGGCGCCGGCGCCCCGGGCTTGTGTGCCTCCTGCTCCGAGTCGTCGTCGGTGCTGCTGCCCAGCCCCCGCGCCTCCCGCCGCTTCTTCCGCTTGCGGTTGACCGCCGAGATGAAGGAGATCGCCAGCATCTCCCGGGCATATGGCTCCTTCTTGGGGGCCCACGAGCCCTGTAAGGGGAGACAGGTCAAGGTGAGGAGTCGGGGCTTGATGGCCTCAGCGCCCTCTACACTCACACCATACACCCTCCGCAACAGACCCAGAGCAAATCGGAACCCATAAGGGCATATAAGACGTTCCTCCTCCATCCTTGTGTTAGCTGAATGGTCACCATCCTTGCGGAGACCACTCCAGCCCCTCCGCCATCCCGACGCCTTCCCAGCACCTTAATCCAGCTCACAGATTTTTCGGGGAACTGGGGCAGGTCCCCCACCCGCCTCCGAGTTCTATATCCATCCCTAGATAAATCTTTTTAGACACAGCCCTGCTATAGTCTCCCCACAGTGCCTAACACTTGACAGTTGGAGCCCACTTCACATACACAGTCCTGGTTGGAATCACCAAAGCTCCCTGAACACTAATCCCGGTGCCAAGCAAACACCCAAGTTCCCTCTCCACTCACCCCGTTTGGGAAACCTGCAATTCCACCTACACAGCAAATTCCACCTACACAGGGCTCAAATACACTTTCTCCTTTTCCCACCCAGCCAATCCCCAGCCCCAGATCAATCCAACTGCCAGCTGGCTGCCAAAAGTGCCTGAAGAATCCTGTACAGTGGACAGTTTGCATGGGAGCCTCTCCTTCTACCCCCAGCTGGGTGCACTGGCCTCTCCTCCACCAGCCCACCTGCTGAACCCTGGGATTTTGGTGAGGGCCTCCCACCATCTCCCAGAGTAACCTATGCTGCCCACCATAGTAGCCTCCTGGACCCTGCTTTCCATCCTCCCTTTCTGGCCTCCTGCTCCTTTGGGGGAGTTCCCAGAACTCTGTTTTCCACTCCCCTGGAAAATAATGTTAGCAAACAACACTGCACAAGGCCGCACTGTCCTACTCCACTCTTTCCTTTGAGCTCCAGAATTCCTCTTCCAACTGCAAACCCATCTCTACCTGGGTGTCTCCTGGCACCTCAAAACTCACCCATCTGGGTCCACGTTGTTCTGCCTGCCCTACCCCAAACTGCCTCCATTCCTGTTCCTGACCTTAAGGTGGCCTTGTGACTCCCCCCTCTCTTTGCTCCTCTCAATTCTCCTGAGGGTCCATCACCAGCTCATCCTCAGTGTCCTCTTGTATGTTCTCACTCTGCCTTTTCCAGGTCATTCTTCCCCTCCTAATAGGGCTCCTGACTCCATCCTTGCTCCACCTGATCTCCCCTCCTCCAGAGCCTTCTGAAGCAAGAATCTGATCTCCTCTGAGCTTCGCTCCAGACTTGCATGGCCCCACCCCCATTGGGACAATTCCTGGGGTACACATGGGGCCCTTCACAACCTCCCCAGGATAGTGCCCTGACCTGGACCCAACCCAGCCTTTACGCTGGTGATACTGCCCTACCAACCCTTTGAGTCACATGCCCTTTAACATTTCTGGCAACCATTAATGTCACCTGGCCCTATTTGGTAGATCATCTGATCAAACTACCCTCTCATGCAATCTGGTTCTAGCACAGTGAAGTCAGAATGATCTCTTTCAGGGAATGCTGAGCCAGCACATTCACATAGAGGTCAAGGGGACAATCGAGGGGAGGCTACTAGAAACTGGGGCTAGCAGAAGCAATGGGTGCCAATGACCAGAGCTGGATGTAAGTCATGGTAATCAACTTCTCCCCTGCCATAGTGGTCTTATGAGTGAGTGAGCTCTCGGTTACTAAGGTGTACAAACAGCAGCTCCCTTGGAGAGGTAAAGGAGACTCCTGCACCAGACTCCAGCAGCCTTTCTTTGGTCCAGTGTATTCACCATGCTGAGCACCTGCTAGATATCACACGTGTGTATTTGGAACCTGGCCAGTGCTTCGAGACCTAAGCAGAAATGAGCCCAGTTTAACCAGCTACTGATTAGCTAGCTGTTTTTACCCATTGCTATGGAGTGAATTGTGTCCCTCCCAAAACTTATGTTGAAGTTCTAACCCCCAATATGATGGTATTTGGAGATGAAACCTTCATGAAAAAATTAGGCTTCAGTGAGGTTTGAGTGCAGGGCCCTAATGGTGGGATTAATGCCTTTACAAGAAGAGATACCAGTGAGTTTGCATGTGGTTTTCTCTTTCCCTCTCTCCCTTTTTCTTCCTCTGCCTTGTAAGGATACAGTGATAAGGTAGATGGCCCTCCACGAAGCAGAAAGGGAGTCCTCCCCACAAACCAACATGCTGGCTCCTTGATCTTGGATTTTTAGCCCCTAGAACTGGGGGAAATGTCTGTTATTGAAACCACCCAGCCACAATATTTTGTTATAGCAGCCTGAGCCAAGACACCTGCCCTGGCTGTCAGCTCTACTCTAATAGTTGTGTGTGTGTGGGGTGGGGGGGGGGGTTGCGGTGGGGGAAGGTTCTCTCTGGGGCAGGCTTGTTGTAATGGCTTCTGTCTCAGAGGGCAGGCACTGGAGCAGGCAACTAGCTGGCTCTGAGACCTGAGGCAGGTTACCAAAGTTCTCCCTGCCTCTTTCCTCAACTGTAAAATAAGGCTGATGCTATCTCTAGCTCACAGGGCACTTGATAGGATTAATAATTCTGAGCACAGTGATGTAGCAAGTGCTCAAAAAGTGGCAGCTGTTGATATTGTTAGGGATTTTAAACTCAGCAATCAGTGAAAACAGGGGGCATCATTGGTGAGAGCTGAACTGCTGCCTTCCCCAGCAAGCTAATCATCAGCCTTGGGCCTCCAGAGAAGGGCTCTGAAAGAATTTGCTACAGGATTTTTGTATGAAGGTCTTTCCGGAGCAGGGGTGTGTGGCTCTCCTGTCTCGTTGGCAGTGCTGGGGCTTGAACCCAGAGCCCAGCACATGCTAGGTGAGCTCTCTACCACTGAGCTGCATCCCTACACACACAATTTTATTCCAATTTTATTTTGAGACAAAGTCTTGCTAAGTTGTCCAGACCAGTCTTGAACTTGCGATCCTTCTGCTTTAGCTCCAAAGTAACTGGGATTAGAGGTGTGCATCACCATGCCCAGCTTACACAGCAATTTTTATTTTTTTTGTGGTAAAGGGGATCTAATCCAGGGTCTTGTGCATGACAGACAAGCACTCTACCATTGATCTACATCGCCTGTCCTGTCCTGTGATTTCTGAAGGTGCCTTAAGACCCGAAGTGGAGGGGAATCCCTGCTTTCCACTGTCTGTGGTTAGTACAAATATTTTTATGGGGCCAGATAGTTCTCTTTCGGGAGCAGGGTCATGAGGAGGTTACTTGTGGGGCTTAGGACAGGATGAGGAACTTGTGGTGAAATGGATTGAGACAGTGGGAGAAGCAGGACAGGGTAAAACCAGGAGCCCAGCTTCCCCCTGCGCCAGTGGGACCTTGGCGGGTGACTGAGCTGCACAGAGAGCTGAACAGGAGTGAGGAACCACCAGAGAAGACAAAAGGGTGCTCCTTCCCCAAGAATTAAGGTAACAGAGGAGCCTTCTGGTGTTAAGCTGGTGTGCCCCAGCTACAGTGGAACTAGGAGTGGCCTGTGATGTGTGCTGGCCACTGTCACATCAGGAACAGCCAGGACCATCCTCACAGGGAGGCAGCATGAGTGCGCGATTGTAATTTAGGGCACTGACCCAACTGGGTGTCCTGGGGACAGAACAGAGACAGGGCTGTTACGTCTAGAGCAGTGGTGTGTGATAGGCCTGGGAGCCCCCTATTCCAACAGAATCTTCCCTAGAATCTCAGCTGAGTCAGAAACAAAAAGAGGAGCAGCCCGGTCAGCCCCATGGCCTCCTGTGCACCTGTTGGTGGCGAAGACCCCACAGAGGCTCCCAGGAATGCAGCTGACAATGCCCACCTTAGTCAGGCAACAGAATCAGAGACTGTAGTGTCTCCAGCCCGTTCCCACCCATGGAGGCTCACAGCCTGGTGGGGGCCAGGCCCTGGTGCCCAAGGCAGCCCTTCCTGATGGCTGAAATGAGACACCTCAGGTTTTTAGATGCTTGGTGGCTCCTACCAGACTCTGACTCCCAGAATCTCATGGGTCAGACTACTGAGACCACCCACTACACATACAACTCAACATCTGCCACCTTGATGGCTATTCCTCTCTATTACTTAACAACCCAACAGCCATCTGTGCCTCTGTTTCTCAGGGGCTTGGTTGGCTGACTTAGGCTAAGGCCAAGAACAGATCTAATTCTGTGCCAGAAAATCCAGAATCACCCCAAGCCCAGAGCATTCTCCAAGGAAAGAGACCATTTAACCATGAGACCATTTAACCTATGCCTCGATGCCTTAGAACATGCCCGAACTTCCAGTTATTTGAACCTTCTGAGCCTTGGTTTTCCTATCTATAAAATGGGGAAGGTACAAAACTCAGGTCCTTTGTGAGGATAAAATGAAATAGACCTTAGTATAAAGTTCTCTGCATAACTGCTGGCATCTAGCAGGTGCTCAAGAAATGTGGATTCACTTCTTGTCTCACCCTACTAATTCTGAGTAACTCATATGAGTCACAGTGAAGACTGAGTAAGTCTATAACAATAAAGACCCACTTTCTGAAAGGCATGTTCTACATTCAAGGTCTGGTGACTAAAAAGAGGGCCCTCTAAGGGGTCCCTAGGAGAATGCAGGAGGCAGATAAGCCCAGAACCTATTTGTGCCTGGGGAGTCAGGAATCACATTTTCTGTAACCTCTAGTGAAGTGGTCTGTGAGCTGCTGGGAGGTTGGTGCTGTATCTACTGCACACAGGGTGTGGTCACCCTTCTGGCTAGGGGACTTTCCTGGGAGTGGGGAAGGCCAGACCTAGCATGGCAGGATAGGGCTGCTGGGCTATGAGCTGGCTCCAGAGAAGGGGTCACAGCCTTCAGAGGCCCCCTCCCTGCCCAGACACTCCCCAGTTTCTTGGGATCCATGTCAGACTTCCCTCACTCCGCTCAAACCTTTCCCACCTCCTCTGCTCTGAGCTGAGGACTCACCTGCTTCACTGAGGACAGCCCTCCGCTGGGAGCGCCCAGCCACCCTCCACCAGCTGTGCACCTGTTTCCTCCCTCTCCGTTTCACTGGGGAGATGCCTTCTCCAGCATGGCTGGCTCCTGCCTGGGGGCTCCGATTCCAACTCTCTTAACCCAAGCTTCCCCTCAACCTCTCAGCTTTGCATTGTTTGCTCTCAACATGATTCATAGTCAGGCTTCTCAAAGAGCTGTCTGCGCATGCTCTCTTCCCTCCCTCACCAGGAGCTGGTGTGTGGACTCATTCCATCTGGCTTCTGCCTCCACTGTACCCCAGGCCCCCGGGTGGCTAGTCATGTGCTTATTAGCTTACCGTCTTCTCCTCACTCGAAGGTAAGCTTCCAGAACCTATCTGCTCGGCTCAGTGTTCTATTTTCAGTAACCAGCACAGTGAAGACACAGTTGACCCTCAGTAAGTATTTGTGGTGTCACTAAATGAATAAGCTGATCCTGAGACACACTGTTAGGTTCTGCTAACAGGCTAATGCTATGCTGGCCTCACAGAATGAGTTGGAAAGTGTTCCTTCCTCTTCCATTCTCTGGAGGAGTTGGGGAGAATTTTTTTGTTGTTGTTGTTGTTGCTGAGGATCAAACCCAGGGCAAGTAGTCTAATACTAAGCTACATTCCCAGTCCAATGTTATTTTAAAAATAGTATTTAAATGACATTTAAGTAATTATAATTTAAATATTATACTAATATAGTTGTATCTATCTCAGGATACATTCTGACAAACCTATCGTTAGGTGATGATATCGATGTGGGAACACCACAGTGGGTACTTACACAATTCCAGATAGTACAGCCCACTACACACTTAGGCAGGGTGGGACCACTGTCACATGACATTTGTCAACCAAAATGTCATTATGCATTATGTAGTAGTTTTTTTTTTTTTTTTTTTGTACTGGGGATTGAACCCAGGGCCACCCAGCCGCATCCTCAGCACCCCCCCGCCCTTTTTTTAATTTAGAGACAGAGTCTCACTGAGTTGCTTAGTGCCTCATTGTTGCTGAGGCTGGCTTTGAACTTGTGATCCTCCTGCCTTAGCATCCCTAGTCACTGGGATTACAGGCCACCCTGCCCATCTTTATTTTTAAATTATACTTTTGTATATATGTATGGGATTGGTTTAGCTAGAGGTTGACCAATTTTATTGAACCCAGGGGCACTCTATCATTGAACTACACTCTTAGCCCCTCTCTTTAAAAAAAAAAAGTATTTTGAGACAGGTTCTTGTTAAGTTGCCCAGGCTGGCCTTGAACTCACGTTCCCTGCTGGCATTACAGGCATGCACCATCATGTCCAGATATGGAGTATTCTTTGTTGGAAGGCTTTTGATTATATATTCAATTTCTTTAATAAGCTAGCTGTCTGGGGCTGGGGATGTGGCTCAAGCGGTGCAGCCCGGGTTCGAGCCTCAGCACCACATACAAACAAAGATGTTGTGTCTACCGAAAACTAAAAAATAAATATAAAAAAAACTCTCTCTTTAAAAAAAAAAAAAAGCTAACTGACTACTCAGGTTATCTCTTTCTTCTTCTGTGAGTTTTGTTTGGTAGCTTGAATTTTTCAAAGAATTGGTCTATTCTAAGTTTTTGAGTTTAAGGGCATAGAGTTGCTCACAGTATTCTCTGATTATCCTTTTAATGACTGGGTAGTCTGAGGAATGTCCCTATGTCACCACTGGTATTGGTAATTTCTGTCATTCCTCTTTTTTTTTTGGTGGTGCTGGGGATCGAACCCAGGGCCTTGTGCTTGCACGGCAAGCACTCTGCCAACTGAACTAAATCCTCAGCTCTGTCACTCCTCTTTTTATTGTGTCACTTTGGCTAGAGGCTTACCAATCTTATTTAATTATTTATTTATGTCCAGCTTTTGGGTTCATTGATTTTTCTCAATTGTTTTCAATTTCATTGATTTCTGCTCTTAATTAGTTTTGTTAATTCTTTCCTTTTGCTTGCTTTAGGCTCCCCAGAGACCTTAAGAAATGTTTATCACAGCAAACATAGTTATTGCTAAGCCCATTTTATAGATGAGAAAACCAAAGATCAGAAAGAGATTAAATAGGAGCTAGGGATATAGCTCAGTTGGTAGAGATCTTGGCTTGCATACACAAGGCTCTGGGTTCAATCCCCAGGACCACACACACAAAAAAAAGATTAAGTAACTTGTTTAATATCCCCAAATCACCAAGTAGCAGAGTCGGGATTCAAACCCAAGACTGGGGCTGGGTTTGTGGCTCAGTGGTAGAGCGCTCACTTATCAAGTGCAAGGCCCTGGGTTCAATCCTCAGCACCACATAAAAATAAATAAAATAAAGGAATTGTGTCCAACTACAACTAAAAAAATGTTACAAACAAACAAAACAAAAAAACCTAAGACTGTCTGAATCCAAAGCCTATGCTTCTAACCACTGAAGCGCGCTGCCTCTCAGCCGCTGGACTCCCAAGCCAGATCTTTCTACTACACCAGATGCCTCACCAAACACGGCAAGGAGTGGGGCTACTCTGCTTACTCTGGACTCTCAGGATTTCCCTCCCTCCCTCCCAGAAACCTTCCACTTCCCTCCTGGTCTAACTGCCATTCTAATTCTCTTAACCAAAAGACAGTGGGTGGGCTTGTGTGGGGGAGGGAAGTCAAAATCCCAGAATTGCCTGGGCCCTTACCTTGGACTTGGCTGAACTGCAGGTGGTGGAATCTGCTGGTGAGAGACACAAAGAAAACTGAAAGTTGGATGGGGCAAGAGAAGGCCGAGCCTTGTGAACACAATTCTTTTGCCTCAAAGGCTTCCGAACCCAGGGAGTTCAGAACCTTGAGATCTCCCCAGGCCTTAGGAGTGTGATGGAGTCTGATGGCATTTTCTATGGGATGAGGATGAAGCAAAAAATGATGTCAGTCACCACTTCCTTCAGAGGAAGGAGGTGACATCAGACTTCCATCCACTGAACCCTCCTCTTTTGCCCAGGATTAAGGGCAAAGGGGTGCTTGGCCCGATTCCTCTCCCCTTCCCCACCTGTCCCTGTTACTCTAAAACACTGGAGAGAAAATGCCAAACACCAGATGCAGTCCATGGAAACCACAACAGAGAAACACAGCAAATCACAGATGCTCTGGAGAAATGGAGACCACACGGTGCATAGAAAAGTGGGGGCCTACATCCACTCTTCGCCCCCCACCCTGAGGACATGAGAAGGAAGAGGGACCATTTAAATGACCAAGTAAAGGGGTGGAAATGAAGTGAGTGGGACACAGGGGTACAGTGGGCTGGTGGTAAGGGTCCCGATAGGTTCCACCTCCAGTGCAAGGTGCACCTGCCCTTGAGGCAAGGTCTCTATTGATATCTGGAGTCATGAAGGAGGGTAACATCATGTCTGTTGACTAGGATACCACTCCCTTAATATCACTGGGGGGGGGGGAGAAGAAACCGGAAACAAGTCCTGGCAGTGTCCTCTCTAAGGCGAGAGCCAGGGGGTTGATCCAAGGGCCTCCCAGGGTCCAAGTGGGGAGTGGGCAGGTGCGGTTAATCCACACTCTCTGGCAGGCAGGTTAGAGGTCCCCCAGCCCCCTCCCCCTGCACACAGTGAGAAGAGCAGGATGGGCTGACCACACGCGACACACACAGGGCGTCGGCAGCAGGTGATTAGAAGAGACAGGGGGCTCCTCTGCCATCCCCCTACCAGGTCCTCCGGCCCCTCCCGTCTCCTTCTCCCAACTAGGACTATGTGGGCTGCATCCTGGGACAGGAACGGGACATGCTGTGTTTGTTGGGGAGATAGACAGTGGCTGCAGCCAAGAAGAGAGTGGCCATGCACTTGCTTCTGAGCATGGAATTAATCTCTCCTCTGCTAGGAGGGGCCCAGAAGCCCTCAAACAGGACTAAAGGGCCAAGTGACCAGAGCCCTGAATGGAGGCGGAAGCTACAATCTTTGAAAGGCTTCTGGGGGCATCACTGGTCCCTGGGCTGGGTCCTCAGTCAAGTCTCCTTCATGTTGGATAACAGAGAGACGGCCACAGTCTGAGCTGGGAAGGGCAGCCACTTGATGGCCAGATTTCCAGGTAAGGGGGAGCCAGGGTCCGGCTCGGGTAAGCTCCTCCCCCAGAGAAGGAGCGTAGCGGGGGAGGGGCAGGGTTGGGGGCTGAGGGGTGGGCTGGGAACCAGCATGGGCAACTGGTGTGTGGGGTAGGGTCCTCACTGCCAGGGTCATTTCTGCCTGCCCAGCCTTCTTATAATCACCCGCCACTGTTAGTGACCGAGGCCGCGAAACCGCACTGTACCCTTTAAATTTCCAACAGGTCCGCTGGAGGAGGGAGGCGGGAGAAGAGAAGAGGGCAGGATGGAGGGGTGGGAGGAGAGTGTGGGAAAAGAGGAGGGAGGGGCAGGGTGCAAGGAGAAAAGGAAGAAAAATTAAAAAGAGGAAGCACACAGCTGGCCCCTGAGGAATCAAAGGCTCGGGAAAGAGACCAGCAAGGAGGGTGAGCAGCCTCTGCACAGCCCGCGGTGGGGCGGCTGAGCGACAGGAGGCTGGATCCCCCAGAAGGGAGAAGGCCAGCCACAGCCCACTCTCCAGGGTGGGAACAGGAAAGAGGGGCATCTGGCCAGGTTTCTGGGACCCTCAGGATGGCAGAGCCCACCCCCCATGCCCCTCCAGGCCCCACACTCACCTGAACCTGGGTCACCAGGGGGCACTGTCCTGCCAATGTTGGGCAGGAGGTACTCGATGTTGGGCACTGACTGAGGCTCCTTGTCATCTACAGGGGTCTGCAAAGAGGAGGGAGGGGTCAGCCAGCGGGCCCCCAGGTGGCTGGACTTCAGAGCCCTCAGCAGGTGGGGCCCAGGTCTCCTCCATCAGACTGGGGCTCTCCACAGCTGGGAGGGTCTCCCTCGCTAGGCAGGCGCCTTGTGGAGCAGGCCTTACTGTCCCCACAGGACCCTTTTGTGCTTCGCCAACAAGGTGGAATCCCAAAGGCTCCATCAGCTGGGGTCAAGAGCTCTCTCCCCACCCCCCACCCCCGGGACTGGAGCTTCCTATGTCTTTCACAAAAGACTGGAGGGCAGAGACCGCCTCTGCTCCAGGACTGGGTTTCCCCAGAGCAAGGCCTCTCTCCCTCCCTCATCAGACTGGGGGCTCACCAAGGCAAGGACTGTGCCTCCTCCCTCAGACTGGGGATGCCCCCAGGGTAGGCACTTCCCCTGCTTGAGTCTTGCTGTCCACCCAGCCCCTAGGGCCACCTCAAAGCAGACCCCACCACCCTCTGCATCACTTACCCTCTCCCCCTTGTCCTCGTCATCACTGAAGAACCAGTCTGACTGCAGAGGAGGAAGAAGGAAGGAATGAAATCAACATGAGGAGAGGGAGGACAATGATACCCCGGCTCCTCAACCTGCTGGCCCGAGAACCCATCTGGTGCAAGGTGCCCCTCTGGCCTGGCTGCTCGAGAGGGCTCAGAGGGAGGTTGGTGGGTCCTGGAAACTCACCCTACAAACTGTGAAAAACCCTTAGGGAGAGAAAAGGCAGGACCCCCGTATATCAGGCAGGGAATTTCAGACTTAGGTGGAAGAGGGCCCACCACAGACAGGTGACAGGCCCTGGACACTGCTTTTGCCTGTTTTTCAACACAGTCCTGAAGTCAGGGTGGGGGGCAACAGAGCCCTCTAGTGGCAGCCAGGGCCACTGCGGGTAGAAGGCCAGACATGGCTGCTGGAGCTGAGTGTGCCCAACACCACCTGCACCATCTGAGGCTATGCTGACAACTGGCGTCAATCCCCTGTCTAGAAAAAGAAATCAAGAGCTTTCTCACAAGTAACAGGATGGAGGATAAAGTAAAGGCCTCACACCTGCTGAGGATGTAACTCAGTGGTAGAGTGCTTGACTAGCATATGCAAGGACTTGGATTCTATCTGCACCTCAACCAAAACAAAACCCAAACCAGAAAACCCCAAAACAAACTAAAAAGCTGGTTAGCACATGCCTGTAATCCCCGCCACTCAGGAAGCTGAGACAGGAGGATGGCAAACTCAAGGCCAGCCTTGGCCATTTAGCAAGAAAAAAACAAACAAAAAAGCCCCCACACTTAAATATATCTTGGGAAATTTGAGAATCTTAAAGAAAAAACTTCTAAAAGTATTTTTTGGGAAAAAAATCAGATTGCTTACAAATGACCAAGCACATATATGTTAAGCTTTCAGCAGCTGTAACAGACACAGGAAAAACAAAGAAATAATATTTCCTGTGTGTTAAAGGAAGATCATTTTTATACCCTGCCAAACTTTCATTTAAATTTGCATGAATATAAAGCTATTCTAAGACATCAGGGAGTTCACTACACAAAGATTCTCTTGAGTACTTGAGCAAGTAATGAAGTAAATCCAGGCTGAAGAAGTAAGCTCTGAGAAAGATGAATAAACAGCATAGAAAAGAGTTCTGTTATCAAAATAAGCAGTGAAACCCACACACATATACAAACACATGAAATGCATGCACAACAACTGGAATTCAAATTCAGAAGGGAGACCAGACAGTAATGCACTTGGCTTTTATACTTGAAAGCCATAGACACTGATAAGCTTTGGAAATTGACAGTGACAATTAAGTCTAAGTATAGGTTTCTACAAGTAGGTGGTAATTTCCTGAATAAAAATAGAATGTATAATTTCATATCAGGAAAATAAATAGTTCAGTCTATCCAAAACAAGGAAGGACAGACAAGTAAAGAAACAAATATAGTATGAACAAATATACTATGAAAATATAGTAAACAGAAAACAAAATTTAAGATGGCAGAAATAAATACTAATGGTCTAAAAATTACAACAAAATAAATGAATTAAATTCATTGATCAAAAGTGAGAAACTGTTGAGCATGGTGGTGCATATCTGTAATCCCGGCGGCTCTGGAGGCTGAGGCAGGAGGATCACAAGTTCAAAGCCAGCCTCAGATATTTAGTGAGGCCCTAAGCAACTGAGCAAGACCCTGTTTCTAAATAAAAAAAATTAAAAAGGGCTGGGGATGTGGCTCAGTGGTTAAGCACCCCTGGTTGAATCCCTGGTACCAAAAAATTTAATAAATAAATAAATAAAAAGTTAGAGACCAAGGGTTACATTTTTAAATTAAGTACATGTGGGGCTGGGGATGTGGCTCAAGCAGTAGCGCGCTCGCCTGGCATGCGTGCGGCCCGGGTTCGATCCTCAGACTCAGCACCACATACAAATAAAAATGTTGTGTCCGCCGAAAACTAAAAATTAAATATTAAAAAACTCTCTCTCTCTTTAAAAAAAAATAAAAATAAAAAAATAAATTAAGTACGTGTGTGTGTGTGTGTGTGTTTATAACATACCCACATATAGTCTACAAGAGACATTTAAACACAACAACACAGAAAGTATGAAAAGTCATGAATCAAAGAAGAATATTCTATACTGGTAAAAGGAACAATAGATCAAGAAATATAATAAATCATAGCATGTATGCATCTAACATCTTTTTCTCTCTCTTTTTTTAAATGTTTTTTTGGTTGTAGGTGGACACAATACCTTTATTTCATCTATCTATTCTTATGTTGAGCTGAGGATTGAACCCAGCGCCTCACACGTGCTAGGCGAGTGCTCTACTGCTGAGCCACAACCCCAGCCCTCTCTCTCTTTTTCCATACCAGGGATTGATATCAGGTGTTAATCACTGAGCCACATCTCCAGTCCTTTCTTTTTAATTGTATTTAGAAACAGGGTCTCACTGAGGTACTTAGGGCCTCACTAAGTTGCTAAGGCTGGCTTTGAACTTGTGAATTTCCTGCCTCAGCCTCCCAAGCTGCTAGGATTACAGGTGTGGGCCACTGCATCTAGCTAACATCTCTTTATATATATCAAAAAACAATTCATAGAACTACAAGGACTAGAAAAATTAATATGGTAGGTAAAAAAAAAATAAAAAGATGCTCTGGACGACACAATGAACAGTCTAATCTAGTGAACACACCTAGACTCTTTCATTCAATGACTAAACATATTTTTCTAGAACACACATGAATCATTCAAAACCAACCACAGTGGAACTCTCAATAGCTTCTCAGGAATCAGCATCATACAGACTATGTTCTCTGCTCATAATGGGATAAAATGAGAAATAACAACAGTTAGAAAAACCTAAACACCACCTCAAGACTTCCCATGTCTGGAAACATAGCAATGATACCATGGAGTAATTTTGCATTCAAGAGGAAATCATAGCGTAATTATAAAATACCTAGAGCTAAATCACAATGAAAGCACTACAGGTAAAAATCTGTGGAGGGGAAAACCTCAATGGCTTTGCATATAAAATGACTTTTTAGATATAACAACAATCCATGAAAGAATAATTGATGAGATAAAACTTTAAAATTAAAATTTCAACTCTGTGAAGGACAAGCTAAGAGGATGAGAAGACAAGTCACGGACTGGGAGAATTATCGGCAGAGTCTACATCTGATCAAGTACTGTTGTCCAAACAAAGGACTCTTAAAACTCAACAATCAGAAATCAAACAACCTGATCAAAAAATTAGCCAAAGACCTTGAACACCTCATCAAAGAAGAAAGACAGATGGTAAATAAGCTGTGAAAGGGCTGGGGATGTGGCTCAAGAGGTAGCGCGCTCGCCTGGCATGCGTGCGGCCCGGGTTCCATCCTAAGCACCACATACAAACAAAGATGTTGTGTCCGCTGAAAACTAAAAAATAAATATTAAAAATTCTCTCTCTCTCTCTTTAAAAAAAAAAAAACATTAAATAAGCTGTGAAAAGATGCTTTACATCATGGTCTTCAGAGAAACCCAAATTCAAACAACAATGAAGGGCTGGGGCATGTGTGAGGCACTGGGTTCAATTCTCAGCACTGCACATAATAAATGAATAAAATAAAGGCCCATCGACAACCAAAATATATATATTAAACAACAACAAACGAAGCCAGGCTGGAGGTGCACGCCTGTAATCCCAGAGACTTCGGAAGTTTCCAAAATTTGGAAGCAACCATGAGTCTACAGTTTGGACAAGCCTCCCCCAGAGGTCCCCACTTGGTCCCAGGTGGCCCTACTGGGAGTGATGGGACCTAGTGGGAGGTCCTTAGGTCACTGGCTTTGCCCTAGAGGGACTGTGAGCCCAAGAGGCCCTCTCCTCCCCCACCTCTTGGCTTCCTGGGAGTCTGCGTCCCCAGCTCTCCAGCCTTTGCCAGAGGCCCAGAGCAGGGGTGCCACTCCACCGTAAACTGGAGCTACAGAGCCACCCACTTTTTCTCTTGCTAAGTTAATCATCTCAGATGTTCATCAGAGTGACAGAAAGCTGACTCATCCGATGTCCTTCAGTAGGTGAATGGATATACAAACTAGGGTGCATCCAGACAATGGGGTGTTATTCAATACCAAAACTTATTAACTGTGTGAACTTGAGCCAGGCACTGCCTCTCTGAGCCCATTTCCTCATCTGTTAAATGGGGGGTAACAGGACCTGGATTTTTCTTCTCTAAAGGAATCCCAGCAGCTAGGGAGGCTGAGATAGGAAGACCAGGAGTTCAAATCTAGACTCAACAACCAAGCGAAGCCCTAAGCAACTTAGCAAGACCCTGACTCAAAATAAAGAATAAAAAAGGGCTGGGGATGTGGCTCAGCGGTTAAGCGCCCCTGGGTTCAATCCCCAGCACACCCCCTTACCCCAGACCCTAGCCAAAAAGTGTCTATGAGTGCAGGAATGTTCTAGTTGCACCTCCTCTGATAACAAGCTGCCAATCTTATTTCGGGTGCAGGCACAGAGAAGGAACCAGAGACTCCACTGGTTTCAGTGATTCATAAAATCATCCCTGAGCCCCCAGAAGCCAGTGGTGCTGCCTCTGGGTTTGGCTGTGGAAGACTAAGGCCTCCTGCGCCCTCTGCTGGCCCCTTTGGGTTCTTCAGCCTGCATGGGCAAGGCTCAAGGTGTCACCAGGAAGCCAGAAGGGAAGTCAATCAGCAGGAGACACACAGTGCACCAGGGCAGGGTCCTGTCTCAAGCCTACGTGCCCTGCCCCATTTGCCTCTTCCTTATTTACCCCAGGGCCGGTGGGGGTCTGGAGCACTAGAGACCAGGCCTCTGATGCCCAAGTGAGGCCTTTGCACCTGTGTCTCCCAGACACCTCTGAGGCCCTCCTGCATTCATCACTTGTACCCTCCAGGCCAGGAGTGGCTCCCTTCCTCTCCTCCCTCTCCCTCTCACTGGCATCTTGGAGGCTTGGGGGCCTCCTGGTCCTCCTGCTGAGGACCCGACAACCCAGAATGGCAGGGATTCTACCACTCATTCCTGTTCTGCATCTCACTGCTGGTAAGGCACGTGCCACCCCAGCGGCATATTCTTCAGCTGCTGAGTATGGCAGGTGCAAGGTGCTCAGGGACATGGCAGGTCCCCAGGCTGTCAGGGCGCATGCACAGAACAGGCTGCTTACGTGCTGGATCAGCGTCTCAACGATCTTGTAGCGGTCAGGCATGTGGGTCACCATATCTGTCATATTGTCCTCAGATGTCCTCACCAACGTTGGCCCAAAGACCAGGGCCAGGTTCCGAGGCTCCATCTGGGCAGAGGAGGGAAGCAGACCGGGATCAGTGCACTGAGCTCTGACTCCAGCACCTCCCAGTCCTCTCTCACTCTAAGCCCCAACCTGAGCTGTCCCAACTTGAGACTAGACATCTTCTTGCATGGGCTTACAGGAGCTTGGCATGTGGCCCGAAGGCCAGATCTCAGTCCCACTCATGGCCAGGCCTAACAGCCATGAGCAGTGTCAACCTGAACATCTATACAGGGTCACCCAGAGTGGGTTAGTGCAGCAGTGGGGGACCTTGGAGTAGGAGACATGTCGGGAGATCCCAAGGGTATTTTAGAAGTAGGAAAAATCCTGTTACTCCCCTCATTCTCCCCCCTGCAGAACCAAAAGACAAGGAATTTGATTAGAAAAATGCAATGCAAGACTTTGAGCTAGATTACAGGACACATTTCTACCACACATGGGGAGCCATAGCTGTCTGCTTCTGGAAGACTTGCAGAGACTCGGGAAACGGCGCTCTGGGGAAAAAGCCCTGGCTGGCATACAGCGGATGGGGTGGGGGATAGAAGGGCCGTAGGGAGGAGGACTTAGAGCACTGGGGACCCCAGAAGTCCTACTCTTCCCTCCGGGCCGTGCTGGAGCCTCGCCCACCTTGTTTTTCTCCGAGTGGTCCGCAATGGTCTTGAGATGGCCCACGAGAAATTTGAGCGTCTCGTAGTAGTGCCCTGGGAGATCCCGGATCTGGGGAGGAGAGGAAGGGCCGGGGTCAGGCTGTGACGGCCCCCCACCCTACCTGTCCCCACCCCAGGGAGGCTGGACTCTCCCCTCAGCCCCGGCCCGCCCTCGGTCACCTTGGCCTAAGGGCAGCCCGTCCTCACCAGCTTCCGCAGCGTTTTCATCCGCTCCCTCGAGTCCTCGATGCGATTGGCCTCAATGAAGTCATTGTATTTGTCTAGAAAAGAGTGAGGGCTCCTCAGAGGTGGGAGGCAGCCTGTCCCCAGGCCAGGGGGGACAGGAGCTGCTTCAGCCCACAGAGGAGGCCCTGCCCCGAGGGCCATGCTCCGAGCCCATGGTTCTACCTTCGGGCTCCAGGGCCAAATCAGGTGTGCGCTGACCCGACAGCCCAGGTGAATTTGTGTGGGAAGAAATATGACCCGAGCTGCGGATGTGTGGCACTTGCCTATAATCCCAGCTATTTGGGAGGCTGAGGCAGGAGGATTGAAAGTTTGAGGCCAGTCTGACAACTCAGCGAGGTCCTGTCTCAAAATTAAGAAGTGGGGAGGAGGTAGCTCTGTGGCAAAGCATTTGTCTAGCATGTTGAGGCCCTGGGCTCAAATCCCCTGCACCCCAAAAATATAAAAAATAAAGACCTGACTGAATTCCATGTTGATATTAGAAAGGGGTCTTTGCCTCAGTTTGTAAGACAAGGACACCAAGATTCGGCAGGTCAGAAGAAACGGGAGGAGGCTTCCAGACACCCCCACCTGTATCAGGAGTCCCCCAGCTCCTGAAGTTCTCAGAGTCCATGGGGAACCTTAAAAAATGGAACATAGTGAGCCTACTCTGAAATTCATCAGGGAGGCTAGGGGCGTGGCTCGGAGATACAGTGCATGCTCAGCAGGTGCAAGGCCTGGGTTCCATCCCTAGCTCCAAAAAATAATATAGCATTCACCTAGATAAGAACAAGATGTGTGTGTGTGTGTGTGTGTGTGTGTGTGTATGTGTGTTATCAGTGACTGAACTCAAGGGCATGCTGAGTTACATCCCCAGGTGTTTTTTTTTTTTTTTCTTTTGAGACAAAAAGAAAAAAAAAATGCTTTCCCTTAGTTGCTGAGGCTGGCCTTGAACCTGTGATCCTCCTGCCTCAGCCTCCCAAGTTGCTAGAACTACAGGCATGCACCCTTGTGCCTGGTGCCAAGGATAACTTTTAAAAGAATGGTGAGGGCCAGAGGCACCCTGTGGATCCCAGGTACACAAGCTTTGGGCTTCGGCAGAAAACACAGAGCGGAGCGATGAGGAGGCAAAGGGGACCGTGGAGGACTGTTCACATGACAAAGGCAGCAATCCGATGGGGGTTGATAAATGTCCCCGTGACAAGTGGCCATCATTGGTTGGGGGGAGGTCTATTTCTATCTCACATAATATACAAATGAAGTTATTTGATAAAGTCAAATATACAAATTAAAAGATCATTGAGGAAAAAAAAATAAAATAGTTTTACAATCATAAGACCTAAACATGGGATGCAGAATCTATTAAAAAAAGATGAATGGTTTCAACATTTTTTTAAAAATTGTTTTCAATTCTAAACTGAAATTTTTTTTTTTTGTTTTGTTTTGTTTTTGTACCAAGGATTGAACTCAAGGGCACTCAACCACTGAGCCACACCCCCAGATCTATTTTGTATTTTATTTAGAGACAGGGTCTCATTTAGTTGCTTAGCATCTCGCCATTGCTGAGGCTGGCTTTGAACTTGCCATCCTGTTGCTTCAGCCTCCCGAGCCTCTGTGGTTACAGGTGTGCACCACTGAGCCCCGCTTCTAAACTGAAAGATTTAAAGGGAAATGGCAGACCAGAGCAAATATTTGCAAAAACTCATTAGATTAGCAGCTAAAGATATGAAGAATTTGTCCCCATGGGCCAATACCAAAAAAAGAGAACCCAACAGAAAACTGTACATGCAATATGGATAAGTGATTACAGAAACAACAACAACAACAACAAAAAAAGCCAATAAACTAATAAAAAGAGATTTAGGCAGGCACAGTAGCACATGCCTGTAATCCCAGCTACTCAGGAGGCTGAGGCAGATCAAAAATTCAATCCCAGCCTTGGCACCTGAGAAAGACCCTGTTTCAAAATAAAAAATAAGGGCTGGGGTTATAACTCAGTTGGTAGAGTGCTTGCCTCACACGCACTTGGCCCTGGGTTCAATCCCCAGCTCCACCAAAAAGATTCACCTCAATAAATCATATTTATATATAAATTGTTTCTGACCTTTCCTTTTAAAAAAATAAATAAAAATAAAAAAGGCTAGGGATGTAACTCAGTGGTAGAGTGCTTGCTTAGCATATGTGAGACCCTGGTTTTAATCCTCAGGCTTGTTAAAAAAAAAAAAGAGAAAGAAAACAGAAGAGATTTATTTAATCTCTCTAGTAATGAGGAAAATAAAAATGAGAATAAGGAAATGCCATTTCCTGTAGTCTAGCAAAAATTTAAAATATTAATAATAATATGTGTGAAGCCCCAGGCTGAATCCCCAGTGCTACCAAAAATAAAACAAAAACTAAAAAATTGATAACACCCAATGTTGATGGGGATGTGGGGAGACACTCACCCATGCTGTTAGTGGTGGTGGGAACTAGGGGCTCCTCTACAATTTCACATCAGCTTGCAATGCTCCTTAGGGACACTGACCTAGCAATGCTGTGTCCAGGAATCTATCTAGGCGTGCAAGGACATGTTCAAGGAATCACTGAAGCAGGGTTTGTAATAGCAAATATTTGAAGACAATATTTGCCTCTACCCATCCATAGAGAAATTAGTTTACTCGGACTATTCGATACTATGTAGTTTAGGAGGAGAGTGAGGCAGGGCTCTCTGCGGTGACACCAGTGCATCCCAAAATTACAACCCTACTTTTATTAAGAACAACTCAAGCCAAGTGTGGGGGCCCACACCTGTAATCCCTGTGGCTTGGGAGGTCGAGGCAGGAGGATCGCGAGTTCAAAGCCAGCCTCAGCAATTTAGTGAGGCCCTAGGCGACTTAGCAAGACCCTGTCTCGAAATAATAAAAAGGGCTGGGGATGTGGCTCACTGGCTAAGTACCCTTGGGTTCAATCCCAAAAAAAGAAAAGAAAAGAAGAACAACTCAATCAACGGTGTGCTGCAGCTGTTCACACAGGCTCCTCAGAGCAAATTGTGAGCATCTCTTCCTAATTCTGTTGGTGACATCATGTCAGCGGCTTGAAATGAGCCGCAGTGGGAGTATTTACACCATGGTAATTGGAAAATACCACCCACCCAGGCTTTTCCCCAGGAAAGCCAGATGTGAAACTCTTACCAGCACGCCACTGAACACCGACTCCAAAACCAGGGCGGCCTAGGGGCTTTCTCATGTGAGTAAGAGTGTCAGGAAGGAAACACGACAAACTCATGACCATGAGCTGGGCTCGAGGCAGACTCCGCCCCTGACGGCCTGCGTGCCCTTGGGAAGGCGTTCTACCTCTCTGAGCCTCTGCTTCCTATGTAAAGGGGTCCACGGGACCTGGCTCAGGAGTTGTCATAGGGAGTGGGCACACAGCAAGTGCCCAGAAGGTATCAGCTGTGACCTCTGGGGAAAGCAGCGCAGGAACAACAGGGACCTCTGTTGGTTACTTGATTCTCTTCGCACTAGCTAAGTTTCTTACATGTTTCTTCTTCCTTTTTTTCTTTTTTCTTTTTTTTTTTTTTTAATCAAAAGACTATAACCCACAGCTCTAACTGAAAAGCGCCCAGGGCAGGTGAACTGCTGCCCCTCACTCCCGCTTCTGCTCCTACTCACCATCGGTGAAAAGAGGCTCCGGCAGTTTTCGGAAGAAGGACTTGAGCAGGCTGCTGATCACATTGAGGTCCTGCCAGCGCTGGGGAGGGGCAAAGATGTCAGGCCACAGGAGGGCCCACCCCGGAGACCCAAACCCACACCCCCAGGCCCAGGACTGGCGGGCCAGTCCAGCTGCCCACACCTTTTCACCAGTGCACACACCTGGCCCCAGCTCCTCCCTGCTCCAGTGAGCCCAATGCACCAGAATTGCCCATCAAGGAAAGGACCAGGGGCCTTCTTTGGGCCAGGCACCGTGAAGAACAGAGTGAGCAAGAGCCTGGTCTCTGCACCCTGCAGGACCAATCAGCTCCTGCCTCCCAGTGCTCCTCCTATCCACTGAAGAGTCATCCTCAGACACCCCTTCTTCCCCAAAGGGTAAGCATCCGTGGCACAGCAGTGCATTTCTGCCTCAGGCCCCTTGCACCTGCTCTTCCCTCAGCTAGAAGCTCTGCTCTGCATGTGACTGGTTCCTCATCCTGTCTACCTGCTGCAGCCCAAGTAGCCATGGACACCACTGCCATGCTGATTGTACCACAGCCCCACCTTTGCTTCTTCCATGGCACTTACCCCAATCTGTCATTGTTCTGTTTTTGCTCCCTTGTTCAAGCCTATCTCCCCGTGGACTGTGTCCTTTGTGAGAGCAAGGACTCCTGTCTACCTTATTCTTAAGAATGAGTGGGGGCAGTTGACTAGATCACAGGAATCCAAATGGGGCAATTGTGCCCCCTGAAGAAATTTTGCAAAGTCCAGAGACATTTTGGTTTTTATGACTTGGGGGTGGCCACTCACATCCAGTGCATAGAAGCCCAGAACATCGATAAATTTACTACAGTGCAAAGGAAACCTCACCAACAAACGATTATTCTACCCCAAATGCCAACTGTGTCAAGGTGGAGAAACCCTGGTCTAAATGGATCATGGCTGAATAGAATGAACCGAGAGGTCTCAACCCCTTCTGTCCACAGGGGGGCGGTATCACCCTGTACCTCTGCAGAGTCAGGAGCCACACCTCGCTGGGGCTGGTTCAAAGCACCCTCAACAGACACAACTCCATCATTACAATATATACACACTCGTCACAATGGACCCACAGCTTATGCCAGACAGTCCTGCAAACAATATACTCCCCACCAGCTCCACACAAGGCACTTCCGGCACCCTCCACCACCAGCGGTGTCTAAGACCAAACAGCACGCCCTGCGGCTCTCCCTGGCTGAGGCAGAGTGATGTGCTTTTCACATGCCCACCCCCCACCCAGCGTGGCTCCTGCCCACCCCATTCCAACGTTCCTCCCAGCTCCAGGAGGGATAAGAGTGCAGGCTCTTCCCTCCCAGTTGCCAGGTCTAAGAGCTTAGCTGATGCTTAGGACTCTTCCTGTGCGCCCGGCCCCAGGTTCCTGAGCATCCCCCTCCTGCCACCCCACTCAGCTAGACCTAGACTTCCTGCTGCCCACCCTGTCCCCTGACAGCAGCTCCCTTGGTTATCCCTACTCAGTCCCAGCATAAACTCAGGCCACTCCCCAGTCCCATCTCAGCCTATGGACTGATGATGCTGTCACTCCATGCAGGTGACTTACTGCCATCCCAAAGCCAGTGGGGCCATATTTGACCCAACCTCTCTCCAAAATCTAAAGCTGCTCATCGCTCACTTCTGCCAGGGACAGAGACTCTACCACCAGCTCAAACTTTTAATATTCCTGGTCATCCTTCCTGCCCCTCGCACAGCCAGTTCCTAGAGTTGCTCCCTCATCCCCATTCCCCTGGGGCCATATTATGGTTTAGGTGTGGTGTCCCCCAAAAGCTCATGTGTTAGAATGAAAGAAGGTTTGGAGGAGAAATGATTGGGTTACAGCCTTAATCTAATCAGTGGCTTAATCCCTGATGGGATTAACTGAGTGGTGGCTGGAGGCGGTGGGGTGTGGCTGGAGGAAGTGGTTCCTTGGGGCATGGCTACGTGGCTACGGGGTGTGTGTTTTGTATCTGTAGAGTGGAGTCTCCCTCTCTGCTTACAGGTCATCATGTGAGTTGCTTCCCTCCACTACACTTTTCCAATGTCCTGCCTCACCTTGAATCCTGAGGAGTGGAGCTGGCTGTCTATGGACTGAGACCTCTGAAACCGTGAGCCCTTCAATAAACTTTTCCTCCTCTATAATTGTTCTGGTCAGGTCTTCTAGTCACAGCAGCAAAAAAGCTGACTAAAATAGGCCATCAAGGCCTCCTGACCCTTAGTGATGCCCACATTCACATCAGGGTTTTTCCCCTGTCCACCTGCTCCAGGTCTTCCACATTTATAGCCGTCAGGTATGTCCTGAAGCACTGCCTTTGCTCAGATTATACTCTTAATTGTGTCTTCCCAATTTAAGAACCAGGGAAGGAATGGGCACAGTGGCACACACCTGTAATCTCACTGGATCTGGAGGCTGAGGCAGGAGGATGGTAAGCTCAAAGCCAGCCTCAGCAACTTAGCAAGGCTCTAAGCAACTCAGTGAGACCCTGTCTCAAAAAAAATACAAAAAGGGCTTGGGATGCTCAGTGGTTAAGCACCCTGGGTTCAATCCCCAGTACCAAAATAAAATAAAATGGCAGGGAGTATAGCTCAGTGGTAAAGCACTTGCCTAGCATGTGTGAGGACCTAGGCTCAATCTCCAGTACCACCACAAAATGATAGAAGACTCGGCCCCTGCTCCAGCCCTCAGCAGCTTCGCCCTCTGTTCACATGCTTTGATTCGATGGCAGATCACCCTTTTCTTTTGCCCACAATCTCTCACCTACTTGCCTTCTCTTCCCATTGCCAAGGATGAGAATACTCTTATGTATGACAGGAGACATTAAGGTAAATGACTCATGGGACTTCATTGGCCAGATGCAGAGCTTTCCAAAAAATCTTTTTTTTTTTTTTTTACCAAAGCTCCTTATGTCAAATAAATTCATACCTGAAAACTCAAGATAACAGGCAGAGCAAAGCATGGCAGCTCTAGTTCTAGCAAGGACAAGGGGTCCGGGTCCTGACATACTCTTGGCCTCCCATGGCACCTCCAAGAACCCTAAGACTCTAGGGAACACCATTTGAGAACTGCCAGTTCTGCTACAGACTCTTAAGCACGGTTGTCAATACCCTTCCTCCTGACCCTTAGTGATGCCCATATTCACACCGGGCTGGTCTCATCTCATCAGATCACTCTCTTCTCTTCCCATGGTGTAGCCACCCAAGTGACCATCCTGAAAACATAAGGGTCCCCTTCCTCTAAGCCAGGTGTCTGCAAACCACCTCCCAGATGTTAAATCCAGCCAGCAACCTTTCTGTATGGCCCTTGAGCTAAGCATGGTTTTTACATTGTTAAAAGATTGCAAAGAGGGGCTGGGGTTGTGGCTCAGTGGTGGAGCACTCACCTAGCATGTGTGAGGCACTGGGTTTGAGCCTCAGCACCACATAAAAAATATATATAAACAAAATAAAGGTATAGTGTCCATCTACAACTAAAAAAGAAATCTTAAAAAAAAAATTGCAAAGGAGAGGAAGCAGAGAAGTGGGAGGAAGCTATGTGACAGGGAAACCAAAGCCTACAGTGTTTACTTAGCTGCCCCCTCCCCAGGGAATTTGCTCGTTACTTGCAAATGCTGACTCTACACTGTTGCTGAAATGTCCCTTACCTGGTTTTCACTGCTTTTTAGTGAACCCTAAAGGCTCAGACAAAACTGCCACCTTTGAAAATCTGTCTCAGAGCCTCCCAGGCCAGGACTGCATTCTGTGTGGCTTCAGCCTTGGGCAGGTGTTCCCCAGGGCTAGCTGTGTGGAGCTCCTCTCCTGCCACCATGGCACATGGCAGGGTACAGTGAACACAGCCCAACAGACCACAGACCCCCCAGCAGAGTACTCCTACCCACTCTATCCGCACCCACCTCATCCTGCAGGTTGATGTCACTGGGCCCGCGATTGAGCTGTTCCTGCAGGCTAGATACCACTGCATTGTTGCCAGGCACCCGATAAATGCCTGTGGACTCCAGTCCCCGGGCCTCCACGATGCGACAGCAGGCAGCCACAATCAGGGGGACACGCTGGGCACATGGATATGGCAGAGGTGTTAGGATGGATGTGGCCAGAGGGGATGGGGAAGCTAAAATGGAGGCAGCACAAGACCCAGAGTGCCTGCCAGGAGCCCCAGGAGGAAAGTCTCTTCCTGCCTCAAGTGTGGAGGCCAGAAGTAATGCCAGAACCTTGCCATAGACCAAAAAGGAGCAGGGTTGGGCCTTAGCTCTGTTGCGCCCTCCTGAAGGATGGGGAGGGAACCTCTCTGGGCCGTTCCCCAGCCATGTCTGTGTGAGGTACAGAGCTGGTCTCATGATCCCTGCAGCTCTGGCCCTCTATGTCTGGATCTGCCCCAGCCCATCTGCTCTGGAAGCATGGGACTCACCTGGTTCTCTGTCGCTGGCTGGCACTCCTCTAGCCGGACCCCAAATGCCCTGGGGGTGGCCTTCTTGTTCTTCTTGATGATGTTGATGCCCCATGGTGTTCTGGGGGCAGCAGCATTGTCATCTGGGAGAGGCAGAGAGAGCCAGGGTGAGCTAGGAGAGCACAGGGGGGATCAAATGCCCTCAGAGTCACATTCACACATTGGGACATTATGGAGACTCCATCACAGAAGCAGCCAGGATGCTGAGGGGGATGAGAAGGCCCATTCCACAGAAGAGGGGCACAGGGCCATGTAAGGACTGCTGTGGGCCTCAGGACCAAACTGTGAGGTGTGACCATGAACCAAAGATTCTGTTATGACCAAAGGAAGAACTTCCTAACACCCCAAAGTGTAAAAAGATGGCCAAAGCCGCTTCTGGAAAGAGTGAGCCTCTCACTCCAAAGGCACACAGGCAGAGGCTGGAAGGCCCACCTAGCATGCGTGTTATGGAGGCCCAAGCCGATCCAGCCCTGAAACTCTGAGAGCCCCGGGGCCCTCCCAGACACACGTGGAACACCCTCCCCTCCATGCAGACCCACAGGCCCCCCCACACACCACCCCTCTCAGCAGCCACCTTCCTACCCTTGCTCCCTGCAGGTTGGTCCTGAGTCCTGAGGCCACGTGCCATACTCTGCTTGAGAAACTCAGACTTGAGGCCCCCCAGGCCCCGAGAGCCTTTTGGGGAGGAATCAGCTTTGGGCCCAGAGCTATGGCTGCAAGGGAAAAGGGGGAAATAAGGGATTTTCATTTGGGGTGGCCCAGCATGTCACCCACCCTGGCCTCTGGCCACTTGGGACCTCCCACCCATTTGAGCCAATCCACCCATGCCTGTCTGGGCCCTGGAGACCCTCAATGCCCTGCCTGCAACTTGGAGGTAGGCCAAGAGAATGACCTCTGCCTGGAGTTCCCCACCCCAATCACGGCAGGGACCACTTTGTGAGGGGTGGGCCTCACCTCACTTTGCGGTAATCATTAAGCTTCTTGCTGATCAGAGCTTGGTTGGCACAGCCAGGGTCCTAAGAAAGAGAGGAGAGAGTAGCCACGTCAGTGCCCACAGCCCACCCTAGGGCTTATTCCTGGCCCTATCTCAGCTTTGCATCCCCCTCCTCTATCTCCAGGTACACAGCACAGACCCTGCAGTGAGAAAGACCAGGGCTGGACTGCTGGGTACCCCTCATCAGTTGTGTGACCTTGGGTATGACACTTCTCTGAGCCTCAATCACCTCAGTGATAAACACGAGGGACTAACAAGGCACATCAGAGTTGGGTGCAGAACTGTGCACATGGCACTCATCAGTCCTGGTGGGCACAGAGGCAGTGTCCCTGAGGCACAGCTATTGCCATAATGAAGATAACTTAGGGCCCCCGACGGTGCCCTGCTGGAGATGGCCCAACCAGGCCTCCAGAGCAGAGGCCCAGATTCCAGGTACTTCCCTCCCTACATAAGGAAAGATGCTCTCCTGAGGAGGATAGGGCCAGTCAGCAAGAAGACATGTCCTTGGTGAGAAAGACTGTGGCCTTTCTGCACTAATGCCCCTCTCCCATGACCAAAGCAGACGGCCACCTGGACCCAGTTCCAGGCACACTTCTGTATTGGCAAAGACTAGCCTTACCTCAAAGCCCAAGACCCCACCTAACTAGGCAGGAGTGTCCAGGCACCTGGCCCAAGGGTGCAAGGGGAATGGAGACCCAGCTCAGGGCCATGGAGAGAGGTGATAGCTACCCAGGACAGTTATCCCAAGATTTCTCCCCAAATCCCTTCCAAAGTGCTAGGCTCAACCCCTGTCCACTTGCAACCAAAAGCTGAGCTTCCTGGCCTCATGGAAAGTCGCTCTGTTCATCCCCTGCGGATGAGCGACTGCTGGCGCAGGAGCACCTGTTCTGCTACACTCCATGAGACTCCGCCCCCAGGCGACTGAGACAGGCTTCGATTGGCCCGGAGCTGCTCTCTTTGTGCCAGAGGCTGCCCAAGGGGGTCCCCACAATAATAGTAATTACTATCACCACTGCTGTTAGTCTCGCTACTGCCAGTCACTGCCCAGGAGGACGCCAGGTGCTATGAGCCACCGTTGGTGCCCTTCTCACACCAAAACCCAGGTGGGCAAGGGGAGGACGCTTGCTAGCCCCTCTTTCAGGAGAGGGAATGAGGCTCAGAGGGGTCACCCCAGGTCACAGCAACTGAAAAGCAGCCTGCCCTGCCCTCGTGGCCCGGCGGGGGCGCCCGGGCCTCACCTCGCCCTCGGCCCTGCTGTTCTCCCGGATCGCTCTGATCCAGCCCAGCATGTCATCCCGGTCCTCAGCCTGAAAGAGATATTCACAGAAGTCAGCGGTGGTCAGCCGGAACACGTGCCTCCTCTTGGTCTCGCTGTAGGAGATGTCCACCAGGCAGGAGCCGATGCAGACGGGCGCCGCCTCGTCCTCACCTGCGCCGGCCGCCGCAGCCCCCGCCGCCGCCGGCCCGGGCTCCCGCCGCTCCTTGCTCAGCGAGAGCGAGCGCGCCCGCAGCGCGGCGTACACCCGCTTCCACTGGCGCAGGCCGCTGCCCGCTTTCTGCAGGGAGACACGGGGTGGGAGAGAGATGGCGAAATGTGAGAATCAGGCCTGCCCTCGGCCCCTAGCCGCAGGGGCTGCCGACTGCGAAGGAGGCCGACTCACCCCCCACCAGGAGGCCCGTCCACCTGCCTGCCTCTGCGCAGCTTCCTGCCCACAGCCCGCGACTCTGTAGCAGCTCCACCTGCCCAGCGCTCTCAGCCCCTCACAGGACCCCAACCTCCTCCCTCTCTAAACAAGAACACCACTACCAGGCTCTGTAAGGACACATAGGCCCCTACCCAGCACCACCTTCAAATAAAATTCTTGTCAAGCCATTCCTGATCCACACCCCAACCCTTACACCCGCCCTTCAAAGCAAAACTGGTCCAGTGCAGCCCACACACTGGGGAAGCTGCTCTTCCCACTTCTTTGCCTCTCACTCAAGACCTCACTCCGCGACCGCTGCCCAAAAGCTGCTCTCAGGGTCACCCAGGATCACCAAGTGGCCAGTCAGTCGCTGTGGCCAGCCCTGTCTTAACCTGTCAGTGACATCTGACACTGCTGGCCCCGCCTTCCCTCTCAAGGCCTCTCTGGGCATCGGAGACCACCAAGTTCCCTGGTTCTTCCTGATTCTATTGGCTCCTTCTTATGCTCCTCTATGGCCCTCCCCACATCCTTCAAACCTTCAGTTCTCAACCAGGGCAATCACACACCCTCCAGGGACATTTGTCTGGAGAACAAATGTGGGGGAAAGGGGCATGGCACTCAGTGGGTGGAGGCCAAGGATGCTGCTAAACACCCCACCACGCACTGGACAGCCCCCCACAACAAAGCATTGTCTGTAGCCCAAATATCAGCAGAATGGAAGGTAGAGACCTGCTCTTCAGATGAGGAGCTCCTGAGCTTCTCCTGGGCGCTCCTCTCCTTGCACACCGCTCACAGGGCCACTATCCAGGCCCTGGCTTTAAACCCAGGCCATCTGTTGATGGTGATTCCAAAATGTCTAGCCCTGGCCCGCCGACTGTCTGCCCCAGCCTGGTTCTGAACTTCCCACAGCCTACTCAGTGTCTCCACCTACAAGTCCCACAGGCACTTCACACACTCCCTGCTCACTATGACAGGGCACGTGACCCAAACACTCAAACCTGTTCTCCACCCGCCCCCATCTTTCCAGTTCAGTCAATCCACCCAGTTGCCTCGAAACCTGGGAGTTGCCCCTGACTCCTCCCTTTCCCTCGCCCTTGACATCCAACTCATCAGAACGACTGTTCAGCTTCCAAGAGTGTCACACATCGCCACTTTTTTGTTTGTTTGCTTGTTTTGCTTTGTTTTGAGATGGGGCTCTCTCTATGTTGCCCAGGCTGGTTTCAACTCCAGGGCTCATGCAAACTTCCTGCCTCAGCCTCCTAAGTCGCTGTCTATAGGTGTGCACCATTGCGCCCGGCTTGTGCTATGGCCTTTGCCACAACCACTGTGTCCACGTCATCAACAACTCTCCTCTAGACCATAACAGAGAACTTCCAGGCCCCACTCACCTCCTCAGCCCACTCTGTAGCCCTTAGCTGCATGGTTGTTTCCAAAGGTGAAGGAAAGGATGTTTCTCCTTGTAAAACATTCTCTCCTGAGAGCACTGAACCAAACTGAAGGTCCTCTGCAGTGTGATCCTACCCCCTGCCCAAACCCACTCACAAGACACAGGGCTTTGACAGTGAGCCGTCCTGCATTTCCTTTTGGGGGGACCTTCTTGCACTGGCAGCTCCTTTTCCCTGGGCCCCTTCCTCTCGTTTTTCTCATACGTCACTGCCTCCTTCTCACCCCTCAGATCTGAGCTCCAAGATAATAGACATCGCCTCCTCAATGAGGCTGCCTTTGGCCATTTTTTTTTTTCTAAAGGCACTCACCCCACACACACCATCTCTCCCCACTCACTTTCTCTGAGCACCCACTCCGATCTCAGCTCATTCTGGTTTCCAGTTTCTCCGGTAAATGGCAAGCTCCAAGGAGCAGGGAGCTCTTCTGACTCCTCACCTCCATGCCTCACAGCCCAGAGCCCAGAGCCCAGGGCTTGGTGCGGGGCAAGTGCTCATCAGTATTTACCAAATCAGTGGTCCTTGGCACAGCCTGAGGGCAGGTGCTCCATCAGACCAAGGCAGGGTGACTCCCCTAGGGTTGATCCCAAGCTGCAAGCCTGCCCAACATCCAGCACTGCTGGGCCAGAACAGGGACATTCAAAGTAGAGATGGCAGTCCTAACAATAAAATTACCAGAATTCTGGGGCTGGGGATGTGGCTCAAGCGGTAGCGCGCTCGCCTGGCATGCGTGCGGCCCGGGTTCGATCCTCAGCACCACATAATAAACAAAAATGTTGTGTCCGCCAAAAAATAAATAATAAATAGTTCTCTCTCTCTTAAAAAAAAAAAAAATTACCAGAATTCTCCTCCAAGAAGGATTTTAGTGTTAAGAATGAGGTGGAACCAAGACCTCCTACCACCACCAGGGGACTAAACCAGCTGGATGACTTTGGACAAATCAAGTCCCCTTCCCTGGCACCAGTGACCCTGAGAATACCTGAGGGTTATGCTGACAAGCCTCCATGGCCACATCCAGCTCAAATATCAGCTCTACGGCTTAAGGATGTGTCAAACCCTTCCCATACTGACAGTCAGTGGTCTCTGCAGGAGGCTGAGAACTGGTGAGGGGGTGAGGTGGAGGGTACACGAGGAGAATGGGTCTGCTGGAGCAGATGCCATCAGGCCCCGGACAGACGGAAAGCCTGAAGCTGACTCAAAGACCCTTCCCCTAACTGCTAGGTCATGACATCCAGGAGACAAGCAATATTGGGTTTTTGCCAACAAGGGACTAGAAGCCCCTATCCTCTAGAATTGGTCAGTGAACAAGAAGGGGCCAGTTCCCAGCCCTGCCCAGGAAACTCTGGGTCCACTGCCTTGTTTCCCTGTTCCTACTGCCACAGGCACCTGTGTACACAGGATAGACAAAGGCCCTCTCCAGGGGAGCCTCCCCAGTGGCACTTGTCTCCTAAGAATCTCTGTGCCCAGGACATCTGTGCCCAGGACACCTTGGCCGGCCAGGGTATGTCCCCAGGGCCCTCAGACTTCACATGGTCTCAACAGAACCCCTTTCCCCAAACCTGCTCCTCGAATGCCCAGTGTCTCAGGGGAGGGTCCTAACACCCTCCACCTCTCCCACAGCCCAAGCCAGGAAGCCAGGAGCCACCTGCCTCCTCCTCCTTCCTCTGCACATCCCAGGCCATCAGCAAACCCAGGCCACCCTTCCCTTAGAATCTCTCTTTAAATGGTCACCTCCTCCTGACCCAATGTCTGGACTCGAACAGGGCCCTTGCTCACCTAGATAACAGTAACAACACTGTCTCCTGTCACAGACACAACTGTTGTCCCCTATCTCCCCACTCCATGCCCACCTTAAACCCAACACAGGCATTCCCTGGGTGTCTGGCCCCATGTGCTTTGGCAACCACCCAACTCCCCACCTTATCTCCCACCTCCTGCCCTGGGCGCTCCAGGCAGCCTGCTCCAGCACACCTCCCGCCTCTCCCCCAGACCCGCCAAGAGGGCGTCTAAGCCCAGGCCACTCCTCCCCGTCTCTGCAGCATGGAATCATGTCTCATGTCTCAGCCCTTTGGAAACCTGCCCCCACTCCCACCCTACCCTGCAGAGGCCTCTACACCCCCCATCCTGACAGTCTAGACACTTGTCACTATTTGGCAACGAGTTTTCTCTGCTGGATGGTCATGAACCCTGGGAGGGCAGGGCTGGGAGGGCTCCCTCACCCTAAATTTCTAGAACTTCAACAGAGATCCCCAAGCAGAGGGTGCTTAGTGCTCACCAGCAGTGAGTATCAGACCTGCCTGGACCATACGTCACACTCCATCCTCACAATCTCCCTTGGAATGGAATAATCTGTCCCCATCTTCCAGATTAGAAAAGGGAGGCACAGGGTAGTTAAAGGGGTGCCAAAGCCATATGCTTGATAACATGGCTGGGCAGGAATTCAGAGTCTGTCTGTCTCAGAGCTCATGCTCTTTCCAAGGGACCACAATATCCCCAGGGGCAGGGTGGAAAATTCAAATACGGTCAGCTCTCAATATCCACGGGTTCCATGCCCAAAGATTCAACCAACCGTGGATCAACAATATTTAAGGAAAACCTGTGTCTATACTGAACACGTACAGGCTTTTTTCTTGTCATTATTCCATAAACAATTAGAGTATAACAACTATTTGTATAGCATTTATATTGTATTAAGCAGTATAAGTCATCCAGAGGGAATTTAAAGTGTTTGGGAGCATGTGTGTAGGTTATATGTAGACACTACTCCATTCTATATAAGGGACTTGAACACCCCTGGATTTGGGCACTCACAGAGGCCCTGGACTGTTCCCCTCTGACACCAAGAGGCCTGTAATGGCAGGAAGGCAGAACAGCAGCTGCCAGGTGCAAGTGCTGGGTAAACCCGTAACTTCGATCAGCTCATTTAATCCCCAGCGACACATTTAGGAGTGGAGATTACTGTCAACTCCACCTACAGATGAGGACACTGAGTCACAGGTGGGTGAGTCCCAAGCCCTCAGAGTAATATGCAGTGTCATCGAGAGTCAAAACTAGGTTTGTCCTAATCACTCCGCTGGCTGTGAGCAGGTAGACTAGAGGGACAGCTAAGGGCTGCAGAAACCACCTTCCCTCCTGGCTTTTTCCCAGCTCAGGGCACCGACCTAGGCTCATGCCCCAGGGAGCTGGGAACCACCTTCTCTCTTCAGGCTCTTACCTGTTCTCCCTCCAGCACTCTCCCTACCACCTCCCCAAAACCCCCAGTACGTATCCCCCTGTCTCTCACCTGGATCTCTGCGTTGGCTTTTAATGGTCTTCTTGCCTCCAGGGTGGCCCCTCTATTATTTGTCCCCAGGAAACGGTCATTTTAAAGCTGCAACTCCCTCCCTGAAGAGCCCCAGGGATTTTCAATTGCCTTTAAGATAAAGACTGAACCCTCTGCAGGTCCCAAGAAGCCCTGAAAAGGCTGGCCTCTGTTTTCCTCTTGACCTCAACTTCCCTATAAGGATCATCTTGGCCTTGGCTCCTCATTTTTCATGAGCCCCAGAGGCCATTTGCAGGGTTATCTGCCAACCAAGGATCATTCAGGATGGTTTTGGTAGTACATCATTTGATGAGATCCATCCCA
Source organism: Marmota flaviventris (assembly GCF_047511675.1). NCBI lineage: Eukaryota > Metazoa > Chordata > Mammalia > Rodentia > Sciuridae > Marmota > Marmota flaviventris. Next base: position 54,811,192 of record NC_092514.1, on the reverse strand, counting down.
CAACAAAGACCTCCTCTCCCGTTAATCTCTTTTTTTTAATGAGTTCTTTAAGTACCCCCCCCACACCCAGAATCCTTCCCAGCATCTAACCTTCATCCTTCATGCTACAATCTAAGCTGGTGTTTTTTTTTTTTTTTCCTGGCTCCAAGGGTGGTGCAGGGCAGGTAGGTGTCGAGGAGCTGGAGAGTTCCACAGGAGCCAGCCTCCATCCGCCCCCAGCTCATTCCTCCGCCCATCTCACCTTCCCCTTCTTGGTGAGGATCTGCTTATAATACAACCAGCCTTCTCTTCTGATATCGCTGAAGGTTGCATCTGAGAGGTCAGAGGTTGAGTGTCGCTTAGAAGGGGCGTCAGCATCTTCAGAAGTGCCCCAGCTATCCAGAGACTGCAAGGACACAACAGAGGGCAATTTAGGGTGGCTCCCACAGTACCAGCATCTCAGGAACCCCATACAGCACTTGCAGCCACCAGGGCCTGGCGTATATCCGGGTTACACTCTGACGTGCTGTAACCCCAGAGGCCTTGCTTCCTCTCTCTCTGGGCCATTTGTGTTGAGGTCATGAGACGTAATGGAGAAGCCAGAAAGGAGGAAAGGCTGTGTGTGACACGCCACCAGACCACATGCCTCACCACGCTAAAAAAGCCAATCTGGAACCTCCTTTAACTTTACAGCCTAAAAGGAATTAAGGAAACAGAGGAAGAGATCGTGTCAACAAGGAGTTAAGTAAACAGGGGAAGTGGGAACATCAACAAAGACTGAGTGAGAGGAGCAGGTTGCCATGTCCACAAGGAGTTAAACAGAGGAAGCGATAGTGTCAACAGGACTCCAGCATCAGAAGTGACATGTCAAGGGAGAGTTAAGTAAGCTGAGGAAGTGATAAAAGAGTAAGCCAGGTGGCAATATCTGCAAGGTGTTGAACTAACCAAAGATACGAGAGTTTGAGATCACAATGGCTTTTCCAGTTCATAAACAATCAAAGAGTTACAGTCCAGGCACGGTGGCGCACACCTGTAATCCCAGCTGCTCAGGAGGCTGAGGCAGGAGGATCAAGAGTTCAAAGTCAGCCTCAGCAATTTATCTAGGCCCTAAGCAACTTAGCGAGTCCCTACCTCAAAATAAAAAATAAAAACAGGGCTGGGGATGTGACTCAAGTGGTAGAGTACTCGCCTAGTACATGTAAGGCATGAGGTTCAATCCTCAGTACCACATAAAAATAAAATAAAGGTGTTGTGTCCATTTATGACTAATTATATATATATATATATATATATATATATATATATATATATATATATATATATATATATATATAAAGGCCAGGGATGTGGCTCAGTGATACAGCACCCCTGGGTTCAATCCATGGTATCCAAAAAAAAAAAAGCAACCACAACAGACCAGATCCTTTGTCTTCCCGGGTGTAGAGGGTGGCAACTCCAGCCTCTCCATCAATCTCACTGGGTCCCCTGAAGACACCACAAAAACAACAACCGTGCCTCTGGGCAGGCACAGTGGCAGGTAATAGGGGGACCCAGCAGGAACAGTGGAAGCCCTGCCCTCGGGAGCTCATGTTCTAGCTTGGGAGCCCAGCAGGTAAGACGACGGGGGGAGGGCGGTGCTGGTAATGCCCCAGTGCTGAGAAACACAGTATCGCCAAGGGAGACGTGAAATGCCAGGGGCGGAGGCTGAAAGTTCAGAGCAGGCCTAAAAAATCTGGAGAGTGAAAAAGTGAGTCACACAGTTAAGGGGAGATGAGAAAGGGGCTCTCTGGGGGAAGGGCGATGACAAGAGCAGTGTCCTCGGGTGGGAGGTGCAGTCTTGTTAAGTGATGATGTTGCACGAGGAGGGTGGGTCACACGAGTGCTGGGACAGTCAGGGGTGCAGGGAGCAAGGAACAAGGAACCAGAGTGGCTCATTTCAGGTCACAGGAGGCACAGGCCTGGAACCCATGCCAAGGCCTCCAGTCCCCCCCAACACCCTCAGACACGCACACACACGCGCACTCTTGCTGCTCACCCCATCAGTAAAGAAGCTCCGAAGCATCCGCAAGCTGGGTACACGGTTTGGCAGGCGCCTGGGGAACAAGGACCGAAGGTGAGGGTGTGGGAAGCACAGGAAGGATCTTGCTCTCTTGTCACCCACCAGACCCCAAGGTCTAGCCTCAGGAGAAGATGGCCAGGGTGGCTGTGGCGGCCCCACCCACACCTAGACAAAGCCTCACCGCAGTGCCCGGCCCTCGTCGCGGAAGGTGTTGAGCCCATCATCACAGGACTTGGAGCGCTCCGTGGTGATGGCCAGCAGGTATGAGGAGCGGCGGCCAGCCTTGATACTGCCTGCAAAGCCACCCACGTTGGGCCTCAGGTCAGAGGGGCAGCAGGTCAGGAGTGTCCCTAGAGCCCTCCCTTCTGGGCCAGGCCAGGAGGTGACTCTCCCCATGGGGCCCCAGATGGAAGAGAACAGACACCAGGCCACAGGCCCAGCAGAGGCCTCTGGGGACTGAGCAGCTGGGGAGATGGGTGTCGGGGAGCAGAGAGCACTCACTGCAATCCTGGGAGTAATGGCGGCCCAGGGCAAAGGTGAAGGTTGGTGAAGACGGGCTGGTGCCCAGGACAGGGGCTGAGTTCATGGCACTGGAGACCACTGCAGAGGCGGGGACATGCTTGGCCTGGAGGTCAATACTGGGGCTGGTGGGCTCATCTGTGCATGAAGGAAGGGAAATGTGAAGGTGGCAGAAGACTGACCTGCTTGTCCCACCCTGGTCTTGCCAACCCCGGCACCCTGTGCATCAGGCTCAGAGCACACTCACAGGCTCCGCAAGCACTGCAGGCCGTGCTGACACCATACCCACCACCCAGGGTGACCGGCCCACAAGACCGATTAGGGACTCTCTCTCCTCAGCAGGGGCTCAGCTTCTGCCTCATATGGAGGACACCTTGAGGTGGGAATGAGCCGCCTCCTTAGAACAGGTTCTGAGGGCAGAGCCAGTATTCCCCTCTCATAGTGGAAGCTTCAGGGACTTCTGTCTCCCCATCAGACTAAGGGTCTCTCTGAAAGCATGAATTATGCCTCCCCCAGGTCAGGGGTGTGTCTACCCCTTATACTGGGATCTCCTCAGGGCAGAGGCTGTCTCTCCCCATCAGACCCAGAATATATGACAGCTGCCCTCAGTCCCTCGGTCTTCCCTGGCTGACAGCTACAGAAGGTATCTCTCCACCCTGCCTCGGGCCTCTAATCCCTCACTCCCTCAGCTGCAACCCGGCATGTCCAAAAAGTCCCTGACTTCCTGCTCTTCCTGCCCCCCATTCCCAATATGGGGGTGTAGCCTTCACTGTCTCCCCTGCTCTCAAGGTGAAGTCCAAGCCCTGACAACTGACAAGACATCTTGAACCAGAAGGCTGCAGGAAGAGCATCCTGCCTTTCCCACCCCAAGGAATTTGCATATTCCCGTCTCTCTCCCTGAACATCCTTCCATTCACTTAACTCCTCATCCTTCAAATCTTAGTCAAAATGTCCATTTTCTGCTGGGTGTGGTGACACACACCTGTGATCCCAGTGACTGGGGAGGCTGAGGCAGAAGAACCTCAAGTTCAAAGCCAGCCTCAGCAATTTAGCAACTTAGTGAGACCAATCTCAAAATAAACAATAAAAAAGGACTGGGATGTGGCTCAGTGGTTAAGCGCCCCTGGGTTCAACCCCCCGGTACAAAAAAAAAAAGTCCTTTTTCCAACATTCTCTCTGTGCCTACCACACCCCACACAGCCCTTCCCTGTCCTCCTGGACTCCCTAGACCACACCCATCCCACCTCTAGCTGGTTCTGTCTGACCCTCTAGCCCCCAGGAGACCCTGGAGCCTAGCTCAGGGCCAGACACAAATATTCATTGGAAAGATGGAAGGTAAAGGTGAGGAACAAAGAATGAAAGATACAAAGGAAGCATGGAAGCAAGAAGAAAGAGAAGGGCAAGGAAAGAATGGCAAATGAGTGGATAAAAAGGAGAAAGGAACAAATGAATGAATGAGAGAAGGAAAGAGAGGGAGGGAAGGAGAGAAGAATAGACAGATGGAAGGAAGGAGGGAGGTGGGAGAGCGGATGGAATTGTGGCTGGAAGGATAAATGAATGGGAGGTAGAATGGAAAAAAGGATGACAGAAGAGTGGATGGACAGAGGGTTGAATGGACAGGGAAAAAACAACATCCTATCAGCACCTAGCCCAGAGCCTTGTGCCCGGTGGACAGGTGGGTGGGGTACAGCAGGACACGGACAACCGCCCGCACCCTTACTCACCAATGAAAGGGATGGAAGCCAGGGAGTCTTCAGTAGTGGCCAAAGGGGTCACTTTCCTGCCTGGGCGCTCCCCTCGCCCACTGGCCTCTGGCTCCGGGGACTCCTCCCCAAATCCAAGGTTCATTTGTCTGGCGGGAGTCAGCTGGACCTTGCGGCCCGTTGGAGGCTTCTGCCTCAGGACCACCTCATCACGGCGGTCCTCAGCAGGAGGCTCCAAGGCCCGGGTGTGGGGTTCTGGCCGGACAACCCTGGGTGGTTCCGAGGCCTCTGGTGGGAACGATGCAGGGGACTGGGCCAAGTTGAAGGTGGGCAGTCCCCCAAAGGGTGAGTCCCGGAAGGAGAGTGCATGCAGGAGGCCAGTCCGGCGCTGGAATGACGGGCTGTAGCTCCGGTACCCAATGTACCCAATGTCGTCCAGGCCCTGCAGGCCAGGTGGGGGTGGAGCCTGGGGTCCCGACAGGTCCCGAGTCGGGCAGGCAGAGGTACGGGCAGATGGACGCTGGGAAGCCCAGCCACAGCGCTCAAGGCGAGGTGACACCAGTGCTCCTGGTCCCAGTGCCTCAGCAGAGTGGGTGGCCCGGCTCAGGTAATCATCTGAGCGAGCTCGATGCCAGCCCTCCTGGCCCAGCTGGCTCAAGGCATCCTGGGAGGTGGAGCAGGGCCACGGGCGGTGGGTAGTCACGTCCTCCAACCGATCCTGGGAGGCACTGCGGGCCCGGGGTGGCATGGCTGGGCACCGTCTCTCCCCCGCCCTGCGGGGTACCTGGTTCGACAGCCAGTGTGACAAGGCCTGCTGGCACTCCAGTCTGCTGGGGGGCACCCGGCTGCCAGGCTCTGGGAAGGCACGGGATGTCCGGGGCTCCGAGGGGAGGTGGGGGAAGGCACCAGGGCTGGGGCGGGGCTGGCTCATCCCCAAGGAAGAGTTGTCCAGATGGGCACGGGTGGCAGGTGGGACACGGGGCCCTGGGTCGCTCCAGGCAGCAGGACTCCGAGGGTCACTGGGCAGTGCTGAGATGGGCTCAGGCACCATAGTGGCCCAGGCAGACGCCCGGGCCGGCGGGGCGTAGGTCTTTCGAGGGTAGCAGAGTGGGGGTGGCTCTGGGATGCTGCGGGCCTCTCCAGAATATGGCTCGTTCCCCTTCAGGTAGGCGTCCTGAGAGTAGGCCTGGCCAGAGACACAGAAGCAGGTGAGCACAGCCAGACAGGTCCCACTAGGCAGGGCTCCTGCAACTCTAGGAGGTCCAGGTCTTCAGAAGGGCACTGAAGGGAGAGAACTAAGCAGGGGCAGGTGGAGTGGGTAAGAGCAGGAGGGTGGGCTCGAGAGCCCAGGGAGGACAAAGAAGAGGCCTTGGAGACAGAGACATACACTCTCTCCAGAAAGAGAGCTGGGATTTCTCTAAGACTTATGACGAGGACAGACTTTAGCCGTAAACTGTTTCCTGGGGTCCTCCCACCAGCCTGGCCACTGCCTCCTCCCTGCTTCTTTTATGTTCAGTGATGCCCACAGCCCCTTGGGTGGAGCTGGGAAGCCCCAGTAGAGACCAGTCAAGGTGGCAGATGTCGGGGAAGAAAGCAGGCAGAGGGGTGTGTCCAGGGTGGGGTGGGCTGCGGGTGGGTGGAGGCTAGAGAGCCTGAGGTCCCTCTAACCCATGGATGGGGAGCTAGGGAAGGCTCCTAAGCCACCAGGGTAAAGATGAACTTGCCCATCTCCTGCTCCCTCAAGGCCAGCTTGGAAGAGAAGCCCGACTGGCTAAGGGGCCTCAGGCCACCTTCTGCCACCCCTAGGCCTGGAATTTGGCGCTGGTTGCTGAGGCTGACGCTGCATTGCTGAGGAGTGACAGGGCTGGCGCCTGGGCCCGACCAAAAAAGGAGGCGGCCCCCAGGGACAGCAGCCTTGTGGCCCTGGCCCAGCCCAGCCCTGGATGAGCGACCAGGGGCCTATCTCAGGGTGAACTATCAAAGGAGGGCAAACCCAAACACACACACCGCACCACAAGGAGACACAGGAAGATACACACCCTGAGACACTCGCACAGCCAACACAATGAGACACACACACACATAACTACCCTCCAGTCCCAGACACAAACATCATGTGATGAGGACCAGCTAACCACACCCCCGCACACTCAGCCCCTCCAGCCGGCACACACAGGGCTGGGGACACACATACCTCTCCCTCCTGCCATCCTGCCGGCTCCCAGGGCTCCTTGCATCACAGCGGCAGCGGCAGCATCCTGCCCGCCCTGCGCCCCCTGCCTGGCTAACCCCCCCACACACACAGCTGCTGCTCTGGTCCCCTCTGTCTGCCCTCCCAGCCGGCTGGCGGCTCCCCGGCCCCCACCGGCTCTCTAGGCGGGCTGGCAGGAGGAGGGAGCGAGGGAGGATGGGTGTGGAGGGGCCGAGCTTGGCTGTGGCGTCAGCAGCTGCTGCTGCCTGATTGGCCTCCAGCCTTGGCTCCCAACCACAGGAATGCCTGGGCCCCACCCTCTGGCTGGCCGAGATGGGGGCGGCTAGTGGAGGCCCCCAGATGCTGACATCTGGGGCTGCCAGCCCACTGAAGACTGGATAGCGGAGCTCAAGACTTCCCACTCTTTGCCCCTGCCAGCTAGTGGGGGGTGTCCCCTAGGTCCCTCCCTGTGGCCCTTTCAAAACTGGTCTCGCCTCAGCCTGGGGGAGGCTGGACCACTGAGATTTGGGGTGAGTCACCCATCTCTCTGAGACCCCATTCTTTTCTCCCCTTCCCCAAGAAAAGCAAGGGGACAATTGAGGTCAGGGGTGGAGGCTCCCAGAGGGGCACGATGCCAAATGTGACACTGTGATTACAGTGATTATAAGAGCACGTCCAGGGCAGAAGCCAGCACGGCGGCGCCCAGGCCTTGGGGCTTGGCCCTCAGCCGCCCCTGGGGGGCAGAGACCTCAGGGGCAAGCAAGCTGGCATCTGGCTGGGACCCATAAGACCAGGGAACTGGGCACTGGACAAAGAGGACTGCCCTGGGTTCTGGGCACAGGACTCCAGGTGTGCTCCATGCAGCATCTGTAGCATCTCCCACGGTGACCAGCTCTGTGTTGTACTCATTCCAGGTATGCTGAGGTGGGGACGGGTCAGAATGCACATCCCCAGTGTACAAATGTTGAGTTTCTTATTTTATGTTATTTCTTGTGGAGGGGGAGATGCTGGGGATTGAACCCAGGACCTTGAGCACACCAGGCAAGTACTCTACCACTGAGCAGTCTCAGCATGTCAATTTTGGATCCTGCAATATTGCTGAGCACAGGTGCTTGAGGTGGGCTGGGCATGTTCTTGGACATGCATGTTGTGATAACACGCCAGTGGGCGTTTGTGTCATGGTGGCAAGAAGTCCAAATATATACATTGTGATAATCAGTAGTGTTTGTGCCACAGGGAACAGAGGTGCTAGTAAGTGTGTCGTGAGGTCTTGAGCATTAGGCAGAGGGATTGTGGCAGATAGTGATGTTGAGGGTGGACTGAGGTGGCACTGAGGATTGTCTGTATTGTGGCCTGGGCCTGGAGGGGTGCATGTGTGTCACGGCATACTGCAAAGTATGGTGTGTTACAGGAAGGGTGGTACTGTGCAGCTGTGTTGTGTACCTGGTATGTTCTGCCTGTGTATGAATGGTGCCCACGACAAGGGTGGAGTGTGATAAGTGCACTGGTGGGGGGGGGGGGGGCGGTATTTGGTGTGTGTATGTGTAAATGCCTACAGAGATACTCTCACTTGGGGCCAGACAGGGAGGGACATGGGCAACAGGCGTCTCTCATAGGAGCTAACAAGAACATGCCAGTCTGGGAAAGCCCGCCAGGCCACCCTCTTTCCAGATACCCTGGCAGCAATCCTGCCTGCCAAAGCCAGCACCTCCCCTCTCCCTAGCTCAGAGCATCCCTGAATGAAGCAACAACAAGCCCCAGCCCAGGGATGGGCCTGGCAGCCCCAATTGGGCAATGTCAGGCTATGTTTCCTTCTGTCTTTCACAGGGGCCAATGCAGGAGTAAGGGCCCAAGGAGAAGGACCATATGCTGCCTCTGGCCTCAGATGCCTCCATGCAGACCACAGCCACAGGACTCACCAGCTGGAGGATGTCCTCATCCTTGGGCATGATGGACAGCTCCAGGGTATCATCGCTACAGAGACAGGGCAGAGGGTCAGGCAAGAGGATCTGGGAAAACAGGATTCCTAACCCACTAGGACCAAGGGGGTAGGGTGGGCTGGGATCTCCTATGGAAGGAGGAAGATGGGGGATGCTCACCTATTCTGGATCAGAGCTATGACCTGGGAGTAGGTCTTCCCGATGACACTTTCCCCATTCACCTTCACAAGCCGGTCTCCTGTGGACAAGGAGTAGGGACTTGTGTAAGGAGCCAAGGGGTATCAACGGCCCCATTGACTACCTCTGTGCCAGGTATGGTTGACAATGGGAGGCAGGGCCTCCCCAACAACTTAGACCCAAGAATCCCACCCTAACCACAGTGAGGGTACAGTGAGCCAGGGAACTAGGACAGCTCACCTGTGCGAAGCCCCGCCCTGTGGGCAGGGCCATCATCCTTCACATTCTTGACAAAGATGGTATCCATGGGCTCCAGGCGGTGCCGGGAGGAGGGTCCTGGTGGGCATCAGCCAGGTTAACTGGGGGTGGCTGCTGAAGGTCACACCCATGCACAGTTACACACACAGGGGACACACACTCAGAGAATGATCACATTCACATGGACACAAGCATACACAGACTCACACATCCACAGGACACTGTAAATAGGGCCACAGATGCAGAGCCAGACAAGAGGCCGCAGCAGGAGAGTGAAAACTTTCAAGAACACATAGAGAAGCCCCTTAAATGCCCACCACATCTCCATCATGTTCTAGAAACCAAGCTACCTAGGAAGTGGAGACGTAGTCTTTGACCTTCCAGAGCCCACTGTCTACTGTCTACTTAGGGAGGTAGAGTCTCTCCCCTCAGCCCCCCACACACACACATACACACGTCACAAGACAAACCAAAGGGTGCCGTGTAAAAGGCCCACATCATCAGGTCCTGAAGATATGGGCACGCACGCACATACCCCCACACACACACACACAGAAATGCCCACACCACAGGCCTAGGGACATACCAACACATCTCCCACCCAATCACCCCTTCCCCAGAGTTGGGAACCCTGGGGGCTTGGGGGCGCTGCACTGCACCTACACTCTCTGCTGTTTGTAGGCCTGTTCTAGAGCAGCTGACTCCTCCCCCACAGCCTATGTCTTCCTTCTGACTCAGGAAGACAGTGTCCCCACGGCTGCCTACAGAAGCCCAGGGCAGGGCAGGAAGTCTGCCTGCTTAGGGAGTTGTGCCTTAAATACTGGGGGGAGCCTGGAATCTGGCAAGGTACCCTTGGGGTAGCAAGGGTGACAGCAAGGGAGTTCAGCCCCCATCTAACAAAGGTTTCACCCCCCGCCCCTCCTTCCAGGATCTCACTCTATCCACAAGGAAGCACTTTTTCTTGGTGTACCCTACCACTGGTCCCCAGGTCCTGCAGTCCCACCTGGACCTTGATCTGTGTTGAAAGCAACTAGAGGGAGGATAGGGGCTAGACGGCAGGTACCCATCTGCCATCCACGGTATCAGACGTCTGCAGAAGGGACAGGCCCACAGGGAGATGAGCATGAGGAAAGAGAGAAGGCAGAGGGGGAGGAGAAGAGACCCAGAGTAGGCCAGGCCAGGAACACAGGAAAAGAGAAAGACGGGAACATTAGTGGAAGTGAGGCAGATGGGGGGACTGCCGGGAACAGAAGGGAAATAGAAGTTGGAGGCTGAGTCCAGCCAGCCCCGCCCCCAGGCCTCCTTACCTCCTCCTCCTCCTCCCACTCTTCGACCTCCATTCTCTTCCTCCTGCAAGGAACAGGGAAATGGGTGTGGCCCTGGTTTTAGCCCTCAGCAGCAGGGGCAGCACAGGGGAAGGCCAGCATCACTGGGTGGGCCCCTCCAAGCTCCCCCTTATCTCCTTTCAACTAGCCAGCAGCAAGGGGGTGGGAGGGCTATCAGCTGGAGTGCCAATTTCCAGGCCAAGTTCCCCAGAAACATGCTAAACCAGCACTGGCCAATCCACCACCCCAGCATCCTAGCTGTCTGGGACCCCCAATCCACGCAGGAACCACATCCCCTTCCCTTGGGAAAATCCAAGGTCAAGGGAGGAGGTTCCACTCACTCAACACAGAAGACCCAGGCAGACACAGATAAGTGGGGGTGACAAGTGCAAACAGTGCTATCGCTCTCAGAGAATGGGGCAGAATGAGCAGGAAGGACTGATTAGCAGTTCTCTGGGAGAGGGGATCTTAAGACAGCTTTGAGAGTGGCAGGGAGAAAGTGTTCTGGGGGAGGGGAATGGAGTGTGCAATGCTTGGTGGCAGGAATCAACAAGCACAAGTGAGGGCTGGATCCACCAGGTTAAAGGAGAAGGTCAATACCAACAAGTGACAGAGATCAGACTAAAACATTCAGGTTTGAAAGGTGAGAAGAGGGAACTGGTGAGGGTGCTTCTGTGGAAGAGAATGGGTACCAGCAGGGCAGAGAATTCTGGTAGCTAGGTGCTGGAGGTCCACTGGGAGGCCCTGGGAATCAAATCCTGTGGAGGTGACAGGGCAGTGGCTTTGGGGAAGAATTAGGACTGAGGGAAAGGAGATCAGAAAGGCCAAACCAGCAAAATATGGCATTTCAGAGCTGGATTGGGCCTTCAGCCCCATCTTGTCCGACTCTCCACAGATACACCCATTTGACAGACAACAGGCTGTGACTTGTTCAAGGCCAATCAGAAACTCACTAGCAGAGTCAGAGTCGGAACCCAGGACTCACTGGCACCCAGCCAGGACACAGTGGGCCGCAGGAAGGCCACTGGGTGCTGCTGGAGAGCAGGTCCTCTGCCCTGCCTCCTCGGTGGGGTGCATGCCAGCTGATGTGAGCTGACAGCAGAGGGCCGGTGGCAAAGGAAGACGGATGCGTTTGGACGGCTGGGCTCCCTGCGGGCTCCCAGGCCAGCAGCAGGAAGGTGGGGAGCACTGGGCCTCCTCCTGCCTCCAGGCCAAGGGCCCCTCCCAGCCCTGTGCAGGTTCTGGAAAAAGGATGGAGGCCTCCCTCGTTGGTCCTGCCCCTGGTCTTCCTCCAGGGGAGGAAGAGCTCACCACAAGGACTATTGCACGGGCTTCTGCTGCTGTCACCCCTCAGCAGGGTCCCCTGGGAGAAGGTGGCAGGGGCCAAGAAGAAGGGAAGGAAGGATGGGGGTTCTGGGGAATTACAGGGCTGGTGTACTTGTGCTTCAAAGTATAGAGCAGTGCCACACACTATTGCCCCCACTTCTGTGCCCAACGCAGCTTCAGCCAATAATGGCTCTGCAGGCACCCCAGATTCAGGCATGAGTGAGAGCTACACAGTGACACGTGCACTTGCCATGGATTCACAGATCTTACACGTACACCAAGAGACACACATGCAAGTCCATGCCCAGCACACCATGCTCACATGCGGGCAAAGAGACATGGAAGCACACAGTGAAATCCAATGCCTTAGTTCTCTGGCAGGTGGGACCAAGGTCCCCAAGGGAGAATCCCCCAACAGCTGTACAGGCTGATCTCAGCCCTGGGGGAAGGGGAGAAAGGGGTTCATTGACTTGGACATAAATCTGTCTCCTCCTCTACAAGAAAAGAGGAGGAAGAAGGGGCAGGGCCCTGGTGCCGAGCCATGGTTGCTGCCTAGATCACCTTCTACCCTCTTCCTCCACTCCTCTGCACTCTCCAGGCCCTTCCCTCTCAGCCCTCAGCCTTGGGTTGGACTGAGGGGGCTTGGTTTCTGAACTTGACATTTATATTAGGGTGAGAAGGGCTCCTAGTGATCAAGGCAACACATGCCCTAAGGTTACTGCAGGAGAAAGAGCCAGGGAGGAGAGACAGCCTGGACCCCACAATGAGTTGGGAGTTGTACAAGGACTAAAATCCTGTGCCACCTTCCCTTTCCAGCATATAGAGCTGTGGCCAACATGGGTCTGGGGCACTCTGGGAGGGGTCTCAGAAGTGTGTTGGGCCAGGCGGGCATGGTGGCACTCAACTGTAACCCCAATGGTTTGGGAGGCTGAGACAGGAAAATCACGAGTTCAAAGCCAGCCTCAGCAATTTATCGAAGCCCTAAGCTACAAGCAAGATCCTAAGCTACTAGTAAGACTCTGTCTCTAAATAAAATGCAAAAAAGAGCTGAGGATGTGGCTCTTTGGCCACATCAAAATGTGGATGTGGCCAAATGTGGTTAAGCACTTCTGGGTTCAATCCCTGGTACCCACCCCCTCAAAAAAGGAAGTGTGTTGAGAGATAGGTTCCTTGATGGCACAGACCGGGAATAGGGACAGCAGACCCAGGTTAGAAACAAGAATCCCAGGAACTCCATCTTCCCAAGCATTTCTTCACTTTCCAGAGACCAGGTCTGGGGGGTAGGACAGAGAGCATTATGGCTCCCCACCATCCTTTTTCCTGAGAAGACCCAGGCCACAGTGGTTAGGAGCTCTGACCACTGTCCCATGGTACAATTGTCCCAGCCCTAGCAGGCACAGCCTCCCAGCAGCCTTCCTCCCAGCAGAAGGGAGTCAGCAGTCCCAGGAAGGACCTTTTCTCTGAGAGGGACTAGTGGGCAAAGGAATCACCCTCCCCCATCAAGCTTCCCAGGGACAGTGAGGACACTGGCGAACTGGGCATACCTTTAGGCTGCAGTGCACGGCAGACTCGGGTGGGTACACGATGAAGTGGCGCAGGGTGAAACCAAAGCCATCCTGGAGACTTTTGTGCAGCAGCAGTGTCCTCGGCCCCTGCCAGGGGAGGGGGCGCCCAGGAGAGCACCCATCTCGTGGGCCCAGAGGCAGCTGTGGGAGCACAGGGAGACAGGATGAGTGCTGCGTGCCCAGCCCTCAGACCTCTGCACCCTGCCTCCAGCCCAGGACCTGAGAGGGACTGTCAGGGTCTGAAGCCCCAGAGAGCCTTTCTGCCTGACCTCTTCCTACCCCCGACTCCTTCTCCTCCCACCATCATCAGCCCAAGAGTTCTTCCTTGTTTTCACCTCAGCCTCCTCTTGATGCCTTTACCCCTAGGGGAATAACTGGCTGTAAACCAGGCCTTCTTTCAGTTCAGCAAACATTTGATGAGCATCTACTATGTACCAGGTGCTGCACACACAGCCTTCCCGCGCAGGAGAGGCCTGCTGCTGTCTGAACAGTTGCAACTCTCACACACCCACACATACACACAGACATGGGCACATACAGACATGCACCTACACACACTGATACATACGCTTGTGCAGACAGAACATGCCACAAACACACAGACAAGTGCACATGCAAATGCACACGTGGATGAGCACACATATATGCTTACATGGACACACACACACGGGCACATAAGCACAGTCTTACTCATGCACAAAGCACAGAGACACACCTACACATAGACAAACACACAGACATATGCTTCGGGAACACATGAGGACCAAGAGTTGCAAGAGAGCAGACAGGACATCAGACAACTGAAGGGACTTCCTGAAGTCCCAGAGTCCAGCCCACAGGCCTGGCTTATTCCCAGGAAAGTGGTGGGGGCGGAGGAGGGGGTTCCCTCTTCCAACCTGCTAAAGTACTTGGGATTCCCTAAGATCTGAAATCAAGGCTTTAGTGGAGCACAAGGGGCTGTTTCTGGGGCAGAAGGCAGAGGAGGACAGACCGTCTGAGGAAGACTCCCTTCAGATCTTCTTCTTGGACACAGAGACCAGTAGCTGATCAGAGGGCATTAGAGAAATTGCACAGGGTGACCAAATGGAGATGAAGGGAGCCAAGGAGAAGCTGCCACAGGAAAAGCCAGGAGGCCTACCCCTGCCCGCCCTCCCTCCCTCATCAGTCAGCCGAAACTGACTGTCACCCCTCAGCCAAAGCCCTAAATAGCAAAAAGCCTCCCCCTATACCCTTAGCAGCCCTCAACCTCCTCAGCATCCTCAGTAGTCCTTGGCTCTAGCAGGAGCCTGCACTAAGGGGAGAAAGACTGGGGGGCTGGGGACTGAGGAAAGAAGCCCCCCAGTTCTGGGGAAAGGACGTTGCACTTCATTGTAAAGCTCCCCTTCCAATAGCTGGAGGAAGCCCCCAAACACCAGCCACCCCAGTGCAGGTATGCTAAGAAGTTCATCCAAGCCTCAACCCACCTTCCTGTTCACACATCCCACGGAGGCCCAGCCAGCACTTGTACCCAGCCCTTGTCCCAGATGACAGAGCCAAGTAGAAGGTACTAGGAGGCTGAGTTTCTAACACGTGATCTAATACGAGATGTAATACAGTCTGGCGCAGATTTGGGGTGGTGTGCTCCCCATCCCCAGAAGAGTCCAAGCAAAAACTGGACCACCCCAGTACAGGAAGCCAGAATCAGGAAATCCAATGGTGTCCCATCAGCTCCTACTTGTCACACAAGTAGTAGTCTCCTCCACTGACTCCCACACCCCATGGGGGTCCAGGGAACAAAGAGAAAATTCTTTGGAAATTCTGCTCTCTGAAATCCCCTGGATTTCCTATCTCTGCTGAGCTGGCAAGGAACTGATCAGGGAGAGAAGAGGACCTGGGGGACCAGCCCCTCCGCTGCCCCTCCTACAGAAACCCCTGTTCCTCCCCAGTGTGGGCGGCCCCCTGCCCACCCCTCACCCAGGCTCAGAGCTGGGGCTGTTTGCAGGGCCCATTGTTTTGCTAGTGTCCTGGATTAAGGTTTAAGCCACCAGCTGCCCCGGTGATGAGAAGTGGCTGGGACAGGTCCCCGCACGCCCCCCGCCTCTTCCCCTGTACATATCCTGCCTGGAGCTGCCAGCTGCCTGGGGGTGCCACTCCCTGGGGGCACCTGCCTGTAATCCAGGACAGTGGGCTTGCCTTCCTCTCACAGTTCCCTCCTAACCCAAGCAGAACTGGCACCCCCTCCCTTATCTCTGCCTCTCTCTTTCCTCTGTTCTTTCCTTCCAGGCCCCCTTCCTCCACCTCTTCCAACTAGGCCCCTGGGAATGTCAGTAATCCCCCTGCCACACCCCAGCTTGAAGAGGAGACACCACAGACCCAGCTAGAACAGGCAACTCCCTATAGGAAGTTCTTCCTTAGATTTAACCGCAATCCTTCATGCATTATACATACATATTTCCTCTCCTCCCCTCTGACCCGGAATAACACTGGATCTTGCTCTCATCCTGAGGGGAAGGGAGGTGACAGATATAAAAACAGAAAGACCCAGCAATGAAAATTAGAAAGGCAATTGAATTTGCTCACAAACAACCCCAACTCTATCTCTCTAATGCAGGCACAGAGACAAGGAGAAGAAGAGGGAAACACTCAGGGGGCCCAGGGACACTACTGATTAAATTCCCCTGGCTCAAATCTATTTCCAAACACAGCCACCCTCATGTCAGGAAAGAGACATCTAGAAATACCAACTAATGATAGAAAGGCAGATGGCCCTAGGCTATAGATTAGACCCAAGTGCAAGAGTGGTGGGTTGGCAACACTAGGAACTAGAACCCAGGAGTCCTGCTCCTCCCCCCAGGAGCATAAAGAGGTCATTGCAGAAAGCACAGTATTCAGGCTGGGCATGGTGCCCACTGTGACTCATGCCCTACCAGCCCGGTAGATCCTGGACATCAGAAATACTGCCCCCAGCCCCACCGGCCTCACACCGACAGCACTCACTACCTGCTGGGGCCCATTCTGCCACCTCAGCCTCCTTGCCCACTAGGAAACTCCGGTGTGCCCCGTGTTCAGGGTTCCTTTCGGGGGAAAGTGGGGTGGTGACCACTGTTAGCGGTGCCTAACTGACCGCTCCTAGATGCCCCATAGTTGAGACGACAAGTTGGTCCCTACCATCCTTCCACTGCTTGCAAACCTAAAGGGCTGAGACAACTGGAGGCCACCATCCACACTGTCAATTCTCATCTAGCACCTCTGGAAAAGCTCCACGCCACTAACCTTGTCACTCTCACCCCGATCTCTCAACTCTTCACACACTCCCCAGTCCAAGGACCTCAATCCCGGAATGCAGGGCGCACACCGCTGTAAGGTCTCAGGGAAGGGGGTGACCCGCTGGCCTCTCAGCCCTGACAAGATCGTCCCTGGCCCCAGTCCCCCATCCTGCTCACCCTGGCCCCGCGCGAACCGGGCGCGAGGCGGTCGCTGTGGCGGAGGTAGGGCAGCCAGAGGCAGCGCGGTTCCGGGGCGCTGCAGTCCACGCCGACGGCGCGCTCCCAGCGCCAGCCCCCGGCCCCCGCGCGCTCCACGCGCCACACGGCGTTGCCCACGAGCGCCGCAGCCAGCGGGGGCCCTCGTGCCCGGCCACCGCCCCGGCCCCAGCGAGCCCCGGGCCTGGCTTCCGGAGTGGGGCGTGTGGCGCGGGGCCCCACGGCCGCTGCTCGGCGCCCAGCGGGAGGCGTTCTCGGCCCCCCGGGCGGCAGGCGGACCCCGGGGGTCCCTGCCTGCCCCCCGGAGCCACGGGCCCGGGGCCCCGGAGCCCCGAGGGGACGGACGGCCCGCGCGGATGGCGGCAGGACGGCTGGAGCGGCGCCGCGCCTCCCGCGCCTCCTGGCTGAAGGCGCCGGAGCTGGGACACGCCGGCGAGTAGCGCAGGGCAGACGCCTCCCCCTCCGGGGCGGCCCCTGTGCGCGGCCGCCCTGATCCCACACACCCACACACTCACACACCCACACGCGCCAAAAGCACTGTACGGTCCCCGCACAGGCATGCACGTACTCACAGACGACACTCTCCCGCGCACACAAAAACTCACACACTACCCAAACCACACACCTTGAACACTTCAGTACACACTCACACAGCCAGCTTCATACTCCCAGAGAAGCACATTCACACGTGCACTGCAGGTGCCTCACAGAGCTGCACACACGTCAACATCCTCCCTTCTTCGTACAGGCTGCGCCACGCACCTATCCCCCTGATACCCTCTGTCCACATACCCCACAGAAACACACTGGTCAGCATACCCACTATTTTCCTGAAGGTACACCAGACCCCAACAGACCCCATAGACCCCATCTACCCACCCCATGCAGTCAGCTGGTTGACAGGCACTTCCTGCAGACCGCACTCCTCCATGCATCTCTGTCACGTCCACTCAGGTCTCTCACATACACTGCCCAGCACAGAGCACTGTGCCCACTCTACACCCCATGCCAAAGTGATTAGGTACACCCCAAGGCTACAAGTGGAGCCCCCATCCCCTCACTTCCATGGGGAACTGTTCCATGCATCTTCCCTAGGACCCCTGCCCATTAGCTGTAGCAGAGGGACCACCACTGAGCCCACAATGGACTCCAAGCTGGCCCCTAGCCCACCTTCCAAATGTGTCAGACAGGAAGCCCCATGTGAGTGCCAGGCCCTGGCCTCCTCCCCTGTCCTGGCTCTCTCTCTTTTCCCAGGCCCTCTCCCCTTTCTGGGGTGGGCTGGCAGGGGCTTTGGCTAGTGTGTGTGGAATCATCACCACCATTTCTATCACACTTGACTGTTTATAAACAACATGCTTGTCACTACAGCCACTCACTGTGACCCAGGGCCATTGCTGTGGCCCAATTTGTAGAGAAGAAAACAAGACCCAAGAACACTGTTTGCTATGACAGTACAGGGCCACCAACCCCAAAGCCACTCATTTCTACTTTGGATCTTACTGGGGAATCCTAGCCAGTGGCCAAGGAATGGGTATGGCTCCAACCCATCCCGCTCCCAAATCTAGGAGGAGTCTGAGAGGAAGAGTCACAGGCTTGAGCCTTTTGGGAGGAGCTACCAAAAGGGAAACCCAAGAGTCGGACTCCCTCTTCCCACCCCCATCCTGTCATCCACTGTTCCAGGGAAGACCTGCCAGGATGGTGGCCCAAGAGAGGTACTTGGTCTAGAAAGGGAAGGGGAGGTGGAGGGGTTAAGGGAGGAAAAGGAGGAAGGTGAACTTGGAGCAGTGGGAGAGAAGAGAGTGGGGACGGAGGGAGCAGAGGGGAGGTGGAGGGAGAGGAGGGGAGATAGAGGGAGGACCCTGGGGTGGGTAGGATCACTGAGGGATCACTGAGGGAGACAGAGAGGCGGAAGGGTAATGGTGAGGCCTGGGGCGGTCCCTGTGTCAGCCAGGGAGCGGTTTTGTTCTCCTGTTTCCTGTTTGCTGCTTGTGGGCCCCATGCAGGAGCTGGACCCCCACCCCCACCCTGGCGGAAGCCCTACGGGAAGAGCAAGGCTGCCCACAGCTGAGTCAGGAGACTTAGGGGGCAAGCGGGAAAGGACCAGAGTCAGGGACATCGAGGGTAGTCAGGGACAGCAAAGACACAGGATCTCCATCCCCACCCTCTCCCGGCCCCTCAGCCATCTTTTCTCTTGCTGCAATCCATTCTCTAGACCTAAGGAAGTGAAGGACTGTCGCCTCTTGTGACCCATGCACCAACATGTGCTGCTTATGCCTCAAGATTAGAATATTATCAAGACTGCAGAGGGTTCTGGAGGCTGCAGGAAGGAGAGAGGTGGAAATGGGGCCTGAGGTTTCTGTGCTATGCCTACGGGGAGCTTGAACTGATGAGCCATATACCATGTCCGCCTCCTGCCCTCTGAGCTGGCAGGGGCAGAAAGGCCTGGCGATGAAAGCAACAGATTCCCCCAGGGCACCGTACCTCCTCCAACCAGCTGCTTCAGCAGGGACTTCCTTCTGGAGGGTGTGGGTGCACACAGTAGGGCCTCAAAGATGGTACATGGTTTGAATAAATGATCCTCTAGGGCTGTGGAGCCAGCTCCCTCCCCCCATTTCCTCTGGGAAAGGAATGTGGGGTGGGCCCCAGAGGGCCATGGGGGAGGGGGCCAAGGGCTGGGAAATACCAGGCGTAGCTGAGATTCTATTCCAAGCCTTCCTGCCCAGCGAGTCCTCCCCCCACACCCTGCCCAGCTTCCTCCCCCCCATCAGGAACTACCCAGCTGAGCAGTCTCTCCCATCCCCCACTAGTTTGTCCAGCTTGCAAAATATGTTCAACCTCTTCTTCTAAGGGTCCCTGGGAAGTGGCTTAGAGGCTGCACCCCCAAATGGAAGGCATCCCATGCTGGTCTTCCCTATCTCCCAAAGAGATATCACCCTTTAATACTGGAAGCTACTTTCACTTGTTCTCATTTGACCTGTACTCTAAACACTGGATTTCCAGGGATTATTCTTAATACCCATTTTTTAGTTACAGAAACTGAGGCTCAAAGAGGAGAAGTGATTGGTTCAAGGCCTCACTTTTATGAAGCTGGGATCCTGTCACAGGGTTCTAACCCCTAACCCAGATCTCTTTCCATCACCCTCTTGCTAATCCTTTCAATCACACTTTGAGTGGTGTTGCTCCTGTCAGAAGCTGGGACACCTTGGAGACTAAGGCAGTCTCAGTCCCTGCCCTCTTTCCGAGACTTTTATAGTTCTTTCAGGAATGTCTTCCAGGTCCTAAAACCTTTAGGAGTCTTTAAGTTCCAGACTCAGGCCCCCCAGCCAGCTGCTTTGGCCTCCACCAAGCGAGTCCTTCCATCAGTCTCAGGGCCTCTTCCCTCTGGGAAGAGTGTGAGGGTGGGCCCAGGCCTCCCAGGAGAGGGGGGCTTGCTTGGAGGAGCCAAAGCCTGCAATTGCCATGGGGAGCCAGGCAACCGGGAACTGGGGAAGGGGAGGAGAACATCCTGGAGCCGGAGGGCAGGGATATGACAAAAAGGGAAACTGATACTGCCACAGGGAGTGTGATTCAGGAAGCAGAAGAGAGGGGTTCAGGGTTAACTCAGCCTGCTTTTCCTTCCTCTGGCTTGCTCAGCGCCTTCTCCTAGAATGTAGTCCCCAAACCACAAGGTGACCAACAATACTCCCATCCCCAAAGAATCATCCAGAATTGATGAAGCTCCAACTGGTCTCCAACACCACCAAACACCAACTCCTAACCACCCCATGACCTCACACACAGACAGGGCAAACCCACCAGCTGTGCCATCCCAAGCATGCAGGCCTGCAATACCCAGCACATGCCCTCCTGCCCACGCTTCTGACCCCTGCCCCAGTCTCCTCCCTCAAGGGCAGCCGCCTCCTCAGCCCTCCTCCACCCTTTACCCCCATTCAGATGCCTGGTTCCCAGCACTGCTGGCTACAGGCTCCCACCTGACATGCCCCAACAGGCCAAGCTGATGAGCCGGCCAAGCAAGCCTGCCTCCCCAGCAGCCTCAATGTGCACAAAACCCTGCATCATGAGAGCTTGAGACACTGCTCTGGGCCTGACCAGTGGGCAGTGGATGGTTCAAATGGTCTCCACAGACCCCATGCTCTCCCCTTCTAGGGCCACTCCTGCCCTGGGTTAGGATAGGATGTGACATTCCACTCCCTCTCCCTCAAAGTGGGTCAGAGCCAAAGAAGGCTGGGCAGAGGTAGTTACCTATCATGTGAGACATCCCACCACCATCTTGGGGTGGGGCTGAGACAATCCCAAATAGTGGTTAGCAGTGGCCTCTGGAGTACTCTGGAGTCCAAGACCCCAGGGCCTGTGTCCCAGTCTCCACCTTCTTTAGCTGTGAGACCCTGGTGTGTTACCCAACCTCTTTGATCCTTGACTCTTCACCAATAAAATGGCGATGGTACTGCCTTCCACCTTAAAGGTCATTGGGAGGATTAAGTCAAAGCCATAGCACAGGCCCAGAGCACATAGTAGGGATTTAATAAATGCCAGGGGTTTCGATTGCCTTTTGGATGATCACTGTCTCACACCCAGTCACACTTTTATCCAGACACCCAGGCACTCACAGACCCAGGCAAAGTCATTGGCACAGACATCGCCACACCTCCCTCCAATCCCAGTCTCCCACAGGCTCCTGCCATGCCAATGCCTCCCAAGCACCCAGATCCTCAGGAGCTTCCTGTTCAGAGCAGTAGAACTTCTGCAAACCCAGAGTCCTGGCTTACAGGCCTTTGGGGAGCATGGGAAGAGTGGGCTGACATGAGAACTCAGGATAAGGCTGCTCCTAGCAGGCAAGGAGCATGGCAAAAGTGCCAGACTGGCTGGACCTCCACCCAACAGGAGGGCTGGTGGCCGCCTGAAGGACGCCGAGGGAGGGGAGACCAAAGGGGAGCATCTTTGCTCATGGTGGGAAATGAGCACTTGCAGGAGAGGGTGAGCCTGGAGCCAGCCACAAAGTAAACACCAGGGTCATTGCTGGGCAACCACAGGCGGCCGTGGGACAGAGCCCGCCCCAGACCCTCTCCACCCCAGTTCACTCCACCCAGCAGTTTCTGGGCAGTCTTAGGCCCTCTGTATGTCCATTTCAGTCTCTGGGCCTGTCTGTGCACTCCCCAAATGGAAGAGGCTATGCCTCCCCCCTCAGACTGGGAGCTCCCTAAGAATGAGAGCTCTCTCCACCCACCAAACATCACTCTTGGGTCTCCTGGAAGGCATGCATGGCCTACGTTTTTCCCCCAGATTGGAGACCGCTCCAGGGCATGGCTCAGTACCCTCCACTGGACCGACAGATCTCTAAAGATTTGATTTTCAAAAATGGATTGTTAAGGTACAGTGGCACACACCTGTAATCCTAGCCACTCAGGAAGCTGAGGCAAGAGGATGACAAGTTCAAAGCCAATCTGGTCAGCTTGGCGAGACTCTATCTTAAAATCAAAAAATAAAAAGGACTGGGGATATAGCTCAGGGGTAGAGCATCCCTGGGTTCCATCTCAAGTACTGCAAAAGAAAAAAATGGATATGCTCTAGTGGTATGTGATTTTCAAAAATTATCTGTGGATGGAGAAAAATTAAATATACAATTGCCATATGATCCAGCCATTCCACTTCTAAGGAGAAGTAGATAAACAAAAATGTGTATGTGCATATGATAGAAACGTGGCAGAGCCATACAATGGGATATTATTCAGCCTTAGAAAGGAATGAAATTCTGAGACATGCTTCAATGTGGATGAGCCTGGAACACATCATACTACATGAAATCAGCCAGACACAAGAGGACAATTATTGTACTATTCCACTTAATGAGACATTTATATCCACAGAGACAGAAAGTAGAATGCTGGTTGCCAGGGACTGGGAGAATCGAGAATGGGGACTTACTAATCAAAGGTTATAGAATTTCAGTTTGGAAAGATGAAAAAAGTTCTGGAGATGGATGGTGGTGCATTTGCACAATGACATAATACACTTAATGCCATATGACTATACACTTAAAAATGAATTTTTAAAAAATATTTTTTATTTTTTTTTAGGTGGACACAATATCTTTATTTTTTAATTTTATGTGGTGCTGAGGATCGAACCCAGTGCCCTGCGCAAGCCAGGCGAGCACGCTACCTCTTGAGCCACATCCCCAGCCCCTGATTTTTTTTTTTAAAAAAAAAAAACAGGGCTGGGGCTGGGGCTCAGTGGTAGAGCAGTTGCCTAGCACATGTGAGGCCCTGGGTTCAATTCTCAACACCACATAAAAATAAACAAATAAAGGTATTGTGCCCAACTACAATATATTATAAAGAAAAAAAAAAAAAAACAGACTCAGGATGTAGGCTCTGGGTTCAATCTCTAGCACTGTTAAAAAAATAAAGGGAGGTGTGTGAAATAGTAAATTCCATATTCATAAATAATATATAAATAATAGAAAATACTCATAAATAATTTAAAAAATCAGGAAGCCACAGTGGTGCACACTTGTAACCCCAGCTACTTGGGAAGCTGAAGAAGGAAGATCACAAGTTTGAGGTCAGCCTGGGCAACTTAGTGAGACCTTGTCTCAAAATAAAAAATATAAAGGGCTAGGGGTGTAGCTCAGTATTAGAGTGCCCCTGGGTTCGATCCCCAGCACTAAAGGGCAGGGGGGAGCAGGAGTAGGAACAAATGAACAGGTCTCTGCCTGGCACCAGGAGCAGGCCCTGCCCACAGAGTTTGCCCAGGATAGCTGAACACTGCCTGCCTGGAGGACCTGTCCCTCCCACCCCTCAGTCTGCACCTTCACACTGCTCTTATTGTCATCTTCGGGGTCCTAGGGATCCTTGCTCAGGAGAAGCTCCCAGGCTGTGGAGAAATCTGAACTTCTGCACAGGAGGTCTATGGATTGATGGGGGCCTATCACCCATCAGGCTGGATGGAGGGAGATACAAACTCTTCCATGTCCTGACCTAACCCACGGAGTGCACACACACATCTGTTTCAACCCCCCACAAGCTTAGTTACCATTGTACCTTATACACAAAGGGTGTGCCAGCAGAGACCTGTCCCTGTCTTCACAGGCTCCAAGGAAACTGCCATACACTGAAGAATACATTCTTGTCATCCAGCCAGTAGGGCGGGCAGGTTTGTGGGCCACAGAGCCCCCTGCTGGCCCAACTCTGGCACACCTTCTGCCCTTCCAGCAAGGGATTCTCATTCCTGAGTATGCTCCCCCCACACATGGCATTCTCCAGGCCTTCAGCCCCAGCATCTCCTCTCCCCACCTCCCACAGAGATATGTCCCCTGCAGAAGCATAGATCATCTGTGGAAACTTGGGGTCTCTCTTTGGTCCAGATATACTGAAGGAGAAGCCAAAGACCCTTGTTAGGGTCTAGACTAGATGGAGCAAGAGGCAGTTATTTCCAGAGGCAGGAGATTGCTTGTGATGATGCTTCTCCCAAATCATCACATCCATTCCCCAGGCTGGACATCTCAGTTCAGAGGAGGCTGAGAACTCTGCATGTGAAGCACACTTTGGTCCCCCTCGAGAAGTTCTTCCTATTATTTGACCACCTGGGCAGAGGCAACAGGTGCACCCACTGGTTTCTTTCAGCTCAGTCCTAGTCAAGCTGAGACCACATTCCCTCCCTGGGCAGGTTTCAGCAGATTCCGAAAGTCTCCCCCAGGGCACATGGGGCTCCCTGCAAGGAGAGGCTCTCAGCCCCACCCCTGAAACCACCCACCCCCTCACCCTAGCTCTGCCTGACCTGCCCAGGTTCCCCTTCACACATGGCCCTACCTGTGAACTGAACCTCCCCCTAATCCAAACTGTGATGCAGCAGAAGCAGCTGAAAAGATAAAGGGGATGGTGGCTCTGCAGGTGGGAGCTGGGATGGCTTCTAGGCTAGGCTCTGTCGTCAGAAAAGGACAGACACATCGTCTCTGGCCCACACCCAAACCCCTGCATCAGCTTGCCTGGTCCCATACCTGGCACAATAGAGATAGAAAACTGATGTGGGTGTGGTGATGCACGCCTGTAATCTCAGCAGTTTGTGAGGCTGAGGCAGGAGGATCCCAAGTTCAAAGCCAGCCTCAGCAATGGCAAGGTGCTAAGCAACTCAGTGAGCTCCTCTCTAAATAAAATACAAAACAGGGTTGGGGCTGTGGTTCAGTGATCGAGTGCCCCTAAATTCAATCCCAGCACCCCCCTCCCCCCAAAAAAAGAATAAATAGACAACCGAGTGCTTGCTATGTATCAGGCACTACCTTGTCAACAGCAGAAGGCTCTTAAAACAGCCTTCCCATTGCCTGGACCTCTTGGCCCCCACCCAGTCCAGGGCTAGGTAAGAACACCAGGCTCACCCACAGGGGATGGAGGGGTCAGGATAGGAGGTAGCTAAGGCCTGCTGTCCCAGCATTGAGAAAGGGCCACACTTGCCAGTATTACTGGCTCTGTTCCTTTTCTGGTTGTGGGACATCAAGATCATCACTCAAGCTCACACGGATTTTCTTATTTGTTCAATTACAAAATAAAGGCAGGGAGAGTAGCCTGGCCAAGTTACCAGGAACATATTCTAAGAACTAATAAATGAGGAGATTCACTGCGCCAGTCCTATGTCCCAGCATCAGGAAGGCTCTGCTTCCCAATGTCTCCCAAGCCTACGTATTTCTTTACTTCACCACCTTACTCCAACCAAGCTGCTCTGTGTGACACCCTCTGGTCTTTGACAGTCCAATGATTTTTTTTTTTTTTTTTTTTTACTATTATGACTACCAGGCTCTGTGGGACACGCCTCCAGCCTCCACACCCACTACTCCCCCTTTCTCCATGCTCTGGCCACCCTGGCTTCCTCCAGTTCTTGTGAGGACTAGGCAGACCTTCCAGCCTCAGGTCCTTTGCACATGTTATTTCTGGAATGCTGTTTTACCTTCTCCAACTCCTTCCCTATCTCACCAAGGGGCAGTCTCACTGTTGCCCAACCTAGAACTCTCAGCAAAAATACAGCTCAGATACAAAGATACATCCCAGATACAATTCCTCAGACCAGGTTAGGTCCTGGCACACTCTCTCATTATCAGTGTTTACATATTTTTTTCTTTTTTTCCAGTATTGGAAATTTAACCCAGAGCCTAGCACACTAGATAAGCACTCTACCTCTGAGTTTTATCCCTAGCCCTTCTTTTTAAATTTAATTTATTTTTTACTTATTATTATATTATTATTTGGTGCCAGTGATTGAACCCAGGGTGCTTAGCCACTAAGCCACATCCCCAGCCCTATGTTGTATTTTATTCAGAGACAGGGTCTCACTGAGTTGCTAAGTGCCTCACTTTTGCTGAGGCTGGCTTTGAACTCGTGATCCTCCTGCCTCAGCCTCCCAAGACTCTGGGATTACAGGTGTGTACCATTGCACCCAGCACTGGTTCTATTTTATTTTGAGACAGGGTCTCTTTAAGTTGCTCTTCAACATATGGTCCTCCTGCCTCAGCCTCCTGAGTAGCTGGGATTACAATTGTGTGCCACCATGTCCGTTAGTGCTTATGCATTTATGAGGCTATTTGACCAATATCTCCCCGTCAGCCTTGAGTCCTGGAGGGCCAGGACCATGCTTGCTTTGCCAAGGACCAAGCACAGAGCACAGGAGGGCACAGCACACTGTTTCTGAACATAAGGGAATGAAGAAGCCTGTCAGTGGGAGGTGACTCCCCAGGAGAGTCTACCTGGAGCACCCAGGAGGGTCTACCTGGAGCAGGGGGCTTCCACTCTTTGCACCCCCACTCCTTCCTCAGCAGGAATTTGTGCAGAAGTAGGGGTCCTGGAACGAGGAAGTAAGGACAAGGGAGAGAAGAGCCGCTGCTTTCTCCCCTGTAGCTCTGTGCCTCACCCCAGTGGCCCCCTCCAGCCACCTGGCCGTTCTTGCTGGGGCTCAAACATGCCACACCCCTGTCCTGGGACTCAGGGTTTGCCCACCACATCCAGGCTCCCGTCTGCCTGTAGCTGATCTCCTACCCGCTACAGCTCAGCCTGACAGTTTCTGAACAGCTTCCCCAACTCTCAACCTGAGGAATTTGCCAGAGTCCCATAGCTAGTGACACAGAAGACACATAGGTGTGTCTCCGTGCGGTACTCTGGCAGGGCCAGGGCTCTTGGCCACCTTATCTCATGCCTCACTGCTACCAGTTTCTTCCTCTAGGAGGGGCCCGAAGGCACGCCCTTCTCCGGGACCTCGGTTTCCTTATGCGCACTCAGCCACGATGTGGCCGCTAGGACTTGAGATTTCAAGAAAATTGGCTGAGAGCGTCAAGGTGGGAGAGAAGGTGGCGGTGGGGAGGGGAGAGGGGAAAAGAAGAGAGAGGAGCGGAGGGGGAGGAGGACGAGCCGCCCAGACGGCAGAAACTCCAAGTATGCGAAGTACGCCGGCCCCTGAGCTATGAATAGTGCCGCCAGGCTCGCAGCCCAGGGCGCCCTTCCCGCAGCCCCCACCCCACCTTCCCAGGCGGGCTTTGCACCGGGTGCCTAGGAAGCGCACTTCTGGGGATGGGAGCTGAGCTGGGGGATGAAGGGTGTGGTCATGCAAATGAGACACAAATAAAGAGCTGCAGGCATCTCTGATTGGAGGATCCCTGCCAGTCCTGGAACGTGGGCAGAGTTGGCATTCAACAAAAGGCAGTGCCCAGCCCTGGGTCACCAGGCAGGCCCCTGCTACCCCAGCGTGGCTGCATTTCCCAAGCCTGGAGATCTCTTCTGGTCATTCATGGCTGAAATCCCAACCATGCAGTATGGTTTCTGGGATCCCCTCATTCTGTCAATGCCCTAGTAGGCTCTGCCTCCTTAGGACACCATCCCTGACCCCCCCAGCATCATGAGTCAGACTCACTTTCTGAAGCTACCAGTTCTGATACACAACTGGGCGCTTGACAAATCACAGCTGCCCTAGTCCCTTTTCCTCATCACTGACCACAATGGGACACAAGTTGAGCTCAGAAGCAGGAGACACAATACGACCCGGCCCTGCTCTTGTGTGCCCTCAAACAAATCAGTAATGTCAAAGCCATGTTCCCCTTCCTCTCATTCTGGGTCTGCTGACTGGGCGTCACCAAGGGCCTGGCACTAGGCAGGGGATGGACATGACAGGACACTAGGGAAAGAAGTCAAAGAATCCAGGCAGAGTTCAGGTCTCACCTGGGTGATCCTGGTCAAGTTCTTTCCCTCTCCAAGCCTCAGTCTCCTCAGCTATAAAAGCAATATTTGAGAGGACTCAGTCTGAATGCCTAGCACATGGCAGTCACTAAACAAACCTGGTACAGCAGTCCACAAAAGGACTTTAAAAATTAATAAAGGCAGCTCCTGACTTCATAAAGAACAAAGAGATAAGACATGCATGAAATAAAGGAACCGTAGAGCATAGTGTTTAAAAGTTCCTACTCAAGCGAGGCACCGTGGCACACGCCTGTAATCCCAGCGGCTTGGGAGGCTTAGGCAGGAGGATTGAGACTTCAAAACCAGGTTCAGCAAAAGGGAGGTGCTAAGCAAGTCAGTGAGACTCTGCCCCTAAATTAAAAAATACAAAATAGGGCTGGGGATGTGGCTCAGTGGTCGAGTGCCCCTGAGTTCAATCCCGGGTGCCTCCCCTGCACTGCCCTCAAAAAAGTTCCCAAACACAGCCAGGTGTGGTAGGGCACACCTGTGATCCCAACCATTTGGGAAATTGAGGCAAGAGGATCACAAGTTCAAGACCAGCCTCAGAAACTTAGTTAGGTCTGAAGTAATTTAGCAAGACTTTGTCTCAAAATAAACAATAAAGAGGGTTGGGGGGTATAGCTCAGTGGTAGAGTGTCCCTGGGTTCAATCACCAGTGCTGGGGGGAAAAAAAAAAGTTCCTAAACATGGGCTGTGGATATAGTTCAGTGGCAGAGCACGCATTAGCATGCATGACATCCCGAGTTCAATCCTCAGTGTAGGGGGTGTGGGGGGATTCCTAAACAGGATTAGGAGCAACCTGGGTTTGAGTCCCAACTCAGTCCCAATTTCTAGCTGTGTCCTTGGCCAAGTTACTAATGTCTGTTAGGACCTCCCAGCAAACATCTCTCAAGCATTGGCAAGCTTCATCTCCTCAGTGAAGTCTCTTATCCGCAGAGCTGGAGCATCTCAAAGTAGGAAGGGCTCAGTCCATGATGACTGATAGAACCCTGGGGTCCTCCATACTACTCAAGAGCAAACCCCAAACTGCACACGGACTCACAGAGAAGCAGAACATAATCATACTCTACATTCACCATTGATCACATCTTCCCCTCTCCTTCATTATGCCCACCCCTACTTGAATTTCAGGGCTCATCTCACGAGAGGTAGGTCCACCATTCTGGGGTGGGCAATGTTCTCCCAGGTTCTTTCTTATCAAGGAATAGAGCAGAGACCACAAGGACAGGCTTAGTATTCAGAAAGGCCCAGTTTTGTTTTATTTCATTTTATCCCATTTTAGTATTTATTTATTTGTTGGTTTTTGTGGTACTTGAAATTGAACACAGGGGCACTCTATCATTATCTTTTTATTTTTTCCTTTTGAGAAAAGTTCTCACTGAGCTGCTGAGGCTGGCCTCAAATTTACAATCCACCTGCCTCAGCCTCCCAAGTAGTTGGGATTACAGGTGTGTGCCATTACACCTAATTGGGACCCGGTTTTAAATTCAGATGACCTTGATTGAAGTTATTTACCCTCTTAAGATCTTTGTTCATGCGTCTGTAAATATGTAATCACTCCATGATGGTCCTTGAACATTGATCAGAAGGTGTTTCACTAAAGAATTCTCAATGTGGAGCCAGGTACAGGGGCTCACGCCTGTAATCCCAAAGCTGCTTGGGAGGCTGAGGCAGGAGGATTGTGAGTTCAAAGCCAGCCTCAGTAACAGGGAGGTGCTAGGCAACTCAGTGAGACCCTGTCTCTAAATAAAATACAAAAAAGGGCTGGTGATGTGGCTCAGTGGTTGTGTGCTCCTGAGTTCAATTCCGGTATTCAAAAAAAAAAAGAATTCTCAACTTGTGGGGATGGGGGTGTAGTTCAGAAGCAGAGCACTTGCCTAGCATGTGAAATGCACTGGGTTTGATCTCCAACACAGAGCGGGGGGGATCCTCAAATTAAATA
Source organism: Marmota flaviventris (assembly GCF_047511675.1). Lineage (NCBI taxonomy): Eukaryota > Metazoa > Chordata > Mammalia > Rodentia > Sciuridae > Marmota > Marmota flaviventris. Next base: position 54,781,537 of record NC_092514.1, on the reverse strand, counting down.
TAGACTTGGAAAGAGGAGATGAGGAAAGGAGATTAATCATATCACCAAATGCTTTTTAACCAACCTCTATGGCAATTCGACTCAGTGACTCTGCTTCCATCTTTAAACTTTAGTTAACATTTTGTGACCATATTCTGGCTCACACGACATCACAGGAAGACAGCAGCCTGTATCTGCAGGCCTGAGACTGTCTCCCCAGGCAGATGAGACCTTTCTGACATGAACATTTGGGGAAGGGGAGCCCCGGGGAGCATTCTGAATTGGCAGGTAGTGGAAATGCAGTCTCACAAGCCATGTTTATAAAGCCTGAGTGGAGAGTTTTTGTCTGGCTTTGGGGCAGTAGGAAAAGCAGAAAAGGAACACTGTGAGGGCAGGGCTGGGTCTCATTCATCCAGGCTTCAGGAGCCAGAAAGTACCTGGAATAGGAGGTGATGGGAGTCAAGGTCACCCACCCACTAAAGACCCTTTTGCTCTAAGAGCTGGCTCAGGCACTGACTTACCCACACTGCTGCCTCCTATACTGCCCTGGCTGGAATTAGGGAGAGAGCAGGAGGGAGTCCTTATACCAGCCCTGCCTGGGAATGCTCTCAGCACCCCCAGGCGACACCTGGTCTCTTAGATCAATCTTTCCTTAGCACTGGGGACCTGAGTCTCTGGAAGCCACTGAAGGAGGAAAAGGCCAAGTGGGGAAGGAAGAGGAGCTTTCTCCCTCTCACCAGCAGCCCCAGCCTAGTAGTATGGCCCTATTCCCTGTGTTCCCCCTCCCCGGGGCTCTGGGCCCAACCTCAGCTGCCCCTGCAACACTCCTCAGGTGCAGCAGGTTGGAGGGGCTCGGGGCTAGGCTCCATTAGAGCTAATGAGGGCGCAGCTCTGCAAATGCCAGCACAAGACAGAAGGGAGCACCAGAGTAGCCCCCAGCCCCCCAAGCCTCCACCCTCATGCCCGCAGCTCCTCCCCCACTCTTGGGGAAGAAGGACAGTGGAGGGGGGGCATGCCTCTGGAAGACAAAAGGGGGATTAGAAGACTCTTCCCAAGTACAGCAAGGACAGTCATGCATCACTTAATGACGGGGCTATGTTCTGGGAATCACTGGGTGATTTCATCACCATGTGAACATCAGACTGTACTTACACAAAACAAGGCATCTGGAACGTCACCAAGCGATATAATCTCTCGGGACTATCAACATACAAACACGGTATTATCTCACTGATGGAAAGGTGACATGGCGCGTGACTGTACAGTATCACGATGCCGAGGAGAGATGGGCTGTGGGGGCATAAACTAGAAAACAGCATCAGGGTGAAGCAGGGTTCTCACCTGGGCTGCCTAAGGCTCCCCTGTTCCCTGCTCAGCTCCAAATCCCAGAGGTGCCCTTCCTCCTCAAACTCTGGGAACCCACCAACAGAAAACTACTCCTTCCTCCCCCTCTTCCTGGCCTCACAGCAGCAGGTCAGCATGGAGAGACCTTTGCCTCCCTGCTTTTCTCTGTTCCTTCCACCTTTGCCTGACCCTCTCCTTTGCCCCAATCCCCTGGGCTTAATCTTTCTATAGGGGCCTTCATAGGGCAAATGAGGAGGCAGGGGCAGGCTGGTATCCACGTTCCTCCAGTTGAAATACACAAAGACATGACCCCGTCTTCCCTCCCTCTCTTTTGCAAAATAATCCAGTTTCTCCACATTGAAAATGAGGAAGCTGTGGTGGAGGGTGGAGGTCTCCATTCAATCACCCTTTCCAGCCCTTCGAAGGCGCTGAGGAGCATCCAGATGGGTCAGGTCCCCACCCTCCTCCTCCCCCCAGGGCTCCAAGTCCCCCAACTCCTCCAGGAGCTCTTGCGCCCCTTGAGGACATGAACCAAGAAGCAGCAGCTGCAAGTTCAGGAGCCCAGCATCAACAGAATCACACTGGACACTGATAGAAATCAGGCTCAGAGCCAAAATGAACTCTGCTCTTCCCTACGCTGACCACCACGTGGCCAAGACCCCGGGTGGTTGTCCTCCCACATGGCTCCCACATGTTCCCCCAGCCGCCACATTCCTCTGACCCATATGCCTCCTGCTGGCCTGCCCGCCTCACTGAGGCCAGCACCGGGGCTCTGTCATCCCTTTGCCTTGCCCCAGCTTGTCTCTCTTCCCAGAGATTCAGGGTGAGCTTTGAAAGGGTCAGTTCAAAGAGGACCTGCTTGTGGAAGGCCCAGCCAGACCTAGGGCTGGTTCCTCGGCCAGATTCCTGGCAGCTGGGGACAAAGGCCCCACTGTTCCCCCGACCCTCGGACGCCCCCAAATGCACTGGGCATAAGAAGGCTTTCTTTCCCCAGTTCCGCTCCTCACAGGCCCGGGCTCTTTGCCATAGGGAGTAGCCCTGGTCCCTCTTCAGGAGAGGCTGGGGGTGGGGAAGAGGGAACTCCTAATTTCCCCATCCCCACCACCATGCACCCAACCCCTTGGGGCCCACGGGATAACGAAGCAGCCCTGGGGCCAACTTCAGGATCAGGGACCCAGGTTCCTCTTGGCCCCTCAGCCACCAAGCCCTTCCAGGCCTGAAATAGTTCCCTGTCTTCTCCCACTCACCAGATCCATACCCATCTCCTAGGACTACTTCTCCTCTGAAGAGTCACCCAGCCCAAACCAAAGCAGCCACTCTTAGAAGGCCTCAAGAGGCTGGGTGTCTGTCCCCCTTGCCACCTGGTCCCCAATGGCAAGAAACCAGGAGATAGTTCTCCAGTTGCCTATCACACAATGCTGGTCAGAAGCAGGGACCTCAAGGTTTCTGTGCCCAGCCTCTCACCCAGTGCCTGAACTTTCTGTAGAGAGTCCTCATCATTGTCCAGCCTGAGCTTGCCCACTTCCAAAGATGGAGGCCTCACTACCCCCAGGACCTGCTCATTTCCTCTTCTGACCATAAAGGGTCCTTTATATTAACCAAAAGTGTGATGTTATTTCCATCCTTTGATTATTGTTTAATACAGTCACTATCAATATTTGAGCTTACCAAATATCAGTCACATTAGCTGTACTACCTCACTTAGTCCTCTCAATAATTTTCTTTTTTGGAGGAAGAGGGTACTAGGAATTGAACCCAAAGGTACTTTTTCCACTGAGTTGCATCCCATCCCCATTTTATTTTAAGACAGGGTTAAAATTGCTTAGGGCCTCACTAAGTTGTGAGGCTCGAACTTGTGATCCTCCTGCCTCAGCTTCTCAAGTTGCTGGGATTACTGGCGTGTGCCACCTCATCTGGCTCTTCAATGCTTTTGAGGGATTTTTCAGGGATAAGAAAACTGAGCCTAAGCTGGTTTTGGTGGCATATGCCTGTAATCCCAGTGACTCGGAAGGCTGAGGATTGAAGGCTTGAGACCAGCCTGGGCAATTTAGCAAGACACTATCTCAAAATAAAAATTAAAAGGGCTGGGAATATAGTTCAGTGGTAGAGCACCCCTGGGTTCAATTCCTAGAACTGAAAGAAAAAAAAATAAGAAAACTGAGGCTACAACAATTAAGTTGTCCAAAGCCACACAGTGAAAAAGGGGCCGAGTGAAATCTGAACCTCAGCAGGCTGAAGTAGGGCCCCAAGACTCACCCACAGGGTGCTCCTGCCTCCCATGCCAGGACGAGGCCACTCATCTGTCATGGCTGGCCTGTCTGTGTCAGAAGGTAGCCTGGATCACAGCCCATTTTTGTCCTTGCCAGATCCCCATCAGCCTTTATCAGCAGATGAACTGTGGCCTGGGGATAGTGACTGACTGATGTTAATTCAAACCAGTGAGAGGGGAGCAAAAAGGAACAGGGCACCTGCCCAGGTGCGTTAAGACTTGGAGGAGATGGAAGGGGATGTCCCTGGGCCTAAAGTTTAGGACTGAAGCTGACTGAACCTGGTGTAGGACAGAGAACTGATGGCATGAGCCAGGGATGTGGCTCGGTGGTAGAGCCCCTGCCCAGTACTCACAAGGCCCTGGGTTCCATCTGGAGCTCCACAAAGATAAACTAAAAGAATTAACAACTATGAGGGGCCCTGCCCCAAACCACTCAGGCCACTCCAGCTTGACAGAACCTTCCACCACAAGGTGATGTGTTGAAACTGAACATTTCAGGACCAAAGAACTGAAAAAGGAAAAGGCCTCTTTGATACAACCTGTAGTCTTTTCCCACAGGCCCATTCGTTAGCGCCATCTCCTGAAAACTTCAGGGGAAGAGATGAGGGAAGAACAAGAGAGAAGCCAGGAGACTGGGAGAGCCCTGGGTGGCTTTTGTAAGACTCAGAGAGCAGAGGTAACAAGGGCAGGGGAGAGAGTCCTTCCTCCCTCCTTGCTCAGTGAAGCATCCCAGGCCGCCTTCCAAGACCCCAGCCCCAGGCACGGTAGCTCACACCTGTCATCCCAGAGACTCAGGAGCCAAGGCAGGAAGATCACAAGTTCAAGGCCACCCTGGGCAACTTATTAAGACTGTCTCAAAAGAAAAAGTAAAAATGGCTGGGGAACTAGCTCAATGATAGAGTGCCCCAGGGTTTCATCCCCAGTACCAAAATAAAAACAAAACAAAAAGAATCCCAGGCCCACTGACTTCCAAAGGGTTAGGTTACAGGAGGCTGTGGCTTTGCCATACACTGAGCCATTGTTCATGAATTCAGTCAGTCAGTCTGTCAACAAACATTCTCTGAGTACTGGGAGGATGCCAGGCCTCTGTGGACAACAAGACAAACATGACCCATGGAAGCCACTTGGAATGATGTTCATTCAAGAGGCATGGTCAAGTCCTCACTCTGCCAGTTACTTGTTGTGAGGTCTTAGGAAGCCATGTAACTTCTTTGTGCCAGTTTCTTCATCATCCTGTCAAACAGGATGATGGTAACGTACCTACCTAGTGGTAAGCACTATGTACATGTCGCTACTATTATTTTTCCAGTCTGATGGGTGACACTGACATGTAAGTGAATGGTCACAATGCTAGGGAGAGAGCCCAGCTCTGGGCACCCCAGGAAGCCAGGGGAGGGGCCATTCCTGACTCGCACTTCACAAACATTTATGGAGAACTGCTCTGTGCCAGGCACCATGCTGGTCACTGGGGACACAGAGATGAACAGGACACATTGTCCACTTGGGCTTCTTCCCTGCCCTCCCTTCTCTCTCTCAGGGCCCCGTCCCAGCACCTGGTACTGGAGGGGCCACCGAGGACAGAACCACAAAGGGAGAGGGCTGGCCTTGGAGCCTGGGGATCAGAAGACCTGGGTTCTTCTCCACCACCCATGGGCTGAGGGACAAGGGTGTTCTCTGGCCTCAGTTTCCTCACTGCAGCATGGGGAAGTTGGACCCGATGGCCTGTTGGTCCTGGCCACAGGTGATGAGTATGCCCCACCTGCAAGGGCTTTAAACTTGCCCCAAAGTCAAGTCCCAGGACCATCTCAGCCTGACATCCCACTGAGGCAGTGGGAGAGGAGATGCCCGCCTGGTACAGACTGGCACTGTCCTGCTGACAAGCTGGCACAATTTCACAAGAAATAGGGGGCCTGGATCTAAGGGCGGGTTGTTTGAAGAGGGTGGGGGTGCCCGGGGAAAGGCAGTGCCAGCTCCCACAGGCCCTATTCATGGTGTTCTCTGGGGAGGGTGAGAGAGCAGGATAATTAAAACCGGGCTTTGTCCAAATCCCTGACCAAGCCAATACCTCACCTTTGAACCTCTGCGGCCAGCAGAGCAGGGCTGACGCGCCTTTGGAAGGAAAGTGTCAATGAACAGAGCCAGGCCCAAGTGCTGTGGGTGGGCACGGGTGGGACGGGGGTGCTACAGGGGTAAGTGGGCTGATTCCCCACCTAGCAAACCAGAGAGGGCCACCTGGGGCTTTGCTGTCCCCACGGACGGGTAGGAAGACAAGTGACAAAGGTCCAATCCAGCAAGAGGTTGACTTGATTTTGAGCTGTGTCCGAGATGAATCTAGATTCAGGGTGGGAGTGACAGCAGGACAAGGAGGGTCCCAGGAAGTAAGAGAGAGAGCAGAACTCTAAAGCTAGATCCTCAGGTTCCTACCCTGGCTCAGCCACTTACTAGCAATGAGACTAGGGCCATGCTATTAGCTCTCTGTGCTTCCGTGTACTATAAGATGAGGATAATGGTATCTCCCTAGTGGTGTTCTTGTGAGCATTAAATGAGGCAATCTGTATAAATCCTGTTCTTAGCTATCAGTTATACTGCTAAAGCAACTCCCCTTTCTTTAAAATACATTTTTCCAGGTACTGATGTATATGCTCAGAATATATCTGCATGCCATATGAATCTCTCTAAATTACTACATTGGGATCCAACATCATAGGAATTCACCTGGTCCACTACACTAGAGGAAACTTCCCTGAAGTATAGCTCACAAACCTCTTCCTGGAAGTTCTCCCAAGTATCTAACTACAATCAATCACAGTATAAGTTATACCAGTCTCCTGCTTACACAACAAGAAGTCATTCTAAGCATCCCTGCAATGAAGAATAGAGCAGTCCGCTGACCACTCCTGCACTGTCTTGCTCTAACCAGCACCCGCCCTCATCCCCACTCCCACCTATGCCAACAATGCTGTACTTCTTCCCCAGAAATTCAGGGTTGGCCTGAATAAGGGGACACAGAAGGCCCCACCAGGCTGTGCACACACAGGTCACACACAGGCCTGTTTTCCAGGTCCAGTGCCCCTCTGCTTGAGCTGGATTCACAAAAGCCTGCCCCATCTCAGATGGTATCCCAAAGCCACATCCCTCATAATTTCCCTCTCAGGTGTCATCTTGTGCCCTGACTACTATCAGGAAACGTGGATGCCAGCTCAGGCAATGTCACTGTAGGGTCAGGCCCTCTCCATAAAATGGGACACTAACACCTTCTCTGCCCACTCACAGGGGTTCTAGGCCTTTGAATCCAGCATTCAACGTAGGGGATCTACTGCACCCATCATTCACAAGGAGAGGGCAGAGCCTTGGACATGGACTCTGGCATTCCCAGCCACCTTGGGGCAAACTCAACCACACTGTGGGCAAGCTGAAGAGGCAGCCAGGGCTGGGGGCCTTTGGGCCATGTTGGGAGGTGAAATGACTGGTTATATAATCAAGATTCAAAGCACACACCGATGAACACATCTCTGTGAGAGCTGGCCACTTTTGAGAGTGGTGCCCTGGCAGAAGGGAGAACCATGTGGGATCAAAAGCCATCCACCCCCAGTTGGGCCCAGTGGGGGTGGAGACACAAGGAGATCGAGATGAAGTATGTGTTGTTGGTTGGGGGGAGAATCCGAGGGACTCATGCTTAATGACCTCCACCCCCACCCCCTGTCCATCCTGAATTTCAAGTTTATAATTAGGAAACAAACTTCGGCTGAGTGAGAACTTGAATACATACAGTTCTAGAAAACAGGGGAGTCACAGAAAGAGTTCACAAAGCACCAGATTCCATAGCCAACATGGTGGGGAAGGTTGGAGAGGAGGGTCCCTAAGCCTTCAGCCTTATCTAAAAAGGAAGAGACCTCAGCCTGGACCCAACCTGATCCTCAAGCTCAGAAAAACTGCTGTCCTACAGCGTTCAGCCCTTCAACTTGGGATGCCGCGGCGGGTGGGTGGGGGGTGCTGGGATGCTTCAGTACGACTAGCAGCCAGGCTCAGAGGTCCGGGGACTAGCCCTGACAGGGGGGATGGGGGCTGGAGGCCCCTGCTGGCCCTTCCCTAGCCTCAGCAGCTGGCAGATGAAAGAACCCAAGCAAAGCAACTCAGCGCTGAGTAATGCCCCTGGCACCCCGCGCTCAGACCCACCCACAGCCAGCTGGAGAGAGCAGAGGAGGGCAGCCGGCCTGCAGAACTGGGGGTCCCGGGCCTATGTCTCTTTCCAGCACCCAGGAGGGCTGCAGACCTGAGCCTGGCAGCCCGTCGTGCGGTACGGCCCAGCAGGGAGCAAGACTGGCGCTGAGAGGGGGGTGTCCCGCCTCCGTGGCCAAGGACGTCCCGCTCCGGGAACCCCCTCCCCCACTCCCTCTCCCTCCAGCTGTGCCGGGGCCTCGCCAACGGAAAACGAAAACTCGGGCAGAGGAAACGGCGGCAGGCGCCCCGCCTGAAAAACCTGGACAAAAGGCGCGGGCCTCCCGCCCCCGCTGCCCGGTCGCAGGAGGCCTGGCACCACCGTCCGGGTCAGTGGCCCCTGCCCTGGCAGCCCCAGGCCCGTCCGGCCCGCTGCCTAGCTCCCTCGTTCGTGCCCCTCTGCCGGGGGCAGCTCTCCCTCCGACCCCCTGCCCAGCCCGCACCCGCCGAAGTTCCCGCAGCGGTGCCCGCGGTGCCCTCACTGTGTGCCCCCGGCGGTGCCTGCCTAGCGGGGGCGCAGCGACCCCGGCCCAGCCACCGTCCCCTGGCCTCGCCCGGCCGCGCCCCCTCCGGTGGCCCAGCGCCCTCACCTGGGGAGGCCGGGGCTCCGGACGCGGCGGGATCCCGACCAGGCAGAAGGCGACTCCATTCATCGGGTGGCAGCGGCGGCTCTGCGGCCGGGGCACTGCTGGGGGCGCGAGCCGGGACCCGGGAGGGGCGGGGCCGGGGCGGGGCCGAGTGCAGCTCCCCCCCCCACAACCCGCCCCCTCGCCCCTCCTCTCCACCACTCGCGCTCTCGACGGGGCGCACCCGCGGCCTCTCCTCAGGGTCCCCAGAGGGTGAAGCGGGCTGAGACCGAGGTCTGCGCGGGCGGCGGAGACAGAGGCCAGACACAGCCTGGCCCAGAGAAGTGGTCCCAGGGAGGCAGCTAGTACCGGCCTCCAGGGGACCGGCCTAGATAGACAGTGATCCGGACCCAGGAAAGAGGACAAGGGCACTGAACCTAGAACTAGTACAGGGAAAGGGAGGGAGGGAGGGGGAAGCAGAGAGAAACGGGCGTCCAAAGATGGACGGAAACAGAGACCCAGAGACCCAGAAAGCATGAATGGTAAGACAGTTGAAGAGAGGCTGAGAAAGTCAGAGACAACGATGAGGTGACGCTGGATCTGAGAAAGAGAAGGAGTATGCAGGATTAGGGAGCCTTCACTCTAGGGACTCATGGAAATTGAGGTACAAGAACAGTTATGGTGCACTGGTCGGGGGTGCCCTTCAATCTAGGGAAGGTCCCTTTCCAGGCACAGTCCCAGCCAGGATCCCACAGTGGCAGGGGACACAAAGTTGGAAAAGAGGGTGTGGCAGGTGCATCAACTCTTCTAATTGGCCCAGCTCAAGCGAGTCCTGTGGTTCTGGGCTCTAGACTGCCCACGGACTTGCTCTGCTGGCGATCCTGAGAGCGAACCCTTTCTGACTTCACTCTGAGCTGGGCTCAAAGAGCAAAGAGACGCCCCGGAGCCAGGTGAGGTGACACACGCCTGTAATCCCAGCGGCTTGGGAGACGAAGGAAGTAGAATCATGAATTCAAAGCCAGCCTCAGCAACTTAGCGAGATCCTGTCTCCGAATAAAAAATAAAAAGGACTGGGGATGTGGCTCAGTGGTTACGCACCCCTGAGTTCATCCCTGGTAACAAGAGAGAAGAGAGGGGGAGAGAGACAGACAGACATGAGACATACTGGGTCTTAGCCAGCTTTCCCCTCCTGCCAACAGGACCTCTTCAGCTCATTCCCAGACAGTTCAGGGAGGGGCCCATCCTTCATTGTACTGGAAAATTCTTTCTGCTGTCTAACTTCCAGTTTTCCCCCTTCTTACCTGCTACAGCCTACACTGACCTCCTCTTCATGTTTTCTTGCAGTTTTAAAGTCTCTTGTATTCCTTTTCTCAGGTTATAAGGAAAAGAAGGCAGAAGCCAATGATAGATAGGAATAGACTTAGAGATTGCTTCACCACCTCGGGGGTCACTGATCAGCCCCGAGCCCCACCCTTTAACCCTTGATCAGGGTCTAGAATTCAGGTGTAGTGGGTAGGGCAGACAACAATTAGGCCATCCTCCTCCCTTGAGCCTGAAGAAGGAGATACTGACTGGTTTTTAAATCAAATGCTTTATTTAATTCTTCTGCAGTCAGCAGAAAATAATTTTCTAATGATGGAGGAGCAGTTAATGACTCTTCTTCCTTCTCCACCCCTTTTCATCAAGGTCATATGCAGCCAGAAGTATCTCCCACTTCTAGAAAGTCCTTCCTGCTATCTAACTGTAAACCATCACACTACTGGATCTTCTTGCATTATCTTCAACCCAGTACCTGTTCCTGTCTGTTTCTGCCCTGTAGCTCCAAGGTGTGCCACCTCCTGGATGTAGGGGTCCTTTCCAATGGAAACAAAGGGCTGTCTCTGTAAGGGGGAGGGTTGGCATCTGAGAGCCAGACTGAACTGACGTTGTGGGTTGTGGGGCAGGGGCGGGGAACCCTGGAGGGCCCCTGGCTCACTTTTTCCAGGGCCTGATGCCCTCAGACCCTGCAGGAGGCGATGAGAGGAAATGAGCTCACACTGACCGGCAGTCCAATTCCTCCCTCCACAATGCACTACACATACCTCCCCCACCCTCTCCCACTTCCCAGAAACTGTGACTCTCCCCCACCCTGCTGCCCTTCCCACCTCTTCCTGCACCTTGACCTGTACCCCCATCCTGCCCAGGCCCTTCCCATCCATCTACTCCAGGCCCTCTTGCTCTATCCTTCCTGTCTACTGTGGCTCCTCAGACTCTGTGTCCCACTCCTTGTATCCTACCATCCACCCCAAAACCCATTTTTCTCCTTGTGTGCTCTTTCTCTGGGGTTTGCCGTAATAGAGCCCAACATAAGGTGAAACATACCCCTCACCAACAACCCTCCTTATATTCCCCCTCTTCCCAAATTCCTACCCTAGCCTAGTCACCCTCCTTCTCTCATGAATGCATTTTGGGAGCTCTGCTATGTGAGGGAGTAGGGAGTGAGGGGAGCAGGGCAGGCTGCCCCTGGGGATGTAGAGACAGGGCTGAGCTCTTTCCCTAGCTGAGGCCTGGTCTTCCCAAATCACCCTTCTGTAGTGAGATCCCAGGGGAGTGGTGGAAGGCTGGAGAAGCAGGAGCGGGGCCAGCAGGGAAGTGCCTTAAGCTCCTTGGAGCTTCATGGATGGGTCAGGGGTCTGGTGGGGACAGGGAGAAAGGCACTCCTGGGAGCAGGCATGGACAAAGGCAGGGAGGCAGGGGGAGAGCAAGCTTGTGGGCAGGAAGTGTGGAGAGATGAGGAAGGAAACAGGCGGGATGTGACTATGGAGCGCCTAGGCTCTTAGATTCTAGCCTGATTTGAATAGAGACTTTAAATAGAGATGTGCCAGGCCCCCTCTGGCATGTGATGGCGACCAGAACAGAGGGCAGCCAGCAAGGAGATAGGGAAGGGGATAGGGGATTCTCCAGAGCAAGGGGCAGAGAACAACAAATATCAAATGATTCTGGGACTTGGTGACCTATTGGGTAGGAGGAAGGAGATGGAAGAGTCTAGGAAAACTTCACGGCTTGTAAATATCAGGTAGACCAGTTGTCTAGGTTGTTCCCTGTCTAGGGAACAGGTCAGGTGCTGAGATGTGTCTTTATATGCATTATTCCAATTAAACCTTTCAAAAACCTGTAAAATAGATATTGTTTTATGGGTAAGGAAACTGAGGTCCAGAGAATGCATGTCCACACAGGATTTGGACCCAGGCGTTTGGACTTCAAGTCCACACACTTAACCTTCAGGCTGAGTTGCTAGTAGAGTAGGAACTGACTACTTAAACGCTGGAGGGAAGATAGGCTTGAGCTAGAGGCTCAGCTGTGGAAGTCCACTAGTGTCTGAGACCAGGGCTGTGGCTCAGTCTCCTGAGAGAGTAAAGAGTGAGGAGACCAGCTATGGGACAGTGTCCAGAGGAGCATGAGCCCTTTAGGGACAAAAAGAAGAGGAGGAAGCACCGAAAAAGACCCAGGGGAAGCAGGCAGGCAGTGCACGTGTTGGGCAGAGAGGGCACCTTCAGACGGTCAGTAGGGGCAGAGGTCAGACTTCAATAAGAAAGAGCCACAGGAGTGATGAAGTGGAACAGGCCCAAGGACAGAGGGAGCAAGAAGGGGCAGCCGGAAGTGCAGGTGAGCCACAGGCAAGGCACATTTCTCTTTGAGTGGTTGAGAGGCAGGTACCTGAGTGGGAGCCTGAGGACACAGGCGGAAGGGGAGTGGGCAAGACAAAGGCCCAAAGAGCAGCATGGTAGAGGTTAGGAGATCCCCAGGCCAGAGCCATTGTTGGGATCAGGCCTGTCCCAGGATTTGGTGAAGGGTCTATTGTGTCATCAAAAGAGCTCTGGAATGAGAGTCCAAAGACCTGAATTCCAATCCCCATCCTACCCGCTGGGTAGCTCTCTGGCTTTGAGGTCAAGTACATTCTCTGAATCTCAGTTTCACCCTCTGTAAGATAGAAACAACTGGGCCTTCTCAGCCTGCCTCTGATTTGAAGCTCACATTTGGTAAAGGACTCATTATACTCTGGTAGCTGAAGGGAAGAACAAGACAGGTGCGCTCCACTTCATAGTGGAATTTTGCAAGCTACTTATAAACACATCACAAGTTGAAAATATCATAAGTCACAAATGCATGTAATACCCCTGACCTCTCAACACAGCACATTACAGACTGTTTGCCATTCCGATGGTGGAGCTGCCTGGGTACCTAGCACATATCACCAGCCCTGTAATAGGTCAAAATTCAAAGTATGGTTCCCACTGAATTTGTATTGCTTTCTCACCACTGTTAAGTCCCAAAGTGGTAAATTGAACGACCATAAGTCAGGGATGTCTATAATGTGTGAAATGTGGGTTACAGGGCCATAAATCTGGCCATAGTACAGGTCCTTCCACGAAAGGGGAGAGAGCAACCCCTGGTGGAGAAGGAGAGGAGGGCAAGAGTAGAGGGGAGAGCTGTTCTTGAAGAGCCCCAAGATCCTCTGCTGTTTCCCCAAAGGCAACACTACTCCTCCAATTTGCATCTCCAGAAGAGTTGGGATCCAGTTCAATCAAGTCAAAAGACAATTGTTGATCATCTACTACATGCAAATTCCTGTGTGGTGTGGTAGAGATAGTTTAATGAATCAGGTATATCAATGAGCCCCCTATTCTGGGGGTGGTGGTGGCAATGAATCCCACAAAGGATAATAGGGAAGATGCTTTAATGGTGGTACAAGCATAGGCTTAAGCAAAACAAGAACAAACCTCCAGGAGCCAGGGGAGAATGCAAGGACCTTGGGAAACAGTGTTTGACCTAGACCTTGATGAAGGCCTCCAATTGGCAAATTGTCAGAAGTTGAGGAGGAAACAGGCTCTGGCACAGCCCCAAGCATCCCATAGTCTGTTCTTCATAGAGCACCCTTAATGGTGCTAGGTGGGGCAGTGGTCCACTCAGGATGATGCTAGTCCCCACTCATTCTTGTTGCCAGGTCCCTGAAGAGTCCCATGAAAGGAATCCTACCTGAACGCCCCTTAGAGAGGGAGACTAGAGATCCTGGAAAGGCCCAAAGAGCAGCATGATAGAGGTTAGGGGCCCAGGAATTGGTGAAGGTCTATTGTGTCATCAAAAGAGCTCTGGAATGAGAGTCCAAAGACCTGAATTAAAATCCCCATCCTACCCACCAGGTAGCCCTCTGGCTACCTGGAGTCAAAGGGCACTGGAACCTGCCAAACTTCTGGGATCCCCCAGCCCAGCAACCTCTGGACAATTGGCTCAATGGGAGCTAGAGATTGCTGCTCCAAAAAAAAAAAATAAAAATAAAAATAAAAATAAAAATAAATAATAAAATAAAAAAAAATAAAAAAAAAAAAAAAGAGATTGCTGCTCCATCAGGCTGGCAGATGGGATAGTGAGCCACACCCAGCCAGGTCCTATGTCAGGGCAGGAGGCAAAAGAGAGATGCCCCACCCCCGCCACTTGGGAATGGCTGTGCCTCAGGACACTCATCTTTGGGAAACTATGTCATGGTTTGGAGAGAGGAAAAGACCTTGGCCTGCATCTCTGCAGGCTCTTATGTGCCACTGGCCAGTGATACGGATTGCATGGGCAAGCATGTATAGGCAAGGCTAAATGATGACCTATGAGGACCATGACATCCCCTAGCAGGAGCTTAGAAACCTCAAGACGGAGAGGAAAGGCATCAAAATGTGTGGAGCACCTATTACACGTCACCAGCTTTAGAGGTTAAGCAACTTATATAGAATCTCCCAGCTGGGATTCAGGACTCAAGCAAAGTCCGATGTTAAGCTTTTGCTCTTTCTACCACAACATGTTCCCTCCGGGAGAGGTTAGGCCAGGTAGTCCCTCCCAGCTCCTGGATGCTAGATCTTATGGTTCTATGTGCGGATTGATGCCTCTTGCTTCTGCTACTGGCCCCCCCAGACTTTGCCTAGTCCCCACACATCACTTCACATAGGATGAATTTGTTCCATTCTCTATTTTGCCCCTCTGGACGGTTGAAGAGAGAAGAGAATGAGGAGAAGAGAGGGGGACATGGAGGAAGAAAAAGAGAGGAAGACAAGGGGAGGAGAGGAAGTAGGGCAGGAGTGGCTCCCACCTCCCCCTGGAAGCTCTGGAAATCCCCAGCAGCTGCTCCCCTCTCCTCTGTCTGGCCCTGAGCCAGCCCTGGACAGAGTGATGGGAGTTGGATGGGGAGAAAAGAGGGGTAGGGCCAACCATGGGGGGAACCCTTCCATCCCAGTGCCCACTCTGCCAGCAATTCCAGCCCCCATGAGAGATTCCAGACATACCCCCCTTTCAGAAAACCCTACATGCCAAAATCCACACATACCATACAGAAGCATCAGGGAGGGCTCTTGCACTATAAAAGGATTCTTTGCTTTACAAGAGGGCCCAGCACATGGGAAACTTAAAATAGGAGCTTCCCCAGTGTCATGAAAAGCAGCTCTGATTTCCAGAGCACACCAGACACACCACGTTGCCCGCACAATCAGAAAGCACCAGCAGGCGCAGGGCTGGGGTCCTCCAGGGCCTTAAGCAAAGGAGCCTGGCACCTCTAAACTGCGGATTATCAGAGTCAACACCTGTGGGGCCTCATAATCCAGGGGGCAGGCTGGGGGAAGGCTGGGTTACTGTGCTCAGAGTTATCCTAGGACTTCTGGAAAGAACCCAGAGAGATCCCGGTATGGTGGTGAATGCCTGTAATCCCAGCAGCTCAGGAGGCTGAGATTAGAGCATCAAAAGTTCAAAGCCAGTCTCAGCAATTTAGCAAAGCCCTAAGCAACTTAGCTAGGCCCTGTCTCAAACAATAAGAAGGCCTGGGGATGTGGCTCAGTGGTTAAGCGCCCCTGGGTTCAATCCCTGGTATCAAAAAAAAAAAAAAAAAAAAAGCGGGGGGGGGGGGGAGCATATGTAGTATTTGCAAATAACCTGCATATCTACCCACATGCTTTTTAAAAAAAATTTTTTAATTGTAGATGGACACAATATCTTTATTTATTTTTATGCAGTGCTGAGGACCGAACCCAGGGCCTCACACATGCGAGGCAGGTGCTCTACCACTGAGCTACAGTTCCAGTCCTGACCCACATAGTTTTTTTTCTGTTGTTGTTTTTGTTTTTTTGTACTGGGGATTGAACCCAGGGGCACTTAACCACTGAGCCACACCCCCACCCTTTTAAAAAATTTTATTTAGAGACAGGGTCTCATTGAGTTGCTTAGGGCCTCACTAATTTGCTGAGGCTGGCTTTGAACTCACAATCCTCTTGCCTCAGCCTCCCAAGCCACTAGGGATTACAGATGTGTGCCACCAAACTCAGCTTCCTCCCATGTACTTTAAATAATCTCTAGATTACGGTGGAGCTTCCATACCTATAATCCTATGGATTTAGGAGGCTGCAGCAGGAGAATCACAAATTTGAGGCCAGCCTCTGATATTTATCCAGGCCTTAACAACTTGAGACCTTGTCTCAAAAAAAAAAAAAAAAGTGTCTAGAGATGTAGCTCACTGGGTTCACTCCCTATTACCTAAATAAATAAATAAGCCTAACAAAAAAATGCTGTATAAGTAGCTGTTGTATTGTTTATGACAATGGGCTGGGATTGTAGCTCAATGGTAGAGCACTTGCCTACCACATGTAAGGCACTGAGTTCCATCCTCAACACCACATAAAAATAAATAAATAAAATAAAGGTATTGTATTCATCTGCAACTAATTTTTCCCCCAGTACTGAGGATTGAATTCAGGGGCACTCGACCACTGAGCCACATCCCCAGCTCTATTTCTATTTTATTTAGAGACAGGGTCTCAATGAGTTGCTTAATGCCTTGCCATTGCTGAGGCTGGCTTTGAACTCATGATCCTCCTGCTTCAGCCTCCAGAACCGCTGGGATTACAGGCGTGCACCATTGCACCTGGCAACTAAAAATTTTTTTTTTCAGAAAAGATATAATGAGAGGGCTGGGGTTGTAGCTCAGTTGTTGAGCATTTGGGTTCTATCCTCAACACCACAAAAAAACAAATATATAAAATAAAGGTATTATGTCTATCTACAATTAAAAAAAATTTTAAAGATATGATGAGAAAGAAAGTCTAATGTTCAGTACTGACATAATTTTTTACTAATATTTTCAATCTGCAGTTGGTTGAATCCATGGACACAGAATAGATGGAGACCTACTGTGTGGAATCACCTCTGCACACATTCTAGCCATTTCTCATAACCTTACCTCATCCATACATACCAAAGTATGTAGATAATCAAAATCCTTCTTATTTTTTAAATCAAGGTAAAATTTACATGCAGGGAGTCAGGCATGGTGACCCACACCTGTAATCCCAGTCACTAGGGAGACTGAGGCAGGAGGATGGAAAGTTCAAGGTCAGTCTCATCAATTTAGTGAGGCTCTCAGCAAATTAGTGAGACCCTGTCTCAAAATAAAAAATAAAAAGGGCTGGGCATATAGCCTAGTGGTAAAATACTCCTGGGTTAAATCCCTAGCACTTAAAAAAAAAAAAAAGAATCTAGGCATAGCTGGCAGGGATTTCACAGCAATCTGGAAAGGGGATGCATATCCAAGGCCTCCTGGTAACTTTTTTTTTTTTTTCTTTTCAGTACTGGGGATTAAACCCAGGGGATGCTCTAGCACTGAGCTACAGCTACATCCCCAGCCTTTTGTTTGTTTTTGTTTTTCTGAGACAGGGTCTCAAATTGCCCAGGCTGGCCTCAAATTTGCCATTTTCCTGGGTCCCTGGGATTATAGGCCTGAGCCACTTTGCCTGATCTCCCAGAGATTCTTTTTTTTTTTTTTTTTTTTGGTACTAGGGATTAAACTCAGGGGCACTCAACCACTGAGCCACATCCTCAGCCACATTTTATATCTTATTTACAGACAAGGTCTCACTGAGTTGTTTAATGCCTTTGCAGTTGCTGAGGCTGGATTTTTAAAAAAATATTTATTTTTTATTTGTAGTCGGACAAAATACCTTTATTTATTTATTTGTATGTGGTGCTGAGGATCGAACCCAGGGCCTCACACATGCTAGGTGAGTACTCTACCGCTGAGCCACAACCCTAGCTCCAGCTGAGGCTGGATTTGAACTCCTGTCTCAGCCTCCCAAACTGCTGGGATTACAGGTGTGCATCACTGCGCCTGGCTCCCAGAGATTCTTGATGGAGCCAAGACAGGAGCTGGATGTCCTGACTTTCCTCTCAGGGGAGGAGTTGGGGTGCAGGCTTGGCCTGGTCTGTCCTGTGGGAAAGGAAAGTGACTGACTGCCAGGACAGGTAGGGAAGGCTGGTAAAGGCTAATGATGGGGCACATGGGCCCCTTGAGCTGCAGGAGACAGGAAACAGTGGTGGCCCCTAGGCCTACTTCTCTCTTTTTTTTTTTTTAATTTAGGTGAAGGTCACATAACATAAAATTAATTATTTTATAATAGGCAACTCAGAGGCATCTGGCACGCCCCACCCCTTGCTTTTGTGTGTTCCACTCAGTAATGGCAACAACAGAAAATGAGGAATCGAGTCCCCTTCCCCCTGCCAGGTCTAGTATTCCAAGGAGCTGCCACTGGTCATTTAAATTAATGACCAAGATGCCAAACAGGCCTGGAGACTAGAGCAGCCCACAACCCCACCCCAACCATCTCGCTCAACTCAGGGAAGATGCCCAGAACACTCATGCCTCCCTGGTGCCTCTCCCCAAGCCCCCAGAGTTTAGGATCACCCCATCCCCTGGCTCCTTACTATCAGCCTATACACAACTCCCTCTACCACTGTGTAGGAGGCAGGAGCTCTAGTGAGGAGGGGTCCCAGAGCCCAGGGACCCTGGCCACTAGTTTAGGCTAAGCAACGCTCAAACAGCTTGGGGCAAGGAAAGGAGGAGGATGTGGGTCTGTTCAGCATTTAAAGGCACACCTAGTAACAGAAAAACCCATTTCATCACCCCAGACCCCACCCCAGTTTCCAAGTGGAAATTGAGAAGAGAGCAAGGCCACCCCAGGAGCAGCAGCCAGATCACTCTGCCCCCTGTCATCTGCTGTCCTCCTACAGCAGGAGATTTCAAGCCAAGATAGATCCCCCCCCCCCACCCGTTACCCCTGGGGACTGTCTGGGCTTGTCTTCAGAGATGAGAACTCTGACTGGGGGGCCACTATGCCCAGCTCTGCACCCTTAGTGCCTGCGTGAAAGAAAGGCAGCCCCCTCCTGGTTGGGACTGCAGTTGTGTATTTGGGGCGCAAGTGAAGAGCCAGCCCACCCCATCTTCTCACTGCCATGAAATGGTGGCAGCAGCTGCTGCAGCTGCCTTAACTGGGAAGGAGGGAGCCTGGCTGCGAGAAGCCCCTTGACGTGGAGGGGGAGGGGCAGCTGTGTCTTGAGGTCTCACTGGGGGGTCTGGAGGGCAGCGCAGTTTGTAGGGTAGGTAGCCATCCCCCACCCGGTATCACCCTTCATTCTGATCACCCTTCATTCAGTAGAATCTGCACCCGCCTCAAGCCTAGGTTCGGAGCGCAGGGGCTGGCTGGGACCTTCCCGAACGGGGATGGGAGCTTCTAAATGAGGGTGCTCTCTTTCTGGGAAGGGGGTGGGAAGTGCACCTTCTGCACGCGCCACCCTGAATGTCAGTGATGGGGGAATACACACCTGTGTGTGTGAGTGTGTATGCGTGTTCGTGCGCGCGTGTGTGTGTGTGTTCACCAGCTCTATGTCACATCGGCCCCACCCAGAGCTCCCGCGCCCTAACCCCTCCCATGTGGCAGGGTCCCCTTGCTGTCGGCGCGCCCACCCTCACCCGGTCACAACACCCGCAGCCCTCTGTTCTCAGACAGACACCCACGCCCCGCGCGCGCTGACCTGCTCCATGCTGCGCCCGACTATGCCGTCGTCGCCGAGCTGGCCCCCGGGGGCGCAGGGGGCAGCGGCCCCTCCATGCGCCCTGGAGGGGCAGCTGCACCAGCGACCGCGCGCAAGGAGCGCCTGGTGTCAGCCGCCAGAGCCCCCTCCCGGCCCCGCCCCGCCAGCAGGCCCCGCCCCTCCGCCCGCCCCCTCCCCCACCCCGGGGCGGGGGCCCCACACGCAGGAGCACACTTGCCCGCTCACATGCTGTCACTCACTCACATACTTCGGGTCATACACGCTCAGTCTCACACACAGTACACACACGACCTCGTATGTCCAGAGCTCCTGCTGCCTCCACCCTTGTGCCTGTCCGGGGGGGCAGGGGAGAGAAGACTCTCTTCAAGGGGAGCCCCTCTTCTTATTCCTGAGAGTCATCGGAGTCAGAAGGAACCCACCCTTCATTTTATAGGCGCCAGAAAGGGGCTTGTCCAAGGTCACCAAGTAGCTGGGTGGCAGAGCTGACCCCATGGCCCAGACCCACTGTCTCTTAGGTCACTTCAGAGGTTGTCTGGGAGAAGCAAGGCACACCCACAGAGCCGGGAACACAGGGAGACACTGTATGCTCTCCTGGGTGAAGCAAGGGGAGGGCTACTCCTTGTTGCCAGGGTCCAGCTTATATTCAAATGTGTTCTGAGGCTCTCGCCTGGGGGTGGGGAACAAGAACAGAGATTCCTGTCGCCCACCATTCCAGTCATGTGCCAAGCAGGAGGAGGACATGGACCTGTTGTTAATCCACTACTGGAGAAGGGGCATTTAAACCCCCAGACCCACCCCAGAGGAACCTGACTTGAGGATTGTGGGGCAACCTCTCTGATGAAGCCCAAGGAAGTGGCAAAATAACTCCATCCCTGTCCCACCGACAGCTCCCAACAGGGTAGCTCCTGACTGCCCACTTCTCCTGTGTCCTGCCCCTGATAGGGCAGGGCCAAACTGAAAGAGGCATCACATGAACCGGCATGTGAGAGGCAGGCATGCTGCCCAGGGCAGAGAGGGAGTCTTCAACCCTGGGGACTCCTGAGCTCCCAGGCCAGTGTTCAGGCTGGCATGAAGGTGGCCTCACCAGTTCTCACCAAGCCCTGGCCTCTTCTTTAGCCACCAGAGGGTGGGAGAGTTAAGATCCTCCGTGGGCCAGACAAAGGGGGCTTTATAGGCTGGGTGTGGGGGGCAAGATGGAGGCAGGAAGACAGGAATGTGGGCTCAAGGCCCCCAGCTCTCAGGAGGCTCATTTGGGGTCTGAAGTTGGACTCCCCAGGTCCTCCCATGTTTTGGCTCTGTGAGGTATTGGCAGCTTTGCTCCTGGGACTACAGCCAAGAGTCCTAGAAGTCCCTCACACTTGGCCATCCCTGATGGGGATCCAGTGGGCACTGCCCATGCACTTCCTATTTTCCCCGCCCTCCTGGCTGCACCCTTTCTCAGCTCCCCTGCCATGCCCTCTAAGCAGCCTCATGCCCCCTGTCTGCTCCCCAAGGGCCCTGCTGGCTGCCTGGGGAGGGGATGGCAGACTTGGGTGGGGTCACAAGGCTATGGGGTCAATGGGGCCCTTTGTCCTTTTAGAGGAAGTCTGTTCTGAACTAAAGGGACTGGAGACAGAAGAGTGCCAGCCAGCAAGCATGTCTGTCCCTCTCCTCCTCCCCCCAACTGGCCTCTTCCAGACCCTGGCAGAGCTGGGCCCTGCTCCATTCTTTCTCTTTGGCTTCCCTCTGGTTCTCTTTCTGTGCCTAGGAAGTGAAAGAAAAGAGGAGGTGTCAACAGTAGCCACCTATGCTGAGCTCTGAAGTAGTTGCTGCATGGCAAGGCCTAAATTCTGGTTTTGGGCTTTGCAAGGTCAGGGACAGTCTGTCCTCACAGATGCTTAGCTGGCTCTCAGGACTAGACTCCTACTAGCCAAAGCCATGGTGGCCGGATTGCTAAGCCCCAATACTATTTTATCAACATACCCTGAGGACCACCACAGGAAACTTCACAAGCAGAGTTCCTTTAAAGACGAGGAATGGATTTGAGTTCTTGAAACAGACCAAATATATTTTCCCTTCATGTGAAGAATAACTTTACTAATGGACTAAGCAATAGTTCTCAAATATTTGGAAAAAATTAAGAGATGGGATCATTCATCATCTCCTGCCTTTGGTGTAGATGTGTGCAACCTTGCAGTACTTCCTCTTATGGAAGACTGGACCCCCAATGAGCTCTTGCTTGTCTGTTCCTGACATAGACCAGGACTTGCAGCAAGAGCACTGTCTCAGGTGGGAGAGTGGGGAGCAGGAAGTGGCATCAGGGTTCAGCCCAGGTCACTTGATGTATATCTTATTTTACCTCCTTGATAAAGTAAAAAGAAGATACTCGTATCTCTTAATGAATGCCCTGGGCAAAGGCCCCTTTTAAAGAAAATGTCTAAGTCTGGTTACCATTGAATTTTCCAACCCTGTCTTGGTGAAGCTTCGAGTCACACAAAATTCAAATCCAAGGTGTGTCCTCAGAAAACTTGGAATGGGGGCCGGGGCTATAGCTCAGTGGTAGAGCGCCTGCTTCTCATGTGTGAGGCCCTGGGTTTGATCCTCAGCACCACATAAAAATAAATAAAGATACTGTGTACATCTACAACTAAAAAAGAAAACTTGGAATGGAACCACCACTTGATACACTTATCCCACTCCATGATACATACCCCAAAGACTTAAAATCAGCATGCTACAGTGAAGCAGCCACATCAATGTTTATAGCATCTCAATTCACAGTAGCTAAGCCATGGAACCAAACTAGATGCCCTTCAACAAATGAATGAATAAAGAAAACGTTATATATATATATATATATATATATATATATATATATATATATATATATATATATATATGTCCAAGGTCTGCCATTTGGTAGCTTATTGGTCTTGGGCAAGTGTACTATGCTCTAGCTTCCTCTCTGTAAACCAGGAATGACAATAAGTGGGTAGAAAGTTATTGGTCCACATAAATGACCAACAGAAGTTAAATACCTTCCATAAAGGCTGAATTAATTAATTAATTAATTAATTAATCAGCAGGTGACGATTTCTGACCTTGTCACCCAATTCTGGGAGGCCATACCCTGGCTTCAACCAGGTGTTTCTCTGGGGGGAACACAGTGATGGAGGGAAGTCTCCAGCCTGGTTCTCCTCCCTGCTCCCAGGGAGCTGAGAGCGAGCCCTGGATAAGGCTGACAAATCCCGGGGTGCCATGGGTCTGGAAAGGGAGGAAGGAGGAGGATTACCCAGGAGGGAGTGAAGGCAATGAGAGGGAAGGGGGGCAGCAGGCTGTGGGCCCCACTCCTGCACCTGCTGCTCTGAGAACAAAGCCAACGATGATGCAATCCTGGCCGGGTGCAGCTGAGGCTGCCAGGCTGAGAGGGGAAGAGTGGGTGTCAGGGTGGGAAGGTCGGCGGGCAGCAGGGTGGACACAAGGTGCTGTGGATGCCTGATCCTGGATTCACAGCCCAACATGTGTCTCTTTCTGGTGGTTCCTAGCCTCCTTTCAAAGCCTCTCACACAGGGGCCAGACCCCTCCCCAAATAAGCATAGCCACCTTGGAAACAGGAGTGACATGATGCAATGAGGACATCACTGCAGGCAGCCTCCTCAAGGGGTGGCACCTCCCTGCAGGGAGAAGGATAGATGAGAAACCCAGACTAGAGCTGTCTGTGCGCCCCATCCCCCGCTGGGTCCTTCACCAGCAGGCCTTGGACTGCAGGTCTCTGTCCCTGCTCCTGTGGTCCTGGAGACGAAGGGCAAAATCTTCCGGAGAAATTGTATGCACAAAACGGTATATACTGATAGAATGAAATAGAACCAAAGGCTGACCTGAGCCAGCCTGGGTCCCCACGTATCCCACTGTCAGTCATCAAGCTAGCTAGCAGAGGCCGGGAGAGAGGATGGCATCCACCAGCCTGCCTAAGCTCTCTACTCTGCCAGGGAGCCTAGAGAACAAAGGTTTCCCCCTCTCCCTCCACCTGGAAAGAGGGGTCTTATCCCACCCAACAGGACCAGGTGGAGAATGTGGGATGAGCCAGGATCCCGAGGGGGCAGGGCATATAGTGGGGCCTCAGAAGAGGACGGGAGATGCTGTTTATTTAAGCCTTGCTTGCCTCGCCCACCGCCCAGACCTGGAGAGACAGCTGGGTGGCCTAGCCCAGAGGACCGCTAGGTGGCAGGAGAGGCCCAAGGACTCGTCGGCTCCACCCACTCGCCGTCAGCCCCAGCACCCGCCCTACCTGGCGGGACCTCCCCGAGCTCCTCCCTTCCTCCTAGAGCCAGCCCCTCTGCAGCCTCCAGGGAGCGGCTCCTGAAGGCTGGGCGTCCTCCCTCCTACCTTTGGGAAAGCAGAAAGCTCTTGGTCGTTCTTTTCAAAAGACCTCTAATTACAACGCTCAGGATTATTGCTTGTGGCTGTTTATTGAGTGCTTAAGATGTACTGAGCATTTTGCAGGCATTATCTCACTTGCTCACACATGGAGCAGGTAATAATATTCTCCCCCCTTTAAAGAGGAGAAAACAAATTTAAAAAAATCAATGAACTGCTGAAGATCACATAACCATGGGCTGGGGTTGTAGCTCAGTGGTGGAGCGCTTGCCTCGCATGTGTGAGGCACTGGGTTCTATTCTCAGCACTGCGCATAAATAAATAAAATAAAGGTCCATCAACACTTAAAAAAATACTTAAAAAGAAAAATCACATAACCAGCTGGTAATGGAGCTAGAACCCCAAGTCCAGTAGCCAGTCCTGGGCCAGGTCCTCTCAGGGTATTGATAGGTAGACATAGGTGTAGGAGGAGCCGTGAGTGCATCTGAGAAGTTTGCTGTCCTTACCACCTCCTCTTCCCACCCACCCCAGAGAGCCGAGGGTGGTGTCTCAGGTGTGAAAAAGTTGGCCAAGTGATTCAAACCATAAAGCTTCTGCCCTGAATGGGCACCACTGCACTGTACCCTGCTGCCTCCTCCCCTTTCACAATGCATTAAAATACTGGGTACTAGGTAGGGGTTGTGGCTCAGTGGTACAGCGCTTGCAAGGCACTGGGTTCCATTCCCGGTACCACATAAAAAATAAACAAAATAAAGGTATAAATAAAAAGAATAAAATAAATAAAATAAAATGCTGGGTACTCCCCTTGCCAGCATTGCCAAAAATCTTTACCATGTACATTCTCCATCCAATATAGTTGCCCCCACCTCACCCCCCGCCCCCACTCAGGCCCAAAGTATTCCAGCCCAGAGGATCTTTCTCCACTGCCTCCTCTCCTCCTGGTCTGGCCCAAACACTCATGAGGCATCTTCTTGTGTGCTAGCCACAGTGCTGGACTAGGTGGTGGGCCGGGAATCACAGAGGTGAGCAAGAAACAGAGCCCACTTTCCCCTCTAATAGGAGTTTGTGTCTAAAGTCAGGCTCATGCAACTTCTACATATAGCACCCCAATCAAAGAAATATTGGCCCCACATCCAGGAGAAAGCAATGTCTATGTCTTGCAAAATATCAACACCACTAGCTGTAACTCAGCTTAAAACAGCTATTCTCTCATTCTCCAGTTATGTTATCACCCCTCAATCTGCAGCTTAAAGGCACAGAGATAAAACCAATTTTCTCAGAAGGGAAAAACCAGGCCTTGATACCCATGGGATGAGCTAAGGAGTCAGGGATGTGAAGCGGAAGGGTGCCTGGGCTGAGTTCTCTTTATATACCAGGCTTCTGATAAATGAGAGCTCAGGAGGAAGCAGTGGGCATTTGGCACGACTTCTGGTCACTGGACAAAGCCTGCTGACTCTAGATCAGCAGTATCTTCCATCCAAAGGGCAGTGACAGTTCTGTTATCTTTTATGACACCAGGAGGAAGTGGTTCCCTCCCACCTCTATAATATCTTGTTTCAGTTGTCTCCTATCATTCACACTCCTACTCCAACCACTGATTCAACCTTTTGAGAAAACCCTGTAGAAGACTGACATTTTGTGACTAAAAAAAATCCTGCCTTTATACAATCAAGTTATCCGGTATGCACTAGGTCCTGTGTCCTAAGTTCAAGGACTGGCTTGACTAGAGAACAAGGAAAATAAGCAACATTCCTGGGAAAGAGGGCTGATCCTATTTCCTCAACTCACCTACCATGAGGCACATCTTTTCAAACTGTTCCAGGCTCTGGAGATAGGAGATAGATGAACAGGACACAGACTCTGTGTCTTCAGAGGTCACCGTGATGCAAGCAGGTAGTGAACACATGGCTTCACAGTGAAAACAGCCATCTGTTTGGCTAGAAATGACTTGTGAAAAATTCCAGTGATCCTAGTGCAAGGCCTTGAAAGATGAGCAGGAATTATGCAGGCAGAGACAGTAACAGGTAAGGGTCCTCCAGACAGAGAGAACAATCTGAAGGAAGTGGTTGAAGGGGTGTCTGATCTGGGGGGTTTCTGGTCACACACTGCAGCATGTGTGGCAGGGAAAGGAAAAATAGCCTTGAAAGGCAGGCTGAGTTGACATGTTCTTCTTTAGGTCTTCTCTAGGTAAAATACTGAAGATTTTATCCTGAGGAAGTGACATAGCACATCTTCAGTTTTCAAGATCTTTTAAAAAGACTGCAAAGGGAAAGGAAGCAAGGAGACCAGTTGGGAAATTGTTGAAATTGTCTGGGTAAACCTGTGTGATGGTACCTGCCTGTAATCCCAGCAACTAGGGAGGCTGAAGAAGGAGGATCATGAATTCTAAGACAGCCTCGGCAATTTAGTGAGGACTTAAGCAACTTAGCGAGACTATCTCTAAATATAAAAATAAAAAGGGCCAGGGATGTGGCTCAGTATTTAAGTACCCCAGGTTCGATTCCCTGTACCAAGGGGGGGGGGGAAGGAATGCTCAAATAAGGATATGGTAATGAGGCAGCTTCAATAAAGATCCATGCATAGCATAACCCTGCACAAATCCTCTTGAAAATCACTCAGGAAAGGGCCCCATTAGAGCTCAATAATAACCCAGTAGGGCCTTTCCTGAGCTGGAATGAACTCTTGTGCCTTTGGCAAGCCTCATGGGAAAACAGTCTGCTTCGAAAACCATGTGGCACAAATATGCATCAGAATCACTACACAGAAGATGCTCACACTAGCCAGGCATGGTGATGCTCATCTGTAATCTCAGCGGCTCAGGAGGCTGAGGCAGGAGGATTGTGAGTTCAGCCAGTCTCAGCAACTTAGCTAGGCCCTAAGCAACTCAGAGAGACCCTGACTCAAAATAAAATATTAAAAAAAGGGCTTGGGATGTGGCTCAGTAGTTAAGAACCCCTGCATTCAATCTCTAGTACCAAAATAAATAAATAAATAAATAAAAATGCCATACTATGAGGGGTTGAAAGCAACTAAGAACATCTCATCTTCAATCATGGGAACATGGAATGGAGAGGGGAATCTTCTACACCATTATTTGCCATGTGCTTATAAGTTATGTATGTGCATGAGCCTCAACTATAGAGATGAGATAGAAGTGCATTTGTGATAGAATAAAAATGATGAGGACTTGGGGTTGGGGCTCAGTAGTAGAATGCTTGCCTAGCATGTGTGAGGCACTGGGTTTGATCCTCAGCATCACATATAAAATAAAGATCCACTGACAACTAAAAAAAATTTATAAAAAAAAGTGGTGTTGGGCCAGGAGTGGTGGTAGATAACCTGTAATTCCAGCAACTCAGGGTGAGTTACTTAATATAAAAAGTCTGTCTTTAAATAAAATATAAGAAACGAGCTGGGGATGTTGCTCAGTGATTAAGCACCCTGGTTCAATCCCTGGTGCCAAAACAAAAAAAGGTAGTTAGAAGGCATAGGTGGGGAACACAGGAAATGAAGGTGGTTTCAAGGTGGGGTAGCGGTGAAGAAGGCAGAAATGGGTAACTTTATTTTGGGCCTACTGTTTCCTTAAAGATTGCTCATCCTATGGGTTTTATGTCTCAAGTTCAACTAGTACCTAACTAGTCAAACAAATCCAACAGTCCTCACTAATATGAATGATGCCAAGTGGAAATGATATAAACCAACATCTTTATTTGCAAGAATGTACACACTACTCTTGACTGATGGCATCTGCTAGGTCCAGGTACTGCTAGCAAAGATCCCTTGTGATAAACTGCCTGCTCCAAATGGCTGCTATTTCTATACCTGATACCAAGTGAAACATTTTCTCTTGTAATGTTTTTCACACTTCACTGAAGCACTTACTCAAGAGGGAAGAAAACTTTATCAAGAAGTGCTCTCATATAAGGGCTATCAGAATTTACAGGATGCTGTTTCATCCTAACATGGGGCTGTGATTTGGGAACGAGGTGACTGGGGCTTCTGATAAGTCCTGAAAAATACAACTTCACACACAGGGTTTCATCTTGCTCAGCATGCTTCAAATGCAGCAGGGAACTTGCAGACCATTTCCAAAAATGCATCAAGGTGGTACACTGGCCCTGTAGGCAGGGAACCTGAAGACAAAGTCCAGGTGGGAAAATGAAGACAGGCAATCTGAGTGGTTCCAAGTACATACTGGTATAAACCAGAGGAACATGCCAGATCCATGAGGAAACGAGCTAGAAAGACAGTAGGAGGGATGCAGTTTAAAGTTTTGAAAAATCTTGTTGGCCAGCCTTGATAATGCCAGGGATAACTCCAAACTCCCATGGAAAAATGTGAAATTGCCCTGGGTAGAGCCCAGCCCACTGCTTACCCAAGGCAAGAAGGCACTCGGTCCCAGAGAGCTCTCTGGAATTCTCTTGCACTTCTTTTTTTTTTAAATTTTTTTAGTTGTTGATAGACCTTATTTATTTATATGTGCCGAGGAGTTGAACCCAGTGCCTCACACATGCCAGGCAAGAGCTACTGCTGAGCCTCAGCCCCAGCCCTCTCTTATGCTTCTTAAGGGAGAAGACAGCTTTGAGCAATGGCCAAAAACTTCAGAAATTTTTTAACATCTCTAGTTCAGATAAGCTCAGCACTACTCAGCTAAGATCACAGGAAGCTCCCACTCCTGCCATTTCTTGGGGGTGGGTAAGGAGTCCTAAGATGGGCAAGGGATTGAAAAACACAGACCCAAATAACATGAGATAATTTCTAAACATTTTTATTTTAAATCTCTTTTCTCCCCTCCCCAAAAAGACATGGGTCGGTACAGCAATCATAAAAAGGAGATACAAACACAAGAGTCAAATGTCTCCCGCACTGACACTTACAAAAAACTGGGAATTGTACATGGGATTTCCAAACAGGACCTGCAGCAGCTACTAATGTCCCTTTTACAAGAGTCAAACATGCCTATTAATACAGTATATACAGACACCCCATTCTGGAACTAATCTACAGGGACTTCCCAACACCCACCCCCTCTATCCCCAGAAAAATACCAAAACACACCCAAAGTGCATTTGTTTTGTTTATATCAAAACAGCTTTCCCTCTCCCCATCCCACCCTCAAACCCTCCCACCCAATTTAAGATTGGCCTGCAAGTCTATTTTAACCATTTAGTCATTTTTTTATATTTATGAAAATAAATTATACAGCAACTATTTTAATAAATTAAGCACAAAAAGGGAGAGTAAAGGAGGAAAACCAAATGGGAAGACAAAAGCCAGGCCACACTTTGGCTTGGAGGAGAGCAGGGGTGGCTTAAGAGGACAGAGTGGTTGCAGGGGTGTCTGGTGAAAAATTGGCAACCACCTGAGCCCAGAATGACACCCCTTCTTGAGTTTCTTAAAAACAACCAAAAAGTATAGCAGTGGTTGTGCCATGGGAGCACCAGTTTTGGGCACTCCAACGATCGGCCTACCCAGAGCGCAGGTGCCTTGGTCCTGCCTCTCCCTCAACGGAGCACCAGGGATGGAGTCATCAGACCAGCCTGCCCGCTCCACCTGAGCTGGTTAGGGAGCTGAGGACGCAGCTCTGAGCGCAGCTGTGTGTGCAGCACAGGATCACCCTGGGTTCTGACGAGGAGTGTCCCATTTTCCTCACACACTATCTCCAGGAGCAACTTCAATCGCAGTCCAGCTGCAACCAGACATTCATGTCTTCCCATCATGGCTGGCTGCCTTTTGCCTGCCCCTTGATGCTCCTTGGTGTTCTGGAGGAGGAGGGTAGGAGAGGGGAAGGGAGCAGTTCCAGGTACCCTCTAAAACCCTCTGAAGATGAAATGGGAGTGAAGGCATGTCACACACTTAGCATGCAGGACTGGCTTCCCGGGAGGTAGATGAGAGTGGGAAGGGGGAAGGTACAAAAAGGACAGAAAAGGAGACAGGAAGAAATTAGGTGACACCTATCAGGAAGGCCAATCAATGAAAAGGACAAAGATGATATGAAATTTGCATGTGAATAAAGGTCCTTCTCTGACAGATTAGAAAATCAACATATTAAATGCGACTTATTCCTGTTTCTTAACCGCAGTCCCCAGTCCCCAGTGCCTGTCTCTGTAGTTCAACCCCATCTCACTACCCCCAAGACTTTGTTCTCCATTTGTTCAAGCCCTCCTGTCATTTTGGGCTGAGCATGAAGCCTCCAGTGCCAAAACAGAATATGTCACAGGGACGTGCAGACTTGACCTTTGAGGTCCAATAATCCTAAAGCTATCATAGTGGGGCAATTTTTTCTTTTTTTTTTTTTTTTCTTTTTTAATAAAAAAGGTTTTACTCCCCAGGAGCAAATAAATCATTTTGAACTACTGATAAACACTGCTGCAGTGAAAAGAAAGATGGCTACATGTATGCAATAGCACAATTCAGTGTAAGAACAGCTGTGTTGACGATTAGAGATAAAAACTACTTATCCACCCCCCACCAACCCAAACCAAGAGGATTCCCATAGGGAAAACGTCTAATTCAAAAGCTCCTCCCCTATGCACAGGGGGCATGTCATTCTCTTAGAAGTGGAAAACAAATCCCAGCCTCCTCCAGTGGATATGCTTGCAACACCCCGACTGGTGACAAGACTTGGGCAAATGAAGACACACACTCACACTCAAACAGACTTGTAGACTTCCCTCCAAGAGCCACAGAGCTACATCTTGGAGCCTGGTTCTCTAAATTCCAGGCTCAAAAGCTAAGGGAGAGGAAGCAGGGAAGGGAAAGATCTCACCTTGGGGGTTTGAAAGCTCCTTCTATCCACATTTCCTGCTGAGTTAGGGTGCTTAGTAGGCTATACTCTGCTGGGGGCTCAGGG
Organism: Marmota flaviventris; assembly: GCF_047511675.1. Taxonomy (NCBI): domain Eukaryota; kingdom Metazoa; phylum Chordata; class Mammalia; order Rodentia; family Sciuridae; genus Marmota; species Marmota flaviventris. The sequence continues at coordinate 54,751,062 of NC_092514.1, read as the reverse complement.
ATGAGGGCTGAAAAGGCTGGCTCACCAGGCCACTTCCAGCTTTCTAGTCTCTATACCTGGATCTGGGAACTCTGACCACTCCTGACCCCCCAATCCTCCTGGGGTATACACTGGAGGAGTGTGTGCAGCTATCTCCATGTCACTCCCAAACTCAATAAGAGCCTTACACAATCAGCCCAAGTGAAAATTAGGAAAGAAGGCAGGAGGAGGAACCACAGAGGCAATTCCCTGCCAAATCTCTCTCCTCAGGGACTGGCACAGACATACACGGCTCCCACTGCAGGATGCTACATTCTCTTCATCTTCACAGGTGGGACACCAGGCCAAGGTTATTGTCAATGGTCCTAAGCTCCTTAAGGACCAGTGACAGGCATTTATCTAGCCCCCCACACCAAAGTGCCACCCTCCTACTCCTGTGCTCTCAACATAGCACACGTATTTCAAGTAATGGCAGGTTGTAGCAGTAGTTGTCACTAGCTCACATTGGCTCATACCTGTCCTAAGGAAGATTACAGCAGATCAGTCATAAATAGGTGAAAGTCACACAAGCAGGGCCTGAGGATACTAACATCAAACAACTTAGAAATCAACAGTGGGTCCCTAGAGAAGAGAGCCTTTCCCAGTTTGTGACTTTAATTTATAACAACCAGAAAGGAATGAGTTCCTTCTGTACAGTGCATTTCAATTAGTAGTGCATAGCACTGGCAAAGAGTAAAGGCCAAGTACTGGCCACTAGCCCTGCTCCTGCTCCCTCTGCTCTGCTGACTCTTTTAGCCAGCATGCGCTTGTCACTGCCCCAGATACCACCCTCATTTCTTGCCTAACTTGCTCTACACAAGGTCACCCTTATAGCTGTCAAATACCCATGCATGGTGGAGACTCTTGTGCAGTTTAGTTTTGCAGCCCAATCTATTGAAGAAGGATCAGTCTATAGTCTGAGTGTGCCTAAGCACAGATGGACCATGGACAGAGTTCAATACTTTTCCAAGGAGGACAGAGAAGGTGGGTGGTGAGGTGAGGCCATTCATAGCTGGTTTGGTTTTTTACCTGAGTGTATGAATTATCCAGTGGAAACCCCAGCACCATAGTGGGTACAGGGGCTCTGCTTCCCTCACAGGGCCTGAGCTGACAAGAATAGTGAGGTCCTGGGCAATGTACAGGCACCCTGCCAACTTTTGGCTTTGACTTCTAATCTCATCATTATAATCCCTCAGTTTCCAGACCTATCTGATGATTATGAAGTTTCAGTCCCGACCGCTGCACTGAAATAGGGTTTTTTAATGTCGTTGCTCTGAGTGGGGCTACGCACTATTCAGTACACGCCACACAGACTGCTGTTTCCTTGCTTTTGTTCATGTGTTTCTCTTCTCATGGTACTACCCCCGCCTACAACCCAAAGCCTCACTGCCACAGAGCTTTCCTAGACCATCTGGTCTCCCCCGAACTCACCCACTCTGCACGTCTTGATTCTCTGCCACAATGAGTCTCTCTCCAGTTGCTTCATGTGTGGCAGTCACCTGAAAGCTCCCTTAGGTAAGGATCATGTCTTCTACCTCTTATGTTTTCCACAGTATCTAGCCCAGAGCCACATACACTCTAATTTTTAAAAAATGACAGAAAAACAATCCCAGGCAGTTGCATATTAGCCACTTCAAAGAACATCAATGGATTCCAGACTTCAGGCTCTACAATGGAGTGACTGTTTTTATAAGATGGAGAGTGACTTTACCCTCCAGAGGCAAGACTCTGGAGGTTTAGTTGAACTCTGGGATCCCAATCTTATTTAGTTAGTTATACTTCCCTGGAGGCCAAAGAAAAAAGGTATACCACAGGACATATCAGAAGTAGGAGAGGTTTGTACTGCAAAGCTCATTTTTGGGCTCATTTCTTTATGGCCAGGTAATGATTCAAGTTTCCCCTATATTCAGCTACAAGAAGGAAGACTGGACATTCTATGCAGGGTATAAGGTCAAAGGCCAGTGCTTCCAAATGAGGCAGTCCTATAAATTACTAACACACTGGAGTCTCATCCCAAACTATCAGCAGACCATAAACCTGACAATGTGATTTATCTTGTGAGCTGAAGCAGAAATAAGCACAGGGGACCCAAGTTTGGTGGAACACTTCCTGTAGAAGAGTAATAAGACCCAACAGCCCAACTATGCTATGACATCTCAATAGCAAACCTCTCCGTAGAGTAACTGGAGGAAAGCAAACTCACAATAATTTATGATTTGACAATGATCAGGTGCAAAAAACTTAAAGACCACTGAAAAGTACTGAGTTTTTCTCCTTCCCCTTCCATATTCACCTAGAAAACAGGCAACTCTCAAATCAGCATCTGACAAGATTTCCCAAAGAATGGAGGGCAATGGAAACTGACTCAGGAAATGTCTGGGTTGCTAGAATGAATGCAGGAAAATGAAGAAGCCCTTGCTACCTCCCGTCATAGAAGTGGCACGACAATGATAAACCTAAAAACACAAGATATGATGCTCTCTTCCCCTGAACTAAGGAAATCCCATTAAGGCTGGTACATTCAAGGTTTCTTCTAAGAAGAGCACAATAGCTTTGCTTCTCACCTTCCTCCACATTCCCTCTCACTCTCTGACAGACATATGGAGGTAATGCTGACTCCTAAATCGTATATAGAGTTTTCCATGAAGAATCTGGAAGCATGCTCCATTAAACACGGAATGACTCCATGACTAGAGCTCTGAACTACTCAGGTGATGAGAAACACTACTGTCTTGACAGCTGGTGAAAGCAATAAGAATGATGTTCCCATGACTGGAGTGAAATGTACAATTACCTCAGAGGAAGGGACTAAGGAGGGTGAAGGGAGAACAGGGTTAACTTCAGGTCTTAGAGCTTAAGGAATTAAGTAAAACAAAACAAATACAGCTTCCAAGAGAGGTGATTCTGAAGTTAGGTTCCTAAACCCTAAAAAGGAAAGGATGTGGGGAGTCACTACTTCCTCTAGCAAAGGCCATTTGCCAGTTTTTATCCAACAATCTTTTCTTCCAGACTACCTGCCCTCCTTTCTCTCCTACTAAAGCTAATAATGAGAAGCAGATTCTCCTCCCTTCCAGCTTCTAATCCTGTTTGCACTTCTCTGGCTTCTCCTCCATAATGCAAGGTCCATGGTGAAGACCCTAATTCTACCTTTGGCACCAACTGAATGTGAATGGTGCCTCCTTTCCTCCCTGCCCTTCTTTGGACCTGCTCACCCTTCACACCACTTCCAAAACCCAGCTGCCTTCAAGGTGAGTTTTCCATACTGAGAAAGGCAAATATTGAAAACAAAACTTCTGAAAACAAACAGTGTTGAGACTTCTTCCAGTTTTTCAAAGAGCTCATCTAGTTCTGGGATACCATGGGTGGATATGAACAGTGGAGTCCCCAACTCAGACTCTGGTTGTGTGCTTCTTCCAAGCCCCAGGGGCTGCAGGAGAAACCATAGTCTTTGAACATAGAATCCCAAACCTTCCTATTTTTCTTTTCATGGTAGCTTCAATTGGTTCTTCAAACTGGAGCTTGGTAACCAAATGCCTAGGTGAAAAAAAAAATATATATATATATATTAGACCAGTTCAACAGAGTAGAACCCAGATAGAACAAAAGACCTAGCTGCTAGAGGTGGAGAAGCATATCTCAAAAGGAGAGTAGTCACAGAGCTTGCCTATAGTCCTAACTGCTCAGGAGGCTGAGATGGGAGACCAGTTGAACCCAGGAGTTCAAGACCAGCCTGGGCAACATAGCAAGACCCCGTCTCAAAAAAAATAAAAAAACAGAAAAAGGAAAACGAAGCCTAGATAGCCAAATGCTTCCACACATATTATATCTGGCTGAGAATGTGATAATGGCTACTGTTAAAAGGGTCTTAGAAGCCCATGACTTGATTGCCAAAATAGATGTTTTTTTTTGGATTGGGGATTGAACTCAGGAGTGCTTGACCACTGAGCCACATCCCCAGCCCTATTTTGTATTTTATTTAGAGACAGGGTCTCACTGAATTGCTTAGTGCCTTGCTGTTGCTGAGACTGGCTTTGAACTCATGATCCTCCTGCCTTCAAGATGAGTTTTCCACACTGAGAAATGATAATCTCAGAATGATAATAATCCCAGAGGCCTCCCAAGCCTCTGGGATTATAGGTATGTGCCACTGTGCCCAGCTTTTTTTTTTTTTTTTTAAACAGTGCTGGGGATCAAACTAAGAGCTTTGAGCATGCTGCTAGGAAAGTGCTCTACCACTAGGCTATATCCCCAGCCTACTAGGTTCTTTCTCTAGGTTAATAGTAGGTTTATTTGCTTTAGGTTAATCATATTTCTGGACCTCTCACTTACTTTCTGTAGGATGAATTCAGAGTCCTCCACTGCCATGAGGCCTTTCTCTGACTGAGCTCCTATTTATGTGGGTTCTTCCCAGGACATAGCACTCACAGAATTGGTGCTTTTTGCTGAAGGGTTCTACTACCCTTCAGTGGACTCCCATGTTCTAAACTACCTTCCCACCCCATTCTTGACTACAGAGCCACCACAAGGTTCTAGACATCAGAGCACTTGGATACATTTTAGGAGTTACTTCCAAAGCATACAATCTGTATAATAGAAGATATACATTATGGTTTGGATCTTTAATATCCCCCACAGGTCATGTGTTAAAAGCTTTGGTCACCAGCCTGTGGCACTATTTGAGGTGGGACCTAGAAGGAAGTTAGGTCACTGGGGGTGTGGCTTTGAAAGGTATATTGGGACTCTAACCCCTTTCTCTTTTTGCTTCCCACCACCATGAGGTAAGCAGCTTTGCTCTACCACGTACTCTCTCCATAGCTCCAAAAGCAACAGAGCCAACTAACTTTGAATGGAAACCTCTGAAATTACTTAAGTTGTTCATCTCAAATATGTTGTCAGAGTGATAGAAAGCTAACACAGTATGATAAAGGAATGTACACAGAATCCAGGATTCCTTAAAACTCTGCAGCCTCTCAGAGTCTCCATTTCTTGGTCTCTCTTTGTCATCCCTTCTCCCTATTAATCCCTGTTAGCCTGGCTCACATGCTTTCCCATAGCAGCGCAGGATCTGGGATTTCTGGAGCAAAGAGAAGACAAAGCTAGGTTGACCTCAGTCATGGCTAAAGAAAATCCATGGGGGGCTGGGGATGTGGCTCAAGCGTTAGCGCGCTCGCCTGGCATGTGCGGGGCGCTGGGTTCGATCCTCAGCACCACATAAAAATAAAATAAAGATGTTGTGTCCACTAAAAACTAAAAAATAAATATTAAAAATTCTCTCTCTCTCTTATCATATGTTTGAGACCAAGCTTAGCAATTTAATGGGACCTTCAGCTCTGAGCAAAACCCTGTCTCAAAATAATGAGAATGTAGCTCAGTGTAATATGCCCCTGGGTTCAATTCCCAATACCAAACAAACAAACAAACAAAAAGAAATAACACCCTACAGTAAGAGGAAAAACATTGTGAACTGGAAGAAAATAGAACGTGAACTCTTACTCTTAGCCAGCACCACCAGAATTAGCTCCCTGCAAGTTTGTTCCCTACTTGCCTTAACTTTTTAGTGTAACTAAAGACGAATTAGAATTCACATGCACAAACCAATATTTCAAGACATTTCATGAGAAAATAAATGAGTAGAACTCAGTGTAGCAATGATAGAATAGTCTCTTAGAAAAATGAATTCCTCAGTTAATTCATTTAATTTATTCTCTTCAGCAATTTACTTTGCAGTGGCCCAAAGAGGACTTCAAATAGAAGGCAGGATGTTTTTCCTCATCCCCATATCACACCGTGAGACTAGGTGGAGTTCTCGCTCAAGTGCGTGCCCATTACAATGAAAGGCATGTTTACATTCCCTTTGATGAAGTTTTCTTCCCCTTTGTTTTCCTGCTTTGTTTCCTACCTTGTATTGTTTGTGCAACCGCAAGGAGATAGGCAAGGCAAGTATGAGAGAAGGCTGCATTTAGCTACAACCGTGTGTCCTCCTCACTTATATTCTGTAATTAGCTGGCATGTTGCTTGGCAAATATTCTTAAAGCCTTTCATGTTTGTCTGCCTTTCTCCCAAATGGAGCATGTGCCCCCTTGGGGAGGTCATCTATCAGATTTGGTAATACTATGGGCAGATGCCTAGATCAGGGGTATCACATGGGGAACTGCCAGAGAGGGGCAGGTGTAAGGTTCAATGCATGGTAACTGTCCAAGGCTGAACATTAACACAGAGAGGTCCTACCCTTGGTGGTGACCAACAGGGGGCCCCTCGCTACGTGGAGGGTTCCATGTCTTGCTTCTGTTTGGAAATGAGCTGCGCTTCCTTTAGAGACAAGTATACCTCTTCCTGAGGATCATAATAGTAGAACTTTCGAATATAAGATATCAGAGGTCTGTTAAAAAAAAAAAAAAAAACAAGAAGGACACATACAGTGTTAATTGTACATAATGTTCTTATGAATGCTAGGTAAGCACTCTTCTACCTCTGAGCCAGCCCTGACTCCCTTACTCTTACCATTCCCACTGCACTCTTCAAAGGGCCTGCAGAGGGCCTTTTGGCTACAGTATGATAATTCTAGAATTAGGTGTTAAAATACTGCAAAGGTGAAAGGATATGCCTATAAATATTTTATGCCAATGTCTGCCTGTGTAAGCAGTCTGCAGGTATGACTGACATTTGTAATTTACCCCCCACCCCTTCCTGCCCCAATCCTATGTCCCCATTGTACTTAGGCAGTGGGAGATCCGGGATATGATCTATCCGAACGAGTTGTCGGATCCGGAATCTGCAAAGGTGCTGGAGGGATTTGACATTGCTGAATCGGGACACTGGATAGAGCAGCTGGACTGGAGTTGGTGGCAGTCCTTTAGGAATGAAAACAAAAGGAAATATTCAGAGGGAACAATGCAGCTGACCACACTTCCTCATGAAAAGAATCCAGGGAAGGGAAATGATGCTTTTTTATAGTTCATATATGTATTGTGCAAAAGTAGTTCAGTTCCAAAAGGACCATGGATTTCCATTTGCAGAAGCAGCACTCCCATATTTCACATTGAAGGGGATTTATTCTCCCTCCTGAAGGTCTCCCCAGTATCATTCCCCACCCCCCAATACTGGGAATTGAACCCAGGGGCACTGTACCCTGAGCTACATCCTCAACCTATTCTATTTTTTGAGACATGGTCTTGCTAAGTTGCCCAAGATGGCCTAGAACTTGCCATCCTCCTGCCTTAGCTTCCCATGTCTCTAGGATTACAAGCATGCACTACTGTGCCCAGCTTCCCCAGCATAACAGTTGAGTGTCTTGCTCCACAGAATAGTCCAGTGAATAATGTCAAGCTAGAGACTTTGCCTAGGGCCTAGTGCCAATCTCAGGCCTAATGATCTCGGTGAATGGCAAGGAACAAAATCCTCCCCACTGGGAACTGGAGATACTTATTCAGTATTATCTAGCAGTACCCTGGTGAGAACTTAGACTGTTCCGAAGTGCTATGGTTTGGATATGGTTTGTTCCACACCAAAGGGTCATGTGTCAGAAGCTTGGACCCTCTGTGGCAATGACAGGTAGAGTGGTAGAATCTTTAAAAGAAGGGGCCCAGTAGAAAATGATTACATCATGGGGCTCCACTCTTAGAAGGAATTGGTCTCCCAGGAGTGGGTCAGGTTTTTAGGGAATGATTATTTCCTTTAAGAACAGGCATCTTGCCGGGCATGGTAATGCATGCTTGTAATCCAAGCAGCTTGGGAGGTTGAGGCAAGAGGATTGTAAGTTCCAAGTCAGCCTCAGCAATTTAGCGAGGCCCTTACTAAAAGAGATCCTGTTTCAAAGTTAAAAACCAAAAAAAGGTGGGGGTGCTGGGGATGTGGCTCAGTGGTTAAGCACCTCTGGGTTCAATCACTGACACCAAAACAAAACAAAAAGAACAGCACCTCCCCTGAACCTCTCTTCTGCACACACTCCTGCCACTATCATGGCATCTGTTACTGCAATGCCATCTACCATGTGAGGCTTTCACCAGAGCCAAAAAGATGCACACCATAATCTTAAAACAATGAGCTAAATAAACTTTTATTTATGAATACACAGCCTCAGGTATTTTGTTACAGCCACAGAAAATAGACTAAGACAAGAGAGGTCCCCACTTAATTCCTGCTGGTAGTGGAGAGACTGGTAAGTAGAAAGCAACAACTGGGATTAAATATCACAGGCCACTTCGGCCATTTACTTCATGACAGGACAATCAATTTTAGCCAACTTTAATTCCCCACCATCACTCCCCTTTCTGCTTCTAATGAGTTAACAGAAAGAGGAAAAAAGGAGGAAGATGTTTTTAAAAGAACAGCAACAGGCTGGAGACATAGCTCGGTTGGTAGAGTGCTTGCCTAGGTTCAATCCCCAGCACCTCAAAAAAAAAAAAAAAAAAAAAAAAAAAGAGAGAGAGAGAGAGAGAGAGAGAACAACAACTCCTGTAGTATGGGCAAGTTGAAATTAGTGCTACTCAGTGCAAAAGCACTGGGTGACCAACACCAGCCAGGCCCAATGGGAGCACCACACCCTAAGCTAGCAGCAGGCACTGTGTTGGGGAATCTCAGCCTTCAGTGGGTTATACCACATAACAGACACCTCTACCCAGAATGGCAGAGACACTGAAATAGGTTCAAAGGAATTAAGAATATCTTGGTTTCAATAAACAAAGGGACCATACTAGATAAACAAGCAAACTATTGTGAGAAAGAATCAGAAATGAAAAACATTTTCTCAGTCATTGTTATATCAAAAGAAATTCCGTGGACATAACTGTTTGGAAAAGAAAATATCCAATACTACTGGGGCTTAGTTTCATACCATTTATATATTTTATTTAAAGGCATGAGAAGAAGAAAGGCTCACGACTGTCTCCCAAAAGCCTTTCTATGGTTGCTGACAACTGACATTTTCAATAAACAAAACCAACCATACTATACTATTACTAAGCAAGTAGACTTACCTTTAAAAACATTTAACTCAAAACTATACTTAAAAGCTAGGAGTGAGGCATATGCTTATAATCCTAGAGACTCAGGAGGCTGAGGCAGGAGGATTATGAATTCCAGGCCAGCATCAGCAACTTAACTTAGCAAGATCCTTTATTTTTTATTTCAAAAATAAAAAGGACTGGGGATGTAGCTGTGGTAGAGCACCATTGAGTTTAATCCATAGTAGTGAAAAAAAGAAACCAAATCTATACTTAAAGACAGAGAGCTGGGCGTAGTGGAGCACACCTGTAATCCCAATGGCTCAGGAGGCTGAGACAGGAGGATCACGAGTTCAAAGCCAGCCTCAGCAATCGTGAGGTACTAAGCAACACATTGAGACACTGTCTAAATAAAATACAAAATAGGGCTGGGGATGTGGCTCAGTGGTCAAGTGCCTCCAAGTTCAATCCATTCTACCTATGAAGAAACTGAGGCCCACTGAGCTTAGAGATCCTGCTCATGGTACAGAACCAATAAAAATGGCCTGCCTTGAACACCTGTTCTTTCTAAGGAAGAGTTAGCGGTGGTTCTGCCACAGCCCAGGGAACCTCTTGAAGGGGTTCTCCAGGACTGTCCTTAGAGAGCCTGCCCCTCTGACAGTCAGGTAGTCCAGGACAGTTATAGCACTGTTTCATGAATGTTCTAGTCTCTTCCCGATCACTCTCACCCTTTACAACTTATTTTGAAATACTTCAGCCCTTCCATCCTGATGTGGTTGGTCCTTTCCATTAAAAGAAAAAAACTCAGAGAACGAATAAGGTGGCATAAGCCTATAAATCCCAGCAATCTGGGAGGCTAAGGTAAGAGGATCATAAGTTCTTTTTTTTTTTTTTTTTTTTTTTTAAAGAGAGAGTGAGAGAGAGAATTTTAATATTTATTTTTTAGTATTTGACGGACACAACATCTTTGTTTGTATGTGGTGCTGAGAATCGAACCCTGGGCCGCACGCATGCCAGGCGAGCGAGCTACTGCTTGAGCCACATCCCCAGCCCGGATCCTAAGTTCTGACTGAGCAATTAAGCAAGCCCTAAGCAGCTTACTGAGACCCTGTTTCAAAATAAAAATAAATAAATAAATAAATAAATAAATAAATAAATAGGGCTGGAAATGTAGCTCAGTGGTAAAGCGCCCAATCCCTAGTACTCCTCCCTGCCCCCCCACCAAAAAAAAATTCATACATGAATTTCTCTTGAACATATTAAGTATCTTTAAAAAAATTATCTTGGGTTCAAATGCCTCTTTGAATTTATCCTTTTCCTCACTGGTACTATAACAAAGAGAAAGCTTTGTGGGATTGCTTATAATATTGCTAAATTCAGCATAATGTTTCAGAGATAAAAGTAATTATGTATCTAATCATTTATTCCCAAAGATACAGTGCTATACAACTTATGTTTAAAGAGATCAGGATAATAAGCAACACAAAATTATCTGATTGTTTGCTTACTTGGATTTTAATGACCACATAAACTTGCCTATTTAATTGTATTATTTTTAACCTTGAGGTTCACAAATAGCAATTTGAAACCTGTTAACCTTCTGATATTCATTGGTGTCAACCTGACCATTTTACTGTTTGCCCCCCAAATACAGCAAATGATTACTGCACTCTCATAAATCTAGAACATGTTAACAGAAGAGGTTAGAAATGTTAATAAATCTACCAGATATGTATCAAATAAAGGAGCTTTAAGCACAGTGTTTAAAAGTTCCTAAAGAGGCCAGGTATGGTAACAAATATCTGTATCAGTTTGACTTGGGAGGTTAAGGCAGGAGGATTGCAGTTCGAGGCAAGCCTGGGTAACTCAGGAAGACCTGTCTCAAAAAGGACTGGGGCTCAGTGATAAAATGCCCTAGGCTCAACTGCAGGAATGAGGAAAGAAAGAAAACAAACAAAAACAAAAGAAATGGAAAGAAATCCAAGATAAGACACCAGTGTAGCTGAAAGGTAAGAGTGAGGTGGAACACTAATCATGAGCAACTTTCCTCTGATTCTCATTTCAGGAGTCCCTGGCACAAATCCATTTTCCAGCCATGCCGCTATTTTTCTCTTCTCCCCAACAAATGCCAAGTTAAGGGCAAAAAAATATCTTCCAGGTGTGAGCACCCTAAACACCCAGGATTGTTCTGCTCCCTGAATTCCAGAATCAGATCAGGAACCACATTTGCTTCACAATCAGGGGTCTCTTCCCCTGCCCCCATTACTAGGGATTGAATCCAGGGGTACTTTACCACTGCGCTACATTCTCAATCCTTTTTACTTTTGAGACAGGGCCTCACTAAATTGTTGAGGCTGGCCTTGAACTTGCAATCTTCTTGCCTTAGCATCCCAAATAGCTGGGATTACCAGGTATGCCCACTGCACTTGGCTAGGTCCTCTTTTTCTTAGAAACATAGGATAAATTTTCTTAGAAATGTAAATATAAAGAGAATAAACTAGGGAAGCTAGGTGACCATAAATTGCCTGTAATCCCAGCAGCTTGCCAGGCTGAGGCAGGAGGATCGAAAAAGTTCAAAGCCAGCCTTAGCAAAAGTGAGGTGCTAAGCAACTCAAGTGAGACCCTGTCTCTAAATAAAATACAAAAATAGGGCTGAGGATGTGGCTCAGTGGTTGAGTGCCCCTGAGTTCAATCCTCAGTAATAAATAAACAAACAAACAAATAAAATAGATAAATAAAAAAATAAAAGGCCAAGGGTCAAAGAAGTTTCAACTAACAGTGACATATTATTAATATCCCACTCCATTGTCCAACTTAAGAAAAACTGCAATATGCCAGGTATAGCGGCACATGCCTGTAATCCCAGCAACCTAAGAGGCTAAGGCAGGAGGATGCCAGCCTCAGCAACTTAGTGAGACCCTATCTCAAAATGAAAAATAAAAAGGTCTGAGAATGTAGCTTGGCAGTAAATCCCCAGTGGGTTCAATTCTCAGTACTAAATCAAACCAAACAAACAACTGCAATATAATGAATTATTGATAATGCAAATTTCTAGGGTGTGAGAGTAGGGGTAGGAGGGAGATTCATTCTTCCTTATATAATCTTACAGAGTATTTGGCCTTTTACATCTACATGTATTTTCATATATTTTTTAAAATAAATATATAGTGGAATATCAGCCATAAAGAACAATGACTTTGGGCGGGGGTTGTGGCTCAGTGGTGGAGCACTTGCCTCACTTGTGTGAGGCATTGGGTTTGATTTTCAGCACCACATATAAATAAATCAATAAAATAAAGGTCCATCAATATCTAAAAAAAAGAACAATGACTTTATCATATTTGCAAATAAACGGATGGATATGGAGACTATCATGCTAACTGAAATAAGCCAGTTCTAAAAAGCCAAAGGTTGAATGTTTTGGATGATATGTAGAAGCTAACCCACAATAAGGGGGAAGAGTGGAAGAAGAAATACTCAGTAGATTAGACAAATGGGGATGAAGGAAAGGGAGGTGGGGACAGAAAAAGGAAAGACAGTGGAATGAATCCAAAATAATTTTCCTAATGTAAATATATAAATACATTGTGTATATCCATAAGAATAGGGTCATAATTAGAATAAAATATATTCCATTCTTGCACAATTATATCAAAATGAATTCTACTATCATGTATAAAAGAACCAATTAAAAAAAAGGAAATACATAGAAGTCAGGTGTGTTGGCACATGTGAACACATGTAATTTCAGAAACTCAAGAGGATGAGATAGGAGGATTGCAAATTCAAAGCCAATCTGAGCAACTCAGTGAGACCCTGTCTCAAAATAAAAGATAAAAAGGACTGGGAATCTAGTTCGGCGGTAAAGCATTCCTGGAAGAAAGAAAGAGAAAAAGAGAAAAAAAATACAGAGTATTTCAGATATAATATCTGAATATAATAATTCAGATATTTCTGAATTACTGAATAAGTGAATTCAGCAAAGTTGAAGGATATAATATAAATATACAAAAAGCAACTGAATTTCTATATATAAGTAAAAATTAATTAAGAAAATTCTAATTAAAATAACATAAAAATGATCAAACACTTAGGAATAAATTTACACTTGATCTTAGCCAAAGGAGCAATTTTAGGAAAAATTTAACAAAAGAAGTACAAAATTTTTCTTATGAAAAATTACAAAATATTGTTCAAAGAGTTTATAGAAAAAACATCCCATGTCCACAGATCAGAACACTTACTATTGATATCATGGCAATACTCAGCTCAAACTCTATCAAAATCTGAGGGTTTTTTTTTTTTGAAGAAATTAACAAGCTGATTCTAAATCTCACAGAGAAATGCAAGGGACCCAGGGCTGGGGATGTGGCTTCAGCGGTAGCACGCTCGCCTGGCATGCGTACAGCCCGGGTTCGATCCTTAGCACCACATACAAACAAAGATGTTGTGTCCGCCGAAAACTAAAAAATAAATATTAAAATTCTCTCTCTCTCTCTCTCTTTAAAAAAAAAAAAAAAGGAAGGAAAGAAAAAGAAATCTCGAGTAGCACTGTGCAAAGAAATACAATGCAAGTTACTTATGTCATGTTCTAGTAGATACGCCCGAATGCATATACAAACAGGTAAAATTATTAAAAAAAAGAAATGCAAGGGACCCAAAATAGCCAAAAAAATCTCAAAAAAGAAGACCAATGTTAGAGAACTCATGCTTCTTAATTTCAAAACTAAGAGCACATGTAAAAAAAAGTACATTACAAATCCCAGCAACTCAGGAAGATCGAAAGTTTGTTCAGCAATTTATCAAGGCTTTAAGCAACTTAGGGAGACCTAAGACCTTTTTGTCTCAAAAATAAATAATAAAAAAGGGTTGGGGATATGGCTCAGTAGTAAAGTCCCTCTGGGTTCAATCCCTGGTACCAAAAAGAAAAAAAAAAAATACTACAAAAACACAGTAATCAAAGACAATGTGGCGCTGGGGTTGTGGCTCAGCAGTAGAGCACTTGCCTAGCACATACAAGATGCTGGGTTCAATCCTCAGCACCACATAAAAATAAATAAATAAAATGAAGGGACTGTGTCCAACTTAAAAAAAAAAAAAGTGATACAAAGACACACAAACAGCTCAATGGAACAGAACTGAAAGTCTGTAAATAAACTTGCACATTTACAATAATTGATTTCAACAAGAATGGTAAGATTATTCAATGGGGAAAGAACTGTCTTTTCTTTTTTTTTTTTTTTTTAAAGAGAGAGAGAGAGAACTATTTATTATTTACTTTTTGGCGGACACAACATTTTTGTTTATTATGTGGTGCTGAGGATCGAACCCGGGCCGCACGCATGCCAGGCGAGCGCGCTACCGCTTGAGCCACATCCCCAGCCCCAAGAACTGTCTTTTCAATAAATGGTCAAATGGTGCTAGGAAAATTTTATGTTCACATGAAAAAAAAATGAGGTGGGATCTCCTCCTCACACTATACACAAAATTAACTCAGGATGGATCATAAACTTAATTTAACAGCTAAAACTATAGGTATTTTAGAAGAAAAATTAGGCATTAATCTCCATTACTTTGGGTTTAGGTAAAACATAGTCATCCCTTGGTATGCAGAGGGAATTGGTTCCAGGACCTCTGTGGACAACAGATCCGCAAATGCTCAAGTTCCTTACATAAATGGCCTATTTGCATAAACCTATGCACATCCTTCTGCTGTATACTTTCAATCATGTATATAATACACAAACACATATATACATATTTTAATCATCTCTAGATTACTTATAATACCTAATACAATGTAAATGCCATTATACAGTTGCTGTATTGTATTGATTAGGGAACAATGACATGAAAAAAAAGTATACATGTTTAAAACAGAATTTTTTTTCTTTTTGAGTTCTCTATCACTGGACTACATCTAAGTTTTTTTTGTTTGTTTGTTTTTGAGAGAGAGAGAGAGAGAATTTTAATATTTAGTTTTTACTTTTCGGCAGATACAACATCTTTGTTTGTATGTGGTGCTGAGGATCAAACCCGGGCCACACGCATGCCAGGTGAGAGCGCTATCGCTTGAGCCACATCCCCAGCCCACATATAAGTCTTATTTATTTTTAATTTTTAAAACAAAAAGTTGCCCAAGAGGGCCTCAAACTTGCAATTTTCCTGCCTCAGTCTCCTGATTAGTTAAGATACAGGTATGTGCCACCATGCCCAGCAATTTTTTTAAAAAAATGTTTGATCTGAAGTTCGTTGAATCCACTGATGCAAAACCTGTGGATATAGAGAGATGACTATAACAAACAACAACAACAAAAGAATAATTGAAAAGTAGGTGTTGGGAAAAGGTATAACGGCAGCCACACCCCCAAAATCCCAACGTGGCGCCTGAGGTGCTTCTCTTCCTGTGTCTCCATTTCCCTCCGGCGCCAAAAACTCCCGCTGGCGCCAATACTCAACTCCCGCCAGCGGGAAACCTTAGCCCCAATTAGAACTAATTTCGTGGGCTCCAGAACTGACATCTGGAAGAACTTACCAATAAAAGGGTGACCCATCATTTACCTAAGCCCTGCCACCTCTCCTTAGATCTATATAAGCCCACAGCCTTTTGTAATAAAGTGGAACTTCTCCTGTGATTTGTCTCGCGTCGCATCTTCTTTCAGTAGGGACTCACTGAATCAAAATATTGTTTTTCAAAGTATAGAAAGTAAAAAGACAACCCACAGAATGGGAGGAAATATTTGCAACTCGTTCTTTTTTTTTTTTTTTTTGAGAGAGAGAGAAAATTTTTTAATATTTATTTTTTAGTTTTCGGTGGACACAACATCTTTATTTTATTTTTATGTGGTGCTGAGGATCGAATCCAGCGCCCTGCGCATGCCAGGCGAGCACGCTACCGCTTGAGCCACATCCCCAGCCCGCAAATCATTCTTTTAACCAGGGACTTATACTGAGAATATATAAAATACTCTAAAACCCAATAAATAACCCAATTGTAAAATGAGCAGAGTAAGTGGCTGGTAAGATAGAGGATGGTAAGATAGAAGCTGGAAATAGACCTCAGTGACAGAATGCCTGTGCTCTACTACTAAGCCACAATCCCAGCCCTGAATCATACACTTTAAATAGGTGAATTAGCTGGGCATGGTGATGCATGCCTGTAATCCCAGTGACTCAAGAGACTGAGGCAGGAGGATGGTAAGATAGAGGCCAGCCTCAGCAACTTAGTAAGGAGACCCGAAGCAAGTTAGTGAGATCCTGTCTCAAAACAGAAAAAGATCATGAATTTTACATTATATGACTTAGATCTCAATAAAGAAAGGAAGGAAGGAAGGAAATCACGAATAAGCAGAGGCTTTTATTAGCCAAAGAGAGGACAATCTAAATTTCAATAATCACAACTGTAATGGGTTGAAACCCACTGTGTTAGTCAGCTGTCACTATAGAAAAATATGTTAAGAAAATCAACTTGTAAGCTGGGCACAGTGGCACACACCAGTAATTCCAGTGACTCTGAAGGCTGAGGCAAAAGGATCACAAGTTCAAGCCCAACCTTAGCAACTTAGCAAAACCTTGTCAAAATAAAAATGAAAAAGGATTAAGGGTATAGCTCATTGGCAGAATACTCTGGGTTCAATCCCCAGTATCCCTCCCCCCCAAAGATAATCAACTTTAAAGGAGAAAAAGTTCATTTTGGCCAAAATTTTGGAAATTTCAGTCTACGGCTGCTAGGCCCCATCGCCTCTGGGCCTGTGGTAAGGCAGTACATCATGATGCTTCTGAGTTCAATCCCAGGTACAAAACCACACACACACTATATATATATATATATATATATATATATATATATATATTTTAGGTATATAATGATCTCACGGATATACTTTTTTTCCCTTTATCTTTTTGGCAGTACTAGGGATTAAACACAGGGGTACTTTACGACTGAGCTACGTCCCAGGTCCTTTTTATTTGATTTTAAGATAGGTTCTCACTAAGTTGCCAAGGTTGGCCTTAACTTGCAATCCTTCTGCCTCAGCCTCCTGAGTCACTAGGATTACAGGAATGTGTAATCCTCATGGCTGATGAGGATTACACATGTGTAATCACCACTCATGGCTAAATACACATTTGTTTGTTTGTTTTTCCCCAGAATTGTTCCTCTCCACAGAAATCTTTAGTAAAAGGCAAAAGACTCATATGATCTTAAAAGAAACCAGAGTACGAATATGTTTTTTAAATAGACATTATCTACTTGTCATAACCAAAAGACATAACAATATAATCTGGTAGCCTGGATGGTATTCTGAAACAAAAGGACTTTAGGTAAAAAAGAAATCTGAATACTAATTAATAATAATTTATTAATAATGGCTTATTAATTGTGACAAACATAATTGTGACTAGTGTAAGATGTAAATAGTAGAAGAAATTAGGCAAGGAGTTGTATGGAAATTCTATAATTTTTCTTTTTAATCTTTGTAATTTTTCTATAAATATACACATATTCTAAAATAAGATTTTGAAAAAATAATCTTTAAGAGAAACATACTGAAGTATTTGCATATGATATGTGGGATTTGCTCCAAAATAATAAGGACAAAACATAAAATCTGATTTATGCATTTATATATGTTATTCTTCAACAAAGTAAACTTTAACAGAAAATACTAACAGGCAATGAGGGAGCGGACACATAATGTGGACAGAGCAGGAGTGGTCATGGACTGAATGAAGGCTGCTGGGGTTAGAGGGTTTATTGCACTATTCACATACTAAACAAATGGGTATAAGAAGGAAAGCCCAGAGTAAGACTGATTTGCGAACATTCAGGAGAGTTGCTAGAGGGGGCTGTGTAGCCAGGGCAAAGAAGGAAGGCCTTTCAGTGGCACGACTGTGTGCCTCTAAGACAAGGATAAACCACTTCTCATGAGAAGCCAGGAGACTCTGGTCACAAATCCCCAGGAAAGGAGTCCTGACTTTTTTCACAAGCATCCATGAAATAATCTTTTCTGAACAGGCTTAATATCTCATCAGCAAATATTTTAGTTTACTAGTAGGCAATAAAATAACAAAAGGAAAGAGAGTTCTTGCCCTGGAGAACCTAGTAATTGAGTAGAGAAAAAATTAACAACAAAGGCTACCCAGGGGCCACTTAGAGTGTCATTCACAAATATATCTTGAGTAGTGACTCCTTTACAGGACTAAGAGGTCTAGATATACTACATCTTAAGAGACGACTGAAGAAAAAGTAACATCTATTGAGTGTTTACTGTGTGTCAGGCATTGTCTCAAATATTGTTCATGAATTATCTCTTGCATTTCTTAAAACAATCCTGTAAAATAGGTACTATTATTATCCCCATTTTTCTGCTGAGGAAACTGAGGCAGGACAGATTTCAGTTACATGCCTAAGATCATACAATTAGTATTTAGATCAGGGCCAGGGAGTGAAGGTATTCTTGCTCCAGATTCCATACTTTTTTAACCCTGTGGCATATAGCAATGATTCCCAACTGGGAATGATTTTGGCCTCTAGAGACATATGAAGACATACTTTTGATTATTACAACTTGAGGGGGAATGGTACTGGCTGGCACCTAGTGAGGAGGAGCCAGGGATTCTATCCTACTTAACTTTCCCCAATGTACAGGACACCTCCCCACAACAAAGAATTGTCCATCCTAAAATGTCAAGGCTGCTGAGGGTACCAAGTTGAGAAACCCTGGTCTACAGGGAAGGCATTATCATTGAACAAGTAATTATAAGTTCAATTCCTTAAGTGTGAATTTTTTAGAAGGTGTTTTTTCTTCATGCACTTCACAGATGAAGATTTTCCCAAATAGAAAGGCCATGTGTATTTTGAGTTTGCTCTAACAGCAGCGGAGGTTTGTGTCAAACCAGCTGCATTCTCTTTATTGAGAATGCTGTGTAGTGTTGGGGGTTTAGTTCCTAACTGTGAAATGAATGGGGCCAGATTGTAATCAGTACTAATAAACATGATTCTACATTCATTAGTTTCCAAAATGTCAGCAAGCTCAAATTTCAATTTAATTAGTGCTACCTTTCAGGTAACAGACAAAATAAATATATATTTCTTTAGTAGATTGATCTATTAACTAACTTTGAGGTTGTTGTAAGAAATTAGAGATATTAATTATTTATTTGTTTATTTACTTACTTAGGTTACTGGGGATTGAGCCCAGAGGAGCTTTACCATTGAGCTACACACCCAGACTATTTTTTGTTTTTTATTTTGAGACAGGGTCTTTACTTAGTTGCTTAGGGCCTCACTATATTGCTGAAGCTGACCTCAAATTTGCAATCCTCCTGCCTCAGCCTTCCCAGACACTGGGATTACATTGCACCTGGCTCTAGAGATATTTAAATTAAGAAACTAACCAAGTATCTGGTATATTAACAGTAGCAAGCTACACTTGTATCTCAATACAGTGTCAAGAATCTTAAAATTTCTGAAAATGGGGCACATTTGTGGAATGAAATGAGCTATACTCGAGGAGTCAAAAAGTCCACAATTCTCTCAACACTATGCAAGCAGAGAAAGACTAGAGTAAGACGACTATCTGAGAGTTGCCTGGTTCTTCCACAAGCAGAGCTTATTATCCTGCCCTTGTCAATCAGTGTGATGCTTGGTTCTGTGTTGAATGTGTTTTTGCCTTTGTCTTCTTGAGGCTATTAGCTCTCTGAGGGCAGTGGTGTGGCTTATTTTTTACAATAAATGACAAAATAAATGTTAGTTAAATAAATACCTCCCAAAGCTACAAACTTTAAAAACTGCTTAGCAGAGTCAATTCCTATGAGAAAGGATTCTAAGGTTTGTTTTTTTTTTTTTTTTTTTGGTGGGGAGTGGTGCTGGGGATTGAACCCAGGGGCGCTCTACACTAAGCTATATTCCCAGCCTTTTAAAGAAATTGTCCAGTTTTTTTTTTTTTTAATTGTCCAATTATTTAAGACAGGGTCTCACTAAATTGCCCAGAATGGCCTTGAATTTGTGACCCTCCAGCCTCAGCCTCCTAAATTACATGCCATTGAACCCAACCTAAATTTTCCTTTTGTGTCTGGTTTTATTTTCTTTTTCCAGCACTGGACAAGAAACCTGGTGCCTTGCACATGCCAGGCAAGTGCTCTCCTACTGAGCCACATCCACAAACCCTCTTTTTTTTAAGTTGTTGATGGATCTCAACAGTGCCCACATGTGCTAAACAAGCTACTGAGGTACAACCCCAGCCCCTAAATTTTCCTTTTAACCAAGTCAACTACATGAGACCTGACTGTGTTGACAGCACTGAGGCAAATACTAAATGAAGTGGGAATTAAAACAGTTCACACCTTGTCATGTCTTATTTAAATCACCAAGATTATTCAAAACATCCTGTCACCTGGCTCCATCCTATTCCTGATGTTCTGCCCAAGCTCCCTGGCAACTCCCACATTTTAGAGCAATTTCTTGGCACCCTATTTAAGAATCTTAATTTGATTCAATGGGAAAGCATTAAGTTCTCATCTTAAGTTCTGTTTGTATCCTACAATTTTCTCACATTAATGTGCTTGTCATTTTACCCAATGATAATAAAAACAGACTCCTCTATACCATCCCTTTTCCCCCTCCAACAGAGATTATACAGATGAAGTAGGCAGGAAGCCTACATAACCACACCAGCAAAGCTGGGAATAGTCCAGTGCTACCAAATAGAGAGAAGTCTTTGTTTTTAACAACAGTAGCGATAACAAGATACAACAAAAAAGGTCTACTTTTTTGACAGCAAGTTTAGCACAATGAAGGCAAATCCACAGCAAATACTTCCTTAACAAACTACAACTGAATCTAGCCTCCTGGACCCTTCCACTGCCTTTCTGTTGAACACTCAATCTTACCTTCCCTGTTCCTGTGGAAATGACCTGAAAGCTCTCACTGCTCTGATTCACAGTAAATGTCAAGATGCTTGGATTAGCAACAAGAAGACATCTCAGAATGTCAAATGTTCATATGATGCCTGGACATCAAAGGTGGGAACACTTTTCTCATTCAGGTTGTTGGAAAAGCAAAGATTCCTCCTCATTATGTTGTAGGACTAATATACAAAAGGAGAATATTAACCACTGGAATCTGTAGGAACAGGGGTGCTATTAATAGCCAGGAAAAAAAGCTTCAAGTAAGTGTGGCCTTTGTTTGAGGGTGGGGGGTTGGAATTTGGATACTATATTGGATCATACTGACATTAAGTTAAACAATCAATACTGTAACCTTACCTGGAACCCTGGATCTCAAGAAATAAAGAAACTTTCCATTCTTGGAATGCATGATGGCTCTCTTAATGAATTCTACTACAGATTGACAGCGGTCCTCAAATTTGGGATGACACCACAGGCTGAAAGTTCCTGGAAAATTAAAAAGTAAAAACCTCAAAATTTAGTTTGGAAAGATCCAAGAAGAAGGTTTGAACATTTTTACACTGATTCTCACTTTTAGGAGGGCATAGTTTGTGGGCAAGCTGGGTTCAAGATTCCTGAAGTCACCTGTTCCTGCTTATCTCATAATCAATGAGAAGAAAGATGTTGCCTTTAATAAGACATGAATTAAGTCTTATAAGTTAAAAAAAAAAACTTTATTTTGTTTATTTATCTTTATGTGGTGCTGAGGATCGAACCTAGTGCCTCACACATGTGAGGCAAGCACTCTACCAGTGTGCCACAACCCCAGCCCCTTATAAGGTTTTTATTAATAATAAATTCAAATACGAAAAACATTATAATAAAAAAGATTTTGTCAAATATGAACTTAATCCTTAAAACACAGACTTGCTATATTTATATATACATATATACTTATATGTTTATGTGTATGTATACACACACACACACAGATATATGTACATATGTATATAAAATACACACACATCCTATAAAGACTATAAGAAAAGACTACCAATAGAAAAACCAAGATTAAATGATATCCCTGTTAAAAAGATCTAAGTCCTTGGGCTGGGATTGTGGCTCAGTGGTAGAGCACTCACCTGACATGGGCGGGGCCGATTTGGAACATCAGCACCACATAAAAATAAAAAAAGGTATTGTGTTGTGTCCATTTACACATTAAAAAAAAAAAAAGGTCTAAGTCTTCAAGCATTCACAGATTAGCTAAGTAAGGACAAGCATAGAAGTTCATGGGTCTCACTCATTCATGTGTGTGTTAGGCACAGAAAACCAAAATCTAAGTCCCCCCCCCTTTTGTTTTTGGTACCAGAAATTGAATGCAGGAGCACTTAACCACTGAGCAATATCCCCAGTCCTTTTTATATTTCATTTTGAGACAGGATATCGTTAAGTTGCTTAGAGCCTCACTAAGTTGCTGAAACTGTCTTTGAACTTGTGATCTTCCTGCCTCAACCTCCTGAGCCACTGGGATTACAGCATATGCTACCTATCATGCCCAGTAGTCTTTTCCTTCTTTAAAATCCCAAGCCCCAGTGTGGGACAAAGTTTCTACTTCAAATATCAGAATCCCAAAGACAAAAGGGAACCTGAAATCCCACGACTTCAACAGCAACAACAAAAAGAAAAACTCCAAAAACTAAAGCACTAGATTTCAAAAGAACAACCAAAAAACAACAACAACAACAAAAAAAAACATACAAATAAGGGTATTAATCACACTAGGGAACTGTGATTTGAGTCCCTCTAGCTACTCTTACAGTATCACTTAAAAGATAAAGACAAATATGCCACTGCAAACTGGCAACTGAAAGGCCTACAAGGCTACTATTAAAAACTCCACTTATTCAAGGAAGAAGTCTCTTTGAATCAAAAGTAATTGAAGGCTGGGTGCAGTGGCACATTCCTGTAATCCCAGAGGCTCGGGAAGCTGAGACAGGAGGAGTTCAAAGCCAGCCTCAGCAATACCCAGGCACTAAGCAACTCAGTGAGACCCTGTCTCTAAATAAAATACAAAATTGGGCTGGGGATGTGGCTTAGTGGTTGAATGCCGGAGTTCAATCCCCAATATATCCTACCCGCCCCCCCCCCAAAAAAAAGTAATTGGAGAACTATTTGCAAGAGTTCTCATTTCTGGTGTCTCACCTACCAGAAACTTAAAGGTCAAGCATTTATTCATCACTCCCTTAACATATCATTTTAATTTTCATAAATTTAAAAAAGCACTCTGAAATGCTTTGTCCTGCATTTTGGTTTTGTCTGTTTTGTTTTGTTTTGATACTGGAGATTTGAACTCAGAGGCACTAAACCACATTCCCAGCCATATTTTATATTTTATTTAGAGACAAGGTCTGAGTTACTTAGCATCTTGTTTTTGAACTTGCAATCTTCCTGCCTCAGCCTCCCCAGCCTCTGGGATTACAGGTGTAAGCCACCAGGCCCAGCTTCATTTTGGTTTTTAGGAACAGCAGGGAAATAGGCAGCAGTTTCCTTATTATGCAATTCATTCTCAGGTCTTTGGATTGAAGTTCTTTTCTCTTCATGCACCTTTAAGGTGGAGGGGGCAGAGGAAACCACGGCCACGCTGACCTAAACAGCTACTTCCTATCTCACAAGACAAATGCAAATAAGTCCAACAAATTGTGAGCTGAGACTGGGGAAGACACCATGGTGCCTGAGAGGAGCATGAGAGGCTCTTGAGATGCAGAGCTTTTTTAAGGTTGAGCACATGAGGAAAAACTGTGAGGGACAGGTAGGACAAATCCCTGAAATGCCCCAAAATTCTCTATACTTTTTTATTTGTAGTATATGCAAGGATTCTGATGTACCACCAGTGACCAACACAAGTTTCAGGCCTGCGTCAAAAACAACTGTCTCAATATAAAATGGATCCAAACAGCTATATTTACAAGTCAGCTCATGGATACTCTGGGTACCCAAAACACCACCTGACCACAAAGAAAGAGGTATCACTGGGAGGACAGCAGAGTGTCTAAAGCACATGGATCACACAAATTCTAAGCATTCCAATGAAAACTTCCTAAGAGACTACAATACAAACCTGACCAAAAGAGAAAATTGTCATCACCATGCTGCCTGACAGGAAGTGACTTTCAGACAAATGTCACTATCAGGCAAAGAAATCACAGGATCTCTGGATGGTAAGTGTAATTATGAATAAAACTTAGGAGAATTTGTCTAATTGTCCTAGATTATTTCTTACTTCTATCAAAAGAGTTTTACTGTCTCTGTTCTCAGAAGCCTCGTCAGTAATTTTGTTCTTCCTATTTAGGAGACAAGATGCTGAGGAGACTTTAAAATGGAACTTCAGGGCTGGGGATAAAGCTCAGTGGTAAAGTGCTTGCCTAGCATGTAGAAGGCCCTGGGTTTAATTCCCAGTACTGCAATAAATACATAAATGAAAGGAAGAATCTTTCTTCTCCCTCTCCTACCACCTGTCCAACCTTTTTTATAAAGACTAAAACCTATATCAACATTCAATGAGTTCATAATATTTCTGCCCCCTATTCCTAGTTCCATTCTTATAAATCCTTCTTCTGAAAATGTCAGGTAGCAAAGGTAGAAAAAGGCAAAGGGGGAAACACCAGCATCTCTTACCTCTGTAGTGCTCCATTCTAGTGTGGTGGGTGATACCCTGTGATCGGAAACTGAGGCTCAGAATATAACGAGGATCGGAACTGTCCCGTACCAGGAAAGAACCATCTGGCTTCCCTTTTAGCTTCATCTCTGCATCTTCCCAATTCATTGGTCCCCAATACCAACCACACTATCAAAGGTAAGAAATAGACAACTGGTTAAAAGAACTAAGAAACATCAATGTTTTCAGCACAATCCATCTTAGCAAAGGAGAAACCCCCCCCACCCCCAATCTCCAAAACATTTGAGTAAACAAGAGCCACTGCAAGTGTCAGCAACAATCATCAAGCTCATTATACCTTTAGGCTTTCAAAGCAATGGAAAATTAATTCTACAATTCCTTTACCAAAGCCCTTCCAAAGAAAAGAAAAGAGAAAAGATTTAAGTTGAACATTTCTCTACAACCTACCTTCATCATGTTCACATTTTCCCCCTCAAATTCAATTTTATTAAATCTCTTGTAGAATTAACAAAAATAACATGGTATTTTTCACTGTAAATATGAAGGCAAGGAAACTACTCTTCCTCTAAAAACAAGGAGGATCTTGGCACAGAACGTGGACATGAAAGAAGAAGTGGGCTGCCATTTCTCAGGCACCACCTACCTTCTCCAGCTCTCGAAGGCTGGCTGCAAAGCTGCTAGAGTCAGGCCGGTAGAGGGGACATTGGAGGTGCTGCGGGGGCTGGCTATGTAGGGATTCAGCTGCTCGGATGGGGGCAATCCGCGGAAATGCATCTGCACAGCAAGAAAGTGGGGGTCACTTGTTTACCATTATTACTCCCACCCACAGATACCTTCCCCCCAAAAAGAGATGCTAACTGAAGAGGGGCAAGGCATTAGAAGCTAAGCTGGAAAGGTGGAAGCCAAAGCAGTGGGAAAGAGCTGGATGGGCTGGAACAAAAAGCTGTGTGGGCTTGTGTAAGCTGTGAAGGATGGGTAGGGGCATTTAACCCCTGGAAAGGGGTAAGGGAGCTGCCCACTAACCTGACTAAGGTGACTACTTCAGGGGCTTCACCAGCCTAGAGCGATTCCAACTTCTCCCACCTCGAAGTGAAGTGTCGGTAAAGCAGCCTTGGAAATAGTGACTTGCTTACTTGCCCGGGAAGAGTAACGATTTTGCCAGGCAAGTAGAAAACAATGCTGATTTCATTCATTTTATTCCTTGGGTACTGGAGGCTGGCAAAGCAGGTATGGGCCACTAAATGCTTGGTACTTATTTACAAGGCAAGCTTTGCACAGTGGCAGTATCGTAGCCAATGAGGTTTATCTGAGGCACAATTATTGCTAATTGAAAACTTATTTACAAGGCTGCAGTAAATACTAAAAGTTTAGAAAAACCACAGAATTTTGAAAACCAGCAACATACTAAACCTCCTCACTATTCTGAAATTAATACAATTTCTTATGTGATATCTACCTAAGGATCACAAAACAGTCTTATAGTAGCAAAGATAAAAAAATACAATAGTCTTTTATTCTTAAAAAAACTCAAGATTCACCTCCACAGAGTAATGAGTTAGAAAAAACAATTCTCGGCCTCATTTCTAAGGAGTTCTAGTCCAGCCAAAGGGGAAAAGATTTAAGCTTTCTCATATTTATTTCCACAAATAGATTTCTCCCATCCTTCAATTTTTATGAGTCTTGCCTCTAAGCTAAGCTAACCTGGGGCATGGGGTGGAGGAGGCGGAGGTAGGGGGAAAGACTGCAGGGAAGACCCCATCGGAGCCACAAGGACGGATGTAGGCAGCGTCCCACTGATATCATCTAGAAGAGAGAACAAAAGCAAAGAGGTTCAGAAAAATGAGCACAGAATGAGTGAGGCGAAGGCAGAAGAGAGGGAGAAGGATTATCAGGCTGCCCTCTGGGGCAAGCTGGCCTGACCTTCACCCCATCTTTTTGCACAGAGGATGACAATCATCTTAATCTGGTTTGCTCTGCTTAGAAAGCAGGAGAATAAGGATATTCCTAAGGCATCTCAATAGCAGTAGATTCAGGGCAAGATAAATGAAAAGCTAATTAACAAATGGGCAGTAAATATTGCAGCATGCAGGTAAGAGACCTGTTTAAATGCCTAGGGAGATGATAGGAGTGCTGAGAAAGGGACAGGAAATAATTGAGTCATCATTAGAAAGTTTATCTGGCTCCTGACAAAGAACAAGGCACTAAATCTCACCCTCCCACTACAGAAAGATAGCAGATAGGGGAGGAAACTATACCTAGGAGGCTGAGGCTTCTTCTTGGAGGAGGAGGGGGAGTTGGAGGGTGTGGAGAAGTCAGGCCCCGCTGAGAAATGTCCACGTCCACAAGCGACACTGTTTCACCTGAAGGATTCATGGAGCAAGCGTGTTACAGAAGCACCTTGCCCAAAGCTGAGGCCAGCAGCAGAGGAAAGTAAAAGGGCAAGCAAGGTTGACTAGAGGTTCATGGCTCATGAAATTGAAAACCTGGGGGGCTGGGGATGTGGCTCAAGCGGTAGCGCGCTCGCCTGGCATGCGCGGGGCGCTGGGTTCGATCCTCAGCACCACATACAAATAAAATAAAGATGTTGTGTCCACCGAAAACTAAAAAATATTTAAAAATTCTCTCTCTCTCTCTCTCCTTTAAAAAAAATTGAAAACCTAATGCTGTTCAGGGGCTGGAATCACCCCTGAACATTAGTAAATTTAACTGCAGGGAAGCTGCATGCAGATGAAGGTCCCAACATTCACCTAGATGGCTTTCCACAACTAGATTTCCCAGAGTATTCACCTAAAACAGAGTCTACCATCTATCAATTCATTCCTAATAGTTGAGGTTACAAAGCTTGAAAGTGGATTTATAACACTAAAACTACTCCCTCAGTTACTAAGTCAGAGATAAGCTTAGAGGGTATAGGAAATTGGTGGGGGTGGCTTATGGTTTTCCTTATTTGCCAGCATGTCATGCAGGTTTGTGCTTTGCTATATACTCTACTCCTTGCCACCCAACTCTACCTAACCACTCTCCACTAAGTCACCAGAAAATGAAGGGTATTTTCTAAGGCAGATTAATGGCCAGGGATAGGTTCTGAAGTCTACTCTACAGATCAGAACTCAGAATGTCCCTAAATTTAACCCCTGAGCTGTTACTTCTAACACATTCTTCTCCTTCAGGGCTGAATTAGCCCCTTGGTTAGTATTTAAATGCCTCAGGTTGAGAAAAATGAGGTGGCCAATATCTTTAAAAGGCCTGGAGGTAGGCTGGGATTGTGGGCTCAGTGGCAGAGCGCTTGCCTAGCATGCATGAGGCACTTGGTTCAATCCTCAGCACCACATGAAAATAAATAAAATAAAGGTATTGTGTCCATCTACAACTAAAAAAAAAAAAAAAATTTAATTAAAAAAAAAAAAAAAAGCCAGGAGGCAGGTTTTCAGACTCTAAACACACACACAAAAAGTTCTCTTTTCTTTTAGAGGGGGAGGGGGTACTGGAGATTGAACACAGGGGCAATTAAGCACTGAACCACATCCTTAGACCTTTTTTATATTTTATTAGAGACAGAGTCTCACTGAGTTGCTTGAAGCCTTGCTAAGTTGCTGAGGCTGGCTTTAAATTCCCAATCTTCTTGCCTCAGCCTCCCGAGCTGCTGGGATTACAGGCATGAGTCACTGCGCCCAGCTTAACAAAGTTCTTAAACACTAAGATAAGCAGAAGGGGGCTGGGGTTGTAGCTCAGTGGTAGAACACTCGCCTAGCATGTATGAGGCAATGGGTTTGATCCTCAGCATCACCTAAAAATAAATAAATAAAGGTATTGTGTCCATCTACAAATAAAAATATTTAAAAAATAAATAAACAGAGGGCTGGAGGTATAGTTTAGTGTACTTGTCTAGCATGCCCATGGCCCTGGGTTCCATGCCCAGTACTAAAGGGGGGGAAAAATAAGAAAAGTTCCAGGAAACTGATATGGCCTCATTACACAGCTTGATAACTGACAGCCTCATTGCCCTGAGCAGTACAACAGGCCCAGAGAAGTCTCTTTCCTGGCAGGACAAAGAGGTGTAGGTTATAAATGTAGTTCTTAAATAAAAGATATAATTCAACAGAACTAAGGCTGTCTGAACCTAAAATTACAAATGTGTGCATTTCTTATTTTAAAAATAAAATAACTATTAGCTAAAAAGACACATTGCTAACAATATACAAACTTTTTCTTTCTTTCTTTCTTTTTTTCAGACAGAATCTTGCTATGTTATCTAGGCTGGGCCTCTTGAGCAGCTGGGATTACAAGTGTGTGCCACTGCACCTGGCTTCAGGATACAATTGTTTAATTCTGGGCTTGGAATAAGAACAGAGACCTCCTTCTCCACTATAGTAGATATCTACACAGATACCAACTCACTTGTTCTGACAGCTCATCACTGTCTACCCAATTGGGGGTCCTACTGGTCTGCTTACCATCTTCCCAGAAATATCCATTCCCAAATCGTAATTCTTCCAAACACCTTTTTTTAAAAAAAAAAAAAAAAAGTGTGTGTGTGTGTGTATTTAGTTGTAGATGGACACAACACCCTTATTTTACTTATTTATCTGCTTATGTGGTGCTGAAGATTGAACCCAGTGCCTCACACATGCTAGGCAAGCGCTCTATCACTGAGCCACAACCGTAGCCCCTAAACACCTTTTTTTCGTTGTAGATGGACACAATACCTTTTATTTTTATGTAGTGCTGAGGCTTGAACCCAGTGCCTCACATGTACTAGGCGAGTGCTCTACCACTGAGCCACAAACCCAGCCCTCCCAAACGCCTTTTTAAGGGACATAATATCCAAAATAATTTGAAGTTGGGATTTTTTTTACAACCAGTGATTGTAATTGAGAAGCTTTTTAAAAAGAAGAATACTCAGTTTCTGAGAGTTGAGGTGTGGTAAAGACCTTTGCTATAATAGTTTATTCAATCAGGAGCTTAACATCCAACTAACAGAACAGAAGGTTTCCCTATCTGAAAAAAAATTCCCGTAAAATAAGGCAGCAGTTACC
The DNA here is from genome assembly GCF_047511675.1 of Marmota flaviventris. Taxonomy (NCBI): domain Eukaryota; kingdom Metazoa; phylum Chordata; class Mammalia; order Rodentia; family Sciuridae; genus Marmota; species Marmota flaviventris. Next base: position 54,721,498 of record NC_092514.1, on the reverse strand, counting down.
CATTACCCACAGGACATTCAACAGCCTTCCTACTCTAGGCAACTGTGTTCCCTGCTGCAAGAGGAGAGACTTAAATTAGACACCATGAAGAACTCTAACAGCTGCAAAAATTGCTCACCCCTAAAATGGGTAAGACAAGAGCTCATGTAATCCCCTTTGCCCAAAGTCTTTAAAAATAGATCAGATACTATGGATCATTTTTATTAGGTAATCTATGAACTCTCTTGGAAGCAGGGACGGGAATTATATGACTTGAGAGTCTTTTATGCATTGTGAGCTTATAAATTTAAATTTACACTTTCTACATTTAATTTATTTGTGATGACCCTGAACTAAGCGCTGCATAACTGCTAAGGCCACCCAATTACCAAAAAGCAGCCTTTACCTCCAAGTTTAAAGCATCCAAAGTCAAGAATACATTCCACACCATAAAAATAGCCTTATTCCAAATCCAGTGGGTATGGAATGGAGGAAATTACTGCAGACATGCCTGAAGCCCCCCTGTGATGGACTGCAAATATATTTCCTAACAGGCCTCAGAATACTCTTGCTTTCAGATGTTAGAAGAAAAAGATATCGCCCTTACCTGTGAACAGGGGACTGAAGGAGACCGGAGAAAAGGCACTTTGAGTTCTTGTCAACCTGGGTTTCCTAAGGGGCAAGAAAGCACACAGAGAATAAAGGGGAGAAAAGAACACGCATGCATTTAAATCACTACCAAACTCAATTTCAGATGCAGTGAAAAACAAAGCAAACCTAGTCATTGTCAGCAACACTTTTGTAATAAAGCCTTAAATTTAAAGGAGGAGAATGAAATAATTAAGGCAATTCCTTAAATAGATTTGGCTACCAAATTCAGCAGCCTACAAAGCAATGAGAAATCCCTTTGGATCACTCCATACCCAGCACATTCAAAGAGTAAAGCACCTTGAGTGGTAATTAGCAAGTCCATTTGAAGAGGAAGGAAGTCAGAAGCAGAGTTGATTTTCATTTGGGAGCCAAGAATAAGGCTCTAGACCTGAGTAGGTGCCAGCTTACAGCAACAGCTATCCCTCTGGGCCTGCATCTAGGAGTAGAAGGTCCCAAAGGGAGCCAGGGAACATATTCTGACCTGAAAGAACACTACAGAAGCACTCCAATCTTCAAACACAGAGACCTCTGAATTCTACACAGTTGCCCTGAGGTTCAAAAGATCGCCACTTCAGGGTAGGTTCCCTGCCTGGTACCCAAGGACAGCCTCTTCTCTCTGAACTGCTCTTCCTAACTTTTCTTTGATGCTGTTCCAGGGACCACCTGAAAACTCAGATCACACCTTTTTTTTTTTTTTCTTTTGGCAGTACAGAGAATTGAATCCAGATTCTCATATATGTTAGGCAAGTACTCTACCACAAGCTGCATCCACGTTTTGTATCTTATTTTTGAGATAGGGTCTTGCTAAGTTGCCCTGGCTGGTTTTGAATTTTTTATCCTCCTGCCTCAGCCTCTGCAATCACTGAATTACAAACATGCACCATCACTCCAAGTTCTAAATCTCCTTTTGTTTACACACCAAAGGTGACTTTAGATTCTAGTAATTTCAACTGGCTTTTCAGCAAGAAATGAAAGAAATTCAAAGACTCTAACATAAGCTTTCTGGTTAGAAATGTACTATATTAAAAAAAACCAATCCACAAAACTACAACTACCTTATATTTGATAAAGGGGCTAAAAGCATGCAATGGAGGAAGGATAGCATCTTCAACAAATGGTGCTGGGAAAACTGGAAATCCATATGCAACAAAATGAAACTGAATCCCTTTCTCTCGCCATGCACAAAAGTTAATTCAAAATGGATCAAGGAGCTTGATATCAAATCAGAGACACGCCGTCTGATAGAAGAAAAAGTTGGCTACGATCTACATACTGTGGGGTCGGGCTCCAAATTCCTCAATAGGACACCCATAGCACAAAAGTTAATAACTAGAATCAACAAATGGGACTTACTCAAACTAAAAAGTTTTTTCTCAGCAAAAGATACAATAAGAGAGGTAAATAGAGAGCCTACATCCTGAGAACAAATCTTTACTCCTCACACTTCAGATAGAGCCCTAATATCCAGAGTATACAAAGAATTCAAAAAATTAGACAATAAGAGAACAAACAACCCAATCAACAAATGGGCCAAGGACCTGAACAGACACTTCTCAGAGGAGGACATACAATCAATCAACAAGTACATGAAAAAATGCTCACCATCTCTAGCAGTCAGAGAAATGCAAATCAAAACCACCCTAAGATACCATCTCACTCCAGTTAGATTGGCAGCCATTATGAAGTCAAACAACAATAAGTGCTGGCGAGGATGTGGGGAAAAGGGTACACTTGTACATTGCTGGTGGGACTGCAAATTGGTGCAGCCAATTTGGAAAGCAGTATGGAGATTTCTTGGAAAGCTGGGAATGGAGCCACCATTTGACCCAGCTATTCCCCTTCTCGGTCTATTCCCTAAAGACCTAAAAAGAGCATGCTACAGGGACACTGCTACATCGATGTTCATAGCAGCACAATTCACAATAGCAAGACTGTGGAACCAACCTAGATGCCCTTCAATAGACGAATGGATAAAAAAAATGTGGCATTTATACACAATGGAGTATTACTCTGCATTAAAAAATGACAAAATCATAGAATTTACAGGGAAATGGATGGCATTAGAGCAGATTATGCTAAGTGAAGCTAGCCAATCCCTAAAAAACAAATGCCAAATGTCTTCTTTGATATAAGGAGAGTAACTAAGAACAGAGTAGGGTCGAAGAGCATGAGAAGAAGATTAACATTAAACAGGGATGAGAGGTGGGAGGGAAAGGGAGAGAGAAGGGAAATTGCATGGAAATGGAAGGAGACCCTCAGAGTTATACAAAAGTACATACAAGAGGAAGTGAGGGGAAGGGGAAAAATAATACAAGGGGGACAAATGAATGTCAGTAGAGGGGGCAGAGAGAGAAGAGGGGAGGGGAGGGGGGATAGTAGAGGATAGGAAAGGCAGCAGAACACAACAGACACGAGTATGGCAATATGTAAATCAATGGATGTGTAACTGATGTGATTCTGCAATCTGTATATGGGGTAAAAATGGGAGCTCATAACCCACTTGAATCAAAGTGTGAAATATGATATATCAAGAACTATGTAATGTTTTGAACAGCCAACAATAAAAAAATAAAAAATAAAAAAAACTCAACTCGGGATAATTGAATTAACTACAAGAAAAGATCTTGTTGAGGTGATGAACATAGGCTCCATGCTGGCCAAGACACAAGTTTGTCAAAATTAATAGAAATGGACAACTAAAAAAGATGAATTTTTCTGGATATGGTAGAGTGCATACCTGTAATCCCAGCGGCCTGGAGGATTGCAAAATCAAGGCTAGCCTCAGCAACTTCATGAGGCCCTAAGCAACTTAGTGAGACCCTGACTCAAAATTTAAAAAGGGCTGGGGATGTAGTTCAGTGGTTGAGCATCCCTAGGTTCAACAATCTCCATACTGGGGGTGAAAAACAACACAACACAATTATACCTCAATAAACTAGACTTGAAAAAAATCCCAATCCAAGACTAACTGAATGACTCCATGTGCTATAATTATGGCATTATAGGGACTGACTCCAGGCCTGATTGCTGGCTCACCTTCCAAAAATATTCTCACCCAAAGGATAAATAGGACTTAATTCTTTTTAACAATCAACTGCATTAATAGAGGGAGGCAAAAGCAAAGAAAACCCAAAATTAAATCCTATTTAAAAATTATCTGACTTCAGAGATGTTTATGCAATTATGATTTAAGATGGATATCTAAACTTCTCAGGATTCAGACAAAATTCCAAAATCATTCCATGAAGATTTTACTCAGAAAGAGCGGAAGCTTAGGTAGTTTCCTTCTCCTAGACGTATCATCACACTCACTCTGCAACCTCCTCCTGTTGAGACTTGAAGGGTCTAATGATACCTCAGCCACAACACACACAGGAGATAGGGCTACATAAAAACAATACACAACCACACATAGCTCCTCTATTTAAAAAAGTTTTTCATGACTGCAGCTAGTGCCAACAATCCAAAGGGCTCGAATGGAAAGTTAATTCCACTGGACATGAACTTCTGAAGAGATTCCTAACTGACTTTTATTTGATAACTTGTGGTTACAACATTAAACTCAGCAAGTATAAACCCAAAGCACTGGCCTTTCAAAAGGTTCACACCTCAGCCATTTGGCTGTTTGCCTCTTTTCAAAGGAAGCTGCATTACTCTGCCATCTGCCCATGCTGGGGACGAGTCTCTTCAGTGCCAAGCACTGAAGATCGGCAGTACCCACATGCACACATCTTGTGGAGGCCTTCTCACTTCAGCTCATCTTCTCTCCCACCCCCGACATTTTGAAGAAGAGAATCATAGTTTCTAGGATTTAGAAAAAGAAAAACATCTGAATCTAAACCCAGGCAGAGCTATTTGAGAGCACAGCACCGGGATGGTTTTTCCTGGCAAATAAGGATGACTTGAAGCTGGAACTAAGAGGTAAAAGCTCCAAGAGACTAAACAAGACTGATAATGAATATGTGTGCTTCTTTTATTCTTTGGGAGATGCTTAACTAAAAATCCAAAGAGGTTTCTATCTCGGGGATCCTGAGAGCATTCTAATGGCAGTCACTCACAGAAAGACTAATCTAGATGATTATTTGAAAAAAAAAAAAAAAAAAAGAGCAAGGGAATGATTAATATAAAACTGAGGAGCAAAATGTAAACAGGAAACAACACTCAGGTTTTCAAAGGTACTGATAACATTCTATACATTTGCGAAGCTTCTCAAGTACATATATTTTCTATATCCCCTTTTGTATATAGAAAACATATGGAATGATAAAAGCTCATTCTAAGTGGACATCCTGTTTTTTTTCCAGAGCAACATGAATCATGTGGCTCCAGATAAACATTTTAAACTAATTCTCTATATCATATCCCTGTATTATTTATTACTCCCCAGATCACCTTGACAAGCATTAGAGTACAAAGTTAATCCACTGTAATTTGCCACTGGGCCATTTGCATCCAAGTAGCAGAAACATTTGAGGGGTGGCATGGGCTTAGGGCAGAATTTGGTGGGTTACTCCTCTATAAGACAGGGGCAGACAGCATAAGGCAAAGGTCTTCTTTGAGGCTAGCAGTCTTTTTGTGTGAGCTGCCAATGCTGTAGGTGGCAAAAGAGACAATGCCTCTGTTCATTTCCACTCTGCAAATTACTATTTGTACTGCAACAGATTTATGAGATAAAAGGAGTTATAAGCACTAAACTGTACAGGATGACAACACACAGATATAACCAATGGCCAATTTTCAAATTCCTTGAAACCTAAAATTAAAACAATGAAATAATAAGCCCTCTCTCTCCTGTCCATAAATCCCTCCACTGATGCCCTAAGACTTACAAATATCCTTTTTAAAAGTAACTTCCAAAGTAGGATACCCAAATACCAAGCTTTGCAGTCCCAATGTACCTCTGCCCCTGCTAAAGCACACAGTGCCAAGTCAGGCAGCCTGTGCCATTTCCAACACATCAAGCCAGTGTCTGTTCATGTGCTACAGGCACAAAACCATGTGTTCATTTTTAGTTCCAATACACAGACATCTGTGCAGCAAGGTCAGATCCAAAACTACATCATAAACCAACTAAAGAACCTACGGATGGAACTTCCAGGAAAAAGCCAAGAGGCATAGTCCAACACCTAAAATCTTAAGAATGATGTTGGCCAGGAGAATGATAAGTAAAAGGCACAAGACTCAAACACACAGAGATTTCTAAAGCTAGGGGATTCATTCTAAGAGAGTTGCCAACCACAACCACTTTGTGGAAAAATAGTTAAAAAGATCAACAGACCCAAAACCCAAACATAAAGTCAGAACTTCCTCACCACACCATAAAATCATTCAACTTTCATATTATGACTCAAAAAGCATCCTTAGGCCTGAAGACCCAAGGAAACTAAAAAAGTTTTCTCCTGTCTGACAGGTCTGTCCATGACAGAAGGGCCTCAAACAAAGGCCAAGGCAACTTGCCTCTCTGTTTAGAATTATATCTTTTCCACCAACAAATAGACAGGAAGCAACCGTAAAACTGTTCTCCATTTCTCCACTTCACAACTATGAAGACTAAGAGCCTCAACTGTTATTGTGGTAAAGACAAATCTCGAAAAGTAAAACAAGGTACCCATTCCAACCAAGTGTGTATTATGTGATGATTAAAAAAGGGCAGATCAAATGCTATTTTTCACCAAATCCAAAGGAAGACAATCAGCTCAACATATGTGAACAGGACAAGGGAACTCCACTGGTTTTCCTGAAATAGGAAAGTTCTATATTATGAGGCCCATAGGCATCAAGCCCAGCTCTCTGAATTCCAACATTCGCATGGTATATACAGCCTAGGCCAGTTCCCAAGAACAGAAACCTGATTAGTTGGCAGAATCATTTCTTACTTCACTTAAAAAGAGTTCTCACTGAAAGCATAGTGGTGCATGCCTACACTCCTAGCTACTTGGGAGAATGAGGCAGGATCATCATAAGGTCGAGGAGAGGCTCTGCAACTGCAACTTAGTGAGACTGTCTGAAAAAATTAAAATGGCTGGTGATGTAATTCAGTGGCAGAATGCTTCTTGGGTTCAATCCCCAGTACCACACCTAAAAAAAAAAAAATTCTCTAGGCTAACTCATACTTCTCTTCATGCTCAGAATAATTCAGTCAGGTCCACTTAGCAAATCAAAAGCATCTGAAAGTGTTGAAGGGACAGACAAAGCAAGAAAGTCAAGTTTGGATTTGTGTTAAAATATAGAAACTGCTAAGCCTTATAAAATGATGATTGTAAGTATTTTCTAATAGATAGCTGTGGGAAAGGTAGATATTGAGAAGAGTGAAGAGAATTATGCCTAGAGGTTACTGTAAATGCCCCAAATTATACAGCAAAGACAGCAGAGGCCCATAATTAACTAACAATGAGGAGGAAGGCATATACCCTTTGGCAAAAGACTGAAATTTCTCACTGCTTCCATATCCTACCAATCAAAATAAGAGAACAAGCTAAAAATTCAAACTCATCCTTCCTCTCAACAGGGCGGACTTGCTTAGGAGGTGCAGATCCACAGAAATCACAAGTACCCTGGCCAGACTCACCAAGTTTCTCACAGCTGTGAGGCTGCCAACAAGACTGGCACATAGTAAGCTGTGGAAAAGCTAACAAGCAGCAGCAAATCCTATGCACAGAAAAAATTTACCATTTCAGTCTTATTACTTCTTTTCCAAAAAGCACAAAATATTCCATCTAGATTTTTCTTGTCTTCATTCTATTCCTATAAGAACAAGAACAAGATAACTATAGCTCTCTCATTTTATAGATTAAAAAAAAAAAAAGACAAATTCAACCTCTATCTCACAGATGATGTTGGGGGTCAAAAGGAAATATAGACTTTTGCATTCTCTATACAATATGCTGCCTACAAACAGCAGTCAACCAAACATTTAGACACAAATACCTAGCTCTTCTCCAATTCATCAGAAAAAACCCTTGGACCAAAAAATGTAATTCTCCAGTGCCCTGAACTAAGCTTCTTTGCAGATGTACAGCCCAATTTGCTCTGCAGCAGAAATCTGTATTGTGCTTAGTGTGAGGGTTGGTGACAGAGCAGCCAATGACCATTAAATTCTGCTTCCAAAGGCAAAAAACCGTATAATGTTATATGCCTTTTCCTCTTCCTAATCTATTAGACATAACAGCTAATTTCACGCCACCTCATATTTGGTGTTTCTGAAATCTTAGACCAAGTCCTGGTCAATATGGAACAAAGGCAAGACAAGCTACAAGAAAATTAGCAATCTATTCTATGTCCTTACATAGAGCTTCAATCCCACCCTCTACCCTGATCTGATGAAAATTTCATCTCTATTGGTAACTGGAGCATCAAATGCAGAGATGACCACAAAAAAAAACAACAAAAAAAAAAAAAAACGTGTTTCATCAGTCACACACTTTTCAAGACCTAAACTCCCAGCAAATGTATTCATCAGGAAGCAAATGTAGAAATCTGGGCCTACCTGAAATGGTAAGACACTGGTTTCTTTAGGGAGCTAGGGTTTGGCCTGATCCCCAAGATAATAAACCCACAGCAGAGCTGTTCAGAAAGGGCAACAAAGCCATATCCAGCCCACATTTTCCTCCTGGAGTATCCTAGTTTCCTTGAGAAGTCAACGGATGAATGGTTCCTAGTCCAGGATCAACTGGGAGCTTTATAAAAATTCAAATTCTTGCTGAGTACAGTGCACACACTTGTGATAACGCTACCCGGGAGGCTGAAGCAAGAGGACTGCAATTTCAAGGCCACCTTTGGCAACTTTGTGAGAACCTGTCGCAAAAACAAGGGATAAGGGGCTGGGGTTGTGGCTCAACGGTAGAGTGCTTGACTAGCACGTGTAAGGCCCTGGGTTCGATCCTCAGCACCATATTAAAATAAAGGTATTGTGTCCAATTACAACTAAAAAAATAAAATATTTTTTAAAAAAAGATAGGGAAGTGGTTCAGTGGTAGAGTGCCTCTGTGTTCAATTCCTAATACTGCAAAAACACAAAAACAAAAATTCAAAATTCTGTGGGTTCCAGATACACAGATCTTTTCAGAGAGCCCACCAGTGATTCTGGCGCACAGCAAGATTGTCAACTTATACAGGCTACTGACCTTTTTACCTTCTTTTTTTGGGGGGAGCAGAGATTGAACACAGTGAACCTCTAAAACTGAGCTACCCTTCCAACCCTTTTTATTTTGAGGTAGGGTCTCACTAAGTTGCTGAGGCTGGCCTTGAACTTGTGATCCTCATGCCCCAGTCTCCCAGGTAGCTGGAATTACAGGCACATGCACCCATGCCTGGCTAGTCTGCCCAGTGTGTCTCAAGAATCCACAATAGCAGTTATCACAAGGAAAATCTTATTTCATTGACACAAAAGTTGACAGCTTTCTAAACTGATAATAAAGATGTAATGCTAGATGTCAAAGATCAGTCCACCTTTTAGGGATGCAGAAAAAAGCTCAATGCCTAATTTTGGAATTTTCATTAATTGGCCTAGAACTCATACACCAATGTCTATACCTCATTCAGAACTCTCACATGGGCTTGAGAGACAGAGCAAAGCTATTTTCTGTTTTCACAGAAAGTAGTACAGAGGATTTAGATAGCAAGAACAACCAGGAAAACATTACAACTGAATTCAGGTGCCCAACAGATTACTGGCCTATAACTACACAAGTTCCTTAGGTCATTTGTATGTTTGAGGGTGAAGGGGAGTGGGATGCAGGTAAACAGAACAACAAGGTGGTCAAGACAATAAGTAAGGTAATGGGGTCACACTTTTTGCTCCAAAGACCAAACATTTCCATCAACTTTTTTGACCCAAAGGCCCAAACATTTCTAGTAATCTCCCTGCAGACCTAAGGTGGAAAGACACTTTGGAACATCTGAAAAATAGCGGAGCCAAGGTGGGGGTGGGCAGCGGGTTTCAAATCATCTCCAGAGATGCTAACCAAATGATAAGTGTCATCCATCCAGTGTAAACTCTCTTGAGTGAAAGCTATTTCCAGCTGTTACCACAATTAGCTCTGATCTCATGTAAAATGTCACAACCTTTAGCCACAAGATTCTGCCTCCTCATGAAGACCATATCTTAAGAATTGTCAAGATCCTGTTAGCAGTATTTTAAAAAAAGGGGGAAACGAAACAAGAAAAGGAAGTTTGTCGCCAGCCCCCGAACTGGGCTCACCTCCCCGGATCCAGCTCCCGGCCCGCAGAGCCTCCCATGTCCGTCAGACTCGCAGCTGAAGCAGCCAGCTCTCCAGAAGGCCTCTTGCCGGTTCCATCCCCACTGCTGGAGCCACCGTTGCAGCTCTTCGTGCGAAAGAGGCGACTGAGGCGGATTTTGAAGGAGCCCTTACGAGAAGGAGCTGCGAGCGGCCGGAGGGGCCCAGGAGGTGGCAGCGGCGGGGGAGGTTGTTGCTGCAGCTGCTCCCCTCGACTCAGGCGCCCTGGAGGGACCAAGTCCTGCAGCGGGAAGGGCACTGGGGGTAATTCGGGGCCTGAGGGCTGCAGCAGAAGCCGGCCGCCCCCTCCTCCTCCACGGCCCGGGCTGCTGAGCTCCTCTTCCGAGCAGCTGTTAGTCTCCAGGCTCTCGGCCTCCGATTCCAAGCCCTCCAGGACCAACAGTGCGTCGCTCGTTTCTGTGGGGTCCTCCCCGGCCTGCGGGGTGGCAGCAGGCGCCTGGGGCTGCGGAGGGGGCAGCTGAGGCGGACATGGGCATGGGCAGCAGCCCCCTCCGACTGTCTTGACCCCCGGCCCCGCCGGCTGCCCCAGCCCCAGAGCCGCCAACTGAGCCTCTAGTCCAGCCACAGGGCCCCAGGTCCGCTGAAGCGCCAAGCCCGGTGGCAGGGCCTTGGGGTCCAGGGTACAGCGGTGCCGGGGACACAGCAGTTCCGAGGGTCCTGGCTCCGAAGCCGCCTCCGCGTCCTCCTCCTCAGGCGGCCGACCCACGTTGCGGAACACCATCAGCTGCGGCGGTCGGGAGCCCCGCGGGCCCGGCCGCGCGAGGAAGGGTGGCGGCGGGGGGCCATGGCCCGGGGGCGGCGGCGGTGGGCCTGGCTCGGGGGCCGCCTCTCCATAGCCGAGAAGGCGGCTCAGGACACGGTACGAAGCGGCCGCCGCCGCCGCCGCCTCGCCATCCCGGAGCTCGGCTCCCTGCATCGAGGAGAGGGAGGGGAGGGCGGGCGGCTGGGAGCCGGGCTGGGGTGGGGACTAGGTCGGGCCCCACCGGAGCCCCGCCCGCCGCGGCCCCCGAAGCGACAGCACTAACGGCCACCGCGGCCTCTGCCTCATAGAGGGGGGCGGGGGGCGCGCGGAGCCCAGCGCGAGCCCAGGCCGCGCGCCACCGCCGCCGAGGACCGCCCCTAGATGCGTCACTTCCGGAAGGCTGGACCACTCCCCTTTCCCGAGGGCGTGCTGGGGCCGGCCTCCGCTGCGCTTGACGTTGCGCGCGCCCTGAGTTGCTATTGGCGTTGAGCTGGTTTTCTGCCGGCGTTTGTCTCTTGCACCTAAGACCCCTGCTTTTCACTTCCTGGGCACCCAGACCTTGGCCATCCCTTTCAGTAGAGTGGGGCCTGGTTCTGTTACTGGGAGAGAATTGCTGGCTTTGAGAGTATAATTCTTGTTCCGTTTAAGTCCTTTGAAATATGTGATCTTGGCCAAGTCATTTCGTTCATCTGTATCCCCTGGTGACATCCACTGAATTATGGAGTGACTACATGAATAATGTGTTCTAGATCCAGTGGTGGGCTGATGAGTGTTTAACAACTGGCTGTCCAGGGGAAGAAAGGGAATGTGTGTGCTATATATAAGCACACATTTATCAAATTTTGCTGATATAAATAATGTATAGCACACAATTTACAAATATTAGAAATATACAATAGCAAACTCCATATAATTGATTTTCACAGAATTCTTTCACTTATTTTTGCTAAATTCTTTATATATTGTGTGTGTTTGTGTATGCGCACACACATGCCACTGGAGACAGAACTCTGGGCCTTGCTAGGCATGAGCTCAACCACTGGGCTACATCCCCAAGCCCTTGCCACACTTACTTTGGTAGCCAAATGTTACAAGGAGTGTAACTGCAACAAGAATCTTGATTGCCATTGTCTTCTGTTAATACAAGAGGGAAGTGAAAAAGCAGAAAAGTTTGAATTGTCAATGATGGGAGTAACTTCTTTGCTGAATCAGAAAACAGTTTCAAATACTGGAAGAGTTATTTATTTTTGTGCTGTTCATCATGGTTTTTTTTGTTGTTGTTATTGTTTTTTTGTTTGTTTGTTTGGTGCCAGGGATTGAACTCAGGGGTACTCCAGCACTGAGCCACATCCCCAGCCCTATTTTTTATATTTTTTGTTTTTTTTTTTAATTTAAAGCAGGGACTCACTGAGTTGCTTAGTGCCTCGTTAAATTGCTGAAGCTAGCTTTGAACCCAAGATCTTTCTGCCTCAGCCTCCTGAGCCACTGTGATTACAGGTGTGTGTCACCTTCCCCGGCTTGTGCTGTTCATAATATAACAGACATAAACATAAAGTTTAAATCTGAATTATTAACATGTTCTCCATCACTTAAAAAAAAGGGTTTTTTTTAGTTGTAGTTGGACACAATACCTTTATTTTATGTATTTATTTTTTATGTGGTGCTGAGGACCAAACCCAGCGCCTGGCATGCTAGGTGAGAGCTCTACCGCTGAGCCCCACCCCAGCCCCATCACTTTCTGAAGTCCAGATAAATAAACAAAACACTAATAAAGCACTTGCCCCATGGTTGGCTTCAGTCTATCAACCTGACCTTACTAGACACAGGGGAAGACAGGATCTGTAATATATCTTCATTTTTTATGTGGTAGTTTAATCATACAGATACAAGGAATATAATACCAAAAGTGTAGGTAAAATTATTAGGAAGTGATGAGTTTGGAGAATTTATTACCTTTATTTTTAATATAATTCAATCATGTATGTCTGTATGTATTTATGTTTTGCTGTGCTGGGGATCAAATACAGGGCCTTGCACATGGTAGGCAAATGTTCTACTACTGAGCTATATCCCTAACTCTCCAAATTTCTATAATTTAATTTCTTTTCTTTCTTTTTTTTTTTTTTTCAGCACTGAATCAAACCTAGTCAAGCATTGTACCACTAAGCTGTATCCCCAACCATTTGGATGGAGGGGATTGAACCTAGTGATACTCTATCACTGAGCTATTCCCCCCCTTTTATTTTTTATTTTGAAACAGGGTCTTGCTAAGTTACCCAGGCTGGCCTCAAACTCGAAGCCTCCTGCCTCATCCTTCCAAATCACTAGGATTACAGGTATGTATCACCATGCCCGATTTATAATTTAATTTTTACCAGTGGCTATGTTTAACATAGCTATGTTTACAAAATTCTGAACATTTGTTAAAAATATTTTTTTAGTTGTAGTTGGACACAATGCCTTTATTTTATTTATTTTTATGTGGTGCTGAGGATCAAACCCAGCGCCTCTCATGTGCTAGATGAGTGCTCTCATGTGCTAGCTGAGCCACCACCCCAGGCCCAAATTCTGACATTTTAACAATTGACTTTCAAGAGTTGATAGGGGCCTGTTTACAACCACTATACCTTAGTTTTCTCATCCTTGGCAAGGATGTTATGAGGATAAGACAAGATCAAGCTTATTGTGTAAGGTGAGACTTGAACTCATTGCAATTGTCCCTGTGGGAGACATTGAAATTTATAAGGGACAAAGAGGAAGGATCAGCCAGCAGAATTTAGCCGACTTTATTACCTGAAGGGGCATTGAGGGGAAGAGGATGGATGATTGGTGATAAGTCCTGAAGCTAGAGAGACCTTTTCAAAATGGAAATGTATTCTTAATCTGTTACAATTGTTTTCCCGTTGTTCTTAGGCTAAAGACAAAACTCCTTAAGGAGGCCTAAAGGCCCTGTGTGATCTCACACCTGCCTCTCTCTGGCCATATCTCCACCAAGCTGCACCTCTTGTCTGTCCCCTGCAGTCCCACTTGCACTGTGGCAATTTCCCACATGTATGGGCATTGTGTAAGCTAAGCCCCTTTCTTGGAAGAATTTTCCCTCTCTTTATGCTTAGCAAACTTCTGTCCACCTTTGGATTAAACACTCCTCACTGCACCAGAGAAATCCCCCTGCCTGGGCCCTTCCTCTTCTCTGAGCCTGAAGACCAGGCATTTGTTTTACTGCATTGTGCATGTGTGATTTGATCTTGTCTTCCTGCCAGGCCCAGTGGCACAGGCCTATAATCCCAGCAACTTGGGAGGCTGAAGCAGGAAGACTGCAATTTCAAAGCCAGCCTGGGCAACTCAGTGAGACTGTGTCTCAAAAATCAAGAAGGCCAGAGATGTAACTCAGTGCTAGAGCACTCCTGGGTTCAATCCCCAGAACTGGGGGAGGGGGTTAATCTTTACAACCAAACTGTAAATTCTATGACGACAGAGATACATTTGCTTTCTGCCTTGTGTGGACTCTACAGTGCTAAGGACTGTTCCCGGCAGAGTAGGCTCTTGATATACAGAAATGGTTCTGCAACATTAAGCCTTGAAAAAAGCCTCCTAATACAAATTCATTTTTAATTCAACACCACAAAATCAATACTCTTCCTTGCACATGAAGAAATAAACTGAATCTCAAGTTATTTAGCTAAGGTCACTCTGTACAAAAAGATGTAATAGAGTTCAAAATCAGCTGTCTGACCCCAAAAAGTTTATTCTCTACCCTCTCTTTCCCCAGATCCTTCTCAGATGCCACCCAGTTTTCTAGGGAAATTGCTAGAATACCTGAATACCTAGAATACCCAGAATACTGAGGCCTAAGAAGATCCCTACTATTCTTGACTCTCCCACATTCTGACCCCAGGGATTAGTTAATAGAGGAAAAAAATCTGTGGCTCTGCAGCACCCTCTGCTGTCCAGTCACTTTCTTGGTCCCAGAAGAGGCTGCCTATAGTCAGCCATCCCTTGTAATCCCACATGGCCTGGAGAACACAGAGGTCCAAGAGAACACACATGTTCTTTGTAAGGCAGGACAAAGGAATGCTGTCTTTCCCTAATTCCTCAATTGTCCAGGCCTATGTCATAGGTCCTGTAAAATACATTGAGATTAAGCTGTAAGCAAATGATGTGTATCTTTGCATGACTTAGATTTCTGTTTGTTGAGCTGTTTTTACTTTGACGTATAACTTTCACTGAGGGCTATAAAAGTGATCCCTGTATTGGTCGTGGTAACTCATACCTGTAATTCCAGCAATTTGGGAGACTGAGGTAGGAGGATCACAAGTTCTAGGCTAACCTCAGCAATTTAGTGAGGCCTTGAGCACCTTAGTGAGCCTCTGTCTCAAAACACAAAATTAAAGGGACATGGGAGGCTACGTGTGGTGGCACACGCCTGTAATCCCAGCTGCTCAGAAGGCTGAGACAGGAGGACTGAGAGTTCAAAGCCAACCTCAGCAACAGCAAGGTGCTAAGCAACTCAGTGAGACCCTGTCTCTAAATAAAATACAAAAATAGGGCTGGGGATATGGCTCAGTGGTTGAGTGCCCTTGAGTTCAATCCCCAGTACCCCCCAAAAAAATAAAATAAAATAAAAGAGCATGCTACAGGGACACTGCTACATCGATGTTCATAGCAGCTCAATTCACAATAGCAAGACTGTGGAACCAACCCAGATGCCCTTCAATAGACGAATGGATTAAAAAAATGTGGCATTTATACACAATGGAGTATTACTCTGCATTAAAAAATGACAAAATCATAGAATTTGCAGGGAAATGGATGGCACTAGAGCAGATTATGCTAAGTGAAGCTAGCCAATCCCTAAAAAACAAATGCCAAATGTCTTCTTTGATATAAGGAGAGTAACTAAGAACAGAGTAGGGACGAAGAGCAGGAGAAGAAGATTAACATTAAACAGAGATGAGAGGTGGGAGGGAAAGGGAGAGAAAAGGGAAATTGCATGGAAATGGAAGGAGACCCTCAGGGTTATACAAAAGAACATACTAGAGGAAATGAGGGGAAAGGGAAAAATAATACAAGGGGGAGAAATGAAGGTCAGTAGAGGGGGCAGAGAGAGAAGAGGGGAGGGGAGGGGAGGGGAGGGGGGATAGTAGAGGATAGGAAAGGCAGCAGAACACGACAGTCACTAGTATGGCAATATGTAAATCAATGGATGTGTAATTGATGTGATTCTGCAATCTGTATATGGGCTAAAAATGGGAGTTCATAACCCACTTGAAGCAAAGTGTGAAAGATGATATATCAAGAACTATGTAATGTTTTGAACAACCAACAATAAAAAAAAAAAGAAAAAGAAAATAAAAGGGCATGGGGTTATAGCTCAGTAGCAAAGCACCCCTGAGTTCATTCCTCAGTACCCAAACAAACAAAAAGTGATCTCTGCAGTGGTAGAGTTTTAGTTATAAGGCTTATGAAGACAGATTTAGAGGATCTAAAAACTGTGTATGTGTGAGTGTGTGTGTGTGTGTGTGTGTGTGTGTGTGTGTGTGTGTTGCTACCGGCCTCTCAAATGCTAAGCAAGCAGTTTATCACTAATCCACATCCCCAGCTCTTAGAGGGTCTAAAGAAGTTCTGAGGTTCATTTAGTCATTCCAACAATGGGCAAGGCTTTGAGCTGCAATCAATGAGACACAAACCCTGCCCTTCTGGACTTTGTGGCTGCTCTAGTTGAAGTCCTAATCACGCCACTGCTTGGATATATAACCAAGTACAAATAATTTAACATCTCTGAACAGCCAGGTGTGCTTGTATGCACCTGTAGTCTCAGTTACTCAGGAGACTGAGGCAGAAGAATTAGGAGTTTAAGACCACCTGGGCAACATAGCAAGAGGTTGTCTTTAAAATAATAATAATTAAACAGCTCTGAACCTATGTTTCATTTGTAAAAGTAGGTTAGTCATAATCCACCGTTGACAGAGCTCTTGGGATTAAATAAAAATTTACACACAGAGGTGGTTGATAAATTCTAAAGCATTATAGAAATATTAACTGTTTTTATAAAAAGATTCTTAGGAAAAAAATTGTGTTAACTTACCATTAGGTGTATTTTGTTGACCCTCAATTAATGCCACTGTAAGAAAATGGGTTGCTGAGCTTGATGGTGCATGCCTGTAATCCCAGCTACTCCAGAACCTGAGGCAGAAGGATCCCAAGTTTGAGACCAGTCTCAGCAACTTAGTGACTCTTTCTCAAAAATAAAATTTAAAAAGGTCAGGAGAGGCTGGGAATGTGATTCAGTGGTAGAGTACTTGACTGGCATGCTTGAGGCCCTGGGTTCCATCCCTAGCTTTGCAAAAATAAATGTGTAAATAAGAATAATACAAGTCTGGAGTTGTAGCTCAGAGAAGAGCACTTGATTAGTTTACACAAGGCCCTGGGCATTCCGGTACTGAAAAAAGAAGGGAATGGGTCACTTGCCCCCCCTTCTTCCCTTTCTCTGTCAGCACACAGAATCAGAAAGGCCAAGGAAAGAACTATGGATGTGCAGTACAGCTTTCCGTTCCTAGATATGCCACTAACTGGCACGGTGTCCTTGAAAATGTCACGATCCTTTTAGGGTTTTCATTCCCTTATCTGTTAAAGAGATGTCTAGATTATGGGCCAAAAGGTGTCATTCTGACATTGTAGAGATTCTCCTGGGGGCTTGCCCTCTAGACCCCTTCTCTCCCATACTCCTTACATCTCCACTGACTTTCCACAGCAGACTTATTTGTAGAGCCACCCATAAAGCAAGGAACGTTTTTAGCAACCATCAACCATCATTTCCTACATACACTCAGTGATCTTGGACATCAAACGTTGACAGTGGGGCATTGAAAAGAAAAGAAGCCAAGAGACGGTCTATACAAGTAGGGCCAGGTTGCCTGGTGAAGTGGGAAGCACATCGGCGATGCAGAGGTGATGGAAGAGAGAGCGGGTGGCAGGAGGCAGAAGCTATGGCTTCCTCCAAGAATTCACTCCCTTCCAGATCCCAAGAGGCTGCCTCAGGTGGCCCTGACTCTGGGTTCCCAGTTATTGTGTCCAACAGAGGGAAGGATGTGAGGTATAAGAAAACTGAGAAGAACTAGAAAGACTAATCACAATTTTCATGAAGAGAGGAAGAAAGCAGGGCTTAGGACGATAAAGTAAAGGTGGAAGAAATGGAAGCAAAACTTTATTCACTCTTTCCCCTGCTCTGCACCCCCATGCTATTGTGCCTGTTAACTCTGTAGACAGGAGAAGGAAGACCTAGGTCAGGAAGGGAGACCTGGGTAAGACCCCAGCTCTGTCAAGAACAACAGTATGCTCCTAAGGAAGTGCCTTCAGTTCTCTGGGCCTAGAGTTACTCCTCTGTCAGAGGTGCTATTATGGTCCTTGAGGCTGAGTACTGGGGGGATCGTGGTGGTTTGATTGGGAAGAGTTGGGGAGTCAGAGTTCTGGGTTCAAGTTTCAATTGAAAATGAGTTGTGTAATCTGGGGTGGGGCATTGTCTCTGATCCTCAGTGTCTGCACCTGAGAGATGAGGATAAGGCTATCCACCATACACGGTTATGGGGCAGAATTCATCGAGATTATGTATAGAATAAACATGTAATAAACTGCCACAGTCTATTCAAAGGCTGATCATGGTTATATTGAGCTCTTTCTTCTATCCTTTCCACTCCCAATCTCAAAATCCAGTTAAGCAGCACGGTGTCAGGGGGGTCCACACAGCCAGAGCAGACTGCCAGGAGATGCAGCCTGGCCCTTATCATGCCTGTTGCAATTGCTGCCAGGAGGCCCAGTGGAGCAGAGGGGTGGAGAGAGGGGCACGGGCTCACCCGTGGTTGCTATGGCACCCCATCCTGGATTTGCCCATCTCTCCTAATGGAGCAAAGGGCAGAGGGAGGAGAGAGAGAACTTCTGGTCCCTTCCCCTCCTCTCTCTCTCTCTCTCTCTCTCTGAAGCAGATGTGGGGTGGGGGTGGGGGGAGACTGGGTACTGGATCAGAGCAAGAGGAAAGAGTGATATGCCAGGATTAAAAGGGTTTGAGATAGGGGCCACACTGAGAGAGCAGGGGCAGGGCCCCCATACCTACATCCAGGAGCCAGCCAGCTGATGACGTTAGAAGGAAGAAAACAAGTGAGACAGTGCCAGAGAGAGAGAGAGAGAGAAACAGAGAGAGAGGGAGAGAGAAACAGAGAGGGAGAGGGAGGGAGGGAGGGGGAGAGAGAGAGAGAGAGAGAGAAGAGAGGAGACCTGGAAGCAGCCAGCCTTTGCCTGGGATCTCCTGAGCAACTAAATCCCCAGGCAGCCTGATCCCCAGGGTCTTGAGAGCGGCCCGAAGAATGGGTACCTGGGCAATGATGATGCCCTCTCTTGCGTGGCGGCTGCTGGGTTGCTGTTTCCTCTGCAGCTGGGCTCTGAGGGATCCGAGGCCCCTCCGTTCTCTTCCTCCACTACCCTCCCAAGCCAAGCCAAGATCTATGCCCATGTGGGTGGCCTCACAGGGGGCTGAGGCAGCCCTGGCTTTTCTTTACTCCGGAGATGCCCAACAGCTATTGGGGGCTAATTGCAGTGAGCGCTATGAAGCTCTTGGAGCAGAAGCCAGACCAGGGCTCCCCCAAGTTCTACAGAGGGCAGCAGGTACTCTTACCCAGGCTGCCAATTTTCTCAACATGCTGCTACAAGCCAATGACATCCGCGAGTCCAGTGTGGAGGAGGATGTGGAGTGGTACCAGGCACTGGTCCGCAGCGTGGCGGAGGGGGACCCAAGGGCCTACCGGGCTTTGCTGATCTTTAACCCTCCACCAGGAGCCAGCCATCTACAGCTGGCCCTCCAGGCCACTAGGATCGGGGAGGAGACCATCCTTCAAGACTTGTCTGGGAACAGGATGCAGGAAGAGAGCTCAGCTGAGGAACCAGACAGCCTTCCCCTGCAGAAACGGGTGCTGACCAATGACCTAAGAAGCCTCAATAGCCCCAAGTGGCCACAGGGGGATGGGTATGTGGGGGACATACAGCAGGTGAGACTGTCTTCTCCCTTCCTGGAATGCCAGGAGGGCCAGCTCCGTCCTGGCTGGCTGATTACACTCTCGGCCACCTTCTATGGACTCAAGCCAGACCTCAGTCCAGAGGTCAGGTAAGTGGGTTTGCATTGGATCTGATGGATTTGTGGGTATGTGGCAGTGGGGACATTAGTCTACCCAGCTGTGCATGGGACATTTGGCAAAAACGTGTGTGTGTCTGGGGGGCATAGATGTGTGTGTTTGCATTCAGCTGTGTGTATTTGCAGCCAGCTCTGTGAATCTATAACTATCTGTTAACACACGCAGGTGTGAGTGTACATACTGAGTATGAATCAGTCCATTTATGCTTCTTTATCTTGGTATTTGTATTTATGTTCTTGATCATATGAATGAATGCCTATGAGCTTGTGCATGTACAGGAGGGTGTGCATGTACAGGAAGGTATGCATATGTAGGAACACATCTAGATGTAGATATACACACTTGGAGGTATAGAGGTGTGTGGATATAGACAGGCATCAGTCTTGACCCTCAGGTCTGAGGAGTGGATGTGAAAGGCAGGAGGGGGTGCTGGGGATGTGGCTTGCCTGGCATGTAGAGGCCCTGGGTTAGATCCCCAGTGCTGCAAAGAAATTAAAAAATAAAATAAAAAAAGAAGGCAAGAAAGGGCTTGGCTTAGGTGACAGTGACAATCCATATATGAGGCTTTTCCAAGGAGCCAGGGTGGGCACTCCAGGAGTTAAATCTGCTGTTTGAGTGGAGAGTTATAAGAGAAGGCTTCCCCAGGAGAAAAATTCTTGGGCAGGAGCTTGGAACCAACACCCTTTCTATCTGGGGTGCCAGGGTCATTCCCAAGGCCAATTTTCTTACATTAAGCAGGCCCCAACTGTCCTGCCTGTCCTGACCCAGGAGCTTGTGATACTCCTCCAATAACTGACTGCTCTCTGAGCTAGAGCAAGGGGCTTGGGAGTCATGTTGGGAAGCGGGCAGCAAATGAACACAGTGCTACGAGGCATTCAACAGTTAACATTGCTTTTCTAGCTCAGTGTCCCCCCATTTGTTCTCAGCAGAGTCCCCCTCCTGCAGGAAGGCAGATGGCTCTTTGCCAGCTCTCTCCTCACTCAACCCAGAGCAGGGATTGGGGAATTGCTGGGTCAGGCAGCTCCAGTTTAGGGCTCCTCCTTTTGCTGTGATCAGTTCAGAACTGCTGGGACAGAGTGGGGGTGGGGATAACAGCCTCACTGCTTGTGTATGTGTATACATGCAAAGTGGAATTGTGCAAATCCCCTTCAGACAGATAGATTCTCAGAGGCCCAGCTCCTGCATGTCTGGCATGCCCCCACCCTTTACTCATTGACAGAAATTGTAAAATGATAGGATGTTGAAAAGTGGAGGGGTGGGGGAACAACCCAGTGGAAGGAGTTTGTTGCCACAGAGAACAGAGCACTGGAGAAGTGGAATCCATGTGTGCCCTCCTTCTATGCTGCAGCCATTGTGCTAAAGTTTGCAAAGACTACATTGCCCCACAGTCTAGTACCCAAGTATCCATGCTCACCTTGACATTCATCACTGTGCCCCTAATTGCTAATTCACTGCCCTAGGGGGCAGGTGCAGATGGACATAGATCTCCAGGGCGTGGACATCAATCAGTGTGCAAGTGGCCCAGGCTGGTACTCTAATACACACCTGTGTGATCTCAACAGCACCCAGGTAAGGATAAGGAGGGTGGAGGGCCTCTAGGTCCTGCCTCCCTGCCCTTTGCCCATCACTGCCACCACCCAGCTCCCAGAAGCAGCTGACAAAGCCGACCGAGCATCTCAGGGCTTCAGGGAAGTCCTTAGTGATTAGCAGAGGTGAGATGCCAGTCTTTTATTAAAAGTGAGACCACGTATGACCTATCCCTTTATCTCCCAGCCTTCGCCCCCCCCCCAGGAAACTATCCCTCATGCCTCTGAAATCTCAGTGTATCTCCCTGCCTGCCCTCCTTCCTGGTGCTCATTGCTCCAGAGCCACTTCTGAGCCTCCATTAATCATCTTCTTTCCTTCCTCTGGATCACATACTGCCTGTCAACACAGCTCTGAAATCCTCATGGCCACAAAGGATACTCCATCTGTGTTTGTCAAAATAAATGGAATTACTGGTTGGGTGACGAGCAATTTGGGACTGGTGTGGGGGATGGACCCCAGGCCAGACCCAGGCAGAGTCAAAGCCACAGGCACAGGTACATCAAGATGATGGACATCACTGGCTGGCAATCGTGCAAGCCCAATACTGGGAGGCCAGGAAGCCAGTGAAGTTATCCACTCTATGGGTTACACCAAGTGCATGATTGTTTCTGAGCTGTACTGAAGCCAAGGCAAGCTTTGCAACTTGTTGGGTGGGTGGACATATTGCTCTGGACATACAGGTGGCCCTATTGCTCTTCAGGGACATGTGTTTGGACCTAGAAGTCTAAGAATAGAAGGAATTGAACCCAGGGCCTCTCACATGCTAAGCAAGCACTCAGTTCATTTTTTAACCTGGCCACATTCACTTCCCTGGGTATACATTTATCTGATTGTGCAGACTGGGCTGCGTGTGGTGGCACACACCTGTAATCCCAGTGACTAAGAAGGCTCAGACAGGAGGATACAAATTTTAGGTCAGCCTCAACAACTAAGTGAATACCTTAGTGAGACCCTGTCTCAAAATAAAAAAGAAAAAAGACTGGAGGGCTGGAGTTGTAGCTCAGTGGTAGAGCACTTGCCTAGCATGTGTGAAGCACTGGGTTCCATCCTCAGCACCACATAAAAATAAATAAAATAAACGTATTGTGTCCATCTACAACTGAAAAAAAATTATATAAAAAAGGACTAGGGATGTGGTGGCTCAGTGGTAAATCTCCTCTGGGTTCAATTCCCAGTAAAATAATAATAATAATAATAATAATAATAATAATAATAATAATAATAATAATAAATGTTTGTGCAGACTGTGGCAGGAACAGAGCATGTTCCAGTGGTCCAGGCAAGAGCGGAAGCTGGGCCTCAATTTCATAAGCACCTAGGTGAGGTCAGGAGCTACATATAGAATCTCCTAAGGCTAACTCCTTCCTTTGTCCCACTGATGTCTGTTCCCAGCAACTCTCCCCAACAGATCTGACCTCATCCACGTGCTCATCTTCTCTGCCAGACTCTGTTCCCTGCTGGGCAAACATCAATGGGTGGAGGTAGAATAAAGGACTGGCCTTGGCATCCCACCAGCCTGGCATTAGGCCAGCATTAGGGCCAGCGAAAGCAGTTCTGTGCCCAAGCCAGATGGCCCCTGATGGAGAAAGCTGCTCCACCACCAGGAGCCTTTTCAGTCCACCTGTGCATCAAAGAGGGTGGATGATGCGGACCCTTTGAAGCAGCACAGAGGCAGAGCTCTGTGGCTCAGAGCTCTCTTCTTCCACTTCCCACCTGGTACCTTGCCCTAGCAACCTAGAACCTATGAAGCTCCTGTCACTGCCAGACTAAACAAAAGGGTGATCTATCTCATACTTATTGCTTAGGGTCTCTTTGAAAAAGGGCAACAGAAGGGGGGAAGAGAGGGGTTCCAAAGAAGAAAGGCTCTCCTCAGGAAGAGCCTCTGGTGGGATCTCCAAGAGTAGATCCAAAAGTCATGGACAAGAAGCTAGATGCACCCTCCAACGCCTCCCTGAAGACCCCATATAAATACATATTTGTCATCCTCACAGTGTGTCCCCCTGGAGAATCAGGGCTTTGTTCTTGGCCGCTACCTCTGTCACTGCCGACCTGGATTCTATGGAGCAAGTGGCTTTGGGGGTAAGTACAGTGAAGACCAGGTAGGTTTTTACAGGCTAGACTGGTGAGGAAACGTGGGAAGGAAAGGCAGTTTGAGGATCCTGAGAGAGAGCTTGTGGGGCAAAAGCAGAAGGTCAGGAGAAAGCAGGGGATGGCAGCAGGATTTTGTGGGGGCATCTGCCTTCTAAGAGTGAGCCTGAACATGTAGGTATGTTGAAAGCTGGCTTCCCAATGAGCCCTAACCTCTTCCTATTACCACTTCCTGGTACCTCTTTCTGGCATCACCTCTTCCTGTTACCCTGCCCTCCCCAGGGAATACCTACTCCCTCGTGTCCCTGGGACCACAGACCATAGGAGGGCAGGGCAACCACCAGGACAGAAGGCTAGGATCTCAGGATGCTCCAAACAAGCCCCTATCTCTGCACCTATTTTGCTCTTTACAGGGTTAGAGGAAAGTGCCACACAGACTACCAGCCAATTTGGGTCTCCACAAGGCAGCTTGGGGAGGCTGCTGAGGTGTCAGCCATGTTCCGAGGGCTGCACCAGCTGCATAGATGCCACACCATGCCTGGCAGAGGAGGCCCCAGCCCTGCGGGCAGCAGTACTGGCCTTCCAGACCTGCTGCATGCTGGCCGTCTTCCTGAGCATGCTGGTCTCCTACCACTGCCGCTGGAGCAAGGCAAGGAAGGCCCTGCCGCTCTCTCCTGCACACACATCCTACCCATCCCTAGTCCAGACATGGGTCTACTTAACACTAGAACTCAGGAGAATGGGCCAGTCTTAATTCTAAACCTAACTCACTATATGACATTAAGCAAGTGACCTCCTTACCTTAATCCTGTTTCCTTACCTGCAAAATGAAGGCACTGAACTTAATTCAGCAAATGCTTGTTGAATATATATGCTAAGCAAATCATTACCTAGGCACTAGAGGAAGTGATCTGGACCCTCCTGGAGCGTCTGGTTAATGGAAGACACACTAAAATAACAGCACAGTGAGACAGGGGCAAGGAAAAGGCTGCTGTCAGTTGCTATGGGAGCTTGGAGAAGGGATTGGTATCCTGCCAAAGATGGCATTGGAAGCACTTTCTGGAGAATGTGACATTTGAGTGAAGCTTGAAGGTTAACTGGATACTTGTTGGGCAGAGAAGGTTTATTCCATTCCAGACAATGGGGCAGTGTGACTCAAAACTCAGAGGTATGCAGGAGATCCTTCCTATCTCCAACAACCTCTGATTTGAGCTCAGAGTGGGACTGGGTGGGGAGCACAGGACTGCAGGAAGCCATGTGAAACCTTGGCCATAGCCAGGCTTAGTGCTGTGCAGCTGAGAGCGTAGGTAGTGGGAGTGCAGATGTGGCTCAGGACAGAGGGTGGAGTCAGTCTAGGGTGAAGCCTTACCCTAGGCCCAGAGTGACCCCTAAACAGACCTACAACCTTCCAACACCATCATCCAGGCTCCATCCCCCCACTGCCCTGCTCACAGGCCTCTCTTTTTCCATGGGTTCACAGAGAATCCGGGCATCTGGAGTTGTCCTGTTGGAAATCATCCTCTTTGGATCCCTGCTTCTCTACTTTCCTGTGAGTCTGTGGCCAGCGGCTAACCCCACCTCCCAGGATCCTCCACAGCCCCAACCTGGCACCCTCCAAACCCTAAAAACCCTATTCTCTGCTCTCAGAGGATTCAGAGACCTCCAATTACCCAGGCTGGTCTAGTGAGCTCTGGAGCCAAACAGCCCCAGGCTTAAAAAAGCTCCATGATCTGCTGTGGTGATTTAGGAAAAGTTACTTAACTTCTCTGATACTTAAGCTACTCCTCTGCAGAATGGAGATGATGATGCCTCTATTGCAGGGCTCTTGGGAGGATTAGCCGTGTGTGTTGCACAGAGCCCAGCACAGCAGTAGTGCAGTGCAGAGCAGCTCCTCTTGTTCCCTTCCCACCAGGTCTTCATCCTATACTTCAAGCCCAGCGTGTTCCGCTGCATTGCTCTTCGCTGGGTTCGGCTGCTGGGTTTTGCCATCGTCTATGGGACCATTATACTCAAGCTTTATAGGTAGGGCCCGGGAAGACCTTGCTCTCACACTTCTCTCCTAGGTCACCTGGGCTCATTCGTGCAATGGAGTTTTTCCAAATCAAA
Source organism: Marmota flaviventris (assembly GCF_047511675.1). Lineage (NCBI taxonomy): Eukaryota > Metazoa > Chordata > Mammalia > Rodentia > Sciuridae > Marmota > Marmota flaviventris. The sequence continues at coordinate 54,695,909 of NC_092514.1, read as the reverse complement.
CCCTTACCAGCTCCACTCCGCTCTGCCCCCATCATTCACCCTCCCCCACATGTAACTTTTTGGGGAAACCATGGAAAGAATAGGACACACAAATGTGTGGCGGGGAGGGCAGCTACAACAGAGGTCAGGGATCTGGCTGCCGTCCTCAGCCCCCAGCTTCCACGTGCGTCCTGACTCTTGCAGAGTGCTCCAGCTGTTCCTGTCTCGCACAGCCCAGCGGGGCCCACACCTGAGCAGTGGGCACGTCCTGCAGCGCTTGGGGCTGCTCTTGCTGCTCGTGCTGGGTTTTCTGGCCATGTGGACAGTCGGCGTCCTGGAGCGAAGCATCCAGCACACACCTTTGGTGACTCGAGGTCACACTCTCACTGGCCGCCACTTCTACCTCTGTCACCACGACCGCTGGGACTACATTATGGTTGTGGGTGAGCTGCTTCTTCTGAGCCCAACCTCACTCTGGCCCCTGGCTCCATACCTCCAGGGTCCTCTTATGCTGGTCCTCCCACCCTGTGCCCAGACCCTGGGCCCAGGCTCCTCAGCATGCCCTGTGGAGACAGGAGCAGCAAGCTGCTGAGTTGGTGCCACCCTGTCCCTTTCACTGCCCCACAGCTGAGATGCTGCTGCTATGCTGGGGCAGTTTCCTCTGCTACGCCACCAGGGCTGTGCCCTCGGCCTTCCATGAGCCACGCTACATGGGCATTGCCCTGCACAACGAGCTGCTGCTTTCGGCTGCGTTCCACATGGTCAGGTGAGGACAGGCCCAATTACCTGGGTTTCCTCCCACCTTGATGCTACTCCTCCCCTCCCAGGTGAGGGGGCCCATCCAATGATTGTCCTTGCAACACTGCTATGCCACAACAGGATGAGGAAGGGCCCCTCCATACCCCTCCTGCACCCCATGCCTCACCCAGATGAGAGGCAACTACCCAAAAGAAAAGGAAGTTTGTCCCCCTTCTAATTCCTGTCCCCTTCCTAAGCCACCACTCTAGTACCCCCAATATGTACTTTCCAACACACCCTCACTTCTCCCTGCCTTCTTCCTCACTCAGCCACTTGAGCAGTAGGTCTGTTGTATGCCCATGGGGACCTGGCCCTGTGGTAGAGGCAGAATCAACCCACAAGGTGATCCTGACAAGTCATGGAGCATGATTCTGTTCTGCACACTAGGCAGTCTGAGAAGGAGAGCTGGAGCAACCTGGGAGGGCTTCTTCAGAGGTGGGATTAACATGAGCTGTGCCCTGGCCTTCCACTATCTGGGAGAGGGCAGGAAGAAGAGCACCTTCCTCAACCATGGAGCTCTGGGCTGGGGAGAGGAGCCTTCCAGGTGAGGCCAGGAGGCCACGCCCACCTGCACTACAGATCACCCCCCTCCTATTCGGCCCCCAGGTTTGTGCTGGTTCCGTCCCTGCACCCAGACTGGACTCTTCTCCTCTTCTTCTTCCACACCCACAGCACAGTCACTGCCACACTGGCTCTGATCTTCATCCCCAAGGTGAGGTCTTACCCCTCTGCATGAGGCAGACCCCTCCCCTTGATAAGAGCACTGTAGATCTGCCACCACTGCGCCCTCTCCAGGTCAGGGCAAGGATGACGGAAGGTGCTAGAAGTGAGTGAGCTCTGAGTGACAGGGCCCTCGGCAAGGACATGGGTGGGAGGAGAAAGATATTCTCTGCTCCAGTTCTTGGGCAAAGGAAATAAGTGCTAGAGCTGGAGAGGGTCCCTTTATCCACAGGTGGAAGGCTGGTGGCCTCTGAAAATCTGCTTGGAAGTAGTTACAAAGAGGCAGGTGGGGGAGCTGAAGGACATAGCTAAGGATTGCCGAGGCAGGAGGGTGGGATTGCCATGGTCTCAGCTACAGAAGAGCAGAGAGGATGAGGAGGAGTTACATCCTACAGATCCTCAGAATTCCAAATCAGAGGAAGGATGAAGAACACAAAGTAAAGATGTATCCCACAGGGCAGGTGAGAGTAGGAGTCAGTGGGGAGCTACAGTGAGCTGTGCCCTGGCCTTCCACAAGCAGTTACATGAGCATGATCTCTTCCCCCATGCACACCCACCCTGGCTAGTTCCGGAAGTCAGGGGCTCCTCCCCGGGAGGAGATCTTGGATGAGGTATATGAAGATGAGCTGGACCTGCAGCGCTCAGGCTCCTACCTCGACAGCAGTATCGCCTCAGCCTGGAGTGAGCGCAGCCTGGACCCTGGAGACATTAGGGTAGGTACCACCCACCTCCTTAACTTCTTTGATACCAGCTCTTAAGATTGGGCAGAGGCTGGGTACAGTGGTGCAGGCCAATAATCCCACCTGTCTCAAAATACAAAACAAAAAGGGCTGGGAATGTAGCTTAGTGGTCAAGTGCCCCTGGGCTCAATCCCCAGTATGTGTGTGTCGGGGAGCCTGAGCAGAGGTAGCATTGTGTGACACTGTGTGACACTGCAGGTTCCCTCCCCAAAGGTTACCCACCCTTCAAGACTGCCTTCTCCCTTCTCCAACACAGCCCTAAAAACTGACTCTTCTGACTCTATTCAAATGAGGCTATATAGCACCCAAGTAGAAAGACCCAGAACCCAGATCTTGGAGGCCCAGGCCCAGGCCACGCAGCAAACTGGAGGCACAACTGAGTGGAGCCCTAATCCTTCTTGTCTTCATCATGGTGGGCAGATAAGAAACCCCTTGGTACCCAGCAAAGCAGGCTGGTTGGTGACCTAAGGGTCAGCTGTGGGGTTGGGCAGTTCAGGCAATGAATGGCCATCAGGATTTCCACACCAGAATCCCTTCCCTGGACCTGGTAGATCTTGAAAAAAACAAAGTTCTTTCTGGGCTTATCCTGGAAGATCATTCTACTCTAATTTTTCTGCTCAAGGAGAGCATTATATGCACAGGAACCATAAGAAGAGGCTTGGTGGGGAGGAAACAAGGAGACCCAGGGATTTTATAAAACCTAAGGTACAGGAGCCATCCTGGGAAACCATTTTGTCCATCCCTTCCACTCCACCAAGGCCCACCTACACTTTACTTGTTTACAGTCTTGCAAAGGAGAATCTTCCACCTCTTCACTCCCTTCTTATCCAACTGCCTCTGCCTGTTTCCCCATGTCCTCGTAACCTTTTCAGCTTCTGACCCCTCTCAGGCAAAGACTGAGCTCAGACTCCCATCGAGCTGGGAGGTCAGGGAATGTAGACATGCTTTGCCACAACCATGCCACACTCGGCTTCCTACTTTATGGAACATAAGTGTGCTCCCCTTGTGCTGGCTCAGGGGAGAAACTGAGCATAACAGACATGCAAAGCCCCAGTTCCATCATTTCTATCTAAATACAACATTTTCTGATGCACTAGTTCCATCAAGCTCATAATCCTCTTAAGGACAAAAACACTGGTCAGTCAGGTAGCATCACTTTTTAGAAGATGCAAAGGCTCAGAGACGTCAAGAAAATAGCCTTAAGGCCCAAATGGGTTAGCAGTGTCAAATCCATTTTCTGTTCACCATGTTGGTAATTTCCCACCAGATCACAGTGCCCCAGAGAATGGAGGGCACTCTAATCCCTGGGTATTTAATGGATCCAGCTCAAAGCAGATTGGTACTGGTCTTGTAGGAATGGAGTGGTGAATCTCAGAGTCTTAGAAGTAGGGAAGGGACATATTATATTTAATGGAAAAGAGATGCCCAAAGAAGTCTAAATAAGGACCAAGGGGGAGACCAGCCAGGGATTGCTCAGTCTGTACATCTCAATAACAGCTCACTGACAGGTCTGCTCTCCTTATTCCTTTCCTCAGAAGGAGCTGAAGAAGCTCTATGCCCAGCTAGAGGTCCACAAGACCAAGGAAATGGCTGCTAATAACCCCCACCTGCCCAAGAAGCGTGGCAGCTCCCGCCAGGGGTTGGGCCGCTCCTTCGTGAGGTACCTGGCTGAGTTCCCTGAGGCCCTGACCAGGCAACACTCCCAGGATTCAGGCTCCCTGGGCCATGGCAGCCTGCCTGGCTCCTCCCACCATCGGCTCTGCGGTTCTAGCCTGCAGGAAGCAGAAGGGCCACCAGCCCTGCCCAAGTCCTGCAGCACCTATGACCACCAAAGGGAGCAGGACCCACCTCTCCTTGACTCCCTGCTGAGGAGGAACCTATCCAAGAAGGCCCCTCGGGTGGAGAGCAGGGAGTTGATGGAAGGGCCCTCTGCCCTGGGCTACAGGTCAGCCAGTGCCCATAACCTGACGGTTGGAGAGAGGGTCCCCAGGACGCGGCCCACTTCCCTGCAGAAGTCCCTCAGTGTTGTAGCTGGCTCTAGGGAAAAGGCCCTGCTTGTGGCCAGCCAAGCCTATTTGGAAGAGACCTACCTGCAGGCAAAGGAAAGAGAGGAGCAAAAGAAGGCCGAGGCAGCCATGATGAGCCCAGCGCAGAGACCATCAGCAAGGAGGCTGGAGCCGGCTCGAAGGGCCCCCCTGTCAGCTCCACCCTCCCCTGCCAAGAGCAGCAGCGTGGGCAGCTCTCACATCTCTGGGAGGCTTCATGAAGAGGCTGGTAGGAAGCTGCCTCACCCACCCATCAGGCACCAGGTCTCCACACCCATCCTGGCCCTGTCTGGGGCCTGCCTGGGAGAGCCAAGAACGCTGTCTCCCAACTCCACTCTGACTCCAGCTCTGATGCCACCTCTGGCCCCAACCCCTACCCCTGCCCTGGCACCAGTGCCAGTATCCCCACAAAGCCCCAGCGTATTCACCTACATCTGCCCCTGGGAGAATGAAGAATTGCCAGTCAAGAAAGAAAATGCTGCCCAGGAAGCTCCCTCAGAACCTGAGCGAGGCAGCCACTCCCCCGCCCTAGCCACAGCCAGGCTCTGGAGGGCTCTCTCTGTTGCAATAGAGAAAAGGGGAGCTGGGGAACCTGAGATGAACACAGAGGAAGGGTGTCTCCAGGGGGAAGCTGATGATGTGGGTGGGGACAGGCCCAAGATCTCTAAAGCCCACAGCCTCAGGACCCCTGTGCAACAGGCCTCCATGCGCAGCCTAGGCCTGGCTATCAAAGTGCTGACCCGTTCTCGGAGCACTTACAGGGAGAAGGAGAATGGGGAGGAAAGTCCAGAAAGGGATAAGGACAAGGCTCCAGTGGAGGGTGCAGGGGCTTTCCCCCGGTCTCCTAGGCTGGGGCGGCCCAAGGCAGTGAATAAGCAGGCTGCCCTGGCCCCCTGCAATGATGAAGAGTCCCTCCAAAACCAACAGAATGCCCACACCAGCAGAATGCTCCAAGTCCAGCAACAGGAAGGCAGCAGAGAACAAGAGGACAGAGGCAGAAGGACATCCCAGGGTCTAGGGGAGCAGAAAGTTGAGAGAACGGGTGAAATAGGGCTTGCCATACTTAGGCAAGTTTCCAAGGACAAAAATGCTGAACAGGCAAAGGCAGCCCCTGTAGGGCGGCTGGAACGGCCTAAAGCTGGCCTCCACCCCCTGGACAGTGCTGACTTCACAGTGCCGGAGGTATGTCCCTGGGAAGTCACTGAGTCACCAACATGTCAGCTAGACAGTAACAACAAGGTGGAAATCTGCCCCTGGGAGGTGAGTGAAGGAGCCCCTGAGAGGGAGGCAGTAATGCAAGAGCTTGAGGACGCCCATGAAGAGAGGGGCAAAGTCCCAGAAAAATCAGAGTCCAAAAGAGTGACTGTCTTCGCGCGGAAAAAGCCAGAGAGGCTGGTGAGGGGCCAGGAGGCAGTGTGTCCTTGGGAGAGTGCCAATCCTGGAGGTCTGTCCCCTCAGTCAGTCCCTCAGGACTCTGACAGAACCAGGGGCAGGTCTGAGGCAGTGGGCAGTGTGGAGGCAAGGAAGGCAGAGAAGGACCCCAAGGAAGACATGGACCCAGAGGCTTGTTCACCTGACACTGCCAAGGAAGACCTGTGCTCCCAGAAAGAAAGTGAAAGGGAGGGGAAAATGGCCCAGGAGGTGATGGCGCTCCCCCAGGAAAGGCAAAAAGCTCCCAAGAAAGCAGCCTTCTGGAGAGAACAGAAACTGGGTGGAGATCTGCAGTCTTTTTGTCCGTGGGAGAGTACAGACTTCCGGGGTCCCTTGGCAGTCTCACTTCAGGTCCCAGAAAGTCTGGGCAATGGTATTGCAGAAGTGTGTCCATGGGAGGCAGGAGATTCACCTGCTATCAAGAAGTCAGAGATCTGTCCCTGGGAGCTAGGTGATGCGCTCCCAGGGAAGGAAGCACCAAGTCAGGAGGCAGGAGGAGAATCTCTCCAGGAAAAGAAGAAAGCCCCCGGAAAGGGGAGCTCAGGAGAGATGGGGGAACAAACTGTGAAGGCTGTGCCGGCAGTAAGTCCATGGCAGGAATCAGTGTGTCCCTGGGAGGGCATAGCCCCTGTACAGTCTAGCCCATGTCCAGACATCTCCTCATCCAAAGCTGGTGACCAACTCTTAAGCAATGGGAACAGCAGAACAATGCAGTTGGGTCCATGGGAAGCTCTTAAGCCAGAGAAAAAGGGAACAACTCCTGCCACAGCAGAAATCTGTCCCTGGGAGGTAAATGAAACACAAGACTGGACATTGGGACAGGTACCAAAAAAAGGAGAATCTCAAAAGGACAAGGGGAAAATGCTTGAAAAAGCAGGAATCCCCCAAGAGGTCACAGCATGGGAAAAGCTGGAGGCAGTCTGCCCCTGGGAGAGCATGGACCCTGGTAGCTTCCCCCTACAACCAGGTGCTCAAGGCACAGAGAGACCCCAAACTATTTTCCAGAGGTCAGGCAGTGTAAGAAGCAAAGCTGCTGAGATCTGCCCATGGGACATGGAAGAGACTCTGGCAGCAGAGAAGACAAAGATCTGTCCCTGGGAAGTAGGTGCTGGAGCAGGAAAGGGAAGGGCTTTGGAAGTTGAGGCCATTAGGAAATCACCAAAAGATATAGGAAAAATGTCTGCAGATTCTGTACCCAAGGAGAGAACAGTTACTGATTCAAAGAAGCCACAGAGTCCAGGCCTGGAGGTTGCCTGTCCATGGGAGAGCTCGAGTCCAGGAGGCTCCTGTCAGAATTCAGACACTCTGGACACTGATGGACCAAAAGTTCGACTCCAGGAACTGGACGGTGTGGGCTGCAGGCCAGCTGAGGTATGTCCCTGGGAAGTAGAAGAAGCCCTCACTCATGCAAAAGCCAACATCTGTCCCTGGGAGGTGAGTGAAGGAGCTACTGGAAAGGGACTGAAGCAAGAGACGGGGAATGAATCAGCAGGGAAGAGGGAGAAAACTCTAGAAAAGGAGAGACTCACTTTCCCTAGAGAAGGCATAGCAAAATGGGAGGCAAAACACCATCAAGAACAGGAAGTTATTTGTCCTTGGGAAGAAAAAGACTTGAGGGAACCATCTGCTCAGACCTCCAAGGTCTCAGACTTGTCCAGCAACACTAGTAGTCAGGTGGCAGAGGGATATTCCTTGGAAGTGAGTGATGAAGCAACACAGAAAGGGGACCTGAGACAAGACCCAAGGACAGACTCCCTCCCAGAACACATGACTCATGAAAAAGCTCAAGCTTCAAAAGCAGAATTCATTACTGAAGGTGGAAGAACAAGCAACCAACTATCATCCATCTGCCCATGGGAGAGCATGGTGCCAGCAGGCTCTTTCTTGCAGCAAGACCGTCAGCACCCTGACCAACCTACAGCCAGCTCCCAGAGTCTGCTCAGTGCTGGGAGCAAGGTCGCTGAGGTATGTCCATGGGATGCTCCTGATCCAGATGTGTATAAACCTGACAGCAGCTCCAAGGCCGAGATCTGTCCCTGGGAGGTAACTGAGAAAATCCCTGAGAAAGGGTCATGGAGACAGGATAGAAAGAGGGAATCTCAAGAGGAGGGAAGAGCCCCAGAAAAACTAGAGCCCAAAGGTGTGACAGTCCAGAAAACATCAGAGATAGCTGACTTTGAGAAGCAGGAGGCTGGGGAGAGCCAAGATTTGGGGGGTTTGTCTTTACAATCAGACCCACATGCTTGTGACAGAAGCAAAGGCAATTCTGAGACAGCAGGCAGAGTGGGGGCCAGGGTGGCAGAAGTGTGTCCGTGGGAAGTGGAAGAGACTCCCTCTGCCAAGAAAGCAGAGATCTGCCCTTGGGAGGTGGGTAAAAAAGCAGCAGGGAAAGGGGAACTAGAGCAGGGGATGAGCAGAGAACCACAAGGGCAAGGAGAGGTGTTCCTTGCAAAGGCAGAATCTGGAGGGACTGAAGGACATTTTTCAAAAACAGCAGCAAAACCTGGCAAAGAACAGCTGACAGTCTGCCCTGAGAAAGGCACAGGATCAGGAGGGTTCTTCCCACAGCAAGATGCTCTAGACACCAACCAACCCACAGTCAGTCCCCACAGAGCAAGCAGCATGGGGAGTAGGATAGCAGAACTGTGTCAATGGGAAGTAACAGATCCGGAAGGAAACAAAATAAAGGGCATCATGGCAGACATCTGTCCTTGGGAGGAAACTGGAGCCCTGTTGGAGGAATCTGGCCTCCTGGCTTTAACAGCAACTCAGACAGAAAATTTCCCCACAGCTCCTGAAAAATCATCATGCCTTTTAGTTCATAGACCTCTGGAAAGGTTCCTTTCAGAGAGCAAGAGCTCCCACCCCAAGGTGAGCAAGCCAGTCAGTACTCTTACTCTAGGAGGTATCAGAGAACCACAGGGACCTTCAGGACTTGGGCCAAAGACCTGCTTAGGCACAGAATCAAGTCTCCAAGAAGGTGAGGCTCAAAGGTCTTCTTCCTTAATGGAAGACCATAGACAAGTAGCTACTGAAGCTCAAGATGAAGAACTCACCCCTCTTGTCTATCCTTGGGACTTGGAATAAGCTCTGTCAGGTGAGCTCAAACAGACCTAGGCTTCAGGAACCAAAGTCCTTTCTAAATCTTAGTGTTTCCAAAGAGCTGAATCAAAGACACTTGACCACTTCTAAGAAGGCCAAAGGTCCACTCATTCAAAATACAACTATACAAGAAGGGTTCAGCTCAGATCCCAAGGAAAGTCCCACCTATTCTTTGCTTTTAACTTTTCTTCCTGATTGAGGATACAAAGGCTGGACCCTCTACTTCCAGAGACTCCTCCCACCCACCCATCTAACATACTTGACACAAGCCACTGGAGTGTTACTGATAAAAAGAAGTCAGCAGTGCCCAGAATAGGGAAACTTAATTCTCTGGAGTCTATAAAAGGGTGATTTTTTTAAGAAACAAAAACCACCCAAGGAGTTGGCAACATAGGGACTGTGGAGCCATATAAGGTTATAAAGTCACTCTATGCAGCTTCAGAAGGTACTTAATTCAAGTTGAGAGATAAACTGGGGGAAAACTAAAAGGACTCAAAACAGGTGCCTAAAAAGCCTTAAGGACCTTGACTTTTGTCTCTGAATCTCCCATTTCTTCTCTCTACCCTGCCTGACTATTGAAGTAGAGACAATCAGGTACTCTTCCTTCCATGCCAACATCTGGCATCCAAAGTGACATCAGACAAAGAGAATAGAAAAGGAAAAGCAATTTCTCCAGGTCCTCCCCACACTAGGAGGTACAGATATCCTTAGTATGCCTCTTGCTAGCTTTCTTGGGTGACCTCCTCCTCTTCCTGACCCAGCTCTTGCTGATCTTCAGAGCTCATCTCACTGGTTCATTCAGTGCTCTCCTCCTAGCCTTTCAGCACTATCACTATCCCCTCTTTTGCCAATGTAACTGGAAACAAAGGAGAAACTGTGGTTCTGATGCAAGAACTACTTCAAATCACTTACTCAGTAACAAGAGGCCACATCAATCTCCTTCCCAGAGGAGCCCTACAAAGGAAAGAGGTCATTTATAGCCAGCATTCCCAACGACTTCTGCACTCAGAAAGAGCAGAACTCCAGGGCAAGTCAGAAGCCAGGATTGAGAAATGGCCTGGTGTTAGGACAAAGGCTACTTTCTTAGGCAGCTCTTTCTTAGCTCTCTCAACAGTCAGAGCTCAGGCTACTCTTGCTTAAGCAGTGCTAGATAACAAAGTGCTGGGATTAGATGATACTACCAAAGGAAAGTGAAGAAGAAGAAAAACATACCAAGAAGTTCTGGAATTGGCAGAGGTGAGGTGGGGGTGGAAACTGGCAGGCTAATGTGGCAAAACTGTCCGTGGCACTCAAGATGGCAGTAAGCCCCAATCTCCAACAGTACAGGTATGGATGTCATTTATGGGGAGAAAAGACAAAACAAGACCAAATATCCAGGAGGAAAACAATGAGTTTGCATGTAAAGATTCTGGGTAGTTTCCAGAAAAAGTAGCAAAGTTCTCCATTTCCAAAAAGGAGCAAAGGAATAGAGTAACTTCCCCTTCTTTGGGGTTCAGAGGCCTTTGTTCCCATATGGAGACCCTCCCACTTACCCTGGATTTTACAGTAGTAACTTAAGTATGTTGTTACTCCGTGTCCTGGCTGCTTAACCCCACAGCTTCAGAGCTTATGTGGACTTTGCCAACTGTGCACCCCAGAGCAATTCTATTGGGTGTGGTCTAGCTGGAAAAGCAAAGTTGCCCCCACATTCAATTTTGTGAAATAAACCATGGGGAGAAGGAATAAAAAATGCTTTTTCTCAACCACTGCAGTTGGCTCCAGCTTATTCCTAATGGTGATTTTCTTTTTCAACAAAGGAACAACAGATAGATAAGGTAAAACAAGGCCTGCTCCAAAGTCCAGGGTAATAACACTACAGTCTACAGGACTTCAGGTCATCTGACTAATTCTCTACCAGTATCCAGAAATGTAGCTGACACTGCAGATGGTCTCTGCCTGATCCTTCTAGTCAACCCTTCACATCTGGACCATTCGCTAGCTGGATTTGATCCCAAAGGGAAATGAAAATTGCACTTATCCTCTGGCTCCCCGGTGGCAGTTATTGCTTGGATGCTATTTAGGATTATCTAAAGACCCCCCAAGACAGATCAAGGGGAATATGTAAAACTGAAACATTGTTTTTACACATTCAAGAGGAACCAATGTAACTTTTACCCATTAAATGTGCTTTTTTTTGTTTCTCTGCTTCCCTCTCCTGTCAGGATTACATCCCCTTCCTCCGAATGCCCCAGCTATGGATCCTGTTCAAAGCACTTCTCATTTTGCCTTAATCCAGGGCTCAAGCAAATAGGATGCAACCAAACCTCACTTGGGCAGTAATGCTGCAAAGTGATGTACATTTTAAGCCAAAAGGGTCAAGACTAAGTAGTGAGATGAGAGTGGCTGCTTTGTATTATCCCATCAATGCTGTTTCCCCTCTAAGCATATACGACGATTTCTACCATCAGCACTTAAAAGCTGTTGAAAAAACACCAGTTTTGCCCAGTAAGACCTGGTCTGTTTGCTGCTTTGCTGAAATGATAGTTAGAGAGACTGAAAAATAAGTTATTTATTTTTGACCTGATTCCAGCTTCTATGGACTGTACTTTCAAGACAAGATCAGAACAGCTTATTTCTTAGTTTAAGTGATAGATAGGATGGGAATGCAGAGTGCTGGCCTAATATGTGTGAGGCCCTAGGTTCGATCCCTAGTTCTGAAAAAAAAAAAAGTAACAGACTCCTTAAAAAGAAACTTCTATGCTTGAAAAAGAGAAAATGTGAGAATTAAAGGCCCCATTTTTAAAGAGGAGCCCATGCTGAGCTGATGAAAGCAACAGCACTATGAGCCAAGCTTACTGCTGGGCAAGTGAGATTTGCCTTGTCATTACTCAGATGACCCAGGACACAGAGCATATGAAGTCCCACATCCTTCTCGTAACAGCCCAACTGGAGCTAAGGAACAAGGAAGGGTGGGGCTGTTTTATTTGACACAGGTTTGTTTTCTGGTGCATTTAACTTCCCAATTCTGGGCTGGAAAGAATAGCTGCCATCTCCAGGAGGTGCTAGAAATCAGGGAACCAAGTCTTACTGATGAATTCCCCAAATGTACTAACCCTTCTGTGCCCTTGCCTCCTCCCAAACTTCAAGGGGTCACACCAGGAAGCAGCTACTAATTAGGAACACAATCCAGGGGCTGGGGATGTGGCTCAAGCGGTAGTGTGCTCGCCTGGAATGCGCGCGGCGCTGAGTTTCATTCTCAGCACCAAATACAAATAAAGATGTTGTGTCCGACGAAAATTAAACAAATAAAATATATATATATATATAAAAAAAGAAAACAATCCAAAAGCTAAGGAATAAATTATTTTTTTATTTATATTCTTCTACAAAGTATAAATGCTAATTCAGTAAGTCACTCTATGAGAAAAAGACCCTCTTAAGTGATACCCAATTTTATGAACACTAATTATTCTCCCAAGTCTGGATTTCCTAGAAGTCAGACCACTCACAACTAGGCTTATCTTCCACTTCTCCACTTGAAGCTTGGCCTATTCCCCCAGTTGAATCTTAACTGGGGAAAATATACAGAACCCACAAAAAAAAAAAAGAAAGAAAAAATGAAACCAGGGGTGATCTAACCATTGAGCTACATCTCTAGTCTTTTTCTTTTTTTGTTATGAAACAGGATCTTGTTAAGTTGCCTAGGCTGGCCTCAAACTTACAATCTTCTTGCCTCCCAAGTCACTGGGTTTACAGGTGAGTGTCACCACACAAGGCACAACACCAAAATTTGTCCAACACTCTGGTAGTATTTTATTTCAAACTCTGATCTCTGCCCAGTGATTACAAAAGAATGTTGCTTATTAGCTCCCACAGTCTCTGCTGTGAAAAAAAGTACAGATGTTTGTTCAGTGAAACATATTGTCTTTCATCTAGACTCAGAAGCTAGACATATGATTTTAAAAAGAAAAAAGGTCCATGTCTATGCATACTAGCAAACGACCTGGGCCCAGCCATCAGACATGGTTGTAAGGATGAATCTGCTCAAAAGATCCAAGCAGGACAGGAGGAAACAGGAGTGGTCTGAAAGAGATGGATGACTTCACAACATCCAGAATCATCATCACCAGTGCTTTACCCCAAGAGTCATTTTTGTCGTCAGGCTAGCTGAGACTTATGGTTCTCTCTTTGTTCCTCTTCACATTTTTCCCAAGATTCCAGCTGGGGGCCAGGAATCATCACCGTCTGAAAGATAGTAGGCTGAGTTACCTGCCAGCCAAGACCATGGCTTACCCAGAAGGCTTCATCCCTGCCTCTACCCATCCCATAACAAAGAGTTCCTCTTCTCCACTGTTGAATCTTTCCCTCTCTCCTTAGGTGGAGCCCAAGAGGACTTAGGATGCCCAACTATCGACTGAGGTCTCTTTTTCCTCTGTGGCGCTGGGGATAGAACCCAGGGCTTTGTACATGCTTGGCAAGGGATCTACTTATGAGCTATACCCCCAGCCCCTGCCTCAGGCCTCTTAAACTGTACAAGCTTCCTTACCTTAAGGATGGGCTGCTTTGGGGGTGCCCATGGGGGAACAATCTTGCCATGCATTCTCCAACTCCCGTAGGGGTTCAGCAGGTGTTTTTCAAACACAATATACTCCAAAACATCCTTGGGTACATCTTCTTGTCCATACATCAACCGCCCAAACCGATCATAGATGGCTAGAGTCTGTAAGGATGAAAACAAATCTGGCATGTTAGGTTTTTTTGTTTTGTTTTCCTTTGTTTTGCCAGACAACCATTTTAGAAATAATCTTAACAAGAATTTTTAAATTTTCAAAAAAATTTTTTTAAATATCAGAAGTTGAGGGCTGGGCTTATAGCTCTGGGGCAGAATGCTTGCCTCATACTTATAAGGTACTGGGTTCAATCCTCAGCACCACATAAAAAATAAATAAAACAAATAAAGATATTGTGTCCATCTTTAAAAAAAAAAATCTCAGAAGTCTGAATCAAAGACTAACTAATCAACTGCTGACACTTTGTTCTTAGAGATTCTTTGATGGGAAAGGGCAGAGTGGGGTTAACACTAGGAAGGGTGAGAGAGAATGTCCTTACACCACACCTTAGTAGGGCTAACATTATAAGCATGAGGAAGGGGCAATGACAGAAAGAAGACCACAGTGAACCTTTCCTTAGAACCTACAGTACTGGAGCTGGAGATGCAGCTCAGTGGTAGAGCCCCTGCTTAGCATGCATGAGGCCCTGGGTTCCATCCCCAGCATCACCCAAAAAAAAAAAAAATCCCCAAACCTCAAATCCTGAACTGGAAGAAGATTCTAAAAAATCTGAGAGAAAAGAGAAGCTGGAAGGAAAGCAAACTGGTGACTCTACCTGCCGTGTGTGCATGCGGACAGTAACCTGGCCATACATGTTGCTCTGGTTCACCATACTCGAGCAGCGAACCTGCACCACCTGGGCCGGCTCTAAAGATTCCACGAAGCCCCAGCGGACAGTCTTATACTTGATGTCCCAGACCATATCCTAAGGGCAGAGAAGAACAAGTTCAACTGGGTTTCCCCCTCCCTACAGGGTTGCTGGTACTGCCACACTTGCTCTCACTTCCTGCAATACTACAGCCCACAGGCAGTGTTTCCCACCAAATGCTCTCTTGTGCCTTTTATTCCTAAGTCATGATTAAGCTACTGCTCAAGCTCAAGCTTTAGACTTTTCATCTAAATCACCTCCCCTGAGACCTACCTACCTCAAGGACCCTTCAAGTGAAAACAGCATTCCACACTATTGCCAGCATGCAAAATGAGCCATATTTCCTCTCATTCATTTGCATAATCTATTAATGACTGCATATTTCTCTTCCCTCCCCCCTCACCTTTTAGCAGTAAAGGTAGGAATTTCACCAAGACCTATTGCTCTAATTATCCCTGGGGGGACTGATAGAAACTGAAGTTCTACAGATAGAAACTACAGCTGAATTTGTAGAAAATGAAGTTCTTATTCTTGAACTTCTAACTGGTACCAAAGATTGAACTCAGGGGCACTCAACCACTAAGCCACATCCCCAGCCCTATTTTTTGTATTTTCCTTAGAGACAGGGTCTCACTGAATTGCTTAATGCCTTGCTATTTGCTGAGGCAGGCTCATAAAGCCCTATTCTTGAGAGCCCCTAGTGCACCTAAGGCCGGTTACCAAATAAGCCTTGTGAACCCTTGTTAAATCCTTTGCTGCACTGCAGACATGTGTAGGTGTGGCTTCACACAGCCTACTGTGACCTCAGGATCTACACCACATGGTTTCAGCGCTGTCCACTGAGGTACTCCTGCTTTTCTTCATTTGCTATGGACCTTACCAGACTCTGTGCCAAGTCATTATCATTTAGCTAAAACTAAAAAAATTTAAGCCTGTGCCTTAAACTTTCTACACTTTCAAATCTGATCCTTCATGCCAGGTGTAGGTGGTGGTACATGCCTGTAATCTCAGCAGCTCAGGAGGCTGCAGCAGGAAGATTGCAAGTTCAAAGTCAGCCTCTGCAACTTAGCAAGGTCCCATTTCAAAATAAAAAATAAAAAAGAGGTGCAGATGTAGCAGTGAGTCGTTCAGCACCCCTGGGTTCAATCCCTGGTACCAAAAATAAATAAATAAATAAAAGAAGAATTAATTGAAAAGAAAAACAAAAAACTGATCCTTTGTAAGACAACACATCTATGCTCTGCCCTTCAGGTATCCAGCAGCTCTAAGAAGGATGAAAACCTACCGGAAAACAGTGTTCAGTTACCAAAGTATGAAGCCGGTCATGGTCTGAGCTAGGAAAGAGAGAGAGAGAGAGAGAGAGAGAGAGATCACTGACACCTTCTTTTATGATGCCCTGTGTGAAAGTTGAATATGGACCTAAAAGTGAAAAACAATTCATTTTTACATTTTTCTGCACATGTATTGTAAGCCAGATGACATGCTAAGTTCTAGAGACACAAAAATGAACCCTTCTTATCTATTATCCCACCTTAGAAGTTTTCAGGAGAAATAAATTCCATTTTTGATGAGCTCTCTTAGTCTTTTTTGGATTTGTTTGTTTATTTTGGGTATCGAGGACTGAACTCGATATGGCACTCGACCACTGAGCCATATCCCCAGTTCTATTTTGTATTTTATTTAGAAACAGGGTATAACTGAGTTGCTTAGCTGTTGCTGAGGCTGGCTTTGAATTTGTGATTCTCCCATCTTATACTCCCAAGCTCCTGAGTATTTATTTATTTTAAGGCAGGGTCTTGTTAGGTTGCCTCTGTTGCCCAGGCTGGCCTTGAAGTTGGGATTTTCCTGCTCAGTCTCCGAAGTAGCTGGGACTATAGGCACACACCACCATGCCTGGCTTAAGTTCATTTAATGTTAGAAGAGAACTTACACTGAAAAATAAAAGGAAGACATTCTGAAACATAACAGACAGAACTCATGTGAACCTACTCCCACTGCAAACATCTAGAAATGCTGGGTAAAATATAATGGATACACACACACACAGAGATTGCTTTTTCACTTAGGAGTAGGTTATATCCTGGTAAACCCATCATTAAATTGAAAATACTGAAAGCTAAAGGCACACTTAATACACCTAACCTAACAATATCTCATAGTAACAAAGTATACCACAGAGTATTGAATGGTGGCTTCCCCTGCAGCTGCCCATCATCATGAGACAAAATTATATGCATATTGGTAACTCAAGAAAGATCAAAAATCAAAATTCAAAGTATGGGTTTCTACTGAATATGTATTACTTTCACACCATCATGAAGTAAAAAAAAAATCCTAAGTTGAACCATTGTAAGTCAGGGATCATTTGCACACACATTTTTAAACAGGCAAGCCTAAATTACAAGGAAAAAAGGAAAATCCCCAGATGCAAGAAATGAAGAGGGATCCAAAACCATTCAAAAAGGAAAAAATGCAACCTGATAGACTCTATGACAGCATGAAGGATGATTGAGCAATCCAGAAATAAACAGCACATTCTTTTTTTTTTTTTAATATTTACTTTTTAGGGGCTGGGGATGTGGCTCAAGCGGTAGCGCACTCGCCTGGCATGCGTGCGGCCCGGGTTCGATCCTCAGCACCATATACAAACAAAGATGTTGTGTCCGCCAAAAACTAAAAAATAAATATTAAAATTCTCTCTCTCTTCGCTCTCTCTCTCACTCTCTCTTTAAAAAAAAAAAAATTACTTTTTAGTTGTAGTTGGACACAAGTTGTGTCCTTTATTTTATTGATTTATATGTGGGATGAGGATTGAACCCAGGGCCCCGCACGTGCTAGGCAAGCACTCTATCGCTGAGCCACAACCCCAGCCCCTACATAGCACATTCTTAAATGGGTCAAAGAAGACAAGGGATATCAGAAAATACTCTGAGATAAATAAAAAATACAACATACCAAAACCTATGGGATGCAGCAAAAGTAATACTAAGAAGAAAATTCAGAGATGCAAATGCCCACATTAAAAAAGAAGAGTGGTCAAGTATATGCTTAGCATGGGTTTAATACATGTAGCATGGGTGCGTACCTGTAGTCTCAGGGACTGGACAGCGTGACATATATTCGTCATGGGTTTCAGAAACTGGAAAGCCCAAGATCAGGGCACTGGCAAATTCGATGTCTGGCATGGACCCATTCAACGTACATTGGTGCCTTCTTGCTAAGTCCTCAAAGGGCAAAAAGTTCTCTCAGGCCTCTTTTATAAGGGCCCTAATTCCATTCATTAGGGCTCTGTTCTCATAATTTGATCAGCTCCCTAAGGATCCAAAGCCTAATACGATCACCTTGGCCGTTAAGATTTCAACATATAATTTTAGGAGGACACAATTATTCAGAGACCAGCATTAGAATAGGCAAATTCATAAAGTGAGAAAATAGAATGGATGTTAACAAAAGAGAAGGGAAAATGGGTAATTATTGCTTAATGACCATAAGGTTTCTGTTTGGGATAATGAACAAGTTCTAGAAATGAATAGTGATAATGGTGGTGCAACAACCACTGAATTATACACTGAAATCGTTAAAATGGTAAATTTTATATTATAAAATTTTATAATATTTTATATTAGGCATATTTTACTGCAAACATGTATAAATATATAAAATATATTAGTAAAGAAAGATAGATATATATATATAAATTTTTTATTTTTTGGTACCAGGGATTGAACCTAGGAGCTCTTAACCACTGAGCCACACCTCTAGCCCTTTATTTTTTTAATTAATTTTTTAGTTGTAGTTGGACACAATATCTTTATTTTATTTATTTTTATATGGTGCTAAGGATCGAACCCAGGGCCTCACACATGTTAGGCAAGCGCTCTACTGCTGACCCACAACCCCAGCCCCATCCCTAGCCCTTTTAAATTTTTATTTTGATACAAGGTCTCACTAAGTTGCTCAGGACCTTGCTAAGTTTTTGAGGGTGCCCTTATACTTGTAATGCTCTGTCTCAGCCTCCTGAATCAATGGGATTACAAGTGTGCATCACCACACCCAGCTAAAGGTGTGTGTGTATTTTTTTTTTTTTTGTAGTTATAGATGGACACAATAGATAGATAAATAAATCTATCTATCTATTTATTTATTTATTTATCTTGTGGGGCTGAGGATCAAACACAGTGCAGGCACTCTACCACTAAGCCATAACCCCAGCCCCTAAAGGTATAGTTTTTGACATGATTATATCTTTAATTTTTCTTTTTCTTCTTCCTTTTAAGAGAAGGTTTTTCTATATATGTTTTCCAGGCTGGCCTAGAACTCATGGGCTCAGTGATCCTCCTGCCTTAGTCCTCCAGCCTCAGTATCCCAAGTAGCTAGGATTACAGGTGTGCTCCATGGTACCCAGCATATCTTTTGATTCTTAAAAA
This sequence comes from Marmota flaviventris, assembly GCF_047511675.1. NCBI lineage: Eukaryota > Metazoa > Chordata > Mammalia > Rodentia > Sciuridae > Marmota > Marmota flaviventris. The sequence continues at coordinate 54,677,210 of NC_092514.1, read as the reverse complement.
ATAAATATTTGGGCTGAGTAAGGTGGTGTGGGTCTATAATTCCAGCTACTGAGGACGTTAACACTGGAGGATTCCAAGTTCAAGGCCAACATGGGCAACACAGCAAAACTCTACTCAAAATCAAAAAATGTAAAAGGGCTAGTTATGTAGCTCAGTGGTAGAGCATGTGCTTAGCACTGTATAAGGCCCTGGACTCACTCCTCAGTACCAAAAAACAAAACTATTTTTTAGAAAAATGCAGGCATGGGCTGGGGATGTGGCTCAAGCGGTAGCGCGCTCGCCTGGCATGCATGCGTCCCGGGTTCGATCCTTAGCACCACATACAAACAAAGATGTTGTGTCCGCCGAAAACTGAAAAATAAATATTGAAATTCTCTCTCTCTCTCTCTCTCTCTCTTTAAAAAAAAAAAAAAGAAAGAAAAATGCAGGCATACAAAAGATAAGAACTAACCAAAATCAAAAAGAGGGGAGAGAAAAAACAACTGAAAACAATTGTACAGCATATATAGATTGTGGAGTTACCAAAGATTTTAAAATAAGTGTAATAATATGTTTAAGAATTCAGGGGCTGGGGATATAGTTCAATTGGTAGCGTACTTGTCTTGCATGGACAAGGCCTTGGGTTCAATCCCCAGTATCACCCCAAAAAAAAAAAAAAAAAGAATTCAGGAGCAACCTGCTATTGGGTCCCCCCTTGCTCTGTGGGAGCTCTGTCACTTTTCTCCTTACTTAAATAAATCCTACTCCTTTCATTCTTGCAAAAAAACAAAGAAAGAAAATAAATTAGAGCCAGGCACAATGGCACATGCCTATAATCCCAGCAGCTCAGGAGGCTGAGCCCTAAACAACTTAGCAAAACTCTGTCTCAAAATAAAATAAAAGAGCTGGGGACATAGCTCAGTGGCAAAGCACCCCTGGGTTCAATTCCCAGTACCAAAAAAAAGAGAGAAAAGAAATTAGGGGCTGGGGATGTGCTCAAGCGGTAGCACGCTCGCCTGGCATGCGTGCGGCCCGGGTTCGATCCTCAGCACCACATACAAACAAAGATGTTGTGTCCGCTGAAAACTAAAAAATAAATATTAAAATTGTCTCTATCTCTCTGTCTCTATCACTCTCTCTTTAAAAAAAAAAAAAAAGAAAAGAAATTAGGTGACAAGACAGATGTGCATCTGTAATCCCAGCTACTTGGGGTGGGGAACACAGAGAGTAGCTGAGCCAGAAGGATATTTGGCCCAGTAATTCAAGGCCAGCTTGGGTAACATATCAATACCTTGACTCTCTCTCTCTCTCTCTTTTTTTAGTTGTACTTGGACACAATACTTTTATTTTATTTATTGTATGTGGTGCTAGGTGAGCACTCTACCACTGAGCCACAACCCCAGCCCAAAAAACCTTGACTCTATAAAATAAATAAATAAATAAATATCATAATATATTAAGTAAGAAGTTAGATGACAAGATGGAAAAATTTAGCAGAGAAACTGGACACAGTAAAAAACAACAACAAGGGGCTGGGGATGTGGCTCAAGCGGTAGCATGCTCGCCTGGCATGCGTGCGGCCTGGGTTCGATCCTCAGCACCACATACAAACAAAGATGTTGTGTCCGCCGAAAACTAATAAATATTAAAAAAAAAACAAAAAACCAACAACAACAATAAGGGCTGGGATTGTGGCTCAGTGGTAGAGCGCTCGCCTAGAACAGGCGGGACCCGGGTTTGATTCTCAGCACCACATAAAAATAAAGGCGTTGTGTTGTGTCCATCTACACCTAAAAAAAAATAAAATATTTAAACAACAACAACAAAAATCAAGTGAAAAAAGATCAAGCTAAGTTTAACAGCAAATTACATACATTAAAAAGACAAGAAGACAAACCAGAAATAATCAGACTAAAGATGTAGAGATGGAAAAAAAATGACTGGAAAAATATTAAAAAAGAGCCTAAAACACTTTTGGCACATAGTGAAAAGCTCTAACATATGTCTATTCAAAAATCACACAATGAAACAAAAAAGTAGAGCAGAAGCAACATTTGAAGAGATATTCTGAGAATCTTCCAACACTGACAAAATACCCTAAAATTTAAAAACCAATAGGAAACATACCAGAACAAAGACACACACACAAACACACACAACTGTAAGTACATCATAGTAAACTGCTGAATACTCAAGGGAGAGAAAAAAATCTTAAAAGCAGCCAGATGAAAAGAAACTTTAACTTCAAAGAAACAACTAGAAAAAATAGATAACTTTCCAATAGAAACAGCAATAACCAAAAGATTACATCTTCAAAATGCTCATAGAAAATAAGAAAGAAGGAAGGAATTATTTCAGGTTTGGGAAGGGAAGTAAACAAAAAAATGAAAGCTACATAAAAAGAAACCAGAACCAAAAATTTAGACCACAATAACATGGAAGGTGGATAAGGCAATGATTAAAATTAAAGTGTTTGCTGGGCACAGTGGCACACATCTGTAATCCCAGCAGCTCAGGAGACTGAGGCATGAGGATCATGAGTTCAAAGCCAGCCTCAACAACTTATCGAGGCCCTAAGTGATTCAGCAAGACCCTATCTCAAGATAAAAATGTTCTGCCAGACATGGTGGCCTACACTTGTAATCCCAGCTACTTGGGAGGCTATGGCAAGAGGACTACAAGTCTGAGGCCAGCCTGGACAACTTAGCAAGACTTTGTATCAAAATAAAAAGGACTGGGGAATGTATCTCAGTAGTCAAGTGCCTCTGGGTTCAATCCCTAGCACCACAAAAAAAAAAAAAAGTTAAAATGCCCTTGGTTGAAAAAAAGTTAAAATGTCCTTGGTTGAATAAAATTTAAAAAGCTGGAAATTTTCAAAAGTAACTAATTCAAAATAACTCAAGGAAAGGAAAATGTACATACATAAGACAAATGTACAAAAAAGATCAGGATGATTTAAGCCATTCCAGCATAGTCCCAACACTTGCAGGTGAAACTGAGGCAGACCAAATGGTAAAAACTCCTACAAGCAGGGAGAGAAGCAAAACATCACTTCAGTCACTAATTACTTTCCACATTGCAAGTTCTCTCAAAGAACTCTTTTTTTTTTTTTAATATTTATTTTTCAGTTGTTGTTACACACAATATGTTTATTTATATATGGTGCTGAGGATCGAACCCACGACCTCACACATGCTAGGTGAGCGCTCTACCACTGAGCCACAACCCCAGCCCCAGAACTCTTTTTTTTTTTAATTGTTGATGGACCTTTATTTTATTTGTTTATTTATATATGGTGCTAAGAATGGAATCCAGTGCCTCACACATGCCAGGCAAGCACTGTACCACTGAGCTACAACCCCAGCCCCTCACTCTAGAACTCTTATTTGAAGGAAAAGGAAATAAATATGTACAGAAAACTGTGCCTTGGGGCTGTGTTGTGGCTCAGTGGTAGAGTACATGCCTAGCATGTGAGGCATTGGGTTCCATTCTTAGCACTGTATATACATAAGTGAATAAAAATAAAGGTCCATCAAAATCTAAAAAAACATACATTTTTTAAAAAATGTGCCTAGGATAATAGCTATTGAGAACAAACACATACAAGATAGGGAGTTCACTTACTTGTTTAGACAAAGGTGTGCTTCTATGAAAATATCCTTAGCTTTTTCAGGGAAGTCCTTTGTTTTAAAATTAGCATCAAATTCTTTTATCTTCCGGATTCTGTAAAATTAAGCATGAGAATCATTATAAAGAAAGCTTCATAGAATTCCCATAACTCCTAACTTACATTAACCTCCATTAGTACCTGCTCATTCAATAATTAATTTTTGAATGTCTAAATTCCTGTAAATTCAAGCCTCAAATTCTCAAATCAATCATTCAAGGCTCTCAAAGTGAAATTTTAGAATTCTGGGATTGAAAAAATTTATCCTGGTTGGGGTTGTGGCTCAGCGGTAGCGCGCTTGCCTAGCATGCGTGAGGCACTGGGTTCGATTCTCAGCACCACATACAAATAAGTGAAAATAAAAGTCCATCAACAATTAAAAAACATATTTTAAAAAAATTATCCTATGAGCACTAAGACAGAAAGAACAACCCAGAAGCATAGTTTAGTGACAGAGCACATGCTCAGCACATGAATACCTAGTTCAATCCCAAGGAAAGACAGGAAAGGAAGAAAGATAAAAAGGTAGGAAGGAGGGAGGGAAGGCAAGGAAAAAAGGAAGGAAGGAAGAATGGATGATCAAACAGTTTTCATACAAAGCTTCAAGAGTCAGAATGGTGGGCTGGCGATAAAGCTCAGTTGGCAGAGTGCTTGCCTTGCATGCAAAAGACCCTGGTTTAAATCCCCAGCACGACAAAAATAAAAATCAGAATGAAGAAGTACTTTTTATACTGGGGACTGAACCCAGGGATATTCTACCACAGAGCTACACAGCCCTTTTCTTTTATTTTTTGAGATAGGTGACTGGGTTTACAGGTATGCACTAGCATGCCAAGTGGAGCAGTACTTTTTCCCCCCAGTACTAGGAATTGAACTCTGGGCCTCACACATGCTAGGCAAGTACTATACCACTGAGGTATATCCCCAGCTTCAGAACAGTGGTTTTAATTGAGGAAAAAGTAAATCTGGCCCAGAATTGTATTCCTGAGAAAATTATAAATGAAGTAGGAGAATAAAAGATGATTTATTTTTTCTTTGAGTACTGGGGATTGAACCTAGGGGTGCTTAACCACAGAGCCACATCCCTCTCAGCCTTTTTTATTGAGAGGATCTTTATAAGTTGTTTAGGGCCTCGCTAAGTTTGTAAGGCTGGCTTTGAATTTGTGATCCTCCTGCCTCAGCCTCCTGAGCTGCTGGGATTATAGGCACATACCACAATATCCAGTAAGATTTCTCTTTTATATTTGTAAGATCTCATTTATTGACCATGCACTGTTTTTGGGTTTTGTTTTTAATATTTTAGTTATGGATGGACACAATACCTTTATTTATTTATTTTTATGTGGTGCTAAGCCTTAAACCCAGTGCCTCACACATGCTAGGCAAGTGCTCCACCACTAAGCTACAGCTCCAGCCCCCCATAAATTGTTTCTTAGGAAGCTACTAAAGAATATGTCATCAGAGTAAAAAATGAAGCATTAGCCAGGTGCCGTAGTGTAGACCCAGCAACTTGGGAAGCTGAGGCAGGGGAATAATGAGTATAAGGCCAGTCTAGGAAATAGAGGGATCCCATCTCAAAAAGCAAAAAACCAAACCAAAAACCAAACAACACATGAAAGGGGAAGACACAGGACCCAAGAAACAGGGAATACAACACAAGAGAAAAAAAAGGAATGTTAGGCTGTTGACTACAAATAGATCCCAAGATGTACAGTGGGGCCCAAAAAGCAACTAACTAAGACTGAAATAGACAGGTTCCAGGAACAATTTGAGGATTAAACTGATAAATACTCAATGTTTTAAATGCAATAAAAGGGGATTTACATAAATACAGGTTTTTTTAAGCAAAATAGAAAACACGACCTTCAGAAAAAAAAATTTATGCTGGAAAGGAAAAACAATCATAATGTATTATATGATTCATAAGTCAATAGCATTTTGAGTTATAATTATATAATTAGGGGCTGGGGCTATAGCTCAGCGGTAGAGTGCTTGCCTAGCACATGTGAGGCCCTGGGTTCAATCCTCAGCACCACATACAAATGAATAAATAGAATAAAGGTATTTTAAAAAATAATAATAATAATAATTATATAATTAGGGAATTCTGATTTAATCAGAGTGTAACTATAAATATATTCAAAGTATGAAGAACACCATCCAGTAGAATTTATTCCAGGAATGCAAGGTTAGCTTAAAATTGAATGTCAATTAGTGTAACATACCATATGGACAGAATAAAGACAAATAGACCATCATCTCAATAGATACCACAAAAGCATTTGACAGTTGTTGGTGGTATATGTCTATAATCTCTGCTACTTGGTAGGCTGAGGCACAGGATCACAAGTTTGAGGCCAGACTGGACAACTAAGGAAGAACCTGTCTCAAAATTTTAAAAATGTAAAAAAAGGGCTAGGGATGAAGCTCAGTGGTAGAGTGTCCCTGGGCTCAATCCACATTATGGGATGGGGATGGGGTGGCATTTGACAAAAACCAACACCTTTTCAATAATTTTTTTCACTACAGAGCCTTGCTCGTATTGTTCTGTCTCCCTAGAATGCCATTCCCTGCTATCCTTCTCCACCTAGCTAATCCAAACAATCCCTTAGGTCCTAACTTTAAAATATCATTTCCTCAGGGAAGCCTTCCCTGCTCCACCAGATTGTCATCTTTCCCTGTCATGTGCTCCCACAGCACTCATACTTCAGCTTATCTAAAATTATTTAATTGTATGCAATCAGTATTTACAATGACTGTTTTTCCTTCCTAGGATGGTAACTCTATGAAAAAATTATATGAGTTTTGTTCATCATAATTATCAGAGACCCCACAGTTCAGGAGCAATTATTAGCAGTACAGTTATTAGAAAAAGTAAGTATAAGTGTTCAGTTACAATTAAAGCAAAAGCAGCACTAAAAAGAGTTAGAGAAGGCCTAACAGCAGACACTACTCTTTTTTTTTTTTTAGGGAGAGAGAGAGAGAATTTTAATATTTATTTTTTAGTTTTCTGTGGACACGCCAGGCGAGCGCGCTACCGCTTGAGCCACATCCCCAGCCCACAGACACTACTCTTGAAATGGGTTTTATGTTAGTAAGGCAAGGGGAGGGTGTTTTCAGGATGTGCAAAGAGAGAAGCACAGCACAGAACTCTAAGGAATTGGCAATTAGTTCAGAAATGCTGAAGTTTAGGATGAGAAAAATGGAACAAGGGGCAAAAGATGATGATAGAGGAGGTGGCAAGGGCCAGATCACAAGTGTTGCCTATCACTGAAGAAATCTGGATTTTATTCTTCAGGCAATGGAGAACCCAGAGTTTAAAGCAGAGAAGGTGACATGATAAGATCTGTATTTAGAGAAATAAGTCATGGCCATGTGAAAAACTAACTCTGACAATATACTTGTACTCATAAACCTATACATAATCCCAAAGCACTTATAATTTAGATTCAGAAAGTGACAAATACTAAGTGATTTTGTACTTTCAATTAATAAGTTCAAGATCCTGCTCCTTAAGGCCCTATTTGTTCCCTGTAACAGATGTCTTCTTGACCCTTTTTTTTTTTAACTTTTCTTACTCTTTGAAGCTTTAACTCTAAGATAATTCTTAAATAAATATGCTGCCTTTATTGTTATTTATTAAAAATTTTAAATGTGATTGCAAAAGGGGTCCACATATTAACTGATTTGACTAAATTATCAATAAAGGTTGAGATGTTAAGGAATCAGAATGCGAGCTGGGGATGTGGCTCAAGCGGTAGCGCGCTCGCCTGGCATGCATGCGGCCCGGGTTCGATCCTCAGCACCACATGCAGGCAGAGATGTTCTTCCCGCCGAAAAAAATCAGAATGCCACTTGGGTTGTGGCTCAGCGGTTAGAGCATTCGCCTGGCATGTGCGAGGCCCTGGGTTCGATCCTCAGCACCACATAAAAATAAATAAACAAAATAAAGGTATTGTGTCCAACTACAACTAAAAAATAAATATTCAAAAAAAAGGAATTAGAATGCCCACATTATTCTGCATTAAATACAAATCTATTACAGAAGACAATACTGACATTAAAGAAGTCATACTCAACCCAATTAACCCAAGAAGGCATCTCTGGGATAAAGTAACAATAAGAAACTTCTATTTTAACATTGACCCATAATTGTCTCCAACACCTACGACAATTGTGATGCTGCATTTTTCTTCAATCGCTCAGTTCTCTGTTTCAGTCCTTCCTTTGAAAGAGATGACATTCGAGCATCACCCTCAGGAGGAACATAAGCATCAAAGATACCAGCTGTAAGGAGAGAAGAAAACTAAATAGGTTTTAAAAGAATCATAAAAAATCACCTTCAGGTCACATAAAATTGGGAAGGATCCTGGATAAAAAGTAAACTAATCTATAAAATAGGCTTCCACATAGAAGAAACCATGTTATACTAGGAAAAAAACAGAATAACTTAAAAGTCTGTTTCTACTTCTACAAAATGTGGAAATTTCACATTTGCTTTCTAGAAATACTGTGAAAACAAGATCAAGATTTTGTGAAACACAATGTATATAAAATAAATACTGAGGCTGAATTGATTTAGTGGTTAATTAAATGCTATCAATCTTAGTTCAAGAATTCCAAATTCCAGAAGGTCTCTGATAGTAGAGTATTGGGTAAAGGTCCCCAAAATACTGCACCTCACCTGTACAGGCCACATGTATGGGCCGATCCAAACGTTCTGGGGGAATAACCAATCCTGCTTTCCGGGCATATTCTATAAACTCCTTTTCTGTTTTGTATTTGGGTTCATAAGCAGGAGGTGTGAAACGTTTTTTAGTTCTTACTGGAACTACAGCTGTAGACTGAGTCATCAAGAGTGACTGAAATATAAGGAACAGATTAGAGTATAGGCAACCTGAAAAAAAAAAAAAAATCTATTTTGAACAAACTCTAAGCAATGCATATCCAAAGATTGTTTCAGGAAGAATTATAATGGAGAAAATGCACTGATGCCTTAACACCTAGGGACATATCAGACTCCAGTTAGCAACTTTTATTAACATCACTCAACATTTATTTACAAAAGGCTTTCTTTTAGTACATTCCATAGTACTGCTAGATACAGAGTTATTAAAGCAAAGCACTTTCAAAGAACTTTTCAGTCTGATGAGGAACTTTAATATCAACCCAATACCCACATGAGTGGAATGCTGTTATTGAAATATAAGCAAAGTTCTCTTCTTGACACCTTTTGCTCATTCTAAAAGGAATCTCACTGGAAACTATTCTGCTGTTCTAGCTCCCAATGAACAAAAAATAATTTAAAGGCCAGGTGACCTGCTCACTCTGATCATAAGATTTGCTCAGGAAGGGGCAGTGACAATAAAGGACTCCCTCCTTTCCAGCTACCTTTTTTTAAAATATTTATTTTTTAGTTTTAGGTGGATATAATATTCTTATTTTATTTTTATGTGGTGCTGAGGATGGAACCCAGTGCCTCATGCATGATAGGCAAGTGCTCTACCACTGAGCCACAAATCTCAGCCCTTCCAGCTACCTTTTTTTTTTTTTTAATTGGTCATTGAACCCAGGAGCACTTTACCACTGAGTCACATCCTCAGCCCTTTTATTATTTTGAGACTAGGTCTCCCCAAGTTGCTTTGGGCTTCACTAAACTGCTGAGGCTCGTCTTGAACTTGGAATTCTTCTGGCTCAGCCACCCGAGTCGCTGGGATTACAGGCCACCTTTCCAGCTACCATTCAATTTAGGCTATGTATAAGAATCTAGGAGAAGCGGGCCCACCCGCCAAGGCTCCACTTCTTTCCCCTTTAACACCTCCAGATAGACCCAATCCAAACTGAAGGGACCTAATTCATTTGACCTTAAGGCCCCACACAGGATCTCCCCATTAGGTCACCGAGCCACGTAAGGGAATCTAGTCCATCTCAAAACTTTTCCCCTAACTAGATCTGGCCGCTTGGCCCAGTTGCACCAAGAAAAACTGCGCAACGCATATTCCCTTCTATTCTATCCTCCTTCTCCAGTCCCTAGCGTCCTATCTGTCCTGTCCCTACCCACCTGCCGAGACCACCATCCCAAAGCTTTGGACAAGCAAGACAACCTCCGAGGCACGGGGGCTGCCATTTTGTTCACGCAAAGGCCGCTGGGATGGGGGCTCTGCAAGAAAAGTGTGAGGTAGGAGAGAAGGCGCAAAGGGTGGAGCTAGCTCGGGAGTGGAATTTTCCAGGGAGCGCGCCCTCTGACGAAATGTGAGCCGCGTGGACGCGCACGTGCTCGCGGGGGTAGGGAAGGTCGCGTACGGACGCGCGCGTGCGCAGTTGCGGGTATGGAGAAATGCACGGCTGTCACGCGCCGGCTCGAGAATGCTTGAGTGCCAGCTACGCGTGCGCATGAGGCTGTCTAGCGGCTTGTGGTTTCTGCATTCCTATGTGTTTGACACCTTGCTGCACCTTACTTACGTTCGGTAAAAAAATAAAAAGGTGTTCCCTCTGAACTCAAGAGAGTTCTGAGGAGACAAGTATTTACGTTAAAAGCCAGGAGTACATTGAAGGTTTCTTGGATCCCAGAAAGGGCGAAAATGAGTAATTTCTGGATCTTTATCTGACCTTATATTATATGCTCTGTAACCTAAAACCTGAGCCTCAAGTTTTCCCTATCTACCTGGGAAGAAAAGTCTTATTGTTGAATTAGAATTGTCCATTGTGTTTACTAAGGCAAAAGGTACCCAAGACATTTTTGATTTGTCATTTCAGAAAAGTCACAGGCTTAATATTAACAAATTTAATAATAGTTGATACTTAGAAATCACTTACCAGCTGCCTGGCAATTTTCTAAGCATTTTACATCCTTTAACTCAATCTTCACCAAATAAGAACAATATTCCCATTTTACATTATATGGTTGAATCACAGAGGAATTAAGTAATTTATTTACTGTTAGACAGCTAAAAACTGGCAGAACTGAAGTTCAAATCCAAACAGTCTAACTCCAGAATCCATGTTCTTAACCACTATGATGTACTTCTCACATTCAGTTCTTAAAGGAGTCATGATTTGGGGATTATCCTGAAAAATTCAGTTGTCAAAGCAAACATATTCCACACTTATTCTCTGGGTTTGTTGTTGTTTGTAGTTTTGGTTTGGTTTGGTTTGGTTCTGGGTATTGAACCTAGCGGCACTTTACCACAGAGATACATTCCCAGCCTTTATTATTTTTTATTTTGAGACAGGATCTGGAAAAATTACTGAAGCTGACCTCCAATTTGTGATCCTCCTGCCTCAGCCTCCTGAGTTACTAGGATTATAGGGATGCACCACCAAGCCAGTTTACCCACTGGTTATTATTTTTTATTATTTTTTTATTATTTTTTATTATTATTTTATCAATTACTGTTTGAGCACCTATCTACAATATTTTGCAATGAATTAGGAACTATAGTCTGTGCATATAAGAGCTTTTAGGCTGGAGGATAATTCCTAAAAAGGTTGAAATAAAGTGGTAGGGACTATAAGAGAAACTGAGATTACTTATGGGTATGGAGAGCACATACATCACTTTTGTGTGTGTGTGTGTGTGTGTGTGTGTGTGTGAGAGAGAGAGAGAGAGAGAGAGAGACAGAGAGAGAGAGATGCTGAGGCTTGAACCCAGGGGTGCTCCACCACTGAGCTATATCTCCTTTTTTAATTTTTATTTTGAGACAGGGTCTCACTAGGTTGTCCAGGCTGGCCTTGAATTTGAGATCCTCCTGCCTTAACCTCCCGAGTCCCTGGGATTTCAGGGGTGTGCCACCATGCCCAATATACAAGTATTGTATATTGTTTTAAATCTTAACTTTTTAACTACACTGAAAATCTTCAAGGGTAAGAATTTCTCCACAAATTCTAGCCACAGCACCAAACCTATAAGATGACGTATTAATAGTGACATGAAATTAGATGCTGTATGTGTTGTGAAATATATATTATTTCAATGAGAAGTATTATTTCTTTTAAAAAATATTTTTAGATGTTGATGGAGCTTAATTTTTTTTTAAAGAGAGAGAGAGAGAGAGAGGGAGAGAATTTTTTAATATTTATTTTTTAGTTTTCGATGGACACAATATCTTTGTTTGTATGTGGTGCTGAGGATCGAACCCGGGCCGCACGCATGCCAGGCAAGTGTGCTACTACTTGAACCACATCCCCAGCCCAAGCTTAATTTTTTTAATCATTTTTATTTATATGTGGTGCTGAGAATCGAACCCAGTGCCTCTCACATGCTAGGCAAGTGCTCTACCACTGAATCACAACCCCAGCTCTGAGAAGTATCATTTCTTAACATTCTCCTATCTGTTCACTCTAGTCCCTAGAAAATAAAACATATTTTTTTTCTTTTTTTTTTTTTAACTGGTATATCCACCAAGTGAGGAAACTCACTCCATGGATGAGTAGTTAGTGGTTATTGACTATACATAACACTGATATAGTCTCTCTAGGATTATCTTCTCTACTGTTGAGTTTTTCCTAGGCCTCATACAGTAGCCAACACATCCCACATCATTTCTGCCTACTCTCTGCTCACTTTCTCAGGTACTGCAGGCTTGATCCATATCAGCCAGGATGAAATAATAAGGGGAGTCAATATCATTTAATTAATTCTAAAGATGAATTTTAAGTGAGTGTTGTTTGATTAGCTGCCGTCTTGGAAAATTCATATCATCTTCCTACCCCATTAACTCCAAGGATAACTAGAAGCTCTTTGCTCAGAAAATATTACCAAAGAATATTTCTTCATCCTTACAACCACTGTGGTAGTTCACATTTCTGAAAAAGCAAGATCAAAAGATCTTGCATTAATGATGAGAACAAGAGAAGGGAAATCTGCAATTAGAGGAAGAAATACACGAGTAGGAGCTCAGCCTGGAAAAGAACAGTCTTGCACATAATATACACTCAAATATTTAATCAATAAATGGGTAAGGAGAATCCGAGATGAATTATGATGTAGCAGAAGGCAAAATTGATTTCCTGGGACTGGTGTTATGGCTCAGTGGTCCAGCACTCACCTAGCACATGTGAGGCCCTGGGTTCGATCCTCAGCACCACATAAAAATAAATAAGTAAATAAAATAAAGGTATTTTGTCCAACTACAACTAAAAAATAAAAATATTGATTCCCTATTTCTCCCAACACGGGAGTTCCTAAGAGTTCCTAGACTCCCTTGTTGTCCTATTGAAACTTCTAAGCAGGGCCCAAAGAGGGTAGGACTTCCCATGAGCAGTGGGACACATACTTGTAATTTTTTCCCCTCCTAGTGGCTGATAACATCAAAGTTTGGAACTTCTGAAATTTTGCTGAGTAGCCTACATCTAGGAGAAGCACAGCCAATTTAAACAGCACATCTGATTTGTGGTTCAGCGGTGAGCCACAAATTCTTCTGGTGAATTGGAAGAATTTGATTCCAAATAGCATTATACTTGAATTGAAAAAAGAAATAGGCTTGCTTTGTGTTTATATTGTATTTCCCCTCCCTAAAGTGAGAGCACCAAGAGCAAAAGAAGTAAATTGTGGCCAGTCACATGGTGGTGTCACAAGCCTCTAATCCAGGCAACTCAGGAGGCTAAGGCAGGAGGATTGTAAATTCAAAGCCATCCTCAGCAATTTAGTGAGACCCTAAGCAACTAAGCAAGACCCTGTTTCAAAATATACAAAGGGCTGGTTATGGCTTGGTGGTTAAGCACCCCTGAGTTCAATCCCTGGTAACAAAAAAAGGAAGTGAGTTGTCTAAGACCAGGTGCCACAAGAGAAACAAGAATCCTGACTTCTAAGAAGTACTCCCAATTGATCTTTAGCTAACAATGTTAGCAGAGCTTCTTTGTCACTCCAAGTTAACTATCTATGGCTTTCACATAATGATTAAGAATGGCCTAATGCCAGGCTGATTGCAAGGAGGATTGCAAGTTCAAAGCCAGTCTCCGCAACTTAGTGAGGCTCTAAGCAACATAGCAAGATCCTGTCTCAAAATAAAAAAGGAACTGGGAATGTGGCTCAATGGCTAACCCAGGTACCAAAACAAAACAACAAAAAAAGAATGATACAGTGCTTGAGTTTACATTTTAGCTCCATTGCTTTCCCTCCTTTGTAGAAAGGGAGTAATTCTGTACCTAACTCACATAATTGTTATTAACTCATTATAAGTGAAATAAATTAAAACATGACTCTCTGGTTAGTTATGGCCACTACGTCCAAACATCATGAGAGCCTTGGAGGGGATATATAGGGCTTAGCAGAATCCTAGTAAGTGTATCTGCTCTTTGTGCTGGACACAGAGAACATCCTTGCCTCCAGAGTTCATCCCAGTACAATGTCCCTAAAGTAAGAGAGATTCAAAGGAGTCATGAACTAGAAATTCCCTGTGTGTTAGTTTTTTTCCCCTAATGAGCATTTCTCATCTCTGTTGAAGTTAAGACTACCAAAATACAGGTAGTTTCCAAGCCCCGAAGCAAATCCTCATTCCTGGGTTGTATAACTTTCTTCTGTCACCTGCCCTTCTTTCTCATCCATCCTTCCACTCACCCCTGCTGTGGGCGACAAAGCCTTTGCCTTTGCCTCTTTCTGCCTGCCCTAGATTCCCTGTTCTAAAGGTATGTTTAGGATGAGATATTGCTCATCCTGGCACAGCAGAGAAAGAAGCCCATACATCCTGCTGTTCAAGTCAGGCCCAGAATTAATCCCTTGCCTCTTCTTGCTCCACTTTCACCCCAGCTGACTAAATCAAGCAATAATCCTAAAAGGGAATTTCAGGCTATCTGTGACTCCCTGCCTCTGCCGCACCTCCCCCCCCCCACCACCAACATGATGTTTAGGAAGGAGAAAGCAAAGCCCTTGGATCAGAGTAATCTGTTTCTAACCCATTTCCATTCTCAGGGATTACCTCCGCAGGGGGAGGGAGACAGAAATAAATCTAACACCTTGTTTGGGAACTTGGGGAGGAAGCTCCAGGAGGGCCCTAGAGGCCTGTGGGCATGGGGTCCCAGGATTCTAGGACCCTCCTTCTCACATGCTGGAGTACCCTGCAAAAAGGTCCACAGATTTGAAAAGCAATGTCTACACTAGTGTTTGGCAATAATAGGCACTCAATAATTGTGTTGAATGAAAGAATAAAAAATGTACAGATTGTGGGCAGATGAAGGCAAAAACAAACTCGGGTTGTCTCTACAAGTCTTGGTTCCTTATATGCACACATTAGTTGTGGCTGAATTCAGTCAGCCAACAAATAAGGAAGTATGATGTGGTGGAAAGAGCTCTGGATTGGGAATCAGGAGACATGAATTGTAGTTCCACTGTTGCTTGCATAGGTTTGTCCTATGGCCTTGGGAAAGTCACTTTGCATTTCTGATCCCTAATTTCCTCCCATTAGAAAAAAAAGGGGCTGGGGATGTGGCTCAAGTGGTAGCGTGCTCGCCTGGCATGTGTGCGCCCGGGTTTGATCCTCTCACCACATACAAACAAAGATGTTGTGTCCGCCAAAAACTGAAAAATAAATATTAAAAATTCTCTCTCTCTCTTAAAAAAAAAAAAAAAAGAAAGAAAGAAAAAAAAATCTCTCTCTAGAGCCCTAAAAGTCCACAGTTTCATGTGATGTGTATTGAGCTCCCATTAATAGTGCCCAAAGGGGCTGGGATTGTGGCTCAGCGGTAGAGAGCCCCCCTAGCACGGCGGGACCTGGGTTCGATCCTCAGCACCACATAAAAATAAAGGCATTGTGTTGTGTCCATCTACACCAAAAAAGTAAAAAAATGTTAAAAAAAAAAAAAGTGCCCAAAGGCCTGAGCTCATGAATTACTGAAAATTACTCTTTTAGAGGCCCTTTGTGACCCTGGTGCTAAGCATACATTCTCTCTAGTCTGGGTTCCTTCCTCTACCCTCCTTGGACCCTAACATACAACCATGTCTTCCCGCTGACATTATTTTGGGATATTTTTCAGTGACTAGGTGAGGGTATGTGAATGCAGAAAACTTCCACTAGAGGGTACCAAGGCTGCACTGGGATCTCAGATTGCAGGGAGGGCCTTGCAGACCCAACAGTTCAAAATGTTTAACTATCTGTGTTGAGAGTGGAAAGACTTTCATTCATTGCTCATCACATGGTCTATCTCTTAGTGTGCCTTGATAGACTCAAGAGGTCTCTGCTATTTTGGCATCACTACGATTTAATTTCACTTTAAATCAAAGGCAGCTTATTATCTTGGAGTCCATAGGGTTCTGGCAACTGATGTAAACCTTGCTTCATGATTTCCAAACTCTGTGAGCAAATTAATAAAATCCACTGTAGCTCGGCGTACCCATCTATGAAATAGGGATCACAAAACTTACCTCATAGGGCTGTTGTAAGCACTAAGTGAAATAATATGTAGAAACATGTGACTGACATAGCAGAGTTGCCCAAAGCTGTTTCCTTGCTGACAGACAGCTCTAAGGCCTGCCACAAACGCAGAGAATTGTGGTGTTGAGAATGAGAGATGGATTTCCAGGAGCCACTTCCTCCAAATGAGAAGTGTGGCTTTTTTGCTGTTTTGCTCTTGAGTCTTGGAGGTATGCAGGCTGGCACAGCGGAGCATTCGGGGTCATACCTCAGTTGTGTTGTATCATCCTCAGTAGCCTAGCCATGACACTCCTCTGCCCTTTCTTTATCTTGGTTTCCGAGAAGGTGAGTTCAGTTTCTACTTCCTCCTCCCTTCCTCCGCAAAAAGTCTCTCGTATCTTGCCCCGTGTTTTCCTGAAGTGCCACATCCCCACCTCGCTCTATACTTGCTTCCCCTTTCCTCTCGTCTCTCCTAAAGTCACTTCTGGGGTTTCTGAGACTGAGCGGAGGTTTGGGAAAGAGGGAGAGCCAGAGTGTCAGGGCTTGCGTGTCAGGAGACACGTTACAGCTACAGGGCAAACCAGGGTGAAACCACAAGCCAGAGGCCCCAGGGCAGGCAACTGGAGGCCCGCCCCTTGGCTTCTCTCATCCCTGTCTCACCCCAGAGGTTTCCTGGCAGGAGTGGGAGAGGTTGGTATTGAGTCCTTGAGCCCTGACTCATTTTCTGGCCCAGTTGGGTGTTACTTAGTTATCTCCCAAATACTTCTCCAAGGCCCTATCTTAGCCATACGATGGTGTCACCCCAGACAGAGGCACAAGAGAAGGAGAAAGCAGACCACCTATTTATTTCATCCCCGTTTGAGGATCCTCAACAACAAACCGAGAGTTTATAGTCTTCATGATTGTACGTACCACCCAGAAGCTTCCATTGGTTATAAAATGAACAAAATCATCTTACATTGCCACATTACAGGACTTACTATTTTCCAGATTGTTTTATGAAAATAGTCATGCTTAATTTTCTCCAGAAAGAATTAAATGGTTATCTCCTTTTACTTACATAAGGAAAAGGGAAGGGGGGAGGTGAGGTAAGGACTAGAACATGAAGCCAGGAAGTGACTGGCCATTATCACACAGTGAGTCAGGGGCCTATCTACGGACATAATTCAGGTTTCCCAACACCACCCCAAATTCCATTCTTTCCTTTACTACTTACAGACTACCCAATTATTCTGGGTTTTTTGGACTTTATGAAAGTTCTTATCCTGAGAGTTCAATAGGAAATCAATTGTATTGTACTTCTGGGTTTTGTATGTGACCCTTTCACTATTTGTCCTGTGGAAAATGTGAGATATATTTCTGTTGCCTCCTAGATGGATTGTCAAAAATACTTTAGAGGGGCTGGGGTTGTGGCTCAGTGATAAAGTGCTTGCCTGGCAGGTGTGAGGCAGTGGGTTCTATCCTTAGCAACACATAAAAATAAACAAATAAATAAGATAAAAGTGTTGTAGTGTTGTGTCCATCTACACCATATATATATATATATATATATATATATTTCTTAATTTTTGAAATTTATATATGACAGCAGAATGCATTACAATTCTTGTTACACATATAGAGAACAATTTTTCATATCTCTGGTTGTGTACAAAGTATATTCAAACCAATTCGTGTTTTCATACATGTACTTTGGATAATAATGATCATCACGTTCCACTATCATTTCTAACCCCATACCCCCTCCCTTCCCCTCCAACCCCTCTGCCCTATCTAGAGTTCCTCTATTCCTCCCATGCTCCCTCTCCCTATCCCACTATGAATCAGCCTCCTTATATCAAAGAAAACATTCAGCATTTGGTTTTTTGGGATTGGCTAACTTCACTTAGCATTATCTTCTCTAACTCCATCAATTTACCTGCAAATGCCACGATTTTATTATTTTATTGCTGAGTAATATTCCATTGTGTCTATATGCCACATATTTTTTATCCATTCATCTAATGAAGGGCATCTAGGTTGGTTCCACAGTTTAGTTATTGTGAATTGTGCTGTTATAAACATTGATGTGGCTGTGTTTTATATATATATATATATTTTTTTTTTTTTTTTAAACAAACACTTTAGAGTTTTTTAAAATTCAAAGAAGACCAAGTAGTAGCCTGCGATCCTAAGGTTAGATCTTGGAGACAGGAGATCACATTTTTAAATCATTTGTTGAAGGTCCTAATATATTTGTAAATCCCTGTATCAGTGGATGCTTTAAATTATTTTCTCACCTTCCCTTTATTCAAAGGTACCAATCTCTGGGGCTGGGGATGTGGCTCAGGTGGTAGCGCGCTCGCCTGGCATGCGTGCGGCCCAGGTTCGATCCTCCTCTCTCTCTCTCTCTCTCTCTCTCTCTCTCTCAAAAAAAAAAAAAAAGTACCAATCTCTCCCAATCTAGGGTCATGCTTCCTGAAGATACGAGCTGCTTTCCAAGAAAGCAAGATTTTAGCTTTATCCCTTGGCAGAGAGAATGGAGTCATTGCACATGGGCCGGAACATTCTTTCTGCCAGAGCTTCCCATCTGGAAGAAAAAAAAGAGTTTCAGAATTTCCATAAGGGCTGTCTAAAGGGGAGGCAAGGAGAGTGAGCCATTGAGAAGGAAGAAAACTTCAGGGCTGGAACCCAAGTTCCATAGCCTGAAAAGAAAATCAGATTCCAGACTAAAAAATCACTCCTGGCATTGCTGCATCTCTCCCTCCTTAACCATTTGCCAGGATTTCTTTTCTTTTTCTTCTTTCCCTATTCCTTTATCTTTCACATATATTTATCTACCCTACTCCTACTTCAGAATTTTATTCCCAACCTTTGTTCTTTATGTACCTCCCTTTCAATCCTGTGCTATTCCTATGGATGAATCTTAGGGATTCTTAATACTCCTCAGAAAAAATAGGATTGCAGAATTAGAAGGAACTTTCTCAGAAGGATTCAGGTGAGTCCAGGGAGCTTCTAAAATTGGATGTCAATTTAGTGCACATATGCTTCGTTTTGGCAAGAAGACCCATAGTTTCCATTAGTTTCTCAAAGGGTTTCATGATCATAACTTCTATTTGAATGCCTACTCTGCGTTAGGAGTATATATAGCTCAGTGATAGAGCACAAACTTAGCACACAGGAAGGAAGGAAGGAAGGAAGGAAGGAAGGAAGGAAGGAAGGAAGGAAGGAAGGAAGGAAGAAACGAACGAACGGATGAGCTGGGCACAGTGGCGCAGGCCTGTAATCCCAGCAGCTCGGGAGTCTGAGGCAGGAGGATCAAGAGTCAAAGTCAGTCTCAGCAACTTAGCAAGACCCCAAGCTCTCTAAATAAAATACAAGGGCTGGGCTGGGAATGTGGCTCAAGTGGTAGCGCGCTCGCCTGGCATGCGTGCGGCCCAGGTTCGATCCTCAGCACCACATACAAACAAAGATGTTGTGTCTGCCGATAACTAAAAAATAAAATAAAAAATAAAAATAAATAAATAAAATACAAAAAAGGGCTAGGATGTGGCTCGGTGGTCAAGCACCCCTGAGTTCAATCCCCAGTACCAAAAAAAAAAAGGAGAAGGAAGGAAGGAAGGGAGAGAAAAAATTATCAAATGCCTCTCTGAATCATGCAGTTCGGTGTTCTTCAGAATGAAACTAGAAATCCAAGTTAATTTTGGAACCTAGGTCATGACTTCCATATTTAGAAATAAAATAGAATAAAAAAATCAATGTGCATTACACATAGTAAGTGTTGCCGAGAGTTTGTTCCTTGTCCCTGATGCCAATCCAATAAAGAGGACAAGATTTTGAGAAAAAGGGAAAAAAAGGTTTATTGCTTTGCTAGAGAAGGAGAAACAAAGGGGACTCCTGTCCCAAAGGCTGTGATTCTGCCCATCAGCAGGAACAGGGGATTTTTTTTTTTTTTAATATTTATTTATTTTTCTTAGTTTTCTGTGGACCCAACATCTTTGTTTGTATGTGGTGCTGAGGATTGAACCCGGGCCGCGCGCATGCCAGGCGAGCATGCTACCGCTTGAGCCACATCCCCAGCCCGGAACAGGGGATTTTTAAAGAAGTGATTCAAAGAGGGGTTGGGGATGTTGCTCAAGAGGTAGTACACTCGCCTGGCATTTGTATGGCCTGGGTTCGATCTTCAGCACCACATACAAATAAAGATGCTGTGTCCACCGAAAACTGAAAAATAAATATTAACATTCTCTCTCTCTCTCTCTCTCTCTCTCTCTCTCTTTTTAAAGTGATTCAAAGAAAATGAGATTAGAGAGGAAAAATCAGGAAGGAGAAATCACGGAAAGAGTTAAGGAAAAGAAGATCACTGAGAAGATCAGGAAGGAGAAGGTTAGGGGAAAGAAGATCAGGGAGGAGAACGTCAAGGAGAAGGTTGGGAAAAAGAAAAAAAACATGTAAGTTTCAAAGCAACAAGGGGTATAATCAAAGCATCAAGTGAACTCCTCTTACATAAGGCCAATAATATTTGAGACAAAATTGATGCATCATAACATTTAAAAAATATTTTAATGTTTTGAACAACCAATAAAAATAAATAAATAATGATCAAAAAAAATTTTTAGATGTTAATGAACCTTTATTTTATTCATTTATTTATATGTAGAGCTGAGAATCGAATACAATGTCTCACACATACTAGACAAGCATTCTACCACTGAGCCACAACCTAGCCCCAGCACAATAACATTTTAATTTATACGAAAATAAAATACCCAACCTCATTTATTTAATGAATATTTATTGAGCATTTACCATGTGGCAGATATTACTTTAATCACTAGGAATATAAAGATCAAAGAAATGTTTCTGGCCCACCAGTGGCTCACATTTTTTATAGAATTTTTTAAAAATATATATGTTGTAGGTGGACACAGTACCTTTTTTTTTTTGAGAGAGAGAGAGAATTTTTTAATATTTATTTTTTAGTTTTCGGCTGACACAACATCTTTGTATGTGGTGCTGAAGATGGAACCCGGGCCACACGCATGCCAGGCAAGCGCACTACCGCTTGAGCCACATCCCCAGCCCCTGGACACAGTACCTTTATTTTATTTTTATGTGGTGCTGAGTATCGATCCCAGTGCCTCACGCATGCCAAGCAAGCACTCTACCACTGGGCCAGCCTCTCTCACATTTGTTTTTTTGTTTGGTGCCAAGGATTGAACCCAGGGGTACTTAACCACTGAGCCACATCCCCATCTTTTTTTTTTTTTTGTTGTTGTTGTATTTTATTTAGAGACAGGATCTCACTAAGTTTCTTAGAGCCTCGCTAAGTTGCTGAGGCTGGCCTCAAATTTGTGATCCTCCGGCCTCAGCCTTCTGAGCTGCTGGGACTACAGGCACACATCACCACACCCAGCACATATTTGTCAAGAAAGAGATAAGTGCACAAAAGATTGCAAAAGAATGTTAAGAGCCACTACAGAAGTAAGCACAAAGTGCAAGGTGGCGCAAAGGAGAGCTTGATGGATCACTTGGGGAATTCAAGTGGGGCCACACTCAAGTTTGGAGAGATAATTGGAATTTGCGGAATGACTAATTGGGAGATTGTGGGGTCCAGCTTCACAGACTGTAGATGCAGGCTGGATCATGGAGAGTCTCCCTATTGAATGCGGAATTTTTAAATATCCCCAGCAGAATATTACCCAGCTCTAGCTAGGCTCTTACAGTGATAGGGAACCTGGGTCTTTGAATAGAAGCTCATTCTGCTTTTGAGTGTCCGATTGTGACAAATTCCTTCCTATACTGATGTAATATTTGCTTTCCTCTTTCACCCAATGATTCTGGTTTGCCCTCTGCAGCATTACAAAATGAGTCTATGTCCTTTTCTATTAAGTCAAACCAAATGAAATTGCCATTTTTCATAGACCAAAACAGTTGAATGTGACCATGACCAATTTCATATTGTTAGCCTTATAGTTGACAACTCATTACTTGAGGACACTGTTATTTATCATCTTAGTCTTTTCTTCCATATTTAGTTATCTCTAAATTCTATCAAATTCTTTCTCACTTCATAAAATCAAGGAACACTAGTTCCTCAATTCTTTCTTAACTGGTATGACCAGAACTTGTCAGTTCAAAATACAGTGAGATTATCTCTCTGTATCTAACATTGTTTCTTCTCATGAAAATGTGACTGAACTGTATTTAGTGAGGCCTAACCCTTTTTCACCTAAAATGCTGTCAAGCCAGTCTTGCTCCTTCCTGTGCAATTTTTTTCACCCCTGGGGTAGTGGGAATTGAACCCAGGGGTTCCTTTTTTAAAATATATATTTTTTTTTTAGTTGTAGATGGACACAATACCTTTATTTTATTTATTTTTATGTTGTGCTGGGGATTGAATCCAGTGCCTCACTGGTGCTAGGCCATTGCTCTACCACTGAGCTACAACCCCAGCCGGAACCTAGGGTTCTTTACCACTGAGCTTTTTTTATTTATTTTTTGAGACCAGGCCTTGCTAAATTGCTGAAGCTGCCCTAGAACTTGCAATCCTCCTGCCTCAGCCTCTGGAGTCACTGGGATTAGAGGTTTCCACCATTAAACCCAGTTGATTTTTTTTTTTTTTCCAACCTAACTGTAGGTCTTCACTTTATTTGTGTTAAATTTCATCTTGTTGCCAGGTGCAGTGGCGCACACCTGTAATCCCAGAAGCTTGGGAGGCTGAGACAGTAGGATCACGAGTTCAAAGCCAGCCTCAGCAATGGCGAGGCACTAAGCAACTCAGTGAGACTCTGTCTCTAAATAAAATGCAAAATAGGACTGAGGATGTGACTCAGTGGTCAAATACCCCTGAGTTCAATCCCTGGTACCCTACCCCCCCCAAAAAAATTCATCTTGTTGATTTTGACACTTTGTTCCAATCTGTCAGGATGATTTGATCACATTGTAAACATACATCAAAACACCACATTGTACCCCACAAAGGTATGTGATTATTTATTTGTCAATGAAAATTCTAATTTTTTTGTATTGGGGATGAACCTAAATAATTAATTTCTGAATTGTTTATTTAACTTTCTTTATTTTATTTTGGTATGGTGGGTTGAACCCAGGACCACTTTATCACTGAGTTACACCCCCAGTCCTTTTATTTTTTTATTTTGAGACAGGGTCTCACTAAGTTGCTTAGGTCCTCACTAAATTGCTGAGGTTGATCTTGAATTTTCAATCCTCCTGCCTCCAACCCCAGCACTATATGTATTTTTCTTAACTGGTATTTTATATATACGTATACATATATTATATGTATAAGTATATATGTTTTTATTTATATGTAAGTTATTATGCATACATATATACATATATGTGTACATATACATATATATGACATTTACATATATAAAAATTTATATAAAATTTCAGGGTCTCTACCCTTATCTGATATCTCTTTCTTTCTCATATATATATATATATATACATGAGAGGGATATATATATATATATATATATATATATATATATATATATATATATATATATATATTTTTTTTTTTTTTTTGTACTGGGAATTGAACCCAGAAGTGCTTAATCACTGAGCAACATCCCCAGAGCCCCCCCTTTTTTTATTTAGAGACAGAGTGTTGCTGAGTTGCTTAGGGTCTTGCTAAATTGCTAAGTTTGGCTTTCAACTCACAATGATCCTCCTGCCTCAGCCTCTCAAGTTGCTGGGATTACAGTCATGCACCACCGGGCTTGGCATATCTGCTCCTTTTAATGACTCTATGGTATTCCATCACACAGATATGCAATGATGATGGACACTTAGGTGCTTTCTAAACTTTTGCTATTACAAAGAAATAATGAATTTATTTGCAA
Organism: Marmota flaviventris; assembly: GCF_047511675.1. Taxonomy (NCBI): domain Eukaryota; kingdom Metazoa; phylum Chordata; class Mammalia; order Rodentia; family Sciuridae; genus Marmota; species Marmota flaviventris. The sequence goes on along the minus strand of NC_092514.1, from coordinate 54,653,364 downwards.
ACACTAATGTGTAGATAATGTAGGATAAATTCCTGAAAATAGAATTAAAGGGTCCAAAGATACATACATTTTTATTTGGATAAATCTTGCCAAATTGCTCCTCAAAGAGTTGCACTATTTTACTTGAGTCATGGTTTAGATCTTAGCAACATAAGCAATTTCAAATTAAATATATCTGTTTTTTAAAGGTACCCTGAAGAATTAAAATTGCTCTAATTTTTCCCTCTCTCACTTCTAATTTCTTTACCCAACAACCCCAAAGTTTAAATTATACAAAGAGATTCTACTGCCTCCAAACTCTTCTGCTTAACTCTGCTTGGTCCTGCAATCTACACCTTGGCATAGTAAACTCGCCCTGCCACCCTCTTTACTAACATTAAACTTTTTTTTTGGTGGTGGTGCTGGGGATTGAACCCAGGGCTTTGTGCATGTGAGGCAAGCACTCTACCAAGTGAGCCATATATTCCCAGTCCCCAAAACTTTTTTAAATATATTTTTTAGTTGTAGTTGGACATATTACCTTTATTTTATTTTTATGTGGTGCTGAGGATTGAACCCAGTGCCTCACATGTGCTAGGCAAGTGTTCTACCACTGAGCTACAACATTAATCTTAATCCATTTAATGCTTTCAACAATTTTATGATGCTAGTACTATTGTCATTCTTGTTTCATGAGTGAAGAAATTGAAGTATAGAGAAGTAACTTTTGTAAATTCATACAGTGTTGAAGTTCTACCAATACTATTTGAATCTAGACAGCAGTTCTTTATTTGTTACTGATATTATTTTTTGTGGTACTGGGGACTGAACTCAGAGGCACCCTACCACTAAGCTATATATCCCCAGCTCTTTGTATTATTAATTTTTGAGACAGTTGTTGAGGCTGACCTCAAACTTGCAATCCTTTTGCTTCAGCCTCTGGAGTTTCTGGGATTACAGACTTGCACCACCAGCTCTGCAGGAGCAGGTCTTTAGAGACCACACTCTTCATCCCTACTGATGCCTTTCTTGGATTAGTCTTGAGGCCCCTATCAAATCCTAAACTAACTTTCACTGTGATTCCTGCAGTACAATTAAGGTTCAGGTCTCTAACTTGATTCAAACCTACCCACAACCTGTTCTATTAATTAGCTCTGCCCTGTAAAAGGGTCAGGATCAGCATAGAAAAAAAGTTCCAGGACTGCCTTAGCCTGTGGCAGAGGAGAAAGTAGGAGGTGGGATCACTGTCAATATGCACCTCTGCAGGGGTACAACCTCCCTATTCTGATCTCTGGGTGTGTCTTCACAGACAGGAAGGGAGCAGTTGGCCTGGTCAATCTCCTTTTCCCTGGAACTCAGCTCACTGAAACTTAGGAGATGCCTGAGGCCAAGTCAGACAAAGGCTATTCAATAAACATTTATTGAGTCTGTTCCAACAATAGACCATACCTACTGTGCTGTGTTGGGGTACAACATAAACAATCACATGTTTGACAAATGAAGATAAGCACCTCAATTACCAGTTACCTAAGTGTAATAAGTGCCTGAATGAGCTATAGTGTACTGTTTGGAATGAGAGCCAGTTGGAGGAGGAAGGGAAAAGAAAGCTTATCCCTGGGGTTTCTTATTTTTAATTTTTTACCTTTATTTTACTTATTTTTATGTGGTGCTGAGGATTGAACCCAGGGCCTCGCACATGCTAGGCAAGAGCTCTACCATGAGCCACAACCCCAGCCCAGGGTTTTTTTTGTTTTGTTTTTTAAGGAAACAATCCCCATTAGGGAAAGAAAGAAGTCAATAAGGGTTGCTGCAGTGGGAGGCAACTTCAAGAGCATCAATTTAGGTGGGCACTGTGATGCATACTTGTAATCCCAGCTACCAGGGAGACAGAGGCAGGAGGATTTCAAGTTTGAGGTCAGCCTTGGCAAGTTAAGGAGACCCTGTGAGTCAGTAGAGTGCTTGCCTAGCCTGTATGAGGCCTTGGGTTTGATCTCCAGTAATTAAAAAAAATCGCGCCCTGTTCTTCAACTGTAGATGAGTCAAATACCTTGCCTGTTTATCTGGAATGGTGGGGGAAGGAAGGTCTGAGGGCAAAGAGCAGCTGGGAAAAGTTCCAGGACCCATGACAGTATGTGTGTGTGTGTGTGTGTGTGTAATTCCTGATATTTCTTGGCAGCTTTTCTGGAAATTGTGATGACAGCTAGTGGTGGGAAAAATCACTGAAATCACTAGTGACCTCAGTAATTTCCCTGCCTCTAGGTGGCTGACCAACACCTGAGCCATTCCCAATGGCAGACTGCTAGGAATTAAATTTTTTTCTTGTTCATTTAATAAAATGAACAAGCCTTGGGTTTGATCTCCAGTAATTAAAAAACCCAAGGTTTTTTTTTTTTTTTTTAATTGGGAGGAAGGAAGAGAGAGGTTTGTTTTCCAAGAGTAATGAATAAGCAAGCCACATCCTTAACATTAACTAGACAGCTTCTTGCAGGATAGAAAGCCCTGGAAAGAGACCTAATCCACAGAGAGATGCAGTTTCTGGTTTTAGATCTGTTGCAACTTCTGTGAGCTTTAGAAATTCACAACCTATCTATGTCCACTTTCTTATTTGTGCAGTGGGAATAAGAAGTTTTTGTCTCTTAATACTATTGTGGAAAAGGAAAGAAAGGAATAAGAAACATTTAGTGTCCTTAGTAAAAAATCCTCTGTAGAGATTTATTTTACTGTTTTTAATAATTTCTCAGACTGCTTCGGAAAAGTAAAAAGACCATTTAAAAATGATATGTCATTTTTAAATGGATGCCGGGTGTTGCTAAGGGGCCTCTCTTGAATAACTTCCTCCTCTTAACTGGGACAGAAATTCTGGCTGTTGACACAAATGTGAAAGGGCCAAAATAGAACTTAACTGTTTTACAACTTTGGATTCTCAAGAGACTCCACTTAAGCCTTCGATTTTGTCTTCAAAGCTTAGTCATTAAAATCTGAGCGGGGGGTGGGGGGTGGGGGGTGGGGGTGGGGGGCAGAGCCAGATTTTTTGTTTTGTTTTTAGTGGTAGGTGGACACAATAGTATTTATTTATTTATTTTTATGCGGTGCTGAGGATTGAATCCAGTGCCTCACACATGCTAGGCAAGTGCTCTACTACTGAGCTACATCCACAGCCCCCAAACAGGAGCCAGTTCTAATGAAAAGAATACCAATGAAGAAATATGGATCATAGAGAATGAAAAAGGTAAGAAAAAAATCTGCTGATGAACTACAAGTAGCCATGAAATCTAAAACATAGCTGAATATAAACAGTAAAATATATGATCAATAATATTATAAGATATGATAAATATATTGTTAAGAATGCTTAGTTCAGGGCTGGGGTTGTGGCTTAGTGGTAGAGCACTCACTTAGCACATGTGAGGTCCTGAGTTTGATCCTCAGCACCACATAAAAAAAAAAAAATAAAGGTATTGTGTCCAACTACAATTAAAAAATAAACATTAAAAAAAAAAAAAAGAACACTTAGTTCAATGTGCTGTATCAATTGTGCATGCAGTGGCCCTGGGGAATTTCTATCAATCCTTACAAACGAGTTTGTGATACCTTGTCTCAGTTGATCTTTTTTTTTTTTTTTAATTTTTATTTTGAGATAGTATCTCACTACATTCCCTAAGCTGGCCTCAAACTTTGGATCCTCCTTCCTCAACCTCCTGACTAGCTGGGATTATAGGTGAGTGCCCCTGTGCCCAGCTATCTTTGGTTTTCATTGAATAAACCTACATATCCCGGAAAAAATAATAATAGGAGTCCAATTTGTACAAAATAAATTCCAGTCTATGTTTTTAGGCTTTATGACTATCTTGTAGTTTCTTTTTCTTTTTTTTTAAATATGTATTTTTAGTTGCCAATGGATCTTTTTTACTTTATTTATTTAAATATGGTGTTGAGGATTGAACCCAGGGCCTCACACATGCCAGGCAAGTGATCTACCACTGATCCACAACTCTAGCCTCTATCTTGTAGTTTCTACAATGATGAACATAGAGAATAGATACAAAGAGACAGTGAGGGATGTAGAGAAAGATAGGGGGAGGGGACATGAAACACAGAATATGACCATGGAAGCAAAAGTGCTGTGAGAGGGAAACATTCATATTATGATTTGAATATCATATTATGTACTATGAAAAACACTGACAGTACATATATACACATACATTCTACATACATATATTTATAGGCATTCCATATAAAGAAACCACAAAATGACGAAGCATCCAATTAAAAAATGGGCAAAAGATTTGAATAGATACTTCATAAAGATACATAAATGGCCACTAAGCCATGAAAAAGTGCTTGCAGTAATTGCTATGATATATCATCCAAATTCTCCTCTCTGGAAGAAAGACTTATTCCTCAGCTGTTGGGAAGGCTGCCAGCAAACACCCCTTAACTGTCAGTCCACTTCAGTGATTGCCTCAGCTAAAGAGCCCTGACTTGCCTAAGTTCACTCCCTCTTCTCATGGCTTGCATCCAATGACTAATCAGCACAGGTGAATAAAGGACCACCCCCTTCCCAAACTGAGGTGAGGTCTCTAAGATGCCACTACAGCTCAACTTCTTTTCTTTTTTTTGGAGGGGGTACTGGGTGTTGAACTCAGGGGCACTCAATCACTAAGCCACATTCCCAGCCCTATTTTGTATTTTATTTATAGAGACAGGGTCTCACTGAGTTACTAAGCACTCGCTTTTGCTGAGGCTGGCTTTGAACGTGTGATCCTCCTGCCTCAGCTTCTGGAGCCACTGGTATTACCGGTACAGCTCAATATGTGACTCTGCCCATTTGTGCTCCTATCTTTCCCTCCCTCTCTGCTGTAGCTTGAATGTATCCCTTAATAGTTCATATGTTGGAAATTAATCCTTGCTATGGTTTGTATATGGTTTGAGTATGCCCCCCAAGTGTTCATCTTCTGGAAGCTTGTTCTCCAGTGTGATGATGTGAGAGGTGGTACAACCTCTTTATTTATTTATTTATTTTTCTGTGGTGAGAGAAGCACTCTACCAACTGATCTATATCCCCAGCCCAGGAGGTGGTACAACCTGTAAGAGCAGGACCTAGAGGAAGGTGATGAGGTCATGGGGGTACTGCCCTCAGAAGAGATTGTAGTTATTGAAGGATCCTGATTAGTTCTTTCAAGATTGGGTTGTAAAGGGCTGGGATGAAACAAGTCTACTCCACACACTTGGCCCCTACTACACATGGCTGTTACCCTTTCTGAATCTCCACAATGTTGTGACATAGCCAAGGGGGTTCTTGTCAGGATGGATGGGGCTGCCTAATCTTGGACTTAGCAACCTACAAAATTATGAACTAAATAACTCTTTTCTTTATATTCAGTCTGAATTATTTTGTTATAGCAATATGGAAAGTGAACTAATACAGTCCCCAGTTCATATGTTAATGATATTTGGAAGTGGGACCCTGGGGAGGTAATTAGGATGAATGAGTTCACGAAAGTGGGGCCCTTATAATGGCATTAGTGGTTTTATGAGAGGGGAGATCAAAACTAGCACATTTGTTCTTTTTTCACCATGTGTTACCCTCTGCCATGTTGTGATGTGGCAAAAGGCCCTCATTAGAGGCTAGTACCATGCTTTTTTGACTTCCCAGTCTCCAGAACTGCGAGCTAAATAAACTTCTATTATTTATAAATTACCTGGTCTTGGGGCTGGGGATGTGGCTCAAGCGGTAGCGCGCTCGCCTGGCATGCGAGCGGCCCGGGTTCGATCCTCAGCACCACATACAAACAAAGATGTTGTGTCCGCTGAGAACTAAAAAATAAATGTTGGGGAATCTCTCTCTCTCTCTCTCTCCTAAAAAAAATAAATAAATAAATAAATAAATTACCTGGTCTTGAATATTTTGTGATAGCAACAAAAAATGGACTGAAATACCTTTTTCAGATGTTGAGTCCTTTAATTTCCCTGAGTTTGCTACCATGTGACCCCAACTTGTGACAAAACTCAACTAATCAGTCATCATGGAAATGCAAGTTAAACCATGCTAAAACCATACTGAGATGCCACTTCACATCTACCAGAAGGGCTACAAAAGACTAACACTAAATATTACTAAAGTTGAGGAGAAAGTGGAGCTTTCTTTTTTTTTTTTTAAATTAGTTGTTGATGGGCCTTTATTTTATTTATTTGTGTAGTGCTGAGAATAGAACCCAGTGCTTCATGAATGCTATGTAAGCGTGCTACCACTGAGCCACAACCCCAACACCAGAAGTGGAACTTTCATACATTGGTGGTGGAAGGTAAAATGGTATAACTACATTGAAAATTATTTGATAGTTTTTGTATAAAATTAAATATACACTTAACCTATGACCAGCAATTACATTCATAAGTATGTACCCCAAATAAAGAAAGACATATATACCCATTATAAGATTTATACAAGAATACTCACGTGGTCTTCATTGTAATAGCTCTAAACTGAAAATAACCCAAATATCTATCAAGGAAAGAATGGATAAGAGTTGTGGTATAGTCATGCAATACTATAACACAATATAAAAGAATGAACTATTGATACACATAATTGGATGGCAATAATAAAAACAAGCCCAGTGGGATGCCTCATGCCAGTAATCCCAGTGACATGGGCAGGAGGATCACAAGTTCAAAGCCATTCTCAGAGACTTAGTGAGGCCCTAAACAAATTAACTAGACACTGTCTCTAAGTAAAAAAAAAAAAAAAAAAAAAATGGCTGGGGATGTTGCTCAGTGGTTAAGCACCCCTGGGTTCAATTCCTGGTACCAAAAAAGAAAGACTCTATATCTTGTTTTGAATTATAGTTACACAGTGGTTACAATTGTCAGTAGTCATCCACTTGAACATTTCAAATTTGCCTTTTTATTGTGTGTACATAATTTTTGGATAGAAGTTTATATATATATATATATATATATATATATATATATATATATATATATATATATAAAATCCATGCACATGCAACATGAGTGGCATATTCTAGGTGCTCAATAAATGTTTAAAGAACAAGTGAAGGAGGGCTGGGGATGTGCCTCAAGTGGTAGCGAGCTCGCTAGCATGCATGAGGCACTGGGTTCGATTCTCAGCACCAAGTAAAAATAAAATAAAGATATTGTGTCCACCTAAAACTAAAAAATAAATATTAAAAAAAGAACAAGTGAAAAGGAGATGATATTTTCAGAAGAACCAAATTATTAACGATAATGAAAAAGATTTCATTCCTCTGGGTTATGGCAAAATGTGAGATTCTGTTGGGATATTTTTTTGATTAAAATCCAATGAATATTCTCTTTTCGAAGTTTTCCCATCCCCCTTCCCTATTAAAGTGCTTAAGCTTTGATATTTACAAGAGCAGTAGAATAAGGTTTAGAATTTCTGCTGGCATCATTTTCAGATAAAAAAACCTTATTGATTTCCCAGTGTGGTATATCAGCCCTTGGCTGCTATGTGACATAATCTTGCCAATATCATTCTCAAAGTAATTTCTTATAAAATATGGCACAATCATCTCCCTATTCTGAACATGGGTATTTAATCTCAGAAAGAGCATTTAAGGTATTTGAAATATTTGAAGAGACAAATTAATCTTATGGAGCCAGTGATATTAACCTATGTTGTTTTCCACAAAAGTGAATCCCCTGTATTATAAGAAAATCAGAAGAGATTCAGAGAATCCTTTTAAGGGTCTCACAGCCTGAAACATTAAACATGATAGAATGTCAGTCAACTCTGAAGAAAAAGATTTTTGCAAATACCCAAGGCTATTTTAAAATTCCCTTTTATAAAATCAAACAATTTAAAAGTCATTGGCTGCAATCTTTAAAATCTGAAAGTGGAGTACTAGCAGGATTGCCAGATTCAGCAAGTAAAAATACAGGATTCCCAATTAAATTTTAATTTCCAACTACAATGAATAGTTTTTTTTTTTTTTAAAGAGAGAGTGAGAGAGAGAATTTTAATATTTATTTTTTAGTTTTCGGCGGACACAACACCTTTTTTTGTGTGTGGTGCTGAGGATCGAACCGGGCCGCACGCATGCCAGGCGAGCGCGCTACCGCTTGAGCCACATCCCCAGCCCAATGAATAGTTTTTAATATAAGTATGCCCCTAGCTATTATATATTTTTAGTATAAGCATATCTCTCAGAACATTTGAGACATACTAAAAACTATTCACTTTTTTTTTTTTTTTTTTTTTGTATCAGGGGTTGAACCCAGAGTCTCTTAACCATTGAGCTACATCCCCAGCCCTTTTTTATTTAGAGACAGGGTCTTGCTGAGTTGCTTGGTTGCATGGCGCCTCACTAAATTGCTGAGGCTAACTTTGAACATGCAATCCTCCTACCTCAGCCTCCAGAGCTGCTGGAATTACAGGTGTGTGCCACCATGCCCAGCTAAAAGCTATTCACTGTTTATGTGAAATTCAAGTTTAACTCGGCATCCTATATTTTATCTGGCAACCCTAGTACTCAGGAGAGTTACTTAACTTAACCTTTTAGTAGGAGTCCTAACCTGACTGATGAGAACGTGCCTTTTGGGTTACTACAAGGAATCATATTATGAGGTTAGCATTGATCATGGTGAAAGGAGAATTGAACCTTTTTCCTTTACACTGTGAAAAAAATTTAAATGTATTTTTATTTATTCATAGTAGTAATGGAATGATTGTACTAAACAAAGAATATACTTCATTTGGATTTCTATCATTGGTTTGTTCAGGGGCTAAAAGCCTAGGCTTAACCATATGAATTTTTAAAATTGATTTTATAATTATTTTTTTAAATACACAACAACAGAGGAATGCATACAATCCTTATTACACACTAAGAGCACAATTTTTCGTATCTCTGTATATAAAGTAAAACATATGAATTTATGAACCCAGAGACCTTGTTTCTCTTGCTAAATTTTCTATTCTTAGTGAGAAATGAGCAGACTCGATTTTGTAAAACAGTTTGAGGACTTCAAATATGCTGAATGAAAATATTTTGTTCTAATGAATTCATCCCCACTCCTTTCACTAAAGGATTACACCATTGTTAGAATTACTACAAATTCTAAACCTTATTCTACTGCTCATGTTGGACTGCATAGGACTTGTCATTCTACATCAGATCTGCAGGGTGGAAATCTACCCAGTGGAGGCTGGAGTATAGTCACTTCAGAGGTAAATTGCAAACAGCAACATGGCTGCGAGTCTGGTTTAAGCACTCGTGAAGAGAGCATTCTTTTCAGCAACAGCTGACGATCTGAAGGATGAGATTCTGTTACCCTCATTTGAGCTGCCTGGTTATTCTAGCAATCAGATCTTTCTGTCTCCTTTCTGTTACCAGGCCTTAACACCAGCTATCATGTGCCCTCTTTGTATTGATTCTCAGATATAAAATCCTTTTTTTTTCTTCCCATTTTATTTCAAGTCAAATGCCAGAATATTGGGATTTCTAAGATATTTACATGGCTTATAACAGCAATGGAGAATATTCGCACTCAGGAGCATTCTGCAAAATCTAGGGCATGGCTGGGTGCAGTAGCACACGCCTATAATCCCAGAAGTTTGGGAGGCTGAGAGAGGAGGATCTCAAGCTCAAAGCCAGCCTCAGCAACGGCAAGGCACTAAGCAACTCAATGAGACCCTGTCTCTAAATAAAATACAAAATAGGGATGGGGATGTGGCTCAGTGGCCTAGTACCTCTGAGTTCAATCCCCAGTTCAAAAAAAGAAAAAAAAAATCTAGGTACAAAAAAAGAAAAAAAAAATCTAGGGCATGGATGGTCCCCCTAATACTTCAACACTTGTCCTCTGTTAGTTACCTAGGACAGCAAGGACGTTTGGAAAGGGGACAAGGTTGGGAGTCAGAAATCCTTCTCATTGTGACTTTAGTCTTTGCTTTGCAGTTAATCTTGGGAAAATTGCTGCAACTATGTCTGTCTTGTGTCAGTTTCCTCTTCCCTTTTATTTGAAGCACCCATAACAATAATTTTTAAAAAGAAAAAGGAACTAATTTCCAACTTATGTGGGCTATCCTCAAAACGAAAAGAATGAGTCCTAGGGTTTGTAACATAGTATACTATTTTCCCTTTCCCTTTATCATGAAGTGGGAGAGAAACTATGGAAATCAAAGGCCTTGAAGATTTTGTCATGTGAATGTCTTATTTAGGAGAATGATGAATCTTGTCCACTTTCAGGACTGCAGTTTGTAAAATTTAAACCTGAAACCAACTTGGATAGAACCCACTCTACTGTTCTAGTTCATGGAAAAAATAAAAGGGTGTGGAACTTATAAACTAAAGACATCCATTTACCCTGTCAGTAATAATTTCTGTAACATAATTTCTCATTTCTCTCCCTTCTACTTCTCCCATTCTTTTGATCCTGTCACTCTCCCTTGCATCTACTGATACCTTTTTGCACTGAGATAAAACAGTAATGAATCACTTTAGCAAAAGTGCATAGGGTTAAATAAAGATGACATGTATTGGTATCTCTTGGCGCTGAGACATATCAGGACAGGACACAGAAGAGTTCAGGGTTTTTCCTGATGCAAAGTGACTAAAACTGTGGTCTCTAGGCACTAGCTAAGTTGCATAGGTTTAAGGCAAGAAGAACAAAAATTTCCCTTGAATGGTTTAAATTGTGCCTTTTTGCCTGAAAATTTGTCTTTTTTTTTTTTTTAACATGCCCTAATTCCTGATGTCAGATCCCTAGGGTATCTGTGCTATGCCTCATTCTCAGTGAATGTATATTTTATACAGTGTGATCGCACTTTGAACTAAAATAGACCATATCCAGAAACCTGCTGGTTCAGGCTTCCCAGGATTAAATAATATGAGCAGTTCGAATTGCTTTTTGTCTCTTTGGTTTTTGTGAGTTCAATTCACAATACAGAGGTGTTACCATCTAGATTTTTTTTCTTTTTTTTTGTACTGGCGATTGAACCCCAGGTGCTTTACCAATGAGCTTCATCCCTAGTCCTCTAGAATTTTTTGAGATGGGGTCTCACTAAGTTGCTCAGGGCCTCACTAAGTAGCTGAGGCTGGCTAAGGCTTGTAATCTTCCTGCCTCCGGCTCCTGAGTAGCTGGGACACCATCTAGATTTTGTTTAACAACAACAACAACAAAAAAGATGAAGGCGACTTCAGATTCTCAAAGCTGGCCTCTTTGCCAAACTATTTTGCTAGAAAATGCACAGTATCTGCTGGGCACGGTGGTGCTCGCCTATAATCCCAGTGGAACAGGAAGCTGAGGCAGGAGGATCATGAGCTCAACGCCAGCTTCAGGAAAATCGAGGCGCAAAGCAACTCAATGAGACCTTTTCTCTAAAAAAAAAAAATACAAGATAGAGCTGGGGCTGGGGCTCAGTGGTTGAGTGCCCCTGAGTTCAATCCCCGGTACCAAAAGAAAAAAAAGAAAATGCACAGTATCTGAAAATGAAAGGGTCCCAGATACTTACCTTGTTTCTCTTCAGCTCTAACATTATTTGTTTACTGGGGACAAGATGACTGTCAGTTGAGTTCTTGAATAAGCGGTTCAAAAAATTTCTCCCTTCCCCTATGCTTTTTGTCTGTGTATGAATCTTTACTCCTGTACAAACTCTGTAGGAAGCCTGGCAGCTGAGGAGTCTCGTCTTCAGTTATGCTTGTGACTGAGACTCCAAGGCGAATCGCTGTTGTTAAATCACACCCCATGGGATGAGAGTCTACTGAGTTGGCATGCCTTAGTGTGTTGGATTTCTTCTCTTCACCCCACTCTTAACCCTGGGATTGGACAAAGGTTGAGCTTATTCTCTATCAGATATTGAGAGAGGATTAATTCCGATGTCAATTCTTCTCATCAGAGATTTCAGAAGAAATAGAGCCAAGGGTGGAGAAACTGAGGCCTTCTGAGATTTTGTTGTCAAACTGCTGAGACTTCTAATCCCCTTGGCTACTCCACCGGACTTGTTCTATGTGAACCCACAGTGATTTATTTATTTTTGTTTGGATTTGAAATCATGGCAAACATCATTGTAAACTCAATGTCAGCATGCCAGCTCCAGAACACTATAGCCTTTAAAGACTTGGGGATTCTACAAGAAATGTTGTAGCAGCATTCCAGAGACCCACACATCATAGACATATGCATTTTTTCTTGCCTCCAGCAAAGGGTGTTGGCTTCACTCTCTAACTCATATTCTGCAAAGCTCTGGTGCCTAACATTTTGTAGAGAGGACACAGTCAAATAAGGTCATTTCAACTTGAAGATCACCAATGAAGGGCCTGGGTTAAGTCATGTAGCTGCTTGTTATTTGGGATTGGTATATAAAACTGCCTTAGTGGTTGTAAGAAGGGAAACATCAATGCTGAAAAAAATGGGGGGGGAGGGGCTAGAAAGGAAGTGAGACAGGTGGAAATGTATGACTTTTTGAACTTCCTGATGGAAAGGTACTAAGAGAAATAGAAATCTTTTGGACTAGACACAAGCTTTTCTTTTGCCATAGTTAGATATATATAACATTGCTACTCTCAAATAACTAAGCCTATGTATATTTATATTTTTCTCAAATATTATTATATCATCTATTTATTAGTATAGTATAAGTTTTTTTCTTTTTCTTTTCTTTTTTTCCAGTATGGGAAAATCTAACCCAGGGCCTTACACATGCTAGGCAAGTGATCTGGAGTAGCTGGTATTACACCACTGTGACTATACCCAGCTAATATAGTATGCTGTTTTTTTTTTTTTTCTTTTCTTTTTTTTTTTTTTTGTGGTATTGCATTGGTGATTGAGCCCAGTGGTGCTTTACCACTGAGCTACATCTCCAGCCCTTTTAATTTTCTTATTTTGAGACAGGGTCTCCCTAAATTGCTCAGACTGGCCTTGAACTTGAATTCTCCTGCCTCAGCCTCCCAAGTAGCTGGGATTACAGATGCATGCCATCATGCCCAAAAGTATAACATACTTCTTAAAGGATATGGAATTACCTTACTTCCTTTCATGAAGAACACTGATGGACAGGCAACATTCCATCTACTCACATTTCCAACTGTCATTCCAACAGCCCTTTTAAGTTACAAAAGAGTCAAGGTGGGGATCTCATGATATTAGCTTCCCATGGATTGCTCTCCAGTTTTGTGTGTCCCTGGCTTTTGGAACCCCTTCACTGTATTCCTCAGGTAAGATTCAAATTACTGGAATTAGAGTTATGATTTCCTTGCTTGAAATTGACAGTGAAGGCTATAATTTCTAAATCAGGAAAGCTAAACAGTAACAGTGATGTTTTGTTTTGCTTTAATAGGTTGGGTTTTTTCATCCCAAACTCTCCACATCTTTCTCTTCTCCTTTTAATGTTCCACAGCCAAGGTTTCTTTTTCTCCTGCCTGAATATTTTGGTTCCCTTTTCCAACTTCTTTTTATTCTTTTTTCTTTGAAACATCTACTTTAGTGGCTAACATAGGCTCCATATATTCTTTACACCAACCCTTTTCCATTCCTGCTCAGAGGACCTTTCTGACATTAACAATAGATTTAATTTTTTTTTTTTTTTTTTTTTTGGTGCTGGTGAATGAATCCAGGGCCTTATGTAGTCAGTCTAGTGCTGTATCACTGATCTGTATATTCCCAGTCTTTTTTTTTTGTACTGGGGATTTAACTCAGGGGCACTCAACCCCTGAGCCACATCCCCAGCCCTTTTATGTATATTGTTTAGAAACAGGGTCTCTTTCTTTTGAACTCAAGATTCTCCTGTCTCAGCCTCCTGAGCAGCTGGGATTATAGGCCTGTGCCACTGCACCCGGCTCCAGTCCACTTTCTTAACTTTTTATTGAAATTTATGAACTTCCACAGTTTTTTTTCACTTGCAGATTTTCAGAGGCTTGGTAAACAGAAGCCCAGAAATCTGTTAGAAGTAGGGCTAATGACATTGACACTTTATTGGCTTTCCCACTCCTTCTGAAGCACCAAGGAGGGAAATCAACTCTGAGGTTCCTTGAGTTCTTCATTTCAATTATTTCAGAGAAGTGTGCATGGAGCATCCAGTTATATTTAAGGGAATTGTATGTTATGTTCTACTACCCTATTCCAAATTGTACATAGTAAGTCTGGGTTCATCCTTGACTTGCTGCATTGAGGCCTCTTTGGTCATGGGACCTGGGACAGGGCCAAGTAAGCCTTTTCCCTTTCTTAGCAAGATCACAATTACTGTTGACACGAAGTCTATAGCCCTGATGTTTTTGTTTGTAATCTTATCTGTGATTTTTATAAAAGAAGGTTGCCTTTAGCTACAGGTTTCTCTGTGGGGCACACATAAAGGAAAGGCCACAAACTGAATAAATATTTTCTCTTAATCAATTGGTTAGTCAGTTCAATAGCAACAGTACTTTGTGTATGGCCCAGTACTGGAAGTAATATAAGGATTAGAAAGCAGGTTATTAAAAAGAAAAATAAGTGTGTATGTGTGTGTGTGTGTGTGTGTGTGTGTAAAGAACAGTAAGAAAGCAAGCTCTTGCTAGTAGTATATCTTGCAGATACATATAAAAACAAATTTAAAGTGCAGTTATAGAACAAAAGAATGTGTAGAAATAAGTCAGCAAAACACAGTACTTGTAAGCTGATGGGAAAGGGTTTAGATTTTGGGTGGAGTTAGTCAATGAGGACTTTCCGGAAAAGGTGTTTAAAAGAAGGGAGGGGCATGGGTTTGACAAAAAAAAGATGAGGAGGTCATTCCAGCAATAATGTGTGAGTAATGGTAGAGAAGAGAGAATGAGCAAGTTGTAAAGGCCAATCAGAAAACAGGTTAGCTTGTTAAGAGTGGAGAATTTATGTTAAAAGAAACAAAACAAAACAAAAACAAAAAACAAGCCTGGAAAAATGGTAAGGACAGTTCATGAACAGCCTTCAATGGTTATAAATAAAATTTGCTTTAACAGACAAGAGGAGCCTTATGGGTTTTTGCATAATGAAAATAACATTTTGAAAAGCTGAGATACAGATGGATTAGAATAAAACAAAACTAGAGAGTTAGAAAAATAGGGAAGCTGTTGCAAAATTGTCAAGGATTTGGGTCCCAA
Source organism: Marmota flaviventris (assembly GCF_047511675.1). Classification (NCBI taxonomy): domain Eukaryota; kingdom Metazoa; phylum Chordata; class Mammalia; order Rodentia; family Sciuridae; genus Marmota; species Marmota flaviventris. Next base: position 54,638,290 of record NC_092514.1, on the reverse strand, counting down.
TTCCAACTTCGCTAATTATTAGCTGTTATGTCCTTATTTTTTTTTTTTTAAATTTTATTTTGGTACCAGGGATTGAACCCAAGGGCACTTAACCACTGAGCCACATCCCCACCCTATTTTGTATTTTATTTAGAGACAGGGTCTCACTGAGTTGCTTAGCACCTAGCTTTTTTTGCGGAGGCTGGCTTTGAACTCGCGATCCTCCTGTCTCATGAAACTACTCTTCTGAAGGTCCAAATCTCATTAGCCGGGGTAATCTGAATTATTAAAGTTTTACTGTAAAAAAATTTTTCAAATCATTCTTTGAACTTGCTACCTAAAATAAAATTAAAGAAATTTGAGGCAAAGAAACTCAGATCAGGGCTCCCCGCTGATCTAAAGATAGAATCCAGTTTGGGGCTTTGCTCTGAACTGATATTTTAACATGTTACCCTGACGAAACTGACCAAACGTGTAGGAGCCAACTTCCCAAGGTAACCCAGGCGCCCCTCTCACATTCCCCTTGGCCTCTCAAGCCCTTCCCGGCTCCTTCCGGTTCGCAGGCGGCCCTCTCTCCTTACAGGCGCCGACAGGTGCAGAGCTTGCTGCAGGCTCTCGCACTCCCGCCCCGCCAGCCGCGCCCTCGCCGCCCCGCCCACTGCCTCAGCGCGCGTGCACTTCGCGGGGGCGCGCCCGACTGGCGGGACCGCGCACGCAGCCGCCGCTGCCACCTCCCTCCCTCCCTTCCTCCCTCCCTCCTTGCGGGTCCTCCTCCCCTTCCCTCCCCTCCGCCCCCTTCCCCGTAGGCAGCCAGCCCGACCGCCCGCCCGCTGCCCGCCCGCACTGCCGCCCTGCCGGCCCCTGGCTCTCCGGCTGGATTTCTCCCCCGCCCCCCAAGCTCCCCCAGTGGCTCTCCTCAGGCGGTCGCCCGCGCTCGGTGGATGTGGCTGGCAGCCGCCGCCCCCTCCCTCGCTCGCCGCCTGCTCTTCCTCGGCCCTCCGCCTCCTCCCCTCCTCCTTCTCCTCCTCAGCCGCTCTCGCCGCCGCCGCCTCCACAGCCTGGGCCTCGCCGCGATGCCGGAGAAGAGGCCCTTCGAGCGGCTGCCCGCCGATGTCTCCCCCATCAACTACAGCCTTTGCCTCAAGCCCGACTTGCTGGACTTCACCTTCGAGGGCAAGCTGGAGGCCGCCGCCCAGGTACGGCGACCCTCGGGCGCCGGGGGCGAGCTGCGGGGCGAGCTGCGGGGCGAGCAGTTAGGCCGCGCCCGCGGTCTGGACTGGGGGCCCGACTGGAGGGCGGGTGGGCCTCGGTGCCTCGGGACTGGGGTTGGGAGGCTGCTGCGGCGCGGGCGCGCCCCTCTGGGCCGCCGCAGGGCGCCGGGGTCGGCGTGCTCTGCCCTGCTGGGTTGGGGCTGGGGCCGCGCTTCGGGAGCCCGCGGCCTGGCCCGTGCGCCCCTCCCGGGCGGGCACACCTGTATGGGGCACCCCAGACACCAACCCTTCTGGGTTTGGTAGTGTTCTGGGAGAGGTTGAAGGGGGCTTGGGGAGGGGTCGTGGGAATCCCCGTTCAGCCTCAGCCTCCTGACTCAGTTCTTTTCTCTGGTTGTCCCTACATCCTACGGGGAATAGATTAGAATGGGCAGTCATCTGGGACTCCGGCCTCTGCGCTGGAGCGAGGAGGGGAGCTTCTAGAAGGGGGGAGAGAGTAGAACGAGAATGTTAATCCCAGGCAGCCCCGCTGAGTTCTCCCCGCCTGCTCCAGCCCAAGGGGCTGGGTTTCCAAGATGATCCGCCTCCTCCCCCTTCCCCTCAAGTGACAGTGCAGCAGTGACTTTGTTCTCTCCTAACCTCTAGAGAAGCTGCGGGAAGACCCCATCTCCGCGTTTCCTCCTATCTTCCTTGCTTTGCAACCTTTGAGTCCGGTGGATTTATTGCTACAGTGATGGTTGCTTAGCAGTATTCTCCTCTGAAAGAAACTCTTAGTTTTAGCATACCACTGGTGAAAATATTCCATTACTCTTCATTGCAGTTTTTGGTGAATCATATTCCCCTCCCTCCTCCTGCAGCATTATCTGAACTATTGTTTTGAGTTTGGAGACCATTAATATAGGTGCCCTACAATGGTTCTGAACAATGGATATTTATGATAGATACTATGTTAATATGAAATCTGCAATAAAATGGTAGATGTTTAATAGCTATCTGTAAAGAGAATGGTGGTAAATATATTTGGTTTCATTTCTTTTCCACTAAGAGCTAGTGGGTGGTAGTGGAATCAGTAGGCCTCAACCTGAATAACAGGGTGTGTGTAGCAATGAAATAAAAGAAATGTGAACTAGTACTGGAACTGAAAGTTGGCAGTCGTCTTTGAAAGCCAAGAGGGCAGGATACTCACATTGAAAATATGTCTAAAAGTACAGAATTTAAAAGTATACTTGAGATATGGGGCTCTGGTTGGAAAGCTTGAGGATCTAGGGTTCGGTTGCATTAAAAGGCACTATTTATCCCTGTGAAAGTCAGATGATTTAAAATTTTTCCATTAAGAATATGAATCAGAATGAGTGCATCTTGGTCTAAATTAGGATTTGAGAGGGCTATTTGGGAGACTGGTTTAAGCCAAGTGACTAGAGTGTTTGATATATGTTGGCAGGGGGCAGATGGGAGGGATTGTAAACAGTAGTGTGTCTTGTGACTTGGCAAACCTTCGGAAGAGGGACCTGGCCATGGATGAGTTCGCCTTATGTGTGTGAAAAGACTGACTTTTAAAAGTAATTTGTTTCTGTTTCTTTTTCTTCTTCTTTTTTTTTTTTTTTTTTGCAGTGCTAGGGATGGGACCTAGGGCTTGGCTTATGCTAAGCAAGCACTCTATCATTGAACTCTGCCCAGATCCTGTAATTTGTTTCTTGTCCCATTAGTTGGCACAGTGGGTTCAAAATTTTGGGAAGTATACATACTTAGGAAAAAACTGTCAGGACAATATAGTATAGATTTAAAAATATTTATTTATTTAGTTAGTTTTGGTATATTTGTTGCTCAACTTAAGCTTTTTTTTTTATTAGTTGTAGATGGACACAATACCTTTACTTATTTATTTAATATTTTTTAGATGTATGTACCTTTATTTTACTTATTTATTTATGTGTGGTGCTGAGAATCGAACCCGGTGCCTCATGCATGCTAGGCAAGTGCTCCAGCACGGAGCCCAGCCCTAGCCCCTATTTATTTATTTTATTGGGTGTTGAGGATCCAATCCAGTGGGTGCTAGGCAAGTGCTCTACCAATGAGCCCCAGCCCCAGCCCCTATTTATTTATTTTTATGTGGTGTTGAGGATCGAACCCAGTGGGTGCTAGGCAAGTGCTCTACTGCAGAGCTATAACCCCAGCCCCAAAATAATTATTTATTAAGAGGTGACTTTTATTGACGTGTTGGATGGAACAAGCAGTGACCTGCTCCTCCTTACCTCTTTCTTTTTTTCTTTTAAACATTTTTATTTTTTAGTTATAGGTGGACACAATATCTTCATTTTATTTTTATGTGGTGCTGAGGATCGAACCCAGTGCCTCATGCAAGCTGGGAGAGCGCTCCACCTCTGAGCCACAACCCCCAGCCCTCCTTACCCTCTTTCTATTTCTCTAAAGAGATGAGAAATGTGTGAAAGACTGGTTTGTGTTATTGAGGAAGCACTTGGCAATATTTTTGATAATAGCAGGGACTTTTAATTTTTTTTTTTTTTTAAGTTTTATAGATAGGGTCTTGTTATGTTGCCCAGGCTGCCCTCAAACTTGCCATCCTCCTCCTCAACCTTGTGAAGTGCTGGGAAGTACAGGCTTGTGCCACCATGTCAGTTGATTTGTTAATTTGATATAAAGAAGTAAATGGATCTTTTTGGTAATATGAACTTTTCAAAAATTAAAAAAAAATTCTGTTCAAGCTAGGTGGCAACACAAAGATAGTGTGATAATTAATTCTAACAGGTTTTATTAAAGAATGATTGGGCTTTTTATAATTGTACCTATTGATACCTTTCAGAGTGTTAGAAAGGAGTTAACATTAGTAAGAAGTAAGTGGAAACATATAAGTGTTTTTGAAATCCCTGAATTGAATAAACTTTTAACTGTGGCATTAAGTGGTATCTTACGGTGCAAATCTAATTATTGATAGAATTCCCATTTCTAGAAACCTAGATTTATAACTGGTATCAGGTCAGTTTTCTAACAGTTGGAATCATATTACACAAAGTATGCAAGTTGCTCGGTTGCCTTTGTTGCAAAATTTTATGATAAGACCAGAGTATTTGTACAGGTTACACATTAGAAACTTAGTGGATTTTTAACCTGGTCTGGGTGTGGACTCCTTGAGAAAGGGAAAAAATTAGTCAGTGTGCAATAATTTAAAAATTAATTGTCTTTCCCATAGGCAAATGTGTTCTAATTCTGCACGTTTTGAAAATCTGTCATTGTAGGCCTAGGGAAATTTCTGGCTACTTAAACCTGTTATTTCTGTAGGCCTGCAATTCTAATTTTATTCTCTCCCCCCTTCCTTTATATTACTTGAGAGCAGTGGGCATTTGTAGATATTTTAAATTCTGGACCTCTTTGTATGGCTAATTAATTAAAATGGTTACAGGTATGTATGAGTATAATTCCTGGTTACATTTATAGTGGTTGGTACAACAATGGGATTTTGTCTTATGGAAATATTTCATCTGTGCCAGAGAAATTAACTTAATCAATCAAGGCCAGAAATCAGGATATGCTGGCCAATCTCTGACCTCCACCATTAAAATATTCATGTGGGGATGACTAAATTAGCACTAGGAAGGAGAGATACAGAAACAGTAGTTTTGTTTGGCAGACTAAAAACTTGGCACCTAAATGGGTATTATTGTCAACTGTATGTTAATGAAATTTCTGCCCAAAGTTTGTATGTTTTCTAGGCAATCATTGGGGAAGTTTTTTATTTCTTTAAAGAAAAGGTAAAATTAATAATTATGTTAGTATTGTGCCAGACCACTAAATGGCATTAAATTAAATTTTAGGTGGGTTGAGAGTATAGTTTAGTAGTAGAGTAAATGCTAGTATGTACAGGATTCTGAGTTCAATCCCGAAATTAAAAAAAAAAAAAATCTATAAGTTTGAAAGATTAGTGATAAGGAGTAGAATTTATTCAGATTTTCTTTTTTCTTCCTTTCTTTCTCTCTTTTTTTCCAGTACTGAAAATTAACACAGGGCCTTTCACATACTAGGCAAGTGTTCCACCACTGAGATATACCCAAACCTATTCAGTTTTTTGAAGTGTATCTGTGAGAAAAGTATAAAAATCTGTTTCATATGTTAATCTTTTTTTTTAATACCTAGCAATGAATTCTGTAGTGAATTCATATCTTTTTAGGCTTTATAATTCTTCATAATCTGGGTTTCTTTTCTTTTTTTCTTTTTTAATACTGGACATCATTCTGAACATCTATCATTGATGCTAGAATATTTAGAACCATAGGTATTACCTCAAACTATGCATTATAGCTTTTTAAAAATATTTATTATTTTTTTTTTTAGGTATAGATGGACACAACACAATGCCTTTATTTTTATGTGGTGCTGAGGATCGAACCCGGGTCCCTACCGCGCTAGGCGAGTGCTCTACCACTGAGCCACAATCCCAGCCCCCCCCTTTTTTTTTAATAATTTTTTTTGTTTTTTTTTTTTGTTTTAGGTGGATACAATATCTTTATTTATTTTTATGTGGTGCTGAGGATCGAACCCAGTGTCTCGCGCATGCCAGGCCAGCGCGATACCACTTGAGCCACATCCCCAGCCCCTGCATTATAACTTTTTAAGTTTATTATCTGGTTTTTAAAATTTTTTGATTTGTTTGCTGCTACTACTTCTTGCTGCTATTGTGCCTGCTGCTGCCTATTGTATAATTTCTTCCCTCTTCTGTTTCACTGAATTTGAGCTGAAGAGATCTATGTAACCAGATAAACAAACTTGTTTGAGCTTAAAAATGTTTCCAAGAGAGTTTGATGAATTCTGGGTAAAGGATATGAGCTTTATTGTATGGACTTTGTATCATCTATTCTGGCTTTGTATCCAGGCTTTTTTTTTTTTTTTTTTAACTTCCTGGTTCTGGATAATTGATATTGTCTAATACAACCTGGATAAATGTGGTCTTGTGTAGTAAATTATCTATGAAACTTCTCTGAACTTTGCCACATAAATGAGCCTATTCTAATTGTAAAGTAAATCTTATTCTAATTTGTACATGAGTCAATGACAAAGGACTCAGCTTTCTGATAGCTGTGTTGTTAACTAAGATTAGGTGTCCAGATTTTAGAGATTTTGTATTAAACATCATATTAAGTATGTGGCTTTTTGGTTTATTTAGTCATTTGTAGTCTCTTTAAAATTTTATTTTAAACAAGGAAATATTTTAGGAATACGGAGATGTAATCTACCACCCAGATATAATATTTTGCTCCATTTACTTTAGGCTGTGCAGACTACTTTTGGGGAAATAAAATGTCACAGATACCACCCTGAAAAATAACTTCTCTCTTGGAGATAGGTTCATGTTATTCCTCCATATGTTTTAAACTTTAATGAGTATGTAAGTAGCTACAAAATATAAATACCAATATTCTGTGTGATTTGAAATTTTACCTTAGGGGTACTTCTGTTTGACCTTCTTCTATTTACTCTTTATGTCTCTTTTGTTAGAAAACTTGGCACACTTTGAGTTCATTCTATTATTTGCTTCTTACTGACTTAAGAAATTAGTGCACTATTCCACCAAGGCAATAGTTACTCAAAATTTTAGCAGTGAAATAATTTATTAGGCAAAGTGACTCAGGCTTTCTTTCTTTCTTTTTTTTTTTTTTTTTGGTGCTGGGGATTGAACCCATGGCTGCCTTGTGCATGAAGGGAAGCACTCTACCAACTGAGCTATATCCCCAGCCCATGACTCAGGCTTTCTGCTGATTGGTATTGGAATTGTCACTTTGGAGATTTTCTTTTTTTGTGGTACTGGGGATTCTACCACTGAGCTACATCCTTCCTCAGCCCTTTTTAATTTTTTTTTTTTAAATTTGAGCCAGGGTCTTTCTAAATTGCTTAGGGTATCCTTAAACTTTTGATCCTTCTGTCTCAGCCTCCTAAATTGCTGTGCCATTGTGTCTGGCTGGAGATTTTCTTAGTGGTTTTTTTGGTGGTGCTGGGGATTGAACCCAGGGCTTGTGCACTCTAGGCAAGCACTCTACCTACTGAACTATTTCCCCAGCCCCCTGGAGATTTTCTTTATGAACATCTTTGGACTTTGGTAATTAGAAAACAAAACTCAATAACAACAAAACCTCTTGAGTCTTACTTAGTAGTGATTGAGGTAAAGGCTCATTCAGGAAAACTTGTCTCAGATTGCTGCCTCCCTAGCTCATAGAAACTTCCACTGTGAAATTGTTACCAAGGATCATGCTGCCTCTTTAGTATAGTCATTACTTAGTATGTGCTTCAGTTGAAGTACATGCTATATAGGAGACAAAAAGAGTTAACCCTGTGGTTGAAACAAAGGATATGGTAGCATTCTATATTTTAATAGTAACAGGTGAAATAAAGGAAAGTGAGCTTCTTATCAATGCACTTTATATGCCAACTGTAACATTTCATTTCAATTTTAAACTTGGAAAATGAAGATTTTAATGCTATGATTCATTTCAATTATTACTTGTTATTTACTTATTTATTTTAGTACTAGGGATTGAACTCAATGGTGCTTAACCACTGAGCCACATCCTAGCTCTTTTTATTTTTTATTTTGAGACAGGGTCTCATTATTTTGCTTACAGCCTCGCTAAATTTCTCAGGCTGGGTTTGAACCTGCAATCCTCCTACCTCAGTCTCCTGAGCCACTAGAATTACAGGCATGCACCATCATGCCTGGTGGTGGGTTTTTTTGGCAGGGGAGGGTACCTGGGATTGAACTCGGAGGCACTCAATCACTAAGCCACATTCCCAATCCTTTTTATTTTTTATTTTGAGACAGAGTCTTGCTAAGTTGCTGAGGCTGGCCTGGAAATTGTGATCTTTCTATCTCAGCCTCTTGAGTTGCTGGGATTACAGATGTATGCCTGGCTTCCACATGGATTTTTAAAATTACTTTCCTTGGGTAGTACATACATGCCAATATCCTCTAAAGTATGTCACATAGTTCCTAACATTTATATTGTTTGGATCAGGTACTTTATAAACTAGTATGTGAATGTTGTTACATGATACGAGAATACATTTAATCTCTGTGTTAATAACATTTATTAAATGATTACTATGTATCAGCAAGTGCTAACACAAGCACTTTACATTTTTTGGTCAGCTTTTTAAATTAGTGCATCTCCAATATGGGTACAATATACTAACTTAAAATTCAAGTTGAGTTTTTTTTTTAATTTATTTTTTATATGTGGTGCTGAGGATCGAACCCACTGCCTTGAACATGCTAGGCAAGTGCTCTACCACTGAGCCACAACCATAGCCCGAGTTCCTTTTTTTTTTTTTTAAATATTTTATTTTTTAGTTTTAGGTGGACACAATATCTTTAGTTTACATTTATGTGGTGCTGAGGATTGAACCCAGTGCCTCGTGCATGCTGGGTGAGTACTCTACCACTGAGCCACAACCCCAGCCCCCAAGTTCCGTTTTTTTTTTTTTTTTTTTTTTATTAGCTACACATGACAGTACAATGATCTTGACAATTCATACATTTGAATCAAATGGGGTATAATTTATCATTTTTCTGATTGTAGAGGTTGCAGAATCACATAGGTCATACAGTCATCTATATACATACAGCAATAATAATGTCTATTTTATTCTGCTGCCCTTCCTATCCCCCCCAAGTTCCTTTTTTAAGATAAGTATTTTTTTTTTTTTTTTTGTCTTTTGGCTCTTCTTGCCTACTTTTCCAAAAATGGCAGTATCCTGAAAAAAAAAATTAGTAACTATTAAGTAACAAACAGCTTAATTCATTAGTACAAATAGGTAGTTTTTTTTCTAAATATAGGAGGAATTAGAATGCACTTGTAATTGGATATTGTGTACTGCTACTTTTCAAAGTATACATTTTTAAAACTTTCACTCAGGATGGTAGTGGTAGTAGTGTGCCAATTGTTATTTGGCAAATGTAATGCTATAAAGCTGTCTGGACAATTGGTAGATTAACTGCTTGTTTACCATTAAAATTCATTGTAGAAGTTGATGAATGACAATGTGTTGCCTATTAAGGATTAAGACCAGTAACTAAACCACTGTTATTCTGTTAACATAAACCTCAAATTCTGAAAGAGTTTTTAAAAATATTTTATTTGTTTATTTTTATGTGGTGCTGAGGATTGAACCCAGCACGTGCTAGGCAAGTGTTATACTGCTGAGCCACATCCACAGTCCCAGCTCCAAATTCTGAAAGATTAAAAAAAATTTTTTTTTTTGGTAGTTGTGGATGGACAGAATGCCTTTATTTGTTTATTTTTATGTGGTGCTAAGGATTGAACCCAGTGCCTTACACATGCTAGGTAAGCACTCTGTCACTGAGCTACAGCCCCAGCCCCCTGAAAGATGTTTATTCATTTTGCCCTTTGGAGCAAATCCAAATAAGTGCTTCATTTTTCTCTTGGTTTCTGAGCTTTTCAAGTCAATTAAGATTTTATTTTTAATTTTTAAGATTTTTATATTTAAGTCAATTAAAAAAATTTTTTTTGGTCCAAATGTAATACCAGAAATGGCCAATTTGGTGTAAAGGCTTTAGTGCTGTTTGGATATGTTCTGGTGAAATATACAGTAAAAAGGAATGTTGCCACTTCATAGAAAAGCTGAATGCCTAAGCAAATTTACCAGATACAGTGGCACACACCTGGAATCCCAGTGTCTTGGGAGGCTTGAGTTCAAAGCCAGCCTCAGCAACTTAGTGAGGCCCTGAGCACTTAGCAAGACCCTGTCTTAAAGAAAGAAAGAAGGGCTGGGGATGTGGCTCAACCGGTAGCGTGCTTGCCTGGTATGCGTGCGGCCTGGGTTCGATCCTCAGCACCACATACAAACAAAGATGTTGTGTCCGCCAAGAACTAAAAAAAAATATATATATATATTAAAAAAGAAAAAAAAGAGGAAGGAAAGAAGATTTATGAGAAAGATTCTGTCCTCTCGTTGTGGATTGAACCCAGGGCTGTGGGCATGGTAAACATATGTTCTACTGATCCACACCCGTAGTCCAGATTTTTTTTTTTCTGGTGGTATTGGGGATCAAACCCAGTGGTACTCTACCACTGTACATTCCAACCCTTTTTCTTTGTTGAGTCAGTTTTTCACTGAATTGCTCAGGCTGACCTTGAATTTGATTTCTTCTTGCCTTAGCCTCCAGAGTGGCTGGGATTACAGTGTGTACCACTGTGCCTCACTCCAAAAAAAATTTTTTTTTTCTTTTAAATAAGCCAAGGTAGTTTCACTTTGTAGTTCTATGTGATATATATATAATTTATATATCTGTATCTATATCTATAATTTTTTTTGGCGGGGGCGGGGGTATGGTGTTGTGGATTGAATCCAGGGCCTGTGCATGGTAGGCAAGCACTCTATCAATTGAACCAAATCCCCCAGCCCTGTGTTAAGAGTTTTTTTTTTTGGTACTGAGGATTCAACTCAGGGGTACTGAACCACTGAGCCACATCCCCACCCTATTTTGTATTTTATTAAGAGACAGGGTCTCTCTGAGTTGCTTAGTGCCTTGCAGTTGCTGAGACTGGCTTTGAACTCAGGATTCTCCTGTCTCACCTCCCAAGCCTCTGGGATTACAAGAGTGCGCCACTGCCCTCCCTGTGTTAGAGATTTTGATAGCCTGTTAACAGGCTTAATATTAATAACATTAATATTATTTATTTATTTTGTTTAGTAGGCTAGGGATTGAACCCAGGCCTTGCAAATGCTGGACAAGTGCTCTACCACCAAACTACATCCATTAGCCCTTATCTGTGATTTAGACCAGGTAATTTTAATTTATAGTTTATCATGTTTAAATGTGCATTGGTTATTGGGACTGGGGTTGTGGCTCAGCAGCAGAGCTCTCGCCTCCCACATGTGCGGCCCTGGGTTCGATCCTCAGCACCACATAAAAATAAACAAATAAAGTGAAGGTATTGTGTCCAACTATAACTAAAAAAATTAAATATTTAAAAACAGTATGGGGGCTGGGGATGTGGCTCAAGCGGTAGCGCGCTCGCCTGGCATGCGTGCGGCCCGGGTTCGATCCTCAGCACCACATACAAATGAAGATGTTGTGTCCGCCGAAAACCAAATAATAAATATTAAAATTCTAAAAAAAAAATAAAAATAAAAACAGTATGTATTGGTTATGAATAAAATGAGTGCTCACAAATACAGCATTTACATACAAATATCATATTACTCCAATGTCTTTACTTAGTCCTCGTGATTCATTCAATAGTATAAGAACATCATTGATCTTCATACAAGTTTTGTTTGGTCTACACATTGTTTATGAAAATTTTAAATTAGTTTTCATCAATTAAAAATTGGGAGATTGGGGGCTGGGATTGTGGCTCAGCGATAGAGCGCTCACCTAGCACGGGCGGGACCAGGTTTCGATCCTCAGCATCACATAAAAATAAAGGCATTGTGTTGTGTCCATCTATACCTAAAGAATAAATGTTTAAAAAAAATTGGGAGATTGCGTATGAAATCTGAATTTGTGACTTTTCTTTCTTTCTTTTTTTTTTTTTTAAATTATAAGGTCTCTCAACACTGTTTGCTTTTTACTATAGCAAAATTGGTTGGCTCCAAGAAATAGCTACTCTCTCCTTTCTTTATGGGTTTAGGGGATTATGTATAGCTCCAAGTGGCCAGCTGTACTCAACTGCCTGGTTGGCTCCAGTAGGCATATTTATTCCATTTATATTCTTATTTTAGATTTAGACCATTCAGATGTCTGAGAATGAATTTCAGATTTGTTTAAAGCACCAAAATAAATGTATATAATCAGGCTTATTTCCAAATTGAAAAATGGTCAAGGGTTTGTTTATTTATTGTAGTGCTGGGGCTCAAACCCAGTGCATACTCTAGGGGCAAGTTTATTGTTATTTTTTTGGTGGTACTGGGGATTGTACCCTTAGTACCCTACCACTAAGTGACATCCACAGCCCTTTTTGTTTTTTTTTATTTTGAAAGAGGGTCTTGCTAAGTTCTTTAGGTTGAACTCAAATTTGTGATCCCTTTGCCTCAGCCTCCTGAGTTGCTGCTGGGATTACAGGCATGCACCATTGAACCTGGTTTAGGGGTAAGGTTTTTATTATTATTATTTTTTAATATTTATTTTTTAGTTGTAGTTGGAGATGATACCTTTATTTATTTATTTATAATTTTTTTTTAGTAGTAGTGAGACACAATATCTTTATTTTATTTATTTATTTATTTTTATGTGGTGCTGGGGATCGAACCCAGTGCCTCACATGTGCTAGGCAAGCACTCTACCGCTCAGCCCCAGCCCTAAGAGCAAGTTTATTTTTTTAAATTTTTTGATGTGTGGACCTTTATTTTATTTATTTATATGTGGTGCTGAGAATTGAACTCAGTGTCTCACACTTGCAAGGCAAACGCTCTATCACTGAGCCACAGCCTCAGCCCCCTAGGGTCAAGGTTTTAAGCAAGCAATTCACAGAGGAAAAACTTAATAATGTGTATGTGTATACACACAAAAAATTATATATATACACACATAAACACACATACATATATACACACGAATATATGAAAAGATGCTTAGTAAACAATGTTATTTAGTAATTTTTTATTTTTTGTGGTGCTGGGGATTGAACTCAGATGGTCTCTACACTGAGCCACACATCCCCAGCCCCTTTCCTTTTTTTTTTTTTAAGAATTTTAAAATACACACAGACAGACACACGCATGCACACATACACAGTTGATGGACCTTTGATTTATTTATTTACTTATATGTGGTGCTGAGAATCGAACCCAGTGCCTCATACATGCCAAGCAAGCACTTTACCACTAAGCCACATCTCTAGTCCCCAGCCCCTTTTCCTTTTTTTTTTTTTTTTTTTTTGAGACAGGTCTGGCTAAGTTGCCCATGCTGCTCTAGAACTTGCAATCCCCCAACCTCTGCCTCCTGAGTTGCAGAAAGCTCACAGTTAGGCTTCTTTCCCTGGAATAATTATTCCATGTGTGCATGAGAAAGCATGGATCAAGATGTTTATTGTACTACTATTTTCTTCAAACAAAAACATCATTTAAACAAAAAAGTGGAAACAGCCTTACTTACTTTGTTTAGGAAGAGATTAGATAAATAATTGGTTTATTCAAAGAATGGAATACTACTATGTCAAAAATTAATGAATTAGGGGCTGGAGTTAAATCACTTGCTTAGTCTTTGTGAGGCTTGATCCTCAGCAACACATATAAAATAAAGTAAAATAAAGGTATTCATCTACAACTAAAATTAAAAAAAATTAATTAATTACGTTAGTTTCTATAAGCATTGTCTGTCCCCCAAATATAATATTAAATGATTTAGGAATGGTGGCACCTGCTTATAATTGTAGCTGCTTGGGCAGGCAGGAACATTGCAAGTTCAAGGCTAACCTCAGCAACTTAGTGAGACCCTACCTCAAAATAAAAAATTAAAGGGGCTGGAGATGTAGCTCAGTGGAAAAGCTCCCCTGAGTTCACTTCCAGTGTGTGTTTGTGTTTTGGGGGGGGGGGTTGCTAAATAAAAAAAGCAAGTGTGAAAGTTTGTAAGATTGTACACATTTTGATACCATTTATGTAAAATTAAAATTATTTACAGGTCCTTATATATGTGTATCTAAAGTACTGAAACATACTTGGGAAAGAGATACATTAGCCTTAGGATAGTGGTGTCTTTAGGGCATGAGGAAGAATGGAATGGATTTTTCATTGAGTCTATTCAGTAGTCCATCATTGTACAGGAGGAACATGTTCCAAGATCCCTAGTGGATGCCTGAAACCACAGGTAGTACTGAACCTTTATATGCTGTGTTTTCCCCCATATGCCCTGCAGTGTTGCCACATTGTACCAGAGTTAAACTGTCCTTCATGGTTAATGCCTAGGTACCTCCTTTGTATCACTACTCTTGCACCCTGGGGCCATTATGAAGTTAAATAAGGTCAATATTTGAATACAAGCACTTCAGAACTCAGTAGTCAATCTGATAACCTAGACTAGCTTTTAAGGCTTTTAAGTTACTAACCGTGGTAGTGTGTACAACCTGGCAATGATAGACAAATTGCTGATTCCCAGAAGAAACAGAATGAGATTTTATCATGTGAAGGTGGACAATTTTAAACTTAAGAATTGTTACTTCTGGAATTTTCAGGCTGCCAGGGGCCATGGACAAAGGCGGGGGATACCACTATATTTTAGTTTTTTGGATCAGAAGAAAATAAGATTATCTTAAAAGCCAATTTTATTTTGGGACTTGGGTCATTAGTGTGGGTCATTACATTTGGGAATAGTGTTTCTTTGGGAAAAGAAAAATTTGAATAGGTTCTTATGAAGTTTTGACCTTATAATATGAGATATACCTTTTTCTTGTATCCTCAAAGAAAACCTCATGCTGGGTTAAAATATGTAATTTACAGTATGTAAAAAATGTTTTCTAGGAATGGGATTGTGGCTCAATGGTAGAGCGCTTGCCTAGCATATGTGAAGCACTGGGTTCCATCATTAGCATCACATAAAAATAAATAAAAATATTGTGTCCATCTACAACTAAAAAAATACATAAAAAGTGTTTTCTGGGCTGGGGTTGTGGCTCAGCAGTAGAGCCCTTGCCTAGCGTGTGCGAGGCCCTGGGTTCGATCCTCAGCACCACATAAAAATAAATAAATAAATAAAACAAAGGTGTTGTGTCCAACTACAACTAAAAAATAAATAAAAAAAAGTTTTCTAATTTAAAAAAATTTTGAAATAAAAAAAATTAATTAAAATTGTTTTAAATCCCAGTGTAAGGAGAAAAGATGCTTTTATTTGTTTCATTGGTTAGATGTTTAAATAGTGTGAAATAAATTTATTAAATTATTTAAAAAATTTATTAATAATAATAAATGTTATTGAAACATTTGGAGTTGAGTGCTGTGGCACCCACCTGTAATCTCAGTGACTCAGGAGGCTGAGGCAGGAAGATTGGGTGTTCAAAGCCAGCCTCAGCAATTTAGTGAGGCCCTGAGCAGCTTAGTGAGACCCTGTCTCAAAATAAAAATTTAAAAGGGCTGAGGATGTACTCGGTGGTTAAGTAACCTTGGGTTCAATCCCTAGTACCAAAACAAAACAAAAACTATAACTTGGAAAATAATGAATTATATTAAGACTGTTCTTTTATTTCTACCTTTGATGCATAAATACTCGTCCAGATTTGGTTAAGTCTGGCAGTTAAGTCTGCAGTAAATTGCCTGCAATATTAGTCCAAAATGAAGATGTATGTATTACTAATATAGGCTATTTTTGATTGCTTTCTTTTCCCCTTAGGTGAGACAGGCGACCAATCAGATTGTGATGAATTGTGCTGATATTGACATTATTACAGCTTCATATGCACCAGAAGGAGATGAAGGTAAAAGCTGTTTTTCATTTTAATTTGGTGTGTGTGTGTGTGTGTGTGTGTGTGTGTGTACATGTGATACACACTTTCAGGTTAAGATGTCAATGTTTGTTACTTTAAAAATAGAAAAATCTGGGAGCTGTGGCGCATGTTTATTATCCCAGGTACTTGGGAGATTGAGGATTGCTGTTTTGAGGTCCACCTGGGTAGTGAGACCCTGTCTCAAAATAAAAAGGGCTGGGGATGTGGCTCAGTAGTAGAGCACCCATGGATTCAATCCCCAGTACCACACGTAGACATACACACATATACACTCAGAAAAGAAAAGAATATTTTATAGATTTATTTTTTGGGAAAAAAACAAAAACAAAAGATGTTTATGAGAAATATTTGAATAGTATAATTTCTTTTTTACATTTTTTATAACTTTATTTATTTATTTTTTGTGTGGTGCTGAGGATTGAACCCAGTGCCTTACATGTGCTAGGCAAGTGCTCTATCACAGAGCTACAACCCCAGCCCAGAATAGTATAATCTTATTGAGATACAGAAATGTCACAACTTAAATTCTGCTTTAAGCATTAACTTTTTTAAGACCATAAGAAAATCAGATTTTCGTAAGTGTAAAATCAGTATAACAATATGTATAGTAAAGCTGATGAGTTATTTTAAAAATTAAGTACTTTGAACATGGAAGTTTCATTAAAGGAGCTTAGTTTACTTGAGTTTTTCTACTCCTCCACAACTTTATTAAATTTTTAAGATAATGTCTTAACTTATAATTAAGAGAAAAATACTTGCTTTATGAGAACAAATTTGAAGGTTAGAAGGCTAGATGATAGGACTGGTTTTTCAGGAAAAGCATGTTAAAATGAAGAGTGGCATAGAGTATGAAAACTATTAATATCTTAAACATGAGAACTCATATCAATAAGGATATAATCAGTTTGAACCACAAATCTTATTCTCATGTAAGCTTCACTTTTTTTAAAAAAAATTTTAATATGTATTTTTTAGTTGTAACTGGACACAATATCTTTATTTATTTATTTTTATGTGGTGCTGAGGATCAAACCCAGGGCCTCACACTTGCTAGGCGAGCGCTCTACCGCTGAACCGCAATCCCAGCCCCAAGCTTCACTTTTCAAAGATGTTAAGTTTGGGCTGGGGTTGTGGCTCAGCGTTTCAGTGCTCACCTCGCACACGTGAGACCCTGGGTTTGATCCTTAGCACCACATAAAAATAAATAAATAAACAAAATAAAGATGTTGTGTCCATGTATAACTAAAAAAAAAATATTAAAAGAAAAAAAAGATGTCAAATTTGGGGCTGGAGTTGTGGCTCAGCGGTAGAGCACTCACCTAGCATATGCAAGGCCCTGGGTTCGATCCTCAGCACTTCATAAAAATAAATGAATAAAATAAAAGTATTGTGTCTAACTACAATTAAAAATAAATATTAAAAAAAAAAAAAAAGAGGGCTGGGGATGTGGCTCAGCAGTAGAGTGCTTGCCTAACCTGGGCAAGGCCCTGGGTTTGATCCTCAGCACCACATAAAAATAAATAAATAAATTAAAGATATGCAACTACAACTAAAAAGTAAATATTTAAAAAAATTTGAAAAGAAAAAGATGTCAAGTTTGATATAAGCTTATACAAGTACATTAATATTGGAGCTGAATTGCCTTTTACTTTTGACTTTACCTTGCCATTTCTTATCAGAATGGTTGATTGTTTACTCTGAGACTTCCTCTTAAGTCCTCTCATTTGATATAAAATAAGTTAAAAATTTGATCTTTCAATTTACATTTTGTATTGTTATTTCTTTTCTCCTTTACATTAATGCTGAAAAGAAGCATACAAGGTTTATTCTAAGACTTGGCAAAAAAAATTATCATTATTATTTTTGGTGGTACTAGGGATTGAACCAGGGCGGTTGTACCACTGAGCTACATTGTCAGCCATTTTTATTTTTATTTTGAGACAGGGTCTTGGTAAGTTGTCCAGGCTGGCCTGGAATTCACAATCCTCTTGATTTAGCCTACAGGCATAAGCCTTGCTCTGGCAACATTTATGTCATGTATTTTTCTTTCATTATCTTGTCCATACCAAGTTGAAGTAGTAGCAGTTAACTGTGAAGAAAAATGGAAGTACTTCATCCAGTTACATCAAGGCAAGCTTTCTTTGTTATAGGTAGAGAACATTGAAATTTAATATAGGGTTTTAAAATGGTGCCCAGAGATCCAGAAAATTAAATGTACATCCTCCAGCTGACATGGTTTGAACTTGATTTGTTTTTTATCTTCCTCTACTAAAAAGCCAGGAAAGAATTCAGAGGACAAAAAGTTTTGAGTGTGCATAACTGAATTAGCTGTGCTAAATTTATAATTATTCATTTCTTTTTTTTAAATATATGCATTTTAGTTGTAGTTGGATACAATACCTTCATTTTATTTTATTTTTTACATGGTGCAGAGGATTCAACCCAGCGCCTTGCTCGTGTTAGGCAAGCACTCTACTGTCAAGCCACAACCCCAGCCCCAGTGATTCATTTCTTTCTTTCTTTTTTTTTTTTTTTTTAACTTTTTTTTTTTTAAGTTGTAGACAATACCCTTACTTATTTATTTTTATGTGGTGCTGAGGATCAAACCCAGGGCCTTGCACGTGCTAGGCGAGCGCTCTACCGCTGAACCACAATCCCAGCCCAGTGATTCATTTCTTAGGGAAGCCGAGTTAATGTTCTATAAGTGACTCAAGAGAAATATACACATTTATAGAAAATGAAAGGATTTGGAGACAGATTCAAATAAAACATGAAATTTTTTTAAGTACATAAATTATTTTCCTTCAGAATTAGGGTACTTTTCTCATCTCTTCTCTTCTATAGCAACACGAAAAACCTGGAGTCATATGGAAACCCATTTAATTTTAGAGTATAAGAAAATGGGAAATGGTATTAATTTGGTATTTTAAAATTTGTCAGAAACAGGGTTAGATTTGGCCTTTTATACTACACACACACATACACACACAGAGATCTTAATTTTGCCCTTAAATATATTAGCAGTTAGTGATTTTTACCTTCTGGGGAAATATAATGTGTTGTTTCTTCAAAATTAGCAGTTATGATTTTTCAGTGCCAGCTCTTTCCCAAGCTGTATACTGATGACAGGGAAATAAATGAGTAAATAAGACATCATTATTTGATCCAACTTATCACACTTCTAGTACCCATTAATGCTTACAATTGGCCTTCTGCAAGATTGATTTAGATATTTGTAGCCACTAAATTTTGTTGCTTTAAGGTAAAATCAGAAAATTCTTTGAAGGCATAAAACTGTTGCTTCTTTGTGTGAGTTTTTAATGGGTGTAAAAAGGCCATCTTGTGATATATGCAGTAATCCTGAAAGACCTATTGGCATGTGTCTCTTTAAACTAAGGCACTGTCTTTTAAATATAATTAATTAAAAAAACCTATTTGAGATCCTACTTTGTAATATTTAAAAAATGAGAAATCAGTAAGAAAAACGGCTGAAAACTGTTTTTTTACTGTTCTGCACTTCAAGGGTTGGTGAAATCACTAGCATTTAAGCCAGTACAAGGAATGTACCTCCCTACACAGTGCAGGGATTAGTATTGCCATCAGCTTCTGCAAGAGAAATACGAAACTCTTGAGTGCCTGAACTCAGGTCTAACAGGTAAAGAGTTTTTTAACTTATCATTATAGATGGCTTGAGTGTAACTACATAGAAAATTATCACTTGAAAGTTTTATACCAATTTTTCCCTTATACTCTGTCAGGTATATGTTTGTAGAATTAGCTGTATAAGAAAACATTTTCCATTTGTGACATAATATTTCATATAAAATTCTAATATATAGTTTCAAATCTGCTAGCATCACTTTGGTTTATCTATATAAAGCATGCAAATTTTAACATTTTTCTCAAAATGTGATTGCATATTTGTATGCATGTGAGTGTATGCATTTGTTTAATGGAATGAAGTAGCTTATAAATATTGCCAAATAGTAATAATTTCAGAGCAGAAGTGTTATATTAATAATAAAAAGGAATGGTTCTTCACATTAAAAAAAAATTTTTTAGTTGTAGGTGGACACAATGCCTTTATTTTTATATATTTATTTTTATGTGGTGCTGAGGATCAAACCCAATGCCTCACCTGTGCTAGGCAAGTACTCTACCACTGAGCCACAACCCCAAACCCAGTTTTTCACATTTGATCATATCTTTATCCAATTCTTAGTAATATCTATCCTATCATAAAATTATATGTAGACAACTAGTAACATTAATGAGCCATTATCTATTTGCTTTTGACTTATTTAGTGTCATTCTGAAAAGACATGCAACCCTCAAAGCAGAAAGATTGAAAGAAAAGGAAATATAAATTTTAATACAAATATATTAAATATATATTATAGAATTTCATAAAGAAATTTTAAATGAAAGGACTCTTAAGTATAACTTCAGTTCTAAAAGATACAATATAGATTAGAACCAAAGTTCTTGTGGGGACAAATCAATAACAAGAATGAGTGAATTGGTTGGTTTAGGAAAATGAGTGACAGGACAGAGGCTGAACCAAAGAAAGAATGTTTCATATACATATATTCAAATTACAAAAAGAACTTTCATGGCCAAATAAAACATTTTTGTGAGCCATTTTGAGTTCTGCTGAAATGGCTCTGCTGAAGAGATATTCCAGGGAAGTGGTGTAATTTGCATCTTCTTTGTATCTTGAACCTAAAGACAAAATTTAACATAGCTGCCTCATTGAACAGAGGAAAAACCCTTATGAGAGTCTTATAGGCTTTTTTATTATTTAATTTTTTGTTCTTTTTATTTTTACTTTTTAATTTTTAGATTCTCATAGGCTTTTAATGAAAACATATAATATGCCATATTATGGTGAAATATGTTAAATTGAGTTTGTTGTGTGTACTCCATTGATACATGCGGTGTTGTTTTGGGGGGTGGGGGGAGGGTACCTGGGATTGAACTCAGGGGCACTTGACCCCTGAGCCACATCCCCAGCCCTATTTTGTATTTTATTTAGAAACAGGGTTTCACTGAGTTGCTTAGCACCTCATTGTTGCTGAGCCTGGCTTTGAACTCAAGATACTCCTATCAGCCTCCTGAGCAACTGGGAATACAGGTGTGAGCCATTTCAAAGGGCTCTCCCACATAACTATATCTCCAACCCATAAATACTCTTAAAAAGATTCAGAATCTAACACAATCTTTTTTTTTTTTGGAAAGCTTTTAGAAGTTTTTTATTTTTATTTTTTTTGTCGCTGTAGATGGACAGCATGCCTTTATTTTATTTGTTTCATTTTTATGTGGTGCTAAGGATTGAACCCAGTGCCTCTTGCATGATAGGCAAGTGCTCTGCCTCTGAGCTACAGCCCCATCTCCTAGAAGTTTTTTTTTTTGTTTGTTTATAACTTTATTATTATTATTTTTTTTTGTTGTTGTAGATGGACAGAATGCCTTTATTTTGTTTATTTTTATGTGGTGCTGAGGATTGAATCCAGTGCCTCACATGTGCTAGGCAAACACTCTGCTACTGAGTTTATTTAAAAAATAAAGTTATACAGCTCCAGCCCTATAACTTTATTTTTTTAATTTACTTTTATGTGGTGCTGAGGATGGTACCCAGTGCCTCATAGGTGCCAGGAAAGCGCTGAGCCACAACCCCAGCCTTGTTGTTGTTGTTTTGGTGCTGGAGTTCAAACCCAGTGTTCTAGGCAAATGTTCCACTACTGAGGTACACCCCATGCCATTTTTAGAGGCCTTATTTCTGAGATCTTACTTTTATTAATTAGTGAACACTTTTTGTCTCTAGTTTATTCACTATTCCTTAGTGTATGATAAAGTTTTGGAAATTTGAGTGTAAAGTCTTTGCTGTTGTTCTACTGAAGAATTTATGCACAAGCCACTCACCATTTCAGGCTACACTGAGGAACCAAATATTTTCCAAATTCTTTGATAACTTTCAGGGCATCCTGTTTTTTTTAATTCAGTTGTTTTATTTTTAGATAACAAACTTAATTCCTATATACTCACAACCTTTCCTACTGTCCTGCATCAGAGTGGTATATTTCTAAACAACAAATAACCCTATGTTGAAATGTCATTATCACCTGAAGTCCACAGTTTATCTTGTAGTTTATTCTTGGTGTTGTACAATCTAGGGTTTGTGTATGTGTATGTACGTGTGTGATAACAGGTATCCACCGTTATGGTATCATACAGAATAGTTTCACTGGCCTAAAAATCCTCTGCCCTGCTGGATGTTGCTGCATACATCTCTAATCCCAGACATTGGGAGGTTGAGGCAGGCAGGTTACAAGTTCTAGGCCAGCCTCAGCAAGTTGGCAAGACATTGTCTTGAAAGAAAGAAAGAACCCATTGTCTTGGGGTTGTAGCTTAGGGCCCCTGGGTTCAGTTCCCAGTACCACAACAAAACAAAAATTCTTCTGCCCTGCCTGTTTATCATTCTCCCATCCCCTCCCTTAGCAACCACTGATCTTATTACTGTGGTCATAGTTTTTGCCTTTTCTAAAAAATCATGTAGTTGGAATCATGTAGTATATAGCCTTTCAGATTGGCTTCTTTCAATTTACTAATATGCATTGAAGTTTTATTTTATCCATGTCTTTTCACAGCTTAATAGTTATTTCATTTTAGTGCTGAATAATATTCCATTTTCTGGATGTACCAGTTTATCCATTTACCTACAAGGACATCTTGATTGCTTCTAAGTTTTGGCAAGTATGAATAAAGCTGCTACAAATATCCATGTGTAGGTTTTTGTTTGGTCTTAAGTTTTTATCCATTTGGATAAATACCAAGGAGTAAGATTTCTGGATCATATGGTAGGAGTATGTTTAGTTTTGTAAGAAACTGCCTTGCTGTCATCTGAAGTGGCTTTACTATTTTGTATTCTGACCAGCAGTGAAAGAGAGTTTCTATTGCTCTACATCCTTAATAGCATTTGGTGGTGTTAGTGTTGTGGATTTTGTCATTCCAGTAGGTGTATATTGGTATCTAATTATTGTTTTAATTTGCATTTCTCTGGTAACATAAGATATGGAGCATCTTTTCATAGGCTTATTTGCCATCTCCTAGGTCTTCTTTGTGAGGTGTCTATCTGGATACTTACCTTCCCCTGCTCTCTCTCTCTTTTTTTTTTTTTCCTCTTTTTGAAATCCTGGGAATTGAACCCAGGGATGCTCTACCATGAACTACATCCCTGTCTCTTTTTTAAATTTTATTTTGAGACAACGTTTCACTAAGTTGCTGAAGTTGGCCTCTAACTTGTGATCTTCTTTCCTCAGCCTACAGAGTAGCTGGAATTATAAGCATGTGCCACTGTACCTGCTTCCCTATTTATTTGAGACAGAGTCTTGCTTTGTTTCCCAGGCTGACCTTAAACTCATGATCTTCCTGCCTCAGCCTCCTGAGGAGCTAAAATTATAGGCATATGTTACTATGCCCCGGTAGAAGTTTTTAATTTTGATGAAGTCTAGCTTATCAGTTATTCTTTCATAGATAATCATTTGGTGATATATTTAAGTCATCACCAGCAATTACAAGTTAGTCTGGGCAATTTATTGAGACCCTGTTTCAAAATAAAAGGGACTGGGGGTATATAGTTCAGTGGTAGAGCACTCCTTAATTTAGTTAGCTCACTAGTAGAGTGCTGGCTAGTTGGCTAGTATGTGCAAGGTCCTAGTTCAGTCCTCATCCCAAAAAAGCCATTACTATACTCAAAGTCTCCTAGAATTTCTACTTTTTTTTTGTCTTCTCTGAGTTTTTAATATTTTATGGTTTATATTTAAGTCTTTGAGATAATTTTTGTGAAGTGTGTAAGGTCTGTGTCTAAATTTTTTTTTTTTTTTCCCGCATGTAGATGTCCAGTTGTTCTTGCATGATACTTGTTGAAGGGACTGGCTTTTTGCCATCATATTGCCTTTGCTCCTTGTCAAAGATTGTTTGACTGTATTTATGTGGTTCTATTTCTGGGCTCTCTGGTCAGATTTATTTGTCTATTCTTTCACTAATACCACACCATCTTCATTTCTGTAGCTTTATAATAGGTCTTAAAGTTGGGTGGTTCAGTCCTCTGACTGTATTCTTTTCTTCTTCAATATTGTGATTTTTCTGGGTCTTTTTGCCTTTCCATGTAAATTTTAGAGTCATTTTGTCCAAATCTGTAAAATAATTTGCTGGAATTTTGGTTAAGTGCATTAAATTTATCCATCATATTTGGAAGAAATGATATTTAATGATATTGAGTCTTTTGTCTGCAAATGTGGACTGTTTCTCCATTTATTTAGATGTTTGATTTCTTTCGCCAGAGGCTTGAACTTTTCTTTCTTTCTTTTTTTGTGGGTGGTTAATCAGGGATTGAACTCGGGCATTTGACCAGCCCCATTTTGTATTTTATTTGCATGCCAGGCAAGGGCTATGCCAACAGAGCTACATCCCCAGCTGTTCTCTTTTTCTTTTCTTTTCTTTCTTTCTCTTTTTTTTTTTATGGTGCTGGGGATCGAACTTGGGGTCTTGTGCATGCTAGGCAAGCACTCTACCAACTGAGCTATATCCCCAGCCTGTTTTCATTTTTTTTTTTTTTTTTTTTTTTTTAGGGAGAATTTTTTAATATTTATTTTTTAGTATTTGGCAGACACAACATCTTTGTTTGTATGTGGTGCTGAGGATCGAACCCGGGCCGCACGCATGCCAGGTGAGCGCGCTACCGCTTGAGCCACATCCCAGCCCCCTGTTTTCATTTTTGAAGAATAATTTTTCTGGCTATAGCTTTTATAAAGTTTGCAGTTATTTTCTTGCAGCCCATAAAGCTTTTCCATTGTTTTCTGGCTTCCATCATTTGTATTCGGAAAGAACTAAGTTGTGCAGTTGCTTCTTGACTTGATGATGGTATAACATTCTGATGAACACATCATAAGTTGAAAATATTTTGAATCAAAAATGCATTTAACATACTTAACCTACCAAACACCATCATAGCCTACCAACCCAGTACTCTTAGAGTGGGGATTGTTGGCCCTTGTGATTGAGTGGCTGACTTGAGCTACTGTTCACTGTGGCTACCTAGCTTCTGCAGAGAGTATTATATGGCATATTGCTAGCCCAGAAAATGGCCAATATTCAAAATTCTATATTTTCTACTGAACGCTTATGCTTTCACATGGTTTTGTCATGAAATCCTAAGTTGAACTGTTGTAAGTTGTCATTATTCTTATTGTTCTTTGGAAAGTGTGAGGTCTTTTCTGTAGGTATCCTAACCCCAGCTTTGATATGTACTTAATGTACAGTAAACTGCACTTATTTGAAGTGTAGTTTGATGAGTTCCCTGCCCCCTTGGTACTGGGTGCTTTACCACTAAGCTACATCCCTAGCCCATTTTTAAAAAATATTTATTTTTTAGTTTTAGGTGGACACAATATGTTTATTTTATTTTTATGTGGTGTTGAGGATCGAACCCAGTGCCCCACCCATGCCAGGCGAGCGCGCTACCGCTACCGTTACCGTTTGAGCCACATCCCCAGCCCCCATTTTGTTTTTTATTTTGAGACAGAGTTTTGCTAAGTTGCTTAGGTCCTCAATAAGTTGTTGAAGCTGGCCTCAAACTTGTTATTCTCCTGCCTTAGCCTCCTGAGCCTCTGGAGGCGTGTGCTACCACACTGGGCTCATGAGTTTTGACATGAAACTATCTGCACAATTAAAATGATGAAGATAGCTGGGTGCAGGGCTGGGGTTGTGGCTCAGCGGTAGAGCGCTTACCTAGCATGTGTGAGGCGCTGGGTTTGATCCTCAGCACCACATGAAAATAAATAAATAAAATAAAGGTACTGTGTCCAACTACAACTTAAAACAAAACAAAACAAAACAAAACAAGATAGCTGGGTGCATGGCATACACCTGTAATCCCAGCTCTCAGAAGTCTGAGGCAGGAGGATTGCTTGAGACAAACTCAGTACGGTAGTGAGATCCTGTATAAACAATTAGTGATTTGCTTTTTGACATTCTAAATGAATTTGAATTTTATATGGGTGGAATTATGCTGCTATACTCCTTGTTTTTTGTTTTGACTTTAGTCAGCATAAAATTAACTTTGGCTATGTGAGTATCAGTGTTCTTAAAAGGTCAGTTTTATTATTCAGATATGGTGAAGTCAACAAATCAGGAAATAACTGCTATTGAAAAGATAATCAATTGCTTATAATTTTCAAGAGGTAAATAAAGGCATGCCATACCTGCAGAGCTCCATGGGGAATCACCAAAGTTGATCAGGAGATAGAAGGAGCAGAAGGAAAATATGGGCAGTCACCATTCCACTTTTTTTTTTTTTAATTTGCTCTATGTACTTTAGTTAAGTAGAATTATATTGTGTGTGTGTGTGACACACACACACAATATAATTCTATTTAAATGAAGTACACACACACACACACACATTTTTTTTGGTACTGGGTATTGAACCCAGGGGTAATTTACTGCTGAGCTACCTCTCCAGCTCTTTTTTATTATTTATTTTGAGATAGTGCCTTGCTAAATTGTCTAGGTTGTCCTTAAACTTTTGGTCCTCCTGCTTCAGCGTCCTGAATTGCTGGGATTATAGGTGTGTGCTACCCACACATGATCAGTATGTTTTTTTGTGAATGACTTATTTCAATTAACATAATGTCCTCAACATTCAGCTATGTTATAGCATTCTATAACATCAATTGCCTTTCTTTTGAAAGGCCAGTGGGTCACAAGTTTGGGACCACTCTGGGTAATTTATCTAGAGCCTGTTTCAAAATGAAATAAATTAGAAAGGGCCACAGATGCAGCTTAGTGGTAGAGCACTTACCTAGCATGATTGAGGCCCTGGGTTCAATACCTAGTACAACCACCAAAAACTCTGTGTGTGTGTGTGTGTGTGTGTGCGCGCGTGCGTGCGCGTGCACGCACACAGGCATGTTTTTATCCATTCATCTATGAGTAGGCACATGGCTTGCTTGCCTCCACCTTCGGCTACTCTTAGCCCGTACTATGAAAATGGATACACGCATACCTCTTTAAGACCCTAATTTTAGTTCTTTTGGGCATATTCTGAAGTAGAATTTCTAGATTTTTTTTTTATTTTTTATTTTTTTGTGTACCAGGGATTAAACCCAGCGGTGCTTAACCACTGAGCCACGTTCCCACTAATATTTTCTTTAGAGACAGGGTCTGAATTGCCTAGGGCCTTGCTAAGTTGCTGAGACTGGTTTTGAATTTGCAATCCTCCTGCCTCAGTCTCCTGAGCCATTGCGATTACATGTGTGCGTCGCTGTGCCAGGCGAATTCTGGATCTTATAGTAAATCTATTTTTAAGTTTTTGAGAAAATATAATGTTTTCTCTAGTGGCTGCATCATTTTAGAGTCTCATCAACTGTATACAAAGGTTCTAATTTCTTCGCATCTTCACCAGTACTTGTTATTCTCTCTCTCTTTTTTATTAGTGACCATCTTAATGGGTGTATCATTGTTTTTTGTTGTTGTTGTTTGTTTGTTTGTTTTGGTACCAGGGATTGAACTCAGGATCACTTGACTCCTGAGCCACATCCCCAGCCTTTTTATGTATTTCATTCAGAGACAGGGTCTCACTGAGTTGCTTAGCCTTTGCTAAGGCTGGCTTTGAATTCTCAATCCTCCTGTCTCAGCCTCTTGAGCTGCTGGGATTACAGGTGTGTGCCACCACGCCTGGCATCACTGTGGTTTTGGTCAGTATTTCTGTAATTCTTAGTGAGATATTGAACATCTTTTCATGTGCTTGCTGTTCATTTGTAAATCCTTTTTGAAGAAATGTCTGTTCAAATCCTTTGCTCATTTTTAAAATCAGGGTTTTTTTTTTTTTTTCTTATTGAGGTTGTATATGTTCTTTATATATTCTGGATTTTAATTCCTTGTCAGATGTATGATTCGCAAATATTTTCTTCCATTATGCCATTTCTGTTGACTCTGTCCTTTGATGCACAGAGGTTTTTAAGATTGATTAGGTCTAATTTGTCTTTTTTTCTTTTGTTGTATGTGCTTTTGGTGTCATAGTTAAGAAATACCAACTCTGATGTTCTAAAACTTTTCTCTTACAGTTTCTTCTAAGTATTGTTCTCATTAATCTGCTGAAGGTTCTTTTGCTCAGTTTGGATAGAAATCACAAATAGGTAAAGTGCAGCTCCCTTACTGTTAGCAGCTCTGAGCTTTGAATACCAGTGACTTTCGGCTCCTAGTATTAGCAGTCCTCATCAGCATTCTCCTGACAACCAGAACTTGCTGGAACTCTTCCAGCAGCTGCAGCTAGCCGTTTCTGGTAGCTATCCATGGCTACCTACTGTTCTCCTCTTGTTGTGTCCCGCACAGCGAGGGAACAGTTAACCAGATGAAGGTTGGGAGCAAGCTGAGAAAATAAATGTCTGAAGTAATAATGAGAAATAAAAGACACAAAAAATAGTTTACAGCGGGATGGGGGGTGGATTAGACGTAATCCCTAACAAAGAGAAAAAGCCCACCAACCTTTATTTATAAGGAAGCACATCAAATGGATTTATTGTGAGAAAAGTTTTTTTTTTTTTTTTTTAAGATAAACAAGAACTGAGAAGCTGTGGGGAAAATGGATTGATCAGAGTCTTATCACTTGCACAGTATCTTCTCTTCCTCTAGGCAGCTGGTGCCTCAAGGCTATTGAGGATGCCCATATTTCTTTGACCCCAGGGCAGCAGGCATCAGAATTCAAAGCTATAGAACTCATAAATTCCATGCCAGGCATGGAATCTGCCCCATTAACAGTGGCCACCTGCAAATTGGTGTGTCTTTCAGCACCATTACAGGGAAAGATTCTCAGAAGCAGCAGTCTGCTGTTCAAGGCTATCGAGTTAGAAAAGTAATGATTTATTTGCTGCTCCCGACAGTTCTTCTGCTGCTAGCTGCCCTCAGTGTGACCATCCCTTGCTGCTGGCCTCTTTCAGTGCCAGCAGCCTCAGGGTTATCAGCTGAACCTGCTCTACTTGAGATAGAAATCATGAATAGGCAAAATTTAACCATCCCAAAGAGGCGTTATTTGGATTTATGTTACAGCATTAGGGGAAGCAGTACCCAGACTGTTCGAATAAGCAAATGTGGAAGCCTGCTTATATAGATCAAAAGGCGGCCTGGGTCCTTGCATATGCAGTGTCTTGCCGGCTAACCACAGATTTTCTACCTGGTCATGGGTAAGAAGGGGCTTCTCACAGATGGGGCAACTGAAGTGGCTGCAGAGGGCTTGAGTTATTTAGAGAAGCTGTGGGACAGAGTTATCTGGGATTGACATGCCACTGAAATTTGCGACAGCCAAAGCAAAATGTCTTCCAGTGGCCATGACTAAGGGGTGTCTGATGTAGTCTTGGCTGACCACGAAATATTTTGGGGGCAACCATGGTTGTCAAAGAGAGAAGAACAAAAAGTAACTCTTGGAGAGCATTGGGCCCTTCTCTTCTCACATTATAATTTTAGGTCTTACATTTAGATCTTTGATTCATTTTGAGTTAATGGTATAAAGTAATGATCCAGACTTCATTCTTTGTATAGATATCCAGTTTTCCCAGCATCATTTCCTGCCACATTTTTATTGGGATTCATCTAGAGGATCCTATTTTATTTTGTTGCCCATTGATTTAGCTGTTTTGATTCAACTTGTCTTTTTCTGCTGACGTGCCAAGGTTTATTTGATTGAATACTAGATACTGAATTAGGAAAAATAGGTGCTCAAAATACAATGGTGGTATCATCTTCTGGAGAAGATTTTTTTGTTTGCTTCATCTTTGTTCATCTTAAGGTTAATACTACTGATGGATCATCTTTTTTTACTATCAGGACTTGCAAGGGTGTTTTTGAAGTTTAATCTCATTCCATGAGTGGATTACCTTTCTTCTTGTTCATTCTTATTATGAGAATATTATTTTTCAGATTTTAAGTCCAAAGCAGAAGCGTGGTTTATCAAAGCTCCCATTCTTTTAGTTTTTAATATTTATTTGTATGCGGTACTGAGAATCAAATCCAATGCCTCACACATGCTAAGCAAGCACTCTACCACTGAGTTGTAACCCTAGCCTAAAGCTCCCATTCTTAATTGGTCCTGGATTCTGACTTTTGGCTGTGAGGCCTAGCAGACTCAGCAAATGACTCCAGAGCAGAAGTGACCTAGAGTGCAAAGCTTCCGTTCTGGAAACCCATACTCTTCTTCATCTTGACTTCCTAGTCTTGTAGTCCTTTACTACTTTTAAGAAGAAATCCCTCCTCCATGGAACATTTTTATTTCTGCAGGGGAGTCAGGTAAAGGAGAATGAGAATTTGTTTAAATTATGCTCCATTCTTACTTTAAATAAAGTTAATCATTTTACAGATGAAAATCTAGAATTGAGTAGTAATGTCATACCATTTAATCAATGGCAAAATTGGGTCTAGACTCCAGATATTTGCATTACTTTAGTGTTTGTACTGCTGATGAGTGTTTATAACTAAATACTCAGTAATCATTTATTAAGAATAGGAATACCCTGGAAGGAATTTCTTTGTTGGACGAGATTTATATTTGCCATATTTACATTCTTTTTATACTTTTTAGATAGCTCAATGGGATAGTATCATCCTATGTTACATAAATAATGGGTCAATTTAGAAATAGAGAATTGTCAGATAGGTTTGGCTTGAACTTTAATTATGCATATGTCTGAATGGTTCTTATGCCTGAGGATGAGAAAGAAGTCCTTTTGCATCCTTGTAAAGTAAGATGTATCTCTGAGCTCTTGATTTTATTTTCTCTTTAGTCTCCTTTGGAATTTCTCCAGAATGATGTTTTTTTTTTCCCCCCAATGCAACACATATGAGGGTTTATGAAGAAGTATTATGTTCCCAGTAGCAGTGGCTATTGTAATCCTTTGTTGACCGTGCACTTTCTTTTTCATTGAATCATGAATTGCTTTTTAAAATGAATAATATGATAGGAGGTTTGTCATCTGGATTAAAAAAAAAAACATTATGTTTGATTCAGTACTGAAATATATAGGCACATGTGGGATATATAGAAATTTGTAGATTATGTTACCTTTATTATGTTATTTTATTTATTTACTGCAGTGGCTTAGAAGAAGACAGTCTTTTTAAATTTACTTTTAAAAATTGTATTTATTTAGTTATTTACTTTTAAAAGAGAGAGAGAGAATTTTTTAATATTTATTTTTTAGTTTTTGGTGGACACAACATCTTTGTTTGTATGTGGTGCTGAGGATCGAACCTGGGCCACACGCATGCCAGGCGAGCGCGCTGCCGCTTGAGCCACATCATCAGCCCTAAAAATTGTATTTATTTTTAAGTTAACCAATATATATCTATTATGTACAACATTGTGTTTTTAAATATATTTGTATATATGTGGAGAGAGGTAAATCTACTGATTTAACAAATATATTAATTAGCTCACATAGTTATTATTTTTGTAATGAGATCATCTATCTAGTATCTTTGTATTTTTCAAGAATATAATATATTGTCATTAATTATAGTCATCATACTGTACAAAGAGCTCTTAAATTTATTCTAAAGGAAGACATTTAAATTTGTAATTTTTTTTTTGGATGTGTGTGTGTGAGATATTGGGAATTGAACCCAGCACCTTATGCATGCTTGGCAAGCAGTTTATACTGTGCTATATCCCCAGCCCTCTTTAAAAAAAAATTTTTTTTTTTTTGAGGCAGTTTCTAAGTTGACCAGGCTGGCCTTGAACTTGGTGTCCTCTTGCCTCAGCCTCCATAGTAGCTGGAATTATGGGAGCACACCATCACACCCAGCTAGAAAGGAAATTTTGAAGTGCAGTTGAATTGGCATTTCTGATATTAGAATTTTTTGGTTGTATATCTATTGTCTTGTTATAATGGCAGGGCAAAATCTACTAGAGATTTGTCTGCACAAGGCTAGCATAAGCAGTAACAATTTTGACTGGCTTTTTTTTTTTTTTTTTTTCTATTTCAGTGATTTTCTTTTTTCTTTTTCTTTTTTTTTTTCAGTACTGGTGATTGAAACCAAAGGCACTCTACCCCTGAGCTACATCCCCAGCTCTATTTTTGCTTTATTTTTTTCTTTTTACTGAGTCTGTCCTTGAATTTGTCATTCTCCTGTCTCAGTCTTCTGAGTAGTTGGGATTACAGGCGTGTGCCATTATGCCTGGTTCTTTTTATTCTTTTTTAAAAGATAGCCTCCTAGCCAGGTGTGGTGGCGCACACCTTTTATTCCATTGGTTTTGGGAGGCTGAGACAGGAGGATCATGAATTCAAAGCCAATCTCAGCAAAAGTGAGGCGCTAAGCAACTCAGTGTGTGTCTCTAAATAAAATACAAAATAGGGCTGGGGATGTGGCTCAGAGGTCAAGTGCCCCTGAGTTCAATGCCCAGTATCAAAAAAAAAGGTAGCCTCCTGAGTATACCATCTCATCTCAATCATCCTTTCCCATGATGCAGTTTCATCATAAAGCCAGCCACAGTGGTGTACACTATAATCCTAGCAGCTCAGAAGGCTGAGGCAGGAGGATCACAAATTCAAAGCCAGCCTCAGCAGTTTAGCAAGGCCCTAAGTGATTTAGCAAGATACTGCCTGAAAATACAAAATAAAGAGGGTTGGGGATGTGGCTCAGTGGTTAAGCGTTTCTATGTTCAATTGCTGGTGGAAAAAAAATAAATTAATGCAGGAAGACTTTTTTGATGCAGTATGTTATATGTTTGTAGAAGGCTAACACTGAAAAGTTAAATGGGGTGAGGAACCAGAGAGAGTGTCCTAAATTTAAAATCTATTTTGTCTGTTAAATTTTACTAAGAAAGCAGCTATTTTAGTGAATTACAAACTTCCTTTTTAATGTACATGTAGCATTTTAGGAGAAACTGTTCTGTGCTCTGCATATCTTGGAAGTTGTTATAAATCAGTACATAAAAGGCTTTCTTATTTTTTATGGTTAAATGGTATTTGGTGGAATAAATTTATCATAATTCATCAAGCTAGTCCTCTATTGATGATCATTTAAATGGAATTCCATATTACAATGAACAACCTTGTATATATCTCACATCATTTTGTACATGCAGGAAGGTATATGTAGGATAAATTCCTGGGAGAACAAATGCTGAGTCAGAGACTATGTGTATACACACTCACACATACACACACGTATACACACACATACACACATATCTTTATTTTGTATTAAGAATTTTTTCAAATATATGTGTGTGCATATATCTGTATATATAAGGCTGGCATAAACAGTAACAATTTTGATTGACTTTTTTTCTGTTTCAATAAATATATATGAAAATATGTATTTTATAATTATGATTTTTTTTTTTTTAAAGTACAGGGGAACTTAGGTTGCTTTACCACAGAGTTCTATTTTTTTATTTTTTTTAAGATGGAGGGGTGGGTCCTCTCTAAGTTGTTAAGGCTGGCCTCAAGCCTGTGATCCTTTTACCTTAGCCTCCCCAGTTGCTGGGATTACAGGCCTATGCCACTAGACCTGGCTTGTATTTTGTAATTGTGGTTGATATTCAAATTGCACTTCAGAGAGATTCGACTAATATTCACCAATTTGTTAAGGAAACACCCTCATCAGCAGTATATCTGAGATTTTTTTTATCCTTTTTTTTAATCTGATAGGTTAAAAATTGGTTATCTTGCAGTGTCTTTATTTTGAATTTCTTTATTAGTATTACGAATTTTTCATATTTTCATGTTTGTATATATACACAAACATATACATACACATGTACACGTGCAATGAAAATATTCATTTGTATGTGTTTGTGAATTCATATATATTGGAATTTTTTCATTGCTGGGGATTAAACGCAAGGCCTTGAGCATGCTAGCCAGGGGATCTCCCACCAAGCTACACCTCCAACCCCCTTTTCATATATTTTAAATACAGTTTATATTTCCCTTTTTATTTTTTTTTTTGTAGTTGTAGATGGACAGAATGCCTTTATTTTATTTGTTTATTTTTATGTGGTGCTGAGTATTGAACCCAGTGCCTCACATATGCTAGGCAAGTGCTCTACCACTCAGCCCCAGCCCCAGCCCCAGCCCTATATTTCCCTTTTTTAAATAAAACTTTTATTTGCATTTATTTTATTCATAAAACCATAATCAATTCTTGTGCCATAAGGTTTTGTTTCTTCAGGGATATATTTCATGCAAATTATCTTCTGGTTTAGGAATAATTGATCCATCCTTCCTTCTTTCCTTCCTTTCTTTTTGGGGGTGTGCGGTACTGGAGATTGAACCCAGGGGCACTTAACTACTGAGCCACATCCAACAGAGCTCAGTTGAGGCTGGCCTTGAATTTGGATCATCCTGTCTCAGCCTTCTGTATCACTGCGAGTAACAGGCATGTGGCACCATGCTTGGCCTTTTTCCTTTTCACTGAGGATCATTTCAGTATGGCAGGGGGAACTCATGTATTGGTTAATCCAACCATGAGCTCTGTAAGTACAGCCATGCATCCTGGGTGCTTTGTTCACCTACAAATATTCAGTGACCACATAATCTATAATCTAAACCCTTAAATTCTGAGTTGTTTTTTTTTTTTTTTTTTTAAGAGAGAGAGAGAGAGAGAATTTTTTAATATTTACTTTTTAGTTATCGGCGGACACAACATCTTTGTTTGTATGTGGTGCTGAGGATCGAACCCCGGCCGCACACATGCCAGGCGAGCGCGCTACCGCTTGAGCCACATCTCCAGCCCCAAATTCTGAGTTATTATTCTCTGCATTTTTAAGCTTGTGCAACAGAAATTCATTACTCCTTTTAAGCCACCAATCCTGTGTCCAGCCCCACTGTTTGGCCTGGGCACACTTTCCAACTCCTCCATTGTAACACCCGAATAGCACACATTGCTTTTTTTTTTTTCTGGGGGCTACTGAAGATTGAACTCAGGGATATTCAACTATTCAGCCACATCCCCAGTCCTATTTTGTATTTTATTTAGAGACAGGGTTAGGGTTAGGGCCTCACTAAGTTGCTGAGGCTAGTTTTGACCTGACAATCCTCCTGCCTCAGGCTCCTGCGCTGCTGGGATTAAAGGTATGTGCCACTGCACCCAGCACTCACACATTGCTTTTTTTTTTTTTTTTTTTTAATTTGTTGTTTTTGTTGTTAATGAATCTTTATTTTTATTTATTTGTATGTGGTGCTGAAAGTCAAACCTAGTGCCTCACACATGCTAGATAAGCGTTCTACCACTGAGCCACAACCCCAGCCCTCAAACATTACTTTTTAAGGTGACATCCTCCAGACACTCTGTGTTTTTTTGGGTATGCATACCCTTGATGGCAGTTTCATGGATGTTCTTAGTGTGAACACAAAGATTTGAACCTCTTTAACTGAGTTTTATTTTTTGTGGTTCCAGTGATTGAACCCAAGGCCTGTGTATTCTAGGGTAAGCACTCTACATTGAGCTATACCCCTAGCCCCTGAACTTATTGATTTGCATGATTTTGTGGAGGTTTCTGGGTCAAGAGAGTAGCAAACCATTTCAAAAGGTATGTACTACTGCACCCAGCATTTTTCATTTTTATGAATACCAGTAGTATTTACCAATAGTGTTTAAATTTGAGCCAATTGTGGTAGCCCATATCTGTAATCCCAGAGGCTCAGGAGGCTAAGACAGGAAGATCACAAGTTCAAGGCCAGCCTCCGTAGTTTAGTGAGGCCTTAAGCAACTTAGTGAGATTCTGTCTTAAAATAAAAAATAAAAAGGATCGGGGATGTAGCTCAGTGGTAAATTGCCCCTGGGTCAAATCCCCAGTACCCTAAATAAATAAATAAATTTGAGATGGCACTAAAGTATCTAGAAATATTCTGTGCTAATTCTGTTAATGAAAGAGACCAGAGAATCAGTGAGACTTATAGGAAGGAAACTCCTCATTTTTTATTCCTTATAGTACTGATTGAATAAAAATGATTAAATAAAGATATTCCAAGTTCATAAGGGCACATGGACATACTTAAGTAGTTTTTCTAAAGAAAATTTTGCTATCTAAATACTATTTAATAAGGAAAGCAGGAGTTACCTTAAAATTACTGATTGTATTATTTATGGATAATACGCATTGATTCTAACAATAACAGTAGGGTCCCTCATGGTGCTGTGTGTTTGCCAAAGAAAAGGCCTGTTTTGTCAAAAGGGGAGAACCAGAATTACTATATTAAGTGAAAAGCAGGAAAAGTCAGCAGAGATGGTGATAATTAGGAGTTAAATAGATGGGCTCATAGAGGAGGCCACGGAAGATGAAGTTTGTTTCGTAAGGACCTTTTTTCCCTTTGCAGTGCTGAGACTCCAACCAAGGACATTTTACCACAGAAGAGGGAAGTGTTCTGCCATTAAGCTATATCCCTGCCCTGAGCAGGGATATTTAAAGGAAACACACTGGACTAAATATTAGCATATCTGCACAAATGTTGAGCAGAAAATTAACTTTGTATTTTGGAAGAATTCACATGAGGGAGGCTCTGAAATTTTGGCACAAACTAAAGTAATACTATACAAGTGTTTGCCTTCTTTTAGTTATAAAGTATTGTTGCTCCTTGAGGACTGTTACCCTTCAAGACTGACTGATTATATAAATGAGGTGAGTCACTGTACCCTCTTTGTTCTGTAAGAACAATCATGATTTTTAAACTATGGGTGGCCCAAAACCTAAAGACCTAGGCAAGAGCATCTTCTTCTTATTAAACCATTCTTGGAAGACCCAGAATAGGATCACATATTCATTAGCAGACTGGCTATAAAAATTTGATTAGGATCTCAAAATGAATATCTTTAAAAAGTAATTTTAAACATTTGAAAACTTTCTTAGTTAATATATGCCACATGATGCCAAATTCAGAATGTGAAAACAGCATAGATTATACAACCCTCCCAACCCCCTTCATGGTGATAATTATCTTTTATCACATATCCTTCCTCAGAGTTTCTGTGCCTTTATAGATGTCATGTATGAGAAAGTTTGTGCTCACAAATGATAGCATATCGTATACATAGTTTTGAATTTTTTTTCTTATAGTTAAAATTGTATCTTAATTTTAAGTAATTATCTTTAAGTAATTATCTTAATTCTTAAAATAAGACATTAAAAATCCAGTTTATGAGCCCATCTTATTAAATGAAAACTCTAGGTCTATATTGTTGTAAGTAAACTTTTAGTTAAAGTGAGTGTATTGTAATTGGTTTTTGAGTGTAAGCTCTTTCTTGTCATATAGTTTTATGTAAGTTAGGGTTATATTTAAATTCTATTTCTGGGGCTGAGATTATAGCTCAATGGTAGAGTGCCTTCTTAGCATATGTGAGGTCCTGGGTTAATCCCCAGCACTACCCCCTTCAAAAAAAAATTTTTTTACTTCTTATTAATAATCAATATACTACTATACTTCTAATTAATAGACTACTAACATAGACACTCATGCATTCTGTATCCAAATATTTTATATGTGCATAGATGTTTTTAAATCTTTTTTTTTTTTTAGTTGTAGATGGACATAATACCTTTATTTATTTATTTTTATGTGGTGCTGAGGATTGTACCCAGTGGCTCATACGTGCTGGGCAAGTGTACTACCACTGAGCTACAACCCCAGCCCTGTGCATAGATTTTAAAATGCCAATTGTATTTAAAATATTTTTTTTCTGAAATGTAGCAACACTCACATAATAAATTATTTCAATAAGAGCCTTTATTTAGGCACTGGGGTTGTGGCTCAGTGGTAAAGTGCTCATCTAGCATGGTTCAATCTTCAGCACCACATATAAAATAAATAAAATAAAGGTATTGTGTCCTTTACTACAACTAAGAAATAAATGGATTTTTCTTAAAAAGAGCCTTTATTTATACATATATAACCAATTAGTTATAATTAAATTAATAATGAATTGTCAGGTATATTATGATCTTCTTGAAAAGGAGTTTTTTGTTGTTGTTGTTGTTGTTACTGGCAATTGAACACAGGGATGCTTTACTATAGCTAGATCCCCAGCTCTTTTTTTTTTTTAAGAGAGAGAATTTTTAATATTTATTTTTTAGTTTTTTGGCAGACACAACATCTTTGTTTGTATGTGGTGCTGAGGATCGAACCCCTGGCCGCACGCATGCCAGGCTAGCTTGCTACTGCTTGAGCCCCAGCCCCAGCCCCAGCCCCAGCCCCAGCTCTTTTTATTTTTTATTTTGAGACAGGTTCTGGGCTGTTCCCCAGGATGGCCTTGAACTTGGAATCCTCTTGCCTCAGTGCGGGGGGGGGGGGGGGGGGGGGGGGGGGGGGGGGGGGGCGTTGCTAATATTATAGGCCTGTCCCACAGTGCCTGACCTCCTTTTGAGTTTTTATGGAGCCTTCATTACATATCTAATAGACTAGGTGGGGAAATTCAGCATGGCCTATCTCTTCAGATTCTTCAGAACCCCTTCTGAAATGGGGGTCTTATCCTCTATCAACTAAGATAAGTCAGAGAGAGGTGGAGAAGATTTAACGGTCATGAGGGGGTTATGACGTAGGAATCACAAACAAAACCCCCCAAGTAGATATAATATTACAATAGGCAACAGCAAATATATAATGTAAAATAGTGGTGAATGCTAAAAATAGTTCACCAGAAGATATAGAGTAAGGATTTTTTTTTTTTTTTTTGCGGGGTCGGGTACTGGGGATTAAACCCAGGCATGCTTAACCACTGAGCCACATCTTCTGCCCTTTTAAATTTTTTTAATTTTTAAATTTTTTTTTATTTTGAGGCAATCTTGCTAAGTTGCTTAGGCTGGCCTTGAACTTGGGATCCTATAGCCTCACTGGGATAATAGACATGTGTCACCATGTCCTTCCAGAGTAAGGGTTCTTATGGTTCTGGAATGAATAGATAGCTCAAGAAGTGAATTGAGCAGAGGCCTAAAAGGTTTAGATAGCTGGAAAAAGAACTGTCCAAGCCGAGTAGTTGAGACTATAGATGCACACCATTGTGCTTGGCTTCTTTTTATTGAAAACTTTGAATTGCATGGATAGAGCACATTTTATTCATCAATTGCCAGATATTTGGATAACAAAAGCCCACTTTGGAACTATCATAAGTAATACTACTATGACATTTGTGTACACATTTTTGTGTGGACATCTTTTCATTTTTCTGGGGTATATGCAGGAGTGGGACTGCTGAATCAAATGTTAACTCTATATTTAACTTTTGAGGAACTCTAGGCTGTTTACCAAAGTGACTACACCATTTTACATTTCTACCAGCAATGTATGAGGGCTCCAATTTCTCTGCCTCCCCCTAACACTTATTATTATCTATCATTTTGATTGTAGTTTTTTAAGTGGGTGTGAAGTGGTGTCTCGTTGTGGTTTTAACTTGCATTTGCCCGGTGGTTAATGATTCTAAGGATCTTTTCACATGCTTATTAAGGCCACCTCTTTGAGTGACTTTTCTTTTGGAATGGGGATGGATGTCTGTGTTTGGAACTTGGCCTACATGTTTTTGTTTTGTTTTGTTTTTAAATGAGTCAACTAAGCATCTTAAAGTAGCAGCCAAATAAGTAGTCTCTTCTCACTCTTGGTAGAAGGTAAATTAAAGACTTGATTTAATCTACATGTGTGTTTTTATCTTTTTATTTCTGTAAAATGTAACAACAAAGATTTTTTTACATGTGGATATGATTTATATGTAGTTTGAATTGTTATCAATTGGCCAGAGGTTAGGGGGGGGACTCTCATTGATATTAGCTTTTTTTTTTTTTTTTTTGGTATTGAACCCAGGGGTGCTTTATCACTGAGCTACATCCCCAGCCCTTTTTATTTTTATTTTTGAGATAGGGTCTTGTTAAGTTGCTTAGAGCTTTGTTGAATTTCTGAGGCTGGTCTCAAACTTGCAGTCCTCCTTCCTCAACCTCCCAAATTGCTGGGATTACAGGTGTGTGCCACCATACCTGGCTTTACTGATATATCTTTAAGGCCAAAATTTTGTCGATTTAGTAAATCCTTCAGATGCTCATCAGTAAGACTACAACATCAGTCACAAAGGATTAGAAATGAAACATTTCTTGAAATTTCGTAGAAAGCTATCACATTTATAATGGCAGTGTTTCTCTTAACATCACCAAAGTTTTGCGAATTATGAAAAATGTATAATTTTTTTAGGAACATATTTAACTTCAGTCATATAATCTAAAATATGTTAATTTGAAATGACATTCTTGTTTTACTAAATTAAAAATATCTCATTTTAAAGCCCGATGCGGTCACACACACTTGTAATCCTGGCCACTTGAAAGGCTGAGGCAGGAAGATTGTAAATTCAAGGCTAGCCTGGGCAACTTAGCAAGACCCTGTCTAAAATAAAAAATGAAAAGGGATGGGGTATGTAGCTCAGTGGTACAGTGCCTCAGGTTCAATTTCTAGTACTGTTCCCCCCACCCAAAAAAAATTGCTTTAGTAGAGATTTTGTTCTCAAAAATGTTATTGCTGCAGTCTAGATTTGGTCTTGTCCATCCAAATTTGTAAAGTAATTTTTTTTTTCCTTTCCAGAAATACACGCTACAGGATTTAACTATCAGAATGAAGATGAAAAAGTTACCTTGTCTTTTCCTAGTACTCTCCAAACAGGTAAGAGACATGACTTTTGTAAAGTCCCATGATAAATGGTGGCATTTTAGTTATTCCAAAGAAATTTATTGTGTACTGTTTTATCTTTTATTGTTGTTAGCAGATTAAGTTTTAAGAATGATTTTTTTTTTTTTAAATAAAAAAGGTTCATTGTAATTCAGGGGGCACCAAGGTTTTTTTCTCTCTCAAGAAACAAGACTAAGGCTCTTTCTACTCTAGAATGCATTTTTAAAAAATATTTATTTTTTAGTTATAGGTGGACACAGTGTCTTTATGTAGTGCTGAGGATCGAACCTAGTGCCTTACATGTGCTAGGCAAGCACTCTACCTCTGAGCCACAATCCCAGCCCTAGAATGCATTGTTTTTTAGCTTCAGCTTTTTAAAAATACACTTACCTAGATCCATCTTATACTAATTGATTCAAACCTCTAGTTTTATACTCCACATGTAATTCAGATGTACAACCAGCACATTGTGTTGGGCGTGCAAGGAAAGATTTGTTAAAATGTTATTATTAAAACACAAAGAAAATGAAAGACTTTCTGAACCTAATATAGTGGAAGAAATTATGTACAAATCAATTAGCAAAGCACTAAGAATTCAATAAATGAACAAATGAAAAAGAACAGATAATTCATAGAGAAGAAAATGAAAATGACTATTAAATAGTTGAAAAAATATTTAGTTTCTTATTAATGAGAAATATCAAAACAGTGTTGTTTCCAAATTAGTTTTTGCCTGTTATATGAACTGAAGAAAATATTCCCGATGATATAGTTGCTTTGATATTCCTGGTAGGAGTATAAATTCATGTAATTGTTTTGAAAAATAAATTGTCATTGTATATCAGGAACCTAGCATTTCTGCTAATAAGTCTGTATTCTTAGTCAGGCACAGTGGTTCACACCTGAAATCCCAGCTGAGGGATTACAGAAGGCTGAGGCAGGAGAATGGAAAGTTTAAGCTCTATTGGGGCAACTTTGTGAGATCTTATCTACAAATTTAAAAAGGCCTGGGATGTTGCACAGTGGTTAAACACTTGCTTAGCATGCAGAAGGCTCTGGGTTTAATCTGCACATACCCCTCTCCCCCAAATGTATTCTTAGGAAAAAAATTATAATAATAAAATACTTTATGCTTAGAAGTATCTTATTGTATGTGGTGGTAAAATAAAAAATAGAATTAATAGGGCTGGGTTGTAGTTCAGTGATAGAGCACTTGCCTAGCATGTGTGAGGCACAGAATTTGATTCTCAGCACAAGAAAGAAAGAAAGAGAGAGAGAGAGAGAGAGAGAAAGGTTTATCAACTAAAACATTTTTAAAAAATAAAATAAATAAAAGGTCCATCGACAACTAAAATATTTAAAAAATTAAAAATATTGAATTAATGAATTTATCTACAACTAAAGAAATGATTAATCATGACATATCAATATAGTAAAATATATTTAATAGTGAAGATCTGCAAATTTATTTATTTGTTTATTTTTGCATTACTGATCAAACTCAGTGGCATTTTACCACTGAACTACATATCCATCCTTTTTTATTTTTTTTGACAAAGTCTCAATAAGATGCCTAGGCTGGCCTCAAAATTTTAATTTTCCTGCCTCAGCCTCCTGAGTAAATAGCTTACAGGCAGGTACTACTACACCCAGATTATGAATTCTTAATAACACTGTAAAGTGCTTATTGTAAGGCAAAATTGAAAAGCAGAATATAAAATTACATATTCAGATTGATGAATAATTTGTCTAAAATAGTACGAATAAAATGCTGTCTTGTTTATCTCTGGGTGTTGGCATAAATGATTTTTACTTTTATTTATACCTGTTTTCTGGTTCCCAGAATTTTCTTTCTTTCTTTTTTTCTTTTTTTCCGTGTGTGTTTGTGTGTGTGTGTGTGTGTGTGTATACTACTGGGGATTGAACCTGGGGCACATGCTGGGCTGGTGCTCTACCACTGAGCTGCATCTCCAGCCCAGGTTTTTAAAAATTTTATATTGAGGGGCTGGGGATTTGGCTCAAGCGGTAGCGCGCTTGCCTGGCATGCGTGCGGCCCGGGTTCGATCCTCAGCACCACATACAAAGAAAGATGTTGTGTCCGCCGAAAAACTAAAAATAAATATTAAAATTCTCTCTCTCTCTTAAAAAAAAGATAGCATAGATTTAAAAAAAAATTTATGTTGAAAATCTATTGCCTTAATATGAATACTTTTTGGAAAAAATTTAAATTGGAGTAGTTTTCTTTTGTTTTAGTACTTTTGGAGGCCTTTTTGTTTATGATTATTAACAAAATAAATGTTTTGCCATGAAATATATTAAGAGATATTGGAAAATATACAGTAATATGAAAATTGAGATTCCCTGTCTTTCACCCCTTTCACTTCCATTGTTTTTGGTGAATCCTTCCAGAAATATATTATGTGTATATAAACACATGTATACATTTGAACCTACAAATAAGATCATACATCTCAGTGGCTTGTCTTGTTAATATTTCTTGCTTACACATGACTTATGAGGACTGCTGATGATCTGTAGCCTTGTTACCAACTTTACAGGGCTCCATTTGGCTTACAAGTTTTCTCTTTTACAAGTCACTTAGGATCTTTAGTGACTAACCACTATCTGTAGCATACTATTTTTTACACATGGCAGAGGGCAAATAGGTGGACCACAAAAAGTTAGTTTTTTCATGGGTATTATATGTTTGATGTTCACTCACATTTTATTGGCCAAAGCAAGTAGCATGACCAAACCCAGTCTCTGGGGCAATAATTACCGAACATGTGGGGAAAGCTTCTAACATGAAATAAATGAAAGAGCACAAAGCAAAACAATAATAACATAAGAAATTAGAAAGAGGGACTGGGGCTGTGGCTCAGGGGTTGCGCACTTGCTTAGCACATGTGAAGCACTGGGTTCAAATCTCAGCACCACATATAAATAAATAAAATAAAGGTCTATCAACAACTAAAAAATTACCAAAAAAAAAAGAAATTAGAAAGAAACAAAAGCAAAGAAATATTATAGTAACATAAGA
Organism: Marmota flaviventris; assembly: GCF_047511675.1. Taxonomy (NCBI): domain Eukaryota; kingdom Metazoa; phylum Chordata; class Mammalia; order Rodentia; family Sciuridae; genus Marmota; species Marmota flaviventris. The sequence goes on along the minus strand of NC_092514.1, from coordinate 54,594,903 downwards.
AATTAGAAGAAACAAAGACAAATTATAAGGAGAAAAAAGAACCTCAAACTAATTAATATCCTTAAGAGAATTAAGAGGAAGACAATACATTCATCAAATAAGGATGACAAAAGGCCATCCAACAGGAAGAATTAGAGTAAGAAACTTTTGGAAAGTATAATATGATTAAAACAAAACAGGTAGAAGTTTTGGAAAATGAAATTAAGGAATCTTCCAAACAGGAGGAAAACCAAAGAAATGGAAAACAGAGAAGTTGAAGGTTTGAGAACCAATTCAACAGGACCAACATCCACCTTAAAAAAAAGAGAGAGAGAGAGAGAACAGAGAAAATGGGAAGAATTTATTAAAGACATAAAATTTTAAACATTTTATTTGAATTGATGAGGCAGGAGCCTTCAGTTTGCAGAGGTATACCATTGGGAGAGATTAACTCATGAAGTGTAAAAAGTTCCAGACCAAAGCAAATTTTAGAACTTTTATAATAAAGTGATGCTCTCATAGATTTTGTATTTCAGATGGGACAGAAGAAAGAAAGGCTGTTATATTATTTTCAAATTTCAGGAATCAGAGCAGTGGTGCATGTCTGCAGTCTCAGCTACTCTGGAGGCTGAGGCAGGAGAATTCCAAATTCAGTCAGCCTAAACAACTCAGTGAGACCCTGTCTGAAAATTTTTAAAAAGGGATATAACTCAATGGTAGGGTGCTTCTCTAACATGTTCAACACTTAATACTTCAAAGAAAAAAGAAAGAAAAGGGAAGAAATTTCAGAAATCAGAATAGCACTAGGCTTTCATCAGGAATGTAGACTATAGTGAAGCCATTGCTTCAGAATACTAAATGAATCTGAATTTCAACTTAGAGGTCTGTGCTTAGCCAAATTATGAATTTGTGTGAGAGTAAAAAAGAATTTTTTTTTCAGAATTGCAAACTGATAGAAAATTTCATTCTTTGTAAGAGATGTGATGGGGATGGTTTAGCTAAGACTTCATTTTCTACGTTAAGGAGAAAATAATGTTTAAGATTGAAAAACTGAAGAAACAATTATATCTTCTAAAAGTATTTAGAAATCACAGGAGTTGAAATTGTTCACTTCTGGGGGCAGGATATGGGGAGTATTGGGTAGGGCTTGCAACTTATAAGACTCAGTATTATATGAGTTTTAAACTATGAATGATTACTTTGATAAAAATAAAAAAAATTAAGTTTAAATCTTTATTTCTTTTCTGTGAAAAGAAATCAGTAGCAAAAGTGAAACAAAACAATCCTTTTCTATAATTGGAAAATTTTCTGAATAATTAATGAGTCAAAGACGACTTGTTATGATAATTAGGAAAAGCTGGGCTTTGGTGGCGTGTATATACCTGTAGATCCAGCTATTCAGGATTCTGGGGGTGGAAGGATCATTTGAGCCCAGGAGTTCAAGACAAACTTGACCCTGTTTCCAAAAAAGAAAATCAGAAAATATTTAGAACTGAATAAAGAAATTGCCACATATTAAAACATGAGGGGGCTGGGGATGTGGCTCAAATGGGCTGGGGATGTGGCTCAAGCAGTAACGCACTTGCCTGGGATGCGCGGGGTGCTGGTTTGGATCCTCAGCACCACATAACGAAGATGTTGTGTCCATCGAAAACTGAAAAATAAATATTAAAAAATTCTCTCTCTCTCTCTCTTTAAAAAATAAATAAATAAAACATGAGGGATGTAGGTAAGACATTACACAAAAAACAATATTTAGTTAAGGAGCAAGACTGAAAATTAATTAGCTAAATACCAAAGCTTGGGCTGGGGCCGTAGTTTGGTGCCAGAGCAGTTGTATACCATTTATTAGGCACTAGGTTCAAGCCTTAGCACCACATTAAAAATAAACAAATAAAGGCATTCTGTCCATCTACAATACCAAAAAATTTAAATAAATAAATAAATCCCAAAGCTAGACAAAAAAGAGTACATAACTTCAAGAAAGTAGAAGATAAAAATAAAGATTAAAGAGCAGAAATTAATGAAGTAAAAAGAAGAAGGCAGGAGAAAATATTTTGAAACACTGATTTTAAAAATAGTCTGAGCTGCTGTGGTGGCACTCTCCTGTAATTCCAGCAACTCGAGGCTGAGGCAGGAGGTTTGAAAGTTTAAAGCCAGACTCAGCAATTTAGTGAGGCCTAAGCAATCCCCTGTTTCAAAGTAAAAAACAAAAAGCTCTTTTGGCTCAGTAGTTAAGTGCCCTTGGACTCAATCCCCAGAATACACCCCCCCCCCCAAAAAAAAAAGTCTGAGCCAAGTGCAATAGTGCTCACCTGTAATTCCAGTGACCTGGGAGACTGTGGTAGGAGTATTGCAAGTTCAAGGCCAGCCTCAGCAATTTAGTAAGACCCTGTCCCAAAATAAATAAATAAAAAATAAGAAGGCTTAGGGATGTATCTCAGTGCTAAAGAGCCTTAGTGCCAAAAAAGTCTGAGAAAATATATAAATCTAGCAAGCATAGGAAACAAAAAGTGTCACATGGGCCTGGTGTAGTGGCACAGCCTATAATCTCACTTACTCAGGAGGCTGAGACAGGATGATTCAAGTTCTCAGCAATCTGGTGAGATCATATCTTGAAGCAAGAAATAAAAAAGACAGGGGACATAGCACAGTGGTAGAGTGCCCCTGGGATGGATGGATGGATGGATAAATGGATAGGCAGACCAACCATACTTACCAAAAGAAATCAGAATATATTGGCTGAATTCATGGGACAAAAGTAAGAACTCTTAACATGGTAGATTTGTATTATACACGCAGATATATATTGAGTGTTTAATCTATTCCAGATAATATTGTAAGTGCATCAGAAATATTAACTTGGGACTGAGGATGTTGCTCAGTGGTAGTATGCTTACCTAACATGTATGAGGCTCTGAGTTCAATCCCCTGCACTGCCAACATAAAGAAACAAAGGAATGAAAAATTAGCTAGGCAACCTAGTATTCATGCTGATAATCCCAGGATCTCTTGAGCTCAGAAATATGAGGCCAGTCTGAACAACATAGTAAAACCCTTTTGAGAGAGTGTCTTATTATCTCCATAGATAAAGAAAACTAAGATACAAAAATGTTTAATTAACTTAAATAACTTGTCTAGGGTCACACAACTGGTGAGTGGAGGTGAGATTTAAACCCGAGCAGTTTAAATCAGAAGACTGTACTTCTAATCACAACATTATGTTTGCTTGCTTGCTTATCTATCTATCTATCTACCTACTTATTTTATAGTTTTGGTACTAGGGATTGAATCCAAGGATACTTAACCACTGAGCCATATCCCTAGCCTTTTATTTTGGGACAAGGCCTCACTAAGTTGCCCAGGGCCTCACTAAGTTGCTGAGGCTGGCTTTGAACTTGGAATCTTTCTGCCTCTGCCTCCAGTTGCTGGGATTATAGGTGTATATGTACCCAGCTTGTTTTTTATTTTTTAATTAAATATTTTTAAAACATTATACATGTACATATTTGAAATTCAAATGCTGTATAGTGAAATTTTGTTTGCCATTCTATCTAGTCGTCTTAGCTCAACTCAAAAACAGTTAGTTTCTTCTGTGTCCTTATAAGACTATACCATGTTTTTGTGACATTTATGTACATAATTTTTAAGAACAAAGAATGTTGTATGGGGCTGGGGATGTGGCTCAAGCGGTAGCGCGCTCTCCTGGCATGCGTGCGGCCCGGGTTCGATCCTCAGCACCACATACAAACAAAGATGTTGTATCCGCTGAAAACTACAAAATAAATATTAAAAAAAAAAAAAAAAAGAATGTTGTATGTTTAAGAACACAGAATTACATACTACTGTCATAGGTAATAGTCTGTACCTTTTTTTCCCCTTTATGTGTGTGTGTTTCCCTTTAAATATGAGGTCATATATATATGAGGTTTTTTTTTTAAATCAGCATTAGTAAGACCTGTGTCTTTCTTGATAAGGACACAGCTAACATGCTACATGGCAAAGCCATTTCAAATAATAGAAAAAAGTCGAGGAAGGTTATGACCATAAATATTTTATAATTTAGCTTTTTATTTATTTTTTATTCTGGAGAGTGAATCCAGGGTGCTTTACCAACGAGCTACATCCCTTTTGCTTTACCAAAGAGTAAACATTAAATATATGATATTAGTAACTTTTGTGCTTGACATAATCAAATTTAACTCTGATATTGGCACTGTTCTAGAATGGTGGTTAAGCTACCTTAACCATTTTATTTATTTTTTATTTTGACACAGGATATTGCTAAATTGCTTACCCTGGCCTTGAACTTGTGATTGATCCTTTTACAAGATTACAGGCATGTGTTACTATTCCTGACAACATAGTTCTTGAGATTTTTAGTAATGTAACAATTTTTAGTTAATATAATAAAGAAATAAATAACCAGTACAAATGTTAGAATAGGAAACTCTGCAGGTATGACTATATTTAATTATCGAATATCTATATCAATATCTACTGGAAAATCATTGGCTTTTACATTTTACAAAATTATTTGGGTCAAAGTTATCCAGTTATTGTTTGCTGTAATTCTCTCTCTTTTTCTCTCTTTATTGTGGTACTGGGGATTGCACCCTGGGGTACTCCACTAAGCAACTTTCCCAGTCCTTTTTGTTTTTTATTTTGAGACAAGGTCTTGCTGGCCTTGAACTTGTGAACTCCTGTCTCAGGTTCCCAAGTCACTGGGATCATAGGCATGTGCCTCTGCACCCAGTCACTGTTTACTTTAAGAATGAAATTCTGACTGTATAAATATTTACAATTATTATGTGTCAATTAAATAGAGAAAACTAAAGTTCTTGTTTTTTCAGATTTTAACACATTGCAGAAGTGGCCTATCTGATAATGGAGTAAACATTGAATATATGATATTATAACTTTTATAAATATATGATATTATAACTTTTGTGCTTAACATCATCAAATTTAACTTTGATATTGGCACTATTCTGGAATGGTGGTTAACCACTGTAAGGTCTCACAACCTCAGAAGCGGTGGTTAAGGAAGGTTATGACCATAAATACTTTATAATACCACCTGTAGAGTGGTATTTATGTGGAGAAGCACTATTAGGTCTTGTCATTTTAAAGAGGGTAGATCTTGGGCTGAGGTTGTGGCTCAGGGGTAGAGCACTTGCCTAGCATGTGTGAGACACTGGGTTCAATTCTCAGCACCACATATAAATAAATAAAGTCTATTGACAAAAAAAAAAAAATTGAAAAAAAAAAAAGAGTGTAGGTCTTAGCATTTAACATTTGGTGGATGTTTCTGTTTTTTTAGTTGTTTAATTTATAAGTAAGCTTATTATGTTTTAAAAGGTTTACTACACAAATGGATACATTGGGTATTGAAATAAGATCTCTAATTTGAAAAGCAATGTAAATTATGTCTGTGAATAGGTATGAATTAGAGTAACTGGCAGTTACTTTATGGTATAAATATGGTGTAAATTTGATAAGTGAAATTTGTCAAGAAGTACTTTTTCTCCAACTTACCATAAGTTTCTACTTTATTAATAGTATGTATTTTGTAATTAGTATTTAAAATGTGACACTAATTACATTTATTAATGATTTTAAAAAACTTTAACTTGTGTTTTGTTTGAATTTCAGGTAATAACTTTCCAATACTTTGTATTTTGTTTAGTATGCCACTTTTTGGAAGTGGCCACTGTCAATATCTTGTTATGGTTTGATGGCCTTGGAGATTTAAAACCGAGTAAAAGTGTAAGCAGCCTTTCTTATTTAGTTATGAGTTTTAAATCCACTTTTGTTCCAAGTAGGGAAAGTTTAAAGTAGATTTACCATGAATTATGAGTTACATTAAAAACAGCTGACTTAGCAAGAACAGACTGGCCAGTTCCACTAATGGAATTATAACATAAAATTCCTGAAACAAGTCCCATTTAAAATAGTGGGTTTTACTAGTCCATTAGATCTTCCTTGCCCAACTTTATTAATGTGACTATACGTATCATTTTTTTTTTTTAAGATGTCGATGGACCTTTATTTATTTATTTAAATGTGGTGCTGAGAATCAAACATTCTAGGCAAGCGCTCTACCCCTGAGCCAACAACCCCAGCCAAACATACCTGCTTTTTTAAAAATAAAAACTTAAGTGAATTCCTAAAGAAAATAGAATATAATAATTTTCCCCCTCAAAATTCCATATTATTTATTAATTCTTTAGTATTAATCACTAAAAATTATTATAGATTCTCTGTTCATATTTATTGTCCCAGTAATCTGTAATTCTGAAGAAAAAGCATTCATTCAGGGAGTATAGGTTAGTATGGGATTGCCTGCTTATCATGCCTTAAGCCCTGGGTTCGTCAACAATAACAAAACAACAACAAAAGTATTCATTGTCCCCTCAGATGTTCACAGATGTCTGATTTAAAAAAAAAAAATAACCATCACAGATGGTCTGTTCAATTAAACTTCAGTTGAGGAGTTATGATTTTCCAACATGATTACTTTAAGATGTGGCACTTGTCCTTGGTGATGGTTTGCTACAGAGGTCTGAAATTTTCATTTAAGTTACTTTCAAACTAGTTTGAGGCACATAAGAAAGCTTTGTTTTTGTGTAGAAACAGTTTGTAATTTGTCATTCGCTTATTTTGTAAACTTGCAATTCTCATGATTTTGGACTTTTGCAAAAAAGCAGATTCAGTTTTAGAAGATGAAGATTTGACTTTAATATCATCCAAAATAATATGTCAAGAGAAAGAAAGTCAAAAACATTTTGACCAATGTCAACATTGCTCTACAACATTCTAAAATAACAGTATGAAACACTAGAATATACAAGTTTTGTATGATTGGCTAATTTCTTTATAGTTATACCATATCTTTGATTTGTTAGACTGTCATGCTCTGGACCTTGTTAAAAATAGGCTTTAAAAAGATCAATTACAAATTCAACTTTTTTTTTTTTTTTTTTTAGAGAGAGCGAGAGAGTGAGGGGGGTTAGAGAGACGGAGGGGGAGAGAAAGAGAGAGAGAGAAGTTTAATATTTATTTTTTTTAGTTATCGGCGGACACAACATCTTTGTTTTTTTGTATGTGGTGCTGAGGATCGAACCCGGGCCGCACGCATGCCAGGCGAGCGCGCTACCGCTTGAGCCACATCCCCAGCCCACAAATTCAACATTTTTGAGGGTTTTTTGGTAGCTTGATTTATAAATGGGATTATTGTTTTGCCATGCATGTACATTTGGCAGATGACCACTAGATAATATTTTTTGTTGTTGTTTTAAAGAAAGTCATACACTGAAGTTGGTTTTGCTCTATACAACAGTAGAATTCATATTTAGTATTTTGTATTTGTTCATTTTAATAATTTGTTAATTAATTTAATTTTTTTTTAATATCATTGTTCACCTGACTGAGGTAACTGAGTTTGTTTTGTTCCTTTTTTGCTGATTAAGTCATTGGTCTTCTCTGTGTACAATAGTATGCAATCAGTATTCCATTTGGATTGAACAGATAGCACTAGTCTTTAATGATGGAGTAATTGGCTACATTTTTCTTCTTGTGCATGAAGTTTTCTTAAAAGAGCAATCCATACAGAATAATCGACAGAGAGCATGAATTTTAGGTTAAAACATTTTATCTCACTCTTGCTGCTTACTAATTATTATGACCTTCAGCAAGCTATATAACTTTTCAGTCTCAGTTTCCTCATCTGAAAAAATGGGGACAATACCTATTTCCAAATTTATAATTATAAATATTTGAAAAACTCTATGAACAGTATTGTATGTCAGGCATTTAATAATAAATGTTTCCTTTCCTGTTCCCATCTTCATGTACTCGTAATTTGAGACTTAGGTTAAAAATGTTAAAGAACTTTGAGCCAGGCAAGGTGGCTCACGCTTGTAATCCTAGTGATTCAGGAGGCTAAGGCAGGAGGATCACAAGCTCCAGATCAGCCTGAGAATTTAGCAAGACCTGTCTCTCAATCAAAAATAAAAGGGAATGGGGAAAGGGGGTGTAGTGTAGTGGTAAAGGACCCTGGGTTCAATCTCCAGTACCAGAAGAAAAAAAAATAAAGAACTTTCTGAGCATTTACCTAAACTAGATTTGAAAAGTTATTTTAGGATTAGTTTGCCATTTACTTCAGACTGTTCTCTCCAGTGCAGGAGTGTTTGAGAAAGGAAAGAATGATTTGAACATTGTAAATAGCTAACGGAATATAGTATCTTGAGCACATATTTTTGATAATTGTACTTAACATATCCATAAAAGTGGTTTTTATTTATCTTTAATCACAGGTACAGGAACCTTAAAGATAGATTTTGTTGGAGAGCTGAATGACAAAATGAAAGGTTTCTATAGAAGTAAATATACTACCCCTTCTGGAGAGGTGCGCTATGCTGCTGTAACACAGTTTGAGGTATGTGTTATTCTTCTCTAACATTATGATTTTTAACCATGTTACAAAACTTGATTCTATTTGGGATAATTATTTGAGACTAGATGCCTTTGAACATAATTATAGAATATTTTATATTCAGCCATTGTTTCTATCTTCAAAATGGAGAGAATTAAGTGTGTGTGTTGGGAATGATTATATATAGGTGTATACACATACACACATACATTCAGGGAAAGAAGTTTCAATACCTGCCAGAACTGTTGTGTCCTCCCCACCCCGTATTGGGGATAAAAGCCAGGGATCCTCTACCACTGAGCTACATCCCCCCTGTATCCCAATTTATTTTCCCCCTGAGACAAGATCTCACTAAATTGCATAAGACTGGCCTCAAAATTGTGATCTTCCTGCCCATCACCCTTATGAATCTCTAGGATCACAGTCATGTGCTACCATGCCTCGTTTAATTGCTTTTATACTATGTGCCTTTCTTAATTGCCTTTCTCAATTTTATATTTGATAACTATGGGTTTTCCTACTACATTATTAGCTATTTTGTGGCATTCCTTTGCTGCTACCACTGCTTCCTTTGTGTGTGTGTGTGTGTGTGTGTGTGTGTGTGTGTTGCTGGGGAATGAACTGAGGGCCTTGCACATGCTTGGCAAGTATTCTACCACTAAGCTACAGCCTAACCCTTTTTTTCAATTTGAGATGGGGTCTCATTACATTGCCCAGGCTGGTCTCAAACTTGGTAGTCCTGTCTCAGCCGCCTGGGTAGGTGTATGTCACCATACCTGGCTATTTTGCTCCTTTGACATTTCCTTTGTTTATCTTACTTACGGTATTTGTGCTTTCTTTCAAGTGTAAGTTATATAAATTGTTTCAAATCTGCTAATGGTATTTTTATGTGTTAAATCTAATTAAATTTATTTCTGTAAATTTCAATATGAATTAATGATAGAATTGATGATGTCCATTTTCCAAATTCTTTGTTTATCCTTGGACTGTTTGTTTTGTGTAACCTGAAATTTTAGGTGCAGTTTAGTGCAACTTATTTTACCTGGTATATATTCTCTTTCAAGAATTTTAAACCTTCTGGATTTTTTTGTTTGTTTGTTTTTGGTACTGGGGATGGAACCTAGAGGCACTTAACCACTGAGCCACATCCCCAGCCCTTTTGTGTATTTTATTCAGAGACAGGGTCTTACTGAGTTGCTTGGGGCCTTGCTGGGTTGCTGAGGCTGGCTTTGAACTTGCAATCCTCATGTCTTAGCCTCACAAGCCACTGGGATTACAGGCGTGCTCCAGTGCGCCTGGTTCCTTCTGTTTTTTTTTTTTTGTTTGTTTAATTTTTAGTTGTAGGTGGACATAATACCTTTATTTTTCTTATTTATTTTTATGTGGTGCTGAGGATCGAACCCAGTGCCTCATGCATGCTAGGCAAGTGCTCTACCACTGAGCCACACCCCCAGCCCTCCTTCTGTTATTTTAATATAACATTTGCCACTACTGTTTAGGCTTAATTCTGTCTGAATGATTCTAAAGCCTTTTTGTAATCCTTTGAACACTTCATCCTGGAATGTATCCAAAACAATTTTCCTTCCTTCCTTCCTTCCTTCCTTCCTTCCATGTGTTAAATCTAATTAATCTTATTTCTGTAAATTTCAATATGAATTAATGATAGAATTGATGATGTTCATTTTCCAACTTCTTTGTTTATCCTTCTTTGTCCTTCCTTCCTTCCTTCCTTCCTTCCTTCCTTCCATCAGGGATTGAACCCAGGGTCACTTAATCACAGAGCCACTTCTCTAGCCCTTTTTTATTTTTTGAGACAGGTCTCACTTAGTTCCTTAGGGCTTGCTAAATTTCTGAAGCTGGCTTTGAACTTGGAATTCTCCTTCCTCGGCCTTCTGAGCTGCTGGGATTACAGGCGTGTGCCACCTTGCCTGGCCTCCAATTTTTTTTTTTTTTTTTTTTAAAGAGGATGTATGTGTGGTATAATTTCTGAGCGTTTACATATTTGAAAACCTTTTATTTGCCTTTATACTTGATCAGTTTTACTGGGCATATAGATTTGTTGATGAAAAACAAAAGAGCTATCTGGAAGCTGCTCTGGTCTGTGTTTTTCTCCTGTTGGTCATAAACAATATCACAAAATACCAACCTCAGATAAGGGAAATCTGAGACCATGATAAAGTGAGACAAAACAAGAATACTTCATAATTTCATCTAGGCATAGACAAAAACAAGGTCATTTTGCTATTCACAAAATACCAAATATCTCCATTTGTCTGTTAAAATGAGTGACTACTGCATTTTTACCCATTATAGTTTTATGCTTGCTCTAGTCTGCCCTCCCTATGGATTTTTTTAAATACCCACTCTTAGAATTGCCCTTACTTGCTCATGTGCTCTTTCTCTCTTGTGGCACTGAGGATGGAATCAGTGGCACTCTACCACTGAGCTACATCTCCAAGCTTTTATTTTTTATTTTGGTCTTTTTAAGTTGCCTAGGCTGGCCTCAAACTTGTGATCCTCCTGCCTCAGCTTCCCAAACTGCTGGGATTATAGGCGTGTGTCACTGTGCCTAGCTCCTGCCCCTACTTTCTGACAGCACTCAACCTGGAGTGAATCTCTGCTTCCTAGTCCCAGCTTACCCAGCCAAATCATATAATAGGGTGGTGAAACATCCTGTAGTTCCCTGTGGTATGAATTCTTGCAGCAGTGAGTAGTAAGCCCAGTTTGTTCAACTATAAGAATAATACAATTAGCTTAAAATCTTTTCCTTTCAAAAGTCTATAAATATTTTTCCAAAGTCATTCGCAACTTATTTTATCAAGAGGAATCACAGACTAGAGTGTTTCTTCTTTGTAGGTAACACATTATTTTGTTTTGCTTTGTTTTCTTCCTTCTCAAATTATTTCTTTTTTGGGTGGGGCTGGGGCAGGTACCAGGGATTGAACTCAGGAGTGCTTAACCACCGAGCCAAATCCCCAGTCCTTTTTAAATTTTATTTAGAGACAGGGTCTCACTGAGTTGCTCAGGGCCTCATTAAATTGCTGAGGCTGGCTTTGAACTTGAGATCCTCCTGCCTCAGCCTCTGGAGCCACTGAGGTTACAGGTGTGGGCCAATGCGTCCAGTATCAAATTATTTCTTGATCCTGAAAATTTAAAAAAAAAAAATTACCAGGAGCTAACTTTTCAATAGTTTTGCATATTACTTGGTGAACCCTGTTGGTTTTTCAGATTCAGATCTTCCTTCAGTGTAGCATAATTTTCCCATTACATTTTCGTTGTAGTATCTGCTGTGATCTCTTATTCAGGAACACCAGTTAGTAATAAATTCAGCTCCTGTATTTCTCAAATGAACCTTTCATTGCTTTTATCACTATATCCTTTGGACATTTTAAAATTTAAATCTTGTTATCTATGTCATTTATTTAATATTCTCAAGTATGAATTCATTTCTCTACAGCTGCTGCTTCTAATTTAAAAATTTCTTGTGCTGTAATTTCTTTCATTATATCATGTTTTCTAATATCTTGTGTATTCATTGATAGAATCATATGATTTACTTAAATTTGAGTGCGTTGTTAGCTAGCCATCTAACATTTTACTCTTGAAGAAATCCTTTTTCAGAAATAATATACTACTTCTGCATATTTTATTTCTTTTCATGTTTTTATCATTCGTTCCATTTTATGATTTTGTTCTGATTCTAAAGTTCCTTTTATTATTACTGATATCCTTCAGAGACATTATATTTTACCTTGCATAAAAAAGTGCATTCTTTTTGATTTTGATTGGTTAATTTTTTTTTTTTTTAAATAAATGGAACTGGGATTGAACCCAGGACCCCGAGTATTCTAGGCAAGCACTCTAACACCGAGCTACATCCCTAGCCCTTTTTATTTTATTTCAAGACAGGGTCTTGCTAAATTGCCCAGGCTGGCCTCGAACTTGCAATTCTCCTACCACAACTTCCCAGGTAGCTGATTTTTTTTTTATTTTTAAAGAAAAATTGAGGTCTTTTTAAGTAGGTGTGAGGTGGTGACAGTTTTACTTGTAGTGTATGGAAATACCATTAAACTAATGACCTGTTATGAATTGACAGAGCATCTATATTTATTCCCGTTGCTGCCATTCCAGATAACAAACAAACAAACAACAAAACACACAAACACATCAAAGACTGAGAATACTTTAATTTTAAAATAAAAGCGAGAGAGGCAGCCTTTCATGTTTTCTCAGCTCTGAATCCTTACAGCATACTGTTGAGTGTTCTGTGCTTTGTGTTATGTTAGCATTACTGGTGAAGTCAATCACATTAAATTTGAAATGTTTTATTAAAAGCAAAAATATAATTACAAACAATTCCCATATCTTGTTAAGATCTATAGCAGACCTAGTTCCTAGATAATTGCTGGTATGACAAAGGGAGCAAGCATTTTATTTTCTTAGTAGTTAAAGTATTGTAGCTTGTTGCCTGGCATTGATCAAATGAAGGAATGAATGATGGAGAAATGGTGACTATGTCTTGAAATTACCTTTTAGGTTAATTTTATGGTACTTTGATATTTAATTTTTGTGGTATTTAATTTCGTGGTATTTTCATATTTTTTTCTTAAGGCTACTGATGCCCGGAGGGCTTTTCCTTGCTGGGATGAACCTGCAATCAAAGCAACTTTTGATATCTCACTGGTTGTTCCTAAAGACAGAGTAGCTTTATCAAATATGGTATGTTTGTGTTTTACAAGTCCATTTAAATATTTAATAGGCTTAGGTATATTTAGTTTGCTGATTAGGTTGGATAACATGAAACCACTAGTACAGTGCTTAGTATATAACAGAAACACCAGTATTAGTTTTCTTTATTTTCAGGTAAGCCCTCTTTTTCATAGTTGCCTTATTTTTTGGAGAGTTTTCCTCCTCATGGAAGAAATTTCTTGTTAAATACATGAATAACATTATCTACTTCTTTATTAAAGACATAAAAAGAAATTTAAAAGATATTACCTAAATGAAAAAGGTCTTAATTTTCTTATTAAATACCAGAAGTTATAGCTATAAAGTGTATTTTCTCTTCATTACTGTCATTGATCTCATTCATAAATAAAGTAAGCATTCATCACTTGAAGTGTATTGTCTAGAATTGCCTTGTTTAAGACATGTAGTAGCCTGCAGTTTATAGTGTGACTCTGAGGCACTTGGAAAAACCTACTGTACCTGAAAATAAGTAGTTTTTGTCTATTTATTAGAGGAGAGAATTCCATAGATAGAATGTCATTCTCTTCTTAAATATTCCTAGAGAGGAAACTAACATATTAAACTGAAATATTAATTTATATTTTAGTGTAAATGAATTTATTAGGTTCTATTCTTGAATAAATTTTCCTTGGAAATTAGAAAGAGTTTGAATAGGACAAAAAGGAGAACACCAGAGAAAAATTAATTTCTAAGGGTAAAGTGAACATTTCTTATAAATTTGCTCAGATCCAGTCTTATTGTAGAGACTGCTTGAGATCTAGAAATCTGTACCTTTAAAATATAATCCACTGTTATATTTATTTTTATTGATAATTTTTCTCCTATCCTTATTTCATTTGAAAAGTTTTTGAGATCTTACTTAAAACATCCCAGTGTCTGGTATATAATAAGAATTCAAAAAAAGTTGATTTCTTTTTTTTCTCTCACAAGTCTTCGTAATTTGAATATTTTAGCCCCCAGCTGTTTGTATGAGTGCTTTATCAAATCACTCTCCTTGAGAGGAAAGATCTTGGTAGCACTGGATGAATTGGGATGGAAAAGCAAGCCATTTTGGAAAGTAGAAAAGAAAAACATTGAAATCTGCAGCTTTTGGCTAGTGTTTACTCTTAGGTATTAGTGTAAATCTGTTTAAATTTTCTTTATTCTCCCTGTCTTTTTTTTTTAAAGAATGTAATTGACCGGAAACCATACCCTGACGATGAAAATTTAGTGGAAGTGAAGTTTGCTCGAACACCTGTTATGTCTACATATCTGGTTGCATTTGTTGTGGGTGAATATGACTTTGTAGAAACAAGGTCAAAAGATGGTGTGTGTGTTCGTGTTTACACCCCTGTTGGCAAAGCAGAGCAAGGAAAATTTGCGTTAGAGGTAAATGTACTTGAAGAGGATTGTTCCAACAGTCCATAATTCCAGGTTGGGGAATTTACATTTCTGATCAATTACTTAGTACCATTATTTATAATTTAATCTGAAAGTTGTTGTGTTACTTTGGTTTTATTTTTAATAGAACTTTGGAAATACCAACTTTGATGTTGTATTAACATTTTACAAAATGATTCAGAGAATATAAGTCAGACTTGGGGTGTAGCTCAGTAATAGAGCACTTGCTTAGCATGCACAAAGTGGTGGGTTTAAACTCTAGCTCTGAAAAAAAAAGATTATATATAAAAGTAAAATTTATTTATTTAGGAAAAGGGCAAGAAAATATGTAGTTATATTTTTTTCATACCAAATTACAAATGGATTAGGGTTTGGCCAATGTATACAAAGCTTGGGGCTAAGGCAGTCTTTGGAAGTAGGGCTCCCTGGGATTGATTTCTAGTAACTTGAGATACTTTGGTTTGCAACAGGTTTCCTTTGTGGATTTCTATATGAATTATAATAAAATACTTATCAGATGGTTCTTTTGTTTATACTTTTATAGGTTGCTGCTAAAACCTTGCCTTTTTATAAAGACTACTTCAATGTTCCTTATCCTCTACCTAAAATTGATCTCATTGCTATTGCAGACTTTGCAGCTGGTAAAGTAAATTTCATTTTATTGCTGAATTGTAATAAATTTATTTGAATTTTGAGATTTTTGAGGAAGAAACATTCATATGTATCAATAAATGTTTATATTTATTTTATGAAGGTGCCATGGAGAACTGGGGCCTTGTTACTTATAGGTATGTTAATGATGCATTACTCTGCCCTATCTTTCTCATCATTGTCTTCATAAGGGCTTCCTCTTAATCACAGTTGAGAAGCTTCTGCTTTATGATCTGGTATAAATTTTTCTGGCTCCCTCCAGTTCCATGCACATTTAAAAAATGCAGATGGACATCCCCCTCTGGTGCTACTATCTTTGCATGTAAAATTTTAAAAGTGAGCATCTGGCATTAGTAGCATTTTTGGATATATTCTTGGCTGAGTCTTTCATTTCAGTGCCTTTCCTTCCTCCAGTAGTTTGATAGTTATTTATCCAGTTTGAAGAACCTCTGATTTCATATCTTCTAGCCAAGTTTTTACATTTCTGTCACCACAACACAACCATGTGGTTGTGTAAATTTTAAAACAAAGTCTGTAAACATTTTTTTTTGCCTTCTACTTTCAATTGCCTTTTTAGATGCACTAAGTTTTGGACATCCTGTTCAGTGTTCTTTTCGGGACATTGGAATGCATCTTTCCCCACCACTTCCCTCAGTTAATGGAAGGACTTCTTCTCTACCACAATTATCCCTAATCCCTTAGACAAAGTGTTTCTAAAATTTCAGAAAACAAACAGATAATTAAACTGTTTCACATCTATTTGGGGTAGTCTTGAATATTCCTAGAATTTTTTCTATCCTGTGTATGCTAAAAAATGTTTTCTTGGTATCTAATTGATCTGAATGTTCCCCACTTGTGCAAGTCTGCTTTTATTACAATATTTTAATTGTTTCAATTTTTTCCCCCTTTAACACAGGGAGACTGCATTGCTTATTGATCCAAAAAACTCCTGTTCTTCATCACGCCAGTGGGTTGCTCTGGTTGTGGGACATGAACTCGCCCATCAATGGTTTGGAAATCTTGTTACTATGGTATTTAATATTTTTAAGTGCTCAAATATATTTATTTTCATCTTGCTTTGTATTATTTTGGCCACATTATGTTTCAGGATTGGCTGTAACATTGTGCCAAAAATAATTGATTGAAAAATTTTATTTTAAAAGATCTACTTTGAAAAGCATTCATAATCTCTGTGTTGATTGAGAACATATGGACAATTTAACTTGTTCTATAATTGGTCTGCAAATGGGGAATTTCAAGATACTAAATTGGGTGAGAAACATTCCTCTTTGGTAAAGATGAATGTATCATGCAGTGAGATTCCAGGCTAACTGTAGTTTCTTGAGTCATCTTTGTGGTTCACTAGCTGAAATGTAACCAGATAAATAACAAACTGATCTTTGATTAGATTGAAATGTTTTGGGGGGCCACTTTGTTGTTTCCTAAGATATTAAGTTGAAATATGATGAAATGAAAGTTAAAAAAAAACCAAAAAGCTAAAAGTACAGAATGACTACAGAATAAAGGTATATTAAAATTTTAACAGTGCTGTTGAAATCCTCATTTATCAGAGTGTTTGCAGTGAATAATCTGTACATTAGTCCTGACCTTTCACTCTTACTCTAAATAAATCCTGTCTATGGAAGCCCTTAGGAGCACAGGATATTAAGTGAACTAAAAGTATCTCTGCAGTGAAAGAACTGGAGATTGTAGAGCCAGCCAGATTCCTTGATAGCATTTTAGGCTGCTAAAGAGTTGATCCTGGCTTGAATGTTGTTTAAATTCATATGTATGTTTTAGAAACAAGGAACAAAGTATGGCATTTAGCAAGTATGACATGCCTGATTCAGTCCTTGAAAATAAACTCTTTCCTTTACCTTTGAATATTTAAAATTTTACTTACAAGTGAAAAAAATTTTTTGAAATAAAATTTCATGTGGAATTATGTGTGTTAGTGCCTGCATTCAAATACATGCAAAAATTTATCTTTTAATGAAGCAAGTTTGCTACTTTCTATCAAATTTTTTTCCTTAGCTTTTAGAAAACTATGATTTTATTTTGAAACTACCATAAATTTTAGTAAAGGAAATGTGTGCATATTGTTTACCAGCAACTTTTTACTGGATTTATATAACTGTTCTAATTATTATAGATGTGAGTTGTTTGATAAACTGAAACTCCATGTGGGTTGAAGAACAGTTTATTTTAATAATAGAGTCTACTAGTTAAGTAGCACTGAGACAAGTAGCCACCTATCATATAATGTTAAAAATATTTGATCTTTTCAGTATTTCTAAATACGTTTGTTTTACACTAGGATTTTGGTCTCTGCCTTAGATTAATATATGTCCTTCCTTTGCTAAGAAATTTAATCAACTTTTTTATTTTTTTAATAGATGGACACCATACCTTTATTTAATTTATTTATTTTTTTAATGTGATGCTGAGGATCACATATGCTAGGCAAGTGCTCTACCACTGAGCTACAACCCCAGCCCCTATAATCAACTTTAATAAAAATTAGATTAAGATAACTGTCTAAAAAGTTGACTTTTAAAAAATGTAATTTTTTATTTTTATGTCACCCATTTGTTCTTTGTTCATTTCTCCCTCTTCCTCTCCCCTGTCTTTCTTTCTCTCTACATACATACATATATATATATATATATATATATATATATATATATACACACACACAAAATACCTTTATTTTACTTATTTTTATGTGGTGTCGAGGATCAAACCCAGTGCCTCACACATGCTAGGCAAGTGCTCTGCCACTGAGCTATAACCCCAGCCCCTCGCTATATATTCTTAAAATAGTGAGAATTTTGTATTCTATAAATGCTTAAATACCATTCATTACAGAACTACTTCCTGCCATGACATTTCTGTTAATTTCACATAAATCTTATTGAAGTAGTATTGTTTTTCTATTTATCTAGAAAGTTCAACTCAGCTTCTCATTTTTTTTTCCCTAGTCATTATAGAAATAATTTCCAGTTTTCCTGTTTTGTTCTGATAGCTTTCTGGGTTTCTTGTTGTTTGTTTAAGAAAAATTTGTAACTACATTTTATGTAATGATACCTCTGCTCTTACCTGTATTTATCTTTTCTCTTTTCCTATTCATCTATAGGTTCCTTCCCTCCCACTTTCCTTCTTTTCTCCTTTGGTAGTAAGAAGTTATTTAAGCAATGTTTTGAAAATGTCTCTCAGTCATGACTCTGATATCACTAGTTGGTCTTTGTTGACATCTGATGCTTCTCTTTTTTTCACAAATGTTTTCAATTTAATTTTAGTTGATTAAATCGTAAGTTTTGGAGGATAGTAGAAGGGACATGCTTTTCAAATTAGTGGAATTGCAGTCATTTTGTTTTTTTCAAATATTTCAACCTTTTGTTTTTAGGAATGGTGGACTCATCTTTGGTTGAATGAAGGCTTCGCATCCTGGATTGAGTATCTATGTGTAGACCACTGCTTTCCAGAGTATGATATCTGGACTCAGTTTGTTTCTGCTGATTACACCCGTGCCCAGGAGCTTGATGCCTTAGATAACAGCCATCCTATTGAAGTGAGCTATACTTTCCAACCATTGGCTTATGGCTGCTTTCCTTTCAGTGAAATGAATAATTAGTTAAGGAGAAGCTTAGGATTCTGAGAGCAAGAAAAATTGCACGAATGGTTCCACTTTTTTTAAAATTGCAATACTGGGAATTGAACTTAGGAACTTGTACATTCTAAGCAAGTGCTCTGCCACTGAGCTATATCCCTATCCTTCACTTGTTTTTATAGTTCATATTTCCAGTCTTGAAGATCTAAAAAGAATAAGTTCTAATTAATATTTCATTTTAAGGTAGCTCATATAAAAATTTTGGACGGTGCTATGTACATTTTTGTAGAATGATACTGTAGGAACCATATGTCTTAAATAACACTATGATTCCATTGTTTCTCTCAAGGAAAATGCTGGACAGATTATTTCATTATTGTCATTATGTTTTTGTGCATATTTTAATTCTCTTGAGTTAGCCTATCCTTACTTCAGTTAGTATATACATATATATTTTACATTCAGAGAACTAGAGTTATAATCCTACTTTGACATACTTAGCTAAGATTGATATATTTATGAATAGTTAAAATTAACATAAGAAATCAAATGTTTTACATCTCTATATTCCTTTCCCTCCCACTCCCCACCAAGAATAAACAGAGCTGTAACAACTTGCCTGCCAGAAGAGCAGAGTCAGGACTAGAACCTAGGCTCTGAAAGATAACGGGGATTGTGTTATATATTCTACTTCATTAACACTAGTTACTATGCCCTTTTGAGGGTTAAGATACACATTGTGAGTGATCTAAAGGCAGAAAACTATAAGTTAGAAGGGTTTTCCTAGAAAGCTCTTTATGTAATTCAGTATTACAGGCTGTCTGCTTCCTGTCATAACCCTGAATCACACTGTCTGCCAGGTCAGTGTGGGCCATCCATCTGAGGTTGATGAGATATTTGATGCTATATCATATAGCAAAGGTGCATCTGTCATCCGAATGCTACATGACTACATTGGGGATAAGGTAAAAGAGCAATTTTTTTTTAAATCTTCCATTCTTTTGTGGTGAAATCTTAAATTTTGCATGGATAAAATGTCTGGCTTTTTAAAAAATTAAGTTCCTAGGTAATTTTTGGCTTATCTTCATTTCTTTTTTTATTTACTGTTGTGATCTCTTAGAAGAAAAATGTGCCAAGTATGTTTTGGGATAGGAATGGGAGGCTGATTTAAAACTTTAAGTAGAAGACTAAGTGTATACATTCTTAAAAGGTAGTAAATGTTAGAGGGATAGATGTTTTTCAGTATATCTGATACTTGAGTAATTGAGTAAATTTTGCTTTTGACTACTAATATGCATATATACTGTAAATTCCAAAGTCTGACTCTTCTGGATTTAAAAATTGTGTTTTCTCAGGACTTTAAGAAAGGAATGAATATGTATTTAACCAAGTTCCAACAAAAGAATGCTGCTACAGGTAATCTTAATAGCTTGAGTTAGTATTGAAAGCATTGTCACTTTATCCAGGGTGGGAAATTTCTAACAAACTTCTGGGTAACCTAGTGCTACTAAGTCATGGGTCACACTTTTGAAAAGCAAAGCCTACCATTTAACATTTTTTTTCCTTGTTATTTATGAAAGTCAATTGGCAGTTCAAATATACTTCCATTATTATTCCCAGCATCCTCTTGCAGAAATTCCAGTACCCTGTCTGTCCTCACGGCTGTTCTCCCTAATTCATGCTTTCGTGATCTCTGCGCTAGAATCTTGAAAATGCCTACTTATCCACTACTTCTTGCCCTGCTGCATTCTATTCAAGTGCACCTCTTCTTTTTTAGCTATAGATTGTCACAATACCTTTATTTGTTTAGTTTATGTAGTGCTGAGGATCGAACCCAGTGCCTCACACATACTAGGCAAGTGCTGTACCACTGAGCCACAACTCCAGCTCAAGTTCATCTCTTACACTGAGGCTAGAGTTATCTTGCTAGAGGGAATATCAGATCATATCCTCCTATTTATTGTCACTGAAGTCTATACCTCTTTGTAAGCCAGTGATCAATAGGTTAGCCCCTACCTAATGTTTTAGCCTCATCTCCTGTTACTCCTACTCTCATACCCTACTTTCTTGGAGCTTATTGAACATATTGCTATTGTTTCTACTTTTCCTGTTTGTACATTAGACCATTTATTCTGTGTATCTTTATTCCCTTGTGTGTGTGATGAACAACTCCAAGTTGAAGGCTAAAAATCATACTTGTGAACCCTTTATTTTCTTTGGATTTTTCTTTATGTGCTTTTTCCTTCCTCTGTGCATGTTACCATCATAGTATGTACCCCTTATTGGTATTTTGCTTTATCTTCCACCATATGAATTTAACCGAGTTTTACTTGAGTTTGATAAGCAATGAATATTTTAAAACTGGTTAATTGAATGGATATAATGCTTATTTACACAGTGAGTTTGAACATGTTTCTATATTTTCATTCTTATTTCTTGTTTGAACTCAATTGTCTTTTGTTATAGTTTATAATTTTTCTTATATGCTAGAATGATTAAGTACATCTTAGAATAAAAGACCAGTTTTTAAATTTATTTTATTGGTGCATTATAGTTGTACATAATTATGGAATTTATTATCACATATTTGTATAGGTACACAGTATAACAATATAATTTGGCCAGTATCACTTCCCAGTGCTTCCTCCCTTCCACCTTGCCTCTATCTCTTAGTCCCTTTTCTTAACTGATCTCCCTTTGATTTTCGTGGTATCTAACCACACCTACCTTTCTTTACCTTTTTCCTCTCTAGTTCCGTATATGAGAAAAAAATATACAACCCTTGACATCTGAGTTTGACTTATTTAACTTAACATAATGGTTTCTAGTTTTATCCATTTTCCTTCAAATGACATAATTTCATTTTTCTTTATGGCTGAATAAAACTCCCGTGTGTGTGTGTGTGTGTGTGTGTGTGTGTGTATGACATTTTCTTTATCCATTCATCTGTTGATGGACACCTAAGCTGGTTCCATAGCTGGGCTGTTGTGAATTGTGCTCCTATAAATGTGGGTATACATATATCACTATAGTATGATGACTAATTCTTTAGGATAAATAATGAGAAGTGATATAGCTGGGTCATATAGTGGTTCCATGCTTAAATCTTTCGAGGTACCTCCATACTGATTTATGTAATGGTTGTACTAATTTACAATCCAAAAAATGTTCCTTTTTTCTCTCTATCCTCTCCAGCATTTACTGTTATTTGTATTCTTTAATTCATTTGCCCATTTATTTTTATTTTATTTTATTGGTATTGGGGAACTGGATTATTATTATTTTTTTTGTGTGTGTGTGTGTGAAATTTTTTTGAGTTTTTTGTGTATTCTAGATATTAATCTTATGTCAGAAGAGTAGTAAAGATTTTTCTCCCATTTTGTAGGTCCTCTTCTTTACATTCCTAATTATTCCTTTGCTGTGCAGAAGTTTTTTAATTTGCTGCCATCCCATTTATTAACTCTTGGCATTATTTCCTGAGCTTTAGAAATCTCCTATTAAGAAAATTGTTGCCTGTGCCTGCATGCTGGAGTCTTGATGCTATATTTTCTTCTAGGAGTTAAATAGTTTCTGTTTTAATTCCTAGGTCTTTGATCTGTTTTGAGTTGATTTTTATGCAGGGTGAGAGAGAAAGGTCTAGTTTTATTCTGATACATATGGATAACAAGTTTTCCCAGCACTATTTGTTAAAAAGACTGAAAGCCAAGTGTTTATAAGGAGATGTTAATTTGGCCTACTGTTTCCTGAACCTGAAAGAAACAAAGAATTGGTCAGCATTGCAGTGTTAAGAGTTAAATAATATTTCTAATTTGTTTTAAGAAAATAAACACATAAACATTTTAGATTATCATTGTTTGTGATTTGCCTTCCAGAGGATCTTTGGGAAAGTTTAGAAAATGCTAGTGGCAAACCCATAGCAGCTGTGATGAATACCTGGACCAAACAAATGGGATTCCCTCTCATTTATGTGGAAGCAGAACAGGTAAACTTATAAAAAGTCCTATTTGTCTGATATTACACTGCATGAAATTCAGTTCAATGTTACCAAATTTGCTTTTCTGTACTTTTTAAATTGTAGTGAAATTTATACCAACCTTGTACTCTTTTCTCAGTGATTTTGCCCCTGCCCAACATCATTAAATTATACGTAGTTAGGGAACAAAATTGTCTACTTGTACTATCCTCAGGGAGACTGTGAAAATTTGTTGGTTTACTTCTAAAAAGACTACTTGATGTTTATTCTTGTTTTGGTGCTGGGGATTGAATCCAGGGTTTTAGGCATGCAAGGCAAGTGCTCTACCACTGGGCTAAATAAACCCCAATCCCCACATGAGTTTCATTCTAGAAATACAAGGTTGATTTAATATTTAAAAAGTCTTACTACAAGAGCTGGGCATAGTGGCACTGACCTATAATCGCAGTTACGTGGGAGGCTGAGGCAGAAGGATCAAAAGATTCAGGGCAATCTGGGCAATTCATTGAGACCCCCATCTTAAAAAAAGAAAATCTCACTATATTACTAGAACCAAATAGAAGAACCATGTAATCACTTGATTAAATGTAGAAAAAAAAATTGGTAAAATTCAATATGCCTTTATAATTTCCTTTTAAAATATTGTTTTTAATGTTGATTGATTGAACCTGAATTAAAGAGGAGTACTTCAGAATAAGTTATTCTCCAGCAGGACTGAAAATTACACATGAACCCTTAATGCCTACTAAAAAGTTTGTCTTAATTCAGTTTTACTTATGAAATTATTCTCTTAAATGTGTTTGTCAAGATTTTGTGAGCTGTGTATTAGTTGCTATCCATTTTTAAGGAAAAAGATTGATAACACTTTCTTTTTATTTTTGGTACAGGGGAATGAACTCAAGGGTACTTAACCACTGAGCCACATCCCCAGCCCTATTTGTTTTTTTATTTTGAAATAGGGTCTTGCTAATTTGCTTAGGACCTCACTAAGTCGCTGAGGCTAGCTTCAAAAGTTGCAGTCCTTCTGCCTCAGCCTCCTGAGTTGCTGAGATTACAGGTGGGCACCACTATGCCCAGTTTATAACTTTTTTTCTTGTCTTGAACTGTTCATAAAGTCAAGTATAATTTTACAAAGTATTTACAATTTTATAATTTTTAAATTTATAATTTTACAAGTATTCTACATGACATTTAACCAGCCCTTACACTCTCAAAATGCAGCCACATTTACAAAGAACATTTTAATGTGGATGCTTGCAAGTTAACCTTCTAGAGCCATATCTTAACTTAAAATATGAGTGGATTTATAATAAAGTAGACATACTGGAAGACCTCTCAGTTAAATGATTGCAAGGAGATGAAATGTCAACTTAGGGAATGCAATTTATCATATTTGGTGGACTAGACTACCTCTAAGTTTAGTAACCTATATTGTGTTTCTTTTAATCTTCTTTGTCCACTTAGGAGAAAAGTCTATTATGAGGTGACTCATGATATATGACTGATTATACTTGACATTCCATATAGATTTGACAAGTAGTTATCTCTCTACCTGATTTGTTTAATATTAGCAAGCCAGCCATGGTGGTATATACCTGTAACTCCAGGGGCTCTGGAGTCTGAGGCAGGAGGTTTGCAAGTTTGAGGTTAGCCTCCTTAATTTAGCAAGGCTCTCAGCAGTTTATCAAGACCCTGTCTCAAAATAAGACACACCTATAATCCCAATGACTCAAAAAAGAAGAAAGATATTAGCATACAAAGATGATTGTTCTTTTCATCTCTAAGTATTTCATTCCTTAAAACTATTAAACTGTTTAATGATAACATATAGTGTGAACTCTTAGTTTTAATTTTTTTCTTCAAGCAAAACACTTTAAAAATTTTTGGCGGGGGATCTGGGGTTGTGGCTCAGTGGTAGAGCACTTGCCTAGCATGTTCATCAAAATCTAAAAAAATATTTAAAAAAAATTTTTGTGGGGGGGACTGTGGGGTGAACCCAAAGCCTTATATATGCTAGATAGGTGTTCTACCACTGAGCTACTTCCCTGAGCCCCCTTGTAATTTTATTTTTGATGCAGAGTCTCACCAAGTTGTCTAGATTGGCTTTGTGATCTTGTCTCAGCTCAGTTTCTGGGACTATAAGCATGAGCCACCATGCCTGCCTCTAGTGCACACTTTTAGTTGTTATCAAATAGAAAACAGGAATATCACTGCTTCTTAGTGTTACTGAAACTGAGCTTACTTTTCCCATCTAGTTACTTAAAGGTGTTGCTCTATTTCTTTTGTTGTTTTTTTGTCTATGTACAGAGCTAAACTCACCCATTTTATATTATAATAAAAAGGCTCTCTGTGGGGTTGGGGTTGTAGCTCAGCAGTAGAGTGTTAGCCTAGCATGTGTTAGGCACTTAACCACTGAGCCACATCCCCGAGCCATTTTTTTTTTTTTTTTACTTAGAGACAAACTGAGTTTGATCCTCAGCACCACATAAAAATAAATAAATAAATAAAAGGCTATCTGTCACTTAATTCTTTTGAAAGTAGAAGAACTCTCTAACATATAGTTTTTTTCTTTTTTTTAAATATTTTTGTTTAGTTGTTGATAGATCTTTATTTTTTTATTTAATATACGTGGTGCTGAGAATCAAACTTAGTGCCTCACAGATACCAGGCAAATGCGCTACCACTGAGCCCCAGCCCCAGCCCTCTTTTCTTCTTTTAAATGCAGTACTGGGAATTGAACCCAGGGGCACTCTACCAGTGAGCTATATCCTCATCCCTTTTTATTTTTTATTTTGAGACAGGGTCTCACTAAGTTGCCCAGGCTGGCCTTGAATTTGTGATCCCTCTGCCTCCATCTCTAGAGTTGCTGGGATTAAAGGCCAGCTGTTGAAGTATTTTTTTTTTTTTTTTGAAGTATTTTTTTAAATAAATGAACTTGCTATTGTTGGTTCTGGCTTTTTAGTTATTTTCAGTGCCTGCCCCCCAATCTACACACACACACTTTTTGTTTCATTGCAAAATTCATCCTTTGAAACAACATGTATGCCTATTTCATGTTTAACAAGCATTTTAAATTTTGAATTTTGAATAGTGAGTCCACATGCCAATGTAATGTTGCTGCTTCTTTAGTCTTAAACTTCTAAGAAGCAGCAACATTACATTGGCATGTGGACTCACTATTCATCTTTATAAAGATTAATATAACTTGTTTATTGTGTTATATACCTTGAAAACTAATACATTGCTTTTAGGAACATCTCAACTGGGTATACATCCCTTTTGAGGGGTCATATTACATGGACATTTGCCATTTATTTATTTATTTTGTTAACTAAAAAAATTTTTTAAAAAATTATCAATGGACCTTTATTTATTTATTTATTTATTTATTTATTTATGGTGCTGAGGATCGAACCCAGTGCCTCACACATTCCAGGCAAGTGCGCTACCACTGAGCCATAGCCTCAGCCCTAATATCTATTTATCTATTTGTTTGTTTATTTATTTAAATATGTATTTTTTTAATGTTTATTTTTTAGGTGTAGATGGACACAACACAATGACTTTATTTTTATGTGGTGCCAAGGATCAAACCCAGGTCCCACCCGTGCTAGGCAAGTGCTCTACTGCTGAGCCACAATCTAGCCCCCTAATATTTATTTTTTTTGCAGTGGTAGAATCCAGGGGCATTCTACCACTGAGTGCCCCCACAAACCCATTATTGATTGATTGATTGATTGATTGATTGATGGTGCCAGGAATTGAACCCAGGGGCACTTAACCACTGAGCCACATCCCTCATCCATTTTTTTTTTTTTTTTAATTTTTATTTTAAAACAGGGTTTTACTAAGTTGCCAAGAGAGACCTCAAATTTGCAGTCTTCCTGCCTCGGCCTCTTGAATTGATGTGATTCGAAGCATGCACCACCACAACTAGCTATTTATTTATGTATTTATTTTCACAGTGCTGGGGATGGAACTCAGGGCCTCATGTATACTGGGCAAGCACTCTACCACTGAGCTACATCCTGCCCCAGACTTTTTTTAGAATAAAGATTCTATAGTACATCATCTTCATCACCACTGCATTTTGTGTGTTTATCAGTCATTTGGTTCTGTTGGTTCCATCATCTACTTTATCACAGGAATATTCCTCCCACTGCTCCAAAAGTGTTGATGCTATTATAGTCTTTATTTTGTTTCTTTAGGTAGAAGATGACAGATTACTGAAGTTGTCCCAAAAGAAGTTCTGTGCCAGTGGACCTTATGTTGGTAAGCAAATGGCTATAAATGGGAGGTAATTGATGATTTGGGGTATCAATAGTGGGTTCCAACTAATAGGAAATATTATCCTTTTTTTTTTTTTACCCCCCAGACCACAGATTGAATTCAAGGGTGCTTAACCACTGAACAACATCCCCAGCCCTTTTTATTTTTTATTTATAGACAGGGTCTTTCTAAGTTGCTTAGGACCTCACTAACTTTGAACTAGCTTTGAACTCAAAATCCTCCTGCCTCAGCCTCCTGAGCCACTGGGATTATAAGCATGTGCCATCACACCTGGCATTATTATCCATTATTTATAGTTATAATGGAACTAATAAAAACAAGGAGATGGTAAAAGGATAAAAGTGAGACTTAAGAAATCAAAATATAAGATTCAACACGCTATTTGTAGTATTTAATTACTTTCTTAAAAAAAATCTCATGTGTCTATGTATTATTGGAGTCTATAATGAAGAATTAGAACTTCTAAGAAGTGATATCTAGTCTTAATCCATAAAAGAGGATTTCTGGTGTACTTAAGTGGATGGCTTAAATATAGGTGGTATTATTTTCATTTTGCACATGAGAGAGCTGAGGTACAACTAGGTTAAATTGGTTGAGGTCACTTATCGAATAAGTTACAAGTGGAAATTAGCTTGGGCACAATGGCATGTGCCTGTAATCCCAGCAATTTGGGAGGCTGAAGCAGGAAGACTGCAAATGCCCCTCCCATACACACATAAAAGGATAAGGGAGGAAATTGAAACAAAATAATCAAACCCCATGAGTTCTGCTTTTTTTCCCTCCACACTGTGGATTGAACCCAGGGCTTTGCCATTTAGGCAAACACTCTACCAATTAACTACCTCCCCAACCCTGAGTTTATGTTTTTATTTTTTAAATATTTTTTTTATTTTGTCACAGGAATGGACACAATATCTTTATTTATTTATAATCTATCTATCTATTTATTTTTTATGTGGTTCTGAGGGTGGAAGCGCTCTACCACTGAGCTACAGCCCCAGCCCATGAGTTCATGTTTTTAACTCACACTTTTTCAAACACATTAGACTCCCTTCCTATAAAATTTTATCCAGGAAATTAAAGTTTGATTGAAAAAAAACCAAAAGTAAAGTGTTTCTCTGAACAGTAGTTCTCAACAGAGAGAAGTATATGTTATCATCTCCAATGCCTTGTCATGTTCTACCCTCAAGATCTGGTGCATCCTCCTAGGATTAAGAAGTATGGCCTCTGCCCTTAACTCTTCTTAAAACATTAGAATTACTCTTATAATAAATAGGTCTGACAAGTCGGGAGTGGTGGTGCATACCTGTAATCCCAGCAATTCAGGAGGCAGAAATACAAGGATCGAAAGTTTGAGGCCAGCCTCAACAACTTAGCACTGATCTAAGCAACTTAGTGAGACTCAGTCTCAAAATTGTAAAAATTTTTAAAAAAGGATGGGGATATAGCTGAGTGGTAAAGTGCTCCTAGGTTAAATTCACAGTATTATAAAAGATTTTTTTTAATGAAATAAATGCCTTACAAGTCAAACAATATATCCAAATAAATCCTTAAGTGTCATAGTTGCTGTTTTCTACCTCATACCTATAATCTGCTTTCAAATACTGATAGGTTTTACAGACTTTTATAATGTTCAGTGACAAATGTAAACAACATTAAAACCTGAATAGTGTGTGAAGGGGAGGGGTTTAATTTGTTGTTTAGCCTGATAATTAGGCTATATAACTCACATGTTAGGTATGCAACTATTTAAATAACTGTTAATGTACTTGGTAAGGACTCTTGTTAGGCATCTTAATGCAAGTCTGTTTTGCTGCCTGATATCTAAAATAGTATTTCTGCCTTACAAATGCTTTGACTTTTAGATATGACTCCTCATTAATAGAATGCAACAGCTCCCAGGATGTGTCGTATCATAGCAATAAATATCAGTGTTTCATCAGTGTGTATACCCATTAAAGACTGCACCTTAAAATTGGTTTTTCAATGCAATGGGAACACTTTCACCTACTCAAAATTTATTTTCACAGTAAAATCATTGCTATGTCTATTGCTTTGTGAAGGGAAAACAATGATTAAGGTTAAATCGTTGCATTTGTGATTCTATGAGTTAACTGATCTCTCTTTTTTTTTTTTAGGCTGTTATTATTTCATTAGTTATATCTTCCTTTCCACTAATATTTGGGTTAGCTGGGAGAGTTTCTGTAGCACTAAGAATGAGCTATTGGCTTACCACCTAAATTTGGGCCCCTGACTAGAACAACACCAGTCCTCTCTATACATTTTACCATCTGTTTCTTCCAGGATAAAGTTAATTTTCAGGTTTTCTGTTTGTTCTTCTCTTGATTAGGAGAAGACTGTCCCCAATGGATGGTTCCTATCACAATCTCTACTAGTGAAGATCCCAATCTGGCCAAACTTAAAATTCTAATGGATAAGCCAGAGATGAATGTGGTTTTGAAAAATGTCAAATCAGACCAGTGGGTTAAGGTGAGTCCAGAAATGGCAGAGCCATTTTTACCTTATCTGAACTGATTTTTTTAATGCATTTTATAACTCTCTCTAAATTTTACTGCTCCAGTTTAGACTGAGACTTTTTTGGGGGAGGAAGGCGTAGTGTGGGGATTGAACTCAGGTTTCATGTATACTAATGCATACTAGGCAAGTGCTCTACCACTGAGCTACATTCCAGCCCCATAGACTAGGACTTTCAATTCTAAAACTTTGTGAAATTTAGGGCTATTTTTCAAATAGTATAATCCAGATTTGTGCTCTTAATTAGATAAGGGTGTGGTAGATAAGCAAATAAAACAGAATAAGACTGAAGTGGAAAAGAAAAATAATAGTCTCTGTATAAAGTCATGTTAGCCAAAACATTTGTGGACTTACAACTTTAAACACCTATAATCTCATCAACTCAGTGAACTGAGACAGGAGGATTCCACGTTCAAGGCTAACCTGGGCAACTTAAACCATGTCTCAAAATAGGGCTGAGGATGTGGCTCAGTGGTCAAGTGTCCCTGAGTTCAATCCCCTGGTACCAAAAAATCAAGAAATAAAAAAGCGTTGGGATTGTGGCTCAGTGGCAAGGATAAAGGAATTAAAAAGGGGCAGGGAATGGGAATGTAGTTTGGTGGTAGAGCATCTCTGGGTTTATTTCCCAGTACCACCACACAGGGGAAAAAAAAAAAAAGAAGATAAAGGAAATCAATAAAATAGAGGCTGGGGGGCATACCTCAGTGGTAGAGCACTTATCTGGTATACGCAAGGTCCTGGGTTCAATCCCCAGCATTACAAAATGAAAGAGGGAGAGGAAAAAAAGGGGTGGGGGGGAATCAATAAAATAAAAGTTGCATTAGAATTATGGGCTGATTTTTAAAAATATTTATAAGAAATAAAATATTTAGGGCTGGGGTTGTGGCTCAAGTGGTAGAGTGCTCGCCTAGCACATGTGAGGTACTGGGTTCGATCCTCAGCACCACATAAAAATAAAGATATTGTATCTGCCTAAAACTAAAATATAAATATTAAAAGAAGTAAAATACTTATGTCTTCTTATTTTACCATTATACTATACTGTATATAAATATTTTCAAAAATATTTTTGGTTGTAGCTCAGTAGTAGGGTACTTGCCTAACAAATGCAATCAATCCCAGTCACAAAAAAAAAAAAAAAGGAAAGAAAAATGGTTTCAGTTGTTTGTAAATAGCCTATAGAGAAATCAGTGGTTACTTTACTCCAAAAATAATATGAAATTACCTTTATTGCATCTCTCACCTAAATAATATGATAGATTTTTTTGATTAAAGGTTCTTATTCTACCTGGAGTGTCTGAAACATAATTAGAAAAATATGGTTCTTCCTGGAGGTTAAAATTTAAAATATGAAATTGTTGAGGCTTTTTACTCAATGTTTATAAAAGCTTAATCTTTTCAGAGAGTCTTCTATCAAGTGCTTTTATATATAGTAAATATTTTCTGTAAATCTATAACGATCCATTGAGATTAGAAATAGAAATTTAGCCAACATTATTCTCTCTCTTTCTCTCATGTTCTTCCTACTGTCCCTCACTTTGGCCCCTATTGTTACAAGTTTCTGGGTTTTTTGCCTTTGCATTTATTTTGGACAACTGATTGCTAACTTTGTGGGCTCTGTGTTTTAATCCCTACTCGTTAGCATGTGTGATCTTTGTTATTTTTAACACAAATATATCTAAAAGCGTAATTCATTTTACACATACAAAAGGTTGATTTGTTAAATAAATGGAAGTTCGAAAAAGACATAAAATAAAATAAATGGAAGCATTTAATAGTGCCTATTGGATATCTTTTCAGTTAAATCTGGGAACTGTTGGGTTTTATCGAACCCAGTATAGCTCTGCCATGCTGGAAAGTTTATTACCAGGCATTCGGGACCTTTCTCTGCCTCCTGTGGATCGACTTGGATTACAGAATGACCTCTTCTCCTTGGTAAGTGTCTCTCATTTAAGTAATATGATAGATTTTGTTGATTAAAGGATCTTGTTTTTCCTGGAGTGTCTAAAGCATAATTAGAAGAATATAGTTCTTCTGAATGTGAACACCTTTGGGAAAGGAGCAAATGACTGTTGGTAATTAAATGACAAGATTGGATCTATATAATTTACCAGAAGCAAATACCATTTCACTACTCCTAAGCCAGTTTTTTTTTTTAATTATTTTTAGTCAAACCATTCTTTATAAGACAAAAAGTTCTTTCTTTTAAATAGAAATAGATACAAGCCTTTAAGAAATTTCCCTACTTTTTTTTTTTTTAATAATTCAATGATTTATTGGAGGGTGGAGGGCATGAGACTGAAGTCTTGCTAAGTTGCTTAGGGTCTCACTAAACTGCTATAAGGCTAGTTTTGAATTTATGATCTTCCTGCCTCAGCCTTCCCAGTCACTGGGATTACAGGCGTGCATGCCTGCATTCACGCACCACTACATCTGGCAGTAATTTAAAATGATTTTGTTTTTTCTAAAGTAGTTTGCAGGAAAAGCTAGAACTTTTGTAGTTTTGTTATTATTCAAATTATAGTGTGTATTAACTTAGAAATATATTTATATTTGGTTTTATTCCAGAAAGGACTTAAAGCAGCAGCTAGTAGTATTATTTTTGTGACTCCAACATAGGTTTTGTAATTTCTGGATGTCTTTGACTATGATAAAATTGTTATGTTCCTCCTAGTGTTCCTTTAAATTGAACTTGAAATTTTCCCTGCCCTCTGCAATCACTGGTTTTAAATTCCTCCTTTGTATAAACATAGATTAGCATTGATGCTCAAAACTTTACATCTGCTGGGATCTCTTTGCCAAAAGAGACCTGTCCCAGGAGAGTGGGTCATTTGTGCAGTTGGCTGCTGTAACAGAAGTTCTTTTTCCCAACTCCATTAGTTAGTGCTGAAAGAACTCTCAATTTGTAGTGCCTTCCAGTTTGTGCTCTTTTGGAAACGGGTAAAGGAGAGGCTTAAGTTGACACAGCTTGAAAGGTCCAGCTTTGAAAGAGCCTCTGTCAAGAATTAAAGCCCCAACTATTTTTGTAGTTTTTTTGAAGATATGAAAAATTTCAAAACAAAATCAGGGGCCCAGAAACCAAGTAGAAATATGAAGTTAACTGGTTTATTGTTGTTGTTCCTCAAGTAGGGGAGTTTAGTGTAATTTTTAAAGTAGTTCTTTTATAAATAGTGAAGAAGTAAGTAAGGGATATTTTCATAATAGGAATTTATTTCAATGGTGTTCTTCTGAACTTATTTAGTCTCATTTCCTCAAACCAAAAAAAAATTATTAGCAGTAGATTATGCTGAAAATACATGCTTATTTTTTGTTTTGTTTTTTGAAGACTAGGTTAATTTATGTTTTTTCCTATCCCAGGCTCGAGCTGGAATCATTAGCACTGTAGAGGTTCTAAAAGTCATGGAGGCTTTTGTGAATGAGCCCAATTATACTGTATGGAGCGACCTGAGCTGTAACCTGGGGATTCTCTCAACTCTCTTGTCCCACACAGACTTCTATGAGGAAATCCAGGAGTTTGTGAAAGATGTCTTTTCACCTATAGGGGAGAGACTGGGCTGGGACCCCAAACCTGGAGAAGGTAATGGATGTACTTAATGGGGAAAAAAAAATCAGTCAGAAACTGGTACTTTTTTATTCACCTGTAGCTAACAACTTAATTAAAATCATCTTTATATTTGTAAGATGTTACTTTATATTCAACTGCCAGAAATTAAAACTCAAGTCATCCAAGTCTGCTGGTAAAGTTAATGTGTCATCACCATCAGTGCAGTAGTACTTACATATATATTTATTGCTACATGTGATTTATACAGTATTGAAAATAAAGTGTTCCAAAGGCACATTTATAGTCAAGAAAAGTTAATGGGAATTTTGAGTTATTTTTCTTATTTATATTACCATACTACTAGGCACCTTATATACAACTTGTAACTCGAGGTTACAGCTAAGAGACACAGGGGCCAGCTTTCTTAATTAAGGAAGTTAATTGCTTTTTTACACATGTTCTCCTCCATCATTATTTCTGTAATCACATATTTACTCTTTTTGCTATCATTTAAATGTTGAGAATGGTGATTTGAAGACTCTAAATACAATTATTTTTTACCATCTTCTAATAGTTAAAGGTGGTACTTTCTCTTAATTTTGAGAGTCTTTGGAAATAAGAACAGTAGTAACAGTACTTAAGCACTCTTTGTCTTTCGTTGGTTCAACAAATATTTATGCAACTTATATGCCAAGTATTATTCTAGAAGTTGCTGATACAGCAGAAAGCAAAACATTGCCCTGTATGGTTTATATTTTAGTGGGAGACATAGCAAAGAATTAAATATATACTGTTCTGGGTTGATAGCAAGTATCATGAAGAAAAACAAAGCCAGGTAAGGCAAATAAGGAGTACAAGACCACTATTTTATAGAGAGCAGTTGGGGAAATCACTAATAAGGTAATCTTTGAATCTAAGTAGAGATACCAAAGAGAGAAGTATAAGGATATCTAGGGGGGAAATGGTCCAGAGGGACTGACAAATGCCTAAGGTGGGAACATGGAATAACAAGAAGGCTAGTAAGGTCAGAACAGAGTAAATGAGAGAGGGAGGAACATGGGAAGCATACTAGATCTTATAGGACTTGTGGACCCATGGTAAGAAGTTTTTGACTTTCATATTTTGTGACTTGAGGTGATAATTTAGAGTTTTGGGTAGAGGAACATGATTTGATGTACTTGAGTATGTGAAGAATAGGCTGAAGGCAGATTTAGCTTGGTGGTGGAACACTCGCCTAGCATGCTCTGAACTCAACTTCCAGCACTGCAGGAAAAAACAAAACAAAAAAAGAAAAATAGGCTATCTGATTAATCCATTTGAGGTGCTGGCTACAACTTATAAGTAGTTAGTAAGTTCTGTGTGAAGTTTGAAGGTAGAACAAACTTATTTAAACAACTTTTTAAAAGAATTTTGCTAAAAAGAATGTGTGGTTGAGAGAGGAGTCATCAAATTAAAACTGCCATAGAAGCACCTTTGGGTACAAAAGGGAATCAATCAGGAGTTTGGTTTGAGGCATATTAAATTTGAGGTCATGTTAGACATCTGAACATAGAATTCCTCAAAATCCAGGTTGGATAAATACATTTGGGAGTCATTAGCAAGTAGATAATATTTGCAGTTATGAAACTATAAGAGACCACTCAGGGACTGAGTTTAGATGGAAAAAAGAGAACTGAGGACTGGATCCGAAGGAAGTCCAGATTGAGAGATTAGGTAGAAAAAGGAAGAATCTATAAAGGAGACTGGCCAATGAGGCAGGAGGAGAGCCAGGAGGGAAAGGAGTATCCCAAGACATAAACAGCATATTAAAGCAGAAGGAAAGTAATCAGCTGTACAAAAGCTCTCTAAGTCAAGAAAAGGATGGAGAATTAGTGATTGCATTTAACAGACTTTATGGGATGATAGAAAACAATAGTGCTTTCTCTGCAATGGGAGGAGATGAAATGGAGCCACACATCTAGACAACTTTTTAAAAGAATTTTGCTAAAAAGAGAATCAGAGAAAAGAGTGTAGTCTTGAGAAATGTGGGCTCAGGGAAGGACTTTTTTTAGTTGTAGTTAGACACAATAGCTTTATTCTATTATGTGGTGCTGAGGATCGAACCCAGGGCCTTGCACGTGCTAGGTGCGCGCTCTACTACTGAGCCACAACCCTAGCCCCGGACTTCTCTTTTTTTAAGTTGGGATATTTTATATGTCTTTTTACCAATGAAAGTAATGTGTAGTATTGAAAATTCACGTTGGAAGAGAGTGGCAGCTGAATAATGGAGAGGAATTGGAACCCAGTGCACAGTAGAGAAGTTGGCTTTAGACAGGAGCACAGATTAATAATAACAAGATGTAAGTAAATTAGTAGGCATTGTACTTTTCTTTTATAATGATAATGTGTGAAACCTTTTGAGCTTAAAAATTATACAGAAGGCAGGGCTGGGGTTATGGCTCAGTGGTAGAGCACTTGCCTAGCATGTGTGAGGCCCTGAGTTCCATAGGCCCTGAGTTCCATCCTCAGCACAATGTAAAAATAAATAAAATAAAGGTATTGTGTCCAACTACAACTAAAAAATAAATATTAAAAAAAAAATGATACAGAGGGGCTGGAATTGTGGCTCTGTGGTAAAGCATTTGCCTAGCATGTGTGAGGCACTGAGTGTGATCCTTAGCACTGCCTAAAAGTAAATAAATAAATAAGTAAAGGTATTGTGACCATCTACAATGAAAAAATATGTAAAAATGATATAGGAGGGGCTGGGTTTGTGGCTCAGTGGTAGAGTGCCTGCCTCACATGTGTGGGGCCTGGGTTCAATCCTCAGCACCACTTAAAAATAAATAAGTGAAATAGAGTTATTGTGTCCAACTACAACTAAATTTTATATATATATATAAATGAATGAATGATAGATACAGGGAAACCACATCAATGTTTATAGCAGCACACTTCATAAATAGCTAAGCTATGGAACCAATCTAGATGCCCATCAACAGATGAATGGATAAAGATAATGTGGTTTATATATACAATGGAATATTACTCAGCCATAAAGAAGAATGTTTTTATGACATTCATCAGTATGATGGATCTGGAGACTATATGTTAAGTGAAATAAGCCAATCCCAGAAGATCAAAGGATGAATGTTATGGATGCTATTGGTAAGGGGAAGAATAGAAGTTCAATGGATTATACAAAGGGGAAAGAAGGGAAGGGAGGGGAGATAGGAATAGGCAATAGAATGAATCTGACATAACTTTCCTATGTATACACATGAATACACCACAGTGAATCTCAACATTGTATATACTCCACCAGACTGGGATCCTGATTAGAATAAGGTATATGTCATGTATAAATATGTCAAAATTGGGCTAGGGATGTGGCTCAAGCAGTAGCGCGCTCTCCTGGCATGCACAGGGCGCTGAGTTCTATCCTCAGCACCACATTAAAATAAAAAATAAAGATGTTGTATCCACCGAAAACTAAAAAATAAATATTAAAAAATTCTCTCTCTCTCTCTCTCTCTCTCTCTCTCTTTTAAAAAAAAATTGTCAAAATTAATTCTACTGCCATATATAACTAAAACCAAAAAATTTTAAAAATGATATAGGGGGAATGGCTTTAGTTTTCTATCAGATGAAAGAATCAAAAAGCAAAATAATAAAACATCACCTTCCACCACATAGCAAGTCAGTACCAGAGCCAGAGTTATAAATTGTTTTTTGTTTTGTTTTGGATCTCTTGGTAAGTTTTCTTAAACTTACTTTTTATTGAATTATGATTTAAATATAGCAAAAATGTGTAATGTCAGTGTTCTGTCTAGCTTGATGATACCTTCTGCCCCCATTTCTTTGTCAGTACAGGGCTTCAGCATATGCTAGGCAAGTGTTCTACCACTGAACTATATCCCTAGTCCCCCAGTTTGATGACTTTTGACAGTGCATACATTTCTATTCTTTAAAAGTAGCCTCAGGCCCCTTCTAAACCAGTCCCTGCTACTTGATCACCCTATCCAGGCAAACACTATTTTACTACTTTCACCGTAGATTAATGTTGTCTATCATACAAATAGAATCTCATACACATATACATATTTCTCTCCCCCCCCCCAAGTACAGGGGATGGAACCCAACAGTGCTCTACCATTGAGCTACATCCCCAGCCTATTTATTTATTTATAGATAGGGTCTTGCTAAATTGTCAGAATTGGCCTGGAGCTTTCCATCTTCCTTCCTCAGCCTCCCAAATGGCTGAGATTACAGACACCAATATATCCTGTGTGAAATTGTGTTATATTTTGCTTTTCTTATTCGGCATGTTTTTGAGACACATGCAGGTTGTTCATTCCTTTTACTGCTGGGTAGTAAGAATATACTGCATTTTCCATTGTACATCTATCAGATTTGTGTGCTAATTTTGACTTTTTTGCGTTGGTCATGGTGACATATACATGTTTCCAGACCACTTAGCAACACCCTACCTCAAAATAAAAAGGACTGGGGATGTAGCTCAGTTGTAGAGTATTTGCCTAGTAAGTGCAAAGCCTTAGGTTTAATCCTCAGTATCTCAAAAGAAAAAAAAAAAAAAAACAGTTCAGTGCTTTTTAGTATGCTCATAATAAGCTTATACAACCATCACCATTATCTAATTTCAGAACAATTTCTTCACCCTAAATGAAGCCCCATGCCCAGTGGCAGTTAATCCCTATTCCCTGAGAACCACTAATCCTTCTCTCTTATAAAGTTGCCTATTTTTAACATTTCATATAAGTAGAATCATATAGTATATGGCCTTGTGTACCTGGCTTCTTTCATTTAGCATTTGCCCAGGTAGTAGCTTAATGTCAGTATCTCATTCCTTTTTTTTTTTTTTGCGCTGGGGTGGGGTGGGGTGTTTACTGGGAATTAAACTCAGGGGCACCCGACCTCTAAGCCACATACCCAGCCCTAATTTTTTTTTTTTTTTGGTGGTTCTGGGGATTGAACCCCAGCAATTACTCTACTAACTGAGCTATATCCCCAGCCCTTTATTCCTTTTTATGGTAGAATAATATCTCATTGTGGGGATGTAGCACATTTTATCAGTTGGTAAACATTTGGATTGGTTTCACTTTTTGGCTATTATGAATTCTGCTGTGAATATTTACATACAAGTTTTTATATAGACATATACTTTTGTTTCTCTTGGGTAAATACCTAAGAGTAGAATTGCAAGGTCACATGATAACTCTATGTTGAACCTACAGAGGAACTGCCAAACTGTCTTTCTAAATGGCCACATCATTGTACATTTCCACCAGCAGTGTTTTAGGGCTCTAATTTCTCCACATCCTTGTCAACACTTTTGTTTATATTCTGTCTTTTCGATTGTAGCCATCATAGTATGAAGTAGTATCTCATTGTGGTTTGTATTTGCATTTCCCTAATGATCAATGGTGATACTCTTTTTATGTCCTTAATGACTGTTTGTGTATCTTTGGAAGAATTCATCAACCAGCCTTCATTTAAAAATATAATTTCAGGGCTGGGGTTGTGGCTCAGTGGTAGAGTGCTTGCCTAGCATGTGTGACGCACTAGGTTCGATTCTCAGGACCACATAAAAATAAATAAATGAATAAAGGTTCATCAATAACAAAAATTTTTTTAAAATATGATTTCAGTTTGTCATACACAGGGTATACTAGTTCCACATACTATCTTTTTCTGAATCTTGTGTCAGAGCTTTGTGATGTAATAAGCCTATTCTTTCCACACACAGTCCTTAGCAGTATAATTAACTAGACTGAGTAACATTTAGTAAATCCAGATAATTGGCATTTGTGAATAGAGATGGTCAGCAAGTTTGCTTGTCTAGTCTGTTTAGCATTTTCCCTCTTACGATTTATTAAATTTAAATCAAGTGTTCTCTCTCGTATTAGGGGAATTGTGTTTGTTTAAGACCACAGACTTAGAGTAATACAATTATAAAGTATTCAGGTGCTAAATTAATAAAAACAGTCCTTTTAAATAGTCCTATGTCTTTTTTACTTTTCAATCAGGTCATCTAGATGCACTCCTGAGGGGCTTGGTTCTGGGCAAACTAGGAAAAGCAGGACACAAGGCAACGTTAGATGAAGCCCGTCGTCGGTTTAAGGACCATGTGGAAGGAAAACAGGTTCTCTCTGCTGACCTGAGGAGTCCTGTAAGTTTCCACAATAAATTTCTTTGATTTCTAGTTACCTACATTACTCTATGAAACATGAAACTTCTTTAATACTAACCAAAACTGACCTAAGGACTGACCCACGAGCCATGTCTAACTCTCATATTAACATATCCCATTTGGGTGGTTTGTAGCCAGCTTCTCATTTAAGTTTCTCTGCCACATGGTGCTTCTGAAAGGTGATTCCCCTGTGCACATTCCCCAGGGAGAGTTGGTGTGCTGTGCTATCACGACATGCCATTTGTCTCTGTGGTTGTTCATGGGGTTTTTATATCCTTACCCTGATTTGTATGTACCTCCACACTTCTTGCAACGTTTTTACTTGCTTTCTGTATTTTTGTAACGTTAAAATACCTTGAAACAGGGTAGATGTACTCAGATAACTTCCTTTATTGTCTTGTAGGTCTATCTGACCGTTTTGAAGCATGGTGATGGTACTACCTTAGACATTATGCTAAAGGTGAGTGATTTGGAAAAGGCTCCTGAACTTGGATGGACACAGAGAACAGCTTTAAATGGTTAAAAGAACAAAATGTCCTGGCAAAAATATATGTTTATTGCAGACATGCAAATATTAAGAAACTGGTTGGGGGGGGCTGGGATTGTGGCTCAGTGGTAGAGCACTAACATGTGTGAGGCACTGGGTTCAATTCTCAGCACTGCATATGAATAAATAAATAAAGGCCCCATCGACAACTAAAAAAAAAAAAAGCTATGGGAACTGGATGTGGTATTGCAGGGCTGTAGTTCCAGCTACTTGGAAGACAAAGGTAGGAAGATTGAAGGTTCATGGCCATCCTGGGGAACTTCAAATGCAAGGCCCTGGCTCAAAAAATGGGGTTGTTGCTCAGTGGTAGAGTGCTTTCAGCCTGGCATATATGAGGCACTGAAAGGTTCATCCACAATTAAAAAGATACTTATTTTTTTAAAAATTACCACTTTACCCATGTTGTTTATACATGGGTTTCCTTTTTAATAATATAAAAGTTATATTTTGGATTTACTTTTCAATTAGACATCAAGGTCCCTTCTCAGTCTGAATATTCTATGAACCTGTGGATTATAAATCATGTGAATGAAATACATATGAAATGGGATATTTTGTGGGGTTTTTTAGTCTATTCCATAAGTGTATGGGGAAAAAAAAAACAGCAGTTCTGAAAGTTTTATGGCAGAAGCCATAAATTACCATCTTCATGTTATGCTATATTTTTAAGAAGTTATACAAGTATATGTATTTACGAGAAGTTGCATTTATTAGCATAAGGGAGTGTACAGTATCAATATAGGAAGAGTTCTAATGAAGGCAGAATCCGAATTTATTTCATTTTATTAATGTGGTGCTGAGGATTGAACCCGGTGCTTCATGCATGCTAGGCAAAAGATCTACCTCTGAGCCACAACCCCAGCCTCAAATCAGAATTCTTGAAGAAACCATTCAGTGGGGCTGGAGATATAACTCAGTGATAGAGTATTGCCTAGCAAGTGTGACACCTGTAGTTCAACCCCCAACACTGCAAAAACAAACATACAAACAAACAGACAAGCAAACAGTTTGATGACAAGTGATTATTTTCTGTTGGTAATTTAGGAATAGCGTTAAAACAAATGCTTGAATGCCTCTTAATAGTATATTTTAAATGTGGTACTAGAGTGCCACCTGGTGGACTAATATATATCAGGGTTATCTTCCGGGAAGAGATGCTTCCTGAAAGCTTGAGTTCTGTCCTTGAATATTGCAGCTGAAAGGGCCTTACAAATCATCAGTTTGTCCCCCTCACTTTACTAGTGAGTGAACTGAAACCCAGAGAGGCTTAGGACTTACTTTAACCTAGGCAAATGCTCTGCCCTGAGCTACATCCCCAGCCTCTGCAGTTCTAATTTTTAAAAATATGATGTTTTGTTTCTAATTATGAAAAAAAGATTTTCTGTATTCACTACAGAAGATTTAGAGAGTAGGAAAGAATAAAGAAGAAAATAAAACTTACCTGTAATTATTTTTTAAAAGTGGATCACAAAATAGCATGTATAATATAATCTCATTCCAGGTTTGGCAGTGTGCATATAGTAGTAATTTTACTTTTTCTTTATGCATCTCTGTCTTATTAATATTCCACATTCAGTGTATGCTACTTTTACAGTTAAGAAATGTGAATAGGGCCAGGCGTAGTGGCAACTTATAATCCTAGTGGCTTGGGAGGCTAGGTAGAAAAATTAGAGTTCAAAGCCAGCTCCAGCAATTTAGCGAGGCTCTAAGCAACTTTGTGAGACCCTGTCTCAAAACAAAATACAAACAAAGGACTGGGGATGTGACTCAGTGGTTAAATATCCCTGGGTTCAATCCCCGTACCAAAAAAAAAAAAGAAACGTGAAGAGGGCTAGTGGTATAGCTCAGTGGTAGATTGCTTGCCTGGTATGTGCAAGGCCTTGAGTTTAATCCCCAGCACTCCAGAAAAGAAAGAAATGTGAAGGTACATGATGCCACTGATCAGAGACCATCATTAATTAGTATTAGCATTTTGGTGTGTTTTCAAGTTTTTACCCTTCACATTACATTTTTTTATATATGTAGGATTATTTGCTTTGTCTCTTTTTTTTTTTTTTTTTCATTTCAATATCAAGAACATGCTTATGGGGGCTGTGGCTGTGGCTTAATAGTAGAGCGCTCGTTTTGCATGTGTGAGACCCTGGGTTCGAGTCTCAGCACCGCATAAAGATAAAGATAATAAAGGTATCGTGTCCATCTACAACTAAAAAAGAAAAGAATATGCTTATGTCATGAAATATTCCTAAAATGTAACCTTCTATAGTGCATCTTTTGAGCCAGGCATAGTGGCATATGCCTGTAATTCTAGTAACTCAGGAGTCTGAAGCAGGAGGACTACAAGTTCGAGGCCAGCCAGG
This sequence comes from Marmota flaviventris, assembly GCF_047511675.1. Lineage (NCBI taxonomy): Eukaryota > Metazoa > Chordata > Mammalia > Rodentia > Sciuridae > Marmota > Marmota flaviventris. The sequence continues at coordinate 54,552,661 of NC_092514.1, read as the reverse complement.
GCAAGTTAGCTAGACCCTGTCTCAAAATGTAAAGAATTTTTAAAAGGATCTGCTGGGCGTGGTGGCGCATGCCTGTAATCCCAGCTGCTCAGGAGGCAAAGGCAGGAGGATCGCAAGTTCAAAGCCAGCCTGAGCAATTTAGTGAGGTGCTAAGCAACTCAGTGAGACTCTGTCTCTAATAAATACAGAAATTGGGCTGAGGATGTGGCTCAGTGGTTGAGTGCCCCTGAGTTTAATCCCTGGTACTCCCCCCAAAAAGGACTGAGGATGTAGTTCAGTGATAAAGTGCCCCCAGTGTTCAGTTCCCAGTACACCCCCCCCAGAAAAGCATCTTTTTAAAAATGAATAAGTAATTAGGATAGCTATTGGGTATTTAGATTATTTTCGTTTTCACTATTATAAATTAAATCGATGATCTTTAATGGTATAAGATTACCAATGATTAGTTTTGTTCATAAAACATAGACCATTAACCAGATATCAGTGCTATAAAGTATTTGGCCAGGACAGATGTACTCTTTATATGTTGATGTTAAACTGCGTAGAACTGATGACAGGCTACTATTATTTATCTACTGAGCACTTACATTTCGTGACTGACTGACTGTAATGGCAAGGGACAAATTTAGTGCCCAACCATCTTGACAAGTATTTTTTTTTCTTAATATTTTTTTTTTAGTTGTAGATGGACACAATATCTTTTATTAATCTATTTATTTATTGCTGAGGATTGAACCCAGTGCCTCACACATGCAAGGCAAGCGCTTAACCACTGAGCCACAAACCCAGCCCACGACAAGTATTCTTTTTAATGTAATACCTTGACAGTCCTACCCAGTGTTTTACCTTATTGAAGGAGAAGCTTATATAAGCATATGGAGAATTTCCTGGGAAGAGCTAACTATCTCTGTTTTTATTTTTTCCCTATAGCTTCACAAACAAGCAGATATGCAAGAAGAGAAAAACCGAATTGAAAGGGTCCTTGGGGCTACTCTTTTGCCTGAACTGATTCAAAAAGTCCTTACATTTGCACTTTCAGTAAGTTACAAGGAAAACTGCTTTCAGAGGGAGTTGTTACTCACTCATCTGTGGCAAGTGTCTTTGATTCAGTATCCTCTTGATCTGCCCCTAACTTAGATTAAGGCGTCCTCTTCTTGGAAAACTGGTATAAACTTTTTTAACTGACTTCTCTTATCTCCCACTAATAATGAGACTCAAAATCAGAGTATTTGGGAGAGGAAACAAATGCTTTCTCTACAAGCTTCTGGTGCCATTTATTCCTAAAAACAAAGAATACATGTCTTTGATGTGGTTACTTAGGTATTTCAACAGTATGTTGCACTTTCTGGAACCAGAAGATGTGGAAATGCTAGACTTTTAATCTCTTTCTCTTCTTAGGAAGAGGTACGTCCACAGGACACTGTATCAGTAATTGGTGGAGTAGCTGGAGGCAGCAAGCATGGGAGGAAAGCTGCATGGAAGTTCATAAAGGACAACTGGGAAGAACTTTATAATCGATACCAGGGAGGGTTCTTAATATCCAGACTAATAAAGGTGTGTGAATTTTTTTATTTGAGTAGGTTGATAATCATGGATGTTATTGAGCAATATCCATGATTCAATAGACCCAAAGGTTCTTTCTTTTTAAGAGATTCCTCAAATAATTATTTGATTTGTTTAAGGGCTTCTGCATCCCTCTCCTTTACCTTCTATAACAAACTAAAGTTTTGAAGATAACAAAATAATTCATTTTTTAGGGTAAATGAAAGTTTGTTCCTAGTCTTTTTTGATTTCACTTACTATTTAAAAACCTTGTTTTTCAGCTATCAGTAGAGGGATTTGCAATTGATAAAATGGCTGGAGAGGTTAAGGTAAGGAGAAAGTACTGTTTACTTTTTTCTTTCAATCTAAATCATAAAAACACTAAACTTTGTTTTAATTGTAGAGGTATTGGGATAAAGTATCCCCCCCCCCCCCGCTTTTTTTTTCTTAGAGAAGGACTGGTTAGATTGTATCTTCTAATGTCTAAAAAATTTATAGTTGGGATAATCTTTGAAGATGTTGACTTGTGGTTGAAAGAGTATGAAATCAAGTCACTTGACCTGTGTCAGTTTGTGCTATGTCCCATATTAGCTTTGTCTTTTTTTAAAATATTTATTTTTTTAGGTGTAGATGGACACAACACAATGTCTTTATTTTTATATGGTGCTGAGGATCGAACCCAGGTCCCACCCATGCTAGGCGAGCGCTCTACCGCTGAGCCACAATCCCAGCCCCTTAGCTTTGTCTTTGAGGATGTTTTTTAACCCCTGTGAGCCTGTATCTTCATCTATAAAATAAGGTGATGATGAGATTGTTAGATTAGGTAACATGACTTCTATAGGTCTATTGTGTGCATAGTGAGACCAGATGGTTATGTGTGGTCTCTCCTTTTAGCCCTTAATAAAAATTGATAATCAGCTTAGTATGGCCCTTGGATCTGATAAAATTCAGCATTTGGGAGACAAATTTACTTTGATTAGAAAAATCTTAACTTTAAGCTTCCCATTGCATTTAACTGCTAAATATTTTTATATATAAGTATAGTGATTGTCAGGTGTGAATTTGGAAATTCTGAGTTATAACAGTTTTTTAAAATTTTTTAAATATCTTAAGTTGTAGATGGACATAGTACCTGTGTTTTATTTGTTTATTTTTATGTGGTGCTGTGGATCAAACCTAGTGCCTCACACATGCCAGGCAAGCACTCTACTGCTGAGCCACAACCCCAGCCCCTGAGTGTGTGTGAACCATTGTTAGGAATAGGTTTTAAGAATTTAAATCTTGAGAAAATAGTGAAAGATTTGGCTTCTACTGTCATCTAGTGTATATTATATATTGTATTATATAAACAATTATTGTAATGTTAATAGGTTCTATGCAGGAGAATTAAGTAATGGGTTTTGTGGCAGAGTAGTGGAAGGCTGATAAGGTAGGTAGGAGCTAGCTCATACATGTGGCCTTGTGGATCATATAAAGAATTTTCTAGACTGGAAAACCCTCAAATGGTTTAAAACATGATCTGATTTGTGTTGTAAAAATTTCAGTCTGTGTGGTGTGGAAAATGATTTAGAATGAGGAGGAAATTGGGGTGCTAATTCTCCAAGCAAGAGTGGCACAGCACGGTCTGAGGTTGTAGCTCAGTGGTAGAGCGCTTGCCTAGCACTTATGAGACACTGGGTTTGATCCTCAGCACCATATAAAAATGAAAATAAGTAAAATAAAGGCATTGTGTCCATCTACAACTAAAAGATAAAATTAAAAAATAAGAATGGCACAGCAGTAAGAATGGAGGAATTGAAAAGAGATTCAGGGGTTGATTTTGTTAATCTTTAGTTTTAACAATATTTACCAAGTGGTTTCTCTGTATTGTGAACATGTCTGGGAGGAAAGTCAAAGATAATTCCCAGGTTTCTGATATATAAATGTTGGTGCTATTTGTTGGAGATGGAACTGGAAGACTTGTATCCAACTTTAACTTAGTCACTGAGAAACCAGCCATGATTAGAAGCCTTGAAGCAAGAGCCATTGTCATCCTTGTAAATTGATTTCTAAAAGATTAGAGTTAATCTTATGAAATAGTCATTTTTCTCTTCTACACCTATGATGACTAGCTTAAAGGAAAGACCCCTATCATTTTGCAGGTTGGTATTTAAGAGCTGCTTTATTTTCATTGAAATTAAGTGTACTTCATTAAAAAATGGTTTGACTTTTAAGATTTTTGGGGGGAGGAGGGGTTACCAGGGATTGAACTCAGGGTCACTCAACCACTGAGCCACATCCCCAGCTCTATTTGACATTTTATTTAGAAACAGGGTCTCACTAGTTGCACCTTGCTTTTGCTGAGGCTGGCTTTGTCACGATCCTCCTGACTCAGCCTCTCACTGCTGGGATTACAGACAAGCGCCAGCCTATTTAAGCATTTTGATAAATTACAATAAACAGAAATAGTTTTATTTAGCTGGGTATGATGGCGCACACCTGGAATCTCTACTACTAAGGAGACTGAGGCAAGAGGATTGCAAATTCAAAGCCAGCCTTGGCGATTTAGCAAAACGCTGTCTCGAAATAAAAAGGGCTGTAGTAGACCACCCCGTGATCAGTCCCAGTACCAGCAGAAAAAATTGTTTATTCTATGAAAAATATGAGACTATGAAGTATTATAGTATAAAACAGCAATTTAAAATTCTTAGTTTTATCATTCCTTACAAATTGATCTTTATTTGCGACAGTCAGAATGTATCAGAACATGTTGAGTTCATGAGTCCTGTGTGCCAGGTATTTTGCCAAATGTTTCAGTTGTCTCTTAAGTTTTGGAGTGCATATTTTTTCACAAATGAGAAAAGTGAGACTTAGAGTAGTTAATTTACTTAAAGTGACAGGCTGGTATTTTGACCAAGCCTAGATTTGAGTGCTACATCTAAATCCAAAGCCTAGATTAACCACTAAGCAATTACCCTAAGAGAAAGGCAGTGGGTTCTGTCTCTCTTGATTAGGTTTTGTACTTTTGATATTTGGGGGAGAATTCTTATATGCAGACCCAAGTATTTATTTGTTTTAGCCTGAGGGTAGCAGCAGTTAATTCTAATGACTGTGGCTAATGAATCCTATATGTAGGCCAGTGAGTACTTTTTCATAGCTTTGATATTAACTTGCTTTTGCTAGCAATGATTCTACACTATGGATTTTCTTACACCAGGCTTTCTTCGAGAGTCACCCAGCTCCTTCAGCTGAGCGTACCATCCAGCAGTGTTGTGAAAATATCCTGCTGAATGCTGCTTGGCTAAAGCGAGATGCCGAGAGCATCCACCAGTACCTCCTTCAGAGAAAAGCCTCCCCACCTGCAGTGTGAACCCTGAGCAGCCATTGCTGCGGCTCTTCTGCTGCTTCGCTGCCAGGATAAGGTGGAGCTACCGAACAGCTGATTCATATGCCAAGAATTCGGAGTCTTCTTTCAAACCAGTGGGGGTTGGACAATGAATGTAGTTAACTGGTTCCTGCTCACACTCCAGAATTAAATTCTATTGAAAAAGGAAAATCAGCAATTCAGCAAAAAAATAAAAATAAAAATGTAAATATGATAGTAATAAAGTAGAGCATAATGAAACTGTGAAACTTCCTGAAGCCTTGTCAGTGGTTAAAAGTATTTAACACTCGTTAATGACAGATGTTCTGTTTTTATAACTTACCAAAAGGAAACTAGAGGCTTCTAGGGAAGAGAATTTTTGTGCAGTGGGTTCTGCAAGCAGCCTACAAGCCCAGGATAGTGTTGTCCATTGCTGGGAATGGCTAAACATGAAAGGCTAATGGTTGGTATAACATAGTCCAAGTCTGTGCATATTTAAAAAAAAAAAAAATTTTTTTTTTTCTTTGTCATGGGGACTGACCAGGAAGATAACTTTTCCTGCATAACTCAATCTGAACCAAGGATTGTAGTTTTCCTCCTTGCCTCCCTTCTGTGTGACCCCTTGGCCAAAAAAGGAGAAAGAAAAAAAAAAAAAAGGTAAAAACAAAAAATCCTCTACCCTCTCTGGGTTTTTCCTCCCGTAGTTCTACTCCAGCCCCCAACTGACCCCGATGTCCTTCTTAGAGAGAAAGAAATATTAAGAAAACATCTTTCATAGCCACATTAAATAAGAGAAACTGATATACATTATTTTTCTTCCTTTTTTAAGATGACTTTTAAGAACCCCAAAATGCATATAGGTGAGACAATAGTAATAAAATGATTTTTAGCCAGTCCTTCCTGAAGGAGTTATTCTGCTAAAAATGGTCTTAGTTGTCTAACACGCCAACTATTGAACCTCTTCATAACAGTATCAAGTCAACTCTGGCTTCTCCTGGTTCATTTTTTGCGTGCAAAAAGCCAGTGGTAACTGCTACGGGGCCTATATAATAGTGGTAACTGGTTTCAAAAGCAATGACTATAAGCCTATGTGTGCCACTCTGCTTCAACAGTATATCCTACTAACAAGCCTCACCTACCTAATCCAATAAGTTTTAACTCTAAATTTCATTCCTTTCCCTTCCTCTTTACCTACTTTTTTCTTTTTTCCTTTTCTTTTTATTTTTCTTAAAAAAATTTTTTTTGTGTGTTAACAGAAATTCATATTTGGTGTGGCTTAACTGTATTTCAGAAGGTCATCAGATTGTGAGATTGCTTCCTTGAAACATTTTTGTGCTATTGTTTTAAAAAATAATAATTAAAAAACGGTTGGCGTTAATAAAAATGTCAATGTGAAATTGATGTCCTGGTTTCTTTTATTCTCTTTGATTAGAAAGTGAAAATTTTACTGTTTCAGTAGGATTGTAGGAAGTTTTAGTATCATAGGATTCTTTGAGTTTAAGAAAATCTAGTTCCTGCTGGGTGCAGTGGCGCATGCCTGTAATCCCAGCAATTTGGGCAGAAGGATCACAAATTCAAAGTTAGCCTGGGCAAATTAGTAAGAGATCCTGTCTCAAAATAAAAAAGGTTGGGTATGTAGCTTAGTGGTAGAGCACCCCACTCCTGGGTTCAGTCTTCAGTACTGCCAAAAAAAAAATCTAGTTCCTGAATTCCTAATGAATAGAACCTAAACAGAAAAATCCTAATATTGATTCTAAATTAGTTCTAGATTCTCAAAAAATCTCTCAGAGATCCTTACAGTCAGTATTCAGGAGTTAACCTGAGACTTAACTCTTCTCTGGCACCAGGCCCAGGGCTGCCTGTGTCTATGCATGTGCTTAAGGTACAAAAATACTGGGCACCAAAAATACTGAGGAAAAATGCAGCTTCAAGACACAGTACAATGAATTGGACATAACTTTCCTTTGTTCATATGTGAATACATGACCAGTCTGACTCCACATTATACAACTGCAAGAATGGGATCCTAATTGGAATGGGTTGTACTCTAAAATACACTCTACTGTCATGTATATCTAAAAACAAAAAGGTAATGTAAGGGGGGGGGGGATGCAGCTTTAATTGAAGAATTTATAGAATTTTGAAATCAGAAATTCTGAAAAGAAGTTATTTTAGTTGCAGCATACATGCAATTTGTGTATAACAATATGAGTTATGTTGGGGAAGAGTTGGTGCTGAGTATTTTCAATCCCCAAAGCAAAACCACTTTTCATGCTGCCTGGGCCCTAGGAGGCATAAATTTTCATGGACTGTATCAACAGGACCCCTTGCCTTCTGACTTCAGGTTGTATATAACCAACTAGTAAACCCAAAGATCAAAAGACATCAGGAAAGGATGGTAAAAATATATTCCTCTGGCTTTCTTACTAGCAAGGTCACATGGATTGTCTTGTGTCCCCCAAAGACCAGAGTTCCTATCAAGCGGCCCTCTTTAGTTTCTAGCTCTTCTTTCTTCTCCAGATCTAAAGATAGAACTAGCCAGGTGCAATGATGCAAGCTTACAATCCCAACTACTTGGGAAACTGAGGCAGAAGGATTGCAAGTTCAAGGCCAGACTGAGCAATTTAGGGAGATCCTATCTCAAAATTTATAAAAAGGACAGGGAATGTAGCTTATTGTTAGAGGGCTTGCTATACTAAAGGTGGCAGGGTAGAGGACTATTCTTTTATTAGCTCTGGATTTTATATATATATATTTTAGTTGTAGATGGACACAATATCCCTATTTATCTGTTTATCTGTTTTTATGTGGTACTGAAGATTGAACCCAGTTCCTCATGTGCAAGGCAGGCAGTCTACCACTCAGCCCCAGCCCCAGCCCCAGCCCTAGCTCTGGATTTCTGTATTACTCCTTTTTTTTTTTTTTTTTTTTTTTGGTACTAGGGATTGAACTCAGGAGGACCCCACCCATGGGATGAGCCACACCCCCAGCCCTATTTTGTATTTTATTTGGAGACAGGGTCTCACTGATTTGCTAAGCGCCTTGCTATTACTGAAGCTGGCTTTGAACTCATGATCCTCCTGTCTCAACCTCCCGAGCAGCTGGTATTACAGGCGTGCCTCACCGCTCCCGGAACTCCCATTATTTCTTGATGGTTTCTGTGGACTCCATTCCCATGTCTTTGTTAATAGTTAGGCCTACCTCAGCTTGAGTGTGTTCTCTGTTTTCTACTAACAACCGATTTGGGCACCAAAGTCCTGATGCTTTGAGTCTCTAAAGGTCATAATCCAGGGGCTGGGATTGTGGCTCAGCAGTAGAGCTCTCTCCTAGCACGTGTGAGGCGCTGGGTTTGATCTTCAGCACTGCATAAAAATAAATAAAATAAAGCTATTGTGTCCATCTACAATTAAAGCAAATATATTTTTTTTAAAGAGAGAGAATTTTTTAATATTTATTTTTTAGTTATCAGTGGACACAACATCTTTGTTTGTATGTGGTGCTGAGGATCAAACCCGGGCCGCACGCATGCCAGGCACATGCCAGGCGCATGCCAGGCGAGCGCGCTACCACTTGAGCCACATCCCCAGCCTGCAAATATATTTTTTAAAAAGTTTTAATCCAGCCTTTTTTTAAAAAAAAATATTTTTTCTGGTTGTTGATAGACATTTATTTATTTATATGTAGTGCCTCACATATTGCCAGGCAAGTGTGCTAATGCTGATCCACAGCCCCAGCCCTTAATCCAGCCCTTTATATATATATATTTATTTATTTTCTAGTTTTCGACAGACACAACATCTTTGTTTGTATGTGGTGCTGAGGATTGAACCCGGGCCGCATGCATGCCAGGCGAGCGTGCTACCGCTTGAGCCACATCCCCAGCCCAATCCAGCCTTTTTTATGTTGGATATTTTGTTATTTTCCAAGTAGCTCACTATCATAAATAACATGTCCACATTTCATAGATGAGAAAGCAGGCTCAGAAAAATTAGATAATTTTTTTATTCTTTTTTTTAAAATATTTTTATTAGTTATTGATGGACTTTTATTTTATTTATATATACGTGGTGCTGAGAATCAAACCCAGTGCCTCACACATGCTAGGCAAGCGCTCTACCACTGAGCCACAGATAATTTTATTATACAGCAAATAATTATCAGACCTGGTAGTCAGCCCAGGCTTGCCAGTTTCCAAAACCTGTATTCTTCCAGGTATCTGTCATGTCTCCACAGCTAAAAAGTTACCCAGTTAAGACTGGAGCTGGGGCTATAGCTCAGTTGGTAGAGTGCCTGCACATAGGCCCTGGGTTCAATCCCCAGCACCACACACACCCCAGCACCACACACACGCGCGCAAAAAAAAAAAAAAAGGCTGAGTCTGGCAAGAACTTTAGAAGTATTTCATAACTTTTCCTTATACTTTTTTTTTTGGTACTGGGGATTGAACTCAAGAGCACTCAACCTGAGAAACCCCCAGCCTTTTTTTTTGTTTTATTTAGAGAGGGGTCTCACTGAGTTGCTTAGGACCTTGCTAAATTGTTGAGTTTAGCTTTGAACTCCTCCTGCCTCTGCCACCTGAGCCGTTGAGATTACATGTGTGTGCCACCGGGTCCAGCTTCCTAATACTTTCTGGTTAAATATTTTAGTGGAAATCAGAGGAGTTAGGAAGAATTATGAGTGTGTAGATACTTCCTGTAGACAGTTTTACATTATTTTTGGTTGATAAGCAGTAGTCAGAGCTACTTACTTGAATGAACAAGGCTCTAGGCTCAATCCCCAGCACCAAAAACAAACAAACAAAGGCAATACATATTCATTTTCCAAACTTAAAAGAAAAAAAAAAGACAGGAGATAGCTCAGTGGTATCTAGCATACCCAAGGCCATGGGTTCATCCCCAATACTACCACCACAATGATAATGATAAAATAACAAAGGCAAAAAAAAAAAAAAACATGAAAGCTGGACATGGTCATATACACACCTGTAGCTACTCAGAAGGTTGAGTCAGAAAGATCACTTGAGCAAACAAGTTTGAGACCAGCTTAGGCAAAGTAGTTAGACTACCATCTCAAAAAAAAAAAAAAAAAAAAAGGTGACTATGTCTTCTTACCAGGGATCGAACTCAGGGGCACTTAACCACTGAGCTACATCCCCAGACCTGTTTTGTATTTTATTTAAGAGACAGGGTCTCACTGAGTTGTTTAGTGCCTCACCTTTTTTTTTTCCTGAGGCTGGCTTTGAACTTGAGATCCTCCTGCCTCAGCCTCCCGAGTTGCTGGGATTACAGGCATGTGCCACCATGCCCAGCTCCAGCTCTGTTTTTATACACCAGTTTGTGTATTTTGAGTATTTTTGGTAACGGAGATAGATAGGCTATGCCCCCTTTGCAGGTATCCAATGTAACCAGTGCTACTTATTTCCAGTCTTCACTTTTTGAAGCTCAGTGTGCCAGAGTTGATGTCATGCGCATCAAAGACTACTTGCGAAAAAAGTCATGGTTGGCAAATTCATAATTGGGGAAATGTGTCTTTCTTGTTTAGATTCATTGGTTCATGATATTTTCCCGTCTAACTTCTTAATGTTACACACCAGTTTTGTAGAGTGCACACATTTGAGGAATGTAGCTTTATGCTCCTTGTTGCTTACTTTAAAGTGGCTCATGTTATGAATTCAATACTCAATCTTCTTTTCCTCACTGGCAATGTGAACTGCACATATTTGTAACCAAGCCTTGCAATTCTATACATTATTGCCTGAATGTTCAACTTCAAATTTTGGCTAATATCACCATTAGTTAGATGTTGGAAAGTATATGGTGATGAACTTCACAAAGACAGGTAAGGAGAGACGTAACTGGCTTTCAAAAGGAGCAAGGGATACTGGGCTCAGTGGTGTACTCCTGTAATCACAGCATCTTGGGAGGCCCAGGCAGGAGGATTGCAAGTTCTAGGTCAGTCTTAGCAACTTAGCAAGGGTCTAAGCAACTTAGACCTTGTCTCAAAATAAAAATAAAGAATAAAGGGCTAGGGGCTGGGGATATAGCTCAGTTGGTAGAGTGCTTGTTTCACAAGCCCAATGCTCTGGGTTCAATTCCCAGCACCAAAAAAGAATAAAGGGCTAGGGATGTGCCTCAGTGGCAAATTGTCTTCTGGGTTAAATCCCCAGTACCAAAAAAAAAAAAAAAGCGGGGTAGGGAGGTGTTCATGCATACCCAACTTGCAGGGACTTCAGCTGGCTAAAGTTGAAACAAGGCCATGAGTTCCTCCCACTAGGGCTTGCTTACCAGCCAAATGCCTGCCACACCAGCTGGAATGACTGTTACTTCCTCTGACTGCCTTATTAATTTGGTGACTATACCTTACTCCTTCCAACAAATGGGGCATGGGGCTGGGGATATAGCTCAGTTGTTAGAGTGCTTGCCTTGATGCACAAGGCCTTGGGTTCGATCCCCAGCACCGCGCGGGGGGGGGGGGGGGTTTGGCTGGGAATATAGCTCAGTGGTAGAGCACTTACCAAGCATGCATGAGGGCCTAGGTTCCATTCCTAATACCATGAAAAATGAACAAAGGAGGGGAAAAAAATGTGTTCCATCTACAAATGACCCTAATGTGCACTACACCCAGGAAGCAGCTGAGATAGGAATAGTCTGGGCAGCTTTAAATTTCCCTACCATCTGTGACCCTGCCCAATGGGTCCATGGCTTGTGAACATCACAGAAACTGGAAGATACTGAGACTAGCACTGGCCTTTTCTGATTATTATCAAAGAGAGTCACTGTGCTACAACCTCATTGGGTGTGGTGTGGTAAGTTCACATTTTTGTCTCTGATCAAAGGACTTTGGTTATTGAAATAGCAGAAGGAGCCTTGTCAAAAAAGCCCTACAGCATTGAACCTGAGGGTGGGATTCAGTGTAAAGTTTAGATGCATTCATTCCATGGCCACAGGCCATGCAGAAAGACAGTGGTTACAAAAGAATATAGTACTAGGCTTTAAGGCTACAGTATCAAACAAGATGGACTTGCACTATGCCTGTGTGAAACTTAGGATCTAGTGAGGAGAGAAAAGTCTAATGAGTAAATTTTTTTTTTTTTTTGTGATGCTGGGGATGGACCCCAGGGCCTTGCACATGCTACACGAGAGCTCTACCACTGAACTTCACTCCCAGCCCTTGAATGAATAATTCTAAGTATGATGAGTCTTCATAGTAGAAAGTGTGGGGCACTACACAGAGCATTACCAAGGAGTCCAAAGTAGCGTGAATGTTCATGAAAGCTCCCTTGAAGAAATGATGTTAAACTGAGACCAGGCAAAGAGGAGAGAAAAAAGTGTTCTAGCAGAAGAAATACCATATACAATGGATCTTTAGCTAGAAAGAAGACCTATTTAAGAAAGCTGGGCTGGGGATGTGGCTCAAGCGGTAGTGCGCTCGCCTGGCATGCACGGGGCGCTGGGTTCGATCCTCAGCACCACATAAAAATAAAATAAAGATGTTGTGTCCACCGAAAAACTGAAAAATAAATATTAAAAAATTTTCTCTCTTCTCTCAAAAAAAAAAAGTAAAAGAAATCTAAGATGGCTAAAACGGAAAGTTTTGGAAAAAGTGGTGCAAGAGGGGTCTGGAGAAGTGGGCAAGGACCAGAACAAGGACTTAGGCCATGTGAAAGATCTTGAACTAGATCAGATGACATTAAATTATTAAACTGTATCTTAAGGGGCAGGACATCTATAACCCTGAAAGTTAAATGTTGTGTTTACAGTCCTGATAACTGGGGATGTTAAAGCCTGGTGAGGGAACTTCTGTACAGTGACATATTCCAGCTGCTGCAACATTCATTCAGTACTCTTAGTTTTTGTTTCTCTCATAGAAGCACCCATCCCCAGATGACAACATGTTTTTCCCCAACCAGACTTCAAATAGAACTGACTTCTAAAAGGGAACTCACGTCCCCCACGTCGTCCCCCATGTCGTCGAGCCCCCTCATGTTCGACACCCCTTTTCAGCTCTGAAGAAGCCAGAACGAGCCGTCGCCCCTTCTCCTTACAGCAATAAAGAGTTCCTAAAATTAGGGGGGAATGAAGCCAAAAACAGATAGTGTAGATAGGTAAATCGAGTCAGGTTGGATCTAGGAAGCCAATTTTGAGTGAGTCTGGGAAGTTGAAGACTGTCCCCTGAGGATTACTGTTTACCAAGATGTAGAGCCTGCCCAAATAGGCCCCCAACTGAGGGAACCATGATTGGTTCCCAAGTTTCCAGACAAAGGGGGGGAATGAAAAACCAGCCTCTACCTCAGAGCAAAGCCTGTCCAAGGAAGGGACATCACCTTTGTCCTTGGAAAGACCCACAGAGCACTCCTAGGCACATTCCCACCCTGCTAAGTTGTTTACCTACAAATAACAGGAGAGATCTGCTGCAACAGGTGTCCTTGACTCAGGCTAGGTGGGGATCCATAGCAACCCCCTAGCAGCCACCAATCAGCATGAGACAGGGAAATACCTGGGATTCCAGATGACCCTCCCAGTATTTATGGTGGTTGATAACGATAACGTGTTGGGAAACCATGTAATTCGGCATGCACACCCCTCGTGGCTTAAACCAATCAGTTCAAATGAATACCCCTTTTGTAGTAACCAATCATCCCTACCCAACTTGTTCCCGCCAGTGAATGTGCTAATCATTTTTTAGAGTTGTTGTTTGATTTTCCCGCGGTGTGTGATGATTTGCTAAGAGATACTATGATGTATGTGGGGGTCCCTGCTTCTCCAAAGAATGTATAAAACTGCTGCAAACCCTGGGCTCGGGGCCTCTCAGCGTCAACAGTTGCTGTGTGCTCGGAGGACCGAGCTAGTTCGCAATAAACACCTCTTTGCTGCTTAAAAAAAAAAAAAAGAAAGAAAGAAAGAAAGATCTTGAACTCAGCCGGGTGTAGTGGCACATGCCTGTAATCCCAATGACTCGGGAGGCTGAGGCAGGAGGATTGTACATTCAACGCCAGTCTCAGCAACTTAGTAAGACCCTGTCTCAAAAAGGGCTGGGGATGTGGCTCAGTGGTTAAGCAATTAACCTGATACAAACAAACAAAAAAATCTTGAGCTCTAACTAAATGTCAATGGGAATTCTTATAATGGAAATAGGGAATATATTTGCGAAAATACCAGATTCCTCATCTGAAAGTAGGAATGACAACAGCTATGGAGTTATCAGGGAGCAACATGAAGAGATACAAGTGTAAATTGTAAAGCATTATAGCAATAATGGAATTATAATATTCTCAGTACTGATGATTAACTATGCTGCCTTTGTGTGCATATGTATGGTATTGGCGATTGAACACAGAAGTGCTCTACCACTGAGCTATATCCCCAGCCCATTTTTAAAATTATTTATTCATATATATATACCTTTATTTTATTTACTTATATGTGGTGCTGAGAACTGTACCCAGTGCCTCACACATGCCAGGCAAGTGCGCTACCACTGAGCCACAGCCACAGCCCCTCCAGCCCATTTTATTATTTATATTTGAAGTCAATGTTTAAGTTGCCTAAGGTGGCTTTGAACTTGTGATCCTCCTGCCTTAGCCTCCTGAGTTGCTGGGATTACAGGTGTGCGCCACCATGCCCAGACTATGAGTAATAGAATCTGAGAGTTTAGTTAGTATTTTCCTGATGGGAATATGAAATACACTATAAAACCCTGACCTACTCCAGAGAACTGGTGGAAAGGTCAGAAATTTCTTTCAGCTGAACTTTCAGTGTGAGATTCCTGAGGTCTAGGGGTGAGCTCAGTTGTTCAGAGCAAATCAGACCATTTATGGCCACATGTATTTCTAAAATCCACAGATTCCTCAACATCACTTCCAGAAAAGATCAGCATTCTGTCTCTGTCTCAAACCCACTAGGGAAGAACCACTAGGGCATTCTTTCCTCTTGGTTTCTTCCAGCTAGAGGCTGGTTCTAACATCTCCTGGCTCAGCTTCTACAAAAGCTACCATCATTCCACAAATGTTACACTCCTCTGAGCTGTTATTATTTTGTTGTGGCAAAATAATCACTCCAATTAGCACCTGCATAACATTTTAGGAAAAAGTCAATGTTTTGCAAGTCAATTCTTATAATGGCTCCAAGAAGTAAACACAAACAGAATGGATGAGAGACCTGGGGCTTGCCTCTCCGATGGGACTGGCACTGACATGCTACCATGGAGAACTTATTTGTTCATTTTAGGTTGTTTCCTCTCAGCCTATAAAATATTCAACAATTCCCAAGTATAGTTGTAGGTATTTGACAGATGCCCCATTACCACACCCTCTTTCTGTTCTAGGAGAGAACAGACACATTTCTTCTCCAGAGGCCACCGACTACCATAAATGCTCCATAGTTAGGCAAGCTCTCTGTCATTGAGCTACCCGCCCCCAGCCCCTACTCAATGCTTCTTAAGACATTTTGAAAATTTAATTGCCAATTTTTTTAAAATCAAGATATTTCAAATACAAATTTTAGGAAAGGTATAAGGGGTAAAATAGAAGGAAAGAAAGAAGTCAGGATATTCCACGTAAACACCCACCACCACCACTGGGTTTCAGTTGAGCGTGGTGGCACATGCCTATAATCCCAGCAACTTGGAAGGCTGAAGCAGGAGGATCACAAGTTCAAGGCTCAACAAGTTAGTGAAACACTATCTTAAACAAAAACAAAAAATTGGGGATGTAGGTCATAGGTAGAATACTGTTGGGTTCCATCCCCAAGTACCGTAATAACAACAATATCTGGTATAAATGGTATAAATGTCCAGAGCTGAGTGCTAGTTTAAGATAAGCTACTCAGAGACTTCAGTGAGGTTCTGTAACAGGCCCAGGACATCTTCATTTGCATCTATGCTATTAACCCCAACACAGACCAAGTATCATACACAGGATATCGGTCCTTTGTGACCCCTGAACATCTGTAGGACTTAAATGTTTGAATGCAACTTTGTGAATGTTTTGGAAGACTGTAAAAGAGGAAAAAAGCTTTGCCTTTGCCCATTCAGTCCATTTCTTATGGTCTTAATTATCTGCAGCTACTTCTCAAAAGTAAAGGTGAAGAGTTTTATTCCTCAAAGACTTTTTGTGTGTGTATGGTGCAGGGGATTGAACGTAGGGGTGCTCTGCCACTGAGCTACATCCCAACACCGACCTTTTTTTTTTTTTTTTTTTTTTTGATAAATTTATTTTATTTATTTATTTTTATGTGGTGCTGAGGATTGAACCCAGGACTTTGTGCATGCTAGGCAAGTGCTGCTCAGCCACACTCCCAGCCCCTAACCCAACCTTTTTTATTTTGAGACATGTTCTCACTAAATTGCCCAGGTTGACCTGCAATTTATGATCCTCCTATCTCAACCTCCTGAGTCACTGGGATTACAAGAATGCACCACCACACCTGGCTTCCATCAAAGATTTGTTGGTCACACTCCTCTATTACCTTCAGTGGTTTTCAGTGGTTCAAAAAAATTTTTTTAAAAAAGATGCTAATGAAGAGGCTGGAACCATGTCCTCAAATCATTTTGGGGATAAGATGTGGAATTTTAGAATACATCCTTAGCCAGGTGGGGTGGCACACGCCTGTAACCCTAGCAGCTGGGGAGGCTGAGACAGGAGTCCATAATTTAGTGAGATCTTCACTAGCAACTTAGAGAGACCCTGTATCAAAATAAAAAATGGAATGGGGATGTAGCTTGGTATTGGGTTCAATCCGCAATACCAAAAAACCAAACCAAACCAAAACAAAACCTTAAGCATGGTAGTGTGCACCTGTAGTCCCAGCAACTTGGGAGGCTGAGGCAGGAGGATCACTCAAACCAGGAGTTCAGGGCCAACCTGGCAACACAGAGACCCCATCTCAAAAACAAAACAAGAGAAAAACAAAAACTCATTGGGATACCACTTCTGGGTTTATATCTAAAAGAATGGAAAGCAGAATTTTGAAGAGATATTCGCACACCCATATTCATTGCTATTCATAATAACCCAAAGATGGAAGCAACCCAAATGTCACCAATGGATGGCAACATAAACAAAATGTGGTGTCTACCTGATTATTCAGCCTTAAGAAAAAAGAAGAGTATCTTGTCACATGATATAACATGGACCATCCACCTTGAGGACACTATGCGAAGTGAAATAAGCCAGTCACAAAACCATAAACATTACATGATTCCACTTATAAGACATTTAAAATAGTCAAACTCGCAAAGTGTGGTGGCGCATGCCTGTAATCCCAGAGACTTGGGAGGCTGAGATAGGAGGATCACAAATTCAAAGCCAGCCTCAGCAACAACAAGGTGCTAAACTGCTCAGTGAGACCTTTTCTCTAAATAAAATACAAAATAGGCCTGGGGATGTGGCTCAGTGGTTGAGTGCCCCTGAGTTCAATCCCTGGTACCTAAATAAATAAATGAGTAAATAAAACAGTCAAACTCATAAAAACAGAAAATGGATTGGGTTGGGGGAAGGAGAAAGGGGTAGTTGTTCAATGTGTACAGTGTTTCAGTTTTGCAAGATATAGAAGTTCTGGAGATATTCTGCACAGCAATGTGAATGTACTTAGCATCTGGACTGTACACTTAAGAATGGCTAAGATGAGGCGGGCATGGTGGTGCATGTCTGCAATCTCAGCAACTCAGGAGTCTAAGGCAGCAGGATAGCAAGTTCAAAGCCAGCCTTGATGGGGCTCGGCATGTGGCTCAAGTGTTAGCGCATTCGCCTGGCATGCGTGAGGCACTGGGTTCCATTCTCAGCGCCACAAAAAATTAAATTGGGATATTGTGTCCACCTAAAAAAATAAATAAATAAACTAAAAAATAAACATTAAAAAAAAAAAAAAAGCCAGCCTTGGCAATTTAGCAAGGCCCTAAGCAATTTAGTAAGACTACCTCAAAATAAATAAATAATAAATAAATAAAAAATAGCTGGGATATAGCTCAGTGGTTAAGTGCCTCTGGGTTCAATCCCTGGTCCCTCCCACCCCCTAAAAAAAAAAAATGGCTGAGATGACAGCTGGGCACAGTAGTGCACTTGGGAGGCTGAGGCAGGGAGGGCCACTTGAGTTCCAGAGCTTAAGACCAGTCTGGGCAACACAGCAAGACCCTGTCCCCCCAAAAATAATAATATTAAAAAGGTGAAAGAAGAAAAGATGGTAGGGGCTGGGATTGTAGCTCAGCGGTAGAGCGCTCACCTAGCATGTGCGAGGCCCTCAGCACCACATAAAAATAAATAAATAAAATAAAGGCATTGTATCCAACTAACCTAAAAAAAATAAACATTTTTTTAAAAAGTGAAGATGATAAGATGGTAAATTTTATTTTATTAAACACAATTAAAAATAAAAATAAAAAACATGTCATTGGGACTAGGGAATTGTAGCACAGTGGTAGAGCAGCTACCCGCATGCACAAGGCCCCAGATTGGAGCCTCAGTACTTGTGGGGGGACGTTGTTGTGGAGGCCATTTAGAGACCAGGCCTCTCTAAGTTGCTTGGGGCCTTGCTTAGTTACTGAGACTGGTTTTGAACTTCTGACCCTCCTGCCTCAGCCTCCACCTCCAGAACCTCCATCACCAAGCTTGGCATGAGATCTGAATTCTGATAGAGAGGCTCCAGTGCTGATTTACCTTGGGGCAAGGTATTGCACTCTCTAGAATTTAGATCTTTTTCTGAAAAATGGCAGGGTAGAAGTGATGGTAATAAAAACATCAATCTCGGGATAGGGTTGTAGCTCAGTGGTAGAGTGCTTATCTAGCCTAGATGAGGCCCTGGATTCAACCCTCAGCACCACATAAAAATAAATAAATAAATAATAAAGCTTAAATTCTTTAAAAAAAAAAAAAAAAGAAAAGAAAAAAGAAACCACATCCATCTCAGTGCACCCCGCAGGCAACTGAGATAGTTCTGTGTAAACAACTGAATGCTCTGCAAATATTAGGGTGTGGTTATTCTCTCAAATTGTGGTTTCTATACCAATTTGATAATCTTAAATTAAAAAAAAATCCAAGCCCAAACCTTGCAGACAAAAGAACAAGAAGCTGCCCTCAAGTTGCTCATGGTCCTGTAGGAAAAATAAAACACAGAACTAGAAAAAATTGTACAGTATAATGTGTTAAAGAGTTACCCTAACAGGCTGGGTGTGGTGGTGCACGCCTGTACTCCCGTCAGCTCAGGTGGCAGAGGCAGAAGGATCATGAGTTCAAAGCCAGCCTCAGCAAAAGTAAGGTGCTAAGCAACTCTGAGACCCTGTTTCTAAATAAAATACAAATAGGGCTGGGGATGTGGCTCAGTGGTCAAGTGCCCCTGAGTTCAATCCCCAATACAAAAAAAAAAAAATTACTCTAACATAAACTAGATTCAAATATGCACAAAATTCCTCCTAATGGGACAAAAGCTGAGTTGTTCAGGTAAATCTAAAGCTCCCAAGTAATTGGAACACAAGTTTTAAGTTTCAGTTCATCTTTCCCACGTACTTATTTAAAAAAAAAAAAAAGCGTGTGTCAGGAAGGGGCTTTTCTCCACAACTGCTTAGACCAATTTTCTGACTGATCTTTTTCTTTCTTTTTTGGTAAATCTTAGTATGTTGTCCAGCCTGGTCTCAAACTCATGGGCTCAAGTAATCCTCCTGCCTCAACCTCCAGAGTAGTTAGGTGCCATCCATCACTCCCAACATGCACCACGCCTGGCTTTTGTTTTTCCCCCAGTACTGGGGATTGAACTCAGGGGCACTCTACCACAGAGCCACATCTCCAGCACTTAAAAAAAGAAAAAAATTGAGGGGGGGCTGGGGTGTGGCTCAGTTGTAGAGCACTCACCTAGCATGTGCAAGGCCCTGGGTTCGATCCTCAGCACCACATAAAAATAAACAAATAAAATAAAAGGTATTATGTCCAACTACAACTAAAAAACAAAAATAAAAATTCTGAAGGTTTCTTAATTTAAGAAAATGAAAAAAAAAATTCTTAGACAAGTCTTGATAATTTGCTCAGGCTACCCTTCCTTATACCTGCAATCCTTCTGTCTCAACCTCTTGAGTAGCTGTGTGTCACCATTCCTAATGGTGATGTTATCTTTCTATGGATCACTTTCATCCACCAAGTTGTTTTCAGCATTCTGGAAACAGGCCATTTGATGCTGAGATGATTTCTTGAATAATTCCTTCAATGACTGCTTTCCCTCTATTTTTCTCTATCTTCCATATCTCTTCATATGGAATTAGTCTAACTGAGCTACATCTACTTTAAAGATTTTTTTCATTCCTATTTTCCAGCTTTGGAGTTTTGAAAGGATATTTCAATTTTGTTTTTCAATGCTTTAATTGAAGTTAATTGTTATTTTTTTTTTTGGGGGGGGGTGTTGGTTTTTTTGGTGGTGCCAGGGATTAGAGCCCAGGGCCTAGTGCATGCAAGGCTAACTACCAACTGTCCCAGCCCTGGTTATTTTATTTGTGGGCTGAGACATAGCTCAGTTGGTAGAGTGCTTGCCTTGCATACATAAGGCCCTGGGTTCAATCCCCAGCACCAGAAAAAAAACAAAACAAAAAGAACAATTTTATTTGCTAACATCCTATTTTATAACCTCTTGTTCTTGTTTCATGTATATAATATTTCCAGATCTTTCTGAGAATATACATCATTGTTTTAAAGATTTTTTTCATTCCTATTTTCCAGCTTTGGAGTTTTGAAAGGATATTTCAATTTTGTTTTTCAATGCTTTAATTGAAGTTAATTGTTATTTTTTTTGGGGGGGGGTGTTGGTTTTTTTGGTGGTGCCAGGGATTAGAGCCCAGGGCCTAGTGCATGCAAGGCTAACTACCAACTGTCCCAGCCCTGGTTATTTTATTTGTGGGCTGAGACATAGCTCAGTTGGTAGAGTGCTTGCCTTGCATACATAAGGCCCTGGGTTCAATCCCCAGCACCAGAAAAAAAACAAAACAAAAAGAACAATTTTATTTGCTAACATCCTATTTTATAACCTCTTGTTCTTGTTTCATGTATATAATATTTCCAGATCTTTCTGAGAATATACATCATTGTTTTAAAGATTTTTTTCATTCCTATTTTCCAGCTTTGGAGTTTTGAAAGGATATTTCAATTTTGTTTTTCAATGCTTTAATTGAAGTTAATTGTTATTTTTTTTGGGGGGGGGTGTTGGTTTTTTTGGTGGTGCCAGGGATTAGAGCCCAGGGCCTAGTGCATGCAAGGCTAACTACCAACTGTCCCAGCCCTGGTTATTTTATTTGTGGGCTGAGACATAGCTCAGTTGGTAGAGTGCTTGCCTTGCATACATAAGGCCCTGGGTTCAATCCCCAGCACCAGAAAAAAAACAAAACAAAAAGAACAATTTTATTTGCTAACATCCTATTTTATAACCTCTTGTTCTTGTTTCATGTATATAATATTTCCAGATCTTTCTGAGAATATACATCATTGTTTTAAAGATTCGATTTTGGGACTGGAGTTGGAGCTCAGTGGTAAAGTGCTTGCCTAACACAAGTGAGGTACTGGGTTTGATCTTCAGCACCCCATAAAAATAAATATATAAAATAAAGGTATTGGGTCCAACTAAAACATATTTCAAAAAATAAAATTATTTTTGTTTTTTTCTGTTCTCTGAACTGCTTCTATTTTCTCCCATTTCCTTCTTTCTTATTTATATGGACTTTGTTCTTCATGTTACAGATTTTCTTAACCACCTAGCACTAGTCTTTGACTGTACATAGTAAGTAGTAAGCACTAAAATTGACTCGAAGTTCTGTGTAAAGCAAAGCTTTTCAGTGAGTGAGCATTTGTATAGTGAGCTTTTATTTGGAATTCTCAGCTTTTTATATCTGAAGTAGGTTGAATGGTAACCCCTCAACATATCCATCCTAAACCCCATTACCTGTGCATGTGATCTTATTTGGACAAAGATTCTTTGCATACCTAATTAAGGATCTTTAGATGAGGCCCTTCTAGATGGGCATCTGAATGGGCCCTAAATTCGATAACAAAGTATCTTCCATGTATCTGTGCATTCCTGGCAATTGACCCAGCAACCAGGGATTTGTGCATATTAGGAAAGTGCTCTATCATTAAGCTATATCCTTAGTCCAACAGTGTCTTTTTCTTTTTCTTTCCCCCCCCCCCCCCCCAAGTACTGGGGATTGAACTCAGGGGCACTCAACCACTGAGCCACATCCCCAGCCCTATTTTGTATTTTATTTAGAAACAGGGTCTCAGAGTTGCTTAGCACCTCGCTGTTGCTGAGGCTGGCTTTAAACTTACAATCCTCCTGCCTCAGCCTCCCAAGCTGCTGGGATTACAGGTGTGCACCACCACACCTGGACCTAACACTATCCTTATAGAAGGTAAAGAGAGGAGAAAATTGTGAACTGGGAGGCAGATGGATAATGCAATCAGAAGACAAAGCATACCTGCAGCCACCAAAATTTGGAACAGGCAAGGCAAAGAATGCCTTCACCTCCTCTAGAGAGATGACAGACCTGTTGACACCTTTATTTCAGACTTCTTTCCTCAGAATTGTGAGAGAATTCTATTATTTTAAGCCACACATTTTTGGGAGATTGTTAACAGCTCTAGAAAACTAAAACAGTATCCATAGGTACTTCCTCTTGGGCTGGCCAGTGTTTCCAGAGGGATCCTCTAGTCTACAGAATTTAAGGGTGTTATTCACCAGACCGAGAGAATCTAAGGGACAAGTATGACCAGTGGGACAAGGAGGTCTTGCCATCTCCATCTTGTCTTTTGATATTTAGTCTTTTTTTTTTTCCTTTCTTTTTCTTTCTTTTTTTTTTTTTTTTTTGGTGCTGGTAATAGAAACCAAGGCACTTCACATGATAGGCAACCAATGTACTGCTAAACTACAACCTCAGCCCCCAGAGTATTTTATAGCAATAAACAACTTGGCATCTCAGAGGCTTAAAAAAGAACAAAGGTTGTGGGGCTGGGGTTGTGGCTCAGTGGCAGAGCGCTCACCTCGCATGTGCGAGACCCTGGGTTCCATCCTCAGCACCACATAAAAAAATAAACAAGGGAAATAAAGGTGTTGTGTCCAACTACAACTAAAAAATAAATATTAAAAAAAAAAAAGAACAAAGGTTGTATCTTGTGCCTACCATGTCTGTCCCACTCTCATTTTTCACTGAATAAACATTTGTATCTTTCATCTCAGTCTTTTTGGTACCATTTAAACATTGCATTATGAGGTCTGGTGATATAGTTCGATGACACAGCACTTTTCTTGCATGCATGAGGTCCTGAGTTCAATCCCTAGCACTAAAAAAATTTAAAAATACCTGGGTGCAGAAAAAGTGTAATATACAGTGCCACAGTCTGGCTGGGCACAAAATAACTGAGCCGCCAGGAGGAACTTGTAGGTTCAAACAGGAACTCCTTTATTGCCCAAACTCCCCCGAACGCCACCCACGTGGCCCTTCCAGGAACACCACACACCAACCGGAACTCCCTCCCCCCCCACTTCACCAACCAATACAAACTCTCCAGGAATCCCCGTGAGAGGTCAACGGGAACTCCACGAGAACTCAAAAGTAGCGGGCACCCTACCGAGGCAGCAGGAGCCGCCCTATTGCCAGACAGCAAGGGTCCATATACAACTGAATACACAGCCTGTTTCAATCCAGTATCATCCAGTCACAGCAATTATACACAGCTCAACTTAATGATCATCTTCTTAATGGCTCCCTGGGTCACCTCTCAACCATTCCTTCTGGCAAAATGCCAGGGGCCATTCCGACTGGGCTGTGGCTCTCAACAATACAGGGAATTTTTAAAAATACCTACAATTCTTAGGGCTGGGGTTGTGGCTTAGTGGTTAAGTACTTGCCTAGAATGCATGAAGCACTGGGTTCAATCCCCAGGACCACAATGAAAAAAAAAAACTAAATAAACAAAATAAAGATATTGGGTCCATCTATAACTAAAAATATTTTTTAAAAAACACCCTATAATCCTACCATCCAGAGATAACCATTATTACATTTGATTTAGATATTCCTAGTCTTTTTCCTGTTCATAGATACACAGATATAACACATGCTTCTTTGATAGTAAAATCACTGCAATCTGCAAGTTTGTTTGTTTTTCCCTCTCCAGTGCCAGAGATAAAAGCTCAGGGTGTGGTGCATGCTAGGCAAGCACATTACCACTGATCCACACCCACCTGCCAGGCAAGCTTTTTTTGCAGTGGGGAGGAGGGTTTACTGGGGATTAAACCCAGAAGTGCTTAACCATTGCACCACATCCCCAGTCCTTTTATTTTTAAATATTTTTTAGTTTCAGATGGACAAAATACCTTTATGTTATTTACTTACTTATTTTTTAAAAAATATTTTTATTAGTTGTCCATGGACATTTATTTCATTTACTTATCTATATGTGGTGTTGAGAATCGAACCCAGTGCCTCGAACAAGCTGGACAAGTGCTCTACCACCGAGCTACAACCCCAGCCCTACTTATTTTTACTTGGTACTGAGGATCAAACCCAATCCCTCACACATACAAGGTAAGCGCTCTGCCATTGAGCTACAACTCCAGCCCCCCACTTTTATTTTAAGACAGGGTCCCATTAAGTTGCTTAGGGCCTCACTAAGTTGCTGAGACTGGCTTTGAACTTGTGATCCTCCTGTCTAGGATCACAGGCATGTGCCACCGTGCCCAGCATTTTTTTTCCCTAATTTTTTTTTTTTTTTTTTAACTGAGCTATACTTGATCTACCAGTCAAGTGTATTTTAAAGATTTTTTGTTTGTGTGCTGGGGATTGAACCAAGGGCCTTGTGCATGCAAGGCAAACACTCTGCCAACTAAGCTATATCCCCAGCCCCCAAGCACTCATCTTAAGTATACAGATGATGGATTTTTCATACCTATACCCACAATATTATAATTTGCCTTTTTGTACACAGCCATTTATTGTGAACATTTTTATATGATTAGATGATATTCAACAACATATAAGGTTTTTTTTTTTTTTTCCCATTATATTTGAAGGGTTTTGTTTGTTGGTGCTGGAGATTGAACCCAGGCCTTATGCATGCTAGACAAGAGCTTTACCACTAAGCTACATCCTTTTTCAAAGAAATATTTTTGGTATTGGAGATTGAACCCAGGAGCACTTCACCCTGAGCCAAATCACCTACCCTTTTTATTTTGCTTATTTTGAGACAGTCTCAACAAGTTGCTGAGGCTATCTTTGAGCCAGCAATCCTCCTGCCTCAGCCTCCTGAGTTGCTAGGATTATAGGTGTGCACTATTACACCCAGATCATCCACAGGGCCTTTTTAAAACTTTAAGCTAGGGTCTTGCTAAGTTGCCCAGGATGGCCTGGAACTTGTGATCCTCCTGCCTCAGCCTCTTCAGTAGCTGGGATTATAGGCACCACCACTGCTCCCAAATTAATGTTTGAAAAAAATATATATATTCTTTAGTTGTAGATTGACACAATACCTTTATTTATTTATCTTTATGTGGTGCTGAGGATGGAACTCAGGGCCTCACACGTGCTACTACTTAACTACAACCCCAGCCCTAGAGAAGTGTTTTAAGATAACAAGTCTCTCTGCTCCTGGGAATGAAGATGAAGTAGTTAAGTCTTGCTGCTTTTCAGTGAATGCTCTTGCTTTGCTAAATTTCTTGGAAGAATTGCCAAGTGGAAACAGCAACTGAGTTTGCCCCATACTAAGCTGGTGGGCACTGTCTTTAGGATGTCACATTCAGCTCCATTCTCCCTCAAGGCCAGTGAGGCCAAGATTGAACAAGTCCTTGTCAGCTGGCTTTTCTGTGTATCATCAGGGTGACTGGGAGGGAAAGCTGTAGCAATCTCATCCACTGCTTAGCCACACATGTACACTGGGAAGCTTTTGTTTGGATGCAAGCTTTCCAAGTACTGAAGATTTAACCCAGGGGTGCTTTATCACTGTGCTACATCCTCAGCCCTTTTTGTATTTTATTTTGAGACAGGGTCTCCCTAGGTTGCTTGGCGCCTTGCTAAATTGCTGAGGCTGACCTTGAACTTGCAATCTTCCTGTCTCAGCTTCTGTAGCTACTGGGATTAAAAGTGTGTGCCACCACACCTGGCTCTCCCATTTTATAGATCTGAAAGGTTAGGTACTTTGTTTAGGATCAAACAGAAGTATCTAAGACTGAAACCCAATCTTCTCTCTTGATGTCAGAATTCATTCATTTTAAAAATTAAACATGTTTTGGTCCCAACTCCAAAAAAACCAAAGGCCAAATGTACTGATATGCGGATGCTAACACACAATAAGGGATGAGGGAGGGAAGAATAACAGTTCTGTGGATTAGATAAAGGGGAATGAAGAGAAGGGAGGGGGGATGGGAACAGGAAAGACAGTAGAATGAATTGGTTATAACTTTCCTATGTTCTTATATGACTACAGGACCAGTGTAACTTCACATCATGTATAACCACAAGAATGGGAAGTTATACTTCCTGTATGTGTCAAAATACACTATATTGTCATGTGTATCTAAAAAGAACAAATAAAAAAAATAAAAAACGAAACAAAAAAAGTTTTGGTCATGAATTTTTTTAAATATTTTTTTATTTGTGGATGAACACAATACTTTCTGAACTTCAGCCCTAGCATTGGTCATGAATACTTCTGACATACAAAAAGTTACAGAGAAAAACCTGTCAAAATGAAATGCATTTTGCAATCCATACATAGTCCAAGAAATGCAACTCGAAGCCCCATGTACCCTACCCTGTCCTATTAATCACGGAGGAAGGTCCAATTCCTCCCACTTGGGATACACTGCAAAGTGGCATCTGCAGTATCCCTTCCACAGTGCAAGCCAGAAATCTATAGATATAGTGACAACTCTTTCTTCCAATCACCAAGTTAATTACTTTTGGTACTCCTTTGTTTCCATCATTCCTGCTATGGTTTTCCTTTTCACAAGTACCAACTCTTATCTGGATTATATTGATGACCTCCTAACCTGGTTCCCTGCATCTGCTTATCTCATTCCATCCAATCCCACACTGCAACCACTAACCTTCTTAAAACACTTCAATAGCTCCTCTTTGCTCTTAGGATACAGAAAAAACTGCTTGCATGGTATGCAAGGTTTCCCTACTCAATATTCTAGTTCCCTCAGTCCTTTGTTATCTTGTGTTTTGGGGATATTGGTCTTGCTGTTCCTTGTAACCCCCAATTCCTTCCCACCACAGAGCCTCTGTACATGCAATTCCTTCGTTCTTTTTTTTTTTTTTTTAATATTTATTTATTTATTTTTCGGTGGACACAACATCTTTGTTTGTATGTGGTGCTGAGGATCGAACCCAGGCCGCACGCATGCCAGGCGAGCGCGCTACCACTTGAGCCACATCCCCAGTCCCCCTTCGTTCTTTTTTTTTTTTAATTTTTTTAGTTGCTGATGGACCTTTATTTCATTTATTTATTTATATGTGGTGCTGAGAATTGAACACAGTGCCTCACACATGCTAGGCAAGTGCTCTACCACTGAACCACAACCCTAGCCCAATTCTTCCCTTCTTTGGGTATGCTTGCCTTGAGTCCCAACTGGTTATTCCTTGGCAGTGTCATTTTTACTTCACATTTGAGAGGTTAAATGATTAAAATCTATCTTCCCTAACAGGATAAAGACCCAAAAGTACTAACTTAGCATAAAATTTGCTAAACAGATAACAGCTAATGCATATATATTTTTAGGGCAGTGTTCCTATGCAACATGTACTAACTCACTTAGGATCTCCCAAAAGCTTTATGAGGAAAGTACAATTATTACCCCCATTTTACATTAAAAGTTACACAGGCTAAGAGTCTGTAAAGCTAGGAAATGAACACAGGAAGCCAGTTTCTGGAGTCTGAGCACAACATTCATGCTATCGGTGCCTCAGCAACACCTGCTGAATGCAGTAGCATGGGAGTACTTTTGACTAACAGCACCATTAGTAACCTTAGACTAAAACATTTTGTTTTAGTGCTGGGAATGGAATCCAGGGGCATGCTAGGCAAATGCTCTACCACAGAGCTACAACCCCAAGCCCAGGGTCTAATGGTTGACCAGAACTTTACTGCTAAACTTTTATTTTCTCATGATTTTATTTCAGTTACTTTAAAAATCCATTTGAGTGGGGCATGGTGGTGCACACCTGCAATCCCAGTGGCTCAAGAGCCTGAGGCAGGAGGACTGTGAGTTCAAAGCCAGCCTCAAGAAAGCGAGGCATTAAGCAACTCAGTGAAATCCCGTCTCCAAATAAAATACAAAATAGGGCTGGTGATGTGGCTTAATGGGTGAGTGCCCCTGAGTTCAATCTTGATACCCCAATAAATAAATAATCCATTTTGAGGCCTGGGATGTAGCACTTGCCTAGCATGCACAAGGTCTGGGTTCAATCTGCAGCACTGCTAAAATTAATGAATAAACTAGCAAATGAACGAATTCGCCCTCACCTACCAATGTCATGACTGGTTTTGAGGTAGAGTAAGTGGTCTGGCAAACTGCTGGAGAGCAGGAAAAACTTGACTAAGAAGCAAAGGTGTATGTAGATCATCTGTAGTGTGGGTAATCCATGGAAGGACAATTCAAAATTTTCATGGATGACACCCAAATCTTCATCAATTTATTGCAAAGTTACACACACAGGGCTTCTCCCACCATTAGTAGACAGTGCTCAAGGCTGGGGTGAGGGAACAGTGAAGCCACAGGAAATAACTAGTCACAATATGGTGTGAGGAATGACCTCCATATGCTTCTAACCTCAGAACTGCAAAGAAATTGCTAGCAGAGAAAGATCACTTCTTCTTTCAAAAATCAAAGATAAATGGCCAAGCTTTCCTAATTTTTTTTCAAGTCAGCAAAGACTGACTTGAAAGTTTTCCCAGTGTGGCAATGTAGAGCAATAATTTCAAGCTCAAGCTATATAGTGAAGAGCTCTATAAATCAGCTACATCCAATTCACCTTGAATCAACAAAATGAAATGTAACTTTTCTTCTTTTTTGCTGTGCTGGGGATGGAATCCAGCGCCTTGTGCATGTTAGGCAGGTGCTCTACCACTAAGCTACATCCCCAGCCTTTTTTGAGACAAAGTCTACATTTCCAGGTTGGCCTAAAACCTGTAATCTTTCTGCCTCTGCCCCAGTCGCTGGTATTAAATGCAAACTCCCGATCAATTCAGGAAATGCTTAACCTGGAGCCCACCTACCAATGTCAGGGGAAGTCAAGAAACCGCATTTTTTTTTTTTTAAAACAGGAATTTTGCTAAGAAAAGATCTTCATGAGTTCCTAAGACTAAAAAAGACCAAGAAACACGATCCTTTATGACTGTAAACACATTCATTCTGGGTCAAGGTTATGCCTTCGTAGGGGCACCTCTGAATGGCAGAAACATTTCTATTCTGTCAAATACCTGGTAACTATGGACGGAAATCTAAGCCTATCCCTAAGTGAGACTATAAAAGCACAGGTCTCAAAACCTACAAACAGACCTAAGGGGCCTCCTTGGAGGGAAAGCGTCGTGAAAGGCCAAGGAGTAGTTAGGAACGCTAGAGTCCAGTCCAGACCAAGTTACTATTACTAAACCACGGTGCGACCTTATACAAGTTCCATACCCTCTCTGGACTTCAATTTCCACGTCCGCGCTTTGGAAGTTGAACCACATGGTCTTCAAAATCCTTTCCAGCCAAGAGTCTAATAACAAGTAGATCTAGCTATTAAAGCAGCTTCATGTGGACGCAGTACAGAACTTTAACGGTTCCCCCCTCCTCCCCAGGCCCGCGAAACCCTCGCTCAAAACGCCCCTCGGAGTGACTGCACTTTCCGGACCGCTGTCCGAGCGGTACGCGGTCAGCTCCACCCCTTCCTGGAGGCGTCCCATCGTGCTCCGCGCTCCTAAAACGGCGGGGCGCCTCCCGCCTTTCCGCGCCCGGACCCCGAACTCCTCTCCCCAGTTCTCCCGGGCACCCTGTCCTATCAACGTCTAGTATCCCAGCCAATCAGAAGGACTCCGAGACTCGCCTTCAGCCCACCCTTTTGCCCGCGCTCAGCCTGTCTGAGCTTAAGGCCTTGACCAAGTCAATCCAATCAGTAGCCGGCTCTCACCTGCCCCACCCCGACTTCCCTCTCTTCGGCCAATCCGCGTGCCCCATCCCGCTGCCCGCCCAGCCAACCCGGACCCTAAAACCTGCGGACGAATGGGCGCAGGGCGGCCCTTCAACGAAGAACGCCTGGCCAATTGGGGATTCCGCGTGGCCACAGTGGCAGCCAATCGACGTGGAGCGCGGTGCCGCCGCGGAGAGGTTCAGCCCAATATCCCTCCGCCTTCCTCCCTCCCTTCCTCTCTCTCTCCCTCCCCGAGAGCCGCCGCTCACTTACTGCCTCCCTTCCTTCTTTCTCCCTCCGCCACCCGAGCACCAGCCGCGCTCTGAGCTGCCCCCGGGGTCCCTCCCCCGCCGCCAGAGGAGCAGCTGCCGCCGCCGCCAGCAGCACATTAGGAGGGCGGAAAGAAGAAAAGAGGGGAGGAAGGAGAGCTAGAGCGCCTGCCCAGAGGGAGCCGGTGAATGGGCTTGTGGTGACCCCCGCCCCCCACCCCACCCTCCCTTCCCACCCGACCCCCAACCCCCATCCCCAGTTGGAGCCGCCGCCCGAGAGCCCGGACCGTCGTCTTAGGAGGAGTCGCCGCCGCCACCTCCGCTATGGAGCTGATCACCATCCTCGAGAAGACCGTATCTCCGGGTAGGACGCGGGGGCTGGGGGTCGGGCTGAGGTGATTGGGGTGGGGGAGGGGAGCACGGCCCCTCTGACCCTGCTCCGGTTCCCACTTTCCTCCCACCAGATCGGCTGGAGCTGGAAGCGGCGCAGAAGTTCCTGGAGCGTGCGGCTGTAGAAAACCTGGTGCGTCCCGTCCCGCCGCGCCCCATCCCGCCGCGTCCCCATCCCTGAGAGCGGGCCTTCCCGCCCTCCCGGAGGCCCAGGCCTCGGGAACCCACCCCGCCCCATCCCGTCCCCCTCCCCCCCCCGCGCCCGGTCCAACCTAACCCCGCCATCGGGAAGCCGGTGGGTGTGTCCCGCCCCGGGCCCCGGGGCTGGCCAATGGCGTACCGCGCCGGGGTGACTGCTGCCCAATCGCCGTGCGGACTGAGGGCGGCGGTGCAGCGGGAGGGAGAAAGAGGGAGGGAAGGGAAGTTAGGTTGCACGGCGCTGCGTGTTCAGCAAGGGTGGGGGTGGGGGAGCCGGGCCTAGGGGCCATGTGGAAGCTCCGGGCCCGCCTGCTTGCCGGGTGCTGGCCGAGGCCGGCTTCTCCTTCCTGTCCCTTGGCCCCCGTGTCTCTCTCCACCTACTTCCCAGAGTTCTACCCTTTCCTATCTCTCTTGGTCTGTGCTTATGGCCAGGCCTGGCACCCGACTGCCTCTCAACCCATTCTCAGTAAAATTTTTCCCTTTGCTGCCTGGTTATTACTTTTCTGAGATATACATACACATACATAGATAGATATATATTTGAAGTTAGGTGGGTAGAGATTTGATCACTAGGGATCTGCATCCAGACAACGGACAGACTCATCCTTGAGATCAGGCCTATTTCCTGATGAAATCCCAGAGGAAAGTTCCTGCCTCTCATGTTTTCAAATTTAAGGGGCACTAAGAAAAAAGGAAATAATTTCGCTAAGGCTTGGACCTTTGTTTAAAAAAGTGGGGTGGATTGGTTAAAATAGCCTGCTGCCAGAAATGTTTCTCTTTGGTGTCCCTCCCTTGTTGGGGGGGATGGGGAGCACAGGGAAGGGTGGATGATACTTCAAGTGTTTTTAATAGGTAATAAGTCTGAAGAACACTGTAACCAGATGTGTTCTTTTGCAATATCCTGGCACAATAATGTCAACGACAACAAGGTGGTAGGGCTTATTTTATACAAACTGCCTTTGAATGATTATTTTCCATACTTATGTGTGCTAGCTTTTACTAACTTTTTTATCCTTTGTCTAGAATAAATTTTCCTGCTCCTATAGGCTGATAAACTCCATTAAGAGTATATTCCTGTTTCTGCTTTTACTAATTTGCAAAAAAGCCTTTTATTCTTTAAATTCTTTAATGGTACATAGTTAATAAAATTGGGAGGAATTACTTTCTCTCCTGTGCTTTTAGAATTTGTTAGTAAAAAATTGTATCTACTTTTGGCTTCTATTGACTTTCCTCTTTGGATAGGGCTTTTTTGGTGTGAAAATTTTTAAACAAGGGGTGGCTTTGGGGACCTGTGTGTTACAAAAGATTGAGTATGCTTTTCAGGGATCTATTATATTTAGTAGACAAGTCTAAAGTGTGTAGGAGCCTTAGTACATTTTTGTTGCAACAACTTGCCTTGCCATTTCTATCTTTTCAGTTATTCCCTAATTCTAAATATTCATTAGCATTTTGCCTTATAACTCAGCTTGTTATTGTTCCTCAGAGCTAGGCTCCTAAGTCTTGTGTTGGAGACTAGAAATTCTTATCTACAAGAATTTCCCTCTTATCAAAGATTACTTGCTTCCATGAGATCAAAAGCTGCCCTCAGTATCATTTTGGGGGGGCTAAGGTATTTTAAATTTAGAAAAAGAATTTTACTTTTGTTCCCTGTCATAATCCTTCAACAAATATTTATTGAGTACTAATGTGAAAATTTGGAAAGATGATCTTAATGGGGAATCTTAATAAGTGTGAGGCTGCAGAAGATGGGAACTTCATCACATACTCAATGACATAGTTTGTTTTTGATACGTGGTCTTGCGGTGTTACCCAGGTTGGTTTTAAAATTCTGGACTCAAAGGAGCCTGCCTCTGAGTGCTAGAACTATAGGAATATGCTACCATGCCCAGCTTTGGATTACAAATTTGATGTTTTCTAAGATAATTGAACATGATGTCCTGGAAAATTGACTGGTCTTATCCCCATTCCCGATCCCGCATGGTTTGGTGCTCTATAAACTATCCAGAGTTGTTTGAAATTTCTAAGAAATTTTCATTTACAAATGCATTTTTTCTTAACAGCCCACTTTTCTCGTGGAACTGTCCAGAGTGCTGGCAAATCCAGGAAACAGTCAGGTTGCCAGAGTTGCAGCTGGTCTACAAATCAAGAACTCTTTGACATCAAAAGATCCAGATATCAAGGCACAGTATCAGCAGAGGTGGCTTGCTATTGATGCTAATGCACGACGGGAAGTCAAGAACTATGTAAGTAAATTGCACCTCATTTTGGCATACTGTCTAGGGAATAAGAAACATCTTTGTTCTTTTGTCATTTGTTTGGGACGGAGCTTGACAGTGTGACATTTGTGGGTTCTAAACTCTACCTGAAGGTGAAAGTTGTATTTGGTTTTAATGTCTTTCAATTCAGTTTGTCTGATGGATTGGAATTCAGTATCAAATGACTGAGGTAGCCTGCAATGTTTTGGAGAGTTTTAATTGGATCTCTTTGAATTGGAGTAGTATATGAATGGATGCTATATCAGAATCACTTACATAATCTCTGGGGATGTAGCTCAATGGTAGAGCACAGACCACATGGATGTCGTGGCGTTGGGTTTGATCCTCAACAGCACACCCCAAAAAGGGGTGTGGGTGTGTGAATTTCTAAGCTCTTCAGATATTTTGGTTTGGAAGGCCTAGAATAAAAGTTTTTTTTTTTTTTTTTTTTTTTAACTGTTATCCTATGTGATTCTTTCATAGTTAACCAGCATCTAGCTCTTGTTGAACTTCTGCTGTAGATAGTTCTCATTCTTTGCTGGTTTAAGCTTGGCATTGTGTGGAATCAGAAGAACTAAATGATTTCTTGGGCCTTTCAAGCCCAAAGAGTTTGCAGAATGAGTATGACATTAATGATGGATGCTTTTATCTACTTAGCAAATTGTGAAAAACTTAAATACTTGACTTTTTTCAAGAGTGAGATGATGAATTTTGAGGAAAATGGAGTATCCTTTGTTGCTTTGCATCATAACGTTCTTTTGACTTTCTTGTTGAATTAGAAATTCATAATTCTATCAAAGTATGGGATGTAGAATATAAAGATAGGTTTGGGGTAGGTTGGTTGGTTGGTTGTCTTAATGAAGTTCTTTAGTGGCCTGTGTTATGTGGATAAGGCCCAAAGGAGATTAAGTTAAACATTTGTGCAGTCATTTTGAGGAGAAACCAATGGGCAGATCATGGTTATACACCATATTTACTATATCTTAGTTCTACATGATAAGTAGCTTTAGGCAAATTAGTGTCCCTTAAGGCAACTACTTCTCTTTGTAATATGCTTCTTTTTGCAGTCTTGCAGTTAGGAAAGCTGTCTTACTTTTAATAAATTTTTTTGGAATATGTAAAGCTGTTTCAATTCACTCTGGGTCTGCTTGTGTAACAACACTCCCTTCAGCCAGTTGACATAAGGGAAGCATACTCCATCAAAAAAATTTTTTTTCCTCTTTGTGATGGTGTTTCCCTATATTGCCCAGGCTGCCCTGAAACTCCTGCTTCAGCCTCCTGAGTAGCTGGGACTACAGGCTTGTGCCACCACGCATGGCTCATCACTGAAAACTTTGATGTTCATTGTGCCCATTGGATTTCTCATTTCTTCAAAGTGTGTGTGTACACGCACACGCATATTGGAACTGTAATTGAATTTATTGGCACATTGCTCTTGACACTTCTTTTTTGGTACTAGGGATTGAACCTAGGGGCTCAACCATTGAGCAACATTTCTGGTTCTTTATTTTCTTTACTTTTTTATTGAATAATAATTATTGTTGTTGTTGAATTTATTGCTCAGTAAATTGCAGAGGTTGTCCTTGAGCTTGGGATCCTCCTGCTTCAGCCTCCTGAGTCATTGGAATTGTAGCCACCGGATCCAGCAATGCTAAAATTTTTAAAAAATTGGGTAATAATCAATATTGGCATGGTTGAACTCTGATGCCTGAGAAGAAATTAGCATGAGCTGAGTGTGGTGGTGTACACCTATAATTCCAGCTACTTGGAAGACTGAGACCCAGCTGGATTGCTTGAGTTCACAAGTTCAAGGCCAACCTGGGCAACATAGTGAGATTCTATGTGTCTGTGGGCCCCCCCCCCCAAAAAAAAAGAAGCCATTAACTTGTCCTTTTTCATAGTGTATCTAATTATTACTCTAGTGTTGGTGGTCTTTTTAAAGTGGGGAGAGATGGGGTTTCTGTGTTGTCTAGGCTGGTCTCATTTGCTATAGCATCACTCCTAGTTTAAAGGGGGAAAAAAAGGTTTTTGTACTCAGAAATTGGACATCTCTAGCCTCTAAGTTACTTCAAGTAGTATTAACTAAGGGTCTTCTAAAAGCAATTTTAAAGAAGAGATAAAAGGGTCTGGGATTATGGCTTAGTGGTAGAACGCTTGCCTTGCACACGTGAGGCACTGGGTTCAATCTTCAGCACCACATAAAAATAAATCAAATAAAGATATCATGTTCATCTACAACTAAAAAATATTTTTTAAAAAAAGAAAAGAGAGGTGAATGGGATTCATTGTGCTCCATATATGTACAGAGGTGTGAATGGGATTCAGCATAGTATAAAGATACCCTGGCATGGGGAAGCAAGGAAAGAGAAGGATTGCTTAGTGAGTACGAAATTATTGCTAGATCAGAGAAATAGTTCTGGGGTGCTGTTACACAGTAAATTTTCTATAGATAATGGTATATTTAAAAAAAGTTACAAGAAAGGATTTTGAATGTTTTTTTACCACAAATGACGAAGGTTTAAGGAATGTTATGTTTACCCTGATTGGAACTTTCTATAGTATATCTGTATATTGAAGCTTCAGGTGGTTATTGCATTAATATATACAATTTTTGTCAGTCAATCTACCCCACCAAAAATAAATAAATAAATAAAGTACTATGGACTTTAGTCCTTTAAAAATACCCATTTAGCCCCTGGGACAATTCAGTTCATTTTTTCCCCTCGCTACATTGTGTTTTTAACATAGTTTTTGTCCATTCTGCTGTGCCTAGAGAACAAAATTTTGTTAAAATTAGTTTATTACTGGGTAAAACTGTTGGGGGTGAGGGCAGTCAGGGATGGTGATATATTGTGTAAAAGTGAAAGGTGGGGAGTTCATTATTAGCTGATAATTACAAAGCAGAGTGCTAAGTGACCTGACCCAGTCAGCAGAGCTGGCCTGAATATCTGGTAGCTATTCTTTGTCCTGTGTTCATGCCAGGAACAGTTAACTGTTTGACTTTGAGTGGACTGGGGATTCTTAGTGCCTTCATTGACTGAATTTAGCTGATCGTGGTAATGATTAACACTGGGTCAATTGTGGCTTCATCCTTTAGCCTAACCTGTGACTTCACCCATTACATAAATGTTTGAGTGATTAACACTTCCAATGAGATATATTTAATGACAAGTGAATCTTGTTTTAATTGGCATATCTGTCTAGTTCTTGGAATCTGTTGGTAGTAGAGAGAACCATTCTTGGGCAAACAGAATGAATCCTTTTAAAAATAAGAATTCATTTTTAGGTTTTTGTAGCATTAGGAACTTTTGTTTCCATATTCAGTGATATTGCTTAACCAAGGCCTTTCTCTTTAAATCACTCAGAGTGCTGGGCTGTTGGTAACTAGAAGGAAGGAGGTTTATTTCACATGTCACCTATAAGTAGGATCTTTTCCTTGAGGCAGGTTTTAGACAGTGTCCTACTGTGAATCAGACCCACCTGGATGCCCCATAGGTGTTGTTCTAAAGCCTCACGTTTCTTTCCACAACAAGGCTGTGAGCATTCTTCCCTTATATCACCATCAAGGAGCATGGAAGATTTGTGTCATTTCTGTCTTGAGGATCAAACCCAGGGCCTTGCATGTGTTAGGTAATCATTCTGCTACCAAGATATATCCTCATCCCTAGGAAAATGAATTTTATCCCTTGCTCTTCCCCGGCTCCCTTTAATTTCCTTGACAAGGTTTCATTAAGTTGCCCAGGCTGCTCTCAAACTTGCCATCCTCCTGCCTCAGCCTCCATGTACTAGCTGAAGTTACAGGCATAGGTCACCATACCTGGTTCCCACTTAACTTTTAACACTATCTCTCCTAACCACTAGTTTTCTGCTGTGTTGATTGTTTTCTGCTGTGTTGATTGAGGTGTGTGGTTGTAATTCACAGCAGGGGATGGTTGGTTTTGCTTTTAGGCTCTGGGGAATGTTGATTTTTAAAGGTGTTGGTATTGAGGCTCGCATGGTTTGGGCTTTGTTTTGTTGGCAGAACTTAAGAGACAATGATATAAGGGGTGTGGTGGTAGGCAAATATGCTGAAGTTATTACAAACTGACAAATTTTGTCCCCTGTTTTCCAGGTTTTACAGACTTTGGGCACAGAAACTTATCGGCCTAGCTCTGCCTCACAGTGTGTAGCTGGTATTGCTTGTGCAGAGATCCCAGTAAACCAATGGCCAGAACTCATTCCTCAGCTGGTGGCCAATGTCACAAACCCCAACAGCACAGAGCACATGAAAGAGTCAACATTGGAAGCTATTGGGTACATTTGCCAAGATATAGTAAGTGCTTGCCTGGTGTATTTAATATTTCTATCTCTGATTCTCTCTAGCTGTGGACTTGCATGATGTTAGGATTAGCCTATCAAATCATAAAGAAAACCATGCTGCTGCAATGTTTTGAAGTAGAACTGTTTGTTAATTTAGATCTATCCTCATAGTTCTAATCATGCACTAAGTAAAGAAACTTGAAATTCACAAATTCAAAACATGACCAGGGATGTAACTCCATGGTGGCACATTTGCCTAGCATGAGCAATGCTCTGGGTTCTATTTCTAGCATTGTAAAACAAACAAAAGTAATAATAAACTTAAAATTGAAATCCATATGTTTGGAGAAACTGGGTTTTTTCCCTTTTTTTTTCTTTTTGCAGAGCTGGGGATTAAATCTAAACACTTGAGCATGCTAGGCAAGTACTATACCACTGACCTACACCCTGAGGTTATTCTTATCTGGAGCATCCCTGAATTGAGATTCTCAATGTCCCATGAATTCCTGAGTGCTTTTCCATTTACTAAATTGCAGAAAGATTTGCCAGTTCTTCATACAGTTGGGGTCGCAGCACAGTACTTCAGTTGCAGCCTCAGCCCTCCTACGATTATTATTGCCCCTGGAGGTTACCACTCTTTTTTATTTTGTACCAGGGATTGAGTCCAAGGGTCCTTAGCCACTGAATCACATCCCTAGCCCTTTAAATTGGTACTAGGGATTGAACTCAGGGGCACTGAGCCACATCCCCAGTCCTGTTTTGTATTTTATTTAGAGACAGGGTCTCAATGAGTTGCTTGGCGCCTGGATGATGCTGAGGCTGGCTTTGAATTCGCAGTTCTCCTGCCTCAGCCTCCTGAGCTGCTGGGATCACAGGCATGTGCCATCACGCCCAGCCAGTATTTTTTATTTTTGAGACAGGGTCTTACTAAGTTGCTCAGGGCCTAGCCAAGTTGCTGAGGCTGGTTTTGAGCTTTTGATTTTCTTGCCTCAGCTTCCCAAGCTATTGGGATTACAGGCGTGTGCCAATGTGCTAACATGAGGTTACTACTCTTGGTAACTGTTTTATGTAGACTTCATGTAGCAAACTCTCAGCACTTGACTTGGAGTTAGATACACCTAGTTGTATTATACTAAGGTATTGATCTTTGGCCCTCAGCTATTCTGAAACTATTTGGTACAGGTGAAATACATTATACAAAAGGAGAAGAAGCTAATGTTAACTTATGCCCATAGACATTATGCTAAGAAATCAGAGACAAAATTGATGAGATTAATTTGTTTCTGTTCAAATTTTGGACTACTAGTTCTCTTGGTTATTTTATGGTTACTTTGCAATAGTGTCCCAAAATGGAAATGCTTGGAAAATATCACAAAGTAATGATAATTAACTCGTGGATTTTACAGTTAAAAGGACTGCTGATTAGTCATGAGTTTGTTATTATGTTCATTGCATTTCTTTGCTTTTTTCAGGACCCAGAGCAGCTACAGGATAAATCCAATGAGATTCTGACTGCCATAATCCAGGGGATGAGGAAAGAGGAGCCTAGTAATAATGTGAAGCTAGCTGCTACTAATGCACTCCTGAACTCATTGGAGTTCACCAAAGCAAACTTTGACAAAGAGGTAAGTTTTCTTTTTCTTTCCCTGGGGTGGAACCCAGGATCTTAAGCAGCTGGGCAAGTGCTCTACTTGTGAACTACACACCTAGCTGAAGTAGGTTTTCTTTTTAAAACTTTGGTATAGGTTCAGAGGTTACTTGTAAAAGAAAACAGCATTACTTAGTGGGAATATTTTGGAATTTTAAAAAATTATAGCAGTGGGGCTGTTCACTTTAGGAAGGTGCTCTTTAAGAACGATATAAATGTTTTGCCTGAAAATCTTCCTGTCATTTACTTGTTTATATATAATGTAAAATATGCATACAACAAAATTTGCCATGTTTTATTGGTGCATTATAATTACACATAGTAGTGGGATTCATTATGTCATATTTATACATACACATAATTTGATCAATCTCTTTCCCTAGTACTTTCCTTTTCCCTTAAAATTTACTGTTTCAATAGTATATTCATGTGGAAATGGAACCAATCTTCAGAGCTTTTGCATCTTGAAAAAATGTCAGACTGAATATTGGGCTGGGGTTGTAGCTCAGTGGTAGAACACTTGTCTCACATGTGTGAGGCACTGGGTTTGAGCCTCAGCACCACTTAAAACACAAAAATAAAAGATATTGTGTCCATCTACAACTAAATGTGTGTGTGTGTACATTGAAAAAAAAGACTCAATGTTATTTATTTATGTACATATACTATGTTTATTGAATTATCCATTTGGATTGCTTCCATCTTTTTGTCTGTTGTGAATGATGCAGTTGTAAATATGGGTATATACCTTTCTGATTCTAATTCTTTTGAATGTATATCCAAAAGTGCAATTACTGGGTAATCTAGTCTGAAGACTTTTGTATTTGTTGACAATTTAGCTGGGCGTTTGCCTTTATTGGAGAGGTCTGAGAAGCCAGAGCAAACTGCAGTTCTAATTGATTAGAAAGCATGTTTTTTTTCCTTATAGACTTCAGAAGAGTTGGGAGAGTAGCAAATGAAGTTCATATTTTGTTCTCCCTTTACTCCTCACATTTGATGAGGATTTGCTACCCTCCAGAAAACAAATTTGGCCCCTGAAATAGTACAGATGTTTTGAGTTCTCTTAAATTTTAAATACAAGGACATTAATTTTTCTACATGTAGGTTTTGTTTTTTTCTTGAAATGATCAACTTTATTTAAACCACGTGACTTTGTTATTTTCTGCCTAAATTCTTAATAGTGAAGGTCATCTTGGAGATTAAAAAGGATTAAAACCTTCTTATAAGGTAGGTTGTATACCAGACACTGGAGGCAAACTGTGTAGCCTCCATAGTGCCATTGTTGCCTCAAGGAATAGTTGGTGGATTATACCAGGGTATGGGGCCCTCAAGGAGCAGCAGGTTTTTCCTTATATTGAGAATTCAGGAATCAATAAGTATGGTTCATATTTTCATAATTTTCTTTTTCTTTGTTCTTTCTGCAGTCCGAAAGGCACTTTATTATGCAGGTGGTCTGTGAAGCCACACAGTGTCCAGATACACGGGTAAGTGTGTGGTCATACGAAAAAATAGGGCTGTCTTATGTACTTCCTTGGAAATGTCAACTCTAACTTAGTTTGAAATATAGGGAGTCAATGGACTAAAACAAGGTTTGAGTAATATTATAAAGAATTTTTTCCAACGTATTGGAGGAGAGAATAGTACTACTTGGAAAGAGCATAATGGAAGTTGTAAAGGAGAGAGAAATGGTGGGTCCTTTTTTTTCCCCCCTCCTCTCTGTACTAGGTTGAACCCAGGGACACTACCATTGAGTTATAGCTCCACCTCTTTTTATTTTTTCCATTTTAAACAGGATCTCACAAGTATCTGAGACTGGCCTCAAACTTATGATCTTCTGCCTCAGTCTCCCAGGTTGTTGGGATTATAGGCATTTGCCCAGAAGAATGGGTTTTGATCAGCTTTGCTATTTTATTGCCATGTTATTCAAGTGATTGTTTCAACTATAGCCACTGGAATAGTTTTGCTATTGGTGTAACCTAAACTTTCCCTTTAAAGTCTATTTTTAAAAGTAGCATTTTCATTCTGAATAGAATTAGTGATTTTAGGGCTGTCATATGTCCCTTGGGCACCTTTGAAGGAAAAAAAAAAAGGAAATGGGAAGGGATAATGAGAACTGGGGGTAGAGATTGATTTAGGGGGAGATTTTTGACATTACCCATACACAACCTTGACCCATTAGAGTCTACCATTGCAGATTGTGTTATTTTTAGTAAATTATTTAATTTACTCTTCTTAAAAGGTACGAGTGGCTGCTTTGCAGAATCTGGTGAAGATAATGTCCTTGTATTATCAGTACATGGAGACGTATATGGGCCCTGCTCTTTTTGCAGTAAGTATTTCTTTTTTCTTTGTGTGTATGTGTATGTATATGTACTGGAAATTGAACACAAGGATGCTTAACCACTGAGTCACATCCATCCCCGGCCCTTTTTAATTTTGAGACAGGGTGTCACTAAGTTGCTGAGGCTGCCCTTGAACTTGTGATCCTTCTTCCTCAGATCCCAAGTTGCTGGGATTGCAGGGGTGTACCACCATGCCCAGTCTCAAGTATTTCAATTTTTAGGTGATATGAGCTTCTAGCTGATTGCAGGGAGTCATTATTCTTAGTTGCTGTTTTGTAATTTTGTAATTTTTTACTTAATATTGTGAAATCAAGAAAATTCCTTGAATGTGTGAGTAAATATAAGCAGCTCAGTGGTGTGCCAAAAAAACTTGTACTATTATTGTCTTGGTAAAAGGAGTATATTTTGTTTCTTTATTTCAGACCTAGCTTTCATAAATTATGTTTTTGAAACTTGAATCTGGTTAAAGAGGAGGGTCTAACTTGAGTCAATACTTACTTGAGGTCTGCGGTGTCATGTTTTTTCTCTTAAGATCACAATTGAAGCAATGAAAAGTGACATTGATGAGGTGGCCCTACAAGGGATAGAATTCTGGTCCAATGTCTGTGATGAGGAAATGGATTTGGCCATTGAAGCTTCAGAGGTGAGCCTGGGAGAACATCACCATAGGGGAAGTGCTATTCTGACTGGGCTTGAAAGGTATTTCCATTTGTAGATGTTCTGGATGTCTCCCCCCGCCCCCCCCAGCCAAACCTCCTCACAAAGGAAACAGATCTATAATTAGAGGCAACTTATGTTTTTGTAGATATCTGACATGATTTGTTGTACATAATGGTATTAGTACTATGAACACAAGGGGGCAGTAGGAAGTCAGTTTTACCCATACACAACCTTGACCCTTTAGAGTCTATCTTTAGTGACACCTGATGCTAAATTATTTCCTTTTTGGAAGTCCTAATGCATGCACAGGATGTGTATTTGATAGTTTACTAACTAGTGAAGGAATCAGATAGAGGTACAAGGAAAAGAGTAGTTGTGCCCTTAGAATCTTCAAATTTAAGCTTTACTTCCAACCTTATTTGTCATCTTGTTCTTCTAAAACAACAGCCTTATTTTTGTTATCCTATGTAAACTTCATGTATCTCTTAATCCAAAGAACACTAGATGTAAGGTTATTAAAATGAGTTGAGTTTGTGAAAAAGAATGTAATTTTTAAAGTTGCCTTGGTCCTTTAAGATAGATTTTATGTATAATCAAAAGAATATCATGTCAAGTAGATGAAAAAGTGAGCACTTCCAAAGATCACAGAAAATATTACTGTTGGCCCCATATATTTGTCACTGATCTTGGGACGGCTCTCATTGTATCCCTTTAGTATTGCAGCTTGTTCGCTTTTGTCTTAGAATCTGCTATACATTTCTCCTCAGGCAGCAGAACAAGGACGGCCTCCTGAGCACACCAGTAAGTTTTATGCCAAGGGAGCACTACAATACCTGGTTCCCATCCTCACACAGACGCTAACTAAACAGGTGAGCCTCCTTCCAAATCTAACAAGGTAAATTGTGAAACCTTATTTAAGGTGGGTTGGTTTGCTGTGGAACAGTTTCCATGGAGCAGCTTGGCAGCCCATCAACTATTTGATATTCTGTTATAGATGACTCAGGAATAACTGAGCTGAACTGAGCTGGATCTGTAAGATCTCCTAGGCTTTGAGCTGTTTATAAAAAAACGGGTCTGAATATCTCATGTGTCTTAATTGGGAAGAGAGCACACACTGTTTTGATATTACTGAGTACAGCATTATCCACAGTAATAGAAGAGGTGTGTTCTGTAAAATTTGCAGTAAAGGTTGGGGGCTGGGAGTGTTAACTCTGGTAGAACACTTGCCTAGTGGGTGCATGGCACAGGCTCAATGGTTGGCATCAAAAACAAAAGTTGGGAGGAGAGATGAACTAGGTTTAAGCCATTCTAATACCTAGGGTATCTTCATAAATCCGTGCTATATATACATTTTTAAAATGCTAATTAGGTTAGTTTAAGAGATATATTCTGACCCATAAAAAGAAACTTTACTAATACAAGTTTTTTGTAAAAAGTGTGTCTTCCTTGCCATTCTGCTTTTTGTTTTGGGTATTGGGGATTGAACTCAGGGGCACTCAGCCCCTGAGCCACATCCCTAGTCCTATTTTGTATTTTATTTAGAGACAGGGTCTCACTGAGTTGCTTAGCGCCTGGACGATGCTAAGGCTGGCTTTGAACTCACGATCCTCCTATCTCAACCTCCTGAGCCGCTGGGATTACATGCATGTGCCACTGCACCCGGCTGCCATTCTGTTTTGACTTTATGCATCAGTTTTTCTTGGTATGATGTTTGGGACAGGTGCTTTTTTGTTTTTGTTTTTGTTTTTTTTCTGCCACTTCAGTTCTTACAGTGCATGTGAAATATTACCAAAGAATTGGCAGTGCTCTGTGGAAATAGTTAATTTGAGCCCTAGAAATCTCTTTGTACATGGTAATATAATTTGTTTTTAGGAATATACACATTTTAACTTTGTCTTCAAAGGATAAGTAGAGATGTTTGGTTTGAAATGAACTGTGTTTCCTTTTCATCTCATCTTTCAGTTTTACGTTGATTTTTTTGATCTTTTAGTGTCTTTGCTTTTGTGTATTTTTGTTATTTTTCTGGCTTGCATACAAGTCTTTTTTTTTTTTAGTTGTAGATGGGC
Source organism: Marmota flaviventris (assembly GCF_047511675.1). Taxonomy (NCBI): domain Eukaryota; kingdom Metazoa; phylum Chordata; class Mammalia; order Rodentia; family Sciuridae; genus Marmota; species Marmota flaviventris. Next base: position 54,508,515 of record NC_092514.1, on the reverse strand, counting down.
ACAATATATTTATTTATTTTTACATGGTGCTGAGGATTGGACCCAGTGCCTCACAGGTACAAGGCAAGTGCTCTACCACTGAGCTACAGCCCCAGCCCAACAAATCATTCTTTATGTGTATAATTTTCTGACACTCCATAGGCAACATGCGTTAAGTTATTGTGTGGTGATTCGCCATAATAGATATACCTAGTCTACTTTTTAAAAATTTTTATTTATTTGTCCTAATTTGTTATACATGACAACACTTCGATTTCAATTCATAGTACAAAAATGGAGCACAATTTTTCATTTCTCTGGTTGTACACAAAGTAGAGTCACACCATTCGTGTCTTCATACATGTACCTAGGGTAATGATGTCTATTTCGTTCCACCATTTTTACTTTCCCATGGTTCCCTCCTTCCCCTCCCTCCCCTTTGCCCTATCCAAAGTTTCTCCATTTTTCCCACATTCCCTCCCCACCCCCATTATGGATCAGCATTCACTTATCAGAGAAAACATTTGGCCTTTGGTTTTTGTATGGAAATAAACGATAACTAAAGTCATTATATATATTCTCTACATGTTTGTGACTTAACCTGTTGTTAAAACTTGGTCATTCTCAATTGTTATAAAGGCTATGCTGTGGTGAGTATTTCTGGAAGAGACTTAAAAATCAGGGCTTAATATTTTATTTCAAGAAGCTTTAAGTTCTAAAGGTATTTGGGAGTCATCAGAAAACCTTTTGAATAAAAGTAATTCTTTGAACACAAACTCAACTAGTGCCACATCTTTCACCAGGATGAAAATGATGATGATGATGACTGGAACCCCTGCAAAGCAGCAGGGGTGTGTCTCATGCTTCTTTCCACCTGCTGTGAAGATGACATTGTGCCACATGTCCTCCCCTTCATCAAAGAACACATCAAAAACCCAGATTGGCGATACCGGGATGCAGCAGTGATGGCTTTTGGGTGTATCTTGGAAGGACCAGAGCCCAATCAGCTCAAACCACTGGTTATACAGGTAAAGCTGAGGGAGTTTTGTAAATATTAGTGGAATATTTATTGTTTGTTTCAACTTTTTGTTTTGAGTGTGCTTTTGTTTTTAGTTATTTGCTGTCATTAAGAATATAACGTATCGGGGGCTGGGGTTGTGTTTCAGCAGTAGATTGCTCATCCAGCACATGTGGGGCCCTGGGTTAGATCATGAGCACCACATAAGAAGTAAATGAATAAAATAAAGGTATTGTGTCCAACTACAACTAAAAAATAAATATTAAAAAAAAAAAATAAAGTATTAGGATGTGGCTGGGGCTCAGTGGTAGTGCACTTGCCTGGCGTGTGTGAGGCACTGGGTTTGATTCTCAGCACCACATATAAATAAATAAAGGTCTACCAACAACTAAAGTAAAATATTTGTTTTTAACTTTTCAGAATTATGTAAATTGAGCCGGGAATGTGGCTCAGTGGTAGAATGCTTTGCCTGGCATGTGTGATACCTTGGGTTTAGTCCCCAGCACTGCCAGAAAAAATAAAAATTAAGTTAAATTAAATGTCATAAATCCAGAAACTTTTGAATGCAGAGAAAACCAAAAAGAAAGTCCCATTTTCTAGGGATTACTCTTAACTAAATATTGATCTGTACAGCTTTTTTCATTGTACTTGTGTATAATAAGAAAGGGCTCTTACAGTCTTATAACTATGTTTAGGGTATGATTTTTCAACACCATAGCATAAACATTTCCCAATTATTTATTTATTTACTTTTGGATCAGGTTGTCACTAAGTTGCTGAGGCTGGCTTTGAATTTGTGATCTTCCTATCTCAGCCTCCCAAGACACTGGCATTATAGGCATGTGCCACCACACCTGTGTTTTTTTTTTTTTTTTTAAGGTAGTGACTCACTATGTTGCCCAAGCTATCCCCAAATTGCTGGACTAAAGCAATCTTTCTGCCACTGCTCCCAGCTGCCATACATATATATGTGTATATAAAGATGTTTTTAGTTGTAGATGGACATGACTATTTATTTACTTTATATTTATGTGGTGCTGATGATCAAGCCTAGTGCTTCACACATGCTAGGCAAGCACTGTACCACTGAGCCACAACACAACCCTAGCCTTGCCCTATAATTTTTAATGACTGATTATTCCCTCCTTTAGACAAAAAATAATCTATGGAAATGTGTTTGTTTTGCTAATATAAATCATCAGTTCATATAATTGACTTTAGAGCTTGCAAAACTCAAAAGTCTTTTGAGATATACTAGTTGCCATCATACCTGTATCCTAAATTAGTCAGCATAAAGTGCTTAGAAACATGCATACCAAACTCTTATTAGAACTCCACATTGGAATTTGGTAGAGAAAGAATTTTGTCACATTTCACTCTACTGTTTTTATTTGATAAATCTTTCAGGAGCACAAAAGCATCTTGATGATATTTTGAGTTTAAATCCACCCATCAGTATTTCCTTTTGAGTAGTTGTCAGTGTGAATTTGTTTTGTTTTACTGTATTTTCAGGCTATGCCCACCCTAATAGAATTAATGAAAGACCCCAGTGTAGTTGTTCGAGACACAACTGCATGGACTGTGGGCAGAATTTGTGAATTGCTTCCTGAAGCCGCCATCAATGATGTCTACTTGGCTCCCTTGCTGCAGTGTCTGATTGAGGGCCTCAGTGCTGAACCCAGAGTGGCTTCAAATGTATGCTGGGTAAGGGATTTTCTTCCTGGTGAGCTTGCCTGAGCCAATGTCAAGAAAATAGGAGGTATGTAGGGCTGGGGTTGTGGCTCAGCGGTAGAACACTCACCTACCACATGTGAGGCCCTGGGTTCGATCCTCAGCACCACATAAAAATAAATAAAGATATTGTGTCCAAACAAAAAATAAATATTAAAAAAAGAAAATAGGAGGTGTGAGAGAAAAGTGGATCTACCTCATTTGGAAGGCTTTCTCTGAATACCGTCTCCTTTCTAATTTCTTCAATTAAAACGTGGGAGAGTTGTCTATAGCAGGAGCCAGTGGGAACTGTTGACTCATGGTGACTAGATCTCAAAGCACTTAGAGCAGTCATGGCAATCATGACTGGAGAGGCACTCTGTACTTGCTTTTTTTCTTTTTGGGTGGGGCAGGTACTGGGAATTGAACTTAGGCACTTAACCACTGAACCACATCCCTAGTCCTATTTTGTATTTTGTTTAGAGACGGGGTCTCACTAAGTTGCTTAATGCCTCGCTAAATTACTGGGGCTGGCTTTGAACTCACTATCCTCCTGTCTCTGGTCTTGCTTTTCTTCCTTGAGTTGCTCCCAGACAATAAATTTCAATTAAGGTAGACAGTTGTTGGCCACCATTGCCAAGAAAGGGACAAAAAGGACCGAAAGTGGGTGGTCTCAGTGCTGAGTCAGTATAGAGTGCATGTCATTTATTGGGGGCCTTTGGGGTATAGAGGAGGAAGATGAAATAAGGAAGGAGTGGGGCTAAAAGCCTTTCTGTGAATGGAAAAATAACAGTATTGGTAGGTGAAAATACTCTGCTGCTTAAACGAGTTGGATGTAGCCAGGTGCAGCAGCTCATGCCTATAATCTCAGTGGCGCGCAGGAGGATCGTGAGTTCAAAGCCAGCCTCAGCAATGGCAAGGTGCTAAGCAACTCATTGAGACCCTATTCCTAAATAAAATCCAAAATAGAGCTGGGGATGTGGCTCAGTGGTCGAGGGCCCCTGAGTTCAGTCCCCAGTACCCAAAAAAAAAAAAAGAGCTGGACGTATTTATGAGACAGGACAAGTAGACAATATAAGTAAGTAAATGTTTAGTTTTTAAAGATACCTATAAAATGTAGAATGTATTGTGATGACCTTGACAGAAAAAGTCTTTTTTGAGTTTTATTAGCATTGATATGTTCTTAAGTCAGTTGGAGAACACTGCTCATGGTATCTTAAGGAAACTTGAGGTAATCCTAGGAGACACTTCCCTCAGTACTAATATTTAATCTGTCTGCTTTTTAGGCATTTTCCAGTCTGGCTGAAGCTGCTTATGAAGCTGCAGATGTAGCTGATGATCAAGAAGAACCAGCCACCTATTGCCTGTCTTCTTCATTTGAGCTCATAGTTCAGAAACTCCTGGAAACCACAGACAGGTAACCAATGATCCATAGAAGTGGCTGATATCACTGCACATGGTGGCACCCTTCTGTAGCCCCAGGTACTTAGGAGGCTGAGACAGGAGGATAGCTTGAGCCCAGCAGTTGGGGGACAGCCTGGCAACATAGCATGACTGTGTCTTTAAAAAAAAAAAGAAGTGTTTTGTTGTTATTTGTTTTATTCATGCAGCTCCTGTTGTCCTCTGGAGGATAGTAATGTAGAGGGATCAGACAGGATTTTATCTGCCCTAGGGGAGTTACAAGAATCCTATTGTAGATTGCATTATTTATTTAAATAAAAGGGAATGACAAACGTAAACTATGCTACTTAGGATTGTTAAGAAGCCCCATCATTTTTTTTGTTTTTGTTTTTAATATTTTTTAGTTGTTGAAGGACTTTATTTATTTGTATGTGGTACTGAGAATTGAACCCAGTGCCTCATGCATCTAGGCAAGCGTGCTACCACTAAGCCACAACCTCAGCCTGAAGCCTCATTGTTTTGCAGTATTGACAGTTGATGGTGGAGTATTTGGTAATGGTTTAGGAGAAATGGTGACACTGTAAATCAGAAGATTTATACCAACTCAGTAACTGTCAATTTTATGATATCGGATAAAATTTAGCATTAGTATTTATACAGTTGATATATAAATGAGCTTAAGTTTGGAGGTGGGTATTTGCAATGACTTGGGTGATCAGGGGATGAGAATCTCGGGTCCTAAACCAGCTTCAGCAACTTAGCAAGACCCTGTCTCTGAATAAAAATAAATTGAAAAGAGCTGGGGATGTGACTTAAGTGCCCCTGGGTTCAATCTGTGTTACCCTAAAAAAAAATTTGGGGACCCCAGACTTGTGTTTTGTGTGTTATACCTAAAGCCATGAGCAAAGTAAATGATTAGGTAGGGACTGGGCATAAACCTTCCATGTTTAATCCTTACTTCCCTGTTAAGATTGTATGAAAAAAAATTGGTGTATCTCCTCATCTATTCAGGCAACCTCTTTAATTATCCACATGGATTCTTTTTAAGTTCTGATTTCTAGGTATTATATTGCCAAACTCAGATAAGGTCTACAGTTGTACCAGTTTCTGGTTTTCTATTTTTGGAGAGACATTCCAAAACTTCTCTATCCTTTCTCCACAGTTGAGGCTTTAAGATTTTTGCCATATGTTCCTTACAGACCTGATGGGCACCAGAACAACCTGAGGAGTTCTGCATATGAATCTCTAATGGAAATTGTAAAAAACAGTGCCAAGGATTGTTACCCTGCTGTTCAAAAAACTACTTTGGTCATCATGGAACGACTACAGCAGGTGCTTCAGATGGAGGTAAGACTGACTGGAGTACCCTCAGCTATGGGGTGAAGGGGATAGTACTTTTGACAAATATAGCTAAGAAAGATATAAGGCTTAGATGACAACAACCAAAAAAACCAATATTGCAGTCTTGAGGAAGGCCCTTAGTTTAGTCCCCAGCACCAGTGCCCCCATCCAAAATGGAACTTAACATTTTCATTGCTTGTCACAGTTTACTTGCATTTGTATTATATTTCTTGTTTTTACTTAGTTTTCTACAGTAAAATTGTTTTTTCCTGTAAATAATATATATAAAACAGCAAATAAAGATGATTAAATAAAATATGTAAATTTATTTTATGTGTTATTTAATGATGGAAGGTTTTCACTTAGAACACTATTTCTTCTTTTCCTTATAGTCACATATCCAGAGCACGTCTGATAGAATCCAGTTTAATGACCTTCAGTCTTTACTCTGTGCAACTCTTCAGGTATGATGGTGCTTTATCACTTTTTTTTTTAATTATTATTTTTTTTAATTCATACACTATAGTTACAAATAATAGTGGAATTCATTATACCATATTTGGTTTTGGGGTTTTGTTTTTTGTTTGGTTGGTTGATTTTTTTTGGTACCGGGGATTGAACTGGGCGGCAGGGGGGCACTCAACCACTGAGCCACAACCCCAGCCCTGTTTTGTATTTTATTTAGAGACAGGGACTCACCGAGTTGCTTAGCGCCTTGCTTTTGCTGAGGCTGGCTTTTTCATGATCCTCCTGCCTCAGCTTCCTGAGCCTCTGGGATTATAGGCGTGTGCCACCACGCCTGGCTAATGCCATATAACAGTTTGGTCAGTCTCTTTCCTCCCTTCCCCTGATCTGCTTGAGAACTTTGCTAATTTTCCTTCTATTACTATTTTAATTAGTTCATTATAATTATATAAAAAGTGTGTCCCCCCCACCCTTTTCATTTTTGAGACAGGATCTTATGGTCTTGCTAAATTGCTGAGGCTGTCCTTTAGCTTGTGATCTTCCTGCTTCAACCTCCTCACCTTAATGAAACGCAGGCCTCGGGCTGGGGTTGTGGCTCAAGCGGTAGCGCGCTCGTCTGGCATGCGTGCGGCCCGGGTTCGATCCTCAGCACCACATACAAACAAAGATGTTGTGTCCGCCGAAAACTAAAAAAAATAAATATTAAAATTCTCTCTCTTTCTCTAAAAATTTTTTTTTTAAAAAAGAAAGAAACCCAGGCCTCACTCATGAGAGTCAAGCACTCTACCACTGAGCCACATTTCCATTTCCAACCCCTTACCACTTCTTAATAGCTTCAGGGAAGAAAGTCTGTCTCATGAGTTCTTATACTCTCACATCTCTGAAATGGTGTAGACAGTGCTTTTCTCAGTTTGGTATATGACTCTTCGGAAGAGTGATTTTTTCCTACCTTCCTTTCTGTCAAGAAAGGTCCAGTTTGTCTTTTGAGAAGGAAACACTTCAGTATGTATTGGTCCCTTCCAGCTGAATAGCTAATTTGTGTTGGCAGCTTTTGATCTTGTTTTCCAACAAGACTAGCTCAGTCAGATTCAGTTCCCAGCTGTGGTTCTTCTTTTTTAGAAAAGGGGATAGGATGAGGTGCTATAGCCCATACCTGTAATCCAGTGTTTCAGGAAGCCTGTAGCAGGAGGATCGCAAGTTTGAAGACAGCCTCAGCAACTTAGCAAGACCTTGTCTCAAAATTAAAAAGTAATTTTAAGGGGGCTAGAGGTGTGATTCAGTGGTTAAGTGCCCCTGGATTGAATCCCTGGTACCAAAAAAAAAAAAAAAAGTGGGTTGGGGTTTTAATTCAGTGGTTGAGTACTTGCCAAGTATGTGTGAAGCCCTGGGTTTGGTCCCCAGAACAACAACAAAAAAAAGTATGGCGTTTCTACCATCATCTTTTGATACACTTGCTATTAAAAGTTTTATCATTGTTACACCATATATAGTGCTTTGTATTCACAGTAGAATCTTTTTTAAGGAGAGGCTGAAAGCTAAAATAAAATGTTGCTCTCATCTCAATGCAGTAGCTGGGAAGCTATTCCTTTCTTTTAAAAAAGCCCTGGAACTTATTTGTAGTATTGAATTTTAGTATTAATTACATTAATTAGGTCATCTTACCTGTGAACTCCTTTTTTGTCCCAGACTTTTAACTTTTTAATAGATGACTGTTGAGAGATTTTCATTTCTCATCAGACAAAATACAGGAAAGATTCAGTGACATGAGTTGAAGCAAACAAAAGAATAAGGAGACAGATTTGATTGCTGTGTAATGTATGAAATTGGAAAATGTTTATCAGGACTGTACTTTTGATCATTTACAAGTCTGTTGGAATACAGGAAGCATTGCTTTTTGTTTTGTAAGTAGGAACTTCTAAAGCAACATGATTTTTTAAATTAATTAATTGATTATTGGTACTGGGGTTCACCCCAGGGGTGATTAACCACTAACCATATCCCCACCCCTTTTTATTTTAACTGTCGTTCCAGTAAGACTAGAATAGGGAGACTACTGATAGGGGTTTGTCGGGCCAGCGTAAATGAAGCACAGAGTTTACTTTTGCCCCATGGAGGGTCTATCATGTTTTTTGTGAACTGAAAAACAGAAGAGTTATTAAAATGAATGTAGCATTGCAGATGCTTTGCAGTGTCAAAGTTCTTTTTTTTTTTTTTTTTTTTAAATAAGCACTCTACTGACAGCTATATTCTCAGCCCTGATCTGTAATCTTTTTTTAAATTTGTTTATTTATTTTTTTAGTTTTCAGCAGACACAACATCTTTGTTTGTATGTGGTGCTGAGGATCGAACCCGGGCCGCACGCATGCCAGGCGAGCGAGCGCACTACTGCTTGAGCCACATCCCCAGCCTCTGCAGTGTCAAAGTTCTTGAGCAAAGAAAAAAAAATTGGCCTTTCTAAAACTTGAGAGGGGGTCTTAACTGATTTTAAAAAGAAAAGATATAATGTTCTGATAGAAAGGTTTGGAATTATTAATAGGTCCTGAATTCTCATTTGTTCACAGAATGTTCTCCGGAAAGTGCAACATCAAGATGCTTTGCAGATATCTGATGTGGTCATGGCCTCCCTGTTAAGGATGTTCCAAAGCACAGCTGGCTCTGGGGGAGTCCAGGAGGATGCCCTGATGGCAGTTAGCACACTGGTGGAAGGTAAGTGAGCACTAATCAGTTGGGGAATGACTTCAGAAAGCAGAAGTTTTAATATCTCTGAAATTTTGCTAAAAAAAAAAAAAAAAGACATAGTTCTTTTACTGTGGACTGACTGACTCAGTTCATAGATTGAACGTAAGTATAAATTATATAATTGCCTTGGCAATCTTCTTGAAGTCAATGGGGAGCCAGTTTGCAACAGGGAGTCAAGATTGGTAACCTTTTTCAGAGGAAACTATTCCCTATCTCATACTCAATAGATTACTTCTTGCCTTGAAAGTCCACTTGCTTTATTGACTCCTATCAAGGGTAGAGGAAGTAAAAGTTTCTAGTTTCATTACTGTCATGTGATACCTCCTGGTTCCAGTTTTAATGCTTTGGACTCAGGTGTGGGATATAATGAAACATTGAGTGAGTTTTAGGAATTAATTGATTTTTCTGATTGTTACATGTCTGACTGCAAAATTGCTCTGGGCAAGCCATATCTGACTTAAAATTCTTTGAAGGGCCATTAAAAGCACATAAAAGAGCACTTAAGAAATCTGGCATACTTCTTCAGGGTAGACCTAGACCTATAAGTATATTACTGAGGCCATTTCTTGAGGACCACTCTCCTGAGGACCAGTCCTACTGCTGGCATAAAGAGCCTGTGTCCAGCTGGTGTGGCAACATGTGACTACCTGAGAAGGGCAAGGAAGTTAATTTTGGCTCCTGAAGTGGTGTTTTGAATCTGAAGCTCTGTGCTGCTTTTCCTGGCTCTGGCTTGTTAAGCCCTTGATGGGATTGCCTAGGAACCCTGGTTTGAAGCTGACCTCTAGAGAGGACATATAATCAGATGAGGGGAGGTGGGGAAAGAAGCAGTATTACTGGCTCAGTCAATTCATAATTTACCTTGAAGTTCCTTAAGATCCTGCCACTTCATGTTTTAGCAAAAGTAAAATCCCATTCTGTATTAAAGTTGGTACTGTCTCTGGGACATAAGAATTAAGCCCTCCTATTAGTTATGAACTTGGCTTATGTGAGATGGAAACAGTAACTAACACATTCCACCAACTTGTTGAGGATTGCATACAATTTTGGGAGAGCTAGGATGGTTATTTTGCTCACCTGATATCCTGTGTTGCTATCATTTGCTAATATCTATCTTGTTTCAGTGTTGGGTGGTGAATTCCTCAAGTACATGGAGGCCTTTAAACCCTTCCTGGGTATTGGATTGAAGAATTATGCTGAGTACCAGGTAGGATAAGCTTTTCAAATTTTCAAAAATTATTATTTTTTTTTAGTTGTAAATGGACAGCATGGCACTGCCTTATTTATTTTTGTATGCAGTGCTAAGGATCGAACCCAATGCCCCACAGAGGCTGATCAAGTGCTCCACCACTCAGCCCCAACCCTAATATTTATTTATTTATTTATCTATTTATCTATCTGTCTATTCATTCATTCATTCATTCATTTATTATGGCTTTTGTTGTACTGGGAATTAAACCCAGGTCTTCACACATGCAAGGCAGATAAATGTGTACCATTGAACTGTATCCCCAGCCCTCAAAATATAATCATATTCTCATACCTGTTAGCCATTGAAGTACAGAAAAGATCAGGTTCCTATGATCTAAGTAGTTTTCCTTTTTGTATTGTTTGAACTAGAAATAGTCTATTTAAAACGGGATATTGGGCTGGGCATGGTGGCACATGTCTGTAATCCCAACGGCTCAGGAGGAGCCCGAGGCAGGAGGATCTTGAGTTCAAAGCCAGCCTCAGCAAAAGCGAGATGCTAAGCAACTCAGTGAGACCCTGTCTCTACATAAAACACAAAATAAGTTTGGGGATGTGGCTCAGTGGTTGATTGCCCCTGAGTGCAATCCCTAGTACTAAAAAAAAAAAGGATATTGGATCTACCCAATAAGGGACTATACAATGAATGACTGTGGCTGTACAGTATGAATACAAGGGCAGCTTATAAAGTTACCCCATAAGTACCTTAAAAAAGCAAACCTAGGGGCTGGGGTTGTGGCTCATTGGTAGAGTGCTCACCTAGCACGTGTGAGGCCCTGGGTTAGATTTTCAGCACCACATAAAAATTAATAAAATAAAGGTATTGTGACCAACTACAACTAAAAAATAATAATAGAGGGGGAGGGCTGGGGATATAGCTCAGTTGGTAGAGTGCTTGTCTTGTATGCACAAGGCCCTAGGTTCAATTCCCAGCACCACAAAAAAAAAAGAGAGAGAGAGCAAAGCTTCTTGTGGTTTTGTTTGTTTGTTTGTTCTGAGAATTGAACCCAGGGCCTTGTGCATGTGAGGCAAGCACTCTGCCAACTGAGCTATATCCCCGGTCCCAAGCTGCTTATTTTTTAACCACCTGTTTCTACCACCACCACCACCAGCAGCTCCAGTGAATAATGTCCTTTCTTTCTTTCTTTTTTTTTATTTTTATTAATGGTATCTCTAATACTTCTAATTACTTCTTGCCATTAACTAATCTCAGCTGTTGTTGGGGGGAGGTGGTCTTTGATTCTAGGTCCTGCCTTACCCATATAGGCCACCTTTTCTTTTTGGGAGATTATTTCCTTGATTCTTTTCAGGTTTGTTTGGCAGCTGTGGGCCTAGTGGGAGATTTGTGCCGTGCCCTGCAATCCAACATCTTACCTTTCTGTGATGAGGTAATGCAGCTGCTGCTGGAGAACTTGGGGGTGAGTGTCTACACATATGAACAACCACTCTGAATAAAATCTAAGTTGGCAAGAAATTTAAGCATTAAGACCATGATAGGAAGCTGTAAGTTCCCATAGCACTGTGAGCTTATGGGAGAAGGGAATTATTTTCTTTCAGATGATTTTAGAATCTACAAAGTTAATTAAAGGAATGTGTACTCTACTTGTAGAAAAAAAGAACAATAAAGTATAAAGGAAAAACAGTTTCTTGTGGGCTGGGGTTGTGGCACAGTGGTAGAGCGCTTGCCTAGCATATGTGAGGCACTGGGTTTGATTCTCAGCACTAAATAAGGATCCATTGACAACTAAACGATATTGTTTAAAAAAAAATTCTTTATCCAGCAATAATCATTTAACTTTTGTGTATGTCCAAAGATTCTTCTTGAGTCTCTGGATCAAATTTTTATGTTAGTTAATTGACTTTTTTTTTTTTTTTAATCAGAATGAGAATGTCCACAGGTCTGTGAAGCCGCAGATTCTGTCTGTGTTTGGTGATATTGCCCTTGCTATTGGTGGAGAATTTAAAAAATACCTAGAGGTTGTATTGAATACTCTTCAGCAGGCCTCCCAAGCCCAAGTGGACAAGGTAAGCTTGAAGCTGTCCCGTTAATCGTTAAGTCCAGCTCTAAATGGAGGAGAGGACTATTTACAAACATACCATAAAGGTGATCAGTGGTTGGATGTGGTGGCACACATCCATAATCCCAGTGACTGGAGAGGTGAGGCAGGAAGACTGAAATTCAAGGCCAGCTTGGGCAACTTAATAATACCCTGTCTCAAAATAAAAAAGGATAGGGATATAGTTTAGTGGTAGAATATCTCTAGGTTCAGTCTCCAGTACCACAAAAAATATATTTAATTGTTGTGATGGAAGTTTTATTCTTTGTCTCTTCTAGTCCGACTACGACATGGTGGATTATCTGAATGAACTAAGAGAAGGCTGCTTGGAAGCCTATACTGGAATCGTCCAGGGATTAAAGGGAGATCAGGAGAACGTACACCGTTGAGTATACAACCCAGCTCCTTAAGTCCACCCACCAGATTGCACAGCCAGATGAGCTATCTCTGCTGGTTGCTTTCTGACCAACCATGAATGGTTGATTCATGACTACCCCCATATTACTATTGGGGGAGATATTTGTACTTTACCTGTTTTGACATTCAAGGTTCAGAAGAAAAAGTTCCATTTGTTCCTTGTACATTGTATCTGATTATTATTATTTGTTTCATCTGTTGATTTGAAAAATGACATCCTCATTTAGGAAGAATAATTTGGTACTACTCTGCAGCTGGTTATCCAGCTCAAACCTGATATAGGTAGAATAGCTGGAAACTTTGGAAAAGGTGTGGTCCTGCCAAATTCAGGGCAACTTCATCAGACCTTCTCTTTTCTTTTATAGCGGATGTGATGCTGGTACAACCCAGAGTAGAATTTATTCTGTCTTTCATTGACCACATTGCTGGGGATGAGGATCATACAGATGGAGTAGTAGCCTGTGCTGCTGGACTGATAGGGTGAGTTATACCTGCTTCCAGTAGCTAAGTATTCTCACGCAAAATGAGAAACGTGTAGGAATGAATCTTGAGAGACTAATAGATGGTAATAATCCACTTCTCAGAGGAGATTCAGGAGTTAGTTTGTTGTGATGTTGGGGATTGAACCCAGAACCAATACTCTACCATCAAGGAGATAGTAAGCTCATAGTGTCTCTCTTGGGTATTCATAAGTGATAATCCATTTCAGACCCTCTAGAGCTCTGTAATTTCTTCCCACTAAACTCTGGTATTGGTCAATACCTCTGTTTAACATCCTTTGAGGGTTTCTGATGCATTGTTAAGAGAGCATTGGTCTTAAGCCCAAAGATCTGGATTCTAGTTCTGGTTTTTACAGTGAATTTAGCTGTTTAATCTTGGACATATTTAACTCAGCAGTGTTTTGACAGGTTCAAAACATGGTTCCTGGAGTTCATTCACAAGTGGGTTTATTCTACGCAGGGACTTATGTACAGCATTTGGGAAAGATGTACTGAAATTAGTAGAAGCTAGGCCAATGATCCATGAACTGTTAACTGAAGGACGGAGATCGAAGACTAACAAAGCAAAAACCCTTGCTACATGGGCCACAAAAGAACTGAGAAAACTGAAGAACCAAGCTTGGTAAGATTGGGTCACCACTTTTCTTTCTTCAAGTTTCTTAGGAGGAGGTACATTTAGGCTATTGTGGCAGGTTCTGGTATCTTATTGGTACTCTTTCCCTTATAGGTGCTTCCGGGCGAGACCTTTGTTCCTCATTCTTGTACTAGGGGAAAAGTCAGGCAGTCTCATTTCTCTTGAGCCAGATATTTGATTGATTATGGTGCTGGAGAATAGGACCCAGGGGCATTTTATCACTGAGTTATATTCCCTGCCCTTTTTATTTTTTAGTTTGAGACAGGGTCTCACTAAGTTGCTGAGGCTGGCTTTGAACTTGCCATCTTTCTACCGTAACCTTGTGAGTCACTGGAATTACAGGCATGCACTGCCCTGCCTGCCAACAGAACTTTTTTGTGGTTTTGTTTTGGGGGCTCTGGAAATTTAATCCAGAGACACTTCACCACTGAGCTTTATCCATAGTCCCTTTTTGTTTTTGAGACAGGTTATCACTAAAAACCTCAATAATTTGCTGAGGTTAGCCTTAAATGTGCCTTCCTCCTGTCTTAGACTCCTGAGTCTCTGGAATTATAGGCGTATGCCACAACACCTGGTTAGAACAGAACTTTTACAACAAAAAATTCCCAAAACATTTGGACCCTAATAAAACTATTGATAGAGGCATTCTCCCATAATTCTCTTTTCTACACCCTTCCCCATTCCCTTTCGCCCCCAATGCTGCGGATCAGACCCAGGGCCTTGTGTCTGCTAGACAAGTATTTTAAGACATTGCCAAACTCCATAGAAGATACCCTTTGAGACCCCTGCTTTGGAACATAGGTTTGTTTGTTTGCTTTCTGCAACTTAGTCAGTCTTAGTAAAAAAGGGGGGGGGAGGGCTATTTTTAGTTTTTAATTTTATTTTCCCATCTACCCCTGATGGATATGCTCATGAGAGCAGGTAGGTGGCACATAGGAAGAGAAGGAAAATTATTCATTCTTGAAGTTGACAAATCCATTCAGCCTATGAGCACTTGGTTGTAGGAATTGGAGGTATTTAGGTTTTATTGAGCATATGTGATCCTAGGATTGATCTTTTCCTTCCATCTGTTTTTAGATCTGTTACCATTGGGATGATAACCTGAGACCCCCACTGGAAATCTCCAATCTTTTGAAAAACCCGGAAGTGAGGAGTGTGCACGGATGCTGAATGTTTGGGAATGAGAGGATGAGTGAGTGAGGCTTGAAAACACACCACATTGAAAATCCTGCCACAGCAGCAGCCGCAGCCGCCAACAGCAGCGCTGTTAGTGAGCTAAGTAAGCACTGACTTCGTAGAAAACCATAACATCAGCCATCTTGGAAAAGAGAGAAACGACGGATTTACTTGCTTACAAAAAAGCTGTCTCTTCCCAGGGGAGGCTAGAACTAGCTTTTCTGTCTTTTGGCAGTGCCGAGTGGAATGACTGGTTTGGGAGAGGAAGAGGGACTGGGTTCAGCTGTGGTGCTTTGTTGTAAAAGGCAGCCTGGCCTTTGCTACTGAGGAGAAAGATGGAGCCTGGGTCTCAAGCCCACCTTCGCTGTACCTTTGCCACACGGTATTTTACACGTGCAGGCTAGAAGGAGGGTGAGGGATTTTTACAGTCTGAGAATGAGTGTGTGTGAGTGAGGCGGTATCCACATTCTCAACTTCAAGTCATTGCAGTTTCTTTTTCCCAGAAAACAAGGGGTTAGATGTTGCATTTCATAAAACTAACCGAAGTTCTGTCTACTGATGCAGCACAAGACATGTAAAAAAACAAAGAGAAAAAAAAAAAAGGAAAGACGCTCTTTAGGTTTTGTTTTGTTGGTTTTTTTTTTTTTTTTAATTATTTTAGGGAAAACACTGACGAATGGTCAGAGCTCCTATCCTGATCTTTTCATCAAGGCGCCTTTCCTAATAATATGGTTCAACTGTGAATGTAGAAGTGGGGGGGGAGGGGGGAGAAAAATAAAACTCTGAAGTTAGAGGATATAGAAAAATAAAAGTACAAATTGTTACAAATAAAGAATGCAGACTTAAAAGACAAAAAAGCCACAACCCAAACCAAAATTTAAATGCTTGAAATTGGCAGCACAAAAGAAAAGCTCTCTCCTGACTTGTATCGTGGCAGTCTGAACGCCCCCAGAGAATTGTGCCAAAGAGTTTAGAAGACAAATAACCAATAAAAGTAAACACACATGCGCGCACACACATACAAACATACACAACAGCAGACTTCAGGTAACTATTTTGGATTGCAAATGAGGATAAATTTAATGTTTAAACAATCTGATAAAATAACCATTTGGAAACTGCTTGGCCTTCTGTTCTCTTTTATTTGATTGACTCCAATGCGGTATTGGTCTCTTGCTGCACTTCAAAACCAACTAACCAACAAAACAAAAGTGTGTGTGTCTATATGTATGTATAGACACACACACAGTAGAACTCATGATGAAAGTGGCACTTGAAAATGGTTATATTTTTCCACTGAAGTTTGAAGATTAATAAAATGGTGTCAAACACTCCCCTGTTCACACATTTTAGTTTTTTGTTTTGTTTTTCAAGTGTAATGTGCTGTGATTACCATAAACCAGAATCATTTTCCCTTTTACAAGGGAACAGGGCATCCTGAATTTTAGACTTTCAGCAATAAGAAGGGATGTTGGTGAGCTTTTGGTTTTTGCAGATACTAGGGAGTTTTTGTTGGCATTTGAGTATGCGGCTTTCAAAAAAAAAAAAAAGGAAGGTTTTTAAATTGCTTCCTAGTAGTTTGAGGATTAAAAGGCAAGACCCACTTTCATTTTCATCCTGTAGAAAGCATGGGCTTATGTTTTTTCCCATCTCTTCCTTTGCATCTTCCCTTCCCTGATCCAGCCTTCCATTCAAAGTGGGATTGGCTCGGTTTTGCCCATCCATATGGCAGCATCTCTAATAGCTCTTGTACAGGGTATCAGATATTGTGCCTTTTGGTGCCAGGTTCAAAGTCAAGTGCCGATCTATGAACCAGTGTACAAAAAAAAAAAAAAAAAAAATCCAGGTGTTTGAAGGAGAGACGCTCCATTGTGAATAGAGAACTCACACCAGCTCCTAAGCCTATTGAGAAGAGGGCCTGGTCCTCTTAATGCCTTGTTTCCATTTTAGTTGTTTCTTGAGTGAGGGAGAATGATATACTAACCATTCCTGATATTAGGTAGGGTTGGGTCAGGGCTTAGGGAGGGGCAGGAATATTGGGGAAAGAAAGAAAAAATAATCTGATCATTCCTCAGTGCTACCCATTTCTGTCCTGTGTGGGTTGCTTAGCTAGACAGCAGGAGAATAAAGTACACCAAGAACCATAATAAAAACAAAACCTTCCGTGTGTTTTGTCATGTTTTGTTCCAGGGAACCAGTTGATAAGTGCTGTTATTAATGCTTTCTCCCAGATCCATTCAGTGATGGAGAGGAGGAAATGGGCTGGTTGGATTGTGGTCTTGGTGCCTTGTAGTTATTCTGCACTGGTTATGTATTTAATCCTCTTTCCTAGATACCTTTGGCAAGTGGATTTTCCATAGTCTGGGTATTTTCCTTAATCAGTTGTACCACCTAAGGCAACTGGATGCAAATGCATTCTGTCCAATCACTGTCTGGGCCTTCCCCCACCCTAGTCTTGGCACATTCCTTTAAGAATGTAGTTACCGTCTGCTTGGGAAGATGTCAGTGCAAATGTGAAGAAAATGGGCATCGGACTAGACTTTGGTTTGCCACAAGTGGCAGCTGCCTATACCAATTACATTTAATTTTGCTTTTCATTTTTCCCTGTTCCCCTCAGCCCCCCTCTTGAAATGTGGAAATTTTAGCTGTCAGAGGCAACTGTAATATTGCCCTAGGGACTTGTGGAGAAAGGGAGGGGAATTGCTCAGTGTAGTGTTTTAAACTTTCAGAACCAAGCAACTATTTACTCTTACTATTTAAGAAGTGTGTTAGTCTGACTTTAAGAGAAATCCAAACTCCATCAGCTTTTGATAGCATCTTGGTTTTTGAAACAACTTCAATCTGTAATTGGCATTCAGAATGCCCTTGGCATGCCAGTCTGTGTGATGGCATTAAAGACCTGTTAAAACACTTGAGCCCAACTTTATTAACCAAAACTGATACCACCACCTTTATCTTCTAAATAAAGTCCGCTTTATTTTTATTTTCAACATTTTGCTGCTTCAGTTTTTTGTTACAGATTGTGTCGCCTCTGTAGAGGTGAAGTGAGTGATTTGAAAGGAGCCAGAGTGTGGTGATAGGGAGTGTGTGTGTGTATGTGTGCGTGCACTTGAGAGTGGAAGGACACAAAGGGCTGGGGTGGTGCTCAGTAGCAAAATACTTGCCTTTGCCTAGCACATTCAACCCCCAGCACTGCAAAAACAAACAGAAAACTGCAGTGTGATGTGAAATAGAAACACTTCACCGTGCATGAGGAAAGGAGATGGCACCAAATAGGTTTCCTTCTTGGAGAGTGAGTGACTTTGAAGCAGTACAGAGATGTCCTTATCTCATGCATGTTTTTCAGGCTGAGAACTTGATATGGCCCATCTAAAAGTTGCTACCTATCTTGCAACATGCATTTAGTTTCCCCTTCCCTTTTTTCCCCAGAAACTGAAAGAACTGTAATTTGGGATTAAACTGGGTTCTTTCTTTCACTCTACTATTGATTAGCATAGTGGCACCAAGTTAACTGACACCTTAGTTCATGGTGGGCAAGTAAAATGAAGGCTGAGTTTAATTGGCCTACCTTTAACCCTTTCTTACTGCAAACCCATAAGATTTTTTTTTCTTTTTTTATACCTTTATTTTATTTATTAATTTTTATGTGGTGCTGAGGATCAAAGCCAGTGCCTCGCACGTGCTAGGCAAGTTCTCTACCAGTGAGCCAACCACAGCCCCCATCAGAAATTTTGATCACACGTACTTCCCCATGTGTTTATATACTCGTACACCTGAACCCACGTTATATAATTTTAAGATAAAAATGGAAATTAAAAAGTTACATGAGAAACAAGTCCTAATATTTCTCCGCCCAATTCCAGAAAACAGTACAATGTTACATTTCCTTCCAGGGCCAGCTTAATCTACCTGAATACAATACAATACACTGAAAAAGTTATATTATTAATACTCATAACAACTTTAATGGCCATTATTGTTTTAGTGATGAGGAAGAAGAGGTAGAAAGATTGATGTTGTAAGATCAAGTTCAGGCGAGCCAGGAATACCCAGGTAAGTCAGAAGACAGCATCCAGCATCTCACTTCTTCGCCCTGCACAACTGCACCTTAGCAATACAACATAAAGGTCCGTGTTCCGTACACTTAGGATGTGCCACCCACTTCCTTTGCACTGTATAAAAACATATCTTAAGCCAGGTGCAGTGGCATGGACGTGTAATCCCAGTGATGGGAGGCTGACGTAGGGGTCTCAGCAACTTAGACCCTAAGCAATGTAGGGAGACCCTGCCTCAAAAAAAAATTTTTTTAAGAAGAACTGGGGATGCCTCAATGGCAAAGCATCACCAGTACCAAAAAAATAAATGGGTAAATAAATCTATATCTTAAACCTTTTTTTTTCCCATGATACTGAGGTTTGAACCCAGGGCCTCATAGGTTAGGCAAGTGCTCTAACACCAAGCTACACCTTTAGCCCCATACACTAACTTATTTGTTGTTGGTTTCTCCCACTATAATGTGGGTTCCTGTGCTGGGGGCATATCTCACTGGTACAGCCTAGCATGTGTAAGCATTGGGTTCAGTCCCCAGCATCAGCACTGTGCAAAAAATGTAGGCTCCCGAATGCAGTGACCTTGTCTGTCTTTTATTTACAATTGTATGCTCAGCTTAGAGCAGTGTCTGACATACAGCAGACCTTCAGTAAATATTTGTTGAACTAATGACATGTCAGTACAGCTCAGGGAGTTTTGATGGCCTCAGTGTTTGAAGGGCAGAGCATCCAAAACTAGGAATGGCCAGGCCTTAGAAGTGGGGTTTCTAGCTCTTCCCTCATTTGCTAGATGACTTCCAGCTAGCCTCTTAGCTTTGGGTTAATGGGAGGAATGGGGACAAGATTAGTGAGTAATTAGTATCTCACAGAGTATAAATTTATTCGTCATTTATATTATTATAAAGGTACCCTTTTAGTCCCATTTTTATAGATGAGGAAATGGAAACAAATGGGCTAAAAGTCCTGCCCAAAGTCATGCAAGCTAACAAGCAGTGCTGACACTGTAGATTGTGCCTGTACCACAACCCATGTGTGCCAATGTTGAATGTGAGCTTAGCTATTGATCAGAGCAAACCCTGAACAAAACATTTTGGAAATCAATAGCCAAGCCATTTTGTGTTCTATAAGACCCATCCTGAGCCTTTTAACTCAATGGGCTGTGTGTGTGTGTGTGATTCTTAACCTAAACTCAACCTTCCTCCTAATCGGAGTTTGAACTAAAACATCTCCCTGCACTTCTGTTCCATTTTTCCTCTGAGCTGGAAGCTTTTGAGAACCAGGGCTGGGGGAGGGGTGGTGCAACCACTAGGCTGCTGAGTAAGCTCCACATCTGAATTACCCCATTCCCTCACTGATCTTGCAAAGCGAAGCACAGGCAGGAGGCCCACAAAGCCCAAGCTGGTCCTTCTACCAGGTGCTCTTTGACCACAGGTTCCCCAGCTGAGCTGTCCTCTGTGAAACAGACCTTTGTCTGAAAGGAAAGTACATCTCAGTTTTGGCAGCAGCCTGAGTTCTAGATGCAGAGGGGCAGCCTGTCACCATCCTAAGAGAGAATTAAGAAATGACTTTGTGTCAATAAGCTCTCCATAGCAATGAGCAAGGCTTCCTCTTTTCTGAGCACTGTCCTTTGCAATATTTTAGTCTTTTTGAGTGTGACTTTGGGCAAATTCTTCAACTTTATTATTATTATTATTTTGGTACTGGAGATTGAACCCAGGGGTGCTTTACCACTGACCTAATCCCCAGCTCTTTCTTTGTTTTTTACTTTTGCTTAAGCTTTGCTAAGTTTCTGAGGCTGGTCTCAAACTTGGAATCCTCCTGCCTCAGCCTCCCAAATCAAAATTCTTCAATTTTTCTGAACTATAGTCTCCTCATCTGTGAAACAAGAATCCAAATTATAGATAATGCATAAAGTTCTTAGCACAGGGCCTTCAATGCTACATAATTAATCAATTAATCAACAACTATTTATATACCAGACCCTGTTCAAGACATTGAGGGTACAGCAGCAAACTAAACAAAATTTCTTTCTTATGGAGCGATTGTTCTAGTGGATAATACATAGGAAGTGGTCAACAATTCAATATAATTTTTTGTAGTGTTGGGGATGGAACCCAGGGCCTTGCACATGCTCAGCAAGTGCTATATCCCCAGCCCCAATATAATTTTGGGGGGATTCAGGGGCTGAGGATGTAGTTCAGTGGTAGAGCGTTTGCTGAGCATGTGCAAGCTTCTGGGTTCCATCCCTAGCACTGCAAAACAAAAATAAAAATTTGGGGAGATAGACATAAACATAACTGTGGAGAAAAGCATATAGAGAGCTGTAAACAAAACACAACAAACCCTATTTCCAACCAAACCCTCCTAATTCAATTAGAGGCCTTGTATAACCTGTAAAAGAATTTGGGGAGTTGGTGAAGGAATGAGTCCTCCCCTGCTGTCCTAACTGAGGCTGGTCTCAAACTTGCAATCTTCCTGCCTCTGGTCAGCTGGGAGACCTACAACTGTACTTGGAGGCCCAGGATTGTTCTTCAGTGACCCTAATTTCCTAAGGTCTGGAACTTGACGAGGGGGGGTGAAGGTGGCACTGGATCCTGCATTGTCACATGTGTCTAATCAATTTTTCTGCTAGCCAGATTCTATTTGAGTCATCTGGGTTTTATTTTGATTCAGTCTAACGCTACCTCCTCCTACTCTTTGCAGGCAAGAATGGGACAAGAAAGAAAAAGTCTTTCTCCAGAGCAAAAGTCATGGAAGTGGGAGACAGTATCTCCCTGATGGCTTCCTAGGTGGAAACTTGCTAGGGCCCTGCTTTCTCTCTTACCAGTAATGACTAGCAGTTGGTCCTCTCTCACTGCCTCTGGGAAGGCCAGTGAGGAAGGTTTCACAACTGCCTGACAATGCTTCCCCAGGCTTGCCTTTCCCTTTTCCACCTCCCCTCCCCTTGTCATCCCCTGGATTCTACTTTTTTCTGTCTCCATGATGAGCCTGGATAGTTATTAAGAGTCTTAGGAGGGATTCTCACCAATCTCCAGCTGTCTTAGAAAGGTGAAGCAATGACTCTCAAGTCACATAATTTCATCCCTTGATTCACTCGAAGAAAATTCCTTCTTATCTTTTTTTAAATATTTTTTCAGTTGTAGGTGGACACAATATCTTTATTTAATTTATTTATTTTTATGTGGTGCTGAGGCAGTGCCTCACGCAAGCGAGGCAAGTGCTCTGCCACTGAGCTACACCCCCTGCCCTTAGCTTTTTAGTAGTTAGCTTAAATGCCATCACATCAGGAGACCTTGGGTGACTCTGAAGCAATTTTGTCCTCCTATTCTTCTCTGTTGCTGCCCGTTTATTCCTTTTACCTTTTATCAGAATATGTAATTGTCTTTATGATTTGTCTTTTTAATTTTCTGACCCTTCTGAGTATAAGCTACATGAGGTCAAGACAGACATGCTCATCACAGCATTTCCAGTGTTGAACACACATAGGTGTTCAAAAAATCTTTGTTGAGTAAGCGTATAATGAACAAGTACCCTCAGGGTGCCCAAGTATACAAAGCTGTATGGGACACAGTCCCTGCTCCCAAATTTATCTGTTTTGTGTGATCAACAGAACTAGTAATGGGGAGAATATAATGAGATCAGGTCCAGATCTGGTGCTGAGGGACATGTTAGAGCACTTGAACCAGGCCTAATCTCTGGTTTTTGCCCCTCTACCTGCCAGGTTAGAAGAACTCTTTGGCTCCATCTCACCAGGTGACTTTATTTAGGCTGTACCCTAAGCATCCAAGTAGCAGCAGGGGCTGATGACATTCTAGAGTGTGCTCAGAGGGTACTTGGACTTACTGCCTTTTCCAGCAAGGAAGGGATAGCTCGTCAGTTGATTTTACGTTTGTGGCAAAGTCAGTGCTCACTGAGGGTCTCAGAGACAACCCCATCACACCTTCTGGCCTACACTCCAATCTTTCCTGGTCTGTTTCAGAAGAGAACTTGTGAGCACTGAGGAAGGGGACATCTGCCTCACCCTTGGATTAGGGGAAGACACACATCACAGCCTTCACATCTAGAGGGTAGGTGGGTCATTCATTCCACATGGCTCAGAGAAAGCTGGTGCCTGGGAGGGCAAGGGCTGACCTGCCTTCCCTTCTGGTCTATAAAAGGGAGCAGCCAGCAGGAAAGGCTGCAAGGGAAGCCAGCAGGAGGAGGAGGAGGAGGAAACCAGTGAGAAATCCTTTGAAGAGAGCTCTTGCTGGCGGTCCTGGGGGGCGCTGCTTATCCTAGTCCAGTCTTCTCCCCACAGTGAAAATGACAGTTGCTGTTGCGTTTTCAAAGCTCACAGGATGCAAGAGACCTTTTCTTTCATCCTCCCCCTCTCCAATACAGCCCCCCCAATCAAAAAGGATCCCAGCAGCGTTTATAACAAAATGCTGACCCCACTAAGAGCCCCCTCCCTGGGCTATGCCCCCTTGCAGGGTTTCCTTCCACATCTCTTGAGGATACTTTTTAGTCACAGTCTTCCAATTTCCCCTGGTCATTCCCCACCTGCGGCTAGGTTGACCCTAACTCTGTACATTTTTTAATCTACCAGGGAATTAAAATGACTCATTAACACCTTCCAGTCATTCACAGTGTACCTTTAGTCCTGATCCCTGTTCTTCCCCAATAAGGGTGAGGGGTAGAGTATGATATCCAATCTAACTCAGAGGTTAAATAACTTACCCAAGGTCACACAGTGGGAAAGTGGGGGCAGGGTAACAAACTTGTGTCTCCTGCCCAGCGGTTTGGCAGATGCTCAAATAATCTTTGTGGAAAGGGTAAAATATGTTGTTTCTTCATTTCTCTGGCCTGTGGACACTTCTGTGTGATATGGGGGGGGGATGTCCGTCTTCCTAAATGAACATTTGATCTTAGTTCACTCTTACTTTCGAAGTTACAGATTTAACTAATCTCTCCGACTGCACCCTGTGTTCAGTGCCCCCTCCTCCCAGAGCAGAGGAGTAGACAGGTCTAACAATTTTCTTCTCAAATGAGCAAAGATTAAAACCATGCAAACAACCAACCTCACTTTCTCTCAAAATACACAGCCCCGAACCAAACGGGCAAAACACCAGCAGCACCCCTGCACTGTCCGCAGACGCCCCCAACACACGCCACCACGCCACACTGCGCTGCGAGGCGTCGGGAAGGGGGGCGCCGCGCGGCCGGCCGCTCTGCAGGGAGCGGGTGGGCGCCGGGCGCGCTGCCAGGCCGGGCCGGGCCGCACCGCGGGGGCCGCCGCCCCTCGCCACGTGGTGGTGGCAGCGGCGGGGTCCGGGGCGCCTTCCCAGCTGGAGAAACCTGGAGCAGCCGGGGAGGAGGAGGCGGAGGAGACGGCGGCGGCGGCGGCGGAGGAGGAGCGGGGCGGGAGGGAGGGAGGGGGTTAGGGGGAGGGGTGGGGGGTGGGGAGAGACCCGGCGGCGGCGACAGGGCGAGGAGCAGAGCGCGGTGCCAGGGGGGTGGGGGCACCGGTGCCCGTCTGGGGAGGGAGCAGGCAGAGGGGGTACGCTGCGATTACAAGCAGGAACCGGCGGCAGCTGTGAGTCCCCGGCCGGGGCGAGGGAGCGGGGAAGGGATCGGCGCCCGCGCGGGGCCCTGGGGGTCGCGGGGAGGCCGGGGAGGGGGCGGGAGGTTGGCAGGCAGTTTGCACTGGGTGGCGGGGAGGGGAAGAGCTCGGCGTCCTCCGCTCGCATTCTCCCGGCCCGGTCCGCCGGCGCTCCTCAGGCCGCACCGCCTCCGGAGCCCCTTGCCCGGCCCCGGGAGGGCAGCCGGGGGCCCCGGGCTCGCCCAGCAGTGGGGGAGGGGGCCGCGCGGTCTCAGCGCCCGAGAGGGGAGGGGCGACAATTTCTGTCAGCCGAGCTGAAGGGGTTTAAAGGGCGGCTCTTAAAGGGGCCGCAGGAGGGGCCCGGGCCGGCAAAGGCACCCCCTCCTCAGCCGCCTTCCATCGCGCTCCGCCGGGCCGCTGGGGTGTCGGGAGAAGAATGCGGAGGAAGGCGGCATTGGTGGGGCGGCCCGGGCGACAGAGCCCGCAAGTGGAGGTGGGCCAGAGGTGGCGGGCCGGGGTCTAGGGGGTGTGGTGAGCGCCGGAGAGCAGAGTAGGGGGAGGGGATGGCGTGGGCAGGAGAGGGTTAAAGGTGGGGCCAGCCCTACAAACACGCGCACACACTTCTTACTCAGACCCAGTCACACGCGTTTCCCTGGTACTTAGGTGAGGTTACGGGGGGTTGTTGGGGCCTGGGCCTGAGCCCTTGCACCCTAAGCTCCTGCAGCGCAGCTCGGGGAGGTCAGAGACCCCACTGTCTGAATTCGCGCCTCACCGCCGAGCCCCCTTTCCCAGGCGCACACACGCTCCAACGCGCGCACACACCTCGGACATTCCCTTAGTGCCTCACGTGACACACGGCCCGAACGTGCCCACCCTTCCCACACGCTCACGCACGCGTGCTCACACGCGCGCGCACACACACAGCTTCCCGGCCGCTTCCTAACTCCGTACCCCCACTCTTCGCCCTGCAAAAGCACTCATTGACGGTGACACACCTACACTCATTCACAGACACACACTCCCCCCACATGCCAGCCACCACACATTCATAAACAGGGCCCGGAGAAGTACTCACGCACCCCCTCGCTGCCTACTCCTTTCGGGAGCCCTGAGTCATTCCTGTCCCCTCCCAGGGCGCCCTATTTCCCTGTGTGCCCGCACTCTGGGACTGGCTGGGGACTTTATTGACGTCCCTCATCACTTGAGTCCCCTTGTCCAGTTTGCTGCCATTGACACTCGGCCAAGGACTTCCTGCAGGTCCCAGGTCAGGGGCCATGAGCGCCTGGACGGTTGCCACGGTCCCCGGTGCAAGAGGGGGAGGCACTTCCTTTTCCTGAACTCTGGGATCCTGCGGGAGGAAGCGGGGAAGTTGGGCGGGGGCTCGCCAGAGGCTGACTGGGCCTTCCTTAGGGAGGAGCTGGGGTGCCACAGGCCTGGGATGAGCTGCTTGGTGAGGTACTTGGGGAAGTGAGGTCTGGGGAGGAAAAGGGTCTGAGGATGTGTCATGCTGGGAAGGCCCTCTCATCTACAGGTCTCCCTGGGTTCTGCAAGGATCCTGCTGCTGACCTGGCTTTCTTGTCCCTATTTGTCAACTGTCACTGCTCCTCCACTCACAAGTCTTCATGTGATTCCTGCCCTCTTCCCCCTACCCTCCCCACCAAGACAGTGGCAGCAGAGAGGATGGGGCTTAGCCATCTGGGAAAGGGCTGTGGCAGTCCCCCACTTAACTCTGGGCAGAAATCTTCCAGGCTGCTTTTCAGCTATCCACAGGATGCTTCTGGCCAGCATGAGTGATCTGAGGACAAGTGCCAGGTGTTCCTCTCCACATTGTTCCTATTCTCCCAGGAGGCCCAGTGTGGGCTGTGGCCCTTACCATGGAGTCCATGTTTGAGGAGGACATCAGCATTCTGACCCAGGAGGCCCTAGGGCCCAGCGAGGTGTGGCTGGATGGTCCTGGAGACCCCTCGTTGGGTGGAGACATGTGCTCTGCCTCCCACTTTGCCCTCATCACAGCCTACGGGGACATCAAGGAGCGGCTAGGGGGCCTGGAGAGGGAGAATGCCACCCTCCGACGCCGCCTCAAAGTCTATGAGGTCAAGGTCAGCATCTGGAGACAGGAAGGTAGTAGTATGGGTTGTGGGGGGATGGTAGCGGGAACTGGGTGTCCAGTAGAGATTCCAGGTATCCAGAAGAGAGGTTGAGAGGCAGTCTTCTCTGAGGGATGTGACCCAGCAGCAATCATGAAGGATCTGCTCTGGAGTGGTGGATCTTACCGGAGAATGGGAGGGGAAATTGGACACTCTGAGGCAGATTGTGGGGTTGGGGGCATGAAGAGGCCCAGGCATGGGCAGGAAGCCAAGCTCAGCCCTCCTGAGAACCTGCCTTCCTGCAGTACCCGCTGATCAGTGACTTTGGAGAGGAGCACGGCTTCTCTCTGTATGAAATCAAGGATGGCTCCCTGCTGGAGGTGGAGAAGGTCAGTCTGCAGCAACGGCTCAACCAGTTCCAGCATGAGGTGAGTCCTTGATCCCCATCTAGCCCAGCTCCCTGAGCTTCCTATTGCTGATACCCACTGCCGTGCTGTCACCCCACTCGAGCCTCTGGCCTTCTGTTTCTTTGATCAGAGATGTCTACAGTTCTACCTAAACCAGCTACAGCTCCTCCTGCCCCTTCATAGAGTGCTGGGAGTCGGGGTGGTAGGCATGGGGTGGGAAGTGTGGGGAGCTCATTTGAGGATAGGCATGACTCTGATATGCCCTCTGGGCCTTTCCAGTTGCAGAAGAATAAGGAGCAGGAAGAACAGCTCGGGGAGATGATTCAGGCTTATGAGAAACTCTGTGTGGAGAAGAGCGACTTGGAGACAGAGTTGGGGGAGATGGTGAGGCCCAGGGAGCAGGGGTGCTGGAGGGTGTTGCCAGGTGTTGTGGGTGTGTGGTTCTGCTGTGAGCATTCTGACCCTGTGATTGTGTGACCCCATTTCGTACTCCTCTTGTATCTGAGTGCCCACTTGGTTTTGCAAGTGAGGTTCTGTGTGTCATCCAGCTTATGAGTGACTGTATTTGGTCATGTAGTGACCCTATGGGACACTGTGTGTGAATGTTTGACTCTCATGCTGGGTCTACCCTGTGCCTGTAGCACTGCACCTGGGAGGTGATATGAGTGATCACAAAGGAGACCAGAAGTGTCTGACAGCTGGGACGGGTCTTGGTGTGTGTATGAATCAGTCAACATGTGACTGTGCATGTGAGCAGGTGTCAGAATCAAGAAACTTGGTCTCTGCCAATTCTTAGCTATGACCGCAGTAAAGTCACTTAACTTCCATCTCTCTGAAAAATGGGGCAAATAATAACCCTTCTGAGCTGTAATGAGGGTAACTGGGTGTTTGTGTAAAAATGTTTTGTTTTGGTGCTGGGGATGTATTTTAGTGGTAGAGTACTTACTTAGCTTGTGTGAGACCCTGGGTTCTATCCCTAGTGCTGAAAAACAAACAAACAAACAAACAATTTTGCTTTAGTAAGCATAAATGCTCATATGGCTTATTGTGTGCCAGGCCCTGTTCCTATATCTGAACACATATTTACTTATTTTAGCTTTCAAAACCATCATAAGAGGTAGGCATGGTACTGCTGTTCATTTTATACATGAGGTAGATGAAACCCAGAAGTAGTTAAGCTGCACATACAAACAGCCTACATCTTACAGGGTGGCAGTGACTGGACACAAGGCTGAGTGTTGTTTGTTTTTGTTTTTTCAAGTTTTGTGGGTATTTTGTTACTGGGGATTGAACCCAGGGGTACTTTATCATGGAACTATATCTCTAGCCCTTTTTATTTTTTTAAATTTTGAGACAGGATCTTGCTAAGTTGCTGAGGCCAGCCTCAAATTTGTGATCCTCTTGCCTCAGCCTCCCAAGTTGCTGGGATTACAGGCGTGCACCACTGTGCTCGGGAGGCTTAATGTTCTTATGAGAATTCATAAGACAGAGATATTTGCTCTGACCTTGCCAGGGGCAGTAGCCAGAAACATCTGCATTGCAGTTGCTGGAAGAAGAGGCCTCACACCCATGACCACTTGGAGCAAGAGTATGGGATGTGTGATCTGGTGGCCTCTGCTCCAGTTTGGAGAATGATGATTATACAGACATGGCATTGTCGTGGGTGTGGGGAGTCCCTGTCAGGCCTGTGCAGACCCTCAACCCTCTTCCTCTGTCTGCAGCGGGCCCTGGTAGAAACCCACCTGCGGCAGATCTGTGGTTTGGAACAGCAGCTGCGGCAACAACAAGGCCTCCGGGATGCAGCCTTCCCTAGCCTGAGCCCTCCGCCTGCCTCTGCCCCACCCTGTGCTGATCTGGACCTGCACTACCTGGCATTGAGAGGGGGATCTGCCTTGGGTCACGGTGAGATCTCAGTGACCCCTGACTTCCCAATCCCCAAGTCCCCAAGCCAAACCCACATTTGGACACCACTGGACACCAGTAGCTTACCTAAAACCCTGTTATAATACCTTAATTTTCTCCCACAATCATCCCATCTTCCCTTTCCAACTGTTTTTTCACTGCAAACACTGTTTCCCTAATTTCTCCCACTGACATTCCCACTTGGCCATTTTTGATAGGTGCCTGGCTACCAGTTGCAATTCTTGGGTTCGCCAGCAGAGGGTGCCCCCACCCAGCGTTCCTTGCCTGTCTGAGGTTGTGGTTAGGAGAGGCCCAGGGAGAATATCCTAGCTGCTCAGTCTGGTCTGGGATGTCTTCCAGAGGTCATCTCATTCCCCCCCTGGCCTCCAGCCAGGTTAGAAACAGCAGTCAGCCCCTCCCTCCTCACTCCCTTTGTAGCAGTCTGTCTCATCCTTGGGTATCTGTCCTGGCTTTTCTCGGTAGTCTCCACCTGTTTCATTTTGTGTGGATCTGGATATCAGTCGAGGCAGCTAAGTCCAACCTGACATTGTCCTGTCCCCTGACAGCATGCTGGCCTGGCTCCACACCGAGTGTGAGTGAGCTGGAACGTCGGCAGCTGGAAGAGGCCTTGGAGGCTGCCCAGGGAGAAGCTCGGGGGGCTCAGCTCCGGGAGGAGCAGCTCCAGGCGGAATGCGAGCGGCTGCAGGGGGAGTTGAAGCAGCTACAAGAGACCCGGGCCCAGGTAAAGGCAGAGGGCACAGAGCAACCTTAGACGTCCAGGAGTGCAGACAGAATGGCCGAGAAGGGGTCCAGGAAAGGGTAAGGCTAGGCTCTGACCTCTTGATCTTCCCCCTTAGGATCTGGCCACCAACCAGTCAGAGCGGGACATGGCGTGGGTGAAGAGAGTTGGGGACGATCAGTAAGTCACATCTGTAACCCTTGCCCTCTTAACCTGGGGAGGTATATCCCAGGTACCCCTTAGGTTTGCTTTCCATCCCTCTGCATTATTTGAATGACCTTTCTTTCTAGCCCAGGCCTCAGGGGTATGGTGTCTCGGTCACTTGTCTTCTGTGTCCATACCTGGAAGGAGGTGGGTTCTGGAGTATTCAGGTTCTAGGATGTTCCTTTTGCCTTCTTCTGGGACCAAGTCCATTTCTTCTTGAGGTATCAGGGGCTGAGAGATGTTTACTCAATGACTTTGTTGCTACGTTCTTTGTGCTCTGGTGAGTTTAGGGGCCTCTTTGGGGCCCCATTTTTCTATAGCAGGAACAAGGCCCGAGTACTCTTCCCTCCCTATTGAGGAGGAAGGAGATGGCCTCGTGCTAGATTTGCTGTGCCCTTTCTACTTGTCTTGGAAGGGAGCAACCCTTGGCTTAGAGGTGGAGTCTTCCTTGGGTTCACACAGCAGTAGTCAGGGGAACTAGAAGGCACCTTGGAATCCTGTCAGGACAGAAGGGCAGCAGGAAGTAGTGTGAGAGCTCTGTTGGTGAGGACCTAACAGCGGGACACAAGGCCACCCAGCAGTGGTGGCGCCTGATGCTTTTCACATCTGCAGCCGAACTCCTCCTCTCCTACTTTCTGAGAAATAGAGCTCAAACCTCCTTCCGCTCAAGTCCTCTGAGATGAGGCCAGTGGCACATACTCCTTACGTGCATTGAAGGAAAAGACTGAGGCCCAGAAAGGGGCAGGAACTAACCCTCTGTCACACAGCATACATAGCTCCAGGTCTCCAGGGGTCATCCCTCCCAGCAATCATCCTCCTGGTCTTCCTCACAGCTTCTGGACAGCTGGGGATACCCCTCATCTCCGTCTCCACCCTGGGGTGAGGGCCTGGGTGGAGCTGTGATATCTGAGAGGGTGAGAACCCAGTGTGTGGGACTGCTGGGTGGTACCCCTCAGTTAGGCTACTGAGGGAGTGTGAGGGCCCCTTTGGAGGGTCTGCCCTAGCTGTGCCTAGGGCTCTGGGCCCATCTTGCCCATGTGTCCAGACCTGGACATACACATACCCAAATATTCTAGAATCCCAGCTTACCCCAGAAGTCATATGGCAGGCCCCCTTACACGTCATTGAGTCTGATCCCTTCTAATAAGACCAGCAATGAAGGCTCTGGAACTCTGAGGCTTTTTGGCAGAGCCAAGTGTGACCATTCAGGCTTTGAGTCCCAGGCCTTTCCAGGCTGCAGAGTGGCTTTGGCTTCCCCTCTCTGGACCCCAAGTTTCTCTCCTGGCTTGGAGCCAGTCATTAATGAGAGTGAAAGGGTGGTGAGGTAGATGGGTGGGAAAGGGCAGAGAAGGGATGGGGGTCCCTAGGGTATGTGCTGAGTGGAGAGAACTCATCCCATAATGTGCTTTGGAGGCTGTGCCATCCTCTCCTCCTGTGGTTCCCACGGAGCCATAGCCCTCCTTGATCGCTGCGTCCACAGCAGCCTGGCTCTGCCTGCCCAGCATGCCTGCCTTTCAGGCCGGGTTTCTCTGGACAGCCCCAACTTGGCAGAGGCTGATTCTCAGAGGAAGTCCTCACTCCCCCAGTAGTTTTAGTTTCTTATAAACTCAGCTCCTTTTGGTAATTGGCACTTCCCGAGGGCTACCTCCTGCCCTCCCACCTGAGAAAGCCTTGGTCACCTGCTGTGGGCTGCCTTTCCCACCAACCCCCTCTTCCTTCTGCTTCCCCTGACCCTGCAGACTAATGAGAATTTACAGGTGGGATTTTCCAGGAGTGTTATGCTGGGGCTGGATTACCTGAGTTGGGGTGTAAAAGCTGAGGCGGGGAGACATGGTTCCTGAGTCTATCTTATTCTTTTGGGATTCTCTTGAATCCTAAAAGGTGCCTCCGTATCGGCTTGAACACTAGGGCAGCTAGGTTGACTCTGGGAATCCTCACCACTAAACACCTCTCTTAGCCTGGCAGGGTGGCACACACCTGGAATCCCAGCAACTCAGGGAGCCTAGAGGATTGCAAGTTCAAAGCCAGCCTCGGCAATTTAGCAAGGCCTTGTCTCAAAATAAAAATAAAAAAAAGGCGTAGCTCAGTAGTAGAGCGCCCCTGGGTTAAATCTCCAGTACCGCAAACCATTAAATAAACAGTTCCCTTGTACTTATCCTCTGTGAATCCCCTTCCTGGTGCTGTCCGTGCTAGGGAGCAGGCCTGGGATACAGCTCAGCCTTAAGGTTCCTGGTCCCTTCCTTCCTAGTTCCTGGTCCACAAACTGTGGCCCTCAATGTCCCCCTGTAAATAGGTGCCCAGACCTGAACAGGCTGCCACCCTCCAGGTCTGACCTTGGGGCAAGATTTCCTTTGGTCCCCTTGGTTCTTGGTGGCCAGAGGCCAGCAGGACAAATTGCCCCAGATGCCAAGAGTCTCAGGGGCCAGCAGCAATGATAAGGGAGGAGGTGGAAGCAGAGCCCACCAGCTTCTTAGGATGCTCAGAGAGCTAAAGACCCCAGGAGGGTCCCAGCCAAGGTGGCAGGTGCAGAACCCATGGCCCACTCCCCTCTAGTTCCTGAGTGGGACTTTTTGAGGGTGTTATTAATGCTGAGGGGGAGGGGGAGTCGTGGGATTGCCTGAGGGGGATGAGACTCCAGGGGCCCTCTGAGGGGTGTGAGGGCCCAGTGAGGGAGGGGGCTTATTAGGGAGGGACCCCAGTTAGAAAATGGGACTCAGTATGGGTGGTGAGGGGAAACTATAAACTATAGGTCTTTCTTTTTCCCAACGTGGGGGGCTCAGTGTTGTAGCCTGGGCCCTTTTCCGTCCACCCCTCCTACCCCCCTCTCTCCGCCCACAAGCCTCTGCGTGGGCTGCGGTTAGTGGTGGGGGAGAAGTGTGAACTCAAGAGAGAGGATGGAAACTCTGCACGGAGGTCAAGGGCAGTGTGGGGTGGGTCAGGACGGAAGTTGGAGACCCCTATGTACCCTGAGCTTAGCCTCATGCCCCAGAACCAGCGGGCCCAGGGCCTCCCCTTTCATGCTTCTCACCCTCCCTACTTCCTTTCTTTCAAGTCTCCCTCAGCCTGGGTACCCTGTGTGTGTGTGTGTGTGTGTGTGTGTGTGTGTTGCGGTGTTAACCCTTGAGGAATTAACCCTTGAGCACTTGCAGCCTCCAGGCTCCCTGAGAGCTGGGAAGGGCTCTGAAGCGGGTCTGAGGGACTGGTGGGCTTCAACCCCCAGCTTGCCAACCAAGCCTGCCAGAGCAGTTCTTGCTTGCTGTCTCCCTGATGGGAAACTGCACGAACACTCCTCCTCCTCAAACCAAGTTTTCAGCTAGTGTCTCAAAAAAAAAAAAAAAAAAAAAGTCTCAAAACAGGTTTGTCCCTTTCCCTGCCTGTCCACAAGGACTCCTCATTCTTCGTCTGAGCAGGATGCTAGGTGAGGTGCTAGGTGAGGCTGGGCATTCAAGATCTCGTTTCATTCTCATAAACAACATGAGTTGCAGAGAAGTTCAGGAACCCGAGAACTGCAGTGCAGATGCCAAGCAGGTCCGAGCAGGTGGGGGCAGTGGGACCTCGTGGTTTTCCTCGTCAGGTTATTCTGTAGGAGGCCTTTATGGGGGGGGGGGCACCATGTGATTTGTTGACCAAATAGGATCACTTTTGAAAGTGAAAGGGGGCGCTATTAATAATTATGCTGGGGTAACTAGCGTGAACGGGACAGTCCTGGGCCATTGGGGACCCTGGTTCCTGCCCTGCAGTGAGCTGCTCTATTCCTCTTCACTTGGGGAAGCTTCTAGGCACATTAGATATCTAGCTGTGCTGGAAACCTGGCAGGGGTTGCCATGAAGTACTCTGGGGACCGCAAGTCATAGCTGGTCGAGGAGAGTAAAGGACTCAAGGCGCCCGGAAAGGAAGTGGTGGCGCACTGGCTTGTTGCAGAGCGACTTCCTCCTCCCCCAGCCCGCAACCTCAAGTCCGCTCCACGGCCCGGTGCTTGTGGTCCCCTCCCAGAGGGTCGGGCGGTCGGGGCGGGAAGACTGATGCTGGGTGTGCCTGTGGGTGGTGGAAAGTTTGGCCCCTGAATTCCCCCTACAGGGTGAGGTGGCTGGGGCAGTGGTGGGCAGCTCTGGGCAGGGATGGAAGGGCTGGGAATTCTGGCTTGCTGTTTTTTCAGTTCTGAATCAGATGATGATTCTGATCATGGGACAAGCTGTAGTCCTGACCCCAGTCCTAACCCTAATGTTGAACCCATCCCTGACTCTTACCCTATCCTAGCCCTGACTTCATATCTACCCACAGTGAACCATCAGTGAGCTCATAACCCTCTGCTTAGTCTGACCCCAACCCAGCTTCCTTTAGAACCTCAAGCCTCTCTTTGGGTCTAATCGCGTCACCCAATACTAGCTTCAATTCTGACCCTGCTGCATCCTCACCTCCTCACCAGCTCCAGTGTAGCAGCCAGCATGGAGAGCCCAAGGGTCTCAAAAGCTGGTTTGAGGCAGAAAGAGGCCTAAAGGAGGATGCTTAGATCTCTAATCTAACTGATCTTAGTTGCTTTATCAGTAACAACAATGCTTATTGTGAGATACCCCAGTTACTTGTGAAAAGAATGAATGAAAGGATAGGTCAATGAAGAGTGGAATGATTTGCAGCCGAGGGTGCCAGCTCTGCCATTTGCACTCTGGCTCCTCTGAAGGTGCCAGCCTAGTGGGCTGAGGTGCCAAGAGCAAGTGTTTGAATCCCTGCTGTGTGCCACCGCTGCTATGTGACCTTGAGCCAGCTCTTAACCGCTCTCATCTTCCACTTCTATGCATGTCTAGCACCTTCTTCTCCCCTTCCCAGGCAGTTCTCAGGGCTCCCAGGTCACTTCCAAGTTCCCCAGCCTCTTTTTGCCCTTCTGTTGCCTTCTTGCTTTTTCGCTCTCATCTTTGCTGATTCTTTGGGAGGTGTATGTATAGTAGTCAGTAATCTGGACTTTGGAGTCCAGGAGGCCAGAACTTCCATCCCAATAGCTCCACCACTTCGAAGATTTAAGGACTTTGGTTGGTCAAGTGTGTCACATTTTTCTCATCTGAAAAATGGAGGTGATAACAGTAGCAACATTGTAGGGTTGTTGTGAAGACAAATGATTTTCGTAGCACAGTGCCTGGCCCATGATCAGCACCTGTACAAATCATCTGTTTTCTTTTTTCTCCTTGGGTCCCTCTCAGGTTCTGACAGACTCAGAACTTTTCCTAATTTAAGCAATCGAGAAGCACCGTATTGCAGCTATCTGCTGCCCTTCACCTGACCCACTCTTCCCAAAGGCATGGTGATGGAAAAAGTGTTCAGGTGTGGGCCAGGAAATGGATGTGCATTTAGTTGCACGTGTGCAGCTCTTGGGTCGTGTTGTGAAGTTGAGATTTTTTCCACTGAATTGGCAGTGTTTTCAGTGAGTCATGCAGGTCGTTAGCGTATTCAGCAGCCTGGGCATGTGCATCTTGAGGAGGGAGAGATGCCCAGTGAAAAGGGAGGTCCCACATGGCCATGAGGCATCAGGAGGAGGTCGGGACCCTCACCCTGCCCAGGGTCTCAGGATCTTTGTGAGGGTGGCTTGGACCTCTTGGAGGAGAGAACCAGTCTGCCCTAGGCCCCTAGTGTCCACTCGGAGAGAGGGGCTGAGCGTTCTGAGTTAGGGGCTGCTGCTTTGGATTTCCTGGTTTTTTTTTTTGCTCGGGAGAGGAGGGTACCAGGACCCAGGCGGTGGAAACTGGGGTTGCTCCTGAGAGACGGGGCCTGGGAACTGAGTGTGGCAGGTGAGATCTCCAAGGTGGGGTGTGAAGTCAACGACCTGTATCTGTCACCTGAGATACAGCAGGGAAGGTGGATGGGGAGAGCAACTGTGGCAGCCTGGATGGAGAATGACACTATCAGTGCCTTGCCCAACGTGTCCTACCTCCCCGGAACAGATAGCATAGTCCTGCCCTTCTGTAGCCCCAGTCTGACAAGAGACACATATATCCTGCTTTCAGATTCCCTTAGTCTGAAAGGAGGAGACTTCCTTTGGGGAGTCCCCAGTTTGATGTGGGGCATACATGGACCTACAGTCATGGGAGAGATGCCATTTCTTCCCACAGACCTGTAAGATGAGGTGGGGGAACACAGGACACATTTAGGGGGCCCAGATGTGGTGGGATCGCAGGCCACAGGATTTGGGTGAGGGTTCCTAGGACTTCTTATCCCTCTGAAGATGGGTGGGGAGAAATCATCTTCCCTAAGAAGTGGACTCGTCCCTTAGACTCCCTGCTTGTGTGCAGGACTCCAGCTTTGGCCCAAATTGGTTGAAGATGGTTTTGTTGTTAAGGGGACTTTTTTCCCCCCACCCTCCAGCCCTGTGCCAGAATTAGTAGAGTGCCAGCCAGCAGGTCAGTGGAGGAGTGCATTCACTATCTGCCCTCTCCACTTGGGCTTTTCCTGCCTTCTGAAGCCCTAAACTCACAATTTGCCCTCATTCCCTTTGGAATTTGACAAAAGCACAGGAACACATGGACATCTTTCCTTGCACTCCTAAGACTGGCCTCACTTCTGCCCTCACCCCATCCCATCCCCATAGCCATGGGATGGGGACAGCCTTTGGGACTGGAGAACTTTGGCTGCTCCCTGACCTCTGTCCTGGAGCAAGAGGTCCTTCCTTACCGAGGAGGAGAGTCACATGGAGTGATATCTACTACTGCCCTCCAACTCAGACTTCCAAAGTTCTAGAAGTCTGTTCTGGAGTTGGGGAGGTGGGGAGAGTCAAATAAACCCAAATTGCTGCTTTTAGGGAGATCCCAATCTCTGTCCAAGTCCGGAACCGAAAGGAAGGCAGAACCCAAGGCCATGGCAGAGCTTCCTGTGAGGTCAGGGGGCTCCCTGTGGGTGAGCAGGCCACAGTGGACGAGGCGGAGGAGCGGTACTGGAGTGAAAAATCTTTCATGGTTCTGGGTTAGAGTGACATAGAAAGCAAAGGAAAGGACATGGTGAGATGTCCCTTAATAAACCCAGAATCTGTTACAGCTCTGTTTCTTCTCTGGAGGTCTGAGCAGAAAGAGAGGGAAGAAGGAAAAGAAATGGACAGAGAGGCTCAGTTCATTATCAACTTAGTGAATATTTCCTGGGTACCAGGCCCTGGGCAAGGTGCTGATAATATAAATACAATGATATAATCCTTGCCCTTGAGGAACTCCCAGTAACATTCTAGAATGAGGTAGCCCTTGAGAGGTGCTCAATTTGGGTGCCCCCTGCAGGCGTGCAGTGCAGTAGGAGGAGGTCCTGGGAGGTGCAAGGCAGAAAAGAGCCAAAGGCAGCTTTGAGGTCCAGGCAAGAGTGTGGATCTAGAATGGGGCCAACTTGGAGTCATATTTATCAGTTGGCACCTATGCCAGCCAGGAGGCTCTGTCTTGTCTTAGAAATGGGCTCATGATAGGCTGTACAGCAGTAGTTCCCAGCCTTTTCAAAGGTGAGGATGCTTTTTATAGACCCCTCCCCCCAGCACATGGCTCCTGTTATACTTTTAGTATGTGCTATGAAAAAACTCAGTGACAAAAGCTACTATAAATTCAGGGCAGCTGTTTGATGAATCTGTGTTTTATTTGTCATCACAGCTTTTGCAGAGATTAGGAAAACATTCACACATACCTGCGTGAGCTATGATCTAGCCACAGACAATGCTTGGAGCACATAGGGAATAGGGGACCCCTGGCAATCTCTCTGCTCCCCATCCCAGCCCCTAGGCTGGGAACCACTGCCTCTGCCTGGGGAATGGGTCTCTGGAAGTAGATGGAGTCTCCCTGGTAGAAGTGGCATTTGAGGTGAACCTTAAAGGCAGAGAGAATTCCTGCAGTTGGTATAGGAGGGTCCTGGAGTGGGGACCCAGTGCAGTGACAGAACCAGTTTTTCCTTCATAGTTGGAACTGTAGAGCCCTGTCCCCATTCCTCTGTCCCACTCCCTGCCCTCTGACCTCAGGGTGAATTTGGCGCTGGCCTACACCGAGCTGACGGAGGAGCTGGGCCGGCTTCGTGAGTTGAGTTCCCTGCAGGGGAGGATCCTGAGAACCTTATTGCAGGAGCAGTCCCGGAGTGGCGGTGAGATGGGGCAGGATGACAGGGCAGGATACCGGAACCGGGCAGGCAGGTGGGGATGGGGGTGGTGGCTATGGCAACCAACCTTAGTCCTGTGTACCACCTTGGACTTCTTTGCCTGGAGGAGAGTGGGTGGGCTTTGGACCCCGCCAGCCTCTAGCTAGCCAGTTCTGATGGCTTTCCTTGCGTACCTTCGTTCCTCAACCCGCCCTACTTTCTTTTCCAGGCCAGAGGCACTCGCCGCTGTCGCAGCGCCATTCCCCGGCCCCCCAGTGCCCCTCGCCCTCCCCGCCTGCCCGAGCGGCGCCACCGTGTCAGTCCCCTGTCCCGCAGCGCCGCTCTCCAGTGCCCCCGTGCCCCTCGCCCCAGCAGCGCCTCTCGCCGGCGTCACCCTCCTGCCCATCTCCGGTCCCGCAGCGCCGCTCGCCGGTGCCGCCGCCGTGCCAGTCGCCCAGCCCGCAGCGCCGGTCGCCGGTGCCGCCCAACTGCCCGGCCCCACAGCCCCGGCCGCCCCCGCCGCCGCCGCCGGGGGAGAGGACGCTGGCCGAGCGCGCCTACGCCAAGCCGTCCAGCCACCACGTGAAGGCTGGCTTCCAGGGTCGCCGCAGCTACTCCGAGTTGGCCGAGGGGGCGGCCTACGTGGGCGCCTCCCCGGCCTGGCTGCAGGCCGAGGCGGCCACGCTTCCCAAGCCCCGCGCCTACGGCGGCGAGCTCTACGGCCCCGGCAGACCGCTGAGCCCGCGGCGCGCCTTCGAGGGCATCCGGTTACGCTTTGAGAAGCAGCCCTCGGAGGAGGAGGAGTGGGCCATGCCCGCCAGCCCGCCCAGCCCCGAGGCGGGCACCATCCGCTGCGCCTCCTTTTGTGCCGGCTTCCCCATCCCGGAGTCGCCGGCCGCCGCAGCCTATGCCCACGCAGAGCACGCGCAGTCCTGGCCATCCATCAACGTGAGTGGGGCACACACCTGCGGCCCGCACCTTGAGATGCAGGGCCAAGAGTCCCGTCCTGTCCTGGGGACCCTGCCCTTCGGGTGTCAACACACGAAATATTCACACCTGATAAGCAGAGGCCTGTTCCCTAGACCCCAGACTTAGTACAAGTCCCTTTACCTCCCTCTGCATAGCTTTTTGTTTGGGGAAATTGGGGCCTGCACCACTGAGACTGGTCTATTGCGCTGTGAAGGGTATGGCCCTCGATCCCGGCTTTGATTTCAATTTCACTATTTAATAGCTGTGGGAACTGTATAACTTTTCTCCTCTGATCCTCAATTTCCTCATCTGCCAAATGGGCAGTTAATATCTAATTACCTTAGAGAGGTTTGGGAGGCAGTGAGCCTAAGGTAGCTTGCATTGTGCCTGACTCAAGCAACCTCTCTTATTTTGGTACCTGTGGAGGGGGATACTGAAGGCTGTGGGTCAGGGGTCATCACAGGGACAGGACTAACCCCCCCTCAGGCCTCAGAGCCCCTGCTGTTTTCTGTCTGCCCTAGAAGACAGCTAGCTGCACCTCAGGGATTCATCATTTTACTGAAATAATGAGTTTCCTGAATGTCAGAGCTACCTTTGCCACCTAGAAGGACCAAAATATATTCCAAAGCCAGTCAGAAAATTATTTTGGGGTTGAACATTGTTTGGGATTATCCATTGCTTTGAGTTATCCAGAAACTGTGTCTTAGTCACCCCAGGCACCTGTCTGGGTGTTGACGTTCCTCATTACTACAGATGCCCTGGCAAGCTGAGCAATGACTGTCCTATACACACCTCCTGAGGAACCTATGTCCTGGGATAGGGGAGGAGATGCTGAACTGGTTGGGGGTGTTGCTGGGAAAAAGGTGCACAGACCCCTGCAGAATGCTGTAGCCCTCCCTGCCTTAGATCCTGGGAAAGGGCAGACTGGGATTTGGGGACCATGGGTGGGGACTGGGGTCCATAAGTGACTCCCTTTTCTCCCCACAGCTGCTGATGGAGACAGTGGGCTCCGACATCCGCAGTTGCCCCCTCTGCCAGCTGGGTTTCCCTGTCGGATACCCGGATGATGCCCTCATCAAACACATTGACTCCCACCTGGAGAACAGCAAGATCTAGGGCGCCTCCTCCCAACTGGCTGTTTCTCTGTCCTCTCCTGTCACTCCTGAACACTCACTTTGAATGCTGCATGAATCCCGTGGGGCGGGGGGTGGGGCCTGCCCCTTACGATCCCCAGATACCTCCACTAGCTACCGAGTTAATGTGTGTGCCGTCTTCCCTGGTCCAGGCACCACTCAGCTCTGGCTCTTCCCAGGAGGTCAGCAGAGGCTCCCTCCATCTTCCCAGTTTCTGCTGGGGAGATGGGATCTGGGCTGGGATGGGCAGGGGTGTACCTTCCGGCCTTTTCTGCCTTTCTGTTCTTAAACAGGGTTGGATCCAAGAAGGTGTCTAGTAGCTGGGCCTAGGCGAGGGGGAAGGTGTTGGATGACTCCAGGAGCTGCCTGAGCTCCTCCCCCACACCCATCTTTCCTAGGCACTGTACTACGCCCCTGTAGGGTCCCAGAGCCTGCTCTGACACTGATGCCAGTTCCTCCATCCCATGACCATCTTGAGGCTCCTGTTGTTGGGGGAAAGAGGCATCTTGTTTCTTGTCATTCCCAGCAGGCCAGCCCTGTCTTCCCCCTCTGCCCACCCTGGGGAACAGGGAGGGTGGGAGAGGAAAGGGAGGCCCCTGAACTGCTGGAAGAAGCCAGCCCAAAGAGGGTACCCTGAGACTGAGGGTCTTGTGTCATCACCTTCAGGCTAAGGGACCGTTTGCCAGCTCCCAGGCCCATGCCCTCCTTCTGGAGCCCTGACACTCAGGCCCAGATCATAACGGCAGATGCTCCTCTTCACCTTTTCCCTCACTGGAGCTCCTGACACTATAGATGCCCTGGGGCCCAGGTGTAACTCAGCCTCTGTTTGGTGGGTGTCATCAGTGCCTGCTTCCCAGGCCAGAACCCGCGAATGGGCCCAGGGTGCTGTGGAGATCAACTTCAAAGAGCTAACCCCCTTCCCACACCCCACCGACCCACGTTCCCTCTGTGAAATCTACCTCAGAGTCATACCCTCAGAAGGATGGGTACGCAGGAGGCCAGGGGCCCCAGAGCTGAGGTGGGGAGCCTCTTGCAGAGGGAGCCTGCTGCCCACAATGAATCCACCCCTCCACTGCAGGCCTCCCCAGGCCTCAGCCCTGGGCAGGTGGCAGCGGATGCTACCAATACGTCAGCGCATGTACCGTTCTGATCCAAATCTTCCAGGTCCCCCACCTCCTCACACTCCTCCCCTCCTTAGTGCAGGGGAGTGAAGGGGTGTGCTGGGCCGGGAAGGGGCCAAGGACTCCAGAGACACATGTCATTGTACCCTGAGTGTTCCCCAGAGAGGGGACATGGGGAAGGGGGCCTGGAGTGTGGAGGGGGGCCCTGTGCTCTCTGAACAAGTTGAAAGTTCAAATAAAACTTAACCTGTTACATCTGCCCCAGGGCTGTGCCTCCTCTATGCTGGGGCAGGGCCACAGTGCCTAATAGCAGGAGGTCTTGGAAACTGTCTCAGGGAACCACAGCCATGAGAGGGTGGGCACTGGCAAGTAGGGGACAGGACATGGGACGCCCACATTGAGAGTGATTCTGGAGCTGCTGACATGCAGGTGGTCACAAGTGGCTTGAGGAGTTCATTTAGAACATAGATAAGCCTCCAGCCAGCCCCAGGCAAGGGGCTCATGAACTTTTCCTCCCAGAGGATCTGGCCAGTAGAGAGCCTCTAAAGCCTGAGGGCACCTGGGATGTAGGGAAGTGGTAGAGCACTTGCCTCGCTCGCAGGAGGCCCTGAGTGCCATCCCAGCACCACAGAAATAATAATCTGACTGTTTCTTCATCAAATGAATACTGCATTCCAGGAGCCAACACGGGGCCTCACAGAAGAAGAGCATTAGTGTTCCAGGTCCTCACAGGTTAAAGACGGGAGGGGCCAGACTCCAGCCTCCCTGCTGCCTCAGAAGTCCCACACCTGGGAGGTCAGAACTGGGTCATGAACTCATGACTTCTGCCCCAACTGGGGTTATGCCCTCTGCAAAAAAGGGCCTAAAGTACTTATTCTCAGTCCTGGCTGCCTTTCATTTCCTTTTTGGCCAAAGGTTCACTTAAAAAGGGACTGAGGGAAGGCTTGAGGAGGAGAGGGCTGGAAATGTAGCTCAGTGGTACAGTACTTGCCGGCATGCACAAGCCCCGGGTCCCATCCCCAGCAACGTGTGCACATGAAAACTCACACACACACGGGCAGGCAGGGGGCATTGGCTGCTCATTGGCAGCCTAAGACTTCTCTCTAGACTCAGGGCAGATATCCCTCTCCATTCCATGCCAAGGTCCCGAGTGGCCTCCCCAACCTCTCTGTTGTAATAAACAACTATTGTCTGGAGCCAAGGCCTCAGTGCTAGGAAAGGTGGGGCCAGCTGACCCTGTTAGACTGGCTCATAGCCCTAGGAAAGAAGGCTCCGGAGCTTTTGTTGCATGGGTGCTCAGTGCCCTCCACAGTCCCCACATCCCTGTCATGGAGGAAGGCAGCACCCAGGTTTCTGGATCTGGACCCGACAGATCTCTGGAAATGCTAGAGTGGTATGAAAGGATAAGAGGTGGTCTAGGGACATACAAGCAAAGGGAGATCCTGGTTCTTGAGAATGGCCAGGGAATGAGCTAGAACACAAGCAAGAGGTGACCCAGGTAACCTCAGCACAGTGCTTGAGTGTGCCTGAAGGTGGGAGGGAACCTAGGTATCCCACAGCCTGGACAATTGCTCTGTCATGAGGGTGAGGGGAGCGTGGGGACATAGGGTACAGATTCTGTCAGCTTGTCTCCTTAATTTCTAGAGACCTGGGAAAGGGCTCAGGTGCAGGGCAGAAAGCTGCTGGGGGCTGGGGCGGAAGGAGGGGAAGAGAGAAAGAGCCAGCATTTCCCTAGTCAGGTCCTCTAGCTGCAGCTTACATCTAATGCCCCCAAAAGGAGAGGACTTGGGGGAGGGAGAGCTGGGGAGGGGCTGGAGCAGGGGAGACACTCACCTTTCTCCCTCTTCTCTCGCACAGGACTGCCATCAGACAGGACACTTGCTGCTCTTGCTACTCATTGCTCTCAGGCTGGGAAGAGGGCACAAGGGATTGAGAAAACACAGGGGCAAAGGGTTGATCATCTCTGGGCTTCTGGACAGGGGAGGGGGGCAATTTTTCCTTTAACCAGGTGGAGGAAAGACCTCTGTCAAGTCTGGAAAAGGCACACCTGGGGAACCCACTCACTCCCCCCAGCATACACCCCAAGCCAGATGTGACAGGGCTAGGGGAGATGACTTCACAGAGACCAAGCCATCCTCGGGCGTGAGTCCACATGCCAAATTAAAAGCCAGCCTTCAACATCCTCTCCATCCTGACCTTTCTCCCCTTAGGGTTTCTCGGCAGAGTTACCAGGCCCCGGGACCCCTGCCCCGATCCTTGGCCCCATGCAAGCTGGGTCAGGTAAACAGCCAAGGAGGGCAGCACCTGTCAGAAGCTGGTGGCATGTGCATGCGTACCACTGTATATGTGGAGGAGAAGCAGATCGACAACAAAGGGAGGGGTGTGTGGGTGAGCCCTGTTAATGAGAAACACCTTACCTAGCTGATTAGGGCTGATGAAGAAAAGAGGGTGTGGGCATTACTTAGTGATATCTTTATAAGGTAGGGGGAGCAGGACAGCTTCCCTAGTCTTATATCTCCCTCAGCAAGGACACGAACTGAGCAGATTTGGCAACCACAAATTTGGAAGAATTGAGGTCAGACCCAAGGACGAACTATCAAGGGCAAGAGGGGTCGTTGCCGGGAGGAATGGGAAAAGACATCTAGGGCAGAGGCCAGATAGTGGGGGGAGAAGTGTGAAACCCTCTAGCACCCTGCCTCTCTTCCTGCCCTTCCTCCACTTTCTCTACCGTGAGAGAAATTCTCAGCACCCCGGGAAGCTCCCCCTGGTTGCCTAAGTGCCTCTTGAGATCTGACCCCCATCTGCAGAGGCTGTGAGCCATGCATTCAGCAGATTGGAGCCCGTACCCTGCCTATCAGCAGCCTGGGAGAGAAAGCTCGGGTATGAAGTCCCTGCTGGTCTGTGGCACTGGCATCTATGCAGATGCCATGTGACTATGTTCATGGCCCAGGGAGACCTGGCAGGGCTGAGGGCAGGAAGGGACTGGGTTATAACTCAGCCCCCACCTACAGCTTCAGCAATCCTCCATGCCACTTGAGCAGAGGGCAGGGTCCCCAGGCGCATCGCACAGATGTTCCAGTTGGCTGTGTGAGTGTGGGCATGGGGGAGGGGGAGGGGCCAGGGGACAGGATGGGTGTCGGCCAGCACCTCCAACACCTCCTAATTTGCATTACCACTGACACCCTTCTTGACCAAGAAAATGGAGCCAGAAATAACAAGGGGGGAGGTGGTTCCCTTGGGGGGGGGTGACTTTGAGGCACTCTTTCCCTGCCTCCAACACTCCCACGGTACCAGGGGCAGGAGGTCACCCCACAGCTGGCTTGGTCAGGGGAAGTGCACCCACTGTTGCTCATCCACCCTCACATTAGGCAGACACCTCGTCCCAGCTTCTCACTGCCCTTGGCCCCAAACACCCCAGCGCTGCCCTTTTTCCTAAGCCCGCTTAACCCTGCCCCATCTGAGGGCTCTCT
This sequence comes from Marmota flaviventris, assembly GCF_047511675.1. Classification (NCBI taxonomy): domain Eukaryota; kingdom Metazoa; phylum Chordata; class Mammalia; order Rodentia; family Sciuridae; genus Marmota; species Marmota flaviventris. Next base: position 54,464,095 of record NC_092514.1, on the reverse strand, counting down.
CCTAGGGCCCCACTTGCAACTGTGATGACCAGTGCTGCCCAGCTGGGGACTCATCTCTGCCAATGTCCTATAGTCTGTATCCTGCCTTCCCCATCAGATTGGCCATTTCCCAAGGCCAGGGGCCAAACCTCCCTGGCCAGTCTGAGAGAAGCATTAAGGGACCATTCTCTGTGGGAAATAGTCCAGATAATAGCAGGACAACTTGTGGTTAGATTCTAGAAATCTCTAGAAATGGCATGAGGTAAATCAAAGTCTAGTGTGAGACCCTATCCCTGGGGATGTGTAGTGGGGGCCGAGAGGCCTGTTACAGGCCTTTAGTCCTCCTGCACTTGGAGGAGCTCTCCAGATGCAGGGCCTCCCCCTCATGAGACCTTTGAGAAAAGGGTCAGGATTGTTAGTTAGATGGCCTTTCTTGTTATTTACTTATTGTGGTGCCAGGGATGGAACCCAGGGCCTCCAACGTGCTAAGCAAGTGCTCTACCATAGAGATGCACCCCCAGCCCCACTTCAACATTTATGCCCCTGCGACTACTGCAGAGACCCTCATGACCATATCTGATGCTCAATTTATGTGCACTGAGTTGACTTCTGCCCCAAAGAGGGTAAGGAATAGTATGACAGCCACAGCTGGGGGACAAGAGACGGCAGGAGGGTGGCTGTGGTGAGGAAGCGCTCTCTTTGGCAGAGGGGTCCTGGGACCTGGGAGGATGAGGGGTGAGGGTGGAGGCAGAACCTGGCAGGGAAACCAGGTCGCGAGAGACAGCGGGGAGAGTTGTGAACGCACTGTGGGAAGGAGTGAACGATGAGCTGAGAACTTCCCCCACTCTCCCTCAAGAGATGCTATTTTGGGGGAGAGAATATATGCAGTGCAGGGCCAGGGTGCAGGGAGGACACCAGCTTCTACACGGGTCAGCCAGGCCACCCCCTGCCTTCACTCTCTCAGCCATCTTCATTGGTCCTGGAACCTTCCAGCACCTCCCTCCCATTGAGAAAGTCTTCTTCCCTTGAGCATGAGAGTAGAAAGAATGAACCAGGAGATTGTGAGCTGGACTCTTAGCACCCTCTCGGGGGTCCCCGCAGCTTCAGACCAAGGAAGAAGCTTGGAATAAAAATGTGGAGGGGTACTGTGGTGCAGGCTCAGAGCACATGTCGAGCATGTCCACTCCCCAGCTCCATACTTAGGCATTAAACTCAGGGCCTGAATGGGTCCAGGGTGAGGCCCTTCCAGGGCCACTGAGCTTGCCTCCAAAGGTCAGCTAAGGAGGCTGGATGGGGTTCACTATCAAGTGGAGCCCTTGCTTGGCACAAAGGGGAAATTCTTGCAGCCCTGCTCAGCCCTCTGGAGGCCCTGACTCATTTTGGGATGAAGGCTCCAATGCCCTGTGGGTTTCTGTGGTGGCCGGGTGCAGGGGGAGGACAGGACGTATAGATAGAGAGCATGCTGGGATAAGCAGAGACTTTTGTTTTCGTTTTTGGAGCTTGGCTGTGTCTCTGCTTGAGAATCCAGCTTTACCTGAAGATTGACTGGGGTCGGAAGAAGGTCGGACTCCCAGCTCATGAGCACAGCTGCAAGTAGAGGGAAACTTAGGTTAGAATTTAGGAAGAACTGCCGGGCGCGGTGGTACACACCTATAATCCCACTGGCGCAGGAGGCTGAGGCAGGAGGATCGTGAATTCAAACCTAGCCTCAGCAACTTAGTGAGGCCTTAAGGAATTCAGTCTCTCTGTGTTAAGAAATTCTGTCTCTAAATAAAATATTAAAAATGGCTATGGCTGTGGCTCAGTGACAGAGTGCTTGCCTCGCATGTGTGAGGCTCTGGATTCAATCCTCAGCACCACATAAAAATAAATAAACAAAATAAAGTTATTTAAAAGGGGGGAGGCTTGGGATATAGCTCAGTGATTAGGCACCCTTGGGTTCAATCCCCAGTATCAAAAAAAAAAAAAAAAAAAAAGAAGAAGAAGAAGAAGAAGAAGAACAACAACAACAACAACAACTTCTTCCTGTGAAGACAAGGGGCCACATTTCCAAGGATGAATGGATATTCCACAGCAGACCCCTTTCTGCTCTGAAGGCTCCAGGCAGGAGGGATGAAGGTGGGTTCAGGCATCAGAACGTTGATATCCCCAAGCCAGACTAGGAGGTTAGGGGTTGGAGTTAGGAGGCCACAGGTTAGGAAACCCCTCTCTCATCTCAGACCCTCTCTTGGTCCTGGATTTGTGCTTTTGCTCCTGCAGCCTAATGGGCAGGGAGGGAAGGAAGCAGCTCTGGTAAAGCAGACACGTGCTCCTTCCTAGCCTAAAGTGAGAGACCTGCAGGACTTTTTGGCAGGGAGACTGAGATTAGACCTAACTCAGAGCCCTCAAGGGAAAAATGGGGATGAGAATACAAATCTCCTGGGGCAGAGAAGCTGAGTGGGCCAGCCAGGGGCAGGGACCCTTGCTTGTCACCCTGCCCAGGCATCTCACTCAGGCCCATTGAATGAGCACATCCCTCCCCCTTCAGAGAACCCTTGGCCTTGTGGGTGTTGTAGGAGCTGGTCTTCCTCCCCCCACATGACAGGAGCATACTGGAGGGGGCGGGAGGGTCAGGTCAGGAGATGGAGTGAGGGAGATGGCTCACCCACTGAGTGAGGGGCAGGGAGAGGACAGTGTCCACTGTGCTGGCCTTTATGGTAGGTCCAGGGTGGTCACACAAGTCACATAGGGATCAGAGAGCCCTGGGCTGCCTTGAATCCCACTGCTTCCTGGACTGATGGAGGCTGTTCCTAGCGACAGAGGAGGGACCAAGGAGGGACTTGGCATGAGGGCTCAGCATTCCTTGAGTCCTCTGAGCTCAGAGATTTGTGTGTGTGTGTGTGTGTGTGTGTGTGTGTGGTCTCAGCACTGTCCTGGTTCCTCACACTGGGCACAGGTGGGTCTCCTTCCCACCATCAGGCAGATGTGCCATTACCACACTGTTCTCCAGAATCACCTGGTCACACTGCCCCTGGGGTGCACCCTGGAGAGACCCAATCACACACGTATTTTACCCTTCCCACCCACCTGCCTCTCAGGACACCCACCTGCAGAGGCACGCTCCCCTGGTAAATGAGGGTACACACCTCTCTCAAACCCAGGATCACAGTGCCACAGGCTGTGTGCCAAGTACAACAGGGACCCTGGGAATGGCGCACACCAATGCACACATGGAATTTCCACATGCACATACAGACACATGAAGATACCCAGTGGTGTGCTGATATTTAGCAACTAGTTCTCCAGTTTACTGCTAAGATGGCACTGAGCACCAAGAGACGCACACTGACAGCTCTTTGGAGCGGGTATGAGCCAATTCTAACACCTTCACCCCGCTTCAGTATCCCTTGTAGAAATCACATGGTGAGCCTCACACACCACCTCTGGAAGCCACCAGAGGGCTGCACCTGGGCAGCAGTGACTCATCAGGGCAGCTTTCCCCCAGTAGGTGCCTCCCTTCCCTAGCTTCACTCCTACCCCCTCTTATCTAGACACCACCTCTTGTCCCCTCTTCTCATTCCCTGTCACTTAGGGCTGTGAGGAGCTGTGGCTGGCACTTGGGCATGTTCCTTTCACTCTTGCTCCCTCCTTTCTCTTTCTGCTGTGGCCAAGGCCCTAGGTATGCAAGGCGACCACCTGTAGCTAATTCAGGTAGGCTTCCAGGGGGAGGGGGACAAGGCAATTCTAGGTGCTGCCAAAATCTCACACACTGTGCCTCAGTTTTCTGCCTCCTCGAGCTTCTCCATTCCTCCTTACTTTCTTCTCCCTGGTCACGAGGACAAGGGATCTGGTCCTTGGTGGAAACTGTGGCAAAAGGGAGGAGCCGCAGCTGGCAGGGCGGTGCAGCAGGTGGTGAGAGCCTGTGCCCAGGGCCAGCGCCTCTGTCCTGCACCATGGGAACCTTGCGTCCCTCCCTATTCAGAGCCTCTGCTCCCCACTTTGAAAACACGAGAAGACTGGACTAGGTGGTTTTAATTTCCCTCTTGGCTCTGACATTTTGGCATTTTCTATTTCTGAGATGCTTCTAAACTCTTACTCAGTGGGAAGCTTTCTTAGAGCTAATCTTGCTCTCTTTCCCTGTCGCTCATGTGGGAGGAAAGGAAAGAAAGAGAAAGAGAAAAATGAAATGACATAAAAGGATGGAAATTAAATGAAAGAAAAAGAAAGAAATGGAAATGTAAAAAGGCAGAGGTGGGAAGGGCAAAGGGCTCGCCCTGGATCAAGTGAGGTTGCCAGGGGTGCTTGGTAGGGGGGGAGCATTGCTAGCGATTACAGCCCTGGCCTTTCTAGGTGAGTCTGTGAGGTGGGGACATTCTGGTCTTCCTGAGTCTCAGGCTGCACTGTGCAGCGCCTGGGCCTCGGCATGCAGTGCCCGCCTGGTTGGGGGCCAGGACCCAGGCCACACCTCTGCCAGGGCAGAGGATTTGCTGCTCCTTCTGAAAACTGAAACCACAAAATTGGCTTGTGGTTGGGTGGATATCAGTCACCGCTATTCAGCTTGGCTTCCTAGGATGACTAAGGGGATTGGAAACCACTCCCATTAGCCCCCAAAATTTTTAGAGGTGTCAGAGGCAAGGATGAAAAGTGGTTTTCTTTGGAGACTTTTGCTAAGTAAGGCCTGAACTCTCGGAGGTCACAGGGGCAGGGCCTGGGGGCTCAGGTTACCCAGGAGGGAGGTACATTATTCCTGGGCTTCCTCACCCAGTGACTTGGAGTTCAAGGGCTGGAGTGGCAGACACCAGAGTTCCCTTCAAAGTCTGCTTTCGGTCCTGCCTCTTCCAGCTGCAGGTTTTTTCTTCTTTCTTTTTCTTTTTCCTGTTGTTGTTTTTAGTACTAGAGATTGAACACAGGGGCATTTTACCACATTTTACCAGTAGGCTACATCTCCAGCGCTTTTTATTTTTTATTTTTTGTGGTGCTGGGGATTAAACCCAGGGCCTTGTGCCTGAGAGTGAGAGGCAAGCCCTCTACCGACTGAGCTATATCCCCAGCCATTCATTTTAAAAAATATATTCTTAATTGTAGATGGACACAATACCTTTATTTTTGTTTATTTAGTTTTTTTTAATGTGGTGCTGGGGATCAAACCCAGTGACTCACTCACATATGTTAGGCAAACGCTCTACCACTGAGTCACAACCCCAGCCCCCTTTTCACTTTTTATTTCAAGACAGGGTCTTGCTAAGTTGCTTAGGGCCTAAGTTGCTGAGGCTAGCCTCAAACTTGCAATCCTCCTGCCTCAGCCTCCTGAGTTTGCTGGCATTACAGATGTGCACCACTGTGCTTGGCCAGCTCCTGTTCTAGAGGGAGCAGAGCCACTTGAGGGCAGATATGGGCACAAAGGATTCCCTCTGTAGGGCCAGGCAGCTAAGCTGGGGCTTTAGCCTGGGACCAGAGCCCTAGGTTGGAATTCCCCCACTGGCTCCCAGCTGGCTGTGTGCCCTGAAGACAGTCCCCTCCCCTCTCTGAGCCAAGGTCTGCGGGTGGTCTTTCAGGCAGCAGTGGTGCAGACACTGGGAACTAGGTTGCACACACTCAGCCCCCAGCCTGGTTGGCATACTAATAGAGTTCCACAGTTCTGATTTCCTAGACCCCCCCCCCCCCAGAGTCTGGTGAACCTGAGTTCAGGTGGAGGTGGGCGGAGAACAGATGCTTTCCTTTTCCCTTCTAGGACTCTAAAACACCCCTGGCCTGATCTCTTTTCTGGCTTCTTTGGTGATGGAAGTGCCAAGGGAGGAGGCAGCATCCCCTGGTCTGTGTTACATAAGAGCATCCTTTAGAAAGTTTTGCCATTTTTATTGATCTGTAACATCTCAAAGCAAGACCTGCACTTGCCATGCAAATATACCCTCAAGGCAAGTCCCGGTCCTGTTCCCCATTGCTGCTGCCCAAGCCCCGCCCACAGAGGACACTGGAACTGCCTTGCCGCAGCCTCCCATCTGCCGACCTCCGGATTCCCCCTGGGAGGCAGGAGGTGGGCTTTACCCGGGGCGTGGGGAAGGGGGATCTCAGAGGTTTTTGGTGACTCTGAACTGGTCTAGCTCTTACTAAGCCTCGATTTCCCCTTCCCGACATGAAAAACTTGAATTCTGTCCTCGCTGACCTTTTGTGCATCCTCAGTGCTCGTGGAAAAAGGGGAAAGCACGCAGACCTAGACCCTGACTCTGGGTCACCCGCACCCAGCCGGGCCACCGCCCCAGCGCTGCCCTGCGCTGCCCTGCGCTCTCTGTCTGACTCTCGCTGTCTCGGTTTCTCTCCTTCCCTCCTTTCTCTCTCTCATTCTCCATCTCTCTTTCTGTTTCAGCTCCTTCATTCTCTTCTCCCCCACCCCCAGGCACGGGGGCGTGGGGCGCGGCGGCACGTGCGATCCTATAGCTTGCTGGCTCCCGCCTTTCTCACCATGTCACCCCCCAGTTTCCCCAAGGGGGGGTCCCCTGACCCTCCAGCCTTTATCCAGGGTTGGGGCGCGGGCTTCTGATCACTGGGGTTCGTGTCTCTCTCGGAGTCTTGGAACAGGTGGGAAGGTTGAAGGTCTCCAGGGCACCTCTGTGACCTCCCCCCACCAGCGGAGCGCAAGGGGGTCCCCTGGTGGGAGGAAGTAGAGTCAGTTTGGTTTTCTGAGATGGGAAGTACCCACCTCCTGTTTTTATTTGTTCTAATTAGACATGACAATAGAATGCATTTCGATACATCATACATAAATGGAGTAAAACTTCTCATTTTTCTGGGTGTACACAACCCACCTCCTCTTAAACTCCCGAATCCCCCAGCCTTTCCCCCCAAAGCTGGTGGGGTGTCCTCTTATGGAAGGAGATAGAAGGAATTTGCTGAATGCCCAGGATGCAAGGTAGGGGAGGGGTACCCAGGGAGGGCTACCCACCCATCGTGCGCCTCTGGGAAGGGATGGAGAGCATATGTGGACACAGAACGTATGTGTGGACACTCACCTTGTGCCACTCACAGTCGCACCAGAGGCATGACACCTCCCCTCCTCGCCCCGCTGGGAGCCCCGATAGATAGCCAGGCGGCAGGGGGAAGGGACAGGAAGGCAGGTAGCCCCACCCCCCAACCCCGTGCCCACCAAGACCCGCCTCCCGGTGGCTGGCGAGGTCTCTGCCCCCTTGACTTTTCCCGGCTTCGAAGAAACACCTCCCTTTAGGGGAAAGCGAGATGGTGAGGGGAAGCAGGGGAAGCACTGACTCTCGAGCAGAAGCATGAGCCTGATTTTCCAGTCCCGGCGGGGCGGAGGGAGATGGCACTGGGGACGCCCGGGCAAGGGGCCTGACTCAGAGCCAGAACCACAGTGCTCCTCCGCTATATTGTCGTCGGGGAACAAGAAGCCACCAGATTTATAAGAAACTGCGATTCATCTCTGTCCTCTTCCACTCCTCTGCAAGGGATTAAGGTTCGACTCCAGGAAGAACTTGCAGCCTGGGGCAAGGAAGGCACTGCCTCAGATGATTTGTTGGGTGGTTGTTGCTGGTATCAGAGATTGAAACCATGGGTACTCTATTACTGAGCTACATCCCCAGCCCTTTTTATTTTAACACAAAGTCTCTAAGTTGCCCAGACTGGCCTCAAACTTGGGATCCTCCTGCCTCAGCCTCCTGAGTGGCTGGGATTACAGACGTGTACCACCACACCTGGCTTCACATGATCCTTTTGGAGGTCTTCCCTGGGTTTGTTTAAGACGAATGGCACGTTCAGGGAAGCTTCGGAGCCAGAAACAGGGTCCTCCATTTCTCCAACCCAGAACAGGAGCTCTGAAATCCCACATATCCCCAGGGCTACTGCTGAGGCTGCAGCAGGGGCGGACAGAACCCCCAGAGTGGCAGACAGTCTGGTTGGCAGTGAGGGAGTGAGGCAGCTGGCAGCTCCAGCCAGCTCTGCCACCCACTTCTTAGCCACTGGCTCACAGGTCCCAAGGTGAGAAGCAGGAGGGGAGAGCGCAGGTTCTGTTGGGAGGCAGGTGTGATGAATCTCTTGGGGGGGGGGCAGAGGGAGGGCGGCAGCCCCACCTGGCAGGGGGCATTCCTGGCACCATCTCCCTGTTCCTAGGAGTGGTCCAGGCTCCCCTCCACTCAGAAACACCAGTCTGGCAGTGGGATTGGTAGCCAGGGCAGGGGAAGGGGAGAAGTGGGGACTGCCCCTGCCTCCTACTCCTGCACCTGGAGACCAGGCCTTGCTGTTCCTTCTGGTCTGGACCCCTTTTCCTCCACCACCGCCCCATGCCTAGCCTGGCGTTGGCTGTGATGGAGCCGGTCCCTGCCCCTTTCCGCCCCTCGCCCTGCTTCCCGTCCCTCCTGCTCCATAAAGGAGACAGAGTTGCTGAGGGCTGGGGTCCAGGTCTGCAGGGTCATCAGACAGGAAAGGACAGCAGGAGAGTGAGAAGAGGAGGCCTGAGTTGGGGTGAGAGGTGAGAGACGACACTGGAACACCAGAAGTGACTTCCCAGAGCACAGGGGAACACTAAGCAGGTGACCTAAGGAGCTCTGAAATCCTACATGTCCCCAGGGTTACTGCTAAGGCTGTGGTGCTGCCTTTCTCCAGAAGGCGGAGGGAGGACTCTGAACCCCGACATCTTGTAAGGAGAGAGATTGGGGAGGCACATGACAGCCTGGGGAAATTGTGTCACCCCTCAGCGTCAGTTTTCCATCAGTGAAATGGGAATAACATAACACCCTCTAGACACAGGAGAGGGGGCCTCAGCCCAGGGCATGGTCCAGGCTCAGCCTAGGCTTGTCATCGTGGGACCTCAGTTTCCTTGTCCATAAAATGAAGATGGGGGGGGGATGGGGATGTGGCTCAAGCGGTAGCGCGCTCGCCTGTCATGCATGCGGTCTGGGTTCGATCCTCAGCACCACAAACAAAGATGTTGTGTCTGCCGATAACTAAAAAAATAAATATTAAAATTATCTCTCTCTCTCAAAAAAAAAAAAAAAAGAAAAATGAAAATAAGGGTCCCAGCCCAGTTGACCTCAACTCCACTGTGAAGTCTAATGTCACAAGGGTATGCATTGTCTGGAAGTGTTCTCCTGTCCCATGCTCCCCACCCCTATGTGCCCCCCAGCAGCATTGGGGATAAATAAACAGAAGAACTTGGGTTTTGCAGTTTAGAAGCTCATGGAGGCAAGGGATGAGATCAAGTACAGGCTAGATGAGGCAATATGTTCAGGGTAGCAGGGAGCTGGGAGCTCTGAACCTCAGGTGGAGAGCCCAGGTCAGTGTGTGTGTGTGTGTGGAGAGAGAGAGAGAGAGAGAGAGAGAGAGAGAGAGAGAGAGAGATGTGCAAAGAGATGGGTCCAGTGTCTCGACTCCCAGCTACTCCCAGTTTCTAAGAACTTGCGTGACCATAAATCCTGGCCCGCAGGATCTGGTGCCAGTGATTGAAAAGAAACAAAGCCAGGCATAGGGAGGAGGAAATGACAGGCAGTGCACCAGCTTTCTACCTGCTGTGGCCAGAGACATGGGTCCAGGGGCCATCTCAGGGCCCTGCACAGAGCGCCAGCTGCCCATGGCCCTGGTGGAAGGAGGTTGGCAGGACGCCTTGTGACACTTGCTGGGTAGCTGAGGGGGGTGAGCAGCAGACATCAGGCTCCCGGGGAAATCGCAGACTTGTGTGTCAGAGCAGATCTGTGTCTGGGGTGGTAAGTGGGGTTAAACTCAAGGTCAGACCTAACCAATCCGTTTTCACACCCAACATGGCCCTGGGTGCTTGCCCAGCATGGTGGTGACGGGAACCCAGGTGCCCACTCAGCTGGAGATGGAGCTGCTGGGAGCCTGGTGACTGGTTTGTCCCTCTGCTCTGGGTACCGGTTGCCGGGCTGCTTTCTGCCCATGCCTGGGATTCAGGAGGAGCAGAGGTATGGGGTGGCGTCCCAGGCCTTACTTCCGCTCCCAGGTTGCAGGTGCCAGTCTCCAGGTGAGTTCCAGTGAATTAAAAAAAGGGGAGGTGACTGAGCTGCAGTGCAGGGAGCTGTGGAAGGACAACTAGAAGAATAGGGGAGGGGACCCCACACTAGTAGGCATCTCAGATTTCCGTTCAGACCAGGCACCGAGCCCCTGTCTGCTGAGAGCTCAGAGATCATCAACTGTCCTGGACCCGTGGGACCGTGGGGCTCCTGCTTCCTCATGCTCTGCCTTTCCCAGGCCACTGTGGTGTTCATTGCAAGAGTCAAGAAGGCAGGGAAGGAGGGAAGGAGGGAAAAGGAAGCTCCCAGAACAAGTTGAAGGGCCAGAGTGGACCCCCAGCAAGATGCGGAGTTGGCAGAATGACAAAGGGGACGCGGTGGTGGGTGAATCCGTTCTGAAATATAGGGTCAGTTAGCAAGCTGCCTCTAAGGCTAACCTAAGGCTAGAAGGTAAGAAGAACTTCCAGATCGGGCAATAGTCTTAGCATTTTCTGGAACAGACTTGGTGTACATGGTGTGGGTTAGGCAGGGGTGGCATGGCCCTGCCTTTGAGGAGGAAGATGGGCTGTGGGTAGAATTCCAAAATGTCCCAATGAGACAAGGCTGGGGAGGCAGAAAGCCAGCTCCTGGGCCTGCAGCCGTCTTGTCCCCACTCCCCACTCCCCGCTCACCCGCCTCTACCAACACTCCTCAGCCCCCACCCAGTGAGGCCACAGCCCTGGGGAAGCTACTTGCGTTCTCACCATGGGCCCAGTGCCGGCTGTGGCTTCTTCCCTCTGACCTATTTTTTAATCATTTGATAGGATTTTCCCCCCCAAACCAAAGCCCTGGCCCCCTGGGCCCGTCAGCTCCGCCGCGTGTCAAAACCACCCCTGTCACTTTGCGTTGGTTTCTCAGTCCAGCAGCCCCTCCCCGCAGGGCCTGAGAGAGATGGCTAATTACCCAGCTGCGGAGCGCCCCCCACCCTTGCCCTCCACCCCAGTCCCAATAGAGGAGCCCTGGAGGCCTGCTGTGAGGAGACGCTGGGGCCTCTCACCCTCCTCCTGTGTGGCAGGAAGTCCTTCCTGCTGTCTAACCTCCATTCTTCCCTCTGTCCTGCCCCTAGTGGTGCTGAATCACAGGCACAGAGGCTATTGGTTTAGACTGGAAGAGACTTTGGGACACAAAAGGTCAACCAGCCTCCTGCCCTGAATTTAGTGATGCCATTGTCACTCTGGCTCTCACGGAATTCTAGGGGATGGTCTCTGCCAACTGACTCACTCTACAGAGCAGAGAAATGTGGTAGAAGGAGAGGACCTAAGGTTATCTGGGGCTCGTGGTGGAGCCAGGATTAGAACCCAGAGCTCCCTGTCAATTCGCCTGCTTCTGGGTCTTCTCCATTCTAGTCTGTTTCCGTATGTGTGCAACTCTGAACCCACCCATGGCGAGGAGGTGCCTTCCCTGCTGTGTGCACCCCTGGGCTTTCTCCTGGGGTCTCCAGGCTCTCCACCATTAGGAAGTCTGTGCCTTCACATTCCCGACATGCACCTGCTGTTCCCTCTTCCTTCCTCTTGCGTCCATCCCTGGGCCACCTCATCCACTACCCCAGACGGGAGCTCCTCCTTCCACCCCACAACTTTAGCCAGCAGGACAAGCCAAAGGGCCCCAGGCCAGAGACAGACAGGCCAGAGTAGACCCACAAATGGAGGCTCCGTCCCAGACAGACAGACATGCAGTAGACACACAGAGAGCTAGACAGACCTCATGAGGCTGACTGATGTGGTAATACCCACACAAACACGGGAGACTCAAGCAGGTGGAGACCAGAGACAGAGAGGAGGGTAGGGAACCTGCACTCAGGACGTGCACAGCTCCACACAGCTCCCTGGATAGAGGTGGAGAATCAGACAGATGGCAGAGAAGGGCAGAGAGAGAGAGAGAGAGAGATGAGAGGACGCAGAACCACAAGGATAGTATGGCTCACAGGAAGTAGGCAAGGACTTGAAGAGAGGGGGCCAAGTGGGGCCTGTTGCTGTCCTCTGGCCAGAGGTCCTGGGGCTCGCAGGAGGCCTGGCAGAGCATCGCTGAGCCAGGACGTCTTGCTGAGTCCCCCTGATGGGAGCTGGGAGGATCCCGGCTGCACAGGGTTAACCCCTCAGCCCGTCCTCCCTCCCCTCCATCCCCTTCCCTGGGCTTCTCTCCCTCCCTCCTCCCCCAGCTCCCTTCACCCAAAGCCCTGGGCACCCCTCCCCACACTTGGTAACCAGACCCTGCTTCCTGTCTGAGATTAAAGGCCTGTCTGCTGAGATTCCCCAGGAAGGGGGGGCACAGCCTCTCCCCAGGGCCTCCCTGAAGCATACTCTGGCATGTCCCACGATGACAGAGGTATTCAAGTGCCCAATGTCTTAATGTCCCTTGAAACATTAAGTGGGAGCCATAGTCTCCCTGCACACCACTTGGGGAGGAGTGTGGGGTGAGGGTCTTATGTGAGGAGCTGGGTGGAATAGTTAGATCTAGAGAGGATGGAAAATCAGAGAGGATGCCCACAGTGGGTGAGAGGGACTGAAGTGCAGGCTCAGGTGTCATCTGGAGTCAGCGGGCAAGGGGCTTCTAGCTGGGGCGATGGGTGTTGGGAGCTTCCAAGGGCAACCTGGGGATGTGAGCCTGGAGCCCTTGACCTTGGGATCATCTCTCTATTCTGTGTTCACACTGACCACCTGGTGCTGGGTGCTGGGACTCAGAACTCCTGCAGCTGTCACTGCAGGCGGTGTGGGGGGGGCATCTACAGGTGCTGTCACTCCTTCACCCTCCCTGGCTGTTAATCCGAGGGTTCCGGCCATGCCTGGTGAAGGTCTGGCAGTCTGGGCCTGGGTGGGGGTGGGGGTTCAGGGCTGGTGGACGGGCAGAGTCAGATGCCCCAAGGATCCCTGGGAGGCTGGATGTGGGACAGGAGCAAGGGGTAGGGCTGAGGGACTGGACCATGGGGATTTCTCCATGTGCAGAGTGTGTTCACACGTGTGGGCATGATGCGTGTGCACACAGGTGGGCGTGTTGTGAGTCCACACCTGAGGGGCAGTGGGCAGAGGGGCTGAAGAACGATGGCCCTGGGTCACCAAGACAGGACCTCTTTCAGGGTGGAGACTAATCCTCATTCATTTGTGACCCCAGAGTCCCCAGGATCTGATGTATCCCAGCCCTGAGCACTGGAGACTCCAGGGAATGGTATGCAGGCGTCAGAGGCAGGCCTGTCCCCTCTTGTGATGGCATCTTCTGAACAGAAGGGTTCTCTTTTGGCTCAAGGCCCTGAGTGGAGGCTGGGGGATGGATTTGAGGGACCCTTTATGGATAAGCCTGTGAGTCAGAGGGAAAGAAGGGAAGATCAGGTAGCTGGGAGGAGAGGTAAGAGGGTCAGTTCAGCTCAGCCTGTTCCTCTGTTTTGCTCCTGCCTTAGGACAGAGCCCCTTGACCTTTACAGACAGAATTAGTCCTGGCAGAAAATCAATTAGCTCCATTTACTGACAAGGAAACCAGAGAGGTTAAGATACTCCACCAAGTCACACAGCCAGCGAGGGTTGGAATTGGGCTTCCAATCCAACCAGCTGACTACGTCTGCCCCATTCCCCTCTGCATGGCCTTTGGTGCCTCAAAGCCTCCCCGCCTCTGTGGACCTCCCTTTCACAGATGGGGCGTCTCTCTCCCTTTCTTCTCTCTTGCATTCCCCATGAGTCCTCTTCTGGGTGTCCATATTTGTGGTCCCTGTCCCTCTCCATCTCTGAATCTCTTTCAGAAATGCACTCTGAAGTTCTCCCTTTGCTTTCTCTTCCCCACACACCTTACCCTCCACCCGCCCCCCCTTTCAAGCCTCCAAGGCTGGAGGGCAGAAATCCTGGGTCCTGGCGCCCTGTGCTCTGAGTGTCCGCCACCCGCTGTCTGTCCCCTCCCCTAACCCCCCCCCATACCCGCCTCTCAGCCTAGCTGAGTATGAGCCCACCCAGGAGGCTTCCAGGTCTCCAGAGGGGCCCTCCGCCCTCAAGCTGCCTCATGGATTGGCGGAGGATCATTTGGTCTTCGGCGTTGAAAAGGAAGTCCAGCGCCTGTGGCTGCCCTTTTCGACTGTCACCATCCTCTTCACACCTTGCAGACCCTGCAGTGACCCGCAGGCCCGATCTGGAGGTAGGAGAGTCCCGTGGGAGGGGGCCTGCAAGCCTCTGGTGCTCAGCTTCACCTGGACCCTAAAATGTGCAGATTCTGGCTCCACTACAGGCCTGGGAATCAGAATCTCCAGAGGCAAGTCCCAGAAATCCACATCCCAGCAGCTTCCCCACACAGTGTGGAGCAGGGGCAGAGCAGTGCCGTGTGACCTCAGGGCAGCACCTATAATTTTTGAATCTTGATGGGAAGCAACTTGTTCAAAAGGAAGTTTAGAACACTTCAGAGGACAGCGGGGCGAGCGACCCAGTGCCGAAGTAGGGGTTCAGGGGCAATCTTCTTTTCTGCTTTCTATTATTATTATTATCATCATTATTATTATTAGGGATTGAACTCAAAGGCTTTTTACCAATGAGTCATATCCCCAGCCCTTTTATTTCTTATTTAGAGACAGGGCCTCCCTAAGTTGCTGAGGCTGGTTTTGAACTTGGAATCCTCCTGCCTCAGCCTCCCACACTGCCGGGACTACAGGTGTGCACCACTGTGCCTGGCCTTTCACTCATTATTATGACTCTCCCGGACTCTTGGGGAAAGAATACTGGGCCAGGAGTCAAGAGACCAGGGTACAAGGCTAACTCTGTCACAAATGGGGTGTGTGACTTTGGTAAGTCATTCTATTCCCCATATTTGCAATCCAGCCTGTCTCCTAGAGTCTGATGCTGGTTGGAGACTCTCTCCCCCCTCCCAGGCTCCACCCTGTGTTTCTCATTCCCACTCCACTGGGGCCGGCCTTTGGATGCTCAGCGAGCAGATGGGGTTCTAGAAGAGAAGTGAGGAGGTCCCAGGGGGCCTTGTCTCCTAGCTCCTTTTTTTCCCACCTTTCCAGCCCTGGGGCCTGGGAAGGGGGTGAGGTGGCAGCAGGAAGAGGAGGTGTCACTGCCAGGGTTCTTCTCACCTAAGCTGGCAGAGGGGCGGGACTGGCGGTGGTGACACCAGGGCCACTCAGCCCCCGCTTTTCACAAGCACTTTCTTTTTTGGGTGGAAGAAATTGGAGGAAGATGGGCGAGGAATCTGGGGTTAATGAGACAGGCTGTAAGACCCTCTTACAGCCCCTTAGGTTATAGGGAGACCACTCCAACTCCCCTTATCCTCCAGAGACATGTTCCCAGGGCCACCTGATTCTGAGGTTCGTAACCCCTCCTGCTCTGGAAAGCTGGGTGGGAAGTCAGGTCATCCTGTTCAGAAGCAGGGGGATGGACCACTTGACCTGAAGATTAGCGTGAAAAAGAGGAGACGGAGAGAGGAGGAGCAACAAGACTCCATTTGGCCTTCTACAGTCAACCACTTAGTAAAAATGTCCCCCCCCCCCAAAGAAGTGGCAGGATTCAACAGTCTCATGTCTCCTGGGGAAATCATTCAGGTGAGTCTTACGGAAATCTCTAATGTTTTACAAAAAGTGGCCAAGGGCAAGGTCACCCTCTTTCAAACTATGCTGCCCACTTCGAACAGCAGGCAGAAGCTTCCGCCTTCCTCAAGGCTTGGAGAAATGTGGGTAAAGGGCAGGGGAGGAGACCAGACCTGGTTTTCTGGTGCTGTCATGTATCCGGTCTCCATCCTCAAGGGATGTGTTGATTCTCTCTCCCCCACCCTCCCTGGGTCATGCCCGCCTCCTGGGGTCCCCAGTTTCACCTTCACCTGCCAGCTTGCCTCTTGGTTCAGCTCTAGTTGGGAGCAGAGAGCTCCCATGGGCCCCTCAGGGTGAAGCCCTGTTGGGCTGGGACAAAAATATAGAAATGGGGCTGGCCCCTAGGGGAGAATTAGGGCTGGCAGGAATGGGGGAGAGAGGAGAAGTTAACCTTTAACATGATGAAACTGTTTTAGTTTTCAAAACACTCCTTAAAATGTAAATCTCTACATGTTGATTTGCAAAAAAAAAAAAAAAAAAACATTCCATGACACCTTATTGAGTGAAAAAAAAACAAAACACTACAAAACATCATGTACATGTTTATAGAAAATTATGTATTTGTGTGTGTGCAGAAGACAGAGAAAGAGAGACAGTGTGTAGGAGTGACACCTGGAGGGATGCCCACCAAAATGTTAATTCTGTTTGCCTTTGGGGGCTAATGTTTGGGAAAGATTTATGTAGCTTTGCTACATAAAGCTTTCGCTTTTCTGTACAGCTTATATCCTTATACACAGGACAACCACAATAATGCTATTTTCCATTGAAAGAAAGTAAGGATACTTTTTATTAAAAAGTGTGCCTATAGTAGCAGAAAAGAAAAATCAAAAAAGACCCGCCTCTGTAGCCATCAGCTGAGGCCGCCACCAGAGCATGTGCTGGGCTTCCTTCTTGTCTGCCAACTCTGAACTCTTCCAAACGGCTTTCCATCCAGACTGGAAAGTGCTACACACTGATACTGGCTGGTGTCACGGCACCCCACTCGCAAAAGTAGATGTGTTTATTTCCCCAGTCCATGTTGAGACCTGTGAGGATGATTTTCAGGCAAGGGAAGTGACTTGTCCAGGTCATGTGTACACGAGTCACAAGCAGGGACTCTGAGCCCTGGTAGCCTAATACTGCTTCCAGTGCCCACGTTTGAGAGTTTTTTTTTTGGGCCCAGATTTGACCAGCCTAGCCCTGCTCAGCAGAGTCCAGGGCTCTGGCAACCTGGTATGGGCGGCTGAGAAGACAATCCCCTTTAAAGACCCTGCTGCCCACCAAGTTCTAGGTCTGCTTCTGAGCAAGATGCCCAGACAGAGGCCACCCTGGCCTCTGGTTGGAAAAGGAGGGAAATGGCTTCATGCAAAGTCACTTAGCCCAGAGCCTGGGCACAATAGCTATCTCTTGAATATTTATGTTGAGGCAGCTTGGAGCCTGCCAATGGGGTGAGAATGTCCAGCTAGTCCCATCTTGGCCATCCTCACAGGCTCCTGTAGGAGAGGTCTCTTGAGCTGAGCTTTCAAGGATGAGTGAAATGTCCTCGAAGTTTGAGGGGAAAGAAATGGACAGTTGTTTCAGGTGGCGGGATTGATTCTGCCAGAGGGCAAGGTCTACAAGCAAGAGTTTCAGGTCTCTGGGGTTCGCTCATCTGCACTGTGCAGGGGGCCCTCCAGTCCTGGCCAACAGCGGAGGATTCGCCAGAGTATTAGCCACGAGGGGGCGGGGTGAGGCGGGGCGGGGCCGAGATGGTGGGGTGGGGGACCCGAGAGCTTCATAAAGCCACAGCAAAGGCCGCGCGACGCTAGTGACAGCGGCCCGCTGGAGAGGGAGCCCGGTAACTGCCGCGCGCCTGCCAAACGCGGGCGCGGGAGCCAGGCGCCCCAGCCCAGGCTCCGGTGGGGCCCCCACCCCGCCCCCGGTCCCGCCCCCAGCCGCCCCAGCCGTCCCAGCCGCCCCAGCCCCCGCGTCCCTCTCGCCTGCCCCCACGCGGGGAGGAACGGGTCCTCGACGGCTGCGGGAAGGTGCCCAGCCCGCCCCGGATGGGCATCGTGGAGCCGGGCTGCAGAGACATGCTGACGGGCACTGAGCCGATGCCGACGAGTGACGAGGGTCGGGCGCCAGGCGCCGACCCACAGCACCGCTATTTCTACTCTGAGCCAGGCGCGCAGGACGCGGCCGACCGTCGTGGGGGCGGTAGCCTAGGGGCGCCCTACGCCGGGGGCGCCCTGGTGCCGGCTCCGCCCGGACGCTTCCTCGGTGCCTACGCCTATCCGCCCCGGCCCCAGGCGGCTGGCTTCCCCGGCGCAGGCGAACCCTTCCCGCCGCCGGCGGGCACGGAGAGCTACCAACCCGGGGATGGCTACCCGGCCCCGGACCCGCGGGCTGGGCTCTATCCAGGATCGCGCGAAGACTACAGGCTGCCTGCGGGGCTGGAGGTGTCGGGGAAGCTGAGAGTCGCGCTCAACAACCACCTGTTGTGGTCCAAGTTCAATCAGCACCAAACGGAGATGATCATTACCAAGCAGGGACGGTGAGTGAGCAGCGCTAGCTCGCGGGGCGGAGCGGGCGAGAGCCTCTGTGCCTGGGCCGGAACAAGGACTTTTTTTTTCTTTTTTTTTTCCCCCTGGCTAGACATCATAGTGTGTCCGTGTTCTTTGCAGTTTTGGCTTAAGCTTGAGGAGGCAGGGGATGGGGTTGTAGTGAGGCCGGGGAAAGCTCTTAGGGGGTCGGTTTCGCCCGGGGAATTTCGCCAACAGCCAGAGAACTCAAAAAGGAGACGGATGTGTGCGCGCAAGAAATTACCTTGGTGGAGGGGAAGAGGTACCTCTGGCTTCATCCAGAGTTGGTGCGCGCCCCTGCCCAGCCCTCTGCCTGACTGGGGGTTGCAGCGAACAGAGAGAAGCAGACACTCTGAGCCTGCGGGGCAAGGCTCCTCTTAGCCCCTCAGTGTGGGAAACTAGAACGCTGGGATCGATATCCCGGCCTTCTCCTTCTCTCTCCTGGGCCGGGCCGTGTCCAGCCACCCACTTCGCTTTTTTGCTGCTGTGTGCTGGGGCAATCTTGGTGCTGGTGGGGGTGGGGGGAGGCTGGGATTTGGTGACATGGAGAAGCCCTGGCCAACTTTCCTTTCCGGCCTTACTTTGAGATCATATGTCTTGAGTGTGTGTGTTGGGGGGGTGGGGAGAAGAAGAGGGACACTGCAGCTTATTGGGGGTACAGGTCCCTCTAGGCATAGGCACCCGGGCCTAAGCAGGTGAAACTCATTTAGGGCCCATGCAGGTGTCACCCTTTGGGACTAGCCCCTGAAAACCTGCTCACTCCCCTGCCCAGATAGTCATTAATTCAGCCCCTTGGATGGGGGAGCCCCTTGGCTCCATGGTCCTGAACCCCTGAATCCAGCATGAGGATTAGGGGTTGAGGGTGCTGCTTCCGCATAGAGCCTCCTGAGTGAGGAAAGAAAGAGAAACTTGCAGTTTGTGTGGTGATTGTTTAGTAAGCAACACCCTGAGTGGGCCTTGCGTGTCTGAAATGTGGACTCACCCTTCCCAGGGCAGGGGCAGGGGGAACCATCAGGTTGCTCCTGTGCAGAGGCTGTGTCATTGGTGGGCCTGGATGATGGGCCCAGGTTGAGGTGCTGAAGAGTAGATACCAAGGGTGAGGCCTAGGAGGGAAAGGGGGAAGGCCACGCAGGGCCCGGGGTGGGTATTCAATCTAGGCACGGCTAGAACATCTTCATTTTCCCTCCAGACGGTTTCTGTGAGTGCCCTGGGATTGATGGACCAGGCATTAAATTGCTGAGCTGGGCCTCTTTCCTTGAGATGAACCCAGGAAAGGTGGCACTTTCTTTTATGGCTCAGCCTTTGATAATGCTCCATCTTCTCAACCCCAGTCTCTCTCTCTGGGTGTCCCTGGCTTCTGATCCCAGTGTGTCTGAATTGCAAGGAACCAGAAGATGCCGCACAACCTTCTCACTGCACTGACAGGGAAACAGACCCAGAGACATCAAGAAACACTTCAGAGGTTACACAGCACACCCATTGCTGGCAGAGCTGGCACCAGAGCCCAGAGGGAATCTGCCTGGGTTTCCTTCTTCAAACCCCCATAGCCACCAGTAAAAAACGGCCACCCATGCTGTCTGAAGGCCTTGCTTGATGCACTGAGTGCTTTCACTTCCATTATTTCACTGTGTCTTAGGTGGGCCAAGCAGTCTCCCGGTTTTACTGTTGAGAAGTGCACAGATAGCTAGTGCTTGCACCCCAACACACAGCAGATCAGAAGTGGGGCCTCCTAACCCTCTGCCTTGTTGTATGGTCGGCAAGGTCTCCCCACGAGGCCTGGCCAGGGTCTCCCCATGGCACTGTCAGGCCTCTGCAGCTCCAGTCTGGAGGGCTGGGTGAATGGAGCATCTGCCAGAACTTCAGGGATCTGGCTGGAGCTGGACCAGTGTCTTTCTGTCCTTCAGGGAGATTTTCTAAGTGTGGATCACCATCTGCACTCCTCTGGCCTCCTGCTTCCTTGTATGTTCCTGCTACATAATTCTCACTTGTCTTGTCTCCCTTTTAGATCTATAGACTTTTTTTCCTTCTTTTTTTGTGTGTGTGTGCATGTGTGTGTGTGTTGGGGATGGAACCAAAGGCTTTGCACGTACTAAACTTACTTTTTTTTTTTTTTTTAACCCAAAGATGCTTAACCTGAGCCACATCCCCAGCGGTTTTTATTTTTTATTTTGAGGCAGGGCACCACTGAGCTCCTAAGGGTCTCGCTAAGTTGCTGACCTTGAACTTGCAATCCTCTCTCTCAGCCTCCAGTGTCACTGGGATTACAGGCATGTGCCACCATTTTTTTTTTTTTTTTTTTTGCAAATTATGAAAAAGTCTACTATAGGGGCTGGGGCTGGGGCTCAGCAGTAGTGCACTTGTTGCCTGGCATGTGTGAGGCACTGGGTTCGATTCTCAGCACCGCATATAAATACATAAAACAAAAGTCTATTAACAACTAAAAATATATATTTAAAAAAAGCCCACTATAAGCTGGGTGCAGTGGTGAATGCCTGTAATCCCAGCAACCTGGGAGGCAGAGGCAGGAAGATCAAAAGTTTGAGGCCAACCTCAGCAATTTAGTGAGGCTGTAAGCAACTTGAGTCTCAAAATAAAAAAGAAAAAGGACTGAAAAGGTCTGGGGATGGGGGCTGGGATGTGGCTCAAGTGGTAGCGCGCTCGCCTGGCATGCATGCGGCCCGGGTTCAATCCACATACAAACAAAGATGTTGTGTCTGCCAAAAACTAAAAAATAAATATTAAAATTCTCTCTCTCTCTCTCTCTCTTAAAAAAAAAAAAAGGACTGGGGATGTAGCTCAGCAGTAAAGCACCCTTGGGTTAAATACTCAGTACTATGGGAAAAAAACAAAAAAACCTGCTATATACAAAAGTAGACTGAAAAATGTACCCATCATCCAATTTCAAGAGTCATCAGTACAGGTCCAATTTTGTCGTTTCTTTTTCTTTTTTGTGGCAGTGGGGATTGAACCCGGGGTGTTTTACCACTGGGCTACATCCCCAGCCCTTTCAAATATTTAAAAATTTTGAGACAAGTTGCTAAATTGCTGAGGTTGTCCTTGAACTTGCAATCCCCCTGTCTGAGCCTCCTGAGTTGCTGGGATTATAGGTATGTGCCACTGTCCCCAGCTTGTTTCTTCTTTATCTCCACTCACTCCAACTTGTCTACAGCTGTATTAGTAACATAGTAATTAGTAGGCTCTCTACACATTTGTAAAAAATGGATCTTAAAAAAAAAAAATTAACACAATACCATTAGCAAACTTGAAAATAAATAACTAAATGTCACCCAGCTTCCTTTGTCATTTCATAAACATGTGCAAGTTGGTGTGTTTTACATTCTCACATTATTGGACTTATTCTAAGGGGCTCCTTTGGGTCCCAGTAGCTCCTCACTTTTTCCTTTCACAGCTCTCTTTGGATCAGGCCTCAGGGGCCCCAGTTCAGACCCACCAGCCCAGCAAGGGGCCCCATATCTCAGCTTGGACTCTGGTGATCTGGGAAGTCTGTGGCCATTTCTTCTAGCTTCCGAATTTTGGGCTCAGAGAACAGCTTTTTTTCTGTCCTCCTGCTTTGCCAAGCTGGCCTGTCCCCCTGTAGGTTCTAGTGACCTGCCAGTCACCACCACATCACCCACAGCCTTCTTTCTTTTTGAAAAATTCTTCCACCCCAGGCCCACCCACAGCCCTGCAGCCTTTCACCTTGGGTTGACTCACTTCGTCCCAGATCCTCCCTCTCCTACTCACTCTAGCCCTACTCCTTGGTTTGGATTAGCAGCAGTCATACTGTCACCCATGGGTGGAAATAGATGGGAACAGAGAATGAATCCTTGTGGGGAGGCTGGTCCAGGCCGCTTAGGTAGGGCTTGGAGCGGGGAATTGAGAACAAAATGGCGGATGGGCCCATTTTTAAGTTTAAGTTTTTGTGTTTGTGGAAACTTGGGCAGCCTGCTAGTGCCACACACAGACTTGTGCTTGGGTTTCTGTGTGGAGTGTATGTTGTGAATGTGCTGGCAAGTGTATAATAGCTGATGGTAGACATTCTTAGTAGAGGGAGAGAGGCCGGGTCTCTGTGGGTGTGTGGGTGTGTATTAATTGCTGGTAATCCCCACTTATCTGGGTGTGATTGGTTGATTATTATAATTAAGATAACTTTGGGGAGCTCTGCTGTTAAGTAGCTCAATTTGCATTTGCGTTTGTGTATGGGAAGTTAGGAGTTGGCAAAACAACAATTTCAGTCCCACGTGGTCCCTTCTAACCCCACAAACATTGCGATTTTCTTTTCTTCACATTCCCAATTTCCAGCACTTTTTGGATCTTAAATTTAATTAATTAATTTTTTTTTTTTTTTTTTTTTTTTTTTTTTAATTTTAAGCAGAGCACAGTAGTGCAAACCTGTAATCCCAGGTCTTCAGAAGGCTGAGGCAGGAGACTCTCAAGTTCAAGGCCAGTCTCAGCAACTTAGATGCTGTTTCATTAAGCTTTTTTTTTTTTTTTTTTTTGGTACCAGGAATTGAACCCAGGGGCACTTAGCTACTGAGCCACATCCCCAGTGCTTATTTATTTTTCTGTTTTATTAGAGATAGGGTCTCACTGATTTGCTTAGGACCTTGCTAAGTTGCTGAGGCTGGCTTTGAACTTGTGATCCTCCTGCCTCAGCCTCATGAGTCACTGAGATTACAGGTGTGCACCACTGCACCCACCTTGATGCTGTTTCAAAATAAAAAATAAAGAGGGCTGGGGATTAGCTTGGTGATAGAGCATCCCTGCACCACAAAATAAAATAAAATAAAACAAATAATTTTTTTAGGCTTAAGACTGCTTTTTGTTAGGCTGACTGGCTTCCTTTCTCTTGGAGCAGGTACAAACAACTTTTTTTTTTTTTTAAGTGAGGACCTTGCCTATGTTGCCCAGGCTGGCCTCAAACATCTGGGTTCAAATGATTCTGGGATAACAGTCACACACCACTGTGCCTGCTCCATTTTGCTTTTTGGTGCAGCTGTCTGCCAGTGGCTAGATGATTTCTATTATGTTGAACTGAGTTTGGAGGAAGCGAGGCCTTGAAGCCTGAGCACATTTTATACTTTGGTAAGTACAAGGCATTATCAAAATACCCTCTTTTTTTGTTTTTGTTTTCTGTACTGGGGATTGAACCCAGGGGCACTGTACAACTGAGCCACATCCTCAGCCCTTTTTATTTTTTATTTTGAGGTAGGGTCTCACTAAATTGCTTAGGGCCTAACCAAATTGCTGAGTCTGGCCTCAAACTGGCCATCCTCCTGTCTCAGCCTCCTGGGCTACTGGAATTAAAAGTGTGTTCCACCACTCCTGGCCAGAATACACTCTTAAAAGCTGATCCCAGTTTATACCCCAGTAGTTTCTGAGAGGATCCTCTTTCCTGCAGCTTCCTAAGCAGTAGATGCTATCAGTTTTTAAAAACACAACTGACAAAAATTCTGTTTACTTGTTATTTTAATTTGCATTTGAAAACTGTGAGATGGAGCATGTAACCGCTACCTTGTGGATCATCTTGAGGCAGGCTGGCTCTTAGGGGCAGCAGAGGAACTGGGGTCTTGGACTCTGTCCTCTGAGGATGGGATGGTAAGTGGTTTGGTGGTCTCAGTGTGTTACCAGACCCATTCTCCATTCCTGGTTCCTTTCAGATAAGTGTCATGTAAATTAGAGGGTGACTTAGAGATTCCACCTGGTGGTGATTCTGTACTTTTAGGGTGAAACGGAGACCTCCATTTTCCTCTCCCTTTTGCTTGCCATCTGTGTCTTCTCCATTTCCGGCTATTTGTAATAAAAGCAGGATGGAAGCTGGGCGTGGTGACACACCCCTGTAATCCCAGCAGCTTGGGAGGCCGAGGCAGGAGGATTGTGAGTTCAAAGCCAGCCTCAGTAATTTAGCGAGGCCCTAAGCAACTTAGCAAGACCCTGTCTCTAGATAAAATATAAAAAAGGGCTGGGGATGTGGCTCAGTGGGAAAGCACCCCTGGGCTCAATCCCTGTTATCAAAACAAAAGGGGGGGGGGCTGTCACCAAATTTCTCCAAGCCCCAGTTTCTTCAAATATAAAATTGGAAACAACATTTTATATCTCAAGGACTGGCTTGATGAACTGGCTGGTGTATAAGTAGAGGCTCAATAAGTGGATTTCAGGGCTGGGTTTATAGTTCAGTGGTAGAGCACTTGCCTAGTATGTGTGAGGCCCTGGATTCTATCCCCAGCACTAAATATATATATATATATATATATTTTTTTTTTTTTTTCTCTTGGATCCTTTATTCCTACAAGTTTGACTAGGGAACCAGTTACAATATAGGAAATATTTGAGTGACCTTCCCACCACTGCATATTGAACTGATGAGAGCAATGTGTTCAGAGTATTCTCTCTCTCACTCCAGGTTGTTCAATGCCTAATCCCTCAACTTTGATTACTCCAGGCAACTGGCCTGCTGAGCCCCTGGGGCCCAGAGCCTGGAACCAGGTCTCTGTTCTTTGCTCAGGATCTTCCAAGGCCAGGGAGCTTTGAGAACTCTGGGCCTAGGAGAAGGTGGGATGGAGATTGGACAGGAGAGAAATGAGCTGAGTTTCTTTTTTTTTTTTTGAGCTTCTCAACAATTTTCAAAGGAAAAATGAACAGGAGTTATTTTATGGGTGAAGAAAACGAAGCTTTATTTTGGGAATTAACTCTTCCAAGCTCAAGGGGCCAAGAAATTTCTTTTTTCTCAGCTCAGGAGTCTGGGGAAGACAAGAATATGACAGCAGCCTCCTAGGAGACCTTCCCAAGATTATCAGGGTTCTGGTTCTGGGACTAGGACCCACCCCAAAGTGTACCTTGACCCCTGGAACTTTCCCTCCCCAGGTTTCCTGACTCAGCGGCCAGGAAACCTCATGCTACAGGACTTCCATGGGAGGAGGAGGTGTGTGGGCATGAAAGGCGCTTCTGACAGCCCTGCTCTTCCTCCTTGGGTTCCAAGACAGAGGCTCAGCCATTCAAGCTGGTGATGGATGGCCTTGGTGCACCCAGAGGTGGTGTCTTTTGGGAAGGTGAAGTGGTGGTTGTGGTGATGGTGGAGGTGGTGGTTAGCGGGAGCGTGGTTGGAATGGTGATCATGGAGGTGGCAGCTGTCCCGAAGGTGCTGTTGGTGGTGGTTGTAGTGATGAGATGGTGGTGAGGGTGACGGTGGTTGTGACAGTGGGGTGGTAGTGGAACGATGGTGATGATGGGAGTAGTGATGGTGGAAGTGGTAGAGACAGGGGTGGCAGGAGACGGTTTGCTTTTTGAATCTTTAACTCTGGCACGGTGGGGGATACTGCAGCATCCCAGCCCCTAACTTCCTCTGCTTTTCCTGGGAAACCAAGACTTTGAGCATGAAGACTGTGTTTGATAGACCTTGACCTTCTTTCAGGGGGTTGGGAAGCTTCCTGTCCACCTAGGATGATAGCTGCTTCTCTGAAGATGTAGGCCTGGGCCAGGTTGTACTACACGTACAGATGTCAGGCCCAGGAGTGTGGGACCAAGACGGCCTGTGGGTGGGTGCCCTGGGGCTAGGAGCACGTTGCACAGAGTGGGAAGAGTCACAGTGGAGAGGATGGATGGGGACTGAGGCACAAGGACCTGCTGGGAATGGCCTATGAAGATGGCTTGTGCTTTGCCCCTCCGAGGAAACCCCCTAAGGTTAGAGGCCTCTGAAAGGAAAACATTTAAAAAAGTCCTTGGGCTGGGGATATAACTTAGTGGAAGAGAGTTTGCTTAGCATGTGAGAATGGGCTCAATCTCCAACCCCCGCCCCCCGCAGAAAGATAGATAGATAGACAGAGCAAAAAAGCAAACTCTGCTGGGTGTGATGGCGCATGCCTGTAATCCTAGCAACTTGAGAGGCTGAGTCAGGATCGCAAGTTCAAAGCCAGCCTCAGCAAAAGCTAGGAGCTAAGCAACTCAGTGAGACCCTGTCTCCAAATAAAATACAAAATAGGGCTGAGGATGTGGCTCAGTGGTCAAGTGCCCCTGAGTTCAATCCCTGGTACGTCTCCCCACCAAAAAAAGCAAACTCTATAATTGTTGATTCTCATATAAATATTCTACTATGGCTGATTTCAGGTCACCAACGTATGTAGTTGAACATGGAGTTGGGGGGGAGATGCGCAGCACGCCACCTTCTGTACCTTCACTGCATGGGTACAATAGGCATAAGTCACCTCAAGAGTTAGTAAAGTAATGGGAAGTGATGATTTCTCAGTATGGGTTACCTTGGATTTTCATCAAATGTATTTAATTGTAAATTTATACAATTGAATTTTAATTATGGTTGTATTTAACAACTGACTGGCAAACTTACTGAACCCTTTTCTGCTGGCTGTGGTGAGCGTGTGGAGGCGGGCTCCAGCACCCCAAGTGCACACAGGTAACTGGCAGAGAGCTGGGGCTGATGGATCCTGGGGGGCTCTCTTTCTTGCAGGCGGATGTTCCCATTTCTGTCATTCACTGTGGCTGGGCTGGAACCCACCAGCCATTACAGGATGTTTGTGGATGTGGTCTTGGTGGACCAGCATCACTGGCGGTATCAGAGTGGCAAGTGGGTGCAGTGCGGAAAGGCTGAGGGCAGCATGCCAGGTATGTGTCCCTAGGGAGCGGTGGGCTTGCTTTTTCTCCAAGAGCGGGCGCCCCCTGGTGGATCCCCAAGCCATTGTCCCTGGCGTGGAGGACTGAATTCCACATCCCTTCCCACCCCGCTCTATCTTGTGTTTGTCTTCACTTTTCTATTTTGTCCTAGCTTGTCCCCTGCTCAGTTCTCTGCCACAGCTGTCCCCCCTGCCCTGCCCTGTCTGGTACTTTCCCTATATTCTTCTCCCCTTCAGAACGGGGAAAGCTGCACATCACCAAGGGTCTGCCCTGGGGGCTGCTTACCTAAGAGGTTAACTGTCCACAGGGAACCGTCTGTACGTCCACCCAGATTCCCCCAACACTGGAGCTCACTGGATGCGCCAGGAAGTTTCATTCGGGAAACTAAAGCTCACCAACAACAAGGGAGCCTCCAACAACGTGACCCAGGTAGGACCTGCACCCCGGAAGCCACCCACTTGGAATCTGGTACCTCCTAGACCACAGGAAGTATGTGTGTGGGGGAGATTCTGTTCTGGAAGAGTCCCTTTCCTTCCTCTCAATTTTAGTTCTTTCCCATCCATGTGGGGAGGAAGATGAAATGGGAGGAAGCTGAATCTAGGTGGGGGTCACATTCAGGCCAACACAGGCCAAGCCAACCTGGGGGACCTCTTCAAGGAGTCCCTGGCTGCCATGATTTGTCACTCTGATGGGCCTAGAGTCAGTCCCAGTATCCCAGGGTATGTATATGGAGTATTTCCATTCTGAGAAATCCTGTGCACTTATCCCGAAAAGGCCCTCTTGTGCTAATCTCTTGATCACAGTGGACTTCTGGGGATGGAAAACGGGGGCGGGAGTCTAGAACTGGTGCCCCAAAGATGTAGGCAACTGGATTTGGAAGACCTGGAAGAAGTTACCTGGGGGTAGGGCAAGGGAGGGCACAAGATGACCTCAGAGTCCCTTCTAGTCTCATGGTAGGGCCAGTCGTTGATGGGGGAGGAGGGCTCCACAGGTCTGTGTTTCCAGACCTAAGGCCACCGCAGAGGGAGAGGATTCATCAAACTCCCTCCCCACCCACCACCACCTGACTCCCTCTTCAGATGATCGTGCTGCAGTCCCTCCATAAGTACCAGCCCCGGCTGCATATCGTGGAGGTAAACGATGGTGAGCCAGAGTCGGCCTGCAACGCTTCCAACACGCATATCTTCACTTTCCAAGAAACCCAGTTCATTGCGGTGACCGCCTACCAGAACGCCGAGGTGAGGCTGCCCAGGCCATGGGGGCCTGAGCCTGGGATTGGGCAGAGGGACAGCACTGGGGCCGGCAGTCTTCCTCGGGAGGGATTTTGGAAGTTCTCAGGCTCCAGACTCAGGCTTTGGGTGACTCTCTTTCCCCTTTCTCTAGATCACTCAGCTGAAAATTGATAATAACCCTTTTGCCAAAGGATTCCGGGAGAACTTTGAGTCGTAAGTGCCACCGAGTTCAATTCACTTTTGGTCCCTCCAGAAATGAAACTCTAGATTGGTGCTTTCTCTGCCCTGGAGGGTGGGGAGGGTGCTGGAGGGTGGGCAGACCAAGGAAGGGAGGGTCAGGGAAAGGACGTGGTGTACCAGGCGGTACCTAGGTGACTGGCTGTGTTTGTGACTCATATCTTCCTTTCAATTTTTTTCTTAGCATGTATGCATCTGTTGACACCAGCGTCCCCTCCCCACCTGGACCTAACTGTCAACTGCTTGGAGGAGACCCCTACTCACCTCTCCTATCCAACCAGTATCCCGTTCCCAGCCGCTTCTACCCTGAGCTTCCTGGCCAGGCCAAGGATGTGGTATCCCAGCCATATTGGCTGGGGGCCCCCCGGGACCACAGTTATGAGGCTGAGTTCCGAGCAGTCAGCATGAAGCCCGCATTCCTGCCCTCCGCCCCTGGGCCCACCGTATCCTACTATCGAGGCCAGGAGGTCCTGGCACCTGGAGCTGGCTGGCCTGTGGCTCCCCAGTACCCTCCAAAGATGGGCTCAGCTGGCTGGTTTCGCCCCATGCGGACTCTGCCCATGGAACCTGGTTCAGGAGCCTCTGAGGGGCGGGGGCCAGAGGACCAGGGCTCCCCCTCGCTGTGGACCGAAGTCACCCCCATCCGGCCAGAGCCCAGTGACTCAGGACTGGGCGAAGGAGACTCTAAGAGGAGGCGGGTGTCCCCCTACCCTTCCAGTGGTGACAGCTCCTCCCCTGCTGGGGCCCCTTCTCCTTTTGATAAGGAAGCCGAAAGCCAGTTTTATAGCTATTTTCCAAATTGAGCCGAAGACGGGGAGAAATGAACAGATCCAGTGTTGGTAGGTTGGAGGGTGCCAACCTACTCCATCACAGACGCAGGGTGGAGAAGACCCCGGCTCCCTCGGTCCCTTCTCCATATAGTTGGGGAAGAGGCGGGCCCATAAGGATTCTGGGGTTCACTTCCTGTTCCACAATGAAATGTCAGAGGAGTGTCTCCTGCTCCTTCCTCTGCCCAAACTATGGTCATGTACCTGGTGCTGCTTCTCGCTGTTGGTCCCATGGAGAACAGAAAACAGGCGCAAGGTCTTGGACACAAAGGAGCTTTGTGGCTTCTGGTGGGGTGGGAGGCTCAGATGCGGAAGGCCAGCTCTGCTTCTTTGTGGAGTCGCATTCAGTGGCTTTATTTGTGAGTGTATTAATCCCTGATCTGAAAATAAAGACACACGGAGTTGCCCAGCCAGGGCCAGGGAGAGGACTCAGGTGAATGGGCAGCTGGCCGGGGCCCCACCTGCTTGGAGACAAGACAGAGCAGTAGAGAGGAAGGGGCTGGGACGGGGGACAGTTCACATCTTGCCAAGCGAGGTCCTATTTGTGGTGGTTGTATGTGCACGTGCTTTTTCCTTGTCTTTTTTTTTTTGATGGGGAAAGCTATTTATTGCACAGAGAGTGGTGTCTCGATGTATTTCTTTGTGTTCATCACTTTCTGAAAATAAACATGAAACTGTTTAAGAGTGTCCTGCTTCCATGCCAGGTTGGGGGACTCATCTGGGGATGGCTGGTCTAGCATACCTTTTTTGTGGGTTTTCATTTCTGGGGTACTGGCTAGAAACCTGAAGTGGCTTCGTTCAGGGGATAGGCTGAGTTAGAGCAAGGCTACATGCCTTACCCTCCGCACTCAGGTAATGGTTGATGCTGCCTCTTAAGGCATCTTGGGATAGAGAGGCATGTCTCTGCCTGTGTGTGAGCCTGGCCTGGGGAGGAGGAGTGTGAGGGCCAGGCAGGGCACAGGGCTGAGTGGGGTGGGGGCTCTGCAGGCCCTGGTGACACTTGATTTCTCTTTGCATTTCCACAACTCTAGGGTTGTTCAAGGATTAGAATAAATATAAATTGGGGCTGGGGATATGGCTCAAGCGGTAGCGCGCTCGTCTGGCATGCGTGTGGCCCGGGTTCGATCCTCAGCACCACATACAAACAAAGATGTTGTGTCCGCTGAAGACTAAAAAAATAAATATTAAAAAATTCTCTTTAAAAAAAAAAAAGAATAAATATAAATTGGGCTATGTGGCACTGCTGTTTTTGTAGGTCGAGAACAGCCAACTATTGGCAATTTCATGTGATTCAACCTAATGCAAGTAAAGGGCTTAAGAATGGTGCCTGATGATCAGGAAGTGCTCCTGTGTAAACCATCATTATTATCATTTTCTAGCTCTCTCTATCTCTATAAATACACTGAATTGTGTTTGTAAAATAATACATGCTTTTGAGAAAATAATTCAAGCAATGAAGAAAGGTGTAGAGACAGCAATAAATTATCTGAAGTCTCACCACCCATCAAGAATTATTATTAATAACCAGGAGCCTGTGACCAGAGCAACTCCGGGGCTGAGGCAGGAGGATGGCAAGTTCAAAGTCAGCCTCAACAACTTAGTGAGACCCTCTCTCAAAACAAAAAAGTAAAAAGGGCTGGGGATGTAGCTTAGTGGTAAAGCACCCCTGGGTTCAATCCTTAGTACCATAGGAGGAAAAGAATTAGCATTAGATGAGCTATATAGAAGTACTTTATAGAGTTGGAATCATACTGAGAATGCTTTTTCTTAATGAAAACTATTGAATTTTAGTTAACAGAATTTATTAACACAAAAAATCAAGCACACAAACAAAATCCCAAAACTCAAGTGAAATGAAGGAATTGTTGAACTTGAGATAAATTTTTCCTCACATAAAAAATATTATTCTGGGCAGACATTCCCAAAATTAAAAACAAAAATTTGTTCTGAAAGAACACTTTAAGGTTAAGAAAGGGGTTTACGAAAAATACTATGAGGCTGAAGTTATGATGTTTGCTTTGCCCCAGTACAGGGTGTACCCCATCTTAACGAGGAACCATAACATGGCCTTTGGCTTATCCTTGCAATTATTTTTGGAGCAGGGAAAACTTTACTTCTGTCTCAGTTCACATTTCTCCTTTCCTGGTCTCTACCAGATGCCATTTCTTTTCTTTCTTTCTTTTTTTCCTTGTCTTTTTTTTGTACCCGGGATTGAACTCAGGGGCACTCAACCATTGAGCCACACCCCCAGCCCTATTTTGTATTTTATTTAGAGACAGGGTCTCACTGAGTTGCTTAGAGGGCCTTGCTTTTGCTGAGGCTGGCTTTGAACTTAAGATCCTCCTGCTTCAGCCTCCAGAGCCACTGGGGTTACAGGTGGGCGCCACCCACTGCACCCAGCCTGCCAGATGCCATTTCTATCACCTTCTAGTCAGAAGGAAAAGATAAGGACACACACTTGCTCCACCCTCTTTAGATTTGGAAACCGATACTTTTATAAACTGCATTAGGAGCATTAGGAGTCCTCCCATCCTTCTCTCCTCTGCCTCTATTCTTGACTGTCACTTTCTGGGGTTAATGGTATTAAGCTGGTGCTATGGTTTATATCTAGAAATGTCCCCCCACCCCCACAAAAGCTGATGTTTTGAAAGTATAATCCCCAGTGTAGCAAAGTTCAGAGGTGGGGCTTTTAGGCAATGGTGAGATCATGAGAGCTGTCACCTCACAGAGAAGTTTAATCCATCTGAAGAATCCACCATGTCAATGGACTCCTGAGTGGTAACAGTAGGCAGGGGGGCAAGGCTGCTAAAGAGGTAGGTAACTGGGAGCATGGCCTTGGACTATATTGTCCCTGGCTTCTCCCTCTTCCTCCCCCTTCCCCCTACTCATGAGCTGAGCCGCTTTCTTCCACCATGATGCTCTGCCTCACCCGAGGCCCGCCAGCAACAGAGTTGGGCTGACCATAGACTGAACTTCTGAAACTGAGCCCAGACTTTTTTCTCTAAGTTGTTCTTGTCGGGTTTTGTAATCACAGCAATGAAAACCTGACTAGCCCAGTTCAGTCTATTTTGTTTCTTAGGAAACTGTTGGTACTTACAATTAAAAAAAAAAAAAAAGAAAAGAAAACTTTAAAAAAATGATTGAGATATTTCTTTATTTTTTTAAAAGATTTTTTAAAGATGGACATAATAGGGGCTGGGGCTGGGTTGTGGCTCAGCAGTAGAGCACTTGCCCAGCCCCATGGAGTTATTTTTTTGAGGGGTATTGGGATAGAACCCAGGGGTGATCCACTCACAGCTACATCCCCAGCTCTTTCTATTTTTTATTTTGAGACAGAGTCTCACTAAATTGCTGAGGTTTTCCTCAAAGTTGCAGTCCTCCCATCCTAACCTTCCTACTCCCTGGGATTATAGGCATGTACCACTTTGCTGAGCACTAAATTCTTTTTTTTTTTTTAATTTTTAATTTAAAACAATTTTTAAATTGATTTTAAAAAAATAAATGACAGCATTACAATTCTTATTACACATATACAGCAAAATTTTTCATATCTCTGGTTGTATATAAAGTATGTTGACACCAATTCGTGTCTTCATACATGAACTTTGGATAATGATGTCCATCACATTCCACCATCCTTGCTAATCCCTGCCCCCTCCCTTTCCCTCCAACCCCTCTGCCCTATCTAGAGTTCATCTATTCCTCCCATGCTCCCTCTCCCTCTCCCACTATGAATCAGTCTCCTTAAATCAGAGAAAATATTCGGCATTTGGGTTTTGGGGATTGGCTAACTTCACTTAGCATTGTCTTCTCCAATGCCATCCTTTTACCTGCAAATGCCATGATTTTATTCTCTTTTATTGCTGAGTAAAATTCCATTATATATATATGCCACATTTTTAATCCATTCATCCACTGAAGGGCATCTAGGTTGGTTCCACAGTTTAGCAATTGTGAATTGTGCTGCTGTAAATATTGATGTGGCTGTGTCCCTGTAGTATGCTGTTTTTAAGTCCTTTGGGTATAGACCGAGGAGAGGGATAGCTGGGTCAAATGGTGGTTCCATTCCCAGTTTTCCAAGGAATCTCCATACTGCTTTCCATATTAGCTGCACCAATTTGCAGTCTCTCCAGCAATGTATGAGTGTGCCTTTTTCCCCACATCCTTGCCAACACTTATGTTTGTCTTCATAATAGCTGCCATTCTGACTGGAGTGAGATGAAATCTTAGAGTAGTTTTGATTTGCATTTCTCTAATTGCTAGAGATGAACATTTTTTCATATGTTTGTTGATTGATAGAATATCATCTTCTGAGAAGTGTCTGTTCAGGTCCTTGACCCATTTATTGATTCAGTTATTTGTTTTTTGGTGCTTAGCTTTTTGAATTTTTTATATACCCTAGAGATTAGTGCTCTATCTGATGTGCGGCGGGGGGGGGGGGGTGTGTGTGTGTAAAAATTTGCTCCCAAGATGTAGGCTCTCTATTCACCTCACAGATTGTTTTTTTTTTTAAAGAGAGAGAAAGATAATTTTTTTTAATATTTATTTTTTAGTTTTCGGCGGACACAACATCTTTGTTTATATGTGGTGCTGAGGATCAAACCCGGGCCACACGCATGCCAGGCGAGCACGCTACCGCTTGAGCCACATCCCCAGCCCCAGATTGTTTCTTTTGCTGAGAAGAAACTTTTTAGTTTTATTCCATCCCATTTATTGATTCTTGATTTTAATTCTTGCGCTATAGGAGTCTTACTACTGAAGTTGGGGCCTAATCCCACATGATGAAGATTAGGCCCTACTTCTTCTTCTTCTTTTTAAACTAAGTTACTTTTAATAGTAAGAAAGATATTTTTGCAGAACACTCAAGAGCTTAAAAAAACAAAACAAAACAAAAACCCTAACACTAGTCTAACTACCTAGATATTCCCCCATCCTATCTTCTGCCTTTCCCTCATAAAAAACAGCATACTGGATTCTGCATTTATCCCTTTCTTGATTTTTTTTTTTTATATTATTAATTCATTTATGGTACTGGGGCTTGAACCCAAGAGCACTCTACCATTGAGCTACAGCTCAGCTCTTAATTATTTTTTTTAATTTTTTTATTTGTTGGTACTGGGGATTGAACCCAGGGGTGCTTAACCACTGAGCCACAGCCCTAGCCCTTTTTTATATTTTATTTAGGGAAAAAGTCTTGCTGAGTTGCTTAGGGCCTCAGTAAGTTTCTGAGGCTGGCTTTGAACTCGCAATCCTCCTGTTTCAGCCTCCCAAGCCCCTGGAATTATAGTTGTGCATCACCATGCCTGGCCTTATATTTTATTTTGAGACAGGATCTAGCTAAATTGCAAAGGCTGGCCTCAAATTTATGATTCTCCTGCCTCAACCTCCTGAATAGCTGGAATTACAGGGATGTGCCACCATGTTTGGCTGTTGAGTTCTTTTCTTTCAGTAGTTGCAAGGTTGAGTCTCTCTTTATGTGTTTACTAGTCATATGTCTGTGAAATGATTTTTCATTTCTTTTTCCCATGATTCTGGTTCTTTATATATTCTTGATAGCAATCATAACTTGGTTATTTGTATTGCAATGATGTTCTTCTAGATTCTTGCTAATATTTTTACTTTCTTTTCATTTTTTAATATTTATTTTTTAGTTGTAGTTAGACACAATACCTTTATTTTATTTATTTGTTTTTATGTGGTGCTAAGGATTAAACCCAGGGCCTCACACATGCTAGGTGAACCCTCTACTGCTGAGTCACAACCCCAGCCCCCAAATTTTTATTTTCTTAAAGGTTTTTTTTTTTTTTTTTAGTACCAGGGATTGAACTCAGGGCCACTTGACCATAGAGTCACATCCCTAGTACTTGTATTTTATTTAGAGACAGGGTCTCACTGAGTTGCTTAGGGCCTTACTAAATTGCTGAGGCTGGCTTTGAACTTGCAATCCTCCTGCCTCAGCCTCCTGTGCAGCTGGGATTACAGTTGTGCACCACTAGAAACTCAGAGTATTAATGACACCTTCCCCCAACTCCTTTTAATCATGTGCTGGAAATCCTAGGTTGATTCTCTAATTTCATCTCCTAACTTTATAATCCTTTTCATTTTGTTACTGTTCTTAAAAAGTTTTTGTTATGTTCTGATTCTTCATTGATTTTAAAATTTATTTTATCTTGTTTTCAATTTCTAAGAGCCTTCCCCCCCCCATATTTTATACTGGTGCATTATACATAATGATGGTACCTACTGATGGAATTCATTGTTACATATTCATACATGCACATGATAGAACAGTATAACTTGGCCAGTATCACTCCAATACCATTCCTCTTTCCCTGCCTTCCTTCCTCCCCTGGTCCCTTTCCTCTCCTCTACTGATTTCCCTTCAATGTTCATGAGATCGCCTCCATCTTTCTTTTCCTTTTTTCCTCTCTAACTTCCACATAGGACAGAAAAAATATGCAACTCTGACCTTTTGAGTCTCTCTTGTTTAACATAATGTTCTCAAGTTTTGTTCATTTTCTTGCAAATGACATAATTTCATTTGTTATGACTGAATGAATCTCCATATACCATATTTCCTTTATCCATTCACTCGTAGATGGTGAGAAAGATATTTTTACAAAGCACTCAAGAGCTAAAAAAAAAAAAAAAAAAAAAAAAAAACCACTAGCCTAACTACCTAGATATTCTCCCATCCTATCTTCTGCCTTTCCCTCATAAAAAACAGCATACTGGATTCTGCATTTATCCCTTTCTTGATTTTTTTATATTATTAATTCATTTATGATACTGGGGCTTGAACCCAAGAGCACTCTACCATTGAGCTACAGCTCAGCTCTTATGTTTTTTTTTGTTGTTGTTGTTAATTTTTTTATTTGTTGGTACTGGGGATTGAACCCAGGGGTGCTTAACCACTAAGCCACACCCCTAGCCCTTTTTAATATTTTATTTAGAGAAATAAAAAGAAAAATTACTATGGTGAACTGTGCTGCTATAAACATGGGTATGCATGTATCTCTGTAGTATGCTGACTTTGGTTCTTTGGGGTAAATCCCAAGGAGTGGCATAACTGAGTCATATGGTGGTTCTATTCCTGGTCTTTTGAAGAATCTTCTTGCCGATTTCCATAATAGTTGTACTAATTTATAATCCTACCAACAGTGTAGAAGTGTTCCTTTTTCTCCAAGAGTTATTTTCTTCTTTATCTCCAAATGTTTGTAGAGAATTCTACACTCATTTTATGAATGGAAATTGTCTTCTCATATCTCTAAATATATTTGTTGGTAGGGGAAATTTTTCTTTTGCTTCTTGAAATAGCTCTCTCATCTCAAAGTTCCTTTTTTTTTTCTTATTTATTTCAGATTCACTTTCAAATTGGTGTTTTTACTCAAATACTTGGTGATCCTTGACTGTTGGCTCGTGTTTAATGAGAAGTCATTAGTAGGTCCCTTGCACTCTTGTGTGCATATGGTAGAGGGGTTTATCTAAACACCAGTGGGCTTCGTTGACATAAGGGTGACCTGAAAGGGTGATCAGGCAGGAGATCTGGCAATTCTGTGCTGGAGCTGGCTCATATCAGTACGCAAAAACCTGAATGTGACATCTTTTTTCAACTGCATTCAGTGACATCATGTTGGCAGCTTGTAATTGTCCATGTTGAGAGTATTTACACCATCAGGATCAGCCATTGCTACACTTGTGGGCACACTTCCTCTCAGTGAGCTGGTTGACTCCCCAACACTGGGAGCTGGTTTACAATGTTGAGTACCCTGTCCTTCCCAACAACACCAAGAATCAATATCTGGGGATGTTCCTGAGGAGACTTAACAAATTTCTCAGTAGCCAACAGTGTTCTAGGGGTTGGGTAGAAGAGAAAATGAGAGGTCTTGCAAACTTTCACTTCAATGTTCTTTCAGTTTTGCCTCCCCTTCCAGCCACTGTCTTTGATATCCTAAAGTCCCACGCTTGTTCTCATTTTCTTCAGAGATGAACACTCTCTGCTTCTGGGAGGTGGTGGTAGTGGCTTGGTGACTCGGTTGGTTGCTCAGTGTGGGGAGCAGCCAGGCGCACCTCAGATTTCAGTCTTCTAGCCAATCTACTATGCTTAGCCCCTTCGCCTGGGCCTGACACTCCCAAGACCTGAGCTTCTTAATGGATTTCTTGGAATAGATCAGTTCACTTATTATTGATCCTTTTTGTAGGCATTTGAGGCTGTAGCTCGATTTTGCTTAATTCCTCTGCTTTTTACGTTTGTTGAAATTTATTGCATGTTTTTTTCCTTCTGTTCTTCTCTTTGCTCCTGTGTTTCTATGTATCTAAAATTTTCTTTATTATCATTTTAGTACCAATGCACAAAATTTAACCTAAATATTCTTTGATGATTTTGTATGGAACCTGGGAAACATTTTCAGTACTCATATGTTGGCATTTTGTCTCTCTCTTTCTCTCTCTTTTTCTTTACCAATTTCAGGAAAGTTTTCTTTAATTAAAAGAAAATTAGATGTTGATGGACCTTGATTTTATTCATTTATGTATAAGTGGCACTGAGGATGGAACCCAGTACCTAGGCAAGTGCTCTACCACTGAGCCACAACCCTGACCCCAGTTTTCTTTAATTTTACCTCTGATTACTTCTCATTTAGTTGGTATTTATTTTTCAGGGACAAATGTAAATCTTTGACTTGATCTCTACCCTCAGTTTCTCTTGGAAATCAGTTTTCAGAGCTGGGCATGATGGCACACACCTGCAATCTCAGCTACTTGGGAGGCTGAGGCAGGAGGATGAATCTCCAAGGAGACAGTGATGCAGAAGGCTAAATATCTATACTTACGATTTACATGGATCTCTTTGTGAGTGTGTATAGTTGCAGCTATCTTTTATTATCTTGTATTTTGTAAATGTTAATAATGGGAAGACTCAAGACTCATGCCGAGGGCAGTGGCGCAGGCCTGTAATCCCAGTGGCTCAAGAAGCTGAGGCAGGAGGATCTCGAGTTCAAAGCCAGCCTCAGCAACAGTGAGGCGCTAAGCAATTCAGTGAGACTCTGTCTCTAAATAAAATACAAAACAGGACTGGGGATGTGGCTCACTGGTTGAGTGCCCCTGAGTTTAATCCCCGGTACCACCCCCGCCAAAAAAAATAAATAAATAATGGGAAGATTCTATAATCGGGTTTAAAAGTAACTGTTCTATTCAGAGTGTGATACTAAACACTAATACTTTCTCAGACTCAGCAAAACCCAGCTTGTCTGAATTACTTATTCCTAGGTTACCAGTGGTTCTTCCAAGTAGGGAACAGAGACATAAGAATTGCTTTAGGAAACATTTAAGAAAACACAACCATCTATGCTCATCCTCTTATTTATTTATTTATTTAATGGTGCCAGGGATTGAATCCAGGGCTTGTACATGCTAGACAAGTCTATCACTTGCTGAGCTGCATCCCCAGTCCTGTCTATGCTCATATTTTTATATAACAAGTATCCTGGGCTGGGGTTGTGGCTCAGCAGTAGAGAGCTCGTCTAGCACATGCAAGGCCCTGGGTTTGATTCTCAGCACCACATAAAAATAAATAAATAAATAAAATAAAGGTATTTAAAAAAAAAAAAAACAACAAGTATCCTTCTGTGATAAAGGAGAAATTGTGGCATAGATATCTGGCTAAATCAGAACGATCTTTCAACTCACTGATTGTGTGTGTTGGGGGGTGGGGAGTATGTTTTACTGGGAATTTAACCCAGGGGCATTCTACCATTAAGCTATATTCCCAGCCCTTTTTTAAAATTGTTATTTGGAGATAGGTTCTAAGTTGCAAAAGCTGGCCTCAAACTTGTAAACTTCCTGCCTCAGCCTCCAAATCACTGATTGTAGGCATGAACCATCATGACTGGCTTAAGTGGATTTCCCTCAATTCAGTTATGGTTTTTGTTTTTTGTACTAGGGATTGAACCCAGGGACACTTAACCACTGCGCCACATCCCCAGCCCTTTTTATATCTTTTTTGGGACAGGGTCTCACTAAGTTGTTTAGGGCCTCGCTAAGTTACTGAGGCTGGCTTTGAACTTGTGATCTGCCTGCCTCAACCTCCCAAGTCACTGGTATTACAGGTGTGTGCCACTGCGCAGGGCTCAATTATGTTCTTTTTTAGAGCCTTCATTGGGAATTCAAACTATATTGCTGAATTTTAGTTTCCTTTTCAATTTTATCTTATCTACCTCTCCTTGATCCTGGCCCATTATCTTTATTTCTCCATTCTTTCCTAACAGATTTCTTTAATTTCATCTAGGATGCTGAACAGTTCTCTGGATTTTTTTATATATATATATATATATATATATATATATATATATATATATTAAAATGGAAAAGTAGGGCTGGGGATATAGTTCAGTTGGTAGAGTGCTTGCCTCACATGCACAAGGCCCTGGGTTCAATCCCCAACACCACATACACAAAAAAAAGGCAAAATAATTAAATGAGATAAATAAATAAATAAATAAATATTTTATATATATATATATATATTACTATATACTATTAGCTACTATTACTATTAGCTATACATTAGTTAAATAAATAGTTAAACTCTTACCCTTTGGGGATAAAATAATGGATATTCTATCTTTAAATCATATTCCTCTTTTCTGTGTCCACACCCTTTCCCTCCAGCAGTAAGCCTCTGAAGGCCATTTTTGTATAATATGACCCAGCTCCATCTCACACCCCATCGTAGCTTGTTGGAGTGGGAGTTGGTACATGAAAGAATTGGGATCTCCAGTGATTAGTTAGTCTGGGGCAGTGCTTGAATTTGGGGTGCATGAACTGTGCTGTCTTTGTAATAGGGCAGCCAATTATACGAAAATGCAGAGAATGTAATTTGCAGAGAGAAGAGATAAAGAAGATATGCAAGAGACACAGGAATAAAATACAGGGAGGGGTGAGTGACTGCAAGAACAAGAGTGAGAGTGAAAGAGAGTTTCCTGATTTCAGTTCCTCTTAACATCCCACTGAACTTTTCCGCCTGTCTCCTGGAGCTGCTCCCCACAGCCCCCATGTGCTGACAACAATTTCCCTTTAGTTTGGAGTGGGAGCCTGAGACCATTCAGAGCATCTCAGTGAAGACTTCCCTTCCTAGTCATGACAATCAAATCACATCATGTGAGTAAGAGGATGAAGAGGCTACTCATTTTGTTCCTATGACGGGGGACATGTATCCAGCTCATCGCGAAGTAATATCTGACTATGAAGGTGTGGGTGCGGGATGGGGGCACATACTCATTTTGCCCTTAAAGGAATTATTTTCTATCCACTAAAAGGTTGCCTCTAAGCCAGTGTGATGGCACACCCCTTTAATCCCAGTGGCTTGGGAGGTTGAGGCAGGAGGATCGTGAGTTCAGAGCCAACCTAGCAAAGGTGAGGTGCTAGAGTCACTCCATGAGACCCTGTCTCTAAATAAAATACAAAATAGGGCCTGGGGATGTGGCTCAGAGGTTGAGAGTTCAATCCCCGGTACCTGCCTCCTTCCAAAACAACAGTTGGCTCTGTCATTTCTAGGTCTTGCTGAAGCATGAGGGTGCAGGATCCATGTGAGTAGCAAAGCTTGTGAAGCTGAGTGCTGATCATTGACCAATCAAAGTTGTAGCCTCAGGTGGAGGTTCATATCCAAGGTCTGCCAACTTCTCTAATTTTTTTTTTTTTAGTAGATGGACACAATACCTTTTTTTTTTAATACCTCTATTTTATTTGTTTTTATTTTTATGTGGTGCCAGGGATCTAACACAGTGTCTCACACATGCTAGGCAAGACTGTACCACTGAGCCACAACCGCAGCCCCAATACCTTTATTTTATTTATTTATTTTTCTGTGGTTCTGAGGATGGAACCCAGAGCCTCACACGTGCTAGGCAAGCGCTCTGCCACTGAGCTACAGCCCCAGCCCCCTGCCTACTTCTCTTGAGTAATACCCACCAGGGAAACCTAGGGCTTCAGGTCAACAAACAAGTGTAGGCATATATTTTGAATGGCTGCTATGACATTGGACAGCAAGTTGCCTTTTTAAAAGAAAAAAGACTGAGTGAGATTCATGTATATGGGAACCAAATCTGTGAGGCTGATAGCAGCTTGGCAGGGACCAGGGGGCATTCCCCAAGGAAGTTCCGGAATGTCACCAGGGTCAGGAAGTCTTTCATGGATGCTGTCCTCAGTAACAACTTTGTTCTTTTAAAACTTTTCATTTATGAAAAATTTCAAATTGACCAAAAAAAATCCATTAAATTTAATAATTATTAACATTTTGCCATATTGCTTCATCTTTTTTTCCAGGGTTTTGTTTATTTGTTTGTTTTGGGTTTTTTTTGTTATCATTTGTTTCATTTTTGTTTTGTTTTTTGGTATCAGGGCTTGAACCCAGGGGTGCTAACCACTGAGCCATATCCCCAGTCTTTTTAAATTTTTCATTTTAAGACAGGGCCTCACTAAGTTGCTTGGGCCTCACTAAATTGCTGGCTTTTAACTCATGTCCTCCTGCCTCAGCCTCCCAAGTTGCTGGGATTTCAGGGGTGCGCCACCACACCTGGCTTCCAGATGTATTTTAAAGTAAATTATGAATATCATTATATATCATGTCTGCATCTTTTAAAAACAAGTACTTTTTGAATGACCACAAAACCATTATCACACTATATAAAATCAGCAGTTTTTAATATGTTCACTTACTAAGTTCTTTTTTTTTTTTTTTAGAGAGAGAGAATTTTAATATTTATTTTTTAGTTTTCGGTGGACATAACATCTTTCTTTGTATGTGGTGCTGAGTATCGAACCCGGGCCACACGCATGCCAGGCGAGCGCCACCGCTTGAGCCACATCCCCAGCCCACTAAGTTCTTTAAAAAAAAAAAAAAAAAAAAATTTCTTAAGGGCTGGGGATGTGGCTCAAGCGGTAGCGTGCTCCCCTGGCATGCGTGCAGCCTGGGTTCGATCCTCAGCACCACATACAAACGCAGACGTTGTGTCCGCCAAGAACTTAAATAAATAAATAAATGTTAAAATTCTCTCTCTCTCTCCCTCTCTCTTAAAAAAATACTCTAAAAATATTTTTCAGTTTTCAATGAAACTTTATTTTATTTATTTATATGTGGTGCTGAGAATCAAACCCAGAGCCTCACACATGCTAGGCAAGTGCTCTATCACTGAGCCCCAACCCCAGTCCCCTAAGTTCTTATTCATATTGATCTAAATGTCCCCTAAATGTCTTTCACAATTGATTTGTTTGCACAGAATCTGAACAAATCCCACATCTCATATTTCATTTGGTTGTTATTCCCCTTAAAATTTTAAAAATATGCAATAGACCCTCCCACACACACCTGTCTTTTTTCTTTCATGCTGTTGACTATTTTTTTGGCATTGGGGATTGAGCCCAAGGGTGTTCTACCACTGAGCCACAGCCCCAGTCCTTTTTATTCTTATTTTGAGAAAGGGTCTCATTAAGTTGCTAAGGATGGCCTCAAACTTGTGATCCTTCTGCCTCAGCCTTGGGAGTGACTGGGATTACAGGCATGTGCCACCATGCCTGGCAAATTTGGCTTCTTCAAAGTCAACAGGAGGGGGCTAGGGTTGTGACTCAGGGGTAGAGGACTCACCTCACATGTGGAAGGCACTGGGTCAGATCCTCAGCACCACATAAAAATTAAAAAATATTGTGTCCATCTACAATTAAAAGATATTTTTTTAAAAAATCAACAGCAGGGCTGGGGTCATGTCTCAGTGATACAGCGCTTGCCTAGCATGTATGAGGCTCTGGGTTCAATTCTCAGCACCACATATAAATAAACAAATAAAATAAAGTCCATCAACATCTTAAAAAAAAAAAAGTCAACAGTATAGCCTAGCATATATGAGTACCACAAAATTCAACAGCATGAGAGCCGGAGGCAGGAGGATTTCAAGTAAACAAAATAAAAATTAAAAAAAAAAAGGTCGAGGGGCTGGGGTGGTGGCTCAGCAGTAGAGCGCTCGCCTAGTACAGGCGAGGCCCTGGGTTTGATCCTCAGCACCACATAAAAATAAATAAATAAAATAAAGGAATTATGTCCACCTACAACTCCCCTCTGGGGAGAGGGTGGGGATGGGACTCAGCAGTAGAGCTCTTGCTTCACACGTGTGAGGCATTCAGTTCAATCCTCAGACCACATAAAAATAAACAAAATAAAGATATTGTGTCCATCTACAACTAAAAAAAAAAAAATTAAAAAAAAAAAAAAAGGTCTGGGGAGGCAGCTCAAGGCAAAATGCTTGTCTAGCATGTGACAGGCCCTGGATTCAATCTTCAGTACCACAAAAAAGAAAAAGAAGCAGAAGCAGCAGCTGCTGCCAACAGATTCGCTGTTCTATAGAAGAGTATCTTGGTTCACTGTTTGGAGCTAATTGATTTCTCATGGTGTGTCATCTAACTTGTTACTCAGCCCCTTTTATTTCCTAAAAATATGCACATATACATATGCAGTATATATACACACATATATGATACATATACATGTATATGTGGGTACACATGTCTGTGTGTATGTATAGTACATGTCTATACATACTTGTGTATTCAGCTGCTGTAACAAAGAGACCATAAAACATAGTAGTTCAAACAAGAAAGAAATGTAGTTCTTTTGTTTGAAGACTTCTAGATTTAAGGTGAATAGGTAGCTCACCTGTGGGGGCAAGTAGAGGTTATGTATTGTACAGGTGTCCCAATCTTTGAAGATATGACACTAATTTCAGCCTGAATTTTCAATACCAATTCCTCTCATTATGAAGTTGGTCAAATAGTGTGGAAGTAGAGTTCTTCACATTGGCCTCACTGACAATGTCAGGGGAATCACCTTAGTGGGGACAAAAGTCTCTCTCTCGCTCTCTCTCTCTCTTTTTTTTTTTTTTTGGTACCAAGGATTGAACTCAGGGGCACTCGACCACTGAGCCACATCCCAGCCTATCTTGTATTTTATTTAGTGACAGGGTCTCATTGAGTTGCTTAGTGCCTTGCTTTTGCTGAGGCTGGCTTTGAACTCGGGATCCTCCTGCCTCAGCCTCCTAAGCTGCTGGGATTAGAGGCATGTGCCACCTTACCTGGCAGAAGTCCTTTCCTTAACACCACTCACTTGGGTGGTAGCAGGGAAGGGAGGGTTGGTGCCTTTTTACAGACTAGTCAGCATGAAAATCACCCCTTGGTTTTTACTGGCGTGTTTGGAGTTAGGCCATAGTTTCTTTCTTTCTTTTTTTTTTTTTTTTAATAGCTGACATTTCTTTTTTCCTGTTTTTTAAAATTGGTGCTTATAGTTTTACATAATGGTAAGATTTGTTGTTACATATTTGTACATGCACACAATATAATATAATTTGGCCAATATCA
The DNA here is from genome assembly GCF_047511675.1 of Marmota flaviventris. Lineage (NCBI taxonomy): Eukaryota > Metazoa > Chordata > Mammalia > Rodentia > Sciuridae > Marmota > Marmota flaviventris. The sequence continues at coordinate 54,419,713 of NC_092514.1, read as the reverse complement.
TTCCCCAGTATTTCATCTTTCCCTTCCTCCCTCCCTCCCCTTTTCTTCTATTCTACTGATCTCCCTTCAGTTTTCATGAGATCTTTTCCTTTTTCCTCTCTAGTTTCCACATATGAGAGAAAACATGATCCTTGACCTTCTGAGTTTGGCTTAACTTTGCTTATAATATTCTGAAGATCCATTTTCCTGCAAATGACAATTTCATTCGTTATGGTTGAGTAAAACTCTATTGTGTCTATATACATTTTCTTTACCCATTCATGCTTTGACGGACACCTAGGCTGGTTCCCCAGTTTGGCTAATATGAATGGGGCTGCTACAAACATGGCTTTGGATGTATTGCTATAGCATGCTGACTTTCATTCTTTTTAAAAAATTTTATTTATTCTAATTAGTTATATATGACAGCAGAATGCAATTCAATTCATATTATACAAGTGGAGCACAATTTTTCATGTCTCTGGTTGACTGAGTTTAATTCTTAAGGTAAATACTGAGGAATGCTGTAGTTGGTGATTCCATTACTAGTCTTTTGAGGAACCTCACTTCAGCTACCTGGAATGTGAACTATTCCCATAAACATACTTTTTTTTTTGGCGGTGGGGGGGGTGTTCCAGGGATTGAACTCAGGGACATTAGACCACTGGAGCCACATCCCCAGCCCTATTATGTATCTTATTAGAGGCAGGATCTCCCTGAGCTGCTTAGCACCTCCCTAAATTGCTGAGGCTGGCTTTGAACCCGCGATCCTCCTGCCTCCGCCTCCCGAGCCGCTGGGATGACAGGCGCTCAACACCGCGAGCAGCGACTCCCAATAGCGTACTTCATACTTGTTCGATTTTTCTAGCCCAGGCTGGCCTTGAGGTTCTGGACTTAAGGGGTCCCTCTGGCACAGCCTCCTGAGTAGCTGGAACAATGGCTCTCACCACTGTGCCTGGCTACTCCACAGCTACTTATTGTAATTTTAAATTATGTTTTGAGGAACCTCCATATGTTTATCAAATTACATTTGATAATAATTCCTCCTTTGCTACTTTTTTATTTCTTTAAAAAATGATCTTGATTATGCCCATGAACTTATCTTCCTGATGAAATTTTTAGGCTTAGCATTTCAAATTCCCTTTGAAAAACCCTATTGGGATTTTAATTAAGATATTACATTAACAGATTAATTGGAAGGAGGTACCCACATTAGAATTTTGAGTCATTCCATCTAAAACCAAAGTCTTGTTATGTTTATTCATGTTGTATTTTGTGTTTTATATGAAGACTCACTTTTTTCCCCCCAGTACTGGAGATTGATTGCAGGGCACTCTACTACTGAGTCATATCCCCAGCCTTTTTTATATTTTATTGTGAGACAGGGTCTGACTAAGTGACCCAGGCTGGCCTTGAATTTGGGATCCTCCTACCTTAGATTCTACCTTAGCCTCCGGAGTCTCTGGGATTACAGGCACAAGCTACAATGCCCAGTAAAGATTCACAACTTTCTTAAAATTCATTTTTCTTTTTATTTATTTTTTCTTTTCTTTGGTACCAGGGATTGAACTCAGGGGCACTTGACCACTGAGCCACATCCCCAGCCCTATTTTGTATTTTATTTAGAGACAGGGTCTCACTGAGTTGCTTAGTGCCTCGCTATTGCCTGAGGCTGGCTTTGAATTTGCAGTCCTCCTGCTTTAGCCTCCTGGGATTACAGGCATGCACCACCCATGCCCAGCTGAAACTTCTTATTAGATTTATTCTTTTTGGTACTGGAGATTGAACTCAAGGGCACTCAACCACTGATCCACATCCCCAGCCCTATTTTGTATTTTATTTAGAGAAAGAGTCTCATTGATTTGCCTAGTGCCTCACTTTTTGCTGAGGCTGGCTTTGAACTCATGATCCTCCTGCCTCAGCCTCCTGAGGAGGCTAGCACTTTCAAATAATTATTTCTGCCTATAGAGTCCCCAGATGTAAAATATACATTTATCTTATATCTGGCCACTTTACTCAATCTTCTCATTAATTCTTCCAGTGGCTATTTTTTTTTTCTCTACTAAGCATGCACTTTCTCCCCATTTCTTCTGGTAACAGTCACAGGAATACATATCTGATCCAGCATAACTCAATAATAACATCCTATGCTCCTGCATGAAACATGAGTAAATGACCCAAGACAAACAAAGCCCATTTTGGTATTTTTATGGTTGTAGTTAAAGAGGAAGAGACTTGTTTCTTCTCTGGTAATGGAACTGTCAACCACAATTCTGGGGTGTTGGATGTCACTGTAGCTAATATTCTCTATATGTACAGAAAAACCCATTCTAAACTGGTAGACTAAGAAGTTGCAACTTCTGGGCACAATGGCTCACACCTGTAATCCCAGCAGCTCAGGAAGCAGAGACAGGAGGATTGCAAGTTCAAAGTCAGCTTCAGCAATTTAGCAAGACCGGAAGCAACTTAGAGAGATCCTGTCTCTAAATAAAAAATAAAAAGGGCTGGGGATGTGGCTCAGTGGTTAAGCGCCCCAGGTTCAACCCCTGGTAACAAAAGCAGAAACAAACAAACAAAAAAAATCCCTGGGGCTGGGGATGTGGCTCAAGCGGTAGCGCGCTCGCCTGGCATGCGTGCGGCCCGGGTTCGATCCTCAGCACCACATACAAACAAAGATGTTGTGTCCGCCAATAACTAAAAAATAAATATTAAAATTCTCACTCTCTCTTTAAAAAAGAAAAAAGTCAGGCTCAAAGTGTACATACTGTAAAGATTCTCTTTGTAATGAAGTTCTAGAACAGGCGAACTAATTTGTAACCATAGAAATAAGATCAGTGGTTGTTGGGGGACAAAGGATATGATTGATGGCAAAGGACACAGGGAACATTAAAAAAAAAAAAAATCCCTGAAACACAGAGTGTAAAAACCAAACAGAGATAGGAGAGAGAGAGAGAGAGACTAACAGTATTTTGTCTCTGTTTCTAATATACCCCTACCTTTCCCATCCTATGAACCAAAAAGCTCCCTCTTGTTTAAATATGAGTGGAGTTGCTTTCTTTGCAACTAAAAGAATCTTGATCTTAGGACTCATACTTGTGCCTAATGGTACTGGAGTTATTAGAGACTTGATGGAAAAATATTAGATACGGAACATGACATTCTTCTGTGGTCTTCAGTAAAGTTCTGTCAGGCAGCAGGAATCTTTCTTTTAAGCTGAATCACCAGAGAACTTTAGCTTTGTTAAGAAAGATCTGATTTGCTTCTGGCCAATGATCTAGGTCCACTGAAGCTGCTAAAGTTAAATTAGGTGGGGCCAAAAGAAATGATCCTTTTTCATATATATATATATATATATATATATATATATATATATATATATTTATTTATTTATACACACACACTTTATTTATTTATTTATTTATTTTGAGGCGGGTAAAAGGAAAGTGACCACAACACTCAGAGCGACCAAGAAATATTTATTGCGGCAGTGTCTGATTAACAGGGAATGAAGAGAAAAAAAAAGAGAGAGAGAGAGCAGGGAAAGAGAGAGAGAGAGGGATAAAGCAAAGTAAGAGAGAGAGAGAGAGAGAGAGAGAGAGATAGAAGGGGGGGTTAGAGAGAGTGAGAGAGAGGAGGGTCTGCCAGGAGAGAGTTTTTATAGCCAAAATCTAATGGAGTCTCTGGGTCTGCAAGCTGCCTTGTTGGCGTACAGTGACTGGATCATACAGTAGTTGCTAAGTTGACACCCTTAGCACCAGACAGGTGGGGGTCGAGTGTTCAGCCTTGAGGCAAACAAGCGATAAGGAACCAGAAGGATGGGGGCCCAGTGTCCAGGCTACCCTGCAGCTAGCATTCATTAAGCCTGCTCTGCAATTAATGGGGATGGGGGGGTGATCCTGGGGATGGAACCTTGAACCCAGGGGCACTTTATCACTGAGTTACATCCCCAACCTTTTAAAAAAAAATTTTATTTTGATTTTTAAAATATTTTTTAAAAAACATTTATTCTTAAGTTTTAGGTGGACACAATATCTTTATTTTACATTTATGTGGTGCTGAGGATGGAAACCAGTCCTCGTGCATGCTAGGTGAGCACTCTACCACTGAGCCACACCCCCAGCCCTAAAATATTTTTTTAGTTGTCAATAGATCTTTATTTTATTTATTTATATGTGGTGCTGAGAATCCAACCCAGTGTCTCACACATGCTAGGTAAGCACTCTACCATTGAGCCACAGCCCTTATTTTATTTATTTATTTAAGACGAGGGTCTCCCTAAAGTGCTTAAGGCCTCACTAAATTGCTGACATTGGCCTTGAACTTGCAGTTCTCCTGTCTCAGCTCCCTGTTTTTGTTGTCTGTATTTCTCTCTTTATAATCCCAACAGCACTCAGGGCTGACAGGAGCTCCAGGGATTACAAACTTCCTTGTTCAATACCAGTAAGAAAGAGCAAGTCCATATCTCAGCATTCTCAGCAAAAAATCCTGCAATTTGCTATAAGTGGGCTGCCAAACACCATGTGTTCATCACCAGTCATTTTGATTATGGTGATGGGAATATACTGATCAGCATGTCCCTAGATTTGGGGGTATAAGACATCTCAGATGAAATATATTTAATATCCTGGCTGAGAGTGGGATGGGATGGGGACGATAGACCCTCCCCAAAGGAAATTCAGTGTCCTAATCCGTGAACCTGAGATGTTCATATGCCAAGGGAAAAGCTGAACCTAACATCTGGACGAAGAGGGGAGCCTCCAGATCTCTGGCTAAAAGACAGAATCCACTAGAGAGGGGGATCAGAATCAAATTTCATGACCAAGGGAGATTGTTGGCAATGGTCACTTGTGCGTGGCGTCCCCAGGAATTGCAATGGCAGAAAGCCAAGAGGGATTTAAGGGAGTCCTATTACCAGAGAAATTCTGACCCTGGCAAAAAGGGGGCCTCTGCCTGCTCAGCCCTAAGGTCATTCCAACTCAAGCTTTGCCAACAGGAAGTGGGGCATTTGAGCAGGTCTTTAAATTCCTCCCCAGTCTGGCCCTGAGGATAAAGGATGAGACAAACCCAGTGGCGAAAATCAGAAGCAATCAGATTTACTGTGGAACAACTGACCTCCCTGTCCATCTCCCTCTGGGGGCACATTTTCTAGACTCTGGACCTCTGTTACTTTACATCCTTCCTTCCATTCTATTTATTTATTTATATACTGGGAGTTGAACCCAGGAGTGCTTACCACCTAGCCACATGCCCCTTCCTTTTTATTTTTATTTTTTTTTAAATATTTTTTAGTTGTTGATGGACCTTTATTTTATTTATTTGTTTTTTTTAAAATTTTTTATTGTTGGTTGTTCAAAAACATTACATAGTTCTTGATATATCATATTTCACACTTTGATTCAAGTGGGTTATGAGCTCCCATTTTTACCCCATATACAGATTGCAGAATCACATCAGTTACACATCCATTGATTTACATATTGCCATACTCGTGTCTGTTGTGTTCTGCTGCCTTTCCTATCCTCTACTATCCCCCCTCCCCTCTTCTCTCTCTGCCCCCTCTACTGACATTCATTTGTCCCCCTTGTATTATTTTTCCCTTTCCCCTCACTTCCTCTTGTATGTACTTTTGTATAACTCTGAGGGTCTCCTTTCATTTCCATGCAATTTCCCTTCTCTCTCCCTTTCCCTCCCACCTCTCATCCCTGTTTAATGTTAATCTTCTTCTCATGCTCTTCGACCCTACTCTGTTCTTAGTTACTCTCCTTATATCAAAAGAAGACATTTGGCATTTGTTTTTTAGGGATTGGCTAGCTTCACTTAGCATAATCTGTTCTAATGCCATCCATTTCCCTGTAAATTCTATGATTTTGTCATTTTTTAATGCAGAGTAATACTCCATTGTGTATAAATGCCACATTTTTTTTATCCATTCGTCTATTGAAGGGCATCTAGGTTGGTTCCACAGTCTTGCTATTGTGAATTGTGCTGCTATGAACATCGATGTAGCAGTGTCCCTGTAGCATGCTCTTTTTAGGTCTTTAGGGAATAGACCGAGAAGGGGAATAGCTGGGTCAAATGGTGGCTCCATTCCCAGCTTTCCAAGAAATCTCCATACTGCTTTCCAAATTGGCTGCACCAATTTGCAGTCCCACCAGCAATGTACAAGTGTACCCTTTTCCCCACATCCTCGCCAGCACTTGTTGTTGTTTGACTTCATAATGGCTGCCAATCTAACTGGAGTGAGATGGTATCTTAGGGTGGTTTTGATTTGCATTTCTCTGACTGCTAGAGATGGTGAGCATTTTTTCATGTACTTGTTGATTGATTGTATGTCCTCCTCTGAGAAGTGTCTGTTCAGGTCCTTGGCCCATTTGTTGATTGGGTTGTTTGTTCTCTTATTGTCTAATTTTTTGAGTTCTTTGTATACTCTGGATATTAGGGCTCTATCTGAAGTGTGAGGAGTAAAGATTTGTTCCCAGGATGTAGGCTCTCTATTTACCTCTCTTATTGTTTCTTTTGCTGAGAAAAAACTTTTTAGTTTGAGTAAGTCCCATTTGTTGATTCTAGTTATTAACTTTTGTGCTATGGGTGTCCTATTGAGGAATTTGGAGCCCGACCCCACAGTATGTAGATCGTAGCCAACTTTTTCTTCTATCGGCGTGTCTCTGATTTGATATCAAGCTCCTTGATCCATTTTGAATTAACTTTTGTGCATGGCGAGAGAAAGGGATTCAGTTTCATTTTGTTGCATATGGATTTCCAGTTTTCCCAGCACCATTTGTTGAAGATGCTATCCTTCCTCCATTGCATGCTTTTAGCCCCTTTATCAAATATAAGATAGTTGTAGTTTTGTGGATTGGTTTCTGTGTCCTCTATTCTGTACCATTGGTCCACCCGCCTGTTTTGGTACCAGTACCATGCTGTTTTTGTTACTATTGCTCTGTAGTATAGTTTGAAGTCTGGTATCGCTATACCGCCTGATTCACACTTCCTGCTTAGCATTGTTTTTGCTATTCTGGGTCTTTTATTTTTCCATATGAATTTCATGATTGCTTTCTCTATTTCTACAAGAAATGCCGTTGGGATTTTGATTGGCATTGCATTAAACCTATAGAAAAAGTTGTTTATGCAATAAAGCACTTAATAAACTTATTGAGCTTAAAGAGAAAACATTTGATTAATTCTGTTGCTGACTCATATTTGCCATTTAATCTAGATTATTTTCTAATTCTAAGGACATTATCTTGTTTTGTTCAAAAGTAAAACAAAGTTTTGGTAACCAAAACACATTTTCAACAAAATTTATATGAAGACATGTAACAAACAATGAAATAGCACCGGGGACCTTTATAAAATTTCATCACACAGTTTCTATACAGGCATCTTCACCAATAACTGGCACTCAATTTATTTTAAATCATGTGACTGCAGAAAACTATTCAAATTGTTCATCAAACACCAAGTGGGATTTTCCAAAGATATTTCAGAAAATCAATTCAGTCTATATTCTGTTTATCAATTTGAGTTGCACAGGTTAAAATGAAGACCTTTCACACAGTTTTGAAGAAGTGATAACAGCCTGTACTTGAATTGGCATTGCACTTCATCAGACTTAGGCTGCCTTCAGCAGAAATAGCTTCCATCCCTCAGAAATCAGCTACATCAAGATGGCTCATCAGCTAAATCACGTTGGTCAAAATACCTGCTAACCAAGCAGATTAATAAATTCAAGGCAGGAACTCTTTCGTCATCTTTACTGTCCACTAAGAGTCTCACTTCAGAGCACCTTCTTGCAAGCTGCCGAATCAGTGAATGAGCCTCAGGTAATAAAGGTTTTTCAAGGCAAGCCAACAAGGCATAAAGCCATCTTCCCAATTCTGGAGCAAAGTCTCTTTCTCCAAACCAGTTACTCAGATATTCCAAGACACTAGTTACTGTTGCCTGATTCATTCTGCTAACAATGCTAAGCAATGGAGGAAAACCAATCATAGTCACATTACTGTCTAACTGTTGTGATTTCCAGTGACTTCTATGTTTGTTCACACTCTGTCGAACAGTTGAAAACTGTGCTACTTGTTGCTGTTGCCACTTAAGTGTTGGGGAATAACCTTCAGGGGCAGGTTGGCATCCTGAAAGAGAAACATTCACACTTTGCTTTCTTTTCAACTTCTTTGGGTCAATTTGAGCTACCACAACATCTGGACACTGAGCAGCTTCGATCTGAACACGCCTCAGGTATTCCTGAGGCGTCCTCGGAGGTACCGAGGGGTCCAAACCTTCCGCCAAGTCGCAGGGCTCCACCGGCAATAGCCGGGGCATCAACTCTTCCACTGCAGACTCGGATGGTACCCACGCCATGGCCCTATTTTATTTATTTGTATGTGGTGCTGAGAATCGAACCCAGTGTGTCACACATGCTAGGCAAGCGCTTTACCACTGAGCCACAACCCCAGCCCCTCCTTTTTATTTTTTGAGACCCGGTATTGCTAGGTTGTTTAGGGCCTCACTAAGTTGCTGATGCTGGCCTCAAACTTGTGATCCTCTTGCCTCAGCCTCCCCAGTTGCTGGGATTACAGGCGTGTACCACCGTATCCAGCTCCCCCTTTCTTTTTAGAAATATACATCACAAAATATATGTTATAAGCTGTTATGGTTTGAATGTGGTTTGTCCTCCTCTGAAATTCACGTTGACATTGGATTGTATTGTGATAGTGGTGAGAGATGGAGCCTTTACCAGATGATCAGGTCATTAGAAGTGATTAATACCTTTCTCACACTAATGGCTTAATTATCATCAAAGTGGGTTGTTGTCAGGTAAGCCTGGCCTCTGTTGCTGTCTTTTGCATGCACTTGCTTGCCCTTTTACATTCCATCATGTATGATGCTCTTGCCAGATGCCACTGCTATGCCCTTGGCCTTTCCAGTCTCCAGAACCATTGTTTTAGTCAGCTTTTACGCTCTTGTGACTAAAGGACCCAACCAGCACAATTGTAGAGGAAGGAAAGTTTATTTGAGGGCTGGTGGTTTCAGAGGTCTTAGTCCATAGAAGGCCAGCTCCATTCCTCAGGGCACGAGGTAAAATAAAAAAAATAAAAAAATAAATTGTAAAGTAAATGTAATGTAAAATTGAAAAGTGGTAAATTTTGTTGTTGTTGTTTGGTACTGGGGTTTTAACCCAGGGGTGCTTTACCACTGAGCCACTTCCCCAGTTCTTTTTTATTTTTTGTTTTGAGACAGGGTCTCACTAAGTTACTGAGGGTCTCACTAAGCTGCGAGGCTGGCCTCTAAATTGTGATCCTCCTGTTCCAGGCTCCTTGGGATTATAGGTATGCACCACCAAGCCTGGCAGAAGTGATAATTTTTAACCACTTCTCTTTTTAGCTTTCCTGACAGTGTTAGAAAATATACTTATCTCTCTGTGGCTAATTTATTAACTTTAAGCAGTATCTCTCGACTCTCTGCAATGAAAGTTGATGGATTTAACTTGCTTTCACAGTTCCCCTTTTCCCCAAATCCCTGTCAATTACATACTTATTTACTTTAAGGGCTTTAAACACTGTATTTGAACATCTGTTTCCTGACTTCTCTTTGGATGGTTGCCTGCTCCAAATTGATTTTGTTTTATTCTCATACTTGATTGATATTTTGGCTGGGTATAATTTCCTCTCAATATCAGTTAGGATAGAGTTTAGTTGTAAATAAGAGACTCAAAATAGCAGTGGCTTCAACTTATGTAAAAGACTGGAGGGGATGAGGCTTCTTCCAGTTTTCTCTTCTGCAACACTCAAGACCTCGCTGTCGTCCTGGTCCAAGATGATGGGATGATGAAGGCCTCAGACTGAGGCCAGGAGAATGGAAGAAAGTGCAAAGAAGGAAGAGGCAGTTGGAATTTAACCATGTTAGCTTCAAGTGAGGCCGGAAAGGGAGACTTCATTCTGGATGGCCATGCGGCCAGCTACGAATTCAAGGTTCCGTTGCTAAGAAAGAACCAGAGAACAGGTGTTGGGGACAACTGGTGGTCTTAACTCACCCTCTGCTCTTTTGAAGATTTGATTTGCATCAGGTTCTGCTGCTGACAACCTGATTTTCATTTCTTGGAAGGTAACATTTTCTTTCCCCTGGAAATTTACAAAGGAGGAGGGAGGATGACATTCGCAGGGCCTTTGGGACCAGAAAGCACAAACCGTTGTGTCACGGTTGCTGCTCCCCTGCACCCGCCTCTCTCAGCCTCCTTCCTTCAGACTCAGATTCTGAGTTCACCTGCTCAGTGAACACGGGTGTTCCGCAGCTCTGTTCATCTGAGCCACACCGTCTGTCCAGCTGGGTGAACCCCAAATTTATCTCCACCACTTATTCCTTTTTCTAAACCTCTAGATCCAAAATAATCTAGTCATCTACCAGGTATCTCTATCTGAGTGAGCCACATGTTTCCCCTCACCCCTCCCATGTCAATCTGAACTCTCCAGTTCCTCTGCTTCAATCGCAAACTCCTCCTGTGTTCCTCTCCTGGAATCACACGACAGTTGACCCCTTTCCTAAGCCAGAATCCCAAGCCTCTAAGATCTGTGCCTCTACATTTCACTGCCTCTTCTGAACTTCCTCTTTTTTTTTTTTTTTTTGGCTAGGCTAATTTTCTCATCTTCCATAATTCAGTGGAGGGGCATTTTTAAAATTGTTTTTTTTTTTTTTTTCAAAGAGAGAGGGAGAGAGAGAGAAAGAATTTTAATATTTATTTTTTAGTTATCGGCGGACACAACATCCCTGTTTGTATGTGGTGCTGAGGATCGAACCCAGGCCGCACGCATGCCAGGCAAGCGCGCCCACCGCTTGAGCCACATCCCAGCCCTAAAATTGTTCTTTTTTAAAAAAAAAAAAAAATCATTTATTTGTATGCAGTGCTGAGAATTGAACCCAGTGCCCCACACGTGCTACCGAGCTACCGCCCCAGCCCCTGGAGGGGCATTTTTGACCCAGTTTGTCCTGATTTCTTTCTGCCTTCCTCTGGGTGGCATGCCCATCTTTCTGAGTTCCCACCGTCTCTGGAGAATGGCTGCGTCCCATCCTCCTTGTGACCTTTACTAGACATCAGAACCTTCACCTGCACTGTGGAGTATTTGAAGGTAGAGACGGAATCTCCAGCCTTTAGCAGAACATCTGACACACAGAAGTGGCAACTCCTGTCAGGCAGAGTGGCACGCGCCTGTAATCCCAGTGATTGAGGAAGGAGGCTGACAAGTTCAAGGCCAGCCACAGCAATTGAGCAAGGTCCTCAGCAACTTAGTGACACCCTGTCTTAAAAATAAATAAATAAAAGGGCTGGGGATGTAGCTCAGGGGTAAAGTGCTCCTGGGGTCAATCCTCAGTGCCAAAAGATAAAAATAGAAGGGGCAGCTTCCATTGCTCGCTGGCCAGCCCATTTCCCAGGCCCTTCCTGATAACTCTGTCCCCTTTTCTTTGGGGACCTCTCCCTCACTCCACATGGTCTTGAGGAGCTGTGAGATGTGGTGGTATCTCCTGCTTCTGCCTCCTCTAAAAATGTGGACCCTGGGTGGGTTCATCCCAGCATCCCGTGTGCCCAGCCACGGTGATGATTAGACCGAAAAATCTCAGTGACCCAAAGGGGACCAAGCAGATCCTTCTTGGCAGTTAATATGCAGACATTGGAAGGAGGTCCTCTTTACACTGACACTACTAGTTGAGGTGACAGAGGCATGGGCTGGGACAGCCCTCTTCTCTGCCTTGTGAAAGGAACCTGCAGAAGAAATCCAAGCAGGGACAAGAGAAGAGATGCGGCAAGGAGGAGGTCCTGCTGGCCTGGAGTCCTGAGCTCCAGTTCCTTTGATCCTTGAGACTCTCGAAGTGTCCTCCAGTTATGTGAGCCAACATGATTTTTATTTAAGTTGGTCCCCATGGGTTTCTGCTGGGTATAAGAGCTCTGACTAATAGAGAACTCCATTAAAGCTTAATACAAACATTAAGAATCTAAGTGGACCATCTCCTGTCCCTCTTGCCTACCTCTTAGTCCCTCTGAGCTTGCCAGGACTCCTCATCCTGCTCTCTGAAGAGGGTGACTGCTTCCTCTGCTTGCATGGAAACTTCAAGGCTGAACTCCACAGCCCCATAGGTGAGACCTTGGTGATCTGACCCCCACTCCCCTGGTGACTCTCTTGTCCTCTTTCCAGGCAGCCTTGGCTACAGCCAGATGAACGCTCACAAACTGCCTGGTTGCTTAGACTGCGGGGACTACATGCCTCACCTGCAATACGCGCCTCTTCCCAGGGCTAAACCTGACCCACTCTCTAAGACCCACCTCAAGGGCAGGTCCTGCAAAACCTTCCCTGCCCTGCCCCAGAGGAGCTCAGCCTCCTTTTCTGCTGTAATCGCCTCCGCCTGTGCCCGGCATGCTGAATCACAGCCACTGTTGACTCATCCGTCCTTCCTCTATTAAACAGGGTCCTATAAGACAGAGATCTGCTCCTGATCCACCTTTGTGGCCCTGTCCCCACACACCCACAGAACATCGTCAGCAAACACGGGGTGAGTGGGTGGTCTCAGGAAAAGGCTTCGTTTCCTTCTCCCCAAGTGGTGGAAAGGGAGCTCTCCTGGCACTTTACACCCCCAGGTTTCAGGTTTCAGAAGAGAGGTGGGTCTTATGACCACCCAGCCAGACCCTCTCCAGGCCCAGAGGGTGTGAAGTGAAAAGGCAGTCATCTGACCCGCCTGCGTCTACACTGGCTTTTGGTTCTTTGGTGATAGAGCCATATTGGCCCAGAATACTCTGACTGCCCCCGAGAAGTCAGATGTGAAGCAGCCGCACCCCCTACTGCATTTCCACATCCCAGAAGGGACAGAAAGAACCAATAAGAAAAGGGAGGCTGTTGGACGTCTCTCTACCCTCCGTGTGTGTGTGTGTGTGTGTGTGTGTGTGTACAGAGTCATCCTGGGGAGGGACAGGGTAAGCTTTGGGGAAGTCAGGGATGAGGCCTGGGGACAGTCTCTGTACTGTGTGTACACATGTCCCTTAGCTGTGACTGTTATCATGTGAGGCTTCCCATGCCAGTGGGAGGCAGCATGGGGGAGGGCTTAACAATACAGCATCTGGAATCCAGATTCTCCATGTGACTTAGGCAAGTCATTTAACTTCTCTGTTTCACAATGTTCTCATCTGTAAAATAGGGGTGATTGTAGTACTTACCTCACAGGGTAGCTGTGAGGAATAAATGAATGATTTATAAAGCACAGAATAATTGCTGTGGAAATGCTTGTTTACACAATAATAGGGTTTTTTGTGTGTTGAAATCAAATCTCAGAACCCCAGAATCCTTTATGCCATTAATAAAGGGACCCCTCATGAGTTTATAAGTGCAATAAGGATGGAGCAGAAATGGTGGTGGAACTTCTTGAAGGTAGAAAAGATATAGTGAAATACCTCAGGTATCCACAAGAGGGCATCCCTATTTAAAAAAACAAAACAAAAAACAGCACAGGATGAAGCCCTGTGGGATGCTAGGACTTCTCTTCCTTCTACTGTACTTGAGTATTTTTGTTTTGGTTTAGTTTAGTTTGGGTACTGGAGATAGAACTCAGGGGTGCTCTATCTCTGAGCTACATTCCAGACCCTTTTTTAAATTTTTTTAATTTTTTGGCACTGGGGATTAAACTCACGGGCACTTGGCCACTGAGCTACATCCCCAGTCCTATTTTGCATTTTATTTAGAGACAGGGTCTCACTGAGTTGCTTAGTGGCTTACAGTTGCTCAGGCTGGCTTTGAACTCACAATTCTCCTGCCTCAGCCTTCTGAGCTGCTGGGATTACAGGTGTGCAACACTGCGCAACTGTGCCCAGCTTTATTTTTTATTTTGAGATAGGCTAAATAGTTGAGGGTCTTGCTATACTGCTAAAGCTGACCTTGAACTTGAGATCCTCACTCGTCAGCTTCCCAAGTTGATGGGATTACAGGTGTGCACCACTGTGCTAGGGTACTTGGGTATCTTTATCAAAGCAGGATCAAGCAAAGCCACAAATGTGTGATGATGGCTGAATGTGCTGCCCAATGATAATCAATAATTCATATATAACTATCTCCAAACTTGGACTTTGTGCATCCAAAACATAACCTTTGGACCCCCAAAAGACTCAGATATCCCCCAATTTTAACACTGTCCCCAAATCTACCACTCTGAGGGCTGTTGTGATAGTGGGAGAGGGGGTATCAGATTCCTCCACATCTGAATATGTTGGTTACCTCACCCCACCCCCATCACACCCCTGGGGGTCAGGCCCCTCCTCTAGTCTTACCACTTGGGCCCTCATAATCTGACTCTTAAGCCACCCTAGACTCCTCTCCAATACCTCCTGCTTCCCCAGCTACCTGAACCTGACCACAGTCTGGGCTGGGTTACCTGAGTCTAGCTCTGGTCCTTACCTTTGGTTTTCCAGAAGTAGCCACATTGGGATGGGAGACAGGTGGTGGGATAGAAGATATCCATCTGAGAAGGGTAAGTATTGAGGTGGTGCCATCAGGCCCAGTGCCTGATTCAGCAGAAAACCCATGACTAATAAGGGACCTTACTGCTCCTCCTAGTACAGAGGAGAGAAGGCAAAAGATTTGGAAGGTAGGTCACACAAACTCCCCCTCTCACAATACAGGCTCAAGACCACCCCTCCTGCAGCCTGGTCCCGCAGGGATGTAGGTCTGGAGGGTCCAGATATGGCAGGATCACTCACACTCCCTTCCGGCCCCCTCTCACAGCTCCCACAGGTTGGGGGGGTGCAGAGGAAAGAGCGATGATGTCTATGGAAGACCTGGATTCTTAGGCCTGTCTCTGCCATTTTCTGCTGAGGATGAGTTTCCTCATGGATAAGTTGGGGAAAGGATGCCACCCAACTAGGGGGATGGAGTGGCAGATTGACTTCTGCATATAACAGAATCAGAATTTGGAAGGCAAGAGAGATAAGCCAAATGTAGGCGGGAACCAAACATGATTCCAAAAATTACCTAACAATTTAGTTGAGGCAAGAAGACAATAGTGAAATCTAAGGTCCATCACCATCCTCTCAAAAGATGGGATCCAAAAGGAGAGGATGGTTCCCTCGCCATCAACCCCTGAGGCAGAACACCTCTTTACATCCGTCAGCTGACTGCTCCCACGGAGTCCTGTCCCACCCGCCTCAGACATTCAACTTCTGGAAGGACAGGAAGACCCAGATTGGCAAACATGGAGGTCAAGGAGATGTGGACACCTGTCCCCAGGCATCACCTTCAGCGTGCGCTCTGGGACCCACAGGGAGTGGCCCAAGATGGGATGTGGCTGGGGAAATGCGGACCGCGAGATGCCTGTGGGCGGCCAGGTGGGGACAGGCCTCCAGGAGCAGCAGGGCAGGGCCTGGCCCCTGGCCCCGGGCCGGCGCTCGCTCGGGTGCAGCAGGCCGGCTGGCCGCGGGGCGGAGCCCGAGAACCAGAGACGCCTGAGGAGGGAGCTGGCGCGCCGCGGCCTTGGTCGCCTGTGCCCGCAGCGACGCTGGCCCGGGCTTCCCTGGGCTGCTTGGCTCGAGGCGCGCGCGGAAGGCGATCGTCGGTGGCTGTGCCCGGACTCAGTCCCCCACCGGCGGGGACATCTGGCTGGGACTCGGGAAGGAGGGTGCTTCGAGCCCGAGCCGGGCGCAGGTGTAGCTGCGCAATCTAGGTCCCCTCGGGGACATCAGTAAGGGGCGCTGCGGGGGCCCGGGACCGAGACCTCAGCCTGCACCCCTCACCCTGCAGAGAGCGAGCTCGGACCGCCTCCCGCACACCCTGTCACGCGCGTCCGTATTTCCTCTGCAGTTTTTAGGAGGGGACCGACTGGAGATATTTGAGCTGGGTACAAGGGCGCAGGCGGTTGTAGGGAGCGAGTGGAGGAGAAACTGGCTTGAGGAAGGTGCAGCACTGGCCACCCAGACCTCTGCGCTTGCAGGTGCTAGCTCACGGCCATCTGTAGTGGGCTCTGGGTGTTTGTGGAGCTGCAGAGAAGCAGGGAATGGCCCCTTCTAACAGGGATCCTGATTTGCCTGGGGAGCAGAAATTGGTTCCCACAGCAGCCCCATTGCATTCCGGAGGTCCAAAGACCCAGCCCTGAACGGTTGGTCTCTCTCTCTCTCTCTCTCTCTCTCTCTCTCTCTCTCTCTCTCTCAGCAGGGATTGAACCCAGGGATACTTAACCGCCGAGCCACAACCCCATCCCTTATCTTTTTATTTTATTTTATTTTTTTATTTTGAGACAGGGTGTCCCTAAATTCTTAGGGCCTCACTAAGTTGCTGAGGCTGGTCTTGAACTTGTAATCCTCCTGCCTCAACCTTCCCAAATTGCTGGGATTACAGTCCTATGCCACTCACCCTGGCTATGAGCCTAATCCTTTCTCAGTATTTCGCACCTGGGGGCCCCTCACTCCCTGTGCCAGGAGAGGCAGTATTCTATGAAACCCTCCCAGCCCTGGCTCTGACCACTCCCCAGCCTACCCTCCAGGCCAGAATCCTTTGGGAAGCCTCAGTTGAGTCACATCATGCAACATATCTCTGGGCCTAATTCAGGAAGGGGGTTCAGTAAATTTTCTGACACTTAGAATCACAATTGAGAGAACCTAGTTTGAGCTTTTGGGGATGGCAAGAGCCACCATCCAGGGCTTGTATTCTGGTGAGAAGACAAGAAGACAGATAACAACACAGAAAGATAAGATGTCCTGGGCTGGGAGGATCATTGGCCTGGGTCTCCAGGGTCTTGATTTCTGCTCTTCTCTTGTGTAAAAACGGATTCATAGTGTGTACCAGACATGTTATCACAAGGATTTGGAATTAAAAAAAAAAAAAAAAAGTCTTTTTAGGTGCCTGCTTCCCTCCCAGAGTGTCTCTTTCCTCTCTGGGATGTTTTCCCATCTGTCACTTGAAGCACTTTTAGACCATACCCAAGATAGTGCTGTAGAGATGTAAGTTATTTAAGTTGCATGTTAACAGTGGTGGGTCCTATGAAGTGGGCTCCTGGCTAAGAAGCCCTGCGCCAGACCTGAGGTCAGATTTGACATCCCCCCTAGAGTGGGGCCTCACTCAGAGTAAGTCCCTGAGCAAGTGACAGCAGGGGTCAGCCCAATCTGCTCCTAATTAAGTGCTCAGCTGTTATATCTTAGGTACCTGAAATTAGTGTTAAGTCCAGGACTGGAGGGGGGTTGTTCACTGTAAAGGCAGTTATATTCTATTTGGTGCCTATACAATGAATGTCCCAGACGTTTTACGTTACTTCCCCTCTATTCTTTATAAATATTTCTCAGGTAAATACTTTTCCCAGTTTACAGAAGAGGGACATGAAATTAAAGGAAATTCAGTAACTTGACAAAGAAAAATCATTTAGTCACAGGTTATGGACTTGGGACTCACTTTTTTCATCTCTACTTTTAAAAAAACTTCTGAAAGGCTTATGTGATACTTTATAGATTTAAATTATACGATGACCACCTTTCCCTAATAGGAAAATAAAAGCAATTTGCTTAGAAACCCTGGGAAAATGAAAACCCACATAGGTTGTCATTTTTGAGATGTTAACCCTGTTCCTGAGAATGAGATCAGTGATAATCTAATCAAAGATTGTTCTCCCTGGAGTCTTCTGAGAGGAAATGAACAAGTTAACCCAAAAGGAAAGAAACTTAAGAAATCTCAAAGTGGAAAAGAGTTTTGCATTTTTTAATAAAATTCAACAAACATCAAAGGCCCCAGCAATCTCACTCCTGAATATTTATCCCAGAGAAATGAAAACTTACGTTCTCACGAAAACCTGAATACAATGTTCATAGTAGCTTTATTTATAATAGCTCCAAACTGGGAAAAACCTAAATGTCCTTTCATGGGTGAATGGTGAAACAAACTGTGATTCATCTATACCATGGAACACTACTCAGCAAGGAAAAGGAATGAACTATTATCACGTGCTGCACCTGGATGAATCTCCAGGACATTATTCGAAGGGGAAAGAAGCCAGTCTCAAGGTCTCCAAGGTTTTAGAGCTCCAGAAAAAGTCCCCAGATGTCTCGCAGGAGATGGCATCAGGATGCAGGATTTGGGGAGAGGGGATGTTGAAGGATTCTTTTATCTGACCAAATGGCAGACCTTGTTCTCTCTCATCTGGGGAGGGATTGATTTCTCTCAGGAAGGGGACTCCTCATGAGGCCTTTCTATAGGGCCATAAGGAATAGCAGAAAGCTTTGTTATGCTTTCACTTCAAACTAATCCTTTTTTTTTTTTTTTTTTTTTTTTTTTGCGGGGGGTACCTGGTATTGAACTCAGGTGCACTCAACCACTGAGCCACATGCCCAGCCCTGTTTTGTATTTTATTTAGAGACAGGGTCTCACTGAGTTGCTTAGTGACCTGACACTGCTGAGGCTGGCTTTGAACTCGGGATCCTCCAGCTCCTGAGCTGCGGGGATTACAGGTGTATGCCACTACACCCAACTCAAACCAATCTTATTGGATATTGTGGCCCAATGTCTGTACCTATTTTATCTTTATTTACTTTTAATTTAATTTAATTTGTAGTGCTGGTGATTGAACCAGTGCCACTCTACCACTGAGCTACATTCTTAGCCCTATTTATTTTATATTCTGAGATAGGGTGTCCTTAAGTTACTGAGGCTGGCCTTGAACTTGTGATCCTCCTGCCCCTGCCCCCCCAAGTCACTGGAATTACAGATATACACCACCACACCCAGTCTGTCCCTAATTAATTAATTAACGTTGCGGTTTAGTTTGGTTTGGCACTGGGGATTGAATCTAGGAGTGCTAGAAGAAAATCTTTGTGACCTTAGGCTAGGCAAAAGATTTTTTTAGAGACAACACCAAAAATCTTGATTCATGAAGTTAAAAAGTTGCTAAGTTGGATTTCATAAAAAATGAGCAGCAGTTTTAAACAGACATTTCACCAAAGAGGGCAGCATGTGAAACAATGCTTTACTACAGCTGTATCTGTCTTATTACATCTCTTTGTCTTAACTATCTCCTCTTCTACATCCTAACTAGGGATGTAGAAGATGCTATTTATTGCCTCTTTGCTGTGCCAGGCGAGGTTTATTTTCTTCTTATTTTTGTTTTTTGAAAACTTTTCCACGATGAGCATGCATTAATTGCTATCAGCAGCAAAAAGAGACTTTTGTTTTAAAAAACAATAAAGAAATGACAAGGAGAAATCGACCACCTGTATGATGACCTCTGTCACTTATCCATCAGGGGAGAGGCGCTCCCTTGCCTGTTCTTGTCACTTCCCTCCAGGCTTCCAAGTCCCACGCCTCCTCAAGTCAGTTTCTCTTCTGCTTCCTCCTTACAACGGCCCCGCGCGTCTTTCCACAGTCAGGCATCTTGAGGTCCCTTTCCTCTGGACATAATGACAAGGTTGTGCGAGAAGCCATGTGGGATTGGGGCGCCCCGGACCCCCTCACTCTCTAGGGTGAGGAGTGCAGGCTGAGGTCACGGTCCTGGGCCCGGCAGCGCCCCGTACTGATGTCCCCAAGGGGACCTACATTGCGTGAGCAGAAGGAAAACGCAGAGACGCAGCTACACCTGCGCCCGGCTCGGGCTCGAGGCGCGCTCCTTCCCGAGTCCTAGCCAGGTGTCCCGCCGGCGGGGGACTGAGTACGGGCACAGCCACCGACGATCGCCTTCCGCGCGCGCCGCGAGCCAGGCAGCCCAGGGAAGCCCGGGCCAGCGCGACCAAGGCCGCGGCGCGCCAGCTCCCTCCTCAGGCGTCTCTGGTTCTCGGGCTCCGCCCCGCGGCCAGCCGGCCTGCTGCACCCGAGCGAGCGCCGGCCCGGGGCCAGGGGCCAGGCCCTGCCCTGCTGCTCCTGGAGGCCTGTCCCCACCTGGCCGCCCACAGGCATCTCGCGGTCCGCATTTCCCCAGCCACATCCCATCCTGGGCCACTCCCTGTGGGTCCCAGAGCGCACGCTGAAGGTGATGCCTGGGGACAGGTGTCCACATCTCCTTGACCTCCATGTTTGCCAATCTGGGTCTTCCTGTCCTTCCAGAAGTTCCTGACCCCTAGTAGCTTGCTTGTCTTGAATGTCTGGGGCGGGTGGGACAGGACTGCCCAAGCCAGGCTCCTTAACAGGGTAGTGGGATCAGTCAGCTGACAGACATAAGGAAGGTATTCTGTCACAGCAGCTGATGGTGAGGGGACCTCAGAGATGAGGGATGCTGCTCCTCCCTTTCCACCAATGCCAGAGCTCCCCACCGTTTTAGAGATGCTTTGTATCTTCCTATTGTTGACAAAAATACTGGGAAATTGAAGGCCCCAGCAGAAGTCTGCAGGCCCACACTCTAAACTCTGCTGTTTCTCTCCTGGAAGACTGGGGAGGGTTCCCCAGAGTGGGGGCAGCACAGCCAGAGATGACTCAGGCCCAGGGTGCTCCTATGGAGGAAAGAGGCTGCCCTAAGCCTACAGGACGTTGCTAAGAGGAGTAGGGAGGGAAGTCTAATGGGACCCGCCCCTGCAACCTCCCACCTTTTCTTCCTTCTCAGCGGTCCTAGATGAGACTGATAGGAAACAGAGACTCAAGTGGTGGGAACATGAGTTTAACAAATAATGCTATAAAATGGGCCCACTGTGCTGACCCCCACATGCTTTTTTTTCTTTAAGTTTTTTTTTTTTTTACCTGCAGCCTTGCCTGGCTGAAGTCCATTCCTCAGCAAACTACCTGTTATCTGCAGAAAAAATGCAGGCCCTAAATGCCAGTAAAAAGGGACTTTTGTGAACATTACACAGGCTCAGGGAGATAAGATAATTCAGAACTCAGGGAGATAAGATAATTCCCCCTAACCATAAAATCTGAAAGAACAGGTTCTAATTAGAACCGGCCAGCATGAGCCAAAGTGACCTAGGATTGTCATGGCAGTGGGGACTTGAAAGTCTGATGTCATCCTGCCCTCAGTCAAAAGTCAAGAGGTGGACCTGGTTGGAACTCTCTGAAAATTTCCCTGGAAAACTAGAGGGCAAGAGATGCGGTGCTGTCCTTCTCCCTTCTAAGAGGACCCACTCTCTCCCTTGAGAGTGTCCCCATTTTCCCTTTTCCATCCCTTCTAATAAACTCATGCTTGTTACTCTGAGTTACATGTCTGAAATCTTTCTGACTTAATCACAAGAATTGGGGTTTGAAGGGGGAGGAGTCTCTGCACTGCCTCAGTGTCCTAGAAGTCCCCTGCCCCGTAACAAGATCACAACAGCCATGACTTTGCTAAACTAGTATGGCATAATGGATACCTTCTTTTAAGTTCCCATTCTTATCCTTCCCAGGAGGGCATAATAGATGTCCCCACCTCCAAATCACACATGCATACACGAATGCTCCCCCCTTATGCTCTCCCCTTCAGAAGCACACAGGAATCTTCTCCAGCCAACCCCTGACATTTGGAGAACCCCAGACAAGAGTAGAAATGCAGAGTGCCTGAACAGGGGTTCTGTCTGGATCTAAGGGTAATGCTCTTTCTGTTTCCTATTCTATCTGCCTTTCTCTTTGGAAGTCCATAGTGGGATTCAAGACTAAATTGAGCCGGGTGGGGTGGCGCACACCTGTAATCCCAACAGCTCCAGAGGCTGAGGCAGGAGGATTGAGAGTTCAAAACCAGTCTCAGCAGAGGTGTGGTGCTAAAGCAACTCAGTGAGACCCTGTCTCTAAATAAAATACAAAATAGGGCTAGGGACATGGCTCAGTAGTCAAGTGCCCCTGAATTCAATCCCTGGCACCCCTCCAAAAAATGGCTAAATTGAGGGGTATCCACCCCAGTGTGTGATGGGCTGGCTCTGAGGACGCAGAAGCAAGAGAGACGTTCAGGGCAACTTAGGAAAACACCTAAAGGCTCCAGCGGGTGGAGGACCTGGACAAGTTGTCCTGGTGAGTCTGTTACCTGCAGTGAGAGGTCCTGACCACCTTCCTGCAGACCATCTAAGCAGCTTCTGGAAGTGGGATGGGGACACCTAGGTCTCCCAGAACAGGGGTTTTCCCTCTCATGAAAATTTTCTGAGTCATTAAAGGGGTAATGGTAGAGTGACTAGCAGTTGGTAGGAATGTGGGCTGTAAATAGTATCTGCTGCTGTCAATTATTACTGCTGAGTTCACCCCAGCCATGGCCACAGGCTTGGGAGCCTGACACTCTGAACAGATGGTTGAAGCAGGCACCTGCCAGGTGGTGCTCAGGAAGTGACTGAACTGGTCCTTTCTAGGGCCTCAGGCGCCCTCTTCAGGATTCTTGGAGGATTGCATCACCTTGTCTAAGACACACTTCCTGCTCTTCTTTCTCCTTCTTGCTCCTGCCCTAACTCTTCCTTTCTCTTCTACTCACACATTTTCATAGCCCAGCCTGCCTATCCACCGTTCATTCTCAGGACAGGCTTCTCTTATTAGGAATCAACAGGGCCCAGCATGCCCAGGGTTCTGGCACCATAGAGCTAATGGTTTGGACTTGGCCATATGAACCAACCCCTCTTTGAAGGTTTGGATGTATCTTTCAGCAACTCCAAGATTCTGAGTACTATGTGATGATATAATGAAACATGGGAAGCACCCTAGAACTCCCAGGGCCAACCTCTTCCAGCCCTTGAAGCCACCAGTGGAATTGAGGTCAGACTTGAAGACCTTTCAGTCCTCAGCAGCTAGCTCAGGCACTGCAAGTCCCCCAACCCCACTGTCCTCACTACCTTCCATTTCCCCTAAACAGAGAGGATGGGTACCCTACACACATGCACCTCAGCACCCTGCCATTCAGCTAAAGGCTGCTCCACCCTGCACTGCTTCTTTCCACCCATGCCAGCCTCGGGGTTGCTCCCCACCTCCCCTCAGAGGGGATGTGAATGTCCGGCCCCTCCACAGACTCAGCACTCGCTTCCTTCTCTGGTTTATTACACACACACACACACAAACACACCACCCTTTATTCAGAAGATGCAGAGAATTTGAGGGTTAATTGCAAATAATCTTGCAATTCCGATGTCCCTGTCAGCTATTCAATAGTTAAATTAAAAATATATCCATATCTGGAGCAGTTGCTGGGGTGGTGGAAGGTCCAAAGTAAATGAGGTGAGGACTGTGACACTTCGTGCCTCTTCCTCCCTGTGCCCCCATGATTGTGATACTGAAGACAGTAACTGACTCAGTGTCAGTAGAAACAAAAGCAAGTCAAGTAAGCACGAATACACAGGCAAGGCTTTATTGGGACTTCTGCTAGAGCCAGAGGGAGACAGTGCTATGTGTCAGGCTGTTCTCCTAAAGAACATCCACAGCAGGGCTTGGTGGTATACCTCTGTAATCCCAGCAGCTCAGAAGGCTGAGGCAGGAGGATCACAAGTTCAAAGCCAGCCTCAGCAATGGCAAGGCACTAAGCAACTCAGTGAGACCCTGTCTCTAAGTAAAATACAAAATAGGACTGGTGATGTGGCTCAGTGGTGGAGTGCCCCTGAGTTCAATCCCCAGTATCCCACCCCCCCAAAAAAAGAACATCCACAGTCAGGCCTGGTGCTACATGACTGTAATCCCAGCAGCTCAGGAGGCTGAGGCTGGAGGACTGCAAGTTCAAGGCCAGCCTCAGCAACTTAGCTGAGGCCCTAAGCAATTTAGTAAGACCCTGTCTTGGGCCAGGGGTGTGGCTCAGTGGTAGAACCTTGAATGTGTGAGACTTGGGTTTGATCCTCAGCCTCACATAAAAATAAGTAAGTGAAATAAAGGTATTGTGTCTAACTACAACTAAAAAATAAATATTAAAAAAAGACACTGTCTCAAAATTTAAAATAAAATAAAAGGGCTAGGGATGTGGCTTGGTGTTAAGTGCCCCTGGGTTCAATCCCCAATGCCAAAAAAAAAAAAAAAAAAAAAAAAAAAAAAGGACAGCTGTGGGCTGTGGGATAGGCAGGGACCCAAGTGTCTTGATGTCACCACATATGGAATAGGGTTTTGATTGGTCAGGGCTCTTCATCACACCTCTTCATGTGAAGTGTGTCTCATTACCATCTTAAGTCTCCACTTCAGGGTGCAATTTTTTACTATGCTAATAAAGTAAAGGCTAACTGTAGGTGACTTTGGGGACTATTCTATACATGCATTTGCCCTTTCTCATCTGAGGAGACCCTCGAAGTCTGCTGACCACTTAACTTGAGAAGGCTGAGCTAACTTCCCCGCACCCTGTTTCCAGGTGTGTTCTCTCTCCCATAGCCTTGAAGATAGATTCACTTTTCAACTCCTAATTTTCTGTAATGTCTGTTGACCCCATAAGATTGAGAGCTAGCTTGACTCTGGCATTCCCCCAGGAGGTTTACTCCCTCAAACCAAAGGGGTTCTGTTGGTCATGGGGGTCCCTGATTGTCTCACTGCCTCTGCTTTCAAGCTCTGTCCTTTGTCATCCGGGGAAGTGGGCCCTGGCTTGATGCACTGGTGTACTCCAAGCTGAGTCAATATTTATAGTGGGGGTGGGGGGCTGGGTTGTGGCTCAGTGGTAGAGTGCTTGCCTTGCACATGCGAGGCCCTGTGTTTGATCTTCAGCACCACATAAAAATAAATTAATTAATTAAAGGTATTGTGTCCAACTACAGCTAAAAAATAAATATTAAAAAAAAAAGAGATTTATAGTCATTAAGCCCACATACCTCCAAGCAAAGACAGGAGGTCTCACTGTGTCCCGGGTCATCTGGACTAGGCTGACATGGACTTGAGATAGGGCCTCCTTCTCAGAGCACTGATTTGAGCCCGCCCACTCTGGTCTTCCCAGCACCCAGGAGGCAATCACTGCCCTTTACACCCATATCACCCTGTGCCATTCACACCCTGTGCAGGAGCTCTGGCATCAGTCCTGAGCCCCTAGTGGCAATGGCCCACCAAACCCTGGCGGGATGAGGGTGGGTATTAAGAAAACAGTTCTTCTGAAAGGACTCTCCTTGGGGCTAGGGTTGTGGCTCAGCGGTAAGAGCGCTCGCCTAGCACATTCGAGGCCCTGGATTCAATCCTCAGCACCACATAAAAATAAATAAATAAATAAAGATATTGTGTCCAACTAAAAAATAAATAAGTATTAAAAAAAGGAAAGGACTCTTCTTCCCCTGCTGGTCCCCAGCAAGGTGACAACAATCTTATCTTCCCATCCCGATCTGCAACGGTATGTTGACACCTGGGCAGCAGGGCTGGGAGAGGATGCAGATCTAGATGGGGCAAGGCACAGAGGGCTTGGTTCCTGGGCAGTGGAGCTTCTGGTCTCATGTCTCCACTGGAAAAAAACGACTTTGGGATTTGATCTGTTTCAAACTTCAGTTCTTAAAATACATAGAAGTTGGACACGAGCTGCTGTCAGGTGCTGCGTTGCTCTGAAGGGATGGCCAGGATCCGTCGTGCACACTGTTTTTAAAAGATCCTGAATGTGCATAGGTTTTGGTTGGTTTGAAGATGCACTGAGATTATTTTTGATGAGTGTCGTCTGGACAAGTGTGTTCATTTTGACTTTTTTTTTTTTTTTGGCATTACTGGGGATTTTTTTATATTTATTTTTTAATTGTAGGTGGACACAATACCTTCGTTTGATTTTTTATTTTTATTTTTTGTATGTGATTCTGGGGATTAGAACCCAGGGTCTTGTGCTCATGAGGCAAGCACTCTACCAACTGAGCCATAACACCAGCCCCATATTACTAGGGATTTAATTCAGGGATGCTACACCAACAAGCTACTTTTTTTTTTTTTTAATATTCATTTCTTTATTTTTGGTACTGGGGATTGAACTCAGGGGTGCTCTACCACTGAGCCACATCTCCTCTCCTTTTTATTTTTTCATTTTGAGACACAGTCTTGTTAAATTGCTGAGTTTGTCCTCAAGCTTGTGATCCTCCTGTCTCGGCCTCCTGAGTCGTTGGGATTGCACCTGGCTTCATCGTAACTTTCATACCTTTAATAACTAATCTGGAAATGTGGAGTGGGGGCTCTCTCTGGCTGGGGGAGAGGGAGAAGAAAATGACAGTTCTTTTCACTCCCAGAGAAAGCATGACTTTGGGTGGGGAGACCCACCAAACCAGAGCGGGGACAGGGGGATGTGGCTGGGTGGGGTGGGGCAGGGGTGAGGCAGGCTGAGGGGCTGAGAAGTAATGAAGTGTGGGGACCAGGTTGTTCACAGACGTTTTCCTTTAAGACCTCAAAGAAGCCCAATGACAGATGGAAGCATCTGAACAGAAAGGCAAGGGCTGCTGGACCCAGGTCACTCGGCTGTGGAATAATGCCTGAGTGGACCTCGATGGTGGACCTTCAGCCTGCTCCTCACCCTCCCCTCCCTTCCTGAACTCTCATCGATCTTGGGGCGGGGGGGACACAGACCCTACAACAAATGCCCACACCAGGGGAACAAGGACCATACAGTTTTCTACCTGCTTGAAGATTTGGATTTTTTCCACCAGGAGCTGGGCAGCAACGGAGATATTTAAAGCAGCAATGAAGAGCCACATTTTCTCTTTTGAAATCCCCACAAGAGCCAGCATTAGGATGGAAGTGACTGTTAATAGTCCAGACAAGTGTCCGAAAGGGCCCTGTCTGAGCCAGGTGCACAAAGAAAGACACCGGAGGTAGAAGTGAGAGTGAGAGCTGCCATAACAAAGTTCCACACGGTGGGTGGCGTAAAACAGCAGACATCTGTCCTGTCACAGCTGAGCCAGAGGTCCAAAAGCAGGTGTTAGCCTTGGTTCCTTCTCGAGAAGGCTCAGAGCAGGGCTCTCTCCCAGCGCCTGTCCACGCTGCCGCCTGGGTCCTGCTGGCTGCAGTATCCTTGATGTTCCCTGTTTGCAGATGCCTCACTCCAGTCTGTGCCCACCTGCCCACACGGCCCATGCCACATGACCTGAGTTTCCATGTCCTCTTCCCTCTGTGTGTGTCTGTGTTCCCAACTTCCTCTCTTTTTAAAAGGACACCAGTCATTGCATGACAGCCCACCCTGATCCCATATGACTTCATTGTAACTTTCTATCTGCAAAGACCTAGTTTCCAAATGTGTCACATTCCCAGGAACTAGGGACCAGGAACATATCTTTTTGAGGGGACACAATTCAACCACCTGCAGTGGCCTTCTCTGGTGCTTGGACACATGTTTTTCAATGAAAGATCACAGGCCAACATCTGGGACAGTCTTTATTGGAGCTTGGAATGTCATAGCAATTCACCTGACTCACAGGCAAGAAAATGAGCAGCAACAGTGGTGGACACCCAGCAGGGGGGACATCCAGACTACATTAAGGACCCCTGCTTGCCTGCAAGCAGGACACAGTACGCACGCGCACATGTACACACACACACACACACACTCCTACACAACTTTACACTCACACCTGCTCACTCCCTCCTCGTGGGCCTGAGGCCAGGCACCTCAGACTACCCCCCTCCCCCAGCCCACCCGCCTCTGGAGAGGACTCATTCACTTTGGGGCATCTGCGGAGCCGAGACTGAGAGGAACCACTTGAGGATCAGGGACCAAGGAGCTGGAAGCTGCAGGCGTTTTGCAGTTTGGGAGGAGAGGATGCAGGAAGGTGGGGATGACCAGGGACCAGCCACAGGAAACTGGAGGAGACCCTGCTGGACTTTCTCCAGGGCAAGGGGAGAAGATGCTGGAGACAGGGCAGGTGGAAGGAAAAGCTGTCTCCTCTCCTTCACTTGAACCTCGCAGCTGGGGCCAGCACCCTGGGCGCAGGAAGCCTGGGGGGCATCAAGGGGTCCCCTGTGTCCTAGGAAGGCACTGAAATGGGGAGTAGATCTTGGGAGCCTAGAGTCTCCTCCAAGTACCCCGAGGGGGACAAGGAAGGGGGTGACTGAGCGAGAAGGGTCGCACATGCCAGTTGTTGAGGCAACAAGACTGGGGAAGCATGGATTCTGCTTCTTACCCCAACAGTGGGGCCGGGCGTGTGCTGAGTTGCAGCCCTCTGGCCAGCAGAGGGAGAGGGCCAGAGCCAGGGCGTCCCCTTTGGTCTCAAGGGCAGTGAGGGGGAGCCCAGCCTCAACCATGTGTCCGTGGTCGAGAATGGGGGCAGGAGAAGTGAGGACCAGGGCCTCCTGCCCCCAGAGCCAGGGCTACCATAGCACAGCCCCATCCAGGTTCCCATAGCCCGGTTCGGCGCGCAGCCTCCAGTACGTGTTGTTGGTCACCCACCACTCCTTGCCACTGCTGTCTGTCTGCCGCCTGCCGGGGGGAGAGGGCCATGGGTGTGAGCGGGGACCAGCAGAACAAAGGCAGGGCCCTGAGGCACTGCATCCCAAGGTTGCCCTACCCCACCTGAGCGGGAAGGGGCTACAGAGAGGGGCAGAGGCCGGCGCGGCACCTGAAGAAGCGGGCCTGGTGGACAATGTTGTTCTCCTCCATCACTCTTCGCCTGTCTCGCTGGAGCTGCTCGATCCTTCTCTTCTGCGCCTCTGCGGCCTGGATGTTCCCCTCTTCCAGGTACCTGATGACCCAGATGGCCATAAGTGGAGCTGCCAGCCCAGGGACCCCCAAAGCCTAGGCCTCTGTCTCCTTCCCAGCTCTGAGCTCTGTCCCCCCAATAGGCCCCCCATTTCCCTGAGGCAACTCTGAAGCACCAGCTCTGAACTTGCCAAGGCCCTAGCAGTGGGGAGTGGGCCCGGGGCTCCAGGGACACCCTAACTGGCACTGACCTCTGGTCAGGCCGGAGCCGCGTGTCCGTGGACGGCAGTGTCCGTTTCAGTTCGGCCGTCAGTTCGTTCAGCTCCAGGGCAAACTGAGTGAAGCCGAAGTTTCGCTCATGGTCTGGGGGCATTGAGTCTGGAGGGGATGCAAGGGGCTGGGCAAGTGGACTGTACCACAGCTTCCCCACCCCTGCCCAGCCTTCCCTGACCATCTCACTTACTGGGTTTCCAGATGCATTGACCACCTGGGGGAGGACCCCGGTACAGCCCCTCATGCCACTTTCCAAATAGTCGGTGGAGGACACGGCCACTCCTGCTGAGCACGGCACCCTGCACCTCGTGGACGTTGGAACTCCAGTACTTGGCCTGGGGTGGAGAAGGTGGGGTCCTAAGGGGTGTCTCTTACCTTACCCAGGGTAACCACAAAAGAAGAAGCTGCTGGGGGTGAACAGGAACGGTCAAGGTGACATGTATACCTTGCAGAAAGTGATCTTGCAGTGGCAGGAGCTGTCCTGTGTGTTTCGGATAAGCACCTCCCCATAATGCTCAATCCAGCGCTGGCCACTCAGGATGTTGTGAATGCAGGATGTCACCTTGTTCCATTCAAAGTGGTCTCCAAACCTGAGAGAGACAGGGCATGGGAGGGGAGTGGTGGCCCTGGGGAACAAGTGGCCAGAGGCAGGAGGGCACCTGTCTCTCTGGAGCAGGTCACCTGAGTCTGTGGAAGGAATCTCCAGGATCCTAGTGCCAGCTCTGCAGTGAGAGATGACTTATCTAAAAAGCAAAGTCACCTTCACAGAATGTTTTCAGTGAACTTGACTCCTTTACGAAGCTCCTCAGTGCCTAGGTAATGCATATAAAAATACAGACAGGCTCCCTATCACTCTGAATAAGCCCCCTTCTTTCTGACTTCAGTACCCCACCTGTAAATTGAGCTAGATGATGCCACACCCCCTCCCTTTATTTCTTATTTAGATACAGGGTGTCACTAAGTTTCTTAGGGCCTTGCTAAGTTGTTGAGGCTGGCTTTGAACTCGCGGTCCTCCTGCCTCAGCCTCCTGAGCCACTAGGATCACAGGCATGTGCCACAGCTCCAAATATGGTTTGTGACCCATTGGTCTGGACATCCCTTTAGGTTTCTCTGTGTGTGTGCATGCACTTACTGGCTTGAAGTCTCAATGCATTTCTCACTATATCAAGGTCAAAAAATTGTGAAAGATACTGAGTCAGAGGACTCCATGGGCCCTCCCAGCCTTACTGTCCCAAGGCTTCTCCCTCCCCTTCCTTCCTTTATGGCAGCTGCTGCACCTAGAAGGGTCAAACCTGCACACACTGCCACCTGAAGCAGCAGCAGCTTCAAGCCAGACCGTCCTTCCTGTCCTGAATGCCTGCCCCATTCCCATCTCCAGCCCAGAGGACACCAGCTGCTGAGAGTCACAGTACTCACCTGGGCAGGCTGACATTGACTGTCCCCACAGGCACAATCTCCAGGGATTTGCCCCAGAACTTGTTCTTCCACTTCATGTCTGCAGTTGGATTGGGGGAGGGAGGAAGGGACAGCAGAAACAAGGCCAGAGAGTGTCCCAGACCTTCCCTGGCTGCCCTTTCCCCAGGTCCACCTGCACCTGCCCCCTCACCTTGCCAGAAGACGAAGTTCTCTGACTCTGCGTGGCATGCCGAGATGGGGGGGTGGTGGGAGACCTTGGAGAGCAAATAAGTTCCCTTGAGGCTGTCCCTGAGGAGGTTGGGGTCTGCTCCTGACATCAGGGTCCCTCAATGTCCCTTATCCCCACCCATTTCCCTGTGAACTAGAAGATCAGTTAGTTCCAGGTCTCTTCATTCCCGTCATCCTTGGCTATCACCAAATCCACATCTTTTTCTCCCCAAGGAACCTGTTTTCCCTCCTCACCCACTCACTCCCCTTGGGAGCTCTCCTGGCACCCTCTCTGTGGTGCCCTTGAGAAACCCGGCTCAGGCGGAAACATTTCCCCAACGATGCCCAGTGGAACCTCCACCCCTATCGGAAACAGCCCCCTGGAGGACCCTCTGCCCTCATCTTCCCCTCTCATGGACGCTAATCACACCCTGCCCTTCCACCCCACTCCTTTAGACACACCTGGCCTCGTCCTCACTTGGGATAGTTCCACATCTGGGACCTTAAGCTCTAACATCCCACAGCCACCCTCCTCATCTCTCTACCCAGTCCTGTCACCCATGGCTCCGGCCAAGACTTTCCTGTCCCCAAGGGCTCTGCTCTGTCAACCTTATACTGCTTCCCTTCCTCCCACCCATCCCTACACCTTCTCACCTACTGCCCTCAACGGCCTGCTTCCAGCACTCACCAGAAATGCCAGCAGCACAGTGTCCTCTGACCTCACCCCCAACACAACCCTCAGTGAGAAGCTGAGAATCGACGTGGTTCTACCTCTAGCCCCGAATCCCCCAGCAATCCCACAAGGACCCAGGCCTAAGTCAGCCCCTTTGGACACTTGCACCCCTACAGCCAGGAAGAACAGAGCTGAAGAAGACAACTCCTCAAGCCCAGGGCTGCCCACCAGCCCCTCCCAGGCCCTCTCCCTGGGACCTCCCCCACACCCCTCCCGCTCCCTCTTCCACACCTTCTGTCCTTCCCTCTATTTTTCTTCTTCTCTCTGAATAGAAAGAATCTCCTGTTTCTTCTGTCTTAAAAAATAGTAAGCCTTCCCTTCCTAGACTGGCACATTTCTGCTCGTACCTGTATAAACCATTTCTGGGAAGATGTTAGTGGCAGATGTCCCCTCCATGGGTTGGGAAGGGACACTTGTTTCCTATTGTATTGTGTAAAATGTTCCCCATCTTTTTTTTTTTTTTTTAGTACAGGGATTGAACCACTGAGCTATATCTCCACCCCTTTTTATTTTGAGACAAAGTCTCACCAAGTTGCTTAGGGCCTCGCTAAGTTACTTGAGGCTGGCTTTGAACTTGTGATTCTCCTGCCTCAGGCTCCCAAGCCACTGGGATTATAGGCATGCACCATGGTGCCTGATACTGTCTTTTTTAAAAACCCTTAAAATCTAAACAAATAAGCAAATTGCCTCAACCCTTCATCTTCCCTCTAGTGGTCTCTCTTTCTCTCCTCTTTCCCTCAGGGTGACATTTTTTGGAAATAGCCTATATTTTTCTCTACTTTTTAAAAAATATTTATTTGTTTTTAGTTGTAGTTGGACACAGATCTTTATTTTATTTATTTATTTTATGTAGTGCTGAGGATCGAACCCAGGGCCTCGCAGGTGCTAGGCGAGCGCTCCACCACTGAGCCACAACTCTAGCCCCTCTCTACTTTTTTTTCAAACCTTCACTTAACACCCTCTGTAATCCATTCACTGCCCCATCCTTTCTCTAAAACCTCCTTTATTCAGAAAGCTACTGATGTCCCCCAGGTCCCATGGACCACCCACCCTCCTGCCCAGACACACCATAGAGAGCCTGGGTCTTCTCCCACCCTCTAAGCTGGTGACTCCCTAGTCTGCTAGCTCTGCTCAGCACTCTCTGAGGAGCTCCAGGCCCACTGACCAGTTCTACTGGACATCTCTCTATGGAAGTCCAGCCCACTGAATGATGATGATGAGGCTACCTCAGCCTTCTCCCTCATTGGCCACATCCCCATCCCCTACACATAAGAATATCTGCTGACCACTGAGTCCTGTCAAGAGCAACACATAAATAGTTTTTGAATTTAATATGCCATAGCCCAAGTGCAGGCTGTCATCAGCTCTTATGAAGATGACTTTAATGGCCTCCTAATGGCCTCCACCAACCAGCATAGATCATGGAGTGTTTTTTACACAAAGCAGCTCTGAGAAGTCACTTTACTGTTTATCCTCCACGACTCCCACTGTCTTCAGGATTTAGAAACAAATGAAAAGCCAAACCTCTCCTTACCTTCACCAACAGGGCTCCTCAGGATCTGGCCTGTCTCTAACCTTCCAGCCCTAACTCTGATCTTCCTGAACAGGTGCCACCTATTCCTTCATAGTGACTGGAATGTCCAGTCTCCCACAACCCCCACCCACACCCCACTGGTACCCATCCTTCAAGATCAAGTTCAAGATCACCCCTGAGGTGTGTCTTTCCAAGTCTGCAGGATGCCCCTCTACACCTGTTTCAGGTCCACTTCCCACTTGGAGTTGACAGCTCCTTAGCACAGAATCCTCCACCTGCCTGGCACAGGGACCCTGCCCCATGCTCCTCTCCATGTCCTGGCCCCACTGGCCCCAGCTTCTGGACCCTGAAGTACAGGTCCTCCCCTACCCAGCTCCTGGAGGCTGGCCCCCTCACCCTGGGCCCTCACCTGCTCGCTGATGAAGCGGAAGCCCCGGTCAGGCCGTTCACATTCATAGGTCTCGCCCAGTACAGGGTTGAAGGGCTTGCAGCCTGCTCGGTGGTATGTGGAAGAGTAGGCAGAGACAGCGAAGGCAGCAATGTATACCTGCAGGAAAGCAGGAGCAGTGTCACCATGGTTGGTGACTCAGAGGAGGGCCCAGGGAAGGGACACCCCTCTCTGCAAGCAAAGTCTGGGGTCTTGAGATGGAACTTCAGCAGCAAGGATCAGCCCATCTGGGATTTCTGGGGGACAGGGACTCCAGGGAGGAAGAAGTGACCCTGGGGCAGGTACCATGCGCTCGCAGGGGTCAGCCATGTGGCTGGCCTGGTCCAGGAGGCTGCTGTACTCCAGCTCCTCGCAGAGCCGCTGCAGCGTGTTGAGCGGCTCGTTTAGCTGCACGGGCATCGACACCTTGGACAGGTCTTTGCCGATGTTGTTGCGCAGGATGTTCCACAGGCTCACGTCAGCCCCGGGCCCGCTGGCGGCTGGCAGGCAGCGGCGGCGTGGGGGCCCTGTAGCTCTCGCTGGAACACACCCTCCTGGGGCCCATCCCAGCCAAGTCACTCTCCCTCTAGATACTGGCATCCCAGACGCACAGGCCCATAGGCCAGTCCACCAGTCCACACAGGATGCCTCCCAACCCTGGGGGAAGTTGCTGGGTTGTAGATCTGCTCCGTTCCCAGGCCCAGGTCTCCACCCACTGTGGGCTGGGTGACTGGGATCTGCTGACAAGCTCCCAGGGGTTCAGGCAGGGAGCAGGGCTTCAAACCACCCAGGGGGACAATTCCACTGCCAGACACTGTGCCCCAGAAACCATGGCCAAATTACACTCACACACGTACACACACACCCTTTTATAAACACAGAAGCAAATGCCGAGACACAGACTATTCAGCCCCTTTTATAGGAGACGAAATAGACTCCAAGAAGCAAAATGACAGGTCCAAAAATACTCTAATAAAAAGTGGCAAAGTGGGCTGGGCGGGGTGGCACACGCCTGTAATCCCAGTGACTTGGGAGACTGAAGCAGGACGACTTCGAGTTCAAAACCAGCCTCAGTAAAAGCAAGACACTTAAGCAACTAGCGAGACCCTGTCTCTAAAATACAGGGATGTGGCTCAGTGGTTGAGTGTCCCTGAGTTCAATCTCTGGTGCCAAAAAAAAAGTGGGACCTTCTGCTCTCTGTCAGGCCTGTTTGTAGGCCTTCCCAGCCCATAGGAACAGAGGCCAGCACCAAGTCTGAGCCTGGCTCTCCACCCTGAGCTGCTTCTGGAATATTTTCCAGCTTGTGGCTTAGACTTTCTCAGCTCAGGGGTCATGCTGGGGTCAGCACCCAAAGCCATTAGCCCACCCATCACCACAAGGGACTGGTCTACATGAGTCCTAGAGCCACAAGCAAATGCAATTCCTCTACCCACCCACACCCCACATCCACATGCCCGCCTGGCACCTCTCTGATAGCGCTCAGCTCCCCTGAGGTCCAGCACCTCTTCGGACAGGCTGGTGGTAATCTCGCTGGTGCATGATTCTTCCTCTTCCTCAGAGCCCTGGGCCAGAAGAGATGACAGGCTGGGCAGACTGTGTCTCCCCGGGCAGCTGGGCAGTGCCCAGGGCCTGGCAAGAATCTGCCCAGCTAGCACTCTGATGGGAAGGGGAAGAGAAGGTATTGGGGGATGAGAGCTCTGAACCCTAAGACATTGCCCCAGGAGGACTGGCATTGTGGACTGTGCCCAGCTGCCTTGGAGGGACAGCACCTAGCCCTACCACTGGTGAGGGTAGAAGAACTAAGGAACCTGGCAGAAGAGAAGGGAATCTGGGGACTGCTGAGATTTAGGGTATAAGGAGATGGAGTCAAGGGGGTGCTGAAGCTGAAATGGGGTCACAGGGAGATGACTAGGGTGGGAATTGAGGCAGCAATGTCAGAGGACTCAAGGGGGATAAAACATGCCAAACTCAGTCTCCAGCAGAGATTTGTGAGAAAAACCATACAAGCCCCAATAGATGTGGATGTGTTCCCAGAGATAGCAGCCAAGGTGGTGAGAAAGGACTCAGGAATCTAGATCCTGGTCCCTCTGGACTTACCCATACCTTCCCAATTTCCCTTCCCCCTCACTGACGGCCTTCCTCCTCCCTCACCTCGTTCTCTGAAGAACTGGCAGAAAGGAGAACTTCACAGGCATCGAAGAACTCCGTGTGGGAATCAGCAAGGGACAGGATGCTACTCTGGGACAGTTGGGGGGTCAGCTCTCGCCCCTTCATGTACAGAGCTTCTTGCTGTAGGAGCCAAGGGAGTGTCAGGCCATGGTGGAAAGCCAGGCAAGGCTTGCTTTTGCTTGACACTCCCTTGAGAGGGAAGCACTATGGGGACATCCACTGAGTCTGCCATCTGCAGAGCAGGAGAGGCAGGGGCAATGTGCAGGACGCGAGGGTGTAGAGGACCGATCCCAGTCTTGGGGGAGGTGATCCGGTTCTATAGTAACTGCATGCACTTCCTGGCCACCGACTCTGAGCTCTGCTGCAAATCGTTTTCTTGAATCAACCCATTCAATACTGACACCCATCCTGTGCAAAGGTGCATTTTTTACCTCTACTTTGTAGATTAGGATAGTGAGGCTCAGGCCACAAAGCTGGCACGCAGCGGAGCCGAATTCAGACCCACAGAGTCTAGTCCCAGAGTCTATTCAGCCTGGCCATAACTGTGGGAGCCTGGGCCCACCAATTCGATTGTTTGGGTCTCAGTTTTGTCATATGGTGGGTGAGAGCCACCACCTTATGAACTCTGAATTCAAAGCAAAGGATACTACATCTGTAAGGATGGGTCAAGGGTGGCCGTGTCCATATTGCGTGAAAAAACGTTGGAGTCAGGACTTCTGGACTTTGTTTTCAGGCTAAAACCCAACCTTGCCCAACACCTTGGCCTTCGCTCCTGTAGTGAAGAAGGTGCAGGGGAGATGGCCTGAAGCCCGCCCTGGCTCCTCACCTCCTCGGGGTTGAGGGAACTGAAGGAATCCGCAGTGGTGTCTGAGGAGATGGACAGTGAGTGGAGGCGCCTCTGCCCAGCTGGGGCCTCAGAGACCTGAGGAGGAGGGTGAGGGGACAGGGTGAGGGAGGAGAAAGTCTTCCCAGCCCTGCCACCCTCCTCTCTGCAGAGATGGCCTCTGCCAATCCCCCAGCCCCAGCGCAGACCTGCTGTTGGACTGGAGGCCTGAAGTCCTCAGCCTCAAGCCCTGGCCCTGACCAGCTGCCCTGTCCCCAAGACTCACCCCCATCCTTGACAGCTCTGAACCCTGGTGCAGTTCCCTCAGTCGGTCCCGTTCGGTGGTGAGGGCAGCCAGGACACTGCTGAGGGAAGTGTGCACTGTCGGGGGCAGGGCAGGCCATCAGACTCCTCGCCCTCTACCTCCTGCTCCTCACCATCCCCTAGATTGCACTCACCCTTCTGGGCCAGGGCCCAGAAACTGCGCTGCAAGTGGGCATAGTCTGGGGGTGGCAGCCCACGGGAGCCGGAGGAGTCCCGAGACTCCAGGTAGCGAGACAGGTTGGGAACGGAGCCATGGAGACGACCAACCTGCAGGTGAAAGGGAGGGAGTAGATGAACAGCTTCCTCCCGGGGATCCCACCCCGGCAACTGGGGCCCTCACGCCACCTCACCCGTCCAATGGTGTCGTCCTTGGCAAAGCTTTGTGTGCACCACATGCGGCTGGTCCGTTTTCCTTTCTTGGGTCTCTCAGTTGTCACTGAGGCCTAGCAAGTTGAGGAGGGAGAAGTTTCACTCACAGGGTGGGGAAAGGGGGCAACCCGGGGAGAGGCAGACACCACAGAAGAGGGCACAGATCATGCTAGGCACCCAGGTACCATCCCCAGGGAAGTGACATCTCAGAGGAAGAAGCGAGGGCCAGGGAAACTCCAGCAATGTAGAGGAAGGGAGGCCCGCCCCAGGGAGGTGATGGGGGTGAAGCCCTGTCTCCTCCCCAATCCTTACCTGGTGTGTGGGAATCACAGGGGCAGAGGGGATCCGGTGCAGGGACTCCAGGCTCTGGAGGAGTCTGTGTAACTCCTGGAGCTTCCCCTGACACTCAGAGAGTGCTGATGGAGAATAAAGGAGGACATTGCTCCAACGCCAGCCAGACCCCCCATCTGTCCCTCAGCTTCCTTTCTCCTCCAAAAATGTCACTAGCCACCACAGAGACCCTGACACTGCTCCTCTCCCCTGCTTAAGATCCCAAAGCTCCATGGTGTGTCCTCCCTGGTTTTTACCCTGTCTGTAGACAACCCCTCAGCTCCTCTAGCCACACATAGGCCCTATGCCCTGCCACTCTCCTCACTTGGTGCACACTTCCCTCTCCAGGCCAACACCATACCTCCCTACCGCAGGAATCCGATTCTAGAGGACATCCCTGCCCTGGCACTACAGCTCAGGATTCTTCCCTGCACGGGTATTCACTGTCCTCCTTGTCAGGAGTCCTGGTCATGCATCCATGTCTGTCTCTGGGCCTAGGACACAAGCCCCGCCATCCTTTGTAAGATTGGGGCTCCTCCAAGTAGGTTCAAGGAGACTCAATCACCTTGGAGGCAGAGGCCATCTCCCCCATCAGACTGGGGCTCCCTGGGGCAGGGATGGAGATACCATTTTCCCCTCCTTCTGATACCACCTAGACCCGAAAGCATGGGTCACACCCACAGAAGCACTTGAGAGGGATCCCTCACCATGAGAGCAGCGGTCTAGCCCGTCACTGTCCCTCAGCCAGGAAGACACCTTTTCCCGAGGTCCAACTCCAGGTAGAGCTGAAGTGCTACCTGCTGTCAGAAGCTGGGTGCCAGGAGCCTGTGGAGTGAACCAAGGGTCAGGAAGGATGGTGCCCACCTTTGTGGGTCTCACAGTTCCCCGGAGCCACCATCCCTGAATCATCACATCACCTGCATCCACCCTGCGGCCCATCATACCTTCCGATGAGTGGTGCTGGGCAAGTCCAGGCGCTGGGCCTGGCGGTGGGCACGCAGCTGGGCCACCCAGCTTTGGAACAAGTCCTGGGATTTGATCTGCAGACATGATGGAGAAGGGAGAGTACATTTGAAGGGGTACTTACCAGGAGCTATAAGGACTCTGGTCATAGGCAAATAGAGTCTGTCCCTATAATGCCCCATTAGTGCAAAGCCCCCTTGCAAGCAGGTGAAGCACAGTCCCCTGTCTGAGCTCTTAGCCCCGGACCTGTTCACATAACAACCAATAGGGGTGGTCTGCTGTTTGATACAATGGCAACTTTCTTCTTGTCAAATTCAGGAAAAGACCTTGAGCTCCACGGACTCTCAGCCCCTATGCCTTTGTGCCCAGCACCTCTGCTAGGCAGAAGGCCATAATATTCCCTGGTTCCCAGGATGTTACCTTGAGATGGTAGATGTTGTCCTCAGTGTCAAGGTCAATGCGCTGGGCCTTTTTGTTGATGGACATGACTGATAGGCGGACATCAATGGAGCCATGGAGCTTCCCCTTGGTGATCTCGAGTAGAAGGTTGGTGAGAGGACTGGTTTTAGTGTCTCTGGGCCACAAAGCCACCATCTCCCTAATACCACTCTAGGCTCAAGGGTCAGGCAGTAATTCACCCCCAGGTCCAAGGCACACTATCAGAAGGGGTTGTCAATCATGTTCTATGTACAGAACCCTCCAGTATGTCCAGCCTCACTCTGAGTTAGGAAGCCACAGAGCAAGGACAAATACTCTCACCCTGGGAATCTGTCTGGAGGAAGGTGGACCCCTCCCCACTGAGAACCTGGGAGTGCAGCCTTCAGTTCCTTGTTGCCAGTATGAGAAAGGTGAAGGAGGAACGCTCTCATTTCTTGGGTAGTTTGTACAAAGGCCTCATCCAGAGGTCTCATGTGCACTATGCCCTTACCATGAGGGCAGCTCTACCTGGAGGCGAGCATGCTCCCCATCTTAGTGAGGAGGAGGCTGAGGCTCAGGGAAGTACAGTTGTCCCTAAGGTATCTTTGAGAGAATGGTTCTAGAACCCCCATGGATATCAAAATCTGTGGATGCTCAAGCTCCTTATATAAAATGGCCTAGTATTTGCATGTAACCTATGCACATCCTCCTGTGGGCTTTATTATTTGTGTGTGTGTATGGGGTGCTGGGGATGGAGCTGGGCAAGTGCTCTCCTACTGAGCTACACACCAGCCCTGCTCCCATACACTTTAAGTCATTTTCAGATTATCGATAATAATTAATATAGTGTCAATGCTGTGTAAATAGTTGTATTGATGTTTAGGTAGTAGTGACAGGAAAACAAACCTGTACGTTTTCAGTACAGATATAATTTTTAAAATACATACATTTTGTGGGAAGGGAGGGAGGAAGTGCTGGGGGTGATATTGGCCAAATTATATTGTAATATCACGTGCATGTATGGATATGTAATTACAAACCCCATCATTATGTACTAATATCATGCACTAATAAAAAAAATGTGGAAAGAGGAAAAAAAAAAGTACATGTATTTTGATCTGCTGTTGGTTGAATCAGAGAATGCAGAACTAAGGATCCAGAGGGCTGATTGTAACTGGCCAGAGGCTGCTCACTCAGCCAATGGTGTACCTGGGACTTGGACCCTACTCTGGGTTATTCCAGATACCCACTGCCTGCTCAGGGCATCCTGGGGCAGATTCCTCCCAGAAC
Source organism: Marmota flaviventris (assembly GCF_047511675.1). Taxonomy (NCBI): domain Eukaryota; kingdom Metazoa; phylum Chordata; class Mammalia; order Rodentia; family Sciuridae; genus Marmota; species Marmota flaviventris. The sequence continues at coordinate 54,380,043 of NC_092514.1, read as the reverse complement.
CCAAGCCAGGGCCCTGACTCACATCTTGCCGGGTGGTCGCATAGTGGAGGATCCCATCCTCGAGCACAAAGTACCTCTGTGAAGTCGCCCAGGAGAAGTAAGACCGCGTGGCCCAGAGGACAGAGAACAGAGAAGAGCAAACACACATAGGCTTTTCTCCTCCATGTGCAAAAGCCTGCATAGCCAGGCAGCCTCCCCATGCCCTGCACAGCCTACCTTGTGCCAGCCTTTCAGAGGCCACTTTCTCTTCTTGAGCAGGTGACCTTCCTGCCTTTCAGGCTTGACACCTTCTGCTCCCAGCCTGCCCCGAGGCTCCTCCACTACCTCCCACAGCTCAGAAGCCTGTAGTCCAGGGCAGAGGGAGGGAGCTACTGAGCCCACTGCATTGCCTCTGCCCCTCGGGCCCAAGGTAGGCCCACCCATTGCTGCTGCCCCTCAGACCTGCTGCGTGCTGCTAGGCTTCGAGGACTGAGTGCTCTCGGCCAGTGAGGGGGTGTCCCTCTCTTGGAAGTCCATGGAGGAGGGAGAGGCCACTCCCTGCTGAGGATGTAGAGCAGGTCAAAGGGGAAAGATGTCACCTGAACCTGAGGGGGCCCTTGAAACAAGAGAGAGACCCCATTAGTGCTGCCCTTGCTTTCACCTACCCACCTCTGATCCCTCCTGTGCCCTCTGGGAATAAGGGCTCACCTGCCATGCTTCTCCCCTACACCCTGCATCTGTTCCTATGCCACCCTGGGCAGGTCCCCTGCCTACACCCTCTGGTTATGGCTGCTGCTTAGAGAGGTGAACCAGCACACTGCAGACAGGTTGGTGCTGGGAGAAAACCATAAGAAGTGTGCCCAATCCCAGCTTGGGCACACATCCTGGGGCTCCCGGAAACACTAGGTGCTTTCTTGGCAGGATTCCCTGCAGGATGGGGATCAGAGGTAAAGCAGGGAAGTGAAGGAAGAGGCTCTAAGAAGAGACAGAGGGACTCAGATACTGGACAGGCAAGAGTTCAATCCAGCTGTCTCTTTCTCTAGAAACCCTCCACCCCCAGCACAATGGTGTGGAGACTCCTTTGCCACTATCACCCTGCAGAGCACCCATCAAACCCCGATTGGTCTCCATACCCACAAGTTCTTGGACTCCTGTTTTCTGCTTGGGGAAACTGAGGCCTGAGATAGACCCTATTTTCCCTTGTGCCTCCTCCCACAAAACATGCCTGTAGGATTCCCACCTCAGTCCCCTCCAAAGCTTCACTATCCTCTTACTATGGCTCCTGAGAAGTACCGCCCACCCAGAGAGAGCAGGACACTGGGCTGATGGAGACACTGTGGGCGGCAGAAGAGGTGGCCAAGAACATGCCAAGGTCCGCCCAGGTCCCGCAGCAGTGCCCACAGGCGCCCTTGGCACGGGCCCTGGTCATCCTGGCTCCACCAGGAGATCAATAATGCATGAGGCTGTGTGAGTGTGTGTGTGTGTGTGTGTATGGGGGAGGGGACTGAAGGGGCGAGGATGTCCTAAGGCTGAGGAAGCAGCTTGGACCTTCTTGTGGAGCTAGTAAGCACCTGAGGAGCTAAGGCCCGGAGGGGACAGGGACGTGGCAGGGTAAGAGTGGCCAGGAGATCGGGGCTAAGGGCCCAGGGTGCAAGATGCTGAACGGAAGGGAAACTCCTGCATTCTGCCATTGAAAGTTACCAAACTCTTCCAGTGTTTGGGTATCTCTGTGCCCTTGTCCTGGCCTCTGGGATCCTGACCCCTCACAGCTTGCCCGCAGAGGGGGAGGCTCTACCATTAGGAAGGAGGGGGTCGAGGGGAGCCAGGCAGGTACCCCCTTGCCACCTCCATTCCCAGCCCTGGATCCAGAGCAGACCCACCAGCTCCAGGTGGGACGAAGCCCTCCTTGGGAGTGTCAGCTTGTGTCGCGCAGCCCCCTTACCCCAGGGTCCATGGACGCCAGTGCTCCTTGGCCCGCGCACCGCTCTGCCTCTGAGTCACTGTCTCCGAGTCACCGGCTCCCTCCTCACAGAGCTGAGCAGTGGCAGCAGCTGCTGCAGGAACCAGGAAGGAAGGAGACGTCGGAGCCTCCCCTCTAGCCGGATCTCCCCACCTTCCCCTCCCCCCGTCGCCTCCTCCCGCCAAGCTCCGGGCGGCCGCTCAGCTCTGCCCCCCTGCTCCCCGGAGGACTCAGGACTGAGTGGACCAACGTGGTTTGGGAATGGGGGCATAGTCCCCACTAGGCACGGTTCCAGACAGATTAGAGGACTGGGGAACTGCTGGCCTCAAGCCAGAGTGGTAAAGGATTTGTTCAGACTAGTGTGGCCTTGACCCAAGGGAGGGCCCAAGGCCATTTCCTTATTAACCCTGGCCTCTCATTTTACATCTGAAAATAGATTGCAAAATTTGGAGCTAGGTAAGGTATCAGGTTGACAGGGAAGGGACAGATGTCCCCCTCCCGCCCCTGACACAATAGATAGTGCCAGGAGCATAGTCAGCAGCGCAGTCAGGGGGAGAGGGGACAGTCCATGACCCCACACTGAAGCTGCTCTCAGGGAGCAAAGCCCCACCATGTCTCTTCAAGAGGGTTCAGAAGTGCCCCTGAAGTGAGACAAAACCCCAGAGCACAGTGTCTCTGGGCCAGGAGCAGGTCTGGGGCAATAACCCACTACATACTAAAAAGGGAAGGCAATTTAGACACCCTCACCTGCCTTTCTGAGCACCTCTACCCTTCTGCTAGAGGAATAAGTCCAATTGCTCAAATCTAATTAAAAATTGGCTCTTGAGAAAGATCTAAAATTCATTCAAAAGGATTGACAGATTGACAACTTTAAGTGCAATGAAGCAGTTTTTTGGAAAGAAGTGGGTTTTTAATGGTGGCAACTCAGGCAGGTGAAGATAGAATGTGAAGTTCTTTTACAGCCCCAGAAATCATGTGGGTTACTTATCTACCTCACCTTGTCCCCCTGTGGGCTTGGTCACACTTCAGAGTCATGCATCTCTTAGGTACCTGCTGTCCTAGCTCCACAAAGAATCTCAGCACTACTCTAGCCTCCCCAGGACAAGGAGTGTTGTTAGTAGCTGGCAGGGTTCTGGAGGCTGGGAGAGCCACTAAGCAGCCCTGGGCAGCACTAGCCAGACCAGCTCTCACATCTAGGAGCCTCAGGGGTCTTTTAATTCACTTCACAGTAATTGGACATCCCTGGGCACCCAGGACAAAATTGGGCACTGTGAGTGGTTGGTCCTGGCCCAGGCCATGGAAACACTGCTGCAGATTATCACTGCCAGATATACCTATCCAGGACCAAGGACATTGTGGCATTGCTCCAGTCTGGGAAGGAATACCAAAGAGCTGCCCTCCCGATACATCCTTGGGTTCACCCAGGATGTGCTCCTATAAGGACAATGACAGGCCACTAATTCAGTTTTTTTATTAGGAATTTTGGGTTCCTCAAGAGTGGGGGAGTCCTGCTAGAGTCCCCAGAACCCTTGGGTCAACAGAGAACCCAGCTACCCTAGTCCTTTTGTGCAGAACCACTTGAGAATGTTTGCTACTGGACACAGCTGTCAGCTGCCTTCAAAAGGACAAGCATGGAGGGGCTGGGGTTGTAGCTCAGTGGTAGAGTGCATGCCTTGCATGTGTGAGGCACTGGGTTTGATCCTCAGCACCACATAAAAATAAATAAAGGTATTGTGTCCATCTATAACTAAAAAAACATTTTAAAGAAAAAAAGAACAAGCATGGAAGAGATGCCATTTATGGTGAGGGAAGAGGAAAAATCTTCTAGGAAGGGAAGTGAGGAGAGTCAGAGACGACCCTGAAAATAACCTTGTAAACAGCGAAACAGAGTCTGTAAAATATACTTCATTTTATCACAAGCAGTGCTCCAACCTCTACAACATGGCACCCCCCCCCCAAGGGTGGAGCATTAACATCAGAGCTCACCCCAAACCCACCTGGTGTCAAAATTCTGGGTGAGGTCATCAGAACAGAAAGTCTGATTTGAGTCCCTGTTCTGCCATTTACTAGCTATATGACCTTGTGCAGACTATTTAACTTCTCTGACTCTTCATCTTCTGTGAAATGGGGACAACATGGTGAGGAATAAACTGATATGTGTACAATCTTTACTTAGCTGAGCTACTGTGACAGGTTGTAGCCCCAAGAGGGTGGGCTGTGGAGATATATGCAGTAAAGAACTGTGGTAAGGAGGCAGAGGCAAGATCCTCATCTTTCCTGGCTCTTTGCCTTGTACCTGGAGAACTGACAGGCTTTGCACTATCAGGTCCCAATTTGGGAAAACTAAGGACAAAGAGTGATTAGGGGCTGGGGCTGTAGCTCAGTGGTAGTGTGCACTGGCTCAATACTCAGCACCACCTAAAAATAAATAAAGATATTGTGTCTATCTACAACTGGAAAAAAAAAAAAGACAGTAATTAGCAGCCTCCATTCTGATATGGAATTCTTGTGTATCTCCAAGTGGCCCTGCCCCCAAGGAGGTCTTTGTTAATAGAAGTCAAGTCACATGACACTCTCCCACCCCAAATTCTTCCACAACTCTGACAGAAGACAGCACAGTCAACAGGAGCAGAGTATATTTATGGGCATGGCTTGGCAAAACAGGCTGGCTAAGAGTCCGGAACAGAGTCAGGAGGATCAGGCTTCTCACTGGCCAAAGTGGTAGAGTCCCCCTCTCGCTGCTGTCTGACATGCTGACCCAACAGGGCCGTCAGCTGGATGGGCTGGTGCTGAAGCAAGAAGTGTGTCTGGGCCATGAGGAAGGCGAGCCCTCCTACCAGCTCCCCTTGAAGCAGGGACAGACTGGGCAGCTTGGTGTAGTTGATGAAGCCCTGTCTGCTGAGAATGGTATCATCGATGCAGCCACCTGGAAGAACAGAGGGTCAGCTGGGCTCCCCACAAATGCCTGTCTTCTCTAGAAATAATGTTCCAACCCTAGGAATCTGCTCTCCATTGCCCCTTTCTCCCCTCCCAGCCTGCCCAAGTCTGGGTTCCATTGCCACACCCACTCCCATCAGTAGAGATCATTACCCTCCCTTCCTTCCTTCTGAAAACTTGCATCAAGCATCCAATGGCCCCAACCCCCTGAAGTCAGCATTTCCTAAACTTTCTTAAAAACAGAATCATGGAGTGGAGGGAAAAAACAGGGAGTTATTTGATAGAGTTTCAATTTTACAAAATGAAAATTAGGGGCTGGCTGGGGCTCAATGGGGTAAAGGTCTAGTATAGCATGTGTAAGGCAATGGGCTCAATCCTCATTACCACAGAAAAATAAATAAATAAAATAAAGGTATTGTGTCCATCTATGACATATACATATATATGATGAAAAGTTATGGAAGCCAGGACTGGTGGTACACACCTGTAATCCCAGTGACTGAGAAGGCTGAAGCAGGAGGATTACAAGTTCAAACCCAGCCTTGGCCCTAAACAACTTAATTAGGCCCCGTCTCAAAAAAAAAAAAAAAAGTTATGGAGATGGTGATTGCACAATATTATAAATGTATTTAACATCACTATACTTTTAAAAATAGCAGGTGAAGATGTGAGGGAAAAAAAAAAAGAAGAAGTGGGTCACATTAGATTGGGTAGAGAGAAGTGATGGGAGGGGAGGGGAGGGGAAGGGGGGAATGGAAGGACAGCAGAATAAAATAGACATTATTACTGCTGTGGGTATATACGTGACTGTATGACCAATGTAATTCTGCAAACTATACACTCAGAAAAATGAGATATTATATCCCATCTGATTCAAAAGTATGATATGTCAAGATCATTGTACTGTCATGTGTAACTAATTAAAACAAATAAAAAAAAGAGAGAGACAGAAAAAAAAAATAGTTAGCAGGGGGGGCTGGGGCTGAGCGGTAGAGTGCTCATCTCACATGTGTAAGGCCCTGGGTTTGATCCTCAGCACCACATAAATAAGATAAAGGTATTGTGTCCATCTATAACTAAAAAAAAATATTAAAATTAATTAAAATAGTTAACAGGGTAAATTTTATTTTATTTTTTCATACTGGGGATTGAACCCAGGGGTGTGTTACCACTGAGCTATATCCCCAATCCTTTTCATTTTTTATTTTGAGATAGGGTCTCACTAAGTTGCTGAGAGTCTCACTAAATTGCTGAGGCTGCCCTTGAACTTGCAAACCTCCTGCCTTGGCTTCCCCAGTTGCTGAGATTACAGGTGTGTGCCACAAATTCTGGCTCCTAAGATGGTAAATTTTATATTATATGTATTTTACAACAGAAAAAATTAAGGAAAAAAAAGAATCACAGGTGGTACTATAAATATGGTTTTCCTATAAAATTCAAATTTCCTAGGGACATGGGCAATATTCTTTTCAGATAAGCCCCCTAGTGAGTCTTAGAAGTAACTGGAAAAACTGGTCATTGGCCCAGCACCCTTTACTTCAGTTATTTATTTTAAATACTTTTATCTGTGTGGGTTTCAGCACCCACTACATCGCAGACTCAAGGGTCTGAATTTGCTGTCTCCCACCCCAGAGCCCGCTTTCTGTCTTCCTTAGTCTTTCCTCTAGCACAGAAGTGGGGCTGTGAGACAACAGAGGTGTCAAATGACAGTCAGCCCTCAATAAATCTGCCATTGATTCTGGTCCCATCCATGACAGCATGTTCCCTGTAGACGGCACCAGGCTAGTGGCACCTGCCCCACCTCACTTCCAGCCCTAACTGGCAGGAATGTTTGCTCACCTAGCAGTGGTAGGAAAGGCACACCCTTTAAGATGCGCACCATCTCCTTGACCTTGGGCTCTTCGCTGACCAGCAACATGTTGTGTCCCACAAAAAGAGGCAACAGATTTTGGTACTTGGAATCTTCCAGAAAGGGTTTCAGGACCTAGGATGGCAAGAAAGAATGGCTGATGGGGGGAAAGTGGGGACAAGTGACACTTACCTTGGTCATGGGCCACATCAGGTGAAGGTGCAACCCCTCAGCCCTTAACTGTAGCTTAGGCACCCGACTAGGAGGTGGTTTGTCTAGGCCAGCTAAGGGAGGAGTCAGAAGTAGGCTATGGAGGGAGCAGAGCCAACCTCTGTCTGGCAGGCATGAAAGCAAAGGGTGGAAAACACAGGCCTTGTGACAGAGTCACCCCTACCTCATTGGGGAAGACCTTCATGAAGATCTTATGTTTCCGCAGCTGGTGCCGTATGGCAAGTTTGTCCTCTGCACTCAGGGCCACATTTTGGCAGACGGCTATCATTCGGTTGTCTCGGAAAACTGCTGCTATCTCCCGACGGAGGAGCCGGATGAGGCCTGTTTCCTGAAGGCAAGAAGGGATGCTGAGGGACATCAGCTGTCTATCCCCCTGGCAGCTCTCAATCTCTCCCAGATAGGCACTGGGGCTTTCGGTGATGGCCAAATGTGCAACACATTGGGGAACAGGTGAGGTAGTTGGGCACCTGACTCAGTGAGGTATAACATCTCCCACTGTAACCCTTCTGTTTTCATTAGCTAATCACAATCTTCAGAGTAGTGCTTTCAAACCTAAGAACTCTTGACCTCCCCAAACAGGTCAGCAGGCTCCCTAGTCAACACTGTTTGACAATAATATTGTGAAAATTACTTCAGTTATCAATCTGACACTGTACTCATGTTAAATTATTTTACCAGTTATAAATACAAGATGAGGATATAGTTGGGTGACAAAGCTTGTGCTTAGCATGCATGAGGACCCAGGTTCAATCCATAACACCAATTAAAAGGAAAAAAAAAAAAAAGAGCCGGGTGCAGTGGTGTGCACCTGTAATCCCAGCAGCTTAAGATGCTGAGACAGGAGGATTGTGAGTTCAACGCCAACCTTGGCAAAAGTGAGGCACTAAGCAACTCATGAGACCCTGTCTCTAAATAAAGTATAAAATACAGTCGGGGGTTGTGCTTGCCTAGCATGTATGAGGCACTAAGTTCAATTCTCAGCAACACATATAAATAAATAATTAAACAAACAAATAAAGGTCCATCAACAACTAATAAAATATTAAAAATAAAATATAATAAAGTATAAAACAGGACTAGGGATGTGGCTCAGTGGTGGAGTACCCCTGAGTTCTATCCCTGGTTACCCCTGCCACAAAGAAAAAAAAAAGAAAGAAAGAAAAATACAACACAACTTTTGCACTGTTAGTTTAAATGTGAGACAAAACATTTTTCACAGAACAAAACTTAATTTTCTCTTTTTTTTTTAAAGAGAGAGAGAGAGAGAGAGAGAGAGAGATTTTTAATATTTATTTTTTAGTTTTTGGCGGACACATCTTTGTTGTATGTGGTGCTGAGGATCGAACCTGGGCCGCAAGCACGCCGGGCGAGCGTGCTACCACTTGAGCCACATCCCCAGCCCAAAACTTAATTTTCTTAAAGAAAATGTTTCTCAAAATTGAGAACCTTAGGACCTAAGAATACACTTACATATCTCTACAACACTGTTTAAGATTTTCTTTTTCCCTAAAGCAAAGAATCTAAAATTTATTTAGCTGGAGATGTAGCTTGGTAGCAAAGTGCTTGTCTAGTATTCTCAAGGCCCTGGGTTTGATTCAGCACCACAAAAAAACATTAAAAAAAATTGAAAATAATAAAATATATTTAAAAAGTGGACAACCTAGAAGTCATGTGCTTTTTGCAGAATTCCATGAAAAAAATACAATATTGTACTAAATGTAGGTTCCAGACCTGCCGTGTTCAATATAGTAGCCATTAAGGCAAATGTGGCTATTTATATTTAAAGTAATTAAAATCAAACACAATTAAGAATCAGTTACTCAGTCACACTAGCTTTATTTCAAGTGCTCAGTAGTCACAAGTGGCAAGTGGCTACCATATTGGACAGTGCAGATATAGAACGTCTCCAACATTTCACAAAGTTCTATTGCATGTGCTATTTTAGATTCTTCTCCAGTTAAGAAGTAGCATGCCCAAATGGCCTAAGAAAAAACTATGGGAGAAAAATTCCATACAATTTGTCTGAACTGAGAGGGAAATGCTGTGAATAGGCTTTAACTGGATTGACCCAGGTGTGGCAGCACATGCCTATAGCCCCAGCTACTTGGGAGGTTGAGGCAGGAGGATCACCAGAGCTCATGAATTCAAGATCAGTCTGGAGGGCTGGGTTGTAGCTCAGTGGTAGCACACTTGCCTAGCACTCATGAGGCACTGGGTTCAATTCTCAGCACCACATATAAATAAATAAAATAAAGGTCCATTGACAACTAAAATAAATAAATAAATAAGATCAGTCTGGAGAACATGGTACATGGTGAGATCTCAATCTCAAAAAAGCAAAACAAAAAAATAAAGGTCGAGTAATATTTAAGTTTGTTTGCTTTTTTTTTTTAAAGATGCAAAACCAAACAAAAATTTCCTAAGTGCTGATGGAAGAGGCCCAGTCACTAAAGTGTGGTTTGCCAAGCAATGCTCCATGGGCTGACCCTACAGGGCCATTTCAGAGTGCTCTGTGTTTTCACAGGCAAAAACCCAGATGCTAGGTTGTCTTCTCATTCACCTTTGAGGAAGCTGCTCAATGACTCAGAGCATCTCTTCCATCTGACCTAACTCCCTCAGGCTACATTTGCTGATGTCCTTTTCTCTTACAAGAGAAGACAGCTACCTAATCCTTAAGAAGCAGCAGACAACTAGAATACTAGAATTTATTAGGTATACAAAACAAAAGCCACTAAAAAGATACAAATTCCCAGGGCTGGGGTTGTGGCTCACTGGTAGAGCACTTGTCTAGCACGTGTGGGGCACTGGGATCGATTCTCATATAAATAAATGAATAGGATAAAGGTAAATAAGATAAAGATAAATTTAAAAAATTAAAAAGATACAAAACTCCACTGGTCTTCCTGTTTTTTTTAAGGACAGAATGATTCTCTCATTTCTTAAGGAAAACATGAAAGCGTCAACTCCTTTTAAGACAGGAGAGGATTGGGGATGTCACTTAGTGGTAGGGTGCTTGCTTAGCATGCACCAGTCCCTAGGTTTGATCCCTAACATTGCAAAAAAACAGAAAACAAAAAACACAAAAATAGCAGAGACCTCTCCCCTCCCCCCACCTGCCCAGGTAGCTTTCACATGCATTTTTTAAATGCCATTATTTTATTTATTCATTTTTATGTGGTGCTGAGAAGCAAACCCAGTGCCTCACACATGCTAGGCAAGCACTCTACCACTGAGCCACAACCCCAGCCCTCACACACACACATTTTTAGAGACAAGAACAGAATGAAGGAAATCCAGGAGGCCATCTAATCCATAGAACCCACAGGCAAATGTAGAATCAAGTGCAGATTTCACCTTAAAGTACCTGGGCCACAGGATCAATTAGAAGTGAAACAATGATATGAGTGACTGTGGTTTGGAGTCCCACTTCACTATGAGAGAAAAAATCATTTTAATCCACTATCCCACCACCAAGTGATGTGCATGCAGTCTCCTCCTTACCTCCTTGGGAGGGCTGGGGGGAGGTGGCAGGCACCTTGGGTTGATGGCAGGTTTGGGGGGAATATACTCAGTCACAGCCATCAGCTTCTGACGTTCAAAGTGCATCACACGACGGTGGCGGGTTACGGCCTTTGAGCCATAGCGGACAGTCTGGAGGGTGGGCAGCCGGCCTGAGGGAGGAGATGGTAACACAGTGAAATACAATCTTTTGGAGGCCCTAGTTTGCCCCAAATGGAGCAAAAGCACAGCCTCTAGACAGACACAACATGGCTCACAGAGATAGACAAGGAAGTGCCTGCCAGAAATCCTGAAATCCCAAACCTTCTCTTTTTTAGTGGGTCAGCTGCTTGATCTCTTGAGGCTCCCATTTCTCCAGCTTGCTTTTTATGCAGAGATGGGATAAAAAATGAGAACAAAGGAGAAAATATTTCAAACACATTAAACAAAGGGGGAAAGGGTTCAGCAAATCTTTTCCTAAATGGACAAATAGTAAATATTTTAGATTTGGGGGCTGTACTATCTGTCACTTATATTCAACTATGCCAAAATGTGACCATGGACATTTATGTAAAAAACAGATAAGGTTTGTTCCAATAAAACTTTATTTATAAAATACAGTGACCAAGGGCTGGAGGTATAGTTCAGTGGTAGAACACTTGCCTAACATACTCCCGAGTTTAATCTCCAGCACCACAAAACAAAACAAAAATAAAAAACCTCAGTGACTAGCCTTGCCATGATATGCCAACCCCTGGTCCAAGTCAGTGGTTTTTGAAGTATAACCTACCCTCACTCAGCCATCAACATCAGCATCCTCCAATAGTCTGTTAGAAATACCTGCCCTAGACCTATTGAATCAAACTCTGGGGTAGGGCTTAGCAGAGTGTTTTAGTAAAACCCTCCTGGTGGGGGCTTGAGATATAGCTTGGTAGTAGAAAGTTTCTCTAGCACAGGAAAGGCCCAGAGTTTAATTCCCAGTAACACCAAAAAAATAATAAGTTCTCCTGGTGATTCTGATGCATGCTCAAGTTTGAAAACCATGCTCAAACACTGCCTGTGAGGGCTGTTCCTATCATTTGAAGCAAGGCTAGGCACACATTTATGACCAGAATGCTACCTGACCATTATGCTACTCTTCCACATCTCTCTTCCCTTCTCTCTTCTTGTTGACAGGCAATGCTTGAGCGCACCCCTCAGAAAACAAAGAGACACTTAAAGCCCTGAGCTAAAGTGACCCCTTCATCCTCAACACAAGGGCCAAGCCTAATGTTTCCTAATTTCAGCCCCTCCCAAGGCTGAGATGGGACCTCAGAAAAAGGGTCTGCTAGAAGGTAGCTCTGACAGACAGCATGGAGACCTGCTAGGGCTAGAAGTTTATTGCCAGTGGCCACAAAATCTAATTGTTATAAGTGGCTTTGGAATCGGATTAAACTGAATTTTAATATTTCTTCAGCCACTTACTAAGTGTGACCTTGCCCAGTCACTAAACTGGTCCAAAACTTGTTTCCTCATCTGTAAAGGGCAGATGGTAATCCTTTCCTTACAGTATGCTTCAAGATCTAAATGGGATAATATGTGTAAAACATTTATCACAGTTCCTGGCCTATAATAAATGCTCTAATTAATTCATTAAACAATTATCTCCTGCATGCCACTAAGGTCAGAAACCATGCTGCCTGCTGGCTATGCTGTATAAATGATTCTGTCCTTTCAGAGCTTAACACAGGAGATAAACGAATAAATAAAAGTAAACTTACAGGCTATAATGGGGCGAGGGGGTCAGTAAACAGGGTACATGATACAGAATTAACTGAAGAAACCTGCTTTACAGAGGTCAGAGGGAAAACTTGAGGAAGCGACAATCAGGCTTAGAGCTTCAGAAGGAGGCATACGGCAAAAGTTCGGGCAAAGACTGTTGCAACCAGGGGCGAGAGCTAAGTGGTGGGGTAAAGAAACCCAAGGCAGGGGGATTGGGACGTAAGGAATAAATGCTTTTGTTGGTGACATCGTTGCTATGATAATCTGGAGTCACAGGGAATTAGATGGGATAAGACCCGCGATCTAACTGGTGTCAGGGATCACCAGGACATCTCTGGAGTCAGAGACAACCGGAAGTGTCAGAAGTAGAGGAGGGGAGACGAGGATTAGAGAGCGCTGGCCAAATACGCAGTGAGATCTTACGGGCCGCTCCTTACCCGCCTGGGGCAGGAGACCCCCTCGCAGCATTCCAGCCGCGGCCGCAGCCATTGCCACCGGAAAAACAGACAGAAGCGGTACGGAGCCGGAAGAAGCTAAGGATTATGGGCCAGCGAACCCTGGGGTCGGAAGTGGTGGGCAGATCTTCCGGATAGAGCCGTAATCCGCATGCGCAGAGCGGCACCCTCTCTTCACTTCCTCTCTAGCTGGCGTCTGGTATCCTAGCAACGACACGAACTCTTGGAAACCGCCCCTTTCTTATCCCTCCTACCCACAACCGCCCAATTTGCTGCCAGCAAAGTCTTTCCACACCCCCACAAACTCCAAACCCTTCATCCCTATTTACTTGTCTTCGATTACATCCCTAACAAGTTGTTCTGAGTCAACCAACCCCTTTCCACTGTCTCCCAAGTCTAGGATTCTCTCTCTCCGCCATTCTCGGTTTGGCCATCCTTAAGAACAGTCCATCCTTAGGAACTTCTCCGCTCTTCTTCGTTCCTCTCTCGCCTCAAGCTAGCAGCTGTCTATTTTACATCATGCCTGGGGGTAAGTAGGGAAGTGGGTTGGTAAGTAGACAACGGTAGGGTCAGCCTCCAAGAAAGAAGAAAGATGACAATTGGACTCATGTTTTCACAGCTAAACTTGCCCAGAGTCCAGAGGAAAAGGATGTCTACATTACTGAGGCCCTTATTACTGAGCGGAACTTGACCTACCCTGAGGATGAAGATCTGTCAGAGAAGATGTGAGTGCGGGGCGGGGGGGGCTGCACGTAGTGACCAGTTCGCTGAACCCTACAGATTCGTCCAAATGCCTTAAAATGAGTTGGCCTCTGTTCTCTTCAGCCTATTTCCAACAACTCTCCATTAGTGTGTTCTCACACCTTAGCACCTTAGCATCAAAGGTGTTGGGGGCAATGACATTGGCATTCATCTACGAGTTCGTTAGAAATAAAAAAAAATCTGAGGCTCACTGCAGAACTACTGAATAAGAATCTGCATTTTAATGATCCCAAGGGATTGGTGGGCCTATTAAAGTTTGAGAAGGGCTGAATTAGCATACACATGTACTGTTCATTCTGCTTGAAATGCCTTCTCCCTGTCCCCCTCCCAGCTTTGTAGCTAACTCCTACTCATCTGTCACTTCCTCTAGAAAGCAATTCTGGATCCCCTTATTCCAGACCTGGTGCACAGCTGCCAGAGACCCTTGTACCTGGCTCTGTCACCCACTTGTCATAGATGAAGGCTGGGGGAGTCTGAAGACTTCCCTAAGAGTGATGGGCAGAGACTCTGTCATTTATCTCTAGTTGGAACCCAGTAAATGTTGTGGAATTAATGAATAAATTCGTGGATGGAATGGGTGACTTTCACTCTATGGACCACTCAAAAGGTAGAATGAGGAAGGATCTTCCTGCAGAGATGCTGTCATTACTGCCCTACCTACCATCTAGGCTGGCCCAAGAAAGAATTTTCTGGCCTCCAAATCTCTCCAGGAATCATGAATGGATTTCACTCAGTTTCCCAAAGGGCCTCTACTCTCAGTCTGATTCTCCCCAGTGCCATCAACAGAGATAGAGGTCTCTTAGGCAAGCCAGCTTCATGACCTGGACATCACTTCATGGGTCAAGAAGCTGTTCTTGACAATGATGAGAGTCACTCAGCCATCTACCCCTCCTCAAAACATCTCTTCTCCTCCTCCTCCCTCCCATCTCTCCTGCTGAAACCACAGAGGTGAGCTTTGTCACACCACTCCACCCAATCTTCTCCCAGGTTTCACACCCTTGCTGAGCTGCAGATTGTCCGCCTGGACCGGGAGGGGATTACCACTATCAAGAACTTAGAGAGTCTCCAGAATCTTCACAGTCTTTATCTACAAGCGGTAACTCTTGCCCCTTGCTCTTCCTTTCCCCTGACCCCTTGTGGACTAGGTCTGTCTAATCCAAAAGCATCCAAACAGGTCATCTTGTGCCTTCTTTGATGTTCAGACAAATAGGTCTATGTTTAAATCATTCCCAAATAAATCAGGAATTCTCCTCAGTTGAAAGACTGATCCCTCTGAAAGAGATCTTGAACATGCCCTTGAATTGTTGCTCCTTAGTCAGACACTTCTTTTGGTCTAGTTCTTCTTGGTATCTGCCCTAAACTTTTCATATTATACAGCCCAAGCCCATTCCTGTTTTGAAGAAGAAGAAAACTGAAGATTCCTCTACACCTTTTGGATCCTTGAAGGCTGCTAGACATTGGTGGTGGTCTTCAGACTCCCCCAGCCTTCATATTCCCAGCTCCCTTTCAGTTTCCCCACAGAAACTCTTCAAATCAAATGAATATGTGCTCATTTTCCCCTTTTGGCATGCAAGTCACCACCAAGGCTTTTTCCAATTTTCTAGTGGCCCTTGGTTTCCTTCCCTGATTCCAAGGTCCCTCTTTGGCTGCGGGGTCAGAGAAGGGTACTTCAAACCAGTTTATCCAGCCCCAAGTTTATACTTTTAGCTATCCATCCAAAGAAAGCCAATCATCTCCCAAAGATAGCGACAAGCAGTCAGGAGTGGGGTTGTTCCCAAAGTGCAACATCTCCAGCTTTAAGTGCAGCTGTGGTACTGGGGCTTTGTCCCCTTACAGGGCTCCCCACCCAACTGACAGCTTGGTTTCCCCCACTTTGGTTTCCTCCTGCAGAATAAGATCCAGCGAATTGAGAACCTGGCTTGCATCCCTTCCTTGCGGTATGTGGCACCAAGGCTCAGGTGGGGGAAGGAGTAAGGAGTGGGAGGGGAAACACGGCAATACCCCAAGAACCTGCTCAGAGCTTTCCAAGCCTGGCTCTTGATCAGCCTTGATCAGCTCTTTCCAAGCCTTGCTCTGCTTCCTCTACCCACATAGGCCATGTGTCCCCACTAGTCATCCAACTGCCTGACAGGGGGCCCAGGTGTCTGGTGTCTTCCTCTCTTCCTCAACAGTCCTGTCTCTGCCCCCCACCCTTCCTTCCCTAGTTTCCTGTCTCTAGCAGGAAATAGAATCAGGCACGTGGAAAACCTCCTCAACCTCCCATACCTCCAGTTTCTGGACCTCTCTGAGAACCTGATAGAAACGCTGAAGCCAGGTAGGAACACCCTAGCCCTGGCTAACGGCACTTGTCCTGTGTGGGGTCCTCCCTTCTTTCTGCCCTCCTCCGCCACCTCCCTGTGCTTGTGCTCAACACAATCCTGCACATACACTTCATCCTCAGAGGGTGCAGAGTTGGTATGAGAGCCTGACTCCCTGTGTCTCTCCATGTGCAGATGAGCTCCCCCAGAGCCTCCTCATCCTCAACCTAACTGGCAACAGCTGCACCAAGCAGAAGTGCTACAGGTGAGGGACTGAGGGTGGGAGGAACAAGGTCCTGGTTAAGTTCCGCCTACTAACTCCACAAGGGCTCCTTCCCAGCCTGCAAACCTGGCATTGCCCATGGCCCCTGCTCCTCCAGCCCAACAGTTCAAGTTTGCTCCTTCCCCATTTCGTTCCCATGCTGCACAGAAGCCAGCCCTTAGCTCTTTGGGGCTGACCTGAGGCCCCACTGCTAGACCATGAGCTGCCACCTGTCCAGGTGTGGATGCTGTGACATGTGTCCTTGTGTCCTCCCAGGTTCCACACCAAGGATGCCTTCCTCAGTAGCCTCTGCTCTTACTGCCTTGCAGGGAGATGGTGCTAGGAGCCCTGCCACTGCTCCTGGACCTGGATGGGCAGCCTGTGTCGGAGCGCTGGGCCTCAGATGAGGAGGACAAAGCCTCTGATGGTGACGATGAGTTCCCGGAGCTGAGTGGCCCATTCTGTTCAGAGCGAGGTGACACTGTTTTCCATAGCTTGCAGCAACCTATGGGGTCCGGAGGAAGCTAAGAGGGTGGTGGTGTCTGGGGAGTGGCCTTAATCCCAATCAGCATCTGGGTCATGGGTGGTAGAAAGTGCAGCCAGGCCAGGTCCTTGTCCTGGGCATGCAGGGGACTCACTCCTCCCCATTGTCAGCCTTGGGCTCCTCCCTACTAAGGATGTGTGGTGCGGGATCACCCAGAGACCTTCCAGAACCCAGAGGGCCCTCCTGCTGAGCCCTAGGCTCCAGCCACCACCCTGGCCCCTCCCAGGCTTCCTCAAGGAGCTGGAGCAGCTGAGCAGACACCAGGAGCGCAGGCAGCAGGAGGCCTTGGCAGAGCACCTTCTGAGGATGGAGATCCAGCCCACCCTTACTGAGCTGCCCCTGCAGCACAAGGTGCCCGAGGCTGGCGAGAGCAGCCCTTCTGTCACTCCAGAGCAAGGAAAGGAGTCACCCCCTGAGGCTGCCTCTTCACTCCAAGCCTCATCTCCCACCAAGAAACCATGCACTCTGGTTCCCAGGGCCCAGCCAAGCTCTGTCCAGGCAAGGAAGGGGGCCCCAGCAGCAGCAGCCCCCAAAGCCTCTCTGGTTGGGTCCCTTAGCACAACCAAAACTGCAACCAAAAATACCAAGAAGTGACGTGTGACCTCCCTATGTGAGCTTCCTCTTGTCCTCTCACCCCTCACCTGTGGCAGGAGCCCCTCCCTGGTAAACTGTCTCTAGGCTTTTCATGTCACTTGGCGGCACCTCAGGGGAAGAAACCAGTAAATAAAATAGCAACCTAATTCTAAAAAACTAATTTCTTCCTTCCTTCCTTTTTTTTTTTTTTTGTTTGGTACTAGGGATTGAACCCGGGTGTGCTTAACCAGCCACATCCCCAGCCCTTTTTTTGTATTTTATTTATAAAAGACAGAGTCTCCCTGAGTTGCTTAGGGCCTTGCTAAGTTGCTGAGGCTGGCTTTGAACTTGTGATCATCCTTCCTCAGCCTCCTAAACCACTGGGATTATAGGTGTGCACCGCCATGCCTAGCTAAAGAACAAATTTCTAATCTTCCAAAAGGCTGATATCCTTCAGGGTCCCAGTTGGCGTCACAGCTCCAGAGTGGGCAGGAAGTGGGTACTGCCTCATGGAGGAGGCCATCTCTCAGGGTACACCTCACTGCCCCTCCAAGGGTGTGTCCTTCCCAGTTCTAAGCCAAGGACCCAAATCCTGTGGTCCTAATTGTCCCCAGACAGGGCTGAGGGTGTAGCTCAGTGGTAGAGTACTTGCCGAGCACATGCAAGGCCTTGGGTTCAATCACAATAAATAAATAAATAAATGTCCTCACAAATAGGAGCCAGCTACCACACAAGGCATGATCTTTGATCTTAATGCGCACACATGTATGCACCCACACAAAAAAATAACACATACCCACACCATTAGGGATGTTTCCTCCCTGTTCTCACATTCCCTCCACAAATTTCATGGCTAATCCTTATCACCTCCCTCATTAGAATGTGCTGGGTAGAGCTAGGTGTGGTGTGCACACCTGTAATGTCTGGGATTCAGGAGGCTGAGGCTGGAGGATTGCAAGTTTGAGGCCAGCCTCAGTAACTTAGTGAGTCCCTAAGCAATTTAGCAAGACCCTGTCTCAAAATAAAAAATAAAAAGGGCTGGGGATGTGATTATGTACCTCTGGGCTAAATCCTGAGAGAGGAAAGAAAATAAGGAAGGAAAGAAGAAAGAAAAGGAAGGAGGGAAGGGAGAACATTAGAAGGAAGGAAGGGAGGAATAAAACAAAGGAAAGAAGAAAATTTTTAAAATGTGCTGGTGTGGCAAATTTGGGTCTGCCCTTTGCCCTCACCAGCCTCTTGTGCCCCACTGAACCTGGAATTCAGCTCACTGAACAAGAAAATAAACCACATTTATTAAGGCCAAGGCTGTACCAGCCACACAGAATAGGCCAAGGGGCAGGAAGGAATTGCCCCAAACCACCACCACCTCAGGGCAGCTGGGGCTAGGATCCTGCACCCGCCCTGGGCCAGGAGGAGCTATGTGCTCAGCTCTGTGTAGGCCCGGCTCTCCCTCTCCACGAAGGCCTGGAAGAGGCCACCCAGCTCCTGGTGGGCTGGGGTCTGCTCACCAGCCAGAAGCCCCCGCACAGCCTCCAAGCCTTCCTGCTCCAGGTCCTGCTGCTTCTGCCGCAGCTGCTGCCCCTGCTCCTGCTGGAAAAGGCCAGAGCGGGGAATGTGTCTCAGGAGGAGAAAGCCAAGGTCACCACCCTGTCCATGGCAGCTGGCTCCAAAAGTGGGGCCTCTCTCCCAGCTCTGCAGTCTCCTCCCAGCTCCTTATTTCCAAAGTGCCAGTAGGTGTGGGGGTGTCCCTCCAGGGTGTACCCTATCCCCTGGGGTTACCTGCTCACTCTCCATCAGCCCCAGGGCCACCTGCTGTCCACGGTAGAGCATGTGACGGCGATCCACTTGAGTTTGGAATCGAGGCAGGGTCCGAACAGGATCCTGTGCTCCAAAAGTGGGGGACAGCACCTGGGGGGCCTGAGTCGCCCCCACCCCAAAGATGAAAGGTTTGAACACTGACCTAATGGAATATGGACAGCAAGACTGAGGTGGCTCATCTCGTGTCGCCTCCCCTGCCTGGTACGCAGCACCCCAAACCCTCATTCTTCTCACCTGGATGGGTCTGGTGTGGCTGTGAGGAAGTGGACACAGGGCCGCGTGGGATCCTGAGGCAGGATGGACACCATGCTGGCTGTGGTTCGGAAGCCTCCAGAGTCCATACAAATGCCACTCTCTTTGTTTCTGAGAATGTCCATCATCACCTCTGCTGTGATGCTCCCTGCCAAGAAGGAAAGCGTGAAATTCCCAGCAGAGGGAGAACTGTGGCCCTCCTGGGACCCCACTCACCCACCCACACTCACAGACCTTGCCATTTCTGTAGCAGTTCCCGCCCAGCCCGGAAGCGTGCCTTGGCAGCCTCCATGCGCACAGGTTGCTGGGTCAGAGAGAAGACCTGAGCAAAGTCAAAGGCGCCCTGTCCACTCCACCAGCCCTGGGCCTGGGCATGGCTCCGAAGTTCCGGATGTTCAGCTGAGATGTCCGTGCCAATGCTCAGCTGGTTGGAGATGTTTCGAGCACCCCCTGTGGAGGAGATAGGGGAGTTGTTCATTTATCATGAAGTACCCATTCTATGCCAAGCTCTGGGCTAGGTGCTGAGAATATGATGGTGACAAGAACACCCTACCCTCATGGGGCTATAGAGGTGGGGGAGACAAAATAATCACAGAGATAAATGCAATGGCGAAGAGGTACCTGCTTGCATGTAAGGAAGAGCCTAACTACCCAGGGAAGTCCAGGAAGGCTTCCCAGAGGAAGTGACAGGCTGACCCACAGGAGGACTTAACCAGGTGAAAGGAACCCTATAAGGGTTCATTTCCCATCTCCTTGGATGTCCCCAAAAGTTGGCACCTGGATGGTGTCCCTCTCTGCCCCACCAGCTCTATCACCTCCAAAGGGGAACAACTTTGGGAGGTGGGCCCTGGCACTGGGCCCCTCACCCTGGATCCTCTGTGCAGCCCACAGTCTCCCAGCTGTCTCCAGCACCCATGCCTCAGTCCGATCAGCCAGCAGAAAAGTGTTGTGGTAGCAGAATGGCATGGGATCCTCCCGGCAGCTGCCCCCCTGCCCATAGCGCTCCAGCAAGCCTGTGATCACATGCAGGGCCTCCTGTGCAGTGCTGCCCCGTTCTAAAGCCAGCCTGGCAAAGAAAGAGGTCAGGGGACAGAAGTGACCCAGAGATATTTGGTAACAAGCCCAAGTCACACAGCAAACCCACTGGCATTGGTCATATTAAACACAGTGGTTTCTAAGCTGTGCTCTGAAGATTCCATAGGAAGGCCTGAAACAGTCTGAGAGAGAGAAGTGCCCTGAGCCCCAAACTTGTCCTCCATCAGAGCTGCTCTTATCAGTTTTATAAACCTGGATTCTACATGAGATTTCAATTGAAAAAAAAAATTACTCTATTAAAAAGTGTAAACCAGTGCCATCCTATTTCTGAGCCAGGACAGGCTCCTTATCAGACTGAGGAAATGGGGCCAGGAGAGAGGAGGGGCAGGGAAGCCTCCCCTGGGAGGCTGAATAAGGGCAAATTCAGCAGAAAGGAGTCTGCCCCTATGAACCAGACTTGGGGAGGGAGGAAAAGGGAGATGGAGGAGGGAAGCATCCATACCTGAGCAGGTCCATGCCCAGCAGGGCTTCCCCCTCCCCAACTGGCTCTTTGGTCCACACAGCTTCGTTGCCAATGCAGACACCATGCTCATTGGCACCCATCTCAGCCCCCCACAGCCAAGAAGGACGACTCAGAATCACAGCATGTGTCTTCGACACCTGTTCCACCTCAATGTAGGTGCACTGGAGGCAGAAAGAAAGGAAGCATCCACTCAGAGAGAGCCAGAACCTACACTGTGCAGGCACTTTGCCAATCACCTTAGGTATTGTCCTTGGGAAGGTCTTATTCCCATTTTACAGCTGAGGAAACTGGGGTCCATTGGCTAAATAATAGGCTTACAGTCCAGGTTGGTAGACTTGAAGCTCATATTTCTTTTGCACCACATCTGACAACCTCCCAAGTGTAGAAAGCAGAGGAAGAAGGTCTTAGAAGAATGCCTAGAACTGCCACCTTTTTCAGTATCGCATAAGGCCTTACCCACCTGGAGCCGGCTCCCAGGGGGGTGAGTGCCTGCTGGTACAAACACCACCTCCTGCACCTCATCCCGGGGTCTGTCTGAGTTCTTTGCAAAGATCACAGCTGGAATGGCAGAGGCCGGAGGCATGGAGACCAAGCAGTCGCAGGAACAAGGGGTGTCATGGATTGAGGACTTCATCTGCGGAGAGCGGGGGACAACTGTGTCCCTTTCATGCCACCTTTCCATAATCCTGCCCACGTCTCAGGCCTAAGGCGCTCCCTCCCCCAACACGTGTATACTCAGGGAAGACACTGAACAGCGCGGACACTTGATGCCTGGGATCAGACAAACCCAAGCACATGGCTTGGAGTCAGTTGGCGGCGCAGAGTCCTAGTCCGAGAGTCCTACCCTGATAGTCTAGGATGGAGTGGTACGGACTCACAGGCTCTCCCACTTCTCTCTGGTGTCCCATGCTCCTGCGCATGCCCAAGACCCTCCCCTCTTCCATTCACACCCTTTCCATCCCCAGTACCGTATACCCCTCACTCTTTCAGCCTCCAACGCCCCCAACTTGGTCACTGGAGCCTCCTCCTCCGCTACGTGTCGGGTGGATTCCAATGGACGGAAGCTTCTAGGTGACCTGGAAGGCCTTTGGCCCCGGAGGCGGAGCCAGAAGATCGCACCTGCGGTTCCACTGTTTTCCACCTGGGTGCGCGCGAACACCACTTCTCCGAGCGCAGCGGTTTTTCAAGTCCTGCGGGACTCCTGCAGCTCATTACCAGGGCGCCCCCTCATCTGATGGGGTCGCTGTGGGGAGCTAGAGCTGGGAGTGGAAAAGAATCTGCGTGAAAAGGGAAGCTTCCTAAGAGATCGGGGACTGCTGGGGCATCTGGAAATTAAGGAAGAATCTCAGTTACTTGAGTCCTATCTTGAATTCCAAAGTCACAAGCTAATAGGTGTAGATATAACAATTCCTTTTTATAAAAAGGCACAAGGACACATATGCATGTCGTCCCACCCCAAAAGTTCTCTCCTGCCCCATAATGCTTTTAAGAATATAGCTTTGAAAGGAAATTTAAAAATTTTCTAGTCCAAAGCTTTGGTGTGTTTACATATAGTGAAACTGAAACAGAAAAAGAAGCGTCTTGGCCAAGGGGAACAGACACATCACAGTACAGAGACTGATCATGATCCCAAATATTTTTTTTTTTTAATTTACACTTTAGGTGTAGATGGACACAACACAATGCCTTTATTTTTTTTTTTATGTGGTGCTGAGGATCGAACCCGGCCCCCGTCGGGGCTAGGCAAGCGCTTTACTGCTGAGCCACAATCCCAGCTCCATGATCCTAAATATTCTGACTTCCAGTTTATTTTGCACTATAAAACATCTCCATAAACCCAGTGGGGTGGCGCAAACCTCTAATCCAAGCTACCTAGGAGGTTGAAGAAGGAAGATCTCTCAAGTTCCAGACCAGCCAACCTGGACAGGACAACGAGACAGCAAGACCCTCTCTCTCTTAAAAAAAAAAAAAAAAAAAAAAAAAAAGTCTGAAGATCTAGCATTTGCAGTGATAGAGGGTTATATCCGTAGAGTAGCCTTCGGGAAGCCCTGGGTTTAATCTCCAGTACCAATAACAAAAATAAACTTATCTCCATAGCCAGAATTTAAGCAAAATTCATCTCACACACTTTTGCTTCATGGAGCCCTCCAGGAATGTGGAATGGGGTACATTACAGACTAGGTACTGCCCTGGATTGTATTGAATCTGTAAGTCCCTTAGGGTAGTATGGACACTTTAACAATATTAATTCTTCCAAATTATGAACACAGAATATTGTTCCATTTGTGTATGTGTGCGTGTATTCTTTGATTTCTTTCATTAATGTCTTAGCAGTTCAGTGTACAGATATTTCCCCATACTTTGTTAAATTATCCCTATTTGTGTCAGGCGCGGTGGCCCACGCCGGTAATACCAGTGGCTCAAGAGGCTGAGGCAGGAGGATTTCAGGTTCAAAGCCAGCCTCAGGAAAAAGCAAGATGCTAAACAACTCAGTGGGACCCTGTCTCTAAATAAAATACAAAAGGGCTGGAAATGTGGCTCAGTGGTCAAGTGTCCCCGAGAGTTCAATCCCCGGTACCAAAAACAAACAAACAAAAAAGACCTCTATGTTATAAACTATTAGTAAATGGGATTTTAAAGGAAAGTGACCACAACACTCGGAGCAACCAAGAGATCTTTATTGCAGCAGTGCAAAAAGAGGAGAAAATAGAGAGAGAGAGAGAGAAAGAGAGCAGTGGAAGAGAGAAGGGGGGTGAGAGAGAGAGAGCGAGGGGGGGACCAGCAGGAGGGAGTTTTTTATAGCCCAAATCTAATGAGGTCTCTGGGTCTGCAAGCTGCCTTGTTGGTGTACAGTGATTGGATCATACAGTAGTTGCTAAGAGTGTCATCTTCTGCCTTCAGACCTATGGGGCAGGGGTCAGATGTGGGTTTCCATTGCACCAGATGGGTGGGGATCAAGTGTTCAGCCTTGAGTAGGGTTGAGTATTCAGCCTTGAGTGGGGTTGAGTGTTCAGCCTTGAGTGGGGTTGAGTGTTCAGACTTGATGCAAACAGGTGATAAAGGACCAGACAGAGGGGGGTTTGAGTGCCCAGGTTATCCTGCAGCTAACATTGGTTCAGCCTGCCCTACAGACAACTTAGTTCAGCCTGCCCTGCACCTAACAGGATTATTGATTTCTTTTCCGGATAGTTTATTGTTTGTATAGAAATGCTATTGATTTTTGTGTGCTGACTGTTTTCTGTGACTTTATTAATTGATTCGTTCTAACAGTTTTTTGTGGAGTTTGTTTCCCAAGGTTCTTTTCAAGCCTACACTGCTAACATGCTGAGCGGTCAGGCAAGCTAGGCTTATTGGGACGGTGAGGGTGGCTTCTAGTGCACCGCTGGGGAGGGGCTGTGAGGATGCTATTGGTTGTCATTGCAGCAAATGTCAAGGCTTTGCGTCCCCAAAACCGGTTCACTTTCTGCACTTCCTCGGATTGCCCGCTGGGTGGCGAGAGCAGGCAAGAGAAGAAGGAGAAAATAGACTAGGAGAGAGCGTAGCGCAGCCTCAGGCTGCAGTTGGTAGGCTGCCTTCTCCGCTGTCAGGTTTCCCTTCCTGACTTCATTTCCCCACCCTACAGGGCTTTTACTTCACTTCCCAGGAGAGGAGCCTGCCCAAAGAGGTCACCCATAGGGTCAGCCCCGAAGCGATTCCCTAATTTCCTCCCAGCATCGCCAGGATCATGGTGTCTGCGCACCACATCTGAGGGGTCAGAGGTGGACTTGGGCTCCAGTCAGGGGGCCCAGGCCAGCCAGGCAGCATTGCAAACGAGCAAGCAAGCATCAGCCCCACCAAAGGCCCCCGCTAAGAATGCAGGTCAACGGGAGGAGCTGCAAGGGGAGGAGGAGCAGCCTCAACCCTGCCCAAACAGGCCTAGCCGGCCCCACAGCTGCCCTCCTATCCCTGGGGGCAACCTGTGGAAAAAGGAGGGGATTCACCAGGCTTCTGGGGTCTTATTCCCCCAGAACCAGGAAGACAAAAAAGGTGCCCAGCAGGAGTGCTGCAGGCATGAGGTCACAGAGAAACACACCTGTTCCTCCTCTTCCCAAATTGCTAAATCCCAGAACAGATAGAAATAAACAGTTGCCCCCCCCCCCAAAAAAAAATAAGTCTGGTTACCTCTATAACCCTTAAATCATTCCAATACCCCTATCCCAAGGTTCATTCTCCTAAACTTTGTGGACCAGAATCTCAGACACAAGGATAGAAGGGGCCAAGTGAGAGTCAGATTTGGTTGGAGAAATTAGGTTAGGGATAGAGTGGGGGAAATAGGAATCCCATTGGGGAAAATAATACATTTGGCAAAAACAAGGGTGGGAAGTGGGAAAAACAACAACAACAAAAAAAAAAAACATAGCCCTACCTCTTTGGGGCCTAAACCGGACCCTCCATTTACTTTCCTATTTGGAGGGCTCTGGAGTCTTGAGATTTTTACTCCCTTGATGCGAATTGGGCACCAGATGCCTGGAAAAGTGTGTATGGATGAGTATTTCTGCATCCCTCTGAGTGAGGCACACAGTGGGTCCAGTGAGCTGTCTGTGTACACTGCAGTTGAGTAACCGTGACACGTCTCTAGCTGCTAGTTGCAGTAGCAACCTTTCCCTCAAGACTTTCCAGCTGGGCAGGAGCCCATCAGATATCTTGGCTGCCTTTCATCGCCTTGTCCCTGATAGGGATCATCTGGGTGAAGAAATTGCTGTCAGTCACCCCCACCTCACTCACAGCCAGAGGGCCCGACTGACATGCACGCATCCATGGGGGTGGGATGAGGGGCCAGAGGCTGGCTCTGGCTGAGAAGGGAAGGAACCAGGTTCTTAGGGGAAGGGAAAGAGGGGACTTATATAGAGAGGAAGAAGGAAATATCTAGAAACTTACACAGGTGAAGACCAGGGAGGGACAGCTCAGCAGTAAACCCATTGAAAGTCCCTCCCTCCCACTACCCCTCCAGGGCAGGATCGGACCCCAGCTCTGACCCAACCAAATGGATGGAGGTGAGGCTGTCCAGGGGCTGCAGGATCAAAGGGAAGTCTCCACCCTGCCCTGCAGCCCTGATCTGGTCCTCACTGCGGAGGTATACCTTGTCAAAAAGGAAACCAAGCTAGAAGACAAATGAGGCAATGATGTGGTTGATGACTTTATTGTTGCATAAAAAACACAGGCTGTTTCTTCCTCTTCCTCCCCCCTAAATGGGTTCACAGCAGTTAAAGAAAAATAAATTCCTACATTTTCCTCTAGGGGGGCTGCCTAGAAGAGCAGGCAGCCAAAAAACCTAGAACTATAAAAGAGGGGAGCAGAAGAAAACCTATTCAAAGCCCCCACCTGCATACCTTAGGACTCAAGGCCTCTTTAAGGGGGAATATCCATGTCCCCCTACCAAATACCCTTTTGGGAGTTCCCCTCGGAATGGTCACTTGGTAGCACAGGGAGGGGGTGGCTGGTTTCGATGGGTGGAGGAGAAAGGCATCCTACACCCACGGTGCCCTCCTTTCTCCCCCTCTCCGCCTGGTCAGGCAACCTGCAGGCGCAGTCAACTCCCCTCTTTCCCTTAAAGCTCTGGCAAGGAAGGGGCCTCTGGTTGTGACCAAAGGAGGTGGGGAAAGAGGGAGAATATAGAAAGAACCTTACTTCTTAAACTACTGCAGGCTCATGAGTCCCACAGGGAAAGTCACCCTGTCCCTTTCAAGGGGAGCCCTTTCTACACAAACACATATTCCCACCCAGATCCCAGCCCCCACTTCCCATATAGCTCCCAGTCCTTGGACTGGGCTCCAGCATCCCCAAGGGAGGAAGAGATGCTGTGGGTCTATGCCCTAGACCTTGGACAGGTGAACAAGTTGGGGTCTCAGGAGACCCCAGGCTCAGTAGAGAAACACACACATATACACAGTGTACACACAACACACACACACACACACACACACACACATGCCCTAATATTAAATAAAATACCCTTTGCTTATAACTTAAAAATCAATACACAGCTAATCCCTGCAGAGGGCTCTGGGTGGAGAGAGAGGAGCAGGGGGAAGGGATGTCAGAGAGACTCAAGGCCCCTACCTCTCTCCTGGGAACTCCCCCAGCCCCAGGGTCCTGTGGCCTGCCAGACCCTCCCCCATATCTGTTTCTTATCTCTCAGCCTGGCTCAACTTCTGCTGGGCTTCTCCCCTCCCCACCCCCATGATCATAATCCAAATGTATTTCTACTAACTAAAGAGAAGGGAAGGATCTGGACAATTTCCTGGAATTCCTTCCAATGGGAGAACAACTCCTTCATATGGAAGGAAGTCTCCCCCTCAAGGTAAGGGGGAGAACTCTATAGCAGGAGCAATGAACTCAGAAGAGTCAAGCTAACAGAGTGGGGCCTTAGTTCTTGATGGACAGGAGAGGAAAGTCAGGGGCACGGTCCACCACACTGGGTGGAAATTGTTGGGTCCCTCTGCAGGGACACCCTTACCTATCCCCAACCAGCCTAAGTAACTCTCTCCCTTCCATCCCAAGAGGAAGGCAGATGATGGGGACCTAGGATAAGGAACTACATCAACTCTAGAGCTGGTGCTACTGGCTGCCTTAAAATCCTACCTAGGGTAATGAATGGGGCAGGTGGACTAACTGCACCTGATTTTTTAAATGACCAAGAGTTAAGGACTGAACCAAAGTTAAAGAGGGTAAGGTTAGTTTCTTCTATCTGCAGTCCTCCCCCATTCCTATCTCTCATTTTAGAAAGGGACTTCTCTGCTCACCCTACCTACCATCTAACTCTGTCATCCACCCACATCTCTGACTTAGAAGCTGTCCCCTCTTCCTTTGTGGCCCTATCAGACCAGGTCTGGAAGGGTTAATAAAGAGGCACATCAAAGGAGTTATTTCAGCAACTCTCCAAGCTAGATAGACACTCCCTCTAAGAGGGACCACCGGCCTCCCCCACCTCATCTCAGCTCTCTCCGGAAACCCTAGGGGCAGGAGCATGAGAAGGGGGATGAAAGGGACCCGGGCCTCAGGGTGGCTCCGGGGTTCCCAGGCACTAAGGATGTGTCCAGACAGGTAGCTGCAGCACCCCTGCCCCACTGGGGGGGGGGGGGAACACCATCTCCTCCAGCCGGTCCCCTCCACCCCTAGATGCAGCAAGGGGTGCCCCATTCCAGCCCAACCCCTGGCCCAGGGACCAGTAAAATAGTGAGGAAGGGAAGAACCGAGGGGCATGTGCAGCTCCTTGCAGCCTAAAACAGTCCAAGGCGACCAGTCCAGCCCCCAGAGACCAAAAAACCCCTACCGCCTGTCTCCCAGTCCCCGCACCACTTTTCCTCCTCCTCAATAAATAACCACCTTCCCCTCTTAATCAAGCCGCCCACTAGGACGTCAGACCTAGGTGCTCTCTTCCGATGTCCCAGGGACACCGGCAGGGAGGCGGCACCAGAGGGCTTCAGTTGGAGGGGGCCGAACTGCCCTCAGACTCTCGTTTGCCTTTGCCCCCTGGGGGCTCCACTGCACCTCCGGCCTTGGCCTCTCCCGGGGCCGCTCCCGCAGCCTCCTCTTTGGCGCCCTCGTGGGTTTTCATGTGCTTGGCCAGGTGGTCGCTGCGCATGAAGACTCTGCTGCAGACCGCACAGGGGAACTTCTTGGTTCCAGTGTGGGTCTGGAGGTGGCGCTGAAGCTCATCCGAGCGCGTGAAGCGCTTGCCACAAAAGAGCCAATTGCACACGAAGGGACGGTCGCCGCTGTGCCAGCGCAGATGCGCCTTCAGGTGCGACGTCTTGGCATAGGCCTTTCCGCAGCCTGGAATATGGCAATTGTGCAAATGCTTCTTCTTGCTCCCATCCGGACCGCATGGAGCCCCTAATCGCTCGGCCTCCAGACAGTTGGGACAGCGACACACCGTCTGACCTGAGCTGCGGGGCACCGACCGCCGGGAGCCTTTGGGCCGGGCAGCCGCATCCAGACTGGAATCCAGCCCTTGGGACTCTGGCGCAGCCGCTTCCAAGGCCTTAGCCCCGTCGGGTGGCCCCAGAAGGTGCTGCGCTCCAGCAGCTGGGAGGAGATGGTGAGGGTGCGGATGGGGCGGCGGCGCACAAAGCTGGTGGTCTCCGACATAGCCCCCCAAGCCAGCCTGAAGCGCCCCCGGGTGGCCGGGTGAGGCCAATGCGCCCTGAGTGTGGGGGAGGTCCATCCAGCTGGTGCCCGGATGAAGGTCCCACCAGGAACCATCCTCTGTGCTTGGGTGCGTCGGCCGGAACCACGATTCGTAATGGTGTGACATGTCCGGCTGCAAGAGCTTGGAAAAGGGTCCCGGGGCCAAGGGACTGTCGCTTTCCAGATCCTCGCAGGTTACCCGCGAGGAGGCCCCCGGCAGCTCATATCCCTGAGAGAAGTCGACCTCCGGGCCCAGCGGGAGGCTCTGCAGCTCTCCAGGCTGCAGTGGGGAAGGGTAGTCCCCAGCCTCGGGGCTCGTGTGGCCCTGGTATGTTTGGAGAGGCTGCAGGTCGAGGCGCGGTGGAGAGGCGTGAGGCGCGTCGGTGTGCTGGCTGCCCAGAGAGCCACAGACAGCGGTTAGCATTGCCGGGATCCGGGGTGGGTGGGGGCAGGGACGGTCAAGGGCACCTCAGATGGAACCTAAAGGAGACAAAGAAGAGATGAGGAAAATAACGGGCTCTTCTTCTATTGTAATCCTGATCCCCTCCCTGCGAAGTGTTCCTCTGGTATCCAGGTTAAAAAATAAAATGAAGAGGGGAAGGGGTGGTCTTTGGGAGAGGACTAGAGATGGGTTAAGAGTTTGGGAGTACAGACTGAGAATGTGAGCCTCCAGGAGGGCAGAGGAAGACCCTTCCTCTAAGTGACCCCTCTTATAAGTCCCTGAAGTTGGGCTGGTCCCAGGGTGCTAAGTTAAAATGCTAGAACAGTCTTCACCCTAGCTACTCAGGTCAGAGAAGGGGGCAATGGCATTTCCCCCTGCAGATCTGCTGCCAAATGGAAACACTAAACCCATCTCAGCTTCCCAATTTTAACTCAGGACACAGACAGGGAGAGAAAGGTGGCCTGTTTTTTGCAACCCAAAGCTTCAGGTAACTTGCCCCTCAGGAAAGTGCTGAGTTTGGGGAGAAAGAGCCCTCATGCCATCACAGGCAAGATGAATGAAGAGCATTGGTCTACACTACTCTTCTCAGCTTCCTGCCTGGCTTGGTTGACTGGGCCCTTCCAAACTCACTCCTACGCCCAGCCTCCACTCTCTTCCCTCCAGCAGGGACTTTGCCTTCCTCGGGTGCAGCTGTAGTGCCAGTTTCCAGGGGAGTTTCCCCCATCAGAGAAAGCCAAATCTCCCTTCTCTGTCTTGACCCACACCAGTGCCAGCCAACTCTCTTCTCCAAGCTAGGGGAGACCCAGCTATGAAGCTGGGAAGTTTGGATTCCCCAGAGAAGGGGATCACCCAGAAAGAGCTTGTCAGAAAACTCAGGAAGGTACAATTGCCACCCCCTTAAGGTGGTAGAGTAAGAGGTCAGCGAGAGGAGGGCAGCAAGAAAAGCCATAATCACTTAAGATCAAGAATTGCCAAGATGATAAAAGGAGTGCATCCGAGGCCCAGATAGTTTTGAGAAGCTCCCCAAATGATTCTAATGTAAAGCCAGGTGTTGAGAACCATTGCTCCTGGCCAACCCTCTTGTTTTAAAAAGGAAACCAAAGCCAAATTTGAAGCAGTGGCTTGAACAAGTATGTCCATTTATTGCTTCAGTCAATAAATATGTACTGTGCAGAACCTCTGTGAACCAATTCTCCTGGCTTCTGATTGTTACTCTTTTCCTAAACTATTAAGAATCTAAGGACCCTTTCCCCCTTTCTTAATCACACATCTGTGACTTGAAGGTCCCCCTCTTATCATCTCTCCTTAAGACGTAGGAG
The DNA here is from genome assembly GCF_047511675.1 of Marmota flaviventris. NCBI lineage: Eukaryota > Metazoa > Chordata > Mammalia > Rodentia > Sciuridae > Marmota > Marmota flaviventris. The sequence continues at coordinate 54,349,377 of NC_092514.1, read as the reverse complement.
CTTTTTGCCTCCTGTGTGGGCCTTTTCTGATGGTGGGGGAGGAAGCCAATGATTTAGTGTAAGGTCTTCTCCTCTTGCCACCCTATGCCTCTGGGACCAGAGAGGTGGCATTGATAGTCTGGGAGAGGCAGGGAGAAGAGGGCTGGGGCGCCTATTCAGGCTCTGGCTGCCTCACCACAAGAAAGGAACAGGGTGAAGCAGCAGGAACGAAGCCTCAGGCCCGGGCGGGGCAGCCCAGAAGGGGCTGGGCGGGAGCAGTGAGGCTAGGGACCCTAATAGCTTTTGGCGCCTGGGAACTGCCCCAGGGGCTGGGGGATGGGGAGGCTAGAACAACCCAGACTCCAGAGTAGCCTCTCCCTACAGAAAGCTTGAAAGCACAGGCCTGGTGCGCAATGGCCTGCTACCTAGGTTTCAGAAAAGGAGAGAACAGAGCGCCCACCATCGCTTTCCGCTCCGCAATTAGGGAAGGCGAGTAGAGACACCATTAAGTCTCATTTACCCGGCTGCTTTTCCCGATGTCCGGCACTCAAGCGGCCGGGACTTTGGTACTCTCCGTTTTCAGTGTGCCAGTACTCCGGTTGTCCCAGTCGCTCCAGTTTCCCCAGTTTGCAGCCGCCTCTCCCATCCGCCCGAATTTCCTTCGATCCGGGCTCTAAGCTCCCCAGATCCTTTAGGGCTCCCCCCCCCGCCCTCCCGAGTCCAGAGGAGGCTGCGGCGCGATCGGAGCGAGTTTTTCGCAAAGGCTTTCCACAGAGCGCACCCCTGGCGGTCCCGACCCGGGCTCCTACCTGGAGGCTGAGCTCAGGCTCCCGGCAGGCACGGTTGGCTGGTGTGCTACAGACCCGCGCTCATGGGCCCTGTGTGCAGGACTCCTCTCTGTGGCGAGAGTCAGGAGCCAAAGGCTGGGTAGGGACGCGACGAGACCCGGAGATCGGCAACGAGAGAGCCCGCGAGAGGGCGGAGGGCGGGCGGGAGCGAGGGAGCAAGCGAGCGAGCGAGACCAGCTCCGCCCGTGACTCACCGCGCTCTCTGCCTTCATCCTCTCTCCTGCGCTCCTTTTTCCCCAGAACTCGCGGCCCCGCCCACCTCACCTGCGGCCGCCTTTAACCCTTGCGGGCTCGGCGGGACCAGAAGCCCAGCCCGGCTGCGAGGAGGGGGCGGGCAGGCGAAGGGGAGGGACAGCTAACTAGGCCGTATCCCTCCGGTTCCCTTGCCCCTCCCTTGAACCCTCCACCCCCTGTGCCAGGGGCCCGCCCGGGGTGTTTCCCAGGTTCTGAGACCCGCCCGAACGAGTGGAAAATTGCCCTGGAGCAGGCTTGGTCTGAAGGAGGACGGCTCAGACCCTGGGGGAGTGGAGGGGAGCAGGTCCTGGGAGTTTTACAGAACTATCCTTAGGGCGCCGTTTGCTTTGGGTGCCCTTGACCCACCTGCTGGGGCCAGACAGCGCTGTCCCATACTGAGAAGAGAAGGAAACAGGATTGAGCGCCAAGTATGTGTCCGGTCCACAATCATGCCTAGGCCGTGGGAAATTTGTCTTGGCTGCGCTTCTTCTCCACTTCCCCACATCCTCCCCGGTCCTTTTCCCTCTCGCTTTCTAGTTCTTCCTTTCTGGTCACTCACCTTTCTGGATGACCGCTTACCGCCCCCCCCCCCACCACCACCTCCACCAACTTCTTCCTAGCTCCAAAGTTTCTACCTGCTCCCACTTGTCTCCCAAGCCCTCTCTGCGCTCATCCTCCACCTCCCTTAGGCGACAGCCCCAGCGCTTCCTAACCCCACTCCCTAACACGCCTCCCCCTCCTCTCCGTCCAGGAGGTACTGTGCCTCCGCCCGTCACACTCGCGCTGAAGCACCGGGCTCTGAAGCCTGGATAGAGGCGTCTGAATGGCGCTGGGAAGGGCCATTTCTGGAAAGAATTGGGCGAGCCCTTGTGATCCATCAGATCTTCCCGATTCAAACCTGAATGTTTAACCTTGGGGAAGGGTCTTGGATTCTTTTTGAGAAAAATAAAAGCACACACACAATATATTATTTTCGTAAAATTTCAGGGCGTTCTCGGCGTACACCTAAGAATTCTCGAGATCTAGATCAGTCAAGATCCTGAGACCCATGAGGTGGGGTCCCCCCCATCACTCCCCGCCCTGCTTGTCTGTGCTCGGTCGGAGGTAGCTTGGTGCTCCTTGCCTGATTGCTCTGTTGCCTCCCAAAAACCCAGTGGCATTGATCTTCTGAGGTGACCTTCCCCCCAGCAGGGGATATATGATCAATTTCCCTATTTCTTTCGTTGCTGGATTGACTTGCCCTATGCTCTTTGCCGTCACCTTTTCACATTTTCGTTTTTAGCCAAATCCTCCTTTAGGCTGATTTAATCTCACCTCTGTCTCCTCCATTCCACGCTCATTGGTTTACCCTTCGTCATTCTTGTTTAGAACACACTAAAGTGTGACCATAGTTTCATGTTTAAATCTACAAGCCATTTAAAAATCAATCAATCTGTGTGCCTACGTGCGTGCATGGTTCTCCCCTAAACACGCACACGTTCTTATCTAGAGACCATGTCTGATTCTTTTGTGCATCTCCTTCTTTTCTAAAGCTCAGTTCCCTTATCTGGACAACCAGAGAACAACAAGTTGGAAGGGTTTCCCCGGGGCTTAAAGGAATTGTACCTAAAAATACTAAGCCCAGGTGCCCCCTGACCAGCACGGGGAAAGGGAAAGATATCCTTGTCCTCATCATTAAATAAGTCTGTTCCCAGAAATGTTTGTTGATTTCATATATATTCATAAGGATCTTTGGATTAGAAGCTCATGAACCTAAATTCTACCCTCAGCTCTGCACTCCTGTACTTGCTAAACTGACCTTGGTGGATCAGGTTACTCTAAGCCTCAGTTTCCCCAACTGCCCTGCTGTGTGAAGGAAAGGCATTTGGAAGCCAGCAAGCACTTCCTCGGCATCAGGAATTGAGATTTCTGATCAACCGGGATGTTCTTCTCCCCCGTACTTGGGACCTGCAATATAGATTCACAAGAATCTTGGTGGCTGTGGCTAAATTAACCCTTTTTTCAAGACAGTTATATCTCCATCCACTCAGCCTGCAAATCCTGGCTGGTTGGGTTTGCATCCCAGTTCAGAGCCACCTTTGAAGCACAGTTAGGGATTCATCATGTCCAGACCAGAGTCCCCGATCTGACTTTGGTGACTCTGATTCCTAGTTTAAGACTGATTAGACCCCTTGGAACTTCCGTTCTTCCCCTCCCAACTGCCTACTGTTGCCTCATTTACTGCTTTTTGTGGAGCTAAAGTTGGCCTTGGGGGTCTGATGTGGATGAAAGGACCGAATCTCTCCCATCTATAGGCACCAGATGTCTTCCCAATGCTGTCCACCTTTCCTGGAAAGCGACAGGGAAAAGGATGGCAGACACCCTACCCCACTTTCACCCTAGCCCCCCTTTAACTCTACTTCCCCACACCACAGCTCCTTGGGGTTCCCCAGAGCAATGACCCTGCATCTGCCTGTGACTCACATGAAATTCAACAGTAACAGTGTTGTCCCTGGAGACTTTCAGTCATTGTGACTTCCTGCCCTGTTACCGCCTTTCTTCCAGATTCCCCTAGATCTCATTCCTTTGTTTCCAGCCCTTTTTTCCCACTTACTAGGTGTTTTCCTACCAAGAGATAGCCACGGTCTGGTATTGACATGACTACTAAGATCACAGCCTATACTTTTATTTTATTTTATTTATTTTTTGTATTGGAGATTGAGCTCAGGGGTGCTTTACCACTGAGCTACATCCCCAGTCCCCCCTCCCCTTTTTAAATTTCTTTATTTTGAACAGGTTGCTTAGAGCCTCTGCTAAGCTTCTGAGGCTAGCCTTGAACTTGTAATTCTTCTGCCTCAGCTCCTGAGCCACTGGGATTGCAGACTTGTGCAACTACATTCAACTACCATAGCCCATATTCTTTTTTGTGTGTTTTGTTTTGTTTTAATATTTTTATTTGTAGATGGACACAATATCTTTACTTATTTATCTTTATGTGGTGCTGAGGATGGAACCCAGGTGGTGAGCATTCCACCACTGAGCACAACCCCAGCCCTGTGTTTTGTTTTGTTTTAATATTTTTTATTTAAAAAATTTATTATAGTTGTCAAAGGACATTTTTAAAATTAATTTGTATTCAGTGATGAGAATTGAACCCAGTGCTTCACACATGCTAGGCAAGCCCTCTACTGCTGAGCAAAACCGCAGCCCCACAGCCTATATTCTTGAGTCAAGATTGAACAACACTGCCCACCACGCAAACTGAGATCTGCCCAGGACTTCAACCATTTCTACTCCTCTCTCTTATCCCCTAAGAAATCTAGTTAGATTTCCCCTCAAAAGTATTCATCTCCCATTCCTTCTACCCCATCCTTCTCAAGCTCTATTTATAGAAAGTGATCCATTTTGTATCTGGAACAGTCTCCTTAGTCTGTGTGTTCATCATAAGCATCATTTGTTTATTGAATACCTACTATGTGCACTCTAGGTGCTTTACAGAAATACCTCTAATTCTCATGAGCATGCAACAAAGTAATTATTATTATTAGTCCCATTGTACAGATGAGGAAGCCAAGGATCAAAGAAGCTAAATGACCTACCCAAGATTACAGAGCTGTTAAAAGACAGAGGAGGAAACCAAGTCAAGATCTGTCAGGCTGCAAAGCACACATTCTGCCTGGTATCCAAGCTGGCTTCACTATTGTAGAAATAATGGCTCTGGAAGTCCAGATCCTCTAAATCCTCAGGGTGGAGAGGACAGCATTCTTAAACTGATCCAAGCCATTCACCATCCTGCATCTAATAGGATAAACTGATCCCATCTTGAATTGCTGGAACAAGTCACATTTTATACCAGTGGTGCCTTCCAAACTCTCTGGGAGACACTGCACTATGACAATATAAAAATGGGTCTACCTATAAAATTTGTCTAATCCAATACATCATTTTACTGCTAGGGAAACTAAACCCCAGAACAGGGAGGCAAGTAGCTCAAAGTCACACAGCAAAAGCAGAAGAGGAACAAGAACTCCACTTTGCCAACTCCTGAATTCCTAGTTATTCACACTCCCACTTCAAGACTGTATTCCTCTCCCACCCCGGAGCTCAAAGATGCATGCTTGTAATCCCAGCAATTTGGGAGACTGAGGCAGGAAGATTGCTAGTTCTAGGCCTGTCTCAAAATAAAAAATAAAAAGAACTAGGGATGTAACTCAGTAAAGTTCAATCCCCTAGTACAAAAAAAAAAAAAAAAAAAAAAAAAAGACTGATACTTCCAAGACTGTCAGCTGATGACTGATCCTGACACCAACATATTCCTCCTTTCCCTCACTCTTCCATATTCCTGGAAAACCAGGCAGAGTATAGAGTTGGGTCAAATAATTTTATTTTGTTCATCCTTTATTTATTCAACAAATAATTACTGAGAGTCTACCTAGGGCCAAGCACTATGCTGTTACTATTTTTTTTTCTCTTTCTCTTGCCTTTGTTGTTGTTTTGTTTTGTTTTTTGGTACTGGGGATTGAACCCAGGGGTTCTCTATCATGAGCTGCACCCCCAGCCCTTTTCATTTTTTATTTTGAGACAGGGTCTTGCTAAATTGCCCAGGCTGGCCTCAAACTTAAGATCCTCCTGCCTCAGCCTCCTCATTAGCTGGGATTACAGGTGTGCACCACTGTGCCTGGCTAACACTAATTCTTTTATAAATCCAAGTATTACCAGCATCCAATATCCCTTTTATGTCTGGAAGGTGAACCCCCCTAAAGGTAGTGCACACGTATGTCCGTGTGCATGTGTCCACAAACATGTATGTGCATCATGCCTCTGCCCGTCCTCTCCCTCCATTGTAAAGGGAACTCCCCAGTGGTCCTCCCTCGCTCCTTCTGCAGGGGTTCCATCATTCATGAACGCCCACGTGGTGTGTGAGCTCCGCATGTCTATTAATATTTACATTTCTTTCTCTCAGAGTGAAGTCCCCAGTCATAAATCCTTACCCTCTTCTCCCCCAGATCTCATCCAAAGACCTCCAAGGGCTTTTCTTTGGTTCTCTCTGCAAACCCCACCAAGACCTCCCTCTTATCCCCCTCTCTGGTCCCTCCCAGTTGGGGAATTGAGAGAGAATCAAGCATTCCAGATTCTTCTCTATGACCCCCCACCATAGAGTGGAGTCCTGGTCCTTTTTGTGGAGGTCCCCGGCACTGAACAGGGAGCAGCCTCTCTTACCAGTCCATGGAGCCCAGAGCTGGCAGCGGCATCGAGGGGCAGGTGGGGGTGATAAGAGAGCCAGGCTTTATAAAGGAGACGACAGCCAGAGCCAAAGGGGGAGGTGAGAGACGCGGGCAGAGAGGCTGCCAAATCCTCACGGCCTCGGAAGCTTTTAGGATAATCCAGGAAACAGTGGCCCCAGCTCTCCTGGGGGAGTGTAGGGGGTGAGATCTGAGTCTCTGAGGCTGCCAGAAAAGGAGGGTTTCAGCTGGAAAAGGCAGCTGGGGGTGGGGACGGGCACTGGGGGAGAAGGACTTCCTTCCCTGGGGTTGGATGGGCAGTGGGAGAGGGACCAAGTGGTTCTTGTGGGATGGAAGAAATGAAAGCATCGCTGGGGGAGAGCACTGGGGAGGCTGGAACTCTCCAAATTCCATCCCCTCCTTTTGAGGTTTTTCTCCATGGACTTGGTGGGAAAGAAAAAGCTTCCACTTTTAAGACCCGAAACACACACACACACACACACACACACACACACACACACACACACGGCTTCAAGCCAGTCCTTCTCTGCAGAGCTCTGCATCAGGGTTGTGATTACTCCAAGGGTCTCTCCTGCCTCTGCCCTGGGATCTTTCACAGTCAAATGAGGAAAGAGGACCTTCTCCCTCACAGCCTGGGCTGGGCAGCTTGGAATGAACAAGGGCTCACTTATGACCAGTTGCAGAGCCCAGCCAAACAGTTTTGTAGTCAGTGGGGGACCTGGAACTACAGGAAGATGAAGAGGTGGGGGGCGGGGGGCATAGGGGAGTAGGGGAAGGTGGCCTGGAAAGGGGGAAAAGGCTTGGAGGTGAATACAGGTGGAGCCCCCACATCCCAAATTATTTACACGACCCGAACTTTAGGGTGGCATTTGGCTGACGGGAACTTGTTCTAGAGCAGAAAGGGACCAAAAAACTTAGAAGGAGAAGAGTTGAAACAGAAAAAGACCATTCCCCCCAAAGCTCTCTGAAGCTGAGGATTCTGATCCCCACAGGAGAATGGCCTGGGGACTTTCCGCAGGATGCATCCTTTCTCAGCCAAGGCCAGAAGCCCTCGGTGGCCCTCGGTGCGGTGCGGGCACAGCTGTTCACCGCCCCACTCAGAACCCAGCACCCCAAGGCTGGTGTGCTACCTCCCTCCCACAAGGTGAGCCAGGGAACCTTCATCCCAAATGTTCTCTGGCTCCTCCCCTCCCCCCAGCCACCTCTAGACTGGGGATTCCCAGTGTCTTCATTAGCTTTTCAGTAATTATCCTGTAAAGGCCCTGACAGGTTCTTCCTCTCCCCATTTCAGAGGTGAGAACATTGAGGCTGTAAGAGGCAAAAGCTCCACAGGAAGCCACCCATCAAGCAGGAGAGAGAGTACAGTGGTGGGGGCTTAACGGGTAGCACTTCATCTCCTCCTTGCATCCTAAGCAGAATTGGAGGACAGAGCCAGCACAACCCCCTTGGGGAACCCAGGCGTCAGGACCAAGGCTGGATCCAGGGAGGGGCTTCCCTGTATCTCCCCACCTTCCAGCTCAGAAAATCAGAGTGTGTGTGTGTAGGGGGGGGAAGCTAAGGAGACCACACAGGTGGAGTAAATAATGTTAATACGGGAGCATTATCACTAGGGCATTTCCTCATGGATAAATGTCTCAAATACCAAAGGATGCCTCCAAATTATAGTTAATTACAGAGTTGATTTGCATAAATTATAAGGTGAGCATACAAATTCTTTCAATCGGTTCCATATGCTTAGGTAGCAGGTCCAGTTGAGAAGATGGGGAGAATCTTGGGGTGGGGGGAGTTCAAGAGAGGAAAAAGACCCAGCCCTGGGCCTGGACCTGTGGGTCCACACAATGACCCAGCCCGGGGCCTGGACCTGCGGGCCCACACACCTTCCCTGGCTTTGGATCAGTAAAGGGTGCGTGGAGACTCGGCCTGGGTTGTGGGGTGGAGAACAATGAACACAATCAGGACCCTGCTTGGCAGGAGAACCCCTTTCCTCCTTTATCTGCACCTCCCAACAATGTGATTCCCCATTACAAAGGCAGGCATGAGGTAGGAGAGCCAGAGGGTGGGCACCGAGGGGTGGGCAGAGTGCGGGTGGAACTCTGGAGTCTTGGTGCTGGTCATCAGAAGAAGGGGTGGGGGCTGGAGAAGGGTGAAACCCCAGCAGGGTTCATGGTAGATTCCAGGCCCTGTAGCTGGCTGGCCCTCAGCTCCCTGCTGGAGCCACCGCCCCCACCTCCCAACTCCAGTTCCCTCCCAGAGCCAACCCTGGGATCTCAAGTTTGATGTTGCCGCTGCCTGTACCTTCCAGGTGGCTCCTCAGCGGCTCAGACTCCCAGACTCTGTCTCCAGCGCCTGGGCCCATTTCCTCTGCCCTCGCCTCCCAGTCCCCCCACCTCCACCCCTAACTGCTAAGACTCTACTTCCTTCTCTCACTCTCTAATTTGTCCCTCCTTCCCTCCCTCCTTCGGCCCCCATCCTCAGCCCCAGAGGCCTCTCTCCCACCAGTCTTCCCTATCTCTACCTTCCTTACCCAACCTCTCTCCCTCAAAAATTCCAGCGCCCCCCCCCCGTCGAGCTGTCAACTTTCCTTTCCCACCTTCCAATTGCTTTCCGATACCCAAGTTTGACCCCCCAACATTCCTAGCATGTTATTCCCCAAATCTGTGCTGCTTGCAGATCTCTGATGTTTCTCCATATTCCTGCCCCAAAGTAGAAGCTCCGGATTAGCTGGGGCATCGGCGGGGGGTGGGGGTGGACTGAGGTGCCTCAGGTGTGTGGGGGGTGAGCATTCGCCTTTGTCCTCTGGTCCGTCCCAGAATCAGACAGGTGGGGATGAAGGAAGAGCAGAAACGATGCCTAGTACTTAGTATTTCCTAAATATTTGTTGAATGAAGGAAGGAAGTGAAATGGGCAGCGATCTAGGACAGCTAGATGTTGGGGATGTGCCAACTTGCTGACAGGAGTCACTTCTTATCTAGACTAGTTTTCAGGCTTCCTTTGGGCTCTCTGTCAGCCTGTGCTCACCCACCTAAGCTGTCCCAGATAACAGATGGATTATCCTACAATTGCCACTACAATGCGCTTCCCATCTCAATGCATCCCGTGGCTCTCCAGGGCTAGCTGGGACATCTCAGACCTTCCATCTTCGCTTGGTCCTTAGCCTCCCCGTGGCCCAGCCAGATGTGATGTTCACTCAGCACAGCTGGCCTTAAGTCCACCCCTGCCACCCCATGCGTGCCTCAGAAAGCAGATCCTTCCAGCTCCAGGCTCAAAGCTGCTTTCTCTAGGAATCTTCTCTTATCAGCACATCACAGGCTTGCTCCTAGGAATTTCCTTAGCAATTAGTGCCTCATGCTCTGTTTCCATGGGGCTGTTTTATCTTCTCTGCTGGTTGCAGCTCCTTGGGGGCAAGGACTGTCTCTTCTTCATCCCACACAGTCCTCATCCCAGCATCTTTGTGAAGGAGGTGGATAAGCCATGGCCAAGTGAATTAGAGGAATGTGTCCCTGGAACCCAGGCTTCTGGAAACTCCTCAGTGAGAGAGGGCAGCAGTGGAAAATGAAGCCTGGGGAGGGGGGACACAACAGGGGATTTGAAGCACAAAAATCTATGAAGAGAGTGGGCACAGTTTCCTTGTGTGTCCCTCAGCTGGCCGTTGGAATAGGGTATTCGGGACATTCAGGATTGGGTTGAGGTGAGAGGAAGGGTGAAGCTTCCCACCTCCTTAACCTGAAGGTTTGGGACAAAAGGAGCAAGAGTAGTGAGTGGGAGCTAGGAAAAAGGGCTGGATGGGTGGTAGCCATAGAGAAAGGCAGAGGCAGAAAAAGCAGAATCCCTTTAGCTCTTTGTGGGAAGTTAATTTTTTTCTTCTAAGGGTGGAAGGATCCTGATCATGCCGTGCCTCAGCTGAAAAACATTCAATAAAGCCAGATGTGGTGGCACATGCCTATAATTCCAGCTCTTGGGAGGCTGAGGCATGAGGGTCATAAGTTTGAGCCCAACCTTGGCAACAAAATAGAAAGGACTGAGAATGTAGCTCAGTGGTAAAATGCAGTTTATGAGTGTGAAGAAAAATCCACACTCTGGCTGGAAATCTAAGTCCCATTCCCCATTGGATCTCAGGCTACCTTTCCAGCCATGTCCCTCCCACTCTCCAGGTTCTAGACACAGGGGACTTCTCCATCCTCCCATGCCTACCTATTTCCACGCCCTAGATTTTTTTCCCCTCCTGTCAAATACTCCTCTCCATTTCTCTGCCTGATGAGTTCTAATTGTTCCTTTGAAACCCAATTCATACGTCTCCCTCCTCTGTGATGCTTCTGTTCTCCAAGTAACCCTCTTCTGTGCTCCCAGGGTCCTAAAATATGGAAGGATTAATGCTGTTGTTGGGTGGTAGGATTTGTTATGTGTGTCTCAGATCCTGAACTCCTTGAGCAACTGGGATTTTTTTTCTGCTCATCTTTGAATGTCCCCAGCACCTCAGTGACTGGAGCAGAATGTGCAATAACTACCCATTGCACTGGATTGAATAAATGGTGCCCTTTGCAGAGGAGAAGGGACCGACCGCCAGGTCAGAGGTTGGTGAGTTCTCCATAAAACCCTTTGTCACAACTACCCAGAGTTTGCCTCATGGGCTTCAAGATGTTGCACCAAAAACATTCCCTGAGCCTTCCTCTTTCACCTTGACCTATGCCCAGTGCCCTGCAGGAATCCAATGTCAGGGTTGGAAGAAGAGGTTTGATAAGAGGCCCAGCATCCTATGCCCTGGCCAGCTGGGCACTGCCCCCAACCTGCCAGCAGGGTCACCCCGAAAACCTCCAGCTGAATCCCACGAGAGGGGGATTAGAGAGGAAGGCTGGGTATCAGGACCTGGCAGGCAGACTTGACCGGGTAGGGGGAGGGCGGGCAGTGCCCTGAAAAGGGGGCCGGCTTCATTGTTGTGGTCTGTCTGGGAGATTCCTCCCCTTTTTAATTTGCTTCCTGATTGAGGGGTTGGCTCTGCCTGCCCTGCTCCCCCGTCATTATCTGTTGCCGGTGGCTCAGGTGCTGGCGAGCCTGGCGTGGCCCCTGGGTTATTACCTGGAGCTCTGGGGGTGGCAGAGGCTGCCCCTCTGGCCAGGGTGGGGGCCTGTCTGGAGTCTGCCCTGATCCTACCACCCACAGGGCAGCCATCTTGATGCCAGGCATGGTGGACACACTCACACAGTGGATGGGTAACATTTATGGGAGACCCTTGGTCCCAGGGAACTTCAAAGTCTAGAAGAAGCTTCATCTGTCAAGCACTTACAGAATTGGTTCAAGAATCTGAAACTGATAAGACTTGGGTGATAAAGACTGATAAGACTTGGCCCAGTTTTGTGGATTTACTAGCCAATCCACAAAAGCTAGTAAAATTACCCAAGGTTAGACATCAAAAAGGACTTTCCAGCTATGTTGGGGCTGAGAAAGAACAATGAGGCTTGAAGGTTTCCATCCTGAGTCCTTTCTATTATACAGTGTTCAGAAAACCAAGAGTCAGAAAAAGAAGGGATGACATTGGTCTGTGAACCTAGGATAACTAGAATCTCATGTGTAGGAACTCCCTGTAGTGCCAGGGCAGGGGGTCCTTGGCGTGTCCTGGAGCATTAGGCTTGAGATCTGTTCCTAGTGCCCTTGGGCTCAGCTAGAAACCTATGGAGAGAACACCCTTGCTTCTCCCCTCTCTGAGTCCCCAAAGCTCCAGACCTTTGCCTCATCCCTAACTGGGCCCATGGGCTTCAAGGACAGGCGATAATATCAAGACAAACAGGAAATGCCAAATTAGAGACACGAAGTTTGTTGTTTTAGAGGGCGCCCAGAGCCAAGCAGCGGTGCCAGGTTGGCAGCCCTGGAGCCCGGAGTCTGCCTGCTCTCCTGCATCCATCTGCCCCTTCCCACCCTCTCACAAGGCCACGGCTGGAGGTCTAGCGGGAGAGGGAGGGGTCAAGCAAGGGATTCTTTCTTCCCCACTAGTTGACTCCTGCAGTGTTACCTCTGATTTAGATCACTCATTCCACAGCTATTTCTAAGGGTCTCCTCTGTGGAGACACAGCCTCTTCCCCCTGTAGCCAACACTCTCCTCCCTGGATGGTAGGCTCCGTGGAGGTGGGGGGTCTGTCATTGCTCTATCCCTAGTGCTTGGGATGGTGCCCGGCACTCTGTAGTTTGTTGAATGATTGAATGGAAGGACAGACAGGTGGAATGAAAGAAAGAAGGCAGGCAGGAGGAGGAGGGAGTGTGGGCAGGAAAGGGTCCCCTGATTTTTCCCCCTGATTTTCTGGGCCACTGGGCTTCTTGTGGGTTTTTTTTTTTAATATTTATTTTTTAGTTGTAGTTGGACACAATACCTTTATTTTACTTATTTATTTTTATGTGGTGCTGAGGATCGAACCCAGGGCCTCACCTGTGCTAGGTGAGCACTCTACCACTGAGCCACAACCCCAGCCCTTCTTGTGGTGTGTTGTTGTTGTTCTTTGGTGCTGGGGATCAAACCCAGGGCCTCGCACATGCTGAGCAAACACTATCACTGAGTTGCCTCCTTGGATTTCTTACTATTTTTTTAATTACAATGCAATAAAGTTGATTTTATTTTTTAGAATATTTTTAGTTGTAGATGGACACAACACCTATTTTCCATTTATTTATTTCTATGTGGTGCTGAAGATCGAACCTAGCGTCTCACAAGCACCAGGCAAACACTCTACCCCTGAGCCACAACCCCAGCCCTAGACTTCTTAATGAGAACATGGATGATCCGCAATGCTCTCCTTTCCATCCTGTCCACCTGGTAATGAATCTTTGAATCTCGACACCATGGTCCAGGCCCTTGCCCACATGTCCCTAGGGACTTCAGCCTCCAGGCTGCAATTGCAGAGGATGAGGAAGGAAGGCTGACCGGGAAGCATGGGCAGTCCACACAGGAAGCCCACCAGGCCACAGCGGGCTCCTCCCTGGCATCAAGGGGCTCGTGGTCTCCCAAGGCCCACAGCTGACTGCTCTCCTGGACCCAGTCCTCCTCCTCCCTACCTGAAGCCAGGTAAGGGTTGGGGCATGGCAGAGGCTGAACCAACAGCCACCCCACCTTGTTCCTGTGGCTCCATTCCCCCATCCACACCCAAGAGGTGAGATCCCGGGGCAGTTGGCATCTGACAGCCTGGCATCGACTCATGCCAACAGCTTGGAAGCTGCAGTAATTAGAAGGAGAGAGGGGGAGAGAAGGAGAGCGAAGGCAAGCTCCAGAGAGAAACCTTCTCCGGCCTGCCGCAGGGCAAACTACTTCAAACGAATTCGTTTCGCTCTTGTGAAACTGAAGACAATTTCCTTTTCTGTCATAAAACAAATTATTGCTCATCAGGAGTGCTGGGCTAGTCTCTCTCCCTCTGAGAGTTTGCTCCTGCCACTGTGCTTGGCCTCCAATGGAGGCAACCAGGGCGTGGGAGGGGATTCTCGGGGAGGCCCCCTGAGGAGGGGTAGGAAGAGGTGTGGGGAGGTTATCATTCCTCTCAGGACAACCTCCCCCACTGACCAGGGAAAGGGTGCAAGATGTACCAACGGCCCTGACCACCAGTGCCAAAGGGGACTCTGGGGGGGGGGGGGCGTCATCTTATACATCTTCCTGCCTCAGAGCCATCCTGGAGGGGACTCCACCTCTGCCCTCGGGTACCTGTTCATGACGTGAAGAGGTAGGGACAGAAACAGAAGGCCCAGAGAAGTGGAGAGACATGCCAGAGATCACTCAGCAAATTAATTAATGGCAGGATTAGAGCCCAGTGGTTCTCTCCCAGGCCAAGGCTGGAAGATGCCTGGGGACTTCTGTTCACACTGTTAGACATTGGCTTGCTTCCGTGAGCCCGCAGCATCTAAACGCTACCGCAGGCAAGTAGGGGTCCAGAAAGAGCAGCTGGGGAGAGGCTGCTTCCCTCCATCCCCAACCATCCAGCCTGCATCCTGGCCTCTAGGATGTCCTCATACAGGGGACTGACACCTCTACTGGCTTTGGCCTCCCCGGGGAATTGCCTTCATTCTCCACTCACATCTCCCAAACCTGGTCCCATGGGCTTTTCTGGCCATTGGGGAAAATATAAAGGTTCTTGTCCTTGGGGAGTTTCTGACCATGGTTGGGGGGAGATTCAGGCCCTGTCCCTGGGAATCTCCTGGCTTCCAGAAGCAAGACCTGACACATACCTAGAAGTGCACAGCAGGCTCTGGCTGGGAGGAACTGTGGGCATCAGGACCAGGGAGCGGGAGCAGAAAGACGTGAGGAGGTATCTGAAGTGGAGTACCCACGCCACAGAATTCATTGAAGCAGGAAGAAAATGGGCTCTTATTGTGAAAGCTGGTCATGTGTGGGGAGACGCTGAGATCTGGGGTCCAAATCCCTGCCAGATGGAAGGCAGGCAGCGAGGAGTCTTAAAAACAGCAGCCTATCTACCCAGTGATGTGGGAACCAGTTTCAAGCCAGGGTGAATGGAGAAATGTGTGGAGATGGGCTGCTGGACCAGAACAGCTAGCCACGTACCCTCACCAAAGGCTCAGGGATGGCATGGAGGGTGATTGGGAGGTGGGAGAAGTCACCTTGCCCATCCTTTGGCCCCCAGCATTCTGTCCCCTTTCCATCTCAATTTGAACTGGGAAGTGAGGCCAACCACCTGCCCAAGTTCCCTACTTGGCTACACCCCCAAAAGTTCTTCCTTGTGTTCAACCACAATTCCCTGGGTGGCCATCCGAGGTTCAGCAGGACTAGGGCAAGAGAAAGACTGAAAAGCATTTGCCCCACTGAAAGTGTCTGGGAGAGAGTCAGGGAGGAGGAGGTGAGCAGAGGGCAGGGCCGGGAGATGATCGTGTCCGGGCGAAGACTCCTGCTCATCGGACACGCCACACTGGGAACCAGAGAATCCGCGGTGGGAATGGGCCGGGCTGTCAGGAACAAAGGATGAAAGGGAGGATGTGTGGCCGGCTGGGACAGACACACCTACCACTGACGTACTTCAGTGGCCGGTGACCTCAACCAGGGCCGCCAGACCCGGTCCCTGCACTGCCCCAGCAGAGTCCCTCCGCACCCTGTCTGAGAACATTCGAGAAGTCGGTTAGGCCCCCAGAAAGGCTTGCTTGTCAGGAGAAGCCTAGAGAATAACCTTTCCCAGAGACGGACAGGATCCAAGGAGTGGACCTTGGGAGGGAAGAGTGAAGAAAAGTGAGAAAACCATGGTATTTTTGATCCCTAACTTGATCAGGGGGAACCCAGATCCATTTTTTTGTTATTATTATTTTTTTAGTTGTCAATGGACCTTTATTTTATTTATTTTTATGTGGTGCTGAGGATGGAACCCAGTTCCTCACACATGCTAGGCAAGCACTCTACCACTGAGCTACAGCCCCAGCCCCCCAGATCCATCTTTAATGTCTGTGTAAGGACCTGACCGTGGAAAGGCAGGATCACAGTAGGCCTGGAACATAGGGGGTTGGGGTGGGACCCCCAAAAGAACTTTGTTTTTGTGTAGTCGGACTATGAATGAGCTAAATGAAGGACCCCACAACTAATCCAGAAGGCCTGGAATCCTTCCTCCTCTGCAAAGGGGGCTGCCACTTTGTGTCTACACAGCCAGTGGGGAGTTCTGATCCTCCTATCCCCAGCACCCACAAAAAAACACCCCTTATATATCTCCGACTCCCTTGGATCAGGAGGGGAGTGGAGGTTGATGGTGTTAGAGAGACGGCTGCCTCCCACTTACTCTACTCTAGGGAACGAGGTGGGTTTTGGGGGGTTTATTTTTATTTGTTTGCTACCAAGGATGGAACCCAGGGGTGCTTAACCATGGAGCCACATCTCCAGCCCTTTTTTATATTTTATTTAGAGACAGAGTCTTGCTGAATTGCTTAGGGCCTCACTAAGTTGCTAAGGCTGGCCTTGAACTGGCAATCCTCTGGAGCCACTGGGAGGTGGGTTTTTACTGTATGGCCTCTCTCGGGCTCTTTGGGGAAGGGAGGATTCCCCATTTAGGAACCATATCTATACTTCTGATCTCCCTCCCACTGGAAGTCCTAGGCAGTTCCACAGGCACAGCCACAACTTGCCTGTGTCTCCCCAATGGCCCCTCACATGCCAGAAGCAGATGATGGATGTGACTTGTCCCCAACAGAGCATCACACAACATCAGAGACACGGGTAGGTCCTTTGCCATCAGACACATGTGTGCACACATCACTCAGCCATGCATAGGTCATCACTCACCAGATGGCCCATTCAGACCCCAATGCAGAAGGACACCATGAACACGCTGGGCTCCTCACACGGTGACCACTAACTAGATCACAGCCACGGCCCCTCACTGTGGCACTTCAACACACATGCTCATGTTGACACTGGGCCTCATCACTCCCAGAGACAGACACACACACCGTCCATTCCCACACAAGCAGGTGGTGTATGGAGCACACACAACGTCCTGGACACTGGACTCATCTTGACGCACAAAGACCAATCAATATGGAGCCGTGGCAAGGTGATGGGAGATGCGGCCCCACAAGCAGCTTGTTACAAAGCAGTGCATTCAGAGCTGGGAAAAGAGGAAGGCTGGGAGCTCCCGGGACTAACTCGGTCTAGGGGTTCCCAGGTACATCCATGGTAGCCTGCCTGAATCAGGGTCACCCCTAAGCTGCCTCTGTCATGGATTTGAACTTCCACACTCCGAGGCGCTCACCTCCTTGATGGTGCATCTCAGCAGCCCCCCTGGTCTTATCAGGTCCCCCAGCCCTGACTCTTGGGCACATACACACAGGCCCACCTTCCAGCCCTCTGCTCTCCCTCACACACCCTCCTTCAGAGATGACGACGAGGCCACTTGTCACTAGAGGAGCCATAATTGGCAGGTGCTGAGGCTGCCGCCAGGGTTTTGGAACAGGCAGAGGGGAGGGAGGGGATGGGTTCCTGAGGCAGGGGGCTTGGGAGCTGGGACGGGGGAAGAGGGAGCCGGGAGGGAGGGGGCTGGCTCCAGTGCCCTCTCCTCCTCTCTGCAGGTGTAATTAGCCCTGGCAGATGAAAGGGCGTCTTTGAAAGCGGGCGAGATCCTTGTCTGTCAGCAGGGCGCTCTGGGTGGCATCGGCAGCTTATCCTGAAACCACACACGGCACCAGAGCCGGGCTGTCTGGGCGCTGCCCGGGAGGCGGGGAGGCAGACCCCAAGGGCGTGAGTCTTTGACACCCAACTCCCCACTCCTCAATATCTCAGCCCTTGGCTCCCTGCGTCTTTGGGCAGGAGCTTCTCAGAACTGAGAATCCTCCAGAACCTGGCAGTGCCACTCCCAATAGGCTAATACCCCATGCCTGGGCCTGAAGGGACAGGGTACTCTCTCCCCTCCCCCGCAAAGCTGGACAGGAGGCCAAGGACAATGGCCCTAGGCAGGCCTTTCATCCTGAGATCTCAAAGCGCCATCTAATTAACCCCGCCCAGGTCGGGGACTTCCTCTGGAGTCCCTTTGGAGGGGTGTGGTCTGGGACCAACAGTTCCCAGATCCCAGCTCGGATAGGAGCCTTGGGAGGACAAGGTCTCGCAGTGTTCATCCTGTTTGGGATATGGCGTCTAGAAGACCAGCAAAGTGGAGGGGCTGACACCAAACTCTAAAAGGAGAATCCCAGGGAAGCCGGAACGGAGTTTGAGGCCTGAAGATGGATTTGCCCTGAGGCTCCTATCCCTCCAGAACATGGGTTCTGACTCAAGCACAGGGTGAACCTCATAGCGCACAGAGTGCCAGTGGCCAGATAGGAGTGAGCACAGTGCAGAATTCCATTGATATAAAGATCAAAAATGGACAAAAAACAAAAAAGCAAAGAAACAATCTATACTTGTTAAAGTGAGAAAGGAGAGTCATTAGCCTTCGAGAGTTTAGTAATCTGAGGGGGCACCATGGGTGCTTTGGGGAGGTGGGTGATGCTCAGTTCCTTGAGCTGAGTGGTGATTACCTGGGTGTGTTCATTTTGTGAAAATTCATCCAGGTTTTGTTTGTTTTGTTTTGGTGGTGGGGATCCAACCCAGGATCTTGTGTATGCTAAGCATACACTCTACAGGAGCTACTTCTCTAGCTCCTCAGTTTTATACTCAACAACTTACTTATTTCATATACTTGTTTTTGGTACTGAGGATTTAATCCAGGGGTGCTTAACCACTGAGCAACATCTCCAGCCCTTTTTATTTTTTCATTTAGAGACAGGGTCTTGCTAAGTTGCTGAGGCTTTCTTTTTACACACACACACACACACACACACATACATATATAAATATATAAATTTTTATATATATATATATATATATATATATATATATATATATATATGTTGTAGATGAACACAATACCATTATTTTATTTATTTATTTTTATGTGGTGCTAAGGACCGAACCCAGTGACTCACAAGTGCTAGGCAAGTATTCTACCACTGAGCTACAACCCCAGCCCCTGAGGCTGTCTTTGAACTTGCAGTCCTCCTGCCTCAGCCTCCTGAGCTATTGGGATTACAGGCATGCACCACCACACCTGGCTTGCTTATTTCATATACTTATGACACTTTTCTGCACGCAGGTCATAGTCAATAAACATTTACATTAACATTTTTTTACAGGTCACGCTAAGACGTTGTTATGATTCCCTTAAGGAGCTCTCATGTTTGTCTCTTTCCTAACCTGGAGGATCACTAGCTTCACTGCAAAATAAAGACCTGGTGAGTCCAAAGGCTTGGAGATTGTATGTGTGTGTGTGTGTGTGTGTGTGTGTGTGTGTGTTGCTGGGAATTGAACTCAGAGGCTTACAAACTCTACCCATGTACTGTTCATTAAACTACATCCTCAGCCTGAGAATTTCGTTACTATACGTGGGGGGGGGGGCAGAAGGGGGATATGAAGCTAGGAGAGTCAACATTGTAAAGGACCTTGCATCCTATCTACCTTCACCCCAACAGTCACACACACAGACACACTAATCTATCTACTTTACTAAAAGCCAATGGATGCTTTGATACCAAGGGAACCAATGAGATCACCAGGATCCCTGCTCTCCTCTGCCCCATTCCACTATCTGCTCCCAAAATCCAAAAGTTGTGCCCTCTCCTCCTCCTTCCCCTATTAGCTCTGTCCCTTTCATCTCCCTTCTGTGCTCCAGGGCCTAAAAGAGGTAGATGGGGAGAGGTGGATAGAGTGTTTGTGAAGGAGCCACTGGTCCCCGCCTCATCTAATGACATCCCTGCTTCTTTGTCCTTCCTCCACCCAGGAAAAGGACAAGGGCATTGCTTTCCTCTGTTGCCAATGAAGGCCATGACTTTGAGCTGGACTTCCTGGTAACTGGGGTGATGAGAAATCCTTGGAAGGACTGAGGAGAAATTCAGGATTCTCTAAAGATTCCTTGCCTGGAGACAGGGAAGATGAGATCACCACCTTCAAGGGTCCTAAACTTGCTGGGTTTCTACGGCAGAGACTCCCACCTCCCAAGTATGAATGCAGTGGAGGTACTTCCTCCTGATATCCAATATATCCAACGTTCTAAATGTCTGTTTTACTTTTCTTTCTTTTTCTTTTTCTTTGTACCGAGGACTGAACCCAGGGATGCTTCCCCACTGAGCCATATCTCCAGCCCTTTTTATTTTTTATTTTGAGACAGGGCCTCATTAATTTGCTAAGGCTGGCCTTGAACTTGTGATCCTCTTGCCTCATCCTCTGGAGTTGCTGGGATAATGGGGATGCTAAATGTTTGCTTTTCTTAGTGGACACCTCAGAACATTGATGTTCTAATCTCCCTGTTATATAGACCTTGGGAAGGATCTACCCCTCTTGCCCTGAGCTCAGTGGATGTTCCACTGATGACTTGGTCTCCATTGGTTTGATGGCCATCAGACCCTGGAATATAGAGCTCACCTTCTCTAGTTTCCTGGCACCCCTCCCCAACTTATGCGCCCAGGTAGCTCCCCTAAAACACAAGAGAAGAGGAATTTGTTCTATTCTGACCTTCCTTCCAGCAGGGGGGTCTGCAACCCTCTAAGTATTCCCAGAGACCTTTGTTTTGTTCACTAATTGTATCTTTTGCACCAGAACAGTGTCTGACACATAGTAGGTGCTAACTGAATGAATGAATGGTTATTACATTTCGAAGTCCCTCAAGAGGTCTATCCTGCATTCCATCTTTACCGCCATTTAACTTTTCAATTGTTCTGGTTCCAAAAGAAAAAAGCTATCAGCCCCCATCAATCAGTGTTATTGAGTATCTAATGTGTGCAATCCATTGTGATTTGGGATCATCTCTTCATAATTTAAGAGTCTTGGTTTTGGGTTGGATACCCACAATCAGAGATGGGTGGCACAGGGGTCTCCATTTACCCCAGTGCCTCTAGTTGTCCCCTCGCCCCTCCAAATCCAGGTGTCCTTCAATTGTAATGGTCCAGTTCTAGAAGAGGCACCCAAGGTTTAATAAAATGTAACAAGAACAAAAAGTTTACTTTCTCTGATTAGAATTCCATTTGACAACTCTACTTCTTTTGCTTCCATTTAAGAGGAGGGGAAAATCTCCCCATTTCTCTGTCCACTTGTCTCCGTGCCTCTGGCTCTACCTAGCCTGTGTCCCCTTCCGTGTCTTTGGCTTTACAGGAGGAGTCCCTGACTTTGGAAGCCCTCGTGTTTCTTCCCTGCGGGATGGGTGTGTCCCGGGCACTATCTATCTCTCCCTCCCTCTCCTTCCTTTCCTTTCTAGCAAATAGATAAACTGGTGGTTGAGAAATAGGAAAAGGTGGAGAAAAAAAGAGCCCGGAATTGGGTGTTTTCCCCCAACTCTTAGGGTCGCAGTAGCTCCAACCCTAACTGGGAACGAGTCCCGACAGGTGCAGCTGCTGTCCAGAAATTGCGCAAGGCGAGGCGCGTGCCCGGAGCCCAATCTGAACCCCGGCCGCGGGCGGAGGGCCGAGGAGGGGGTGCGTCGAGACCAGATAGAAGCCGGCCTGCGCGGGGCGCGGGTGGAGGGAGGCAGAAAGGTTGTTTGCCGGGAAAGCGCGGCCTGAACCTGGGAGGGAGTTCCCTGCGTCTGGGCGGTGGGGGAGCTGCAGGCCGGGCGGGGGTGAGTAAGGCCCAGCGGACGCAGGAGGCTCAGTGGCGGCGGCGGCGGCGGCGATGGGGAGGAGGGTAATTACGCAGGGAGGCTCTCGCCACAGCACGTCCCCACAAATGAGAGGCCCCGGGCCCCAGACACCACACAACAAAGCAGGAGGCAATTATTTGGCTCCAGTGGGAGGGGACAGCCCTTTGCCGGCCCACTGCAGCCGAACACCCCGGCCTCGATCAGGGGCGGTGGGTGGGGTGCAGGACCACTCTCACCAGCCCCGGGGGCAGGAGCAAGGTCAGGGGCAGGGCCCAGGGACTCCCACCGGTTACCCTTAGAGGGGGGTCCGGTTTGGAAGGGAAAGCACTAGGAGGCCTCAGCATGATTAGAGCCACCCCCCAGCCAGCTCGGAGCCTTCCGCAGGGCCTCGGGGAGGCCTCCTGGGCTCCAGGCTGGGGAGGGCAGAAGGGCTTTGTTGGTCCTGGGGAAGGCAGTGGCCAACTTCTGAACCCCGCTTCTCCAGCTGTGGCCACACAACTGGCAACTAGGAGCCTTTCAGGCAGGTGGGGAAACCACAGAGGAGAGAGCTGGAGCCAGGGAGATTCCAGAGCAAGTGGCCTGGGCCCGGAATTCACACACTTGATATGCAAAATGCATGCAAATTTACCCCCCCCCCCCATCAAAAATCCTCAGATTCTGTTCTTTTGGAAGAAGCTTAGGTCTGATCATCTGAAGGTCCCCAGCCTCTGCTTGCCCTCTTCCCCTCCTCCATCCACCCATTCCTAAAGGAAAACTAAGCAAACACTGCCAATGCTTGGATTCACTTGGGACCTTCCTGAAAAGGACTTTCCCCTCTTTAGATGAAAGAGCCCAAAATACAGATGGGGAAAAAGAGGCCTTAAGAGATTAAGGTACTTTCCCCTGCTCTAACAACCCACTTGGAGGATGACAGGCTCCTGGGACCTTCTGACAATAGCCCTAGGTTATCAAAGCTTGCCAGCCCAGGGAGGGGAAAGAGTTCAGAACTCTTTAAGTCTGGTTGCTGGTCTCAGCTTCCCTTTAACCTTCTAGGTGATCTTGAGCAAGTCACTTTTTTTTTTCACCCCCTCTAGCCTCAGTTTCTCTGATTATCAAGTGACTATCTTTGGAAAAGGTTCTTCCAGATATGGGTCATCTGGCATGGCTGCCAAGAAGCCTTTGAGCCAACTGGCCTCTCTTGAACATCAGCAACTCTCACCCCTCCCTCCTGCTCCAGGCAACAGAGAATGAGCCCCTAACCCCTGTCTTTCTTCATCTTCAAAATCTCACTCAAAATTCACTCGGGGAAGCCTCCTTTGACTCTCCTTGCTGAACTCTGATTGCTCCTTTGTGTCAGGGTCCCCTTCATCTGGGAAAGACCACTTGTCCTCTGCCCTTGTGGATATGCTGCTGGAAGAGTTCCTGGATATTTCTGAGAATGTGCACAGCCATCCCTTTACACCCCCACTCCTCGGGCTGGAGGCAGGATATGTCTCCCTGTTAGACTAGGAGCTCCCAAAGACATGGACTATGTCTTTTCCAACATATTGGGGCTTTTTGAGGGCAGAGGGCTTTTTTCCATGAGGGTAGAACTGTATCTTCACTCTCAGATTAGGGCTTTTCCCTAGGGTTGAAGACTTTGCCTCCTCTACCTGTCCCAAGCCTGGGTTCTGCAGGGACCATCTCACAGAGGACAGGGACATGGATAGCCAGCCTCTCTCAGGTCTCCATTGACCTCTTTCTCAGCTTTCCCCTCAAGCCCCTTTTCTGGCCCTTTGCCACTGTCACAAGGACAGCTTTTGCCATCTCCCTCTCCTGCCCAGGAGTAATTCTGCCTCTTCCTTACTCAGGAAACTCTGACCTGGCATCTGATTATTCCTCCTCCTCCTCCTCCTCCTCCTCCTCCTCCTCCTCCTTTCCCAGCCTCCTGCCTCCCTTATCCCTCTCTAGGGCCTCAGGGCAAGTATTTGCCATCTGCCCTGTCAGTGCATTCCTGGGGTTGGCTCCCAGGCTCCCTACTGTCCCACAAGGCCTGAGAACCCTGTTCATCTGCCTGCACCACCCCCAGGATGCCTGGGTCCTTTGCTCCTGGGGAGCCCTCTCCCCCAGGCCTTCTGGGACCTGCAACATCAGGGCTCCTAAAGTCCTAGACACTCTTCACTCTGGAGCCTAGGGGCCCACTTCAACCTCAGGCATCTCCCAGATTTTCCCTCCTCCACATCTTCTCTGTCTTTGCCTCAGGGAGTCTCCCTACTCCAACCCTACTACTTTATGTTCATTTGCATACTACATTTGTTGGTTCAGCCCAAGCAAATTAATGTAAATGTAATGCAAACAAAATTCAAAGAGGCAGTGATACTTGATGGTCCTGACATTAGAAGACTGCATTTCTGAAAAAGCCTTTTTTATACCTCCAGAGATGTCTATCTGTGCAGCGTAGGGCATGGTGGCGCACACGCCTGTAATCCCAGTGACCCTGGAGGCTGAGGCAGGAGGATCACAAGTTCCAGGCCAGCCTCAGCAATTTCGTGAGACCCTCAGCAACTTAGGGAGGACCTGTGGAAAATAAAAAATAAAAAGGGCTGGGGATGTGGTTCAGTGCGAATGTTCCTCTGGGTTCAATTTCTAAAAATACCAAGAAAACAAAAAATATATAACAGAAGTGTCCATCTGACATTTGGAGACACTGAGGCTTCGAGAGGAAAATGACTGGCTTCTGTTTTGCTCCCTGGGATACCTAGTCCATTGGAAAATTTCAGGGTCCACTAATCTGAGTTATGAAACCGTTCGTGCTGCATTCTCTTCTAGACCTACAATCTTGTCCAACTATGGCTCTTTTCATTGTAGATTTTTTCCTTTGTGATTTTTCCTTCCCTGGCTCCTGCCACTCCTTGGGCTCTGTACCCCACCATTGCTTCCTGAGGGTGATCAAAGAAGATGGCTCCTCATGGGATTCAAGAAAAGCTGAGGGGGCCTCACCTTGCATCAAAGAGCTCCCCAATAATGGCTGTAGTGCCTGAACTACTCATCATTAGGCTGTTTCTGTAAGTACCAAAATCTATTTAAAGATACTGGGGGGTCTGGCTGACATATTCTGGCATGAACACCCTAGCATGAAGCAAGAACTTGGGATCCTCCGATAGATTTGGGGTTGTTAGGGCTCAGAGGAAGTCCTGGACAAAAGGAAGAATAGACACTGAAATGCATTCAAATAATGGATGCGACTGTGTGCTTACTACATGCCAAGCCCTGAGCTGGGCTCTAGGCATGTGGTGAAGAACAAGACTGGCTGATTTCATGCAGCATAACTGAGATTCCTCACCAGCATTCACCTGGGATGCTCATGAAAATATAAATTCCCAAGCCCCCCCGATTCAGTAAGTCTGTGGGGTTCCCCAGCATCGGCATTTAAATAAGCATTTCCCTTTCTTTTCCCAGGGGTATAGATGCAAGTAGTCTAGTGATCATACTTTGAAAAGCCCTGGTGGTATGTCCTGGGATCTAAGAAGAGTTGGAGTCCCAAGGCCCAGGGAGGCAAAAAGCAGCGGCGGGATGCTGGGAAGAGGGGGTAAGAAGCAGCAAGCAGGGTCTTCTCCCAGGTGCTGGTCTTTCACCATTGCTCAGGAGCTTCCTGGTTCCTCTCTCTTTGATCCTTGCAGAGGAGGATCTTGTACTCAGCCCTGTTGATTCCCACCCTTCATCTCCCTTAGAGATCCAGAGCATCTTCTAAGTCCAAGAAGACTGAGCCTCAGTGGGAAGAGAGGGCAGAGACCACACTCCCCACATTTGCCCTCCACCCCCGGGACTCAGAAGCCTCCTGGAGCCGCTGTCTAGGTTAAAAGAGAGGGGGCCCAGAGGAAGGGATTTGAGGAAGCAGAAATGGAGGTGGGGAGCTGGAGGAGAAGGGAGGGAGGCTGGCCCTCCTCCCCTTCAGCGCCTGGCGTTTGATGCTGGGGCTGCTGAGACATCTCCTCTCCCGGAAGCTCAAGGCCAGACAGATAAACACAGATGGAGGAGAGTCTCTGCTGCTTTTATTTATGGGCCTGGTGACAGGCCCTCTCCTGTCTCAGAGTCACTAATCTACCAGGCGGAAGAGACATCCCACTCCCTCACCACCCTCTTCCCTCCCGCCTGAGACTGGGGCTCAGCCAGGCTCCAGGCCCCCCCCAGCCAGTCGGGCACAGGCCTGTGGAGTCAGCTTCTGTGGTCTGGGGGAGAGTGTCCAGGAACTCAGGAGACACCCTTTCCTCCAACAAGAGAGGGAGTTATGTCTACCCTGTCTTACATGGGCCATCAGGAGACCTTGGTTCTGCCAAAGAGACTCATGCCCATATTACATGTGCCTGGCGACAGGAGGATGGCTCAGGTGTCACCTCCAGGTGTCCTTAAACTGGACAGATTGACTTGAGAAGCCCCTGAGCGGACCCTTTGAGCTGGCCTGACCTGGGTCTATCTGGGGCAGGGTCTGATTGGGATTCTGTGATATTTGGAGTTCATTTGCATAGTACATTTACACCCCCCTTAGTGCCCAATGAGCGGGTCTCTGGGAAGCCATGTTAATTCCACCTTCTCTCTACATACTCAGCCTTTCACAAACCTGCCCCTGGCATACCTCTGCAGGAGAGGTCTCAGGGGTAGCCAGGCCTCTGTCAGCTGGGATATGGATTTCCCCACCTCCCAGAGTTTTGCAGTCCCTTCTCTTCTACCCCGCACCCACCTATTGAGGCCCTCTGTTCTGCCATCTTTATCAAATTCTTACTCAAATCTTGGGGTGGGGGGATTAACTCAGCTTGACATAAAAAATGGGTCCCTGAGACTCCAGGGTTGGAGGTCAAAGGGCACAAAAAGGGCAGGAAGAGGAGGAGGTCAGGGAAGGAACAGATCAGTACCTGTCAGTAGCTTTGAGGCTGGACACTTGGAGCCTTTAAGAGATTCCCCAGAGATTCAGGGATTTGGCTCATGGGATCAGACGGCCTGGCTCCCTGACTCACTGTGGCCAGACCCAGACTGGGACCTGCTCAACTCGCCTTTCTCTCTTTTCCATTTAAGTGACTTTGGGTCATCCACAGGCCAGGGAGGAACTTCCCCTCCCTACCCCTTTGTCCCTCCCTGCCTCCTCTATTGTGGGCACCTCATCCTAGCTTAAACAGCCCGAGCCTGGGGAACGGGCTGATTTGGAATCTTGGCTCAGAAGTTCCAAGAAGTTTCTTCTTTGGGTGGTAGATACAGTTTCAGGATAAATGACATCCATGAGTCTCTTCTCTCTAAATCTACTTCAGATCCTCCTCCTGGAGGCTCTTCTCCGGTAACTCATCCGTCCTCCTCCCTGTATTTTCTTCCCAGTTTTCCAGCGCGACCTCAAGCATGCCATTCATCTGCTGTCTGCCCCTGTTTCTGGTCTCTGCTGATGAATCAGGAATGTGCTCTGTCTTCCCCCCAGACAGAGAAATCCCTGTGGTCAAGAGCCACACCTCCCCTAGCAGACTAGCTACTGGTGCAAGGGTCTCCTCTGGACCACTCCCAGTGCTGATTAGGGACTTTGTCCCCTGGCTGGCAGGAGCTAGTAGCAGGGGATGAGAGGAGGATCAGAGGGGAGGTACATTCTTTTATCCAGCCAGGCAAGGTTTTTACAAGCAAATTTATCACTCTGAAGGTAAGGTTGGGAAGGGAACCTCAGAAGCATTGGTGAATCTTCTGGGTAGAAGTGATTTATTTTTTTCAGTTATTTTTTTCTGGTACAGGGGGTGGGGTCGGAGGTTGAACCCAGGGGTGCTCTACCACTGAGCTACATCCCCAGCTCACTTGCGCTCTCTCTCTCTCTCTCAGACAGGTCTTGCTAACTTGCTGAGGCTGACCTCAGTCTTGAGATCCTCCTGCCTCAGTCATCCAAGTTGTTGGGATTATAGGCATGTGCCACCATGTCTGTCTGTCTGGCTTTGTTTCTTTCTTTTGAAAGTGCCCTTTTAAAAAGTTATTTCAAGCTGGGTGCAGTGGGGCACACCTGTAATCCCAGCAGCTGTAAACCCAGAGGCTGAGGCAGGAGGATGGCTAGTTCAAAGCCATCCTCAGCAACTTAAGAGAGGCCCTAAGTAACTCAGAGACCCTGTCTCAAAATAAAAATAAAAAGTACTAGGGATGTAGCTCAGAGGTTCAGCACTTCTGAGTTCAATCCCTGGTACCAATTTTTTAAAAAATATTTAATTGGCAAATTATTGTTGTATGTGTGTAGCAGTAGAGGTGACTTCTAAATTAAAGTTGGGAAGAAGAAAGAAGAGCAGTTTCCCCCTACATTTTTGAGAGCTTCAGGAGTCCTGGCTCCTGCCCCACCACCCCATTCTTCTCCCTTCCGATGGGGGTGTCTGTTCCATATTTTAAAAGAATTCATGGCGCACCCTCCTCCTCTTACTTGTCTGCCCAGCCTGTCTGAGGTCCATGCCAAGTGTCAACCTGCTCAGCCCCACCCAGGGTCCTTACTCAGGGCAGAACCGGCTGGAGAGGCAGTGCCTCTTCTTCATGGCAGCCACCAACATCCACCACGTCCCCAACCCCCCATGGCCCTGAGGCAGTATCAATATTTGAAGCAACTTGTGGAGCACTGTGAACCTGGGGGTGTGTCTCCACCTGTGATAAGGAAAGTGGATGTGTTTTCTACCCCCTCTGTCTCCTCTCCTCCTCCAGATGATTTTGGAATCCACTGTCTGGGAGAATTCATGGTATCCATCTGCCTGCCCCGCCCCAACCCACCAACAAGTTGGAGGAGCACCTCTGTTGGCTTTGAGAACACCCCCACCACCCTGGGGAAGGAACCACCATACCCCTCCCTGGTCTTCGGAAGCAGTGAACCTCATTACCCTATCTCTGTTCTTTTCGGCCTCAGCAACTGGGTCAGAACTTGAAATGAATCTTCACTGTAGAGTTCTGAGGTTGCCCAAGCTAATCACAGTTCTCCTTGACACTTCCTGGAGATAATGGCCTTGACCTATCCACAGGGGTCTCAGCCAGAGACCTGCACAGAGCAACCATGCTGGTGGACTTCTGCCCCTCCGGCTCTGAGGCTACTAAGGGTGCTGTTGGAGTCCTCCATCCTGTTCTCTCTCTCTCTCTTTCTCTCTTTCAGTGCTGGGGATAGAACCTAAGGCTTCACACGCCAGGCAAACACTCCACCACTGAGCCACATCCTCAGCCAGTCCATCCTACTTCTCTGTTTTCTTTTTTTTAACCAGGGATTGAACCCAGGGTGCTTAAACACTATACCACATCCCCGGCCCTTTTTATTTTTTATTTTGAGACAGGGTCTCGCTAAGTCTTAGGGTCTTGCTAACTTGCTGAGGTTGGTCTTGAACTTGTTATCCTCCTGCCTCAGCCTCCCAAATTGCTGGGATTACAGATATGCATCATGATGCCCAGCTCTCCATCCTGCTTTCTGAGGGGCAGAGAGCCGCTTTCTAGGGTGGGGTCTCTCCTTCCTATGGCCAGCTGCTCCAAAAGGTAATCACAGCTCTCACTAATGGAGCCCTTCCTCTGCACCAGGCTTGCACATTTTCATATTCGATTTTCACAAGCCCTGAGGTAGGTCAGCATTTTACAGAGGATGGGTGGAAACAGTTTCAGGCTAATGTTTCCAACCAGAATGCAGCCTGTTGGGACCAGAGCCATAGCCATCATTCATGGACAGGAGGAATGACACATATGGACAAAGCTCTGCCCTGGGCAGCTGAGGAGAGGGCAGGGGACAAGTGAGGCATGGCCCTGTCTTAGGAATATATATTCCTTCTTAAGGAACTTTGGATCTGATAGAGATAAGACCACTGTCCTCTGGGAGTTGCTGGTCTGAGTGAGGATTTAAACTGCACTTGAAAATCCATCATTCTCTGATTCCTGATACCAACATCCTGGTGGCACCAGAGGTTTCCTTAATGGTATGATCCTAGCTGCTACAACCTGGTCCCAAATTATGGAGCAAAGGACAAGCAGAACACCCATGAAGCTAAAGGATTCTTTTTATTTATTTATTTTTTTGGTGTTGCTGGGGATTCCACCCAGGGCCTGGCGCATGCTAGGCAAGTACCCTACCACTGAGCTACCTCCCCAGCCCTTTTTGTTTTTTTTGTTTTGAGACAGGGTCCTGTGAAGTTACTGAGCTTATCTTTGAACTTCCAAACTTCCTGCCTCAGCCTCCTGAGTCTCTGGAACTCTAGGTGTGTGCCACGATGCCCAACAGAAGCAAAGACCTGTGGACTTCCAGGGCTGGGCTCCCGTGGAGGGCCATTCTCGTGGATGGTATCAGTGCTGTCTGGCCTGGCAGCAGGCTGGGGCAAACTCGGAAGGCATCCTGGAATTCCATTCTATCCCATTTCCTCTTCGTCCCAGCCAAGCTCTGAGGATTATGATAGCGTGGGCAATAAAAAGTGCCTAATTGGTTGTTGTCCAGCTGAGGCTGCTCCCCGTTTCCCTGGGCGGGGGTGGGAAACCGGCTAAGTCGGTTTCACTTTTGCTATTGCCTGAGTTCCCAGTGGTTGCTGGGTGCTAGCGGAAGCGCAGCACCCCTGTGGGAGAGAGTCAGGACCTAGCCCTTATGTGGCATGCCCTACGAGGCACAGGGCCCCAGAGAGGGCCAGGATGTGAGGCACAACTTCCCCTTCCCTGAGGACAATGGGTAATTGGCAGGCTTCTCCCCAAATGCCCAGGGCCACCCCTATTGGCATCTGCAAGAGGTGCAGAGGGTTCCCTTTCCCAAGTATCCATGGTGGAGCCTCTTTTTTTGCAGTAGAGAGAGGACAAGGGAAACGAAGGTAAGCTCTGGAGCCAGACTGCCTGCTAGGAATCCTGACTCCTGCACCATCACCCAGCTGTGTGATCTGAGCTGGTTAAGCTTGCCAGGCCTCAGACTTCTCTGTGAAGTGAGGCTGATTATAGGATCTACTTTGGAGGGCTAGTAGGATTAAATGAGTAAATACATGTGAAGTCCTTAGAGCAGTGCCTAGCATGCAGTAGGTGCTCAATAAATGGTAGTCACTGGCAGTGGGAGTGGGGTGATGAGATGTCGGTCTGCTGAATCAGTACGTGACAGGTGTGTGAGATGACTTCCGGCTCAGACATCCTGGGTTTCTCAGTGTCCTCTCTTCTGACAGGCTGATCCCAGGAAGCCAGAAGGGTCTGTGAGCCCTTGGCATGAAGTTCTCTGCCCCAGAGTCTGCCTCCCTCTCAAACCCTCACCCGCACAGCCCTCCTTCCTGCTGCCTGCCTCACCCCTCCCAGCATTCAGCATGCAGCCTGCTCTTGCTTCCCACTTCTGGTTTCAGGAAGGGCAAAGCCAGGCACAGGCTCCTCGCCTCCCTCCTGCCTCCCCCACCCAGGCTCATCCTCTTCCTTCGAACACATTGTTCCCTGGACTAGAGGCACCCTCACCTCTTCCTCTGTCCCCAGCCCTCTTCTAGCAGCACATCCCCAGCATGATCCCAACTCTTCTGTGCCTGCCCTGAGACCCACCTTGGCACCTGCCATCTGACCCTTCTCAATGCCCATATCCTGGGTGAATGTCCCGTCTTCTCCATCAACTGGGAAATTAAGAACTGGGTTTCATCACTGAATCTGCTGGACCACATCAGCCATCCCTGCATGACCTCGGTCTCAGCCACTGTTACCCCTTTTCTCAATCCTTGGGTTCCCCATTTGGATCCAGGAAAGCAGCACAGTCACTGGGCTGCCTGCCACCTCTGACTCCACCTGGGGGCTTGGCAGGCAGACAGCCACCTGTCTTGGGAGACTCAGGTGGCTGCTGGCAGGTTGTGGTCGACAAGGGCCTCCCTACCGGAAGCCCCTCCAGCGCTGGACCATTCAGTTAGAGGGTCCAGACCCACCAAGACAATGGAAGATGCCAGAGGAGCCTGGCAGAAGCGGCCCCAGGAAGCCCCTGACCCCACTGCTGTCCTTCCCAGGAGGCCTTTGGCCTCTTTTCCCTGACATGGCTCTGCCGTCTCTTGGGGAGAGATGCTTGTGGATGGGGGGTAGAGTGGGAGGAACTCTGCTTGGCCCCTAGGGGGGCAGCGCAGATTTATGGGGCTGGATTTTTACAGGCTGGGGAGAGGCCCCAGGCAGGAGCCATGGAGCCTGACTGAGGAGCAAACGCGTAAAACCTCCCTGACATGAAAGTCGCAGCAGCAGGCCCCCCCAGCCTGTGGGTGGTGAGAGATTTACTGCTCTTGCACAAGGCCTGGAGGGGCCCGGGAGCTGCACGGACACTTCAGAGCCAGAATTGCTCCCCACCAAGGCCTTCACCTTTCTCCTCTAGGAAAAAAATATTACTCACCAATAGAACAGGTTGGAGCTGCCAGGATGATGGTTATCACAGCCAGGACCCCGCCCACCTGGAGATGGGTGGCTCCCAACTTCCTCTCCTCCTCTCCCTGAACTCTCCTTTCTGGCCCCAGGTCAGGGAGAGATCCCTGGGGCAAGGTGGGGGGTAACTTCCAAAGAGACTTCCCTCTGCAGCCAGGGAGTGGGGCACAAGCCGCAGGAGCCTAGCCCTCCAAACCCAGGGGCCTGAAGCAGAGGAGGGTATCGGGTGTGTGAGTGGGTCTGGTCAAGACTCCCAACATTTAGGACTTTCAGAGTGTGTGAGTGGGATAAGTGTTCTACCTGAAGGGAGACAGAGGTGGCAAACTAAGGACGCACAAACCCAGAAAGTACCTTGCGCTTGGCTGCCTAGTCACAGCCCCTCATCCTCAGCTCTTGTCTAGTCAAACCCAGTTGCCACTTTTCTCCTGGGGTGGACCCCTGACTCCTTCCCCACCTGTTGATGGCCAGTGGCTCTTGTATCTATGGGGGCAGCTTGAAGAGTGGGGTTTTACTGTCTCTCAGATTTTGCACCCCATCCCACTGGTCCCTCACCTGCACCTCAGTGAGATGGGTGTGAGCTGCAATGCTAACCACTTACAAGGGCCAGGTAAGCATCCTGAGAACAGGTAAGGACCCACAGCCTTTGAAATGGAAGGGGTGGGTTGCCACCAGAAGATGGCCAGGATTTGCAGTGCCCCATGGGAAAGGGTTGAGGGAAGCACCATAAAAGGCTGACCCTTCCTCTCTCCAGCAGGCCTTCCCTCCCCACCCTTCAGCTCAGCCTACCAAGAGAGCCCTGCTGGCATGGAGACAGCCAACTGAGTCATGTCTCAGGTGCCTAGCCAGGTGGACAGACTTGCCCATCGTTAGGCCCCACCCTGAGTGGTGGTCAGTGATCACTCCCCAGGAACAGGCCAGGAGAAGAGTGAGGAGGTCAAAGGCACCCCTCTGTCACTGAGGAAGCGGAAGCCCAGCTGTAATCCAGGCTAGCATGGCAGAGGCTGAGTGGGGAAATCCCAGCTTGGGGAGAAGGTTCCAGAAGCAATTGCATGGCCCTTTCTCCTGACTGTCAGAGAAGGAAGACTGAGGAGGTTCATGCTGTAGAAGGGGAAGGGGGAGGAAGTCAAGAGAATAGATGGCTTTGCTCCCTTGGCCCCCACTGGCTGCCACCAGCTTCTGACTGCAGGCTCAGAGTGGGCCGGGCTGGTCAGGACCTGCCTCCAGCCTGCCTTCCTCCCCAGCAGGTCGGGGGAAAATTACTCTCCTGCTACTGCTTTTTATTTTTTGAAGCCAGATCAAAGGTGGGACCCAGATGGGAGCCCTAGTAAACTCTCAGCAATGCAGAGCCTGGAGTTTCAGAGGTGAAACCAAGAGCTGGGGGAGGGCCCATCCTAGGCCCTGGCTCCAGGGGTCAGAGGCCAGAGGGAGAGTGGGAACCAAGAAGCAGGGGCGGAGCCAGTGGGCAGGGACCTGGTGAGAATAACCAGAGGCCTGAAGACTCTAGACAAGCCTATGGCCAGCTTGGTTGGCACGACTGTTCCAATGTAAGTTCCCTCTCTTGAAGAGCTCCCCCAACCCCAGTGTCCAAACCAACTGGAAACTTCTCTCTAGGCTGGTGTTATCAGCCAAATGCCATCCCACTTTTACTTCACTGCCCGCTTTGGTCACCCGCTCTAGTTCTTAGTTGAGGTAACCTTGCCCCACCCCCTTCCAACTTCCATATCCTTAGAGTGTCCTTGGATAGGCCAAATGGCAGCCATTCTCATCCAAGAAGCCTTCCCAGTACCCCTACCTTCTGCATTCCCCCCTAGGGCCACCACATAGCTTCTCTTGCTAGGAACTGGCTTGCCACCTCCAGTATGGTGGCATGGAGGAGGGGTTTTCAGGGGTGCAGTATAGCCTGGCACCATAAGGGTATATCTTTGTGCTGAGGTAGGGAATGCTGAGTGGGGCCCCTGAGTCCCCACCTTTCTTTCCTCCGGAGCCCTGAAGTCTGGAGAAGCTCAGTCCTGACCAGACCTGAAGCGTGTCTATCAGAACTAAATCCCTAAAGTCTTGGTTGGCTCCAGCCAAGACCCTGGGGAACCCTCCTCAAGGATAACTGGGACCTCCCTCCCTGTTGCTCCAGGCAACCAACCACCCTTTGCCCCAGCTCTTCCCAGGTGATGAAGTCCTGGCAAGACAGCTGGGGCGGGCTGCGTGTGCCTGTGTGTGTGCCTGTAGGTACCTGAGCACACCTAAGTGGATCTAGATGTAAAGGAGGGAGAGAGTGCCACTCTACAAAATCTTGTCACTGATGCACTGTGTGACCTTAGCCACCTCCATCCCCTTCTCAGAGCCTTGATTTCCTCTGGCCGTAAAATATGAGGCTAATTGGCCCTCCTAGGGAAGCTGGGAGGGTTAATTGGGCAATGGCTCTGAAGAGAAGGAGATCTATAAATACAAGGGATCATTAGAGGGTATTTCACAGCCGTTTTGTGGGCCCTAGTGTTATTATTAATATGATTATTGTTATTGTTATCGCCACCATCGCCCACTTCCCGAGTCTCTGCCAGCTGGGTCCTGCTTCCAGGGACCGCATTGCATTCCTGAGCTGGCATCCCCAGGCAAGGGCCTCAGGGAACCCCACTCTCCACAGCCAGGGTCTCAGGAAAACAGTGATAGGACCAAGGTTTGGCTTTGGCAGAGGGAGTCAGGGGCCCAGAAGGAGAGGAATAGAAGAAGAGGGGGCTGTGCCCGCCTGGGGAAGGCTGCAGTCTGCCTTTGTTCCCGGGGAGCTTCCAGTCTGCTGTGGCAATCCTGGACTCAGGGAAGCAGATTGGGCAGCTGCATGGATCTCTGGTCTGGGTCAGGAGAGGGGCGAGGGGCTGTGTGTAGGGGACTGAGTTGGACAGAGGATACTGGCTGCTGCAAGGACACAAGGAGGGGTTTGCCTCTTCCTTGAGACAGGACAACCGCTCTTTTCGTGGAGTCTCTGTAGAGGTTTAAACACATCCCAGTCTCCAGATGCGGTAGTGCCCTGGCCTGGCCAACAGCAGGCCCCAGATACCTTACTATTGAAGTAAATTTCCCTGCTTCCTCCCTGTTCCTATCGGGTTGAACTCTGGGCAACAGCTTTGGGCGCCCCCTGGTGGCAACATACAAAGACCAGGAGGACTCTGCCTTCTGTCCCTTATGAAGGGCTTGTTTTCCTTGGGGCCCTGGCCTTTCTTCCAGAGGCGCCCCAGACCCCACACCAGAAGGCTTGTGGATAGGAAGAACCAGGGAAGAAGGAAGAACCCTATGGAAAGGGATAGGTAGAATGTCCATGCTGGAAGATTCCATCGCAGTTGGTGGGCAGCCGTCGGTCCAGGCAGGGGAGCCAAGGGCAGAGAGAGCTGAGGAGTCAGGGACCCTCAAGGGAGTTGAGGAGTCAAGGGTCAGGAGCCACAGAGGAGTGGCTGGGTGTGTGCCCCTGGGGTGCAGAGTCAAGGCAACTGGCAGAGTGTAACTGAGAGATATATTTTTACAGCCTCTGTCCATTTTTTATGCTGATAGAAGATGGAAGCAACCTGCATCACCGAAGTCATGGATGGACTCCCGGGAGGGAAAGAATAGCTGTGACTCATTCAAACTGGGTATTCGTCCCATCAAATCCTTTTCAGAGCCTGCACATAAGAGCATCAGGGATGGCTTAAAAAATCTTCCCCATAGATGAAGGAAAAGGAGAGGCTACTTGGAAATCCTTAATATAAAATCAGCAATTTTTAATTTTTATTACTTATTTCTTTTGTGTGTGTGCTGGGGATTGAACCCAGGGGTGCTTTACCACTGAACTATATTTCCAGCACTTTTGTTGTTTTATGTTGAGACAGGGTCTCACTAGGTTACTGAGGCTGACCTTGAACTTGAGATCCTCCAGCAACACTAAACCTTGAGCTTCAGCTGTGGGTGCAGACCAGCAGGAGTGTGGGCCAGCGGACCATCAGAGGCTGTCCTGAGTAATAGTCTTTTAGTTTCTGGACTAACAGCCCCTACTATGCCGAGTGGATCCTTTCATAGAAGGCTCCAGAAGGAATCTGTGGCTTCTTAAGGACACAGACTGTGCGGTTCCATGCCCTCTCTCCAGGGCCTTTAGCCATCTGGGAGTGGGGGTGGAAACACTCACTCTCCCGACTATGGATGAGATGGTGATTTCAGCCTGCAGAAGAGAAGGACAGGAAGTGTCAGGAAGCAGGAAAAGCAGAGGAGTGAAGAGGCAGGAGGCTTAAGAGGTAGACAGGGAAGGAGAAGTGAAGTGGAGATGAAAGAGACTGGGCTCAAAAAAGAAGAGCACCACTGGCACAGTGGCGCATGCCTTTAATTCCAGCAGTTTGGGACAAGGAGGAGGAGGATCGCAAGTTCAAAGCCAGCCTCAGCAACTTAACAAGGCCCTAAGAAACTCAGCAAGACTCTCTAAATAAAATACAAAAACGGCTGGGGATCTCGCTCAGTGGTTAAGCGCCCCTGGGTTCAATCCCTGGTACCAAAAAGAGAGAAAAAAAAAAAAAAAAGAGGGTAAGTTGTGAAGGGGTTAAAAGGATAGTCATTCATTCAGTCAACAAACATTTACTGTGCACCTGATACCATCAGTGTTCTAGGGGTTGAAGGTGGCCAGTAAGACAAACATGAAGGTTTCCATTGTGGAGAACAAGCAGCTTTGCAAATTAGAAATGGGGAAAATGTGACACCTTGGAGTAGGAAGAGGCTGAAAGTACATGGAAGCAAGAAGGGACAAAACACTGAGAAAAAAACCTGCCTCCAGATCCCCGGGGAAGAGACACCATCCCTGTTCAACCCCAGGAGACGCAGCTGGAACCACCCGAAGGCCCTGCATCTTCTAAGACCACAGCAGGTAGGTGGGGAAGAGGAGAAATTTAGGAAGAAGAGGGACAGGAGTGAGTGGGGTGGAGGTGACAGACTTTTCCTAGTTTTCCATTTGGGCACCCCCCATGGAAGATCTCATAGGGTGAACACACCTGAGAATGTTCTTAATACTGATACCTGGGTTCCATCCCCAGGCACTTACTTCCCTGAATGGGACCAGGACTTCAAAATTTAAAAAAGCTCTTTAGAGAGTCTAAAGTGTGGCCAGGGAGACAAAAGGCACTTAGAAGCCATATGCCTGGCCTCCCTCTGTGTGGGGGACTAGGATGGGGGCTATCTTGAAGGAAGAGATCTGACAGAAGAGAGTTCATATGGTGTTTGAGGGGTTGTGAACAAGGCTCAAAGACTCCAGTGGTAGGAGCTGGGGATGTGGCTCGGTGACAGGTGACAGAGTGCTTGCCTAGCATGCTTGAGGTTCTGGGCTTGATCCTTAGCACCATTGAAAGGGGGAAAAATGCTGTGCCTCTAGTCAGAGGCGAAAGATAGCCTAACAACATGGAAATGGCCGCCTTTAAAAGGCAAAACCATTCAAATAATTCAAAACTACTGGTGGATTCTTCTATGTACTCACACCCTGTTCCCAACCCACAGGAGTCCTCCCCCTGCCCCGCACTTCTACTGTCTTCTTGATGGGGCCTCTGGGGTAGGAGAAGCATAGCTTCCTCCAGCTTTTGTCCCAGAAGAGGTATGGTAGTGGCCCAGCAGGATATTCAACCCCACCTCCCCACCAAAACCCCTGCACCCTAATGTAGCTGAGTCATTGAACCCGGGTGGAGTACTTGGCTCGGCAGTGAAGCAATCAGCTTGAAAACTCCCCTGGGAAGAGAATGTATGGTCTATATAAACAAGTCCTTTGTATATGTAACATATACAAATATTCATTTTTTAAGTTGGCATACATATTCTGACCCTTCTGACGAATGGCCTCAATCCTACTGTAGCTCAGTCTCTCAGGGGAGTCAGAAGTGAGAAAAAAGTGTGTAAAATAGTCCGGTGTGGTGGCACACGCCTGTAATCCCAGCAATTTGGGAGGCTAAGGGAGGAGGATTTCAAGTTCCAGTCCAGCCTCTTCAACTTAAGAAGACTCTGTCTCAAAATTAAAAATAAAAAGGACTGGAGATGTGGCTCCATGGCTAAGCACCCCTGGATTCAATCCCAGGTACCAAAAAAAAAAAAAAGCTGTATAAGATAGACCATGAGAAACAGGCCTTTTGCATGTGCTGAGTCCAGGGCAGCACAGAGGAGGACAAAGGTTTAGGCAGGAGGGAAATGTGTGGATTTCAAGCAGGGTTTTTGCTTTGTTTTAAATTTTATTTATTTAATTTTAATTTTTTT